>NC_140941.1:27364870-28622370 GCF_014529385.1 Adiantum capillus-veneris
ACAAGCACAAGTTTCTACTGCTACCTAAGTCAATGTATATTAGCGGGTCACTGCGACGAATGTCCATAGCATAGCCTTCTGGCACTAACATACTCTTTTCAATACTCACGGAAGTGACTCGAATGTGGCACAAAAACTCTTTGAGGTGTCAAACTCAAGAAGTGAACCTAATAAGAAAGCATATCAGTCTCTATAAGCAAATCAACAATTCAAAACCACAAAATTTGTCTATGTCCTATCTCGCCTCTCTTAGTCATCACGCAATTTCAATGACTAAACGGATTCGGATAGCCACAAAACTTTGGGGAAAGCTATAGTAGGTCTAAGGGGACATATCTACAAAGTTTGGCAGCATTTTGAGAAGGTAAAAAAATCACGATCCATCATTAACCAGGTCATTAAAACTACAACAGATTTTCCCTAAGGTCTAATAACACTCTCTGATAGTCAAAATGACATAAAACAACATTTTGAGTGCTCAAACTAAAGATAATTCTCACAGACACTTCATCACAAACTACGACAGAACTTGAAATGCTTATACTTGAATGAAAGAGCATGAGAAGAGGAATACAATGCAAGTTTCATTATTTGACATAGATTACCTACTCAAGAGTTAAGTTGATTACAAAGTAGAGTTGAGAAGTAGCTTGACAACGCATACAATGAGAGCTCTTTTGTTATCCAAAAACTGTGTATCCCTTTCAAACTAGAGCTATTTTCTTATCATACCTAGGGCCTTTAAAAATATGGCCATTGGCTGGCTACTTTTGACCTTGCATACAGAATAGGACTCTTACAAGTGAGAATTTGTATCTCTAGGATAAAAATTACATCTGCTCATGTACATGGCTCTCAAAAAACTATAGTATAATGTATATAAAATGTGGCTCTACAATCTGTGTCCGGATAGGAAGGCGCCCATAAGCTGTAATGGCCAAACACTCCCCCGTTTCTAATCAATGCACGTCCTTGTGCATGTTGAAGAAGATCTATCAACAATGTTCAAAGAGTCACTTTTCAAGGGACTTTAGTACTTTGTTGAGCTTTGCTGCCCATGCCATGATATCCACCTTGGGAGATTTTGGAGAGGATCGTTGAGCATGGTACTTGGATAGGCCACATGACTTGCTTGAAACTCCTTTGTCAATGGATTAAATATGTTGGAGTCCATTTCAAAGAAACCTGTCAAAATGCCTCTTCAAAGGTTTTCATGCAGTGCATGGCAAAAACTTAATGTGCTCCCATGCAGGCGTACATTCCCATGATGACATTTTTGGTGGAGCCTCTTGGAGATCCCAACTAATTCCGTTTGTGCCTTCAAGAAAAACCTCCCAAGGGTGTTCCACCTTGTTGATGTTGTCAAATGCCTCTTTAGATGTGATAATCATGTTTGCTATTTTGCATGTCATTTGGCATATAAGATCCAAGACATCTCTCAACATCGCTATTATTGCTTGGAGGGTGTGAAGCATGTATGCTTTTGTGGGCTTAATGTTTTGTTTAGGATTGGCAAGGACTGGATAATTTAACACCATCTTCCTCCTACTTCTCCACACTTCATAGCTACTCTAGGATCGTGTTATAGGAATAGGGCAGTAGATTGAGTCAATCCGAACGTGTTGTGGTGCATTCCTATAGATGGTTTCATCTTGAGTCCGCTTCTCAAACCATCTCTTTCTCCACATGGACTAGCTATCAAGGATAACTAAAACTTGTTATTCTCTTACTGCCACTCCCTCATAATCTGCAAGGTCAAAGGAAGGATGAAATTTCTTTTTCCATAGGACAACTTCATGTTTCCTTAGTGGCAGGGCTAGCATGTCGTAGCCAATTTTTTTTGGTTTTCTTATCTAGCTAGATCATCAGTAATGCCATAGGCTCTAGAACTCATACTCCATATACTCTTTGTCTATGCCATCTGGCATTTTTGATATCCACTACTTTAGCTCATCTCAAGCATCTACTTCGGATATGTCCTATTCCAGGTCCTAAATACCCCCCACAATAAAATCTACTCAACACTTTCAAGCTCTATTTGTGTGGTTTGGACTATGGGCATTCATTCAGGTAATTGAGAGATCCCACCCTAGTCCATAGCGTTTGCTTTTAGCTCTTGAACATGCATCTTTGCCTCTGCAGTCAAATTTTCTTTTGCCTTTGCAAGGTGTTCTTGTAGTTCCTCTTTGGCTTATTGCTTATGTAGGGAATTGGTAGCGAGCATTCTTGTCATCAACAACAGTTGTCTCTATAGCCTCTCATGTTCTAGTTCTATTTTGAGTGCTTTGATTTCTTCTCAAACTACAGTAGAAGGAAGAGATTCAATGTCATTGCTGCTTGAGCCGCATCATGGTTGGCAAGTAGAGTGGACAGTGTATGCTTGATAGCATCATATGAGTTGCATAACCTTAATTACTTCTATCGCTCCGTTTCTAGTCTTTCTTCCAGTTCGCTGCACTTGAAAATGGCTATTTGTGTTAATCTCCCTTTCAAGATCAATGTAGATACCTTCAGCATCCTTTTTTGATTTCGCGAGATCTGTTTCTAACTTGTGCTTTTTCTTCCGTAGCCCTTGCACTAGTTGCTTGTGCTCTACCACCTCTTGATTTGCTTGAGATGTGGCTACCTTGGCCTCTTTTGCCTCTTTAGTCCAAGCCCTAGTCACAATTTTATGACAATTGATTTGAATTTCAAGCATGTCAAGCGTGTCTTGGAGATCAAATTTCTCGACTATTCTCATTGCTACATTTTCAAACTATGGGCTAAATATCTCTTTTCCATATCTCCTTTGTTTTTTTTAATGAATCACCATGACCATTAGGATCTGATGGTGATAGTAGTATGTCAATAGCTTCCTCTTGGGGAAAGTGCTGCTCTACAACATGGAGTAGTTTCACATTTGGTTGATTAGGCATCTCTGTTTCATGTTCTTCAGTTTGTGATTCCAAAATTTGCTGCTCTAATATAATTTCTTATGCAGCATCCATAGTACTTTCAGTAGCTTGAGAAAAAAGATATTTTGGAGCTTTTTGTTCTTCATTTACAATCGTAGATGGTGGAAAAGGTGGTCTAGGAGACGTGGTCTACACAGGTCCCTTTGAAATGGTTGCAGCATTTTCTGGAGTAGTCTCCTCATGAGGTGTAGTAAGACTAGGAGGAGAATACAGAATGGAGTCAAGCTATGTAGTCCTTCGCCTCTTGGATTTTGCCTCTCTCTGATTAGCTTTACAATATAGATCCTTTTGGATGCATTGTCATTGTGCTTCAACTAGCTCGGGGCTATCTCTCACGGTTTGTCTTTCTCCTTGAGCTTTTACAATCTGTCATCCAGCCCTGAGTCATTTGTATCTAAAGAAGACTAAACTTGTTGAGTCTCACTAGCCTTCTTTTGTTCTTCAGCCCTCTTGGTTAGACTTTTTTCTTGCAGCCTTTGATCTTCTTTCATGGACCTTTGAACTTGCATCCTTGGACTGTGTTCTTCCAATTGTGGTTTCTTCCTAATAAGGGGTATCTCAAATTTTTCTTCTTTCTTAGTCATCTAATACTCTCAAGGAACGTCTTCCTTTCTAATTTCCCCTTGCAACTCTATATCTGATTCTATGGCTTCACTCATTAGGAAGAGAATGGAGTCTAGGAGGGCCTCTTTATTTGGCAGTTTAAGGGAGTCAAACCTTTAGTATTAAGAAAGCAATCAAAGGACAACTTTTCAATTCAAACAGGTAAAACGGCTAGTTTATTTGAATTCAAATTTTCCCCCCAAAATGAAATTTAAAATCTAGCAAGCAAAAGTATATCATGTAACATATCTATGAAAAGAGCTCGATGTGTAGATTCTAGATCTATAATCTCCGCTCAAATCAAAGATCATATGTAGGAGTTATGGAAGGCATAAATTTGTCCTCTCCCATGGGGGGAAAAGTGCATCCTTTGACCACTCTTACAATTCTCTTACACACCCACCATTCTTGCACACATGGCATGTATCTATTCGCCCAAATGTTAATCACCTCCATAATCTCATGGCAAATAAAGAGGCCCTCCTAGATCCATTCTCTTCCAATGTATCTATGGTAGGTGCTTTTGAGATTGAGCAAAGTGTATTTATCTCTATGGGAGTCGTTGAAGCACTCCTTATAGCTTCTACACTGTGTTTGGACTTGTGTAGTAGATCCAACTGTGATTTTTTTTTTGGGAGGTCTTCGATCATACCAAGAACTTGGTATGCAATGTGAGTCAACATTGGTTATAACATTCATGTAAATTTTGTTTTTGTTTTTTCTTTTGAGGTTGATCTCTAGCATATTCTCCAAGATATAGCTGCCACTGTTGCACTTGATGACAAGGTGCTCTGACAATCCAATGTCCATGACCACCACTAGATGTAGGAGTGGATCTATATATCTTGGTAGATTTTGTACTTTGAGATTCTGTGAAATTAGCCTTAACAAAAGCTCCATCTTTATGTAATTTAGATCTTTGTGAGTGAGCTTGTGGCTTTGTTGCTTAATAAATTCTTTCCCATTGTCAATTTCCTTTGTCTTCATCAGTAGATTGTGGTGTCCAACATGTAAGTGAAGGGCTTGCCATATTGTTTCACTCGTAATCTTCACCTGCACTATAGCTCTATCTTTATTTGTAAGGATTGCCTCACCATTTATTGTATGGTGGACATTAGCTCATGTACTCTTTGGAAATCTGTGCCCCATGGTGGCAAGAAGAAGAAGATTTCCATTTGCAGACACCTAACACCATCCAATACTTCTTGCTTTTGGTGGAGAGTCCATAATTTCTTGAGGAATATGGTAGCCTTGACCTTTGTTCCATCAACAACCTGGAACTTGCCAATGATGATGTTTGCCGGTATCTACTATAGGTCTTCGTACTTGATGTGGGCCTTCTCATTTGATGACATATCTACCACCTTACAAGGGGCACTTCCCCATTACTTTGACACACATCTTTGAGGCATCTTGTTAACAAAATGTATCACTTTAGTGCCAAAAATTTGGTCGCCAACTTGCCAAAAAATCCGCTTTAATGCAAAATTGACCATAAACTAAAAATTGAACATAACTTAAGCAAATGTGATCCAAATTTGACCAAACTTCACCAACGTGTCTAAGATAACTACACGCACTAGGGAGAATTTATTCGGGTCAATTATGAGATAGGGGTACATGGATCACGATCCATGTCTGAAAGCCAAATTGAGTTTTCTTTATCCATCAAGTTCGACATGGTTAGCACATCAAAGGCATCAAAGAAGAATTGCAAGCATTCAAAAGGAATTCTATCAAAGCTTCAAAGATTTCTTTCAAGCTTCAAAGCGAGGAGGAACTATCTCTCTCTTACTCTATTCTCCCTAAGCTCCAAGAAATTTTTTCTCTCCAAATTTCTTGTACTTCAAAGTTTAAAATGGCACAACCTACCTCAATGTATGCCATAATTATCATTAAGGATTTCATCATGTGCATCTGTATGGAGTTTAGCCATTGGCCTTACCATAAAAACCAAGCACTAAGACCGCTCCAAGGCACAATGGGAGAGCAAAGGAGAGATCTATCTTCAAGGAGAGGAGAATTTGCATCAAATTTCTAGTTTGCATTAGTGCTATTTATCTTTTCATTTTCGTTCAATAAAGCTCTTCAGCAAGCTACGTCGTCAACCATGGCAACAACAAAACCAAGATGGTGTGGGTAGTAGAGTCACAAGACGAAGAAGTAGGAGTGGAGGAGGACAAATAATGAAGTGTGGTGGCAATGAAAATTTTTGTAGACTCTTAGACTAGCACTGTGTGTTGAAATCCTGGAATGGAATTGTACTCCTAGATTGGAGTGTTTATCATCAATTTTCTCCTAGATTGGACTCATGATCTCTTGGATTGGACATGGTCCTCTGGATTGGGGATATTGGTCAGCCTGACTGGTGTAGCTATTTTCTATTGTCATAGTCCAAACCCTAAGGGGAGGGTTGTTGGGAATTGTGGGATTTGTCCTATGTTGGTGTGTATCTCCTCTATCCTACTGGGATGCATCGGTGGCACATAACCATGTGGTATCATGTGAAAAAGGTTCTCAAGGGTGTGGGTACCCATGGGGGTCATTACTAGAGGGTGTGGACTCACCTAGAGTTAGTTAATGAACTCCTAAAGTGGCTTGAAAGGTCACCCATGAGTTTGCGAGTTAGATGGGCTGATTTGGAGCCTTTGTATGATGTCCTTAGTGATGCCAAATGAGATGCCTTAGCCAAGTCTATATAATGAGCCTTTTGTACACACTTTCATGTTGAATCAATCAATCTAGTTTTGCACCTACATTCTACTCTATTTCTATTATGTAATAAACTTTGTCATTGGCATGTTAACACCATGAATGCTAGTGTTAACGATCCACCCTAACTCTACATTATGTTCCCATCAAGAATTTCCTAGATACACTTTGATATCTTAGGACATATGAACAATTCCAAAGTTCTAAACTCAAGGTTTTCTCTAAAACCCCTAATTTTTGATACTTGGAGACTCTAAAGGTACAATTTCTAACACCCTTGAATCCCTTGGCCTATAGGTACACTAAGCTATATGTGGACCAAATTTGGGTTGAAATGGCATCTAAGAGCCTGCTCTGGGTCAAAATGACCATTTTAAAACTTTGAGCTATGGAATTTTTGGGGTTTCTAGGTCAAAAGATGTTCAAATTTCACCAAATTTTAGGAGAGGCCTCTCCAAGATGTGCTCTAGCTGCTTGGCAAGATTGACCAAATCCTGAGCAAGTGGGGACATGGATTGCGTTCCATGTTTGGACATCATTTTTTTACTGTTTTTGCTGTAGAGAAATTGCACGATCATGGGGAGTCTCTTTCCAGAATTTTTTTGGAGTTTGAGTGCTGGGGGACATAGATCATGATCCATGTTCATTCAACAATGTGGAAATTAATTATATAGCCTTGAAGTACACATCTTGATGACTATTTTTCCCAAATCTTTTGGAGTTTGGATCACTTTTGATCCTCCTGTCAAGCCCTGGCAACTTGTGAAAATTTGCTTTTGATTTTGATTGCAGTGATCATTTGAGTGTCTTTTGTGCTCTATAGACCATACGAAGACGTTGGGTAAGGTACACAGACAATACTTGTAGAATGTGGTGAGAGTGGTGGCCTCGGTGGCACCTAGCAGGCGAAAACACAACGTGTGCTCCAAGTTACCAAATGCTTTAGCTCTCTCTCTCCCTCACTGTCACAATAACAAATGAGGCATTAGTTGACCTAGATTGGGTATAAGTATCTGACTTACCTAGAACCCCAAGTCTATTTTTACCTTCTTTGCTTAGATTGATCATGTCATATCACCTACAGCTCAAATGGCTTGTGATTTGGATATCTTGTCACTGTTTGCCCTTGATTTTGCAAATTTGACTAGTCATAAGTTAGCCAAAAAAATTGATTTGCACCAAATCTTTTGAAACTCTCTATGCTTAAATGCTTTATTGATTCGACATTTGATTTCAAGACTTGATTTTGGCTCTCTTGGGTAAATTTTTTTAAACTTTTACCTTATTAATTGATTTTTAAAGAAAAAACTACAAGAATTTATTATAATTTGACAAAAAATTAGTCAAAATTATTCCTCACACTTGTATATACATGCTCTCACTCTAGGCATCATGGTTGTGAAAATTTGATCAATATGGCTCCTTAATATGCCTTACAAGAGAAAAAACAAATTAAGCAAAAAACACACTTTATACACTATACACTGATTTGCTTCATCTTGCAGTAGCCATAGCTTTCTACTCCTCCCTTCCTATTTTGAGTCATCCCGGACGAAAGGTTGTGCTATGTGCATGGGCCATAGCATTGTGTCTATGCACATCCATGTAATGTGGCCCTATCATGCCAATATAAGAAATGCATGGGGAAACACTCTGCTGTGCAAGATGTGGATACTGAGAGGATACTGAATTGTTTGTTCAATGGTACTTATTTTGTAGAGGCTTCATCTATACTACATTTCCAAATAAAAATTCTTGAAGATGTTGTGCTCTTTCTTTGGTTGTGGGTTTTTGAAGTAGCTATTAGGAATAAAGGCATGGGTAAGAGAGACTAGAGTGGTTTACTTAATGAAGAGAGATAATTTTCACATAAGAGAGAGAGAGAGAGAGAGAGAGAGAGAGAGAGAGAGAGAGAGAGAGAGCACAATATATGTGGTTCACCCAATGTGGGCTACATCCACGGGAAAGCAGCCACTCAATGGCTTTGCACTTCAAATTAGAAGTAGGTTACAAAATCGGGGGGTCACTATATAGAGATCTTGTATAGCACGTGCGTTCAAGAGGTATTTACAAAACCCCCTATTATACATTTTTTGAGGTATATAGATACCCCTTATGTACCACTTTTCTCAAAAACAAAACCCCTTATATACCAAAATGTTCACTTTTTTGATTTAAAGCACCCTTATATATATATATATATATATATATATATATATATATATATATAGTAGTTTCATTAGAGAAATTAACCCCTTTTTGTTGAGCTTATGTGCTATTCTACATATTTTTGAGTGAACCCTCCAAGGTTACAAAGGGATTATACCCTTAATGGAACTCCCGCCTTGCTTCACTCTCACCACCTCACACACACCTTGCTTCACCAACTCCACAATCCACAATCACAATGCGTTTTGTGTGTAGAAGAGGCCTCCTTTTATAGGCCAAAAGGGCCACCCTCTCTCTTGAGAGACAACCGTGTGTAGCCGCCTTTGTGTAGACAAGTCCAAGTGGAACTCTCCCATGCGCCCATGTGTGGTTGCCCTTAAGTAGACAAGTCCACCAAGAAATTGGCCATTCACCCATGTGTGGCTGTAGCCAAAAGTTTGCCTGCCGCCCATTGAATTTGACCACCAGCTAAAGACTTTTGACTACCAGCCAATCGGCCATTGATCACTGACCACTGGGCCAATTGGCCATTGACTGACCGTTTCTCGATCACTTTTTGGCAGCCATTCGGCCATGATATGTCGATGAAAAGGAATATACTGGCAAACAACCATGAATTTTGGTTTTTTGACGGGTGAATTTTCTCACGCGTTGTCGAGAAATTTGCGATCTTGCCAGGAAAGCACCGGGCTTATGGCTGTGAGAGTTTATGAGAGAACTCAAAAAAAACTATATGAAGGCGTTAAACCATAGATGCCATGAAGACTAGGGTTTGGAAAGAAGTGCAATCAAAGAAGACTCACTCTTTCTCTCTTGCACTCACACCCACAAAGAAAGAACACAAAAGAGAATGTCAAAACAATACGAAGATGAAAACATCAAGGCTATGGTCATATCGTATCATGGATAATATGAAAGAGTTAATGGATGAGTTAATGGCATTCAATCTTGGCTGACCAAATAGGCTACGAATTGTTCTTTGGAATTGTAGTTTTGTGCTTACCATAATATATATATTTTGTCTAGTGATTGGGATTAATTGTGTGTACAAATCCTCTTGGTTCATAGCAAGATAACTACGCTTACATCAAAAGAAAAATTATAGTCTATGAGAGGTAGTATGATGGGATCCGATGATAGAAGTATTTCATTGAGCCTTTCAGGGCCGAAGAGAAACACTATACGTTGTTGAAAGTGTATTTTACGGCTAATCCATACGTTAATTCTAATAGATTGTACAGAGTGAAAGCGATAGAAATGATCATCATGTGGGTTATTCATCTATGATAGTATGTGAGAAATGTAGATATGAGAGAAGTGAAGAGATGAGAAGTTTCCCTCCCAAGCCCTATTCTTGCCCGTAGGCAATAAGGATACTGCGGGGAGAGATGTACCTGTAGCAAGAGAACCTAGAGAGGATGAATTACTAAGAATGAGAGAGATAGGTTTGGTTAAGGAGATGAGATTAGATACATATATATATATATATATATATATATATATATATATATGTTGGATTAGAGATAAAAATGAAAACAACAAGAAATCAAGAAAACATCAATGTAGAACACATCTTACTTGAAACCCTTCGGCACCATTATTGATGGGAGAGAGAAGAAGAGTGGATAATTCCACTTTGATTGATACACCAAGTGCAAGAACTTCTTTGATTAGAGTTGATCTTCCAAGGTTAGCTTGTTGCAAGAATGGCTAGTCTCCCTCTAGGAGAAAGTGTAGGCTTGGGCTTATGTTAATGGCTAAGTACAATTAGGCATTACTACTCACTCCCTCGAGAATTCCTCTCATCAATGGCTTGAATGCTTGAGTTCTTTCCAAGGAAGAAGAGGTCCCCTTTTATAGGTGAAGGGAACCCCCAAGGGTTTACACAAGAAGAGAGGAGCCAGTGTGAACAGGAATTGGAAAAGTTGGAAATGAGCTGTCCCTGCATGATGTGAGCAGACTGGGGTCCAGTATTTTGATCATATCTCCTCAACCGTGGCTCCAAATAAAAAAGTAAAAATATGGGCAGAAACTTCAGCTCATTAGCTACGATTTTCATTTTAAAATCATTCTCCAATTTGGATTGGAACCTTGTGTAAAAAATTCATCAAAATAGGGTCCATTTATGGCAGCAAAAGTCTTCATGTGGTCTCCTTAGCCTAGACTTTCATTTAATTCCAAAGGACACCTCATGCCATATGAAAGCATGACATTGCTCCGTGAAAAAGTTTTGTAATCATGCTTGCAATAATGCATTAAAATAAGTGTATCTTTGAAATCATGCCACCTAGTGTCCCACTAGGATTTGATTCTCTCCTAGTAGCTATTTAAAAAGAAATATAAGCAAAGTATAAAAAATACATAGAATATATATATATTGGAGTTTACCCTAGATATAGGATCTAGCTAGGGTGTGAGATGAAAATGAAATAGTAGAAATAAAGAATCAATGCTTTTTGCCCCAAGTTAAAGAGGCGGAGCTATTGATGCTTTTCCCATAGTATTTTCTGATGGTAAAGTAAGGATATGTTACCCTTGAGAAAAATAATAGGATGAGATAGAAGGCTTATTATTATACTTAAATATGCATATGTACATTATAGGAAAGATAATTATGGATCTAAAAAATTACAAGATAACTCTTGTAGAATGCGTTCCCACTATGTACGTGTCACAGCACGACAGCATGATTGATTCTCCTCATAACAGGGGCCTTACAAATATGCGTTTTTGAGAATAAAAATTACAAGGGATTAATCACTTAACAATACCTGTGTAATGATTTCATTTGTCATTGGCGGCTTAGGTACCCACTTGTAGTTGGTTGTTGTCGTTGGTGGAGACAGTTGGAATGGGTGTTGAGTCGACAATTTTGGTCTCCATTGCCGAGGTTTCTGCACTGGTTGGGTTGGTGGGTTTGTGGTTTCTTTGTAATCCATTGATACTTGGGGTTGCTATGGATTTTGATTGTCGTTCCGGTTGAGTATAAATGCTTTGAGATTATTGAGGTTTTGGAGGAGTACTTTGTCAAATTTTTTTGGTTGCTACTTTTTGAACTATTGCCTTGGGTATCCTTATTTGCTTAGGTTTGATATCCATGATTGATTTATTTACCCGTACGTGCCTCATTGATTATTTGTTGAAATGTTGTACAAGCAAATGTGTCATCACTTGCTATGAATCTGTGGCAATGGACTGAACATTACGCAAATGATCACTTTGTGCTATTGGAGTGACATAAGAGGTGTTGTTAATTATGAACTTTAATGCATCCTCTTCCCAATCTAGAGCTGTTTGTATGTCCGCATCCAAGGAACAACTAGGATAATTTCTTCATTGATATCTATATCTATTATGACATAAAACTAATGTGGGCATTGATGGCAATTGATATTGATTAGTACATTGATTTGACCTAAGCTCACAATTTGCCCTTAGTTTGCAACCTTTAGTTCCATCTGATTAATCAATAGTGGTGCATTTGTCATCTTCCTCATGTGTGTAGAGTAATGTATGACATTGGCTCTTGCTCCTGTGTCTACAAGTGCTCGTTGTGTGGATCCATCTGGAAGTTATATTTTGATGCGTATGTCCATGTCTCCAAGCCACTTATGCTCCATCTGAACTCCTTCAATTTGAGGAGGTGCCTTTTCTGGTTGTGGATGAATTTGCAAGTTTTTTCTTGTTCTTTGGGCTTTAAAATCCACAACTTAGCTTCCTCCCAAGATTTTACTTTATTATCCGTGGCTTGTTTCTTTCTTTTAGTAGCTTCATGGAGCAAATGTTTGCATAAATAAAGACGTTTAAAGATTGGAACCAGGGAGCTTGGAAGGTCATGCACTTACTTTCTATGAGTGTGCACGGCATTGATGATACCCCTAAGGAGGCTTGGGACACTTTACTATCATTGGATGTGACGAATACAAAGGAAAGGAAGCTATAGGTGAAGACTGAGCTGAGTATTGTGCATAAGAAAAACCTGTCCAATGACTATTTGTTGAAGATTAAGAACATAAGTGAGTCACTTGCATCAATTGGTCTTGCAATCGATGATGATAATAAATTAGAAGTCTGTTTGCAAGGTTTGGGTCCAAAATACAAACAATTCAAAACTCGCATCCATCTTTAAGAGAACATTTCCTCATTTATAGATTTGGTGTCCTTATTGTTGAGATGTCGAGCTCTACACCTTGAGCTGGCATCCACTACGGGTCTTGGCCACTTACGGCATTTACTCACTGGCGCGTTAGGTGACCGACACGGAGGATCTCTGCCAGTGATTCTACAGCTGGACTACACTTATAGTGCCAGCCTAGTACGCTTCTAGCGAGTTCACACTTAGTGACCGCATGTACATATGTGCTCTTTTCAGCTTTAGCACTTAGTCATTTTGTACTCTCTTTTCTGTGAAGAAGAAGAAGAAGCTTTCCATCTCTGTGTGCTTTGTGCTTGTCTTGTGTAGCTCTCTTGCATCCTCATTCTTTACATGGTATCAGAGCCTAGTGCAGGCAAGAGAGGCTAAGAGAGCAAGAGCATCACAATCCCTTCGTTCGCAATCCACGACCAGATGTCGAAGGCGCCTCGCGCAGGGAAAAAAATTTTAGGGGTTTTTTGCACAAGTTTCTGAATAGGTCTCCAAAGTGCGGTATACAGAGATTTACTGTCAAAGTACAGTGGTTGTATGTACGCTTGATTGTGGACACTCATTGAGTGTAGAAAGCGTTACAGGTACCACGATAGCAGGTTCAGCAGATTTGCAGGTTTTTGCAAATTGCAGCTATTTTGTCTTAGTGCTTCAAGATGTCTGACGGTTTCAGTCAGATTGTTACTGAGAAGCTTGAGAAAAATAACTACCCTGCATGGAAGTTCAGAATAACAAATTTCCTAAAAGGAAAAGGTTATTGGGACTATGTAGAAGGAAACAATGAAAAGGAACCAGAGATTCCTGAGGCAAATGCTACAGCAGAACAAAGGAAAGCTTTGAGGGACTGGCAACAAGGCCAGAGCAAAGCGATGTATTGGCATTCTATGAGCATCATAGATGGCATGATGGGCTATCTACAGGATGCTGAAACCCCCGCCATTGCATGGAGAAACTTAGGTAGAGTGTTCGAGGTGAACACCAAGGCCAGGAAGCTTCAACTAAAGTCGGAGCTAAATCAAGTTAAGAAGAACAACCTCTCAATCAATGATTATGCCTTGAAGATCAAGAGTATCATTGAGGCTCTTGGATCTATTAAAGTCTCAGTGGAAGACGATGACATTATCCGTGCATGCTTGGATGGTCTAGGAGATGAGTATGTACATTTTAGGTCTTCCATGAATACAAGAGACGACATCCCCATGTTCCAAGATTTGATTTCTATGCTTATTCTTGAGGAGAAGAACCTTGACACATCTTCTTCTCATGGCAGAAATAATTCTGAATAGGCCTTCTATTCTAACTCCAACAGAGGTAGAGGTAGAGGTAGAGGTCGTGGTCGAGACCCAAGGGGTTGCAGGGGCCAATTTCTGGAAGGTCAATCAAATCAAAACAATACAGGTGGCAGGGGAAACTAGTCTCAAGGGAGGGGGACTCAAAGAGGTCGTGGTGCAGGATCAAGCAGACAGCAACATACTCCAGATAGCAGAGAATGTTGGACTTGTGGTGAAAGAGGTCACATGTCACGTGACTGTCCAAAGGGAAAATCAAGTGGAAACAGAGAATAGGTCAACTATGCATCTACTAGCAGAGATGCAGATGACAACAAAAACGAGCGCATGTTTGTTATGCAGTATGTAATGAATACAATGACTGCAGAGAATTCCACCCAAGATGATGTTTGGTATGTGGATTCAGGTGCCTCTAATCACATGACGTCTCGTGGAGAGTGGTTTAGAGATATGCGCAAACCAGATGTGTCAGGCTATTTGCAGACAGGAGATGACACAGCTCACCCCATTGCTCATGTAGGGGACATACCTCTAAATACGAAGAGTGGGAAATCAAAGTACTTAGCAGATGTAATTCATGTCCCAAACATTACAAAGAATCTTGATTCTGTTGGACAAGTGGTTGAGCAGGGTTTGCAGGTTCGCTTCAATCCAAATGGCTGTTATGTAGAAGATTTCCAGAATGGCTGTAAGCTGATCATAGAGGGCAAATGTGTGGGCAGAATGTTTACGCTGAATGTAGACATGCCTGAGGTAAAAGCTGCATTATTTGCACAGGGCACAGGTGTTGTGGCTGATGTTGACATTTGGCACAAACACATTGGCCATGTCAATGAGTAGAGATTGCGCAACATGCAATCAAAATAGATTGTAAAAGGTTTGCCCAAATTCAAGGTGGAATGTATGCATAAAGTGTGTGCAGCATGCCAGTTTGGAAAACAGTCAAAGGGCTCATTTCCACATGAGCGCAATGTATGTAAAAAGCCACTTGAGGTGGTGCACACAGATGTTTGGGGTCCAACCGATACTGCAAGTATACATGGTTGCAGGTATTATGTCTCTTTCATTGATGACCATACAAGGAAAGTATGGGTCTACTTCATGCGTAACAAAAGTGAAGTGTTTGGTCACTTTCAAGACTTCAAAGTCATGATTGAGAAGGAGACAGATATGCAAATCAAGACATTGAGGTCAGATGGAGGGGGAGAGTACTTCTCCAATGATTTTTCAGATTTTCTGCGAATGCATGGTATACGCAGGCAATTTACATGCAGATATACTCCACAACAGAATGGGGTCGCAGAAAGGAAAAACAGGCACATTGCAGAGGTTGCACGTGCATTGATGAATGAGAAGAACATGCCTCATCATTTCTAGGCTGAAGCTGTAAATATAGCTGTGTACATTATGAACAGGACACCTACAGCTGCGGTGCATGATGTAACACCTGAGGAAAAGTTTACAGGTACAAAGCCTGATTTGGCACACTTGAAAGTGTTTGGCTGCATAGCTTACGTGCACGTTCCAGATGAGTTGCGTAGGAAATTGGATCCTAAAGCAGAGAAATGTATTCTTGTGGGATATTCCCTTGAACAAAAGGGGTACATGTGCTAAAATCCTACTACACGAGAATTACGAGTGAGCAGAGATGTAGTCTTTGATGAGATGAGCAGCTGGTACAGTAATGCACATGGCACTATTGGGGCTGATGTAAAAGATGATGTGGTTGTACAAAATGTGAGGCCACAGTCACAGGTTTTGAGTGGACCATAAGAGTCCTCTTCTCATGGCTCTATTGAGAAGCCATGGAATGGTAGAATACGTACGCAGGTTACTCCACCAACAGGTACAGGGAATGTATCACGAAAAGGAAAGGAAAAGGTTGATGAACCTCCCTTTATGGCTGATGCATCATCAGGTTTTTCACATGTAGACATGGATTCAGATGGTTCTGAACAAAGTCTTGATGAGGAATTTGGAATTCCGGCTGTTAGGACACCTGGTGTAAGGAAAGTACAAGAAGATGCTAGAGGGCAAAGGAGTGACCCAGGACCGCACAGATCTAATAGAGTCAGAAATCCAGTTCAAAAATTGACTTATGATGGGTATCTAGCGCATCACCAAGCCTACATGGCTAAGGTGATACATGATGTGGAGCCCACATATTTTGAGGATGCAGTTGGAAATGTGCATTGGGATGATGCAATGAATGAAGAGATAGCTGCATTGGAAGCAAACGACACATGGGAGTTGGTGCCATTGCCAAGTGGCAAGAAAGCTATTGGCTGTAAATGGGTGTATAAAACCAAGCATAAGGCTGAGGTAACATTGAGCGTCACAAGGCAAGGCTGGTCGCAAAGGGTTATGCATAGACGTATGGCATAGACTATGAGGAGACCTTTTCTCCAGTGGCAAAGATGACGACTGTGAGAGCTGTCATAGCAGTGGCTGCATCTAGAGGATGGATTATGCATCAAATGTATGTAAAGAATGCCTTCTTGAATGGTGAGTTGCAAGAGGAAGTGTATATGGATCAGCCACCTGGTTATGTCGATCCAAGTTACCCAGATTATGTATGAAGACTTCTCAAAGCTTTGTATGGTTTGAAGCAGGGCTCTAGAGCATGGTATGACAGGATTTCCAAGTATCTTGTCAGTATTGGTTTTAGGAGAGCTCATGCTGATCATTCACTCTATGTACGTGAGAGTGATGTGGGGATTGTGGTCATTACCATATATGTAGATGACCTTATTATTGTGGGTGACAATGCTATGGAGATTGACCATGTGAAGGGTCTTCTCAAACAGGAGTTTGAAATGAAAGATTTAGGAGAGTTGCGCTACTTTCTTGGCATTGAGGTGATCAGGACTCCAAAGGGTGTATGGCTATCACAGAGACAGTATGCTTTGGACATGTTGTCAAAGTATGGTATGGCTGATTGTAAGCCAATTTCTATTCCCTTGGATGTGAATGCAAAGCTGAGTGCAGAGAAGGGTGATGTTGTTGAGGATGTCAACATGTACAGGAAGATTGTGGGTAGTCTAATCTACTTGACTATCACGAGGCCAGACTTGACCTACACAGTAGGCTTGGAGAGTCAGTTCATGCAGCTTCCGAGGAAGCCACATTTGGATGGAGTACGACGCACACTTAGGTATGTGCAAGGTACTCTTGACTACGCATTGTTCTATGCAGCAGATACACCATTAACATTGTATGGGTATACAGATGCAGATTGGGCAGGTAGCATTGTTGATAGGAGATCTACGAGTGGCTTCGTGTTCTCTTTTGGGAGTGCTGCTGTTACTTGGAGCAGCAAAAAGCAGCCTACGGTTGCTTTATCGAGCACAGAGGCCGAGTACAACGGTGCAGCAGTTGCGGCGTGCGAGGTAGCTTGGCTACGCACATTACTTGAGGACTTGGGAGTGAAGGTGGACCAGCAGATTTTCATCCATTGTGACAACCTCACCAGCATGCAGTTGGATAGGAACCCAGTGTTCCATGCCAGGACCAAACACATAGAGGTCCATTACCACTACGTTCGAGAGCGAGTGTTGGCGGGCGACATCGACTTGGTCTACGTCAACACAGAGGAGCAGATAGTGGATATCTTTACCAAGGCCCTCGGAGCTGAGAAGCTTCGACGTTTCCGGACTATGCTTGGACTCTGCGACATGCAGAGCTCGAGGGGGAGTGTTGAGATGTCGAGCTCTACACCTTGAGCTGGCATCCACTACGGGTCTTGGCCGCTTACGGAATTTACTCACTGGCACGTTAGGTGACCGACACGGAGGATCTCTGCCAGTGATTCTACAGCTGGACTACACTTATAGTGCCAGCCTAGTACGCTTCTAGGGAGTTCACACTTAGTGACCGCATGTACATATGTGCTACTTTTCAGCTTTAGCACTTAGTCATTTTGTGCTCTCTTTTCTGTGAAGAAGGAGAAGAAGCTTTGCATCTCTGTGTGCTTTGTGCTTGTCTTGTGTAGCTCTCTTGCATCCTCATTCTTTACACTTATTAATTATGGAAGAGAAGGAAATTGAGGAAGACTCCTCTACGTAGAGTGGAAACAATGTTGAACAGGTTCTTTTCAAAAACAAAGGATTAGGAAGAGGATTTGGTACAGGTCGTGGACGAGGTCGAGGAAGAGGCAATCACCAAGCCAACAACAGAATAACAATCGAGGTCAAAACACAGGTTATCAAGGAAAATTTTGAGGCAGGGGAGGTTGTGGAAATGCGCAATGCAATAACGCAAGTCAACACAAAAATGTAATATGTTGGGGTTTTGGAAGACATAGTCACTTTGAACGTGACTATCTAGATAGGAGGCAACCAAAAAATTATGCAACCACTAGAAAAAATGTAGATGAACCTGAGAGGCTATTTGTGGTGCAGCACATGCTGAATACTATGTCTGCAAATGTGGCAGAAAAATCCATTGATAATGTCTAGTATGTGGATTCTAGTGCATCAAATTACATGACCAGCCATAGTGAGTGGTTCAAGGAAATGAAAAATTTACAAATTCCTGGTTACGTAAGAGTAGGGATGATACAACGAAAGAAAGTGGGCAGAATGTTTACTTTGGATATAAATGTGCTCGAGGTGAATTTTGCACGAGGTGCATGTATTGTTCTAGGTATTGAGATTTGGCACAAACATATTGGTCATATAAATTTGCATAGGCTGAAGATGATGCGAAGAAAAGAGATGGTTACATGTTTGCCAACATTTAAAGTTGTTGAAATGCAATTTTTTTTTGAAGCTTGTCAATTTGGTCCAGGCAAAAGCATCCTTTCCTCATGAGTAAGTAGGAATATATTGGATTTAGTGCATACAGTCTGTATGGGATCCAACAAAGACTATATCTATGATAAGCATGTATTGGATTTAGTGCATACAGTCTATATGGGATCCGTCAAAGATTGTATCTATGATAAGCATGTATTGGATTTAGTGCATACAATCTATACGGGATGTGGCAAAGAGTGTATCTATGATAAGCATGTAAGCAAGAATGCATTGGATTTAGTGCATACAGATGTATGGGGTATGGAAAAGACCACATCTATGGGTGGATGTAGATACTATGTGACTTTTATTGATGACCATACGAGGAAGCTATGGGTCTATTTCATGAAGCGAAACAGTGAGGTGTTTATGCACTTTTGGAATTTCAATTGGATTTGATCTTGAGGTTGTTACTGATTTTCAACTTCTTTGTTCTTTTGATTGTTAAACCCAGTATTGGTGTTAGTTTGGTGTCCACCAGTAGCTAAGTCTAGAGGTGGAGTTCCTTCATCATATCATCATCATCATCATCATCATCGTGATGACCTGCTCCACTCCATCCTCCTGATCTTGATCTTCATCATCGCCTTCATCATCCTCATCAGGGCCCTGGTTCTTTAAATGGTCCATCAATGCTTGGTTGGCCAAGGTTTCTATGTACTCCTTAAATTTATCCTCTAGATCAGACTTCATGGATTCTACTAAGCTCTATAAGTCTTCCATCTTTAGGGTAAGGTTGTCCTTAACATTAGAGATATTGACCAAAGATAGATGGTATTTTTCAGCAATGGCCTACTTTAGAGTGTTGTGAACTCCAAGTAGTGACTTCAAAGTTGTTTTCTTTTCATTTATCCATTTTAGAGTTTTTATTTTGCTTCCACATTTGCTTGCTTTTCTTCTTTCAGGTCCATTTCCCTTCTAGACTTTTTGATTTCACACTTTGTTTCTTGAAGTTCCTTTTGTAGAGCAATTAATACTAAACTAGAAATTGATTTCTGAGCATCCATCAATTGTTCCATTGCATTACCTATGGTATTCCATCCCAACATCATTGTAGCTGTACACCCATCAGTGAAAGTGTCCACATCATCTAGGGCACTTTTATACACTATCAAGGGAGTGGGACAAGGCATCAATGCCTTATCTACTTGGTTGAATGAGCATCTTTCCATAAAAGGGGCTTCTTTTGTAGCTTCTGTAGCCTATCCATCCAAGTTGGTTGTACTAAGGTGTGACTGACTAAAGCTAATTGTGTCTGAGATGTACTTTTCTTTCCACTGTTAGCAAGTGGAGTCTGGTTGTTTTCACTACTCTTCTTTTTCTTAGTAGTCTTTGGTGGGGTATGAGACAATTCAATGGGCTTATCCACTGGAATGACCTTATCCTTAACCATCATCAATAGGCTTTGTTGAAGTCTTTTGTTTAGAATTAAATTGTGTCAGGAAAGCCACTGTCTTTTGTTTCTTTTCTTGTTGCTTGGTGACTCCAACTGTGCCGCCTTAGATGTGCCGAATTTTGATTGTGCTATTGTCCTCTTTGCACTAGTAGTGACTATTGCCAGTTCATTCCCTTGTTCTTCAGCCTCTTATTCTGATTGTTGTCCCTCAATTTTGTCATGCTCAGTGCTTTGAGTCACAGATGCTCTCCCCAAAGCCTTGTTCCAGACTTTATTTGCATTAGGGTGAGATGGAATGTAGGTTGCCTTGTAAAAAAATTTCTAGGCATACCATGCTTTTAAGACTTTCTAGGTCTTCACCTTGGCTATCTGCTGCTAAATCAAATTTTTATGCAGGGATGTGCCTAAATTAATTTTTTCCTTCGAATTCTTGAGCCTAATCAGTAGCATACCAAATTTCTTTTGAAACATATGTGGGGTTGTTTTTGGACTGATGGCCTCTGTTATGAACTATGGTAATCTCAACATGCAAGAGAGGGCTAACGTTGTGGCTTGTACAAACCTTCCATTGATTTTAGTAGCACAAGTATCTGGATCAAAAGCATCAACAACGTGTTGAATGATCTCGATATCAAATTTCATCCTATAAACGCCATGGAAGTGGAAGGAGAGGATGAGGATGTTGCACGTTCTGGAGGTTTTGTAGAAGGTGAGAGCACAAAAAGCTCCACAGGGCAAGGTACAAGTTGCATGAGTCTTTGAGGGTAAAGTGCACAATCACACACTCTATGCATAGCTAGATGTATTATCACCATGAATGCTCCACGCTCTTGCTGCCTTGGTTTTAGGACCGCCGCCTGCACAACGGGGCACCCATGCATTGGCTAGGCTTCCTAATCATTTTTTGAATGAGCTAAACACTTTTAGACATCTATTCTAGGTTGGTAGCTAGAATTAGCTCATATCAATATGAGAATTTAGATAAGAAAACATTAGAAATGAAATATAAGACTAGTCTTGGAAATGACACTGAACAGAGAACTGGAAATAAGAGTGAACACTGGAATTGGGAACTGAAAGTGGAATATATTATTCATATCAATTGACAAGTACAATAGTGAGTCAAGTATGCTTTGAGCTGATTAGGATTACAAGAGAAATAGTGAGTCAATTGACAAGTACAATAGTGAGTCAAGCTCGAGTCAAGTATGCTTTGAGTTGATTAGGATTACAAGAGCATAAGATCTTTTGAGATATAAGATACAAGGAAACTAGAATACCAGAGACTAGGGATTAGTAGAGATTGATAGGGATCCCAAAATTGAAGAAGTGATCCCTACCTATAGCCTTCCAACCTCGGGGGGTGTACTATGTAATCATGTTAATGCATACGTAAGTTTGAATGGTGGGGTTTTAAAATGCAAAATTTTTAGGCAATTTAACAAAGATACATTTAAATAAGGGGATTCTATATTTAATTTTGGAAAAAAAAATCCTAAAATAAGGGTTCATTTTATTCATTCAGAGACATTAAAAGAGTGTTATTTTTAATACCCCACAAACACACGTTATACAGGGGGTACTGAATGGTGAACCCCTTGAGCTTCCAACTAGCTATCTCACTAACTATACACTATACCAGTTATCATAGTAATTGCTCCTAAAAGTTACTAATCTAACCATATACTAAGTTAGCATTTAGAAATTATTCTTGCCATCTACATTCCTTCCCCTTTTTCTTTGGATCTTAGTATAAAACCACCATATTAGTGAATTTAGAAATTTCCCAATTCTCACTTTCAACAAGAGCTTAAGATTTGACCACATGTTCAAATCTTAGCCAAATTTTTGAGAGCATGGCTTAGAAGATCTTTTCAAGTGCTACCTTGAGGAAGGATTTGGTCTCAAAAAACAGTTCGAGATTTGTCCATATACTCAAATCTTCAAGACATTGCTGATTCCCAAATTTTCTCTAAAGTCTCAAACTCTCTAATATGGTGTTTAAACCAAAATTCCTAGGAAGCATTGATAAGTTAATCATTTTCATTCCAATGGACCTGCTTCTTCTTATCTAGAGTCTTCTTCTTTGGAGCTATGTGCAAGACTTTGGCACACTAGGACCAACATTCTCTCTCTCAATTCTCTCTCTCAATGAGTTGATACAATGCTTCTTGTTCTAGTTGATCTTTTTGAACTGTCTTCATTTCAAATTCATAAGGGGTGAGTGCATTCCAGGTCTTTGTTTCAGGGTTGTAAGGGGTCCTTTTGCCTTTGGTGAGTTGGCAGGCTCTGGCCAATTTGTGATAGAAAAAAGTCGTATGTATCCATCCTGATTGCACTAGTTCCATTGTTCTGTCTGCTCTGCTTGTCTACGTATGGAAATGAGCCGAGAACTGAGAATCTCACGATTCATCAACTGTTCTTGTCCCTGGAGGAACATCCTTCTCATTCCCAGTTTCGCTCTCATTCTCAAAGCCTTGCTTTGATTCTTTTTGGATTGGACTGACACGGTTCAAATGATCCATGAATCTGGTAGTAGCTGATCTTCTACCTTGTATAACTCTTTTGGGTGGCATGACTGATGTCTAATGACTCTAATACCAACTAGGAGGTGGTTCTTCTGTTAAGAGAAACTTAGCTCAAGCCATCGTGATTGCCAAATTGGGTGGTAGTTTGTCTGCCAAGAGAAACTTAGCTCAAGCCATCGTGATCACCAAAATGAAATGAGCTGAACACTTTTAGACATCTATTCTACATTGGTTGTTAGAGTTAGTTTAGATCAGTAAGAGCATTTAGTTTATACAACACTAGAAATGAAATAAAAGACTAGAATTGGAAATGACACTAAACAATGAAGTGGAAATAAGAAGGAACACTCGAATTGGAAACTAAAATTGGAATGTAGTATCCAGATCAATAGACAAGTACAATAGTGAATCAAGTATGCTATGATTTGATTAGGATTACAAGAGTGAAAGAGATCTGAGATACAAGATACAAGGGAACTAGGGTACCAGGGACCAGGGATTAGTAGGGATTGATAGGATCCCAAAAATGAAATAGTGAGCCCTACTTATAGCCTTTCAACTAGCTCTCTCGCTGACTATACACTATACTAGTTATTGTAGTAATTGTTCTGGAAAGTTACCAGTCCAGCCGAATACTAAGTTAGCAGTTAGCAATCGTTCCCGCCATCTACAATTTTGTGCAATATTTTGCCCATGACTCTTTCATTAATTTATACTAGTGACCATTAAAATTGTCAGACTCTACTCGCCATTCATGGGGGTGCACTATGTAATCATGTCAATGTACCACGTGAGTTTAGCAAGAGGGGTTTTAAAATGCAAAAAAGGCAATTAAACAAAGATACATTGAAATAAGGGGTTTTTAAATTCAATTTTGTAAGAAATTCCAAAAACAAGGGGTCATTTTATTCATTCAAACATGTTAAAAAAGGGAATTTTTAATTACCCCATGATTG
Organism: Adiantum capillus-veneris; assembly: GCF_014529385.1. Lineage (NCBI taxonomy): Eukaryota > Viridiplantae > Streptophyta > Polypodiopsida > Polypodiales > Pteridaceae > Adiantum > Adiantum capillus-veneris. The sequence continues at coordinate 27,388,418 of NC_140941.1, forward strand.
CATATTATATTTAGGGGGTTATTGAATAGTGCATCCCTCAAGCTAGAGCTACACTGAGGCTACGCCTAAGTAGTCTACTGATTCTAGGAAACCCTTGGTTCCTCCTAAACTGGTTTGACATGAAACAAATCTAGTGGTTCATTATATGACTTTGAACTGCTTTTTGGCACTAGTGTTGCTGGTACCTCATTTGATCTGGCATAATAAAGCTTGATCTTAGCCCCAATATAAACACCTGGCAATAGTAGTCTTGATAGATCTCTCAACCTTACTGTGCCATTAGAGAACACCCAATCTACCTCATTGGGTCCTAACCATGAAATTTTCAAATTAGGTTTCTCAGCTTTGATGGATATAGTAATACCAGATCTTCCTTTTTGAACTCCCTAATTTTAACCTTGCTATCATGCCGGTGCTTCCTTCTCTGTTGAACCACTTTTTTGTTCTAGCATGGCTCATTTCTTGATCTCATCCAAATACAAGAATTCATCTAATCTTTGTTTCAAATTCTTGTTGAAGTCCATTCCATGCTCCACTGCTAATCTCAAACATTGGATTGGAAACTCCATTGAAACTACTACCTTTTTGCCATATAAAATTTTGAAAGGTGCCGTGCCAGTGGTGTTTTAACCAAGTCGTATACTCATGCCCTTGAGTTGGCTATAGTCACATGTAGCCGCTTACGCAAAAGGGGTAGCCTTGCCGTCCACGTTTGTGCATGCTACAACTATGAGCCATAATCATGATAAAGGTGGGCGCTTGGGATTGGTTCCCATGAAGAAAAGTTATGTCAACACCTCATGAATAATGAGGGGTTTTGAGGTCAAGATTGTACAAATAGGTCTTTTGAGTTATCAAGGAGTTTTTCTAAAGACGTCAAATGTTTTTCCCTTTCCTTTTGCACTATAGGTGCTCTCTTAGGTGTTTCTTCCCATGATGAGAGACAAACAACATAATTGTGTTCTACTTCTTCCTCCTCTACTAATCTTTTATCGAGAGTGATTCTCCATATGTATCTCATCCCTATTCCTTTCCTTATATATAGAATTCAGAGTATTCTACAAAAGAAACTACTCCAATTTCTCCAACTGCTTCTCTGGATTGACTCCTATGACATTAACAAAATCCTCTTTTTCTTATTCTCCTTCTTCTACAATCTTTGTCTTTGCTTCATTCTATTTTACCTTAATCAGGATCTTAATCAAGCTAAGCATGTTCTAATTCTATATTACATCACGATCTAAGTACTTGTGAAAGACAAAACAATCATACTTTTGATTGAGAATCATGTGAATAAATACACTAACTCATTTTTAGTACTTGGTCGTCATGACTCCCTTTAAGGCCATGATCATTGAGTTTCTAGGAGAATATTGCTAGCTTTGATACCAATGCTATAATTGAAATGCAAGGCATGCCTACAAAATACACAAAATTGCAGACTACAATGAATAAATCAACGTATCTGCATACATGGAGAGTCACACAAGCATGTAATTAACACTACAAACGATCTATGTGAAGTCCCCACCCCGCCATTTCCAATGGCGGATCTGATGGTGAACCCGGTGGCCACTAGATCTATTGCGGAAGCAAACAAAATGGTTCAGGGTTCGACTAGCGGACGATCTCTCATCACAAAGTGACTTGAGTTCGAGCCTACTCGCAGGGAGATCTAGCTCCACCTCGCAGGGGAAGCGTACTTGAACTATCTAGCGATCCTAAGACCCACCTTCCAACAGCAGAGAAGCCTCGAGTGCCTTTTTCCCCATGTTTCAGAGGCACGTACTCTCGAGAATCCCCCGCTGTAGGGGCAATGAGCATTACTAATATCGAGTAAGCACTATGGGGACAGAGAGTTCCCGACCAATCGGGACCACCCATCTCGTAGGCATTGGCAACCTGAGCCAAGCCCCCACTTTCCACCCCCACACTCACACTTCCTCGTGTGACCTAATTACTACCACAAAGGTTGTTCAACATAGACATTCCTTCTTTAATTCCGAATCACATGGTTCGTTAAGACAGCCCTTCAACCAGTATTGCAAACAACACCAAGACAGAATTCTAGTAAAAATTCTACTCAAACTTATTCATAAAAGTTCCAATGTTCTGGAGGTACAACATCCCCCCTCCAACGAGAGTTCACTCCTCCCGTTGTCGCCTAGCTGCCCGTACAACTAGGTATGTCCACCGCATAGAAAGCACGTCATGGACACTCCCACCGCATAGAAATCAAGACGTGGGTTCCCACCGCATAGAAAGCAAGTCGTGGATTCAAGAGCCCTAACGAGGAACTCTACCCCCTGTGATCAGTAGGGTGGGTCAGGACTGATTCAACATTGGAAATAAAATGAACATGCCGAGCTAAATTTTCCCTAGCAGACATTCTTTCCTACTCCAAACAGCATACCCATCAATCATTTCTTTCCTACTTCTAACACTTAATGTACAATGAATTTAATGCCGAGGTTTCCGTCGGATTTCTCCAACATGTTCGGGAATATGTTCATTCCTAACTATCGTATGCAATGTTAATTTAAACAACTTGAATAAAAATATGATCTACCTCTTCCACTTCTTCATCGATGGCCCGTGAGATGGCCGGTATTTGTTCCTCCATCGGAGCTTTCCCCTTTCCGTTGACATTACTCATTCCTGCCTCGCGATCGTGGGCACCACCGAAGCGCGTCCTCTTAACCGGGGCCATTTTAAACTCACTACTTTAAATAATTAACTTGGGGAAAAGAGCTAATGTCCGCAAGCATCATAACAAGCCAAATGATAGATTAGCAACATCAAACAATGCCTGCTACATGAGAGGTTTAGATTTTTCCATATAGCAATCATTATGGATGACACATAATCCTATGGGAACCGGCTCTAAAGATAATTACTCGGCTTACATGATTAAGAATAATAGGATTTCACTAATGGAATTACCAGAGAGATGAATTAAGCACGATTAATCTCTTTCCTAGCAATTAGAGGGTGCAGAATCACCGCATGCATAGGTGTGAGAAAAACCACCTCTTAGAGATTGAATGATAGATTAATCTTACCTTAATGCATAACAGAGATGAATCTAAATCAGCTATAATATTAATGCGTGATAGAAAGAGTGATTCTCATCAATCTACACAATTACCAGCTTACCAATTAATTTCTATGCTACCTAGAGAGAGAAAATTCTAATAATCGTGCACTAATCATTAATTAAGAGTGATGAATGGTTGATAATTCAGCTATGGGATGATGATTACATAATAGAATATGGTTAAGGAGAATTTAGAGAGTAGTTATAGAGAATTACGACTAGGAATAAGCATAATGGACGAGAAATTTAGATGGTAATGAAAAAGGATTTGCAGAAAGTATTAATAAAACCGTGGTTACCGTGATTAAGGGCTGATAATCCTCTTGATTCTCTTATCTAATCGAGCTTCTTGAGGCGAGAATTCGACAGCACCTCCCTCCTTGCTTCTCCTTGAAAAGGTGTGTTTTCCGGCAGCACCTTCCCAGAGTGTGTGTAGGTGTGTGTGTGTGTGAGCATAAGTGTGTATGTGTGTGTGTGTGCAGGTCTTTAAATAGGCTGAAAATCGATCTGTGTTGCTAATTGCATCTGGGAGCTTCTCCAGTTAAGCATGGCAAGTCCAGTTCCCTGCCCACCAAGTGTCAGGTTGGCTTGGTTAACTGGTTTTGAGATTGAGTTGCTTGCTTGGCAGCTTTCCCAAAACTCCCACAAAGCAAGAGGGTGCCCCCTAGCTGCTAAAGCTGGTCTGGAGTGGGCTAGAACTTGTTCCCACACAGCCTCGGGCCCCCGGTACCTCCCCGGACAATTTTTAGGAAAATTGGTTCTAGGCTAAAACGGGTCATACGAATCGGATTTTGATGTCGAAAGTTGCTATACAAAGCTCTAACTAAGACGTACTAGCTCAAGTACCTGCCATATTTAGCAGCCCCCGGGGTCCGAAAATGCATTTTTCTCAAATTCGGGGTACAGGTGCAGTTTTTCGAGACGATCAAGACTGGACGGGTCGAGTGACCAAAAACTTACTATTTTTGGATTTTTTTTTTTACATAAATTTTTTTAATTCATATTTCGAAGCTTTAAAACATTCTAAACATCATGGTACTGACAGCATTTGAAAAACTGCTAAAAATAGTAACTTTTTCCATTATGTTCATTTCATGGTACAATGGTGCTCATTTGATCGGGGTCAGAGACCTTACAATCTCCCCAACGTGAAAAATTTGAGATGTCCTCATCTCAAAAATGTGCTTGGGTAATCCTTTATGAGCGTTGGTTCGTCCTCCCAAGTTGCATCTTCTTCAAGGTAATCCTTTCACTTTACCAGATGCTCCGTGATAGTTCTGTTGCGTAACTTCCTTTCCCTTGTTTCCAGTACGTAGTCAGGTTGGAGCTCGAGAACTCGTTGTGCTGGCATGACTATCTGATCTGAGTCCAAAAATTGTTCAGGGTTAGGAATATAGGGTTTGAGTAAGCTGACGTGGAATACATCATGAACCTTCAAGTTTGCAGGTAAGTTTAGCTTGTAGGCTTGGTCACTCACAACCTTAACGATCTCGAATGGTCCACAATACCTTGGGCTTAGCTTCTTATATCTGCCTAGAGATAAGTTGCTTTTCTTTGGTCGGACTCGCAGAAAAACCTTATCTCCTTCTTTGAAAGTTCTTTATGAACGGTTCTTATCTGCATAGTGCTTCTGTCTATCCTGAGCGGCCTGAATGTCCTAGCAAATAGCTCTAGTCTGTGCTTCCATATCTTCTAACATCTTTCTAGAAGCTTCTACCCTGATGGTTGGATCTGAGAAGTTCAGTGGTGCTAAACAGTCCTGTCCATAAAGATCTTTGAAAGGTGACATTCCAATGCTTCTGTGTTCGGAAGAGTTGTAAGCATACTCCACCAAAGGTAGATATTGTAACCACTTCTTTGGCTCTTGCGAACAATAGGCTCTGAGAATCTCCTTGATGACTTGATTAACTCTCTCAGTTTGCCCATCTGTCTGGGGATGATACGCTGTACTGAAAGCTAATTGTGACCCAATAGATTGGAAAAGAGAAGTCCAAAATTTTGATGTAAACTTGGCATCTCTATCACTGACGATACGCTTGGGTAGACCATGTAACCTGAAAATCTCCTTGATGAATACCCGACTAACATCTGAAGCACTAAAGGTTGTCTTTACGGGTATTAGATGAGCCACTTTTGTGAGCATATCAACAACCACGAAAACAGAATCATAACCTCCTATAGAAGGTAATCCTGTAACAAAATCCATACTGATGCATTCCCATTTCATCTGGGGTATGTCAAGAGGTTGAAGTTTCCCTGGTAACTTGATTCTTTCGGCCTTTATCCGCTGACAAGAAAGACATTGCCTCACATAGCGAAGTATGTCCCCTTTCATTCCAGACCAAAAATAACTCCTCCTGACAGCACGAAGAGTCTTAGCATAGCCTGGATGTCCGGATGTAGGGCTATCATGTGCTTCATACAGAATAGTTTTCTTTAGAGCTGGGTCTCTGGGTACACAAAGTCTATGTCTGTAGTAAAGACATCCTCCCATAAGAGAGTAATCTTTAGCTTCAGGCATCTTATTCTGCTGGACTAGAGATACTTTACGTTGGTACTCTGGATCTACCAAAGATGCTTCTTTGATTCTATCCCAGATAGGGTTATTTGGAATAGAGATAGCTCAGAGAAAGGATTTTCGGCTAAGATCATCTGCAACTACATTTTCCTTTCTTGGTCTATACTTTATGTCAAGGTCATATTCCTGTAACAGCTCTATCCATCGTCGTTGTCACATATTGAGAATAGGTTGAGTAAAAATCCATTTTAAGCTCTTGTGGTCTGTAACCAGTTGAAACTTGCGCCCAAGAAGATAATGTTAAGTATGGAGCCTGATTTACCCTTGTAATTTTCTGTGGTAAAAGCGCACATTTGTAAGGCCCCCATTATGAGGAGAAGCCATCGTGCGTGAAGGAAAATCACTCACCGGAAACCAAAATTTTCACGGACAAGAATCAGGGGCAACTTTTTTTGCCGGAATATTCTTTTTCGCCAGAATATTATGGTCGGACGGCGGCCGGAAAGTGGTCGGAAAACAACCAGTCGATTGGTCGGTGGCCGGTAGTCAATGGCCGATGGCCGGTGGTCGGAAGTCAATGGCCGGTGGCCGGTGGCCGAATTCAAAAGCGGACTTGTCTTCTCAAGGGCGGCCACACATGGGCGGATTGGAGGGTCCGATTTGGACTTATTCGCACAAGGGCGGCTACACATGGCTGTCTCTCATAAGAGAGGGCAGCCCTTTTGGCCTATAAAAGGAGGCCATTTCTACACACATTTCATAGTGTGAAGTTGATGCAACAAGGTGAGTGTGAGGTGGTGAGAGTGAAGCAAGGCGGGAGCTCCATTAAGGGTATAATCCCTTTGTAAACTACTTCTTGTTTTGAAGTACTAAAGCCATTGAGTGGTTGCTTTCCCGTGGACGTAGCCCACATTGGGTGAACCACGTATATCGTGTGTACTCTCTCTCTCTCTCTCTCTACTCTATAATCTCGTGTATATAAATCTGTCTCTCTCCATTAAGTAATCTACTCAATTATCTATTTATCTACGTCTTATTTCCTAACAACTGGTATCAGAGCAAGGTTTGCTCATAGCTAAATTATCTCAAGGAAAGGATTCCTTGAATTGAGTGGGAGTTATGGCGGAGGAAGGGAAGCTCAAGATTGAGAAGTTCAAAGGCAAAAACTACCAACATTGGAATATGCAGATTGAAGACTATCTCTACTAGAAGGACCTCTATTTGCCACTAGGCGGTCTTGCGAAGAAGCCCGCAACAATAACACCATATTAATGAATTTGGGAATTTTCCAATTCCCACTTCTATAATGAGCTTAAGATTTGATCACCTGGCCAAATCTTAGGCCAATTTTTAAGAGCATGGACCAAAAGAGCTTTTCAAGTACTACCTTGTGGATGGAGTTGGCCTTAAAAAGTAGTTAGAAATTTGTCGATATGGCCAAATCTTTAAAACATTGGTGATTCCCAAATTGGCTATAAAGTCTCAAACTCTCTAATATGGTGTTCAATGGCAGATGAAGCATGGATTGTCCTTGATCTAAAGGCACTAGGAACAATCCGGTTAAGCTTGGCGTCAACGATGGCCTTCAATGTTTCGGAGATGAAGACCACGGAGGACTTGATGAAGTCACTTGACGACTTCTACGAGAAACCATCGGCATCCAATAAGGTATTTCTTATGAAGCGCTTGTTCAATCTAAAGATGGCAGAGAATGGTTCAGTTGCAGAACACCTAAATGACTTTAACACAAACATAAGTCAACTTCGATCAGTGAAAATCAATTTCGATGATGAAGTGCGAGCTCTCCTTATACTATCATCTCTACCGGATAGTTGGGACAGCCTTGTGATGGCTGTAAGTAATTCTATCTCTGGCACAAATACTCTTAAGTTTGATGATGTTGTGGGTGTTCTCCTAAGCGAGGAAATGCGAAGGAGAAGCACAGGAGAATCATCAAGTGCTGCACTATCAGTGGAAACAAGAGGAAGGCTTAAGGAGAGGTTCAAAAACCAAAAGGGTCGTGATCGCTCAAGGTGGAGCAAGTCACGCACAAAGTCAGTTCTTGAATGTTGGAACTGCGGCAAGAAGGGCCACGTCAAGAAGGATTGCTGGTCCAAGAAGAAGAAGGAGACAAAGTCTCAAGACAACAAGCCAACATCGAAGGCCAATGTGGCAGGTAAAGTAGAGCAAGATGCTCTAATTCTCTCATTAGACAATGTGTCTAATTCCTGGATAGTAGATTCCGGGGCTTCATTCCATGCGACACCACACAAGCAACATTTCCAAGACTACACCAAAGGTAATTCTGGGTATGTATACTTGGGAGATGATGAAGCTTGTGAGATTGTCGGCAAAGGTACAGTTACTGTCAAAACTGCTAACGAAAATGAATGGAAGCTTAAAGATGTTAGGCATGTTCCTTCTCTTCGCAAAAATTTGATCTCTACAGGACAATTGGACGATGAAGGTCACAACATTGCATTCGGAAACAAACGGTGGAAGATCTCAAAGGGATCTTTGGTGGTTGCCAAGGGTGAAAAAGTTGGTACACTTTACTTGTGTACTGTTAGCACGCAACCTTCAACTTGTGCAGCAACTACAGAAGTTGACAGTGCGGTGTGGCACTACCGACTTGGGCATATGAGTGCCAAAGGAATGCAAATCCTTCAAACAAATAAGCTTCTACCAGGTTTGAAAGAAGTGGACTTAGAGTTCTGTGAAGATTGTGTTTATGGTAAACAAAAGAGGGTAAAATTTCAAAAATCAGGAAATGAAAGAAAAAATAAAAACTTGAGTTGGTTCATTCTGATGTTTGGGGTCCTGCAAGTACACCATCACTTGGTGGCTCATTGTACTATGTAACATTCATAGACGATGCGACTAGAAAAACATGGGTTTATGTCATGAAGAATAAATCCGATGTATTTTCCATATTGCAAAGGTGGAAAGCCTTTGTGGAGAATGAAACAGGTACCAAGGTTAAATGCCTCAGATCCGACAATGGAGGCGAATATTGCAGCCAAGCTTTTGAAAGCTTTTGTGCTAGCAATGGCATTCGGAGGCAAAGGAAAACCCCAAGGACACCTCAACAAAATGGGATTTCGGAAAACATGAACAGGACAATCATGGAACGAGCACGAAGCATGCGGCTACATGCAGGCCTACCGCTTGAGCTTTGGGCGGAAGCTGTAAGTACGTCTGTGTACTTAATCAATCGGTCACCCTCAACGGCATTGGATGGGGGAGTTCCAGAAGAGGCATGGACAGGTAAACCGGTGAATTATGCATTTCTCAAAGTGTTTGGGTGTGAGGCTTTCATGCACATAGATAGAAGCCTAAGATCAAAGTTAGATGCAAAGTCCAAAAAGTGTTTCTTCATTGGCTATGGAGAAGGAGACTTTGGGTATCGCCTATGGAATCCTGAAGATGGTAAAATCTTAAGGAGTAGGGATGTAATTTTTAACGAACAAAATATGTACAAAGATTACTTGGAAAGAAAACAAACAAAAGAAACAGGTGATGAGTACATGGAGCTTGAGGACGGTGAAGACTCAAGGACTGCAAATGGTGACAATGTGCAACAACGTCAACCAAATGAGGAGCCTCAACCTATTCCCCAAAGATCTACAAGAGCAAGTAGACCTCCAGAAAGGTTTGTTCCTTCCTTCAACCATCTCTTGATCTCAGATTCTGGAGAGCCGGAATCATATGAAGAAGCTATGCAACATGAATCCAAAGAAGAATGGACGAAGAGCATGCAAGTGGAGATGGAATCACTACATCGCAACCAAACATGGGAGTTGGTTGAGTTGCCTAAAGGTAAGCGGGCACTTCAAAACAAATGGGTGTACAAGCTAAAGGAAGAAGAAGGTGGGAAGAAAAGGTACAAGTCTAGGCTTGTGGTAAAAGGTTTTTCTCAAAAGAAGGTATTGACTTCAATGAAATATTTTCTCCTGTTGTAAAAATGAACTCAATTGGCTTGTCTTAAGCCTTGTGGCTGCTCATGATCTAAATCTCGAGCAAATGGATGTAAATACGGCATTCCCTCACGGTGACTTAGAGGAGGAAATCTACATGCTTCAACCAAAGGGGTATGAAGTAAAAGGTAAGGAGAAAATGGTTTGTAGATTAAAGAAGAGCTTGTATGGTTTAAAGCAAGCATCAAGACAATGGTACTTGAAGTTTTATCGATGGATGTTGGATCATGGATTCACAAGATGCAACTCGGATCACTGCGTCTACACGGAGAATTTGGGAGATGGGAAATTCATCATCATAATGTTGTATGTTGATGACATATTGATTGCAAGTGCTAACATGCAGGACATCAAAGACCTAAAAGAGGAGCTGTCCAAATATTTTTCAATGAAAGATTTAGGTGCTGCAAAGAGGATACTTGGTATGAAAATATCAAGGGACAGGACGAAGAAGACAATAAAGCTATCTTAAGAAGATTACATCAAGAAGGTACTAGAAAGGTTTGCAATGCAAAATGCAAAACCAGTTTCTACACCTTTGGCTGGTCATTTTAAACTAACGAAGGATATGTGTCCAAAGACACAAGAGGAGATAGCCTATATGTCTAAAGTTTCATATGCTGCAGCGGTAGGTTCTCTAATGTATGCTATGGTCTGGACAAGGCCAGACATTGCACATGCAGTGGGAGTTGTGAGTAGGTTCATGGACAACCCAGGTAAAGAGAATTGGCAAGCTGTGAAGTGGATACTTAGGTATCTAAAAGAGACAACAACAAATGCTTTGTATTTTGGAGGAACTGATATTTCTCTAGAAGGGTATGCTGATGCAGATATGGCAGGTGACAAAGATACTCGAAGGAGCACTACTGGCTATGTGTTCACGGTTGGAGGCACAGCAGTAAGCTGGGCTTCAAAGCTACAGAAAGTGGTTTCACTTTCTACCACGGAAGCAGAGTATGTAGCAATGACGGAGGCAAGCAACGAAATTCTGTGGCTTCACAGATTCTTAGAAGAGCTTGGATTCAAACAAGACGATTGTGTCTTGTACAATGATAGCGAAAGCACTATCCATCTTGCGAAGAACTCAGCCTTTCATTCAAGGACAAAGCACATTGAGGTGAGATATCACTTCATACGCACTCTTTTGGAAGAGGGACAACTAAAGCTAGGAAAGGTGCATACAAGTGAAAATCCTGCAGACATGTTTACAAAGGTGGTCAACAAGAAGAAGTTGAGGTTTTGCTCATCTTCAATCGGCATTCAAGGATAAGAAGCCAGAATGGAAAGCAGTCACAGGTTTGGTTTGGAGATCAGTCTCCAAGTGGGAGATTGTTAAGTATGTAGCCTGATTTACCCTTGTAATTTTCTGTGGTAAAAGCGCACATTTGTAAGGCCCCCATTATGAGGAGAAGCCATCGTGCGTGAAGGAAAATCACTCACTGGAAACCAAAATTTTCACGAACAAGAATCAGGGGAAACTTTTTTCGCCGGAATATTATGGCCGGATGGCAGCCGAAAAGTGGTCGGAAAACAACCGGTCGATTGGCCGGTGGCCGGTAGTCAATGGCCGATGGCCGATGGTCGGAAGTCAATGGCCGGTGGCCGGTGGCCGAATTCAATGGCCGGTGGCCAAATTCAAAAGCGGACTTGTCTTCTCAAGGGCGGCCACACATGGGCGGATTGGAGGGTCCGATTTGGACTTATTCGCACAAGGGCGGCTACACATGGCTGTCTCTCATAAGAGAGGGCAGCCCTTTTGGCCTATAAAAGGAGGCCATTTCTACACACATTTCATAGTGTGAAGTTGATGCAACAAGGTGAGTGTGAGGTGGTGAAAGTGAAGCAAGGCGGGAGCTCCATTAAGGGTATAATCCCTTTGTAAACTACTTCTTGTTTTGAAGTACTAAAGCCATTGAGTGGCTGCTTTCCCGTGGACGTAGCCCACATTGGGTGAACCACGTATATCGTGTGTACTCTCTCTCTCTACTCTATAATCTCGTGTATATAAATCTGTCTCTCTCCATTAAGTAATCTACTCAATTATCTATTTAGCTACGTCTTATTTCCTAACAGATAATGTCTCCATAACTTCAACGCATGAATAACTGCTAAAAGTTTTAAATCATGAGTAGGATAATTCTTCTCATGATCTCTCAGCTTTCGCGAAGTATACGCCACTGGTCTTCCTTTTTGAGTAAGAACTCTGCCTAGAGCAAATTTTCTAGCGTCGGTCGCTACTTCAAATTCCTTGCTGAAATCTGGAAGCTTTAAAATAGGAGCCGAGACCAAGAACTCTTTTAGCTTAGCAAAGCTAGACTCGTGCTCGGTCTTCCATTCAATCCTCATTCCTTTATTCAAGAGTTCCGTCAAAGGTGCAGCAATACGTGCATAGTCCTTGACAAAAATCCTATACCATCCCGTTATTCCAAGAAATCCTCTTACTTCGCTGACGGTGGATGGTTGAGGCCAATCAATGATGTCCTTGACCTTGTCTGGGTCCACTGAAATCCCCTCAGCCGATATGGAAAATCCAAAATAGTTGACTTTTGGTGATCAAAAAGTGCACTTGCTCTCTTTAGCGTAAAGCTGATGTTCTTGAAGGAGATCAAGTACCTTGCGGACATGATCTTTGTGATCTGCTTCGTTCTTAGAGTAGATCAAAATGTCATCAAAGAAAACCAAGACAAAATCATCCAGGTAAGGTCTGAAAATATCCTGCATAAGTCGATTGAAGCTTGCAGGAGCGTTTGTTAGACCAAAAGACATTACTGTGAACTCGTAGTGCCCATACCTAATATTGAAAGCTGTCTTTGGAATATCTGATTCCTTGATCCTGATTTGGTAATATCCTGATCTTAGATCTATCTTTGTAAATATTTTGGCGCCGTGGAGTCTGTCCAAAAGTTCGTCAATCCTTGGAATTGGATACTTGTTCTTGACAGCTACCTGGTTCAGTCCACGATAGTCTATGCATAACCTTAAGGTCCCATCCTTCTTCTTCTGAAAAAGAACTGGAGCACCCCAAGGAGAAGTACTGGGTCGAATGAATCCTTGCTCAATGAGTTGCCTAAGTTGTTCCTTGAGTTCAATGGCCTCTGGAAGTGACATTTTATAAGGTCTTTTTGAGATAGGTTCACACCCAGGGATAGTCTCAATCTCATGATCTACCTCTCTGTGTGGCGGAAGATTCGTAAGGTCTTCTGGGAACACATCGTCATATTCCCTCAACCAGTTTGGTCAAAGTGAGGTATCTGATTGGTCCACCTTGTTGAGTTTAACTGCATATATTTGCTGACCCTTCCTTAGTCCCTTCAAAAGTCTGCTGGCCTTAACTAGAGTAGCCCTAGGTCTCCCATTTTCCCCCTGGATTAAGGCTTCATTACCCAAGTTATCTGTAAAGGTAAAATTCCCCTGTGCACAATGTATGTGGGCCCTATTTTGCTTTAGCCAGTCCATCCCTAGTATCCCATCAAAGAATCCTAAGGGTAAGGTTCGAAATTGGGCAGAAGTTGGGTGTCCCCCTAGATCAAAGTCGATTTTGCCTGCAGAGTGTTGAGATATTACCTCCTTGCCGTTTGCTAACTCAACAACTAGCTTGCTTGTTGGATACTTATCTAGCTTTAGCTTCCTCATGCATTTGGGTGAAAGAAATGAAAGAGTACTACCACAATCTATAAGGAAGTTAACTTGTTCACCTCTGAGAGATCCTGACGTATGAATGACTGCGTATTGCTCGCAACCTTTGGGATTGTCAACTGCAGCATGTAGGGATGCTCTCTCCACTGCTTCATCACCCACAGTTGGTTGTACCACTGCGGCATTCACTCTGGCGGTAGCCCCACGCCCTCGCCCTCTGTTCATCCTTCCTCGTCCTCCTCTTCCATTAGCTTGGCCATGCCCACGGGTATTCAAGGGTATGACATTGGCGTTGGTTGCCTGAATGTTCCTGGGGAAATTGGATCTGTAATGTCCATGCTCGCCGCAACCATAGCATCGAACATCAGGGAATTCCCTGGTTGTGGTGGTAGCCATAATAGGGCGCTGGTTATATGCTTGGTTGGCTGGTCTGTTATCCCAAGCAGTGGTCCTTGCCCTCTTTGCCCAATGATTCCTTCTGTTCTGATTAGCCTTTTGTACTTCGAGAGCTAGAGATTTGGCTCTCAACAAGGCATCCTGAAGCGTCGTTGGCGTGAGAGCTTCCAACCGAGTATTCAGGGGATCGATTAGTCCTTGGCAGAACCTTGCCACCAGTTGTTCCAAGGTCATCTTAGGAGCATATCTCCGAAGAGTGACAAACTTTGCATAGTATTCTTTGACAGATGAATTCAACTGCCGAAGTGAAAAGAATTCATTCATCCTCAAGGTTCTATAGGCAGGAGGTAAATAACGCCCCATTATCGCAGCTTTAATGTCTTCCCAGGACTGGGAAGATCCCTTAATATCCATGTCCCTGCAATGTTGCTTGCACCATATCTTGGCATCGCCAGTCAAGCGGAACATCGCAAGCATGGTCTGATTTACGGGTTGGGTCCCCGTAGCTTCAAAGTAGTCGTCCATGGCTTCCATCCATACTTCTGCATCTCTCTCCACATTTGCCTTCTCATCCTTAAATATCGGAGGTTGGGATTGCTTAAGGAGGAGCTTCTTCTCTTGCGCTGCCGAGTACAGAGCAACATGCGGTACCTACATGGGTTATATGAATTCTTGATACATTACTTGGATTTCAAAAAAGACACGAGACTTTGAATAAATTTCAAGATTCTACTTTGTCAAGAGACAGAGATTCAGAGACAAAAAGCACTTTATTGATGAAAATTTATTACAATTGAAACCCCTCAAGGTTTAGGATAACTGATGATCAGCTTATTACATGGATTTATGGATTGCGTATAAAATACGCCTAGGAGATGGTATTGACATGATGTACTACTTCATTCGTGTAATAGTTTCTATACTCATTCTTGATTGGATAATAAACTAAGATATCGGCCCGGAGCTTCGCTTTCAGTAATCCAAAGGTTTTGACTCGGTTCGCTGGGATCACATTGGTGACCTTCTCCAAGAGCCAGTCGTTGATGGTTTGATTGGAATTGTCTGAAACATTCTGGTCCAATCGTGTAGGCACCAAATAGAATATCTCTATTACTCTCAACTCTTCTCCCCAACGTATCTTCTTAAGGTCGGTAGCCAGGCATCCTAGCTCTCGAGCGTTGATGTAGTAAACCCCTCCTGGAAATGTCCAATCAAGTTCCCATCCTCTATCAATGCGAGTGGAGTGTGGCGTATAAGCCTTCAACAGTATCTCCATGACATCTCGCCTGAAATGGTAAACTAGGGATCTTCGAGCTTGCTCATAAATAAGCTCAAACACTTGGAACTTCCGATATTCGAGCACGGGGTCTTCCTGCAACACCAATGCAAGGAATTCGGATCAACTACTTATATACTTTCAGTTCCTTTTAAATGTTCAAACAATACGACTTTATTTCCCAGCCTAACCTAGGCTCTGATACCAGGTGTGAAGTCCCCACCCTGCCGTTTCCAATGGCGGATCTGATGGTGAACCCGGTGGCCACTAGATCTATTGCGGAAGCAAACAAAATGGTTCAGGGTTCGACTAGCGGACGATCTCTCATCACAAAGTGAGTCGAGTTTGAGCCTACTAGCAGGGAGATCTAGCTCCACCTCGCAGGGGAAGCGTACTTGAACTATCTACGATCCTAAGACCCACCTTCCAACAAGAGAGAAGCCTCGAGTACCTTTTTTCCCATGTTTCAGAGGCACGTACTCTCGAGAATTCCCCGCTCTAGGGGCAATGAGCATTGCTAATATCGAGTAAGCACTATGGGGACAGAGAGTTCCCGACCAATCGGGACCACCCATCTCGTAGGCATTGGCAACCTGAGCCAAGTCCCCACTTTCCACCCCCACACTCACACTTCCTCGTGTGACCTAATTACTACCACAAAGGTTGTTCAACATAGACATTCCTTGTTTAATTCCGAATCACATGGTTCGTTAAGACAGCCCTTCAACCAGTATTGCAAACAACACCAAGACAGAACTCTAGTAAAAATTCTACTCAAACTTATTCATAAAAGTTCCAATGTTTTGGAGGTACAACATCCCCCCTCCAGCGAGAGTTCACTCCTCCCGTTGTCGCCTAGCTGCCCATACAACTAGGTATGTCCACTGCATAGAAAGCACGTCATGGACACTCCCACCGCATAGAAAGCAAGACGTGGGTTCCCACCGCATAGAAAGCAAGTCGTGGGTATCCACTGCATAGAAAGCAAGTCGTGGATTCAAGAGCCCTAACGAGGAACTCTACCCCCAATGATCAGTAGGGGGGTCAGGACTGATTCAACATTGGAAATAAAATGAACATGCCGAGCTAAATTTTCCCTAGCAGACATTCTTTCCTACTCCAAACAGCATACCCATCAATCATTTCTTTCCTACTTCTAACACTTAATGTACAATGAATTTAATGCCAAGGTTTCCGTCGGATTTCTCCAACATGTTCGGGAATATGTTCATTCCTAACTATCGTATGCAATGTTAATTTAAACAACTTGAATAAAAATATGATCTACCTCTTCCACTTCTTCATCGATGGCCCGTGAGATGGCCGGTATTTGTTCCTCCATCGGAGCTTTCCCCTTTCCGTTGACATTACTCGTTCCTGCCTCGCGATCGTGGGCACCACCGAAGCGCGTCCTCTTAACCGGGGCCATTTTAAACTCACTACATTAAATAATTAACTTGGGGAAAAGAGATAATGTCCGCAAGCGTCATAACAAGCCAAATGATAGATTAGCAACATCAAACAATGCCTCCTACATGAGAGGTTTAGATTTTTCCATATAGCAATCATTATGGATGACACATAATCCTATGGGAACCGGCTCTAAAGATAATTACTTGGCTTACATGATTAAAAATAATAGGATTTCACTAATGGAATTACCAGAGAGATGAATTAAGCACGATTAATCTCTTTCCTAGCAATTAGAGGGTGCAGAATCACCGCATGCATAGGTGTGAGAAAAACCACCTCTTAGAGACTAAATGACAGATTATTCTTACCTTAATTATATCTTAATGCATAACAGAGATGAATCTAAATCAGCTACAATATTAATGCGTGATAGAAAGAGTGATTCTCATCAATCTACACAATTACCAGTTTACCAATTAATTTCTATGCTACCTAGAGAGAGAAAATTCTAATAATCGTGCACTAATCATTAATTAAGAGTGATGAATGGCTGATAATTCAGCTATGGAATGATGATTACATAATAGAATATGGTTAAGGAGAATTTAGAGAGTAGTTATAGAGAATTACGACTAGGAATAAGCATAATAGACGAGAAATTTAGATGGTAATGAAAAAGGATTTGCAGAAAGCATTAATAAAACCGTGGTTACCGTGATTAAGGGCTGATAATCCTCTCGATTCTGTGATCTAATCGAGCTTCTTGAGGTGAGAATTCGACAGCACCTCCCTCCTTGTTTCTCCTTCAAAAGGTGTGTTTTTCGGCAGCACCTTTCCAGAGTGTGTGTAGGTGTGTGTGTGTGTGTGTGTGTGCACTGTGTGTGTGTGTGAGCATAAGTGTGTATGTGTGTGTGTGTGCAGGTCTTTAAATAGGCTTCTACACGCTGAAAATCGATCTGTGTTGCTAATTGCATCTGGGAGCTTCTCCAGTTAAGCATGGCAAGTCCAGTTCCCTGCCCACCAAGTGTCAGGTTGGCTTGGCAGCTTTCCCAAGACTCCCACAAAGCAAGAGGGTGCCCCCTAGCTGCTAAAGCTGGTATGGAGTGGGTTGGAACTTGTTCCCACACAGCCTCGGGCCCCCGGTACCTCCCCGGACAATTTTTAGGAAAATTGGTTCTAGGCTAAAACGGGTCATACGGATCGGATTTTGATGTCAAAAGTTTATATACAAAGCTCTAACTAAGACGTACTGGCTCGAGTATCTACCATATTTAGCAGCCCCCGGGGTTCGAAAATGCATTTTTCTCAAATTCGGGGTACGGGTGCAGTTTTTCGAGACGATCAAAACTGGACGGGTCGGGTGACCAAAAACTTACTATTTTTGGATTTATTTTTTACAAAAATTATTTTTATTCATATTTCAAAGCTTTAAAACATTCTAAACATCATGGCACTGACAGAATTTGAAAAACTGCTAAAAATAGTAACTTTTTTCATTATGTTCATTTCATGGTACAATGGTGCTCATTTGATCGGGGTCAGAGACCTTACAATCTAAGAGAGAAAAAGAGAGTGAAAGAGCGAGGGAGCATGTGCAGGTGCACCTCCTAGAGCGGAGTGCTACACTGGCATGACAAGAAAGGAAAGAAGCGAGGAGAGAACAACAACATAGACACTAGGTTCAATCTCCCCCATGCTAGAGTGATCATTTTCCTCTTGCACATATTTATTTTTAGATTTGTTGAATGCTCAAAATGGATATAGATTGCCTGGTCGGACATAATGATGATTATAGCTCATATAAGAACTTGAATAATAAAATATAAATATATGTAATATCCTTTTGCATAGGCTTTACATGAGGCTATACATCAAGAAAGATTTTGCCACCTATTAGGTTCAATAAATTGTTAACCACTGGCGTCGACTTCTAGTAGTCATGGGCCGGGCTTGTCGATCCAATAGGAAAATGTTAAGAGTGATCGCCGATGAGAGGCGCACTCTAAAAGGAACATTCAAGGGTTAGTTGGCTAAGTATGGGCGCCCAAGTGTGAATGGGGCGAGCTCATATAAAAGTCACCTAAACCTAAAAATCATTCATTCTCTCATTTGTGCAATTGAAGAGTGCTCTTGCTCCATCTCCATCTTCTTCTTCTTCGTCTCCTTGTGTGTGTGTGTATGCATGAGAGAGAGAGAGAGAGAGAGAGAGAGAGAGAGAGAGAGAGAGAGAGAGAGAGAGAGAGAGAGAGAGAGAAAGAGAGCAAGAGAGCATTGCAACGACGACACGGCGGCGGCGAGGCGGTTGAGCACGGCACAGTGGTAGCTCCTTCTTCTTCGTTGCAAGGAATCCTCCATGAAGGCGAGCATAGGGCGGTGAGTGACACACCCTTGCTCTCTTGCGCTTGCTAGATTAGTCTGGTTGTGTGCTTGCAGCCGTTTGTGGCTCGTGCACAATGTATCGGCAAGTCCCTTGCATTGACACGTGCGATATACGTGCACATTTTTGGCACCTTTGCCTGGGAAATGCCTTGCATTAAGCTCGAGTAGCACTCTATGCTGCTTTGTGGTGCATTTTAAAATGTAGGAAATGTAGACAAGGAAGGTGTGTGTGTTTAGAAGGAGTTTGTTTTGATGCAGTGTATTGTTTTTTCTAATAAGGTGTTGAAAGGTACTATGTTTTCTCTGTGATAAGGTGTTAGAATTAAGGTAGTAGATCCATAATGTTAGTTACGTGTAAAGTATAGTAAGTAGATCTGTTAGCTAATGAGTTGCTTTAGTACTGTGTTAGTGTGTAACAGTAGTTGTGTTAGTTGTAAGTAGGTAGGTTAGGTGTTTGTGTGCTTGCGCGTGTAGCGCGGTTGCGGCGACCTTATCCACAAATTTGCGATTCTCTAGGAGAGCACAATGACCTGCATAAGAGTAATGCTTTAAGCCTAACCTTAAGTGGGAAGGTTGGGGATTGGTATAGAACCCTAAGGGTGGAAGAAAAAATGATTTACCCTACTCTTAGGAGATTGTCCTTGAAAGAATACATACGAGAGGGAATGCTTTGGGGTGTAGCCTCTCAAATCCAGAAAGCCCAACAAGAGGAAGGAGAGTCGGTGAGAGACTTTATTAGTCTCTTAAAGCATTTGGATTCTCGTTGTAATCCAAATGAGCGTGTCAATAATAATCAATTGCTTGATAGATTCATTAGGGGATTACGACATGAGGATATCTACAATGGCCTAGTCATTAGAGGTATCACCACTTGGGAAGCGATCACCACCAATGCGATCCAATTGGACGATAATTTAATGATTCAAGGAAAAGAGTGTCTGTTGAGCCTAAATCTATTAGCTCGCAAGCATTGGGGCCTCAACCAATGACCCTAAAGCCTATTGCTAAGGAGCCAAAGATATCTGAGATGACTTTAGTAGATCTCACCAAGGCCATTCAAGAGAGTCTTAGAGACAATCGTGCTCCACAAAAAATTCATATGTATCCAAGAAGGGAGCAACAATGGTGCTCAGTATGCTATGGACCACATAGCATCAGTGAATGCCCTACTTTTAGAGTAAAATTCAATGGAAATTGCTATGCTTGTGGGAAGTATGGTCATCAAGCTAAGGATTGCATAGTATTTAAGCACGTTATGTACAATAGGCCAACCTTAGCATGGATAGACACACCTCGAGTGCCTACATTGATGCTGACTCCACCTGTTGAACAAACATCACAACACATGGTCCCTAGGGCCCTGAATGTTGTTCAAACAACACTCTTACCACCTCCAGTGCTAGGACCGCAACCACCACATCCGAGAATCACTTCTGTGAATCAAGGGGTTTGTGAGTCATCTATTGCTTGTTTGGCAGGCTGTGAGGAAGATATGGACCCTAATATTGCCTATGGGATTAATGCGCTTGAAGAAAGTCCACAATACTACATGGAGGACTATTGGGGATGAGTCAAACCTGTTTATCAAGTAGTTTCTCTTGCTACAAGAGGCTAAAATATCAATTACACTGCTAAGAGACCACCTCTTCAATGCTATGAGTGTGGAGGTCCACATTGTGTGGCCGTCTGTCCTATTAGGCTACAAAAGAATGCCACACTAATGCAAACCAATCAAGCGAGCACGTCTACACTGCCGATACTCATGTGTATCGATGTGGCATAGATCATTTGATTGCCCAATGTTCGAATAATCCAAATGCACCGAAGATCACACCATTAAACTTGATTGAGGTTACCGAGGAGCAATCACAAAGTACACCTGTGGTACCAGTAAACGTATTCACATGATCGATGCTCCAAAAACAAAATTATATTCTTGAGGAAAGAGACACGACATCAATTTCCCAATCTCAGAAAAAGAAGAAAACACGAAGGAAGAGATCGCAAAAAGCAGCAAAGTCAGACCCCAGTTCAAAGACCAACATAGGGACTAGTGAAGACCCCGTATATATGAACGACGCTGAAGAGGATTCTGATTCAGGTGATGTTTGAGGACAAATCAAACGAGCGTCCACCTGGCCGGACACGTAGCCAAATACCACATTTGTACTCTATTAATTTTCCAAGCTAGTGTAGTGATACTCTATGTAAATCCCAATTCTAGAGTAGCAGGTCAATTCCATGAGTTGTAATGATGTCATGATAATTGTAAAGGTCTGTGTGAGCCGGCCACTGGCCATTAGAATGCCCTAGGTATAAAGGTCAATAACTTTAGTGTGAAAAGAAGGCTTATCTTTAGAAGAAGAAAGGAGCTGTGAAAATGTACGCTCAAGATACAAGCTACTCCAACCTTGTAATTGACGCTACTAATGAATGGGTAATCAGTTTTCGAATCCGAAACTTGAATTGTGTTCCTCTCTCTTTGCTCTTTAAATTAAGTGTAAGCATTGTCAGTTTTGTTGTGGTTAGCGACTACGTGTCTGTGAGCCTTAATTACAGATTTAAGTGCTTAAATCATTGTTTTTAGTCATTTTGACTATAGGAGAGTGTTCTTAGACCATAGGCGATATTTCTGGCATGTTCTGTTGCAGTTTACAAGACCTTTTTGTATGATGGATTGTGATTTTTGTACCTTGTTGGATTGCAACCAGACTTGCTAGGATAGTGCCCCTAGGTGTTCTAGACCTCCTCCTAAAGTTTCGTTGCATTCTGAGTCCGTTCGAGTGCCGAAATGGCGTGATGACCTAGAGCTATGAGAAAGGACATAGGCAGATTTCCCTGATCATTGAGTGTTGGTTTGCTTGTAGATTTGTTGTGTTTGCTTGTTTAGGTTCACTTCGTGAGATTGACAATCTCATAGAGTCTCCATGCCCCATCCGAGTCACTTTCCCTGAGTATTGACATTATGTTAGTGCTAGAAAGCTATGCTGCAAACGTTCGTCGCGGTGACTAGCTAACATTGGCACTATTGCCAGGGATATGATCCTTAGATGGTGAGTGACCTAGTGCGTATTTAGAGCATTATTTTTTAAAGATTTGCGTTCCATTCTATTTACACTTTAGCAATGAAGCAGCTAGACACGTGGTTTAGTGCTTGATAGAGTCTAGAAGTTGAGGACTTGCGAGATCTATTCTTGAGAAGTAAAGAGGGTTGTGAGTGAGATAGCCAAAAGCATTTCTTTGTCCAATTTTCTCTATGCTTTCAGAGTGTTGTTCCATTTTTTGTTTCGACTTTATTTTGTACTGTTCTGTTTGTTTTTATTTCATGTTTCATTTCAGTACTTAAGAGTAGGGTAAGTAGAAACTACCACCATCAAATTTGGGCTAAAAGATTGAGGAAAAAAAGGCTCCAAATTCAAAAATTTGTGGATCAAAGGCATCAACATACTCTCTAAAAGAAATCTAGAAAGTGTGGCAAGATTCTGTGGAGGAACATGGATCGCGATCCATGTACCCCAAAAAACCATTTTTGGTGAAAAGTGACCAGTTACAGTATACATCATTGGGAAACTGCTCTGATCAAGAAAAACTCAAAAATCACATCAGAATTGGCTGTTAGGGCAAAAACAACAAAACAGGCATTGCAGACACAAAATTGGGCAAATCTTGAGATTTTGGGATCCAAATTCAAAAAGGGGTGAGATTTGGCTTCTACAGGGCATAAAGAACCAACAGAACAAAATTCATGAAAAAATGCTGCCAAACATGGATCGCAATCCATGTACCTTTTTGGCATTTGGGGCTAATATTTGACAAGTACATTCCTGATAACTAGTGGAACAACTTTGCCAAAAGGCACCATGTCAAAAAATTGAAAAAAGTTGGTCAAAATAGCCAAGTATAGAAACTAGTCGAAAACCGCAGGACAGACATAAAATATTGCTTTTGAATGACAAAAACTACTCCAAATACAAAACTTTTGATACCATAGCATCCAATAAACATGCTATTTTTGATGGTACCAAGAAATGTCATTTTGTCTTTCAAACATGGATCGCGATCCATGTACCTCATGAATTTTTTTTGAAAATTTTTGGTTGAGATTTGAGCAGTAGGTAGCTGGTACCATTTGAAACAACTTTCCCAAAAGAACCATATGCCAAAAAGTTGTAAAAAGTGGTCAAAGGAGCAAAAAAACAAAACATTCTCTAAACTGCCACAACAGACTGTAGAAGTCAAATTTGGTAGGGAAAAACTGATCCAAATTCAAAAAAAAGTTTGTGAGTAGTCTACAAACATCATATGCTATCAGCACACCAAAAATTCAAGTCCAAAAGTGGTGGAACATGGATCGTGATCCATGTACCTATGAGGAATTTTTGGAAAAAAAACTTTTCCAGCCTATAGCAGAGACCATTGTGAACAAAAGTCCTCAAAGAATTTTTGTTCAAAAAAGTTCAAAAATTGGGTGAAAAGAGCCAAAAGCAGTTCAAGGTGAAAACCCTAAAACAGACCTGGGGATTGACTTTTTCCTGGCCTAAACAAGTCCAAATCACACAAAAACCATATAGCAGGGATGAGTGGACCAAGGGGAAGCTATGTGTCAAGTTTCATTACCATCTGACACATAGGTACATGGATCACGATCCATGTTCCTTTGACACAGACCGATACCAAATTTGCACCATAGCTAGGGGGCATCACAAGGAGTCTAGTGGTCTTTCCAAAACTGAATTTGGATATAAAAAACTAAACCAAAAGCCCTGAAATGTCAAGTACTCTGACAAAGTGCAAGAATTCACCTAACTTTCAATCCAAAGGTCCATTTAAAAAAAAAAACTAAAAAAAAATTTGATACCATAGGACCTCCTAATCATGCTGAATTTGATGGTACTGATAGCCGTTTTTCGGCTCTTTGTAATTGCCACAGTGAGTTACCTCACCCTACCAAAATCACCCAAACACTGTGGCTATCCATACCATTTCACTGTACATAGGCGTGCGTGAGTCACGGGACTTTTCCCATATCGCCTTACTGAAATAAAAAACCCTCAATTAGCTAGGCATTGGGCTAGTTGAGCAAAAATAAAAATAAAAAATATAAGTATATTATGGCCCATGCGTATGTAAATATTCCTTTGTATATAGGGCCTAAATAAAAGATTTTTTCATAATTATTTTAGTATTTATTTAAATATTTCTACCTAGGTGTGTGTTATTTATGCTTTGTACATTGCCTCACCATTACCACAATTTTTCTTACCATTTTTCATACTCTTTATTCCATATAGAAATATTTTCATGTAAGCTTCTCTTATATTTGGTGTAACTCCACCCCAACAAAAATCCAAAAAAACTAGTTTTATTTATGTGTATATTTTTTCACTATTGTGATTTTTCCCTTCCTACATCTATTTTGTTTTTTTCTAAAAAATTAGAACACCAAAAATATTTATCTTTTTATGGTAGCCTCATAATGAGAGAGATTTCTTTTGACCCCTTTATATTTTTTCCACTTATATTATTTATATTTGACATGTACATATTTTTTAGACCCCTCAATATTTGATTTTCTTAGTTGTACTATTCACTTATATCATGATCTCAACAATATCTTCAATTATAGACCTACCAAATAAGGTCAAGGGTAGGTGGCATGCATACATGCACTATGGAGGGCTCACTCTTGGAGGTATTCAAAAGAATCATCCAAAGAAGGACCCCACAAGGACCTTGTGCAGTGGAAAAAAATGGTCGGTTTTGCTGAATTTTTAAAGTTCACTTGCTCTCCGAATTTGAAAAGGTGATACAAACAAAAGTTGTAGCTCGTGGGCTGAACTTTTGCCTTAAATTTTTTCATATTTTTTTGAGCTACGAGCTGTGAGCTATGATTTTATTAGTGGACCCCAGTTTTCCCATGCTATGCAACCACACTCTCTCTTCCACTTTATCATTTTCCTCTTTCACACACACTTCTCCACTCATCATCCCCACCTCTCTCACCCCTCCTCTCTGCACCCTACTCACCTTCTCCTCAACCTTGAAGAATAAGAGAAACCATGGTGAACTCATACCTCCCACACACAATTCCATTCCAAAATTGACCACCTAGTCTCATTTTTCCTCCTCCAAATTACCCATATCTTTCAAAAAAACCACAAAATTCAGCCTCTTCTCTTAAAAGACAGCATCATGGTGGTTGATTACTCAGCTTCAATTACCTTGTCTCTCAAGGAAGGTCAAGAGTGGAGAAAAAATGTACCGTCAAAGCTAGTGGACCGTCAACAAGCGTCAAAATTGGCCCTACTCAAGACACTTGGAGCATCAACCTTGTAAGAAATCCACCTTTTCTTACCTCTTAAGAGTTTTTCTTCTTTATTTGTATCCTACATGGATACTCCCATTGTAAATATCCAATTCCATTTGTAAATTAATACTAACTCTACTAACACTAACCCACTATGAAAAGTCCTATCACCTCCATTTCTCTCCTCTCTCTTTCCCCACCAACTTCTTGATAATTCCAAGAAAAAGAAATTAGATAAATTGCTGAAAATCTAACCCAACCATGGTTAGAGGAGTAACCCTAGCCTTCAAAATTGCTATAAAAGGAGGGTGTAGCTAGCACAAAAGGGGGGAGCCATAAGCAAGAGCACTATGCTATAGCTTGAGAAGCCAAGCTCAACCTCTCTAGAAGGAGCTCTTGAGTGGAAGCTCATTGTCTTATGCATGTGCATGTGTTGTAATAGGGGATTAGCAAGGGAACTCTATGCCATGGTAAGAGAGAGAGTGATCATTCAATTGAGAGTAGGAAATCTATCATTTCTCCTACTAGTGTAAGCCCAACATTTGCTGAATCAAGGAGGGTGGATTTGGACTAAGCTTGGATACCTTGTCTCCCTTCCAACGTGAAGTAATGGACAACAATGATGCGTAAGTGTCTTGGTGTTTTTTGTTAAGTTCTTGATAGCTTGTCTCTGGTGTTGTCATCAATCTAGCCATAAGTCCCACATAATGTAAGAGGGCGACAGGGTGGAGAGGACTCCCCTGGCCTTAAGACAGTGATTGGGGTGGCTTTTCTTGTGATGTGTTGTTGTGAAATTTACGCAAGCTATGTTGAACAAATACTAATCTCACTTTGATTTGTCATGACAGATTTGTAAGAAGGTATTAATGCAACAAGCAACCCCTCCCCCTTTCTCTCTTTCTTAAATATATAATTGTGTTTGCTTGATCATTGCCGATACGTTTCAAAGCAGCCCGAGCACTATCTCTCTCTCTCTCTCTCTCTCTCTCTCGTGTTTTAGTGCGTGAGAGTGTTCCATTGGTGTTAGGGATAGTGTAAATTCCTTGCTTGTTTGTGGGTTGCTCTAACGATTCTCCTCTTTTGCGTCCTAGTTCGCTCTTAAACTAGGTGGTGCCCCTTGTGTAGTTGGGATTTGGCTGTGGGTTTGTTGTTTTGGTTTGTGTTGTGTTGTGCCCCAGCCCCATTGAGCAGCATGGGAGCCTTGAAGGGTGTCTAGAGGTTGCTCTTCTTGTTGCCCGCCCCGGACCGCCTCAAATTGGTGCCCCCACGGAGGAACAGGCTTGTGTATGTTTTGTGAAGGCTCAACCTTTAGCATAGTCAAGTAGTTTGCATGAATCATGAAAATTTGTATGATCCCTTCATTTCCATTGCAAGGCAAAAGGTACACATAATTGTTAGTACTAAGTTGCAATTTCAACGTGTCATTCGTAGAATTTTAGGTCCTCTTAGGTTGGCCGAGATAAACGCTTCAGTAAATCCTTTTATTTTGCCTCTCATTAGGTACGACCTTAGTTTGGACGTCTATATTTTTGTTTTATTTTAAGCATTAGGTCATGCATAGACCATGCATAATGGCCCAGGAATAGAGGTTTTCCCCTTCCATTTCACTCCACACATTAGAATAAACATTGCAATTAGTAGGAAAATCCATTTTCAACAACGTATGGTGTTCATGTTTGGTGCCCAAAGAGTAGGAGAAATTCTTGCATCACCAAACCCTGTCATTCTACCTCTCATCAACTACCACACTTCTTTTGATGTACATGTGTTCATTTTATTTTAAAATGAAGTGCAGCCTGGCAAAATAGTGTGTATGTTTGTTTTTTCTTTGTCCAAGTTGTTACAAGAAACAAAAAAACGATCATTTGTTCTAACTGGGAATGTGTGTGTAGTGAAAGTTCAATCCTTAGAGATCTAGCTCTATTACCAATTGAGTTGCAGGAGCAAGTAGTAAGGTGTCTCCCTCATAACAAGAGGGTGGTGAAGTTAAGACGGAAGGTCCTACGCGTGGATTCCATTTTCCTCTTGTTGTTGGGCACTAAGGAAGACCGCGCATTCATCCAACTAGTGTGTGCCCTAAGATTGGTAAATAGAGTGAAATTTGGCGTTTGGCGAGTGCATTTCACCATTGAGGAAGACTCTTCAGGAAACTTGCGGCCAGAGTTCATGCTTCATAGACTCACATTTGGTGAATTTTTCCCTCATTTGCGTCTTATTAATAGTCTTCCTTTCGCTTTCAACAAAGGAGATAGGGAGCTATTCAGAGCTTGTCTTAATAAAGAGAGCATAGAGAAGATTGCAAATTTGTATAAATTCTCATCCTTCTCTACTTTCTATGACACTTTGTTCATAGAGACATTGTAAATCTCTTTATGCTTTTGAATGATTTAACCATAATCCTAAGGAGTTTTTGTCCAGGAATTTTGTAGCACAAGTGGAGTCTTTAAATCTTGCAAACTTGATTGGACTTGATGAGGATGTTCTTTATGAAATTGTGAGAAGGTTGCCTCACTCCGACTGTGTGGAACTCGAAGGAAAGGAGCTCCTAGTCAATTGCTACTTTCTCACGGCCTTCGATGAGCATGAAGATCTAGTTTTTATACAAACCGCTTGTGCGTTGGGAATTGTAGAACAAGTGCAATTTATCACTTGGGACGTGGTTGCTCTTTTGGATCCAGAAAATGAAGTTCTAGAGATTTTTGTTTATCGCCTTAGCTTTGAAGAATTTCAACCCTTCTTAGAGCTCATCAATAGTCTACCTTTTTGTTTTGATCAAACAAATCGAGACCTCATTGAAGCTTGGATAGCTGAAGAAGAAAACCTAGAGTGGTATTTTCTTACTTCTCCATTTGCAGGCGAGTGGTTCTAAATCTCTATTGTATCCCTTATTGTAACTCGTGTTGTAATCTTTCATAATAATGGAGAGCCAACGCCAAATGTCTGGATATCCTCTTTTCTTTGGAGAGCCTGGAGAGGATGCATAATTATTTTTAGCAAATTTCAAGATGTCTTGCCGTATCAAGAGGATAGTAACCGATCAAGAACGTGTAGAAATGTTTGAGGTGGTCCTTAGGAAAGATGCTAGTACTTGGTTTGACTCTTTGCCTGAGGAAGTTAAGGGGAATTACACAGAAGTTTTGAATCGTTTTAAGAGATACTTCTTTGATCCCCAAAACACTCAAAAACTATGGCAAGACATTGTTTCTCATAAGCAAAAAGACTTAGATGACTACTACTTGTACAAGCAAGAGTTTCTACGTCTTTGGGCTCTATGGATACGAAATGTTTCTAACCCTGGTGATGGTGCAGAATTTTTAAAGAAGGAGAGGTTCATAGCCGGACTCTTTCCTGACCTTAAGGTAAAAGTTGAGGCGGGTGCACCTGCTACTTTTGATGCAGCGGAAACTAGGGCTGCTGAGAAGTATAGGAAACTCAAGTGCTTAAGGGGAGAGGTTCCAATAGAAGGTCTTAGACCCAAAGGTAAGTCACAAGCATCAACATCTAGGGAGCTTCCTGAGGTAACGGCTGAAGTGATTGAGAAGTTAAATGAATCTTTAAGCAGCCTGTCAATTCACCTTGCACGAGCTGTAGGTCCAAAGGGAGAAGCAAAGAAGTCAGAAGAGAGAGAGCCATGAACTAGGAGAGTCTTGCAATGTTGGAATTGCGGAGAGTCTGGACATGGGATGTATAATTGTCCTTGGCCCCGTGGAGAGCCAGGGAGACCTAACTTGAATTACCCAGTGATGAATGCAGGAGAAGGAGCTGGTCAACAACCAAGGCTTCTACAAAGGCCAAATGGACCAAGACCACCTCCACAAGGGGTAGAAGGAGTTCCACCCTTGCCAAATCCAAATGTGCATGTGGTAGAGGTGACAAATTCAAATGAGGTTGACATGGAAGCCAATGGCATTAAGCGTGATCGAGGGAAAGGTAAAGAGAAAGAAGGAGTCACATCACAGAGTGACCATGGACAAGGCAAAAAGGCAAAGGAGACCAAGGAAACCAAGAGGACTCGACGTCGTATCAACCTCCAAGAATTCCCTCTTGGACATGGTATGGCTCCGTACAACTTGTTGGAAGACATGAGAGGTAAGGGTCCTGATATTTCATGGCCTCAATTTCTTGCATTATGTCCACAAGTAAGGAGGGATTTAACAAGGGCAGTTAGCACTAGGAGAAAGGTAAAAGAGAGTGTGCCTGTTGTAAAAATTGCACAAGCTGAAATGAATGAGGACATTACACCGGTGCTAGACTGTTACATCAAAGGAAGATTGGTTAGGAAAGGTCTAGTGGATGGGGGTGCACAAATTTGCATCATGACAGAGGGACTCATGCAAAGACTAGGCATGCACATCCATGAGACACCTGAAATCAAAGTCAAGATGGCAAACAATAGCAAGGCTAGGTGCGTAGGCATTTGTAAAAATGTTTTTGTGGAGGCCTTTGGCATTAAGAAGGCAGTGGATTTTTATGTTATGTCGACCAAGGGAAGTGGTTATCCATTTATCCTAGGAAGACCATGGCTAATGAAAATGCGAGCTTTGCAGGATTGGGAGAGTGGGAAATTAATTTGCAGGAATGACAATCATAAGAAGGTTGTCTTTGACATGAAGGAGCAACGCCAAGAGGAGCTCCATGAAGAATCATCTCAAAGTGAGACGGAAGAAGGTTGGACCGATAGCACTTCAGAAGAAGAAAGTAGCAGCAGCATTACTGAAGAGGAGTCTTCCATCAAAGTCATGGGGGTAAGGTTTAAGCCAAGCAACCAAGAGACCTCTTGTCGAGGTTTGGAAGAGGTAGGTTCCCAAGAGAACCAAAAGGTGGAAGATGAAGGAATGTTAGAAGGTATGTTGTCTACAACACTTACAAAGGATGAAAGAGAGGAGTTCAAATGTGTGCTAAGGAAATTTCCGAGGCTTTTTGCTAAAGACTACATCGATGTGCGTGGAGTAGATGTTGTTCAACACAAGATTGAGTTGAAGCCAGAGGCCACACCTAAGGCTCAAAAGCTATGAAGGCTAGGAGTCATTAAGGAGCAGGCTCTACTCAAGGAGGTAAGAAAGCTTCTAGCAGCAGGTTTCATTTATCCAGTGGAGAATTCAGAGTGGGTCTCTCCCGTTGTTGTCACTCCTAAGAAAAACGGCAAGTGGAGGGTGTGTGTGGATTATCGTCCACTTAATGAGGCAACAAAAAGAGATCACTTTCCCCTCCCATTTCAGGATGAGATACTAAATGAAGTAGCTGGTCATGAGAAGTACACTGTGTGTGATGGCTACTCGGGTTACTTTCAAATAGGTATCGCATTGGAGGATCAATTGAAAACAACCTTTATCACTCCTTGGGGTTGTTATGCTTTTAGAGTCATGCCATTTGGTCTGACAAATGCTCCTGCAACATTCCAACGTTTCATGAACATGGTGTTTCAAGCATTCTTTGGAAAGTCAATTAGGGTGTTCATTGATGATTTCTGCATTTATAGCTCAAAATCATTGCATCTACAAAGGGTAGAAGAAGGTTTAAAGAAGCTCTATGACATGGGAGGTCAACTCAACCCTGACAAGTGTCACATAACTGAGGATGAAGTGATCTTGCTTGGTCACAAGGTTTCCTATAAAGGCATTGAGGTGGATCCTTCAAAGGCAAAGGCTCTTATTGAGCTCCCCTCACCCAAGAATCTCAAAGAGGTCATATCATTCATTCAAAAAGTGAAGTATATGTCACGCTTTATTCACTTAGCTTCGGAGTTGCTTCATCCTTTGCAAAAGTTGACACAACAAGTAGAATTTGCATGGTCTGATGAGCTTGAAGAGTATTTTTGTAACATTAAAGTCATTTTGTCAGAGCTACCAACACTCATGCCTCCTTGTTGGGAGTACACATTCTTTGTTAGCTCTAGTGTTGGAAGGGAAACAATTGGTGCTGTGTTGCTACAACAAGATCCCCACAGTACAAGGATGCGACCCATCTACTTTGCTAGTAGGGTCATGAATGCTTTGGAGAGAGACTACACAGAAGCAGAACTCATGATGCTTTCTCTCATGTTTGCGGTGAGAAAGTTTAGATCCTACCTGCTACCAAAACCTTTTGTAATTCTCACTGCAGAGAATTTGTTCCCTTGGGTGTCATCTCAAATGAATCTTAGTACTAGGATCTCAAAGTGGATTATGGAGTTGCAAGAGTTTCAATACTCTTTCAAGGTAGAAGATAGTGTGCGTGCACAATTGGTAGGGATTCTCACTTATAGGGTGCATGAAAAGGAGATTAAGGTTCCTGAAGTAAAGACCCTACCATTGCCACCACCAAAAAGTATTCCTATTGCTTTTACCTTGTTCTTTGATGGAGCTTTTTGTCGAGCCACAGGAAAAGCAGGGGGAGGGCTAGTGCTGCTCAACCCAAGTGGAGAGGTGGTCATGAAAGAGAAGTTCAATCTACCAAGTTCAGCTAGCAACAATGAAGCAGAATACGACACACTAATTCATGGTTTGAAGATGTGCATTGGCCAAGGGATACAACGCCTCATGGTAAAGGGAGATGCACTTCTCATTGTTAAACAGATTTTAGGTATTTGGGTATGCAAGAATGAAAGCTTACGGACAAAAGTTCATGCCATTCGTAGATTGTTTAATCAATTTGAAGAAGTGCAACTATATCATATTCCTAGGAAACAGAATGAAGATGCCGATTTACTTGCACAGCAAGTAGTTACATGTGTTGAGAAAGAAGTGCAGGTCATCATGGTGGCAGCAACTGTCAAGCAATCGAGATACCAGGGATTGGAGTCATTGACTTCCATTATTAGCTACATTTTGGAGGGCGAGTTTCCGCAAGACTTCACGAAGGCTCAGAAGAGGAGACTCATGAAGAAGGCAAGCGCATATCTCTTCCTAGAAGGCTCCCTCTATCAAAGAGGGAGGGATCAAGTATGCAGAAGAGTACCAACTATTGAGGAAATTCCAGCCATTCTAAAAGGTTTGCATGAAGAAGCATGTGGTGGTCATTTTGCCCAAGAATTAACTGTGAAGAAGATTTTGCTTGCGGGGTATGTTTGGCCAAGTCTGCATGTGGATGTCCAACATTGGTGTAAAAGTTGTCACAATTGCCAGGTAAATGGGAATAGAAGATTGGTTTATGGTCCAAGGCAATTCGTGCTTGCAAATGGACCGTTTGAAAAGTGGGGCATTGATGCTATGGGTCCTCTGCCTAGGTCAAAAAATGGTAAACTCTACATTCTAGTGGTTGTAGACTATATGACTAGGTGGGTGGAAGCACAGAGTGTGGCAAAGGTAAATGAGAAAACAGTGAGCAAATTCGTCTACACTCACATTTGTTGTAGATTTGGCACACCTTTGGACATTGTTTCTAATAATGGTCCAGGGTTTAGAAAGGGATTGCTCACAGAAGTCTGTGAAGAACTTCACATTCTACATCGTCACAGTACACCCTACTATCCCCAGTCAAATGGTTTGGTGGAGAAGGCTAATGGTGTCATTGCAGGAATCATTAGAAAGATGGTGAAAAACAAGACAAAGTTGTGGGATGACTTCTTGGATGGTGCCTTGTGGGCGTATCGAACCACATATAGGGAAGCCACGGAGTTCACACCATTTCACTTGGTCTATGGTCAAGAGGCTTTACAGCCAATTGAACTAAACATTCCAACAATGCGACTTCATGGCAAATCAGCACAAGATGATCAAGAAGCATGGATGGATCGACTTCTTACCTTAGCTGAGCTTGAGTGGAAAAGAGAAGCAGCATACGAGTGCTATAAGAGGAAAGCCACACAGACAAAGGAGAAGCTCGACAAGAAACTGAAGGACAAAGGCATCAAGGAAGGAGAGCTTGTGCTAAGGTATGACAATCGACTTGACAATCGTTTTGATGCCAAGTTTGAAACTAGATGGCAAGGGCCATACATAGTCAAGAAGGCTTTCAATTCAAGTTACTATCAGCTTATGGACTTGAATGGTAAAGAGCACTCCAGGAAAGTAAACGGGTATCGCTTGAAGCCCTATTTGAGTCGCCTTCTACCAAAGGATCTACCAAAGATCTGTCAAAAGGCCACTGTCTCATGTAAGTATTGTTACATGAAGCATGAGTGTAACTCTAGCCCAAATTCTGAGGGGCCAAACAATAAAAATCTCGTCAAGGACTTTGAAGCACTCTCTTTGGAAAAGATGCTCTATGATGGTACATGAATATACCATCATCCAGGGGGAGGGCTAATGATAGCCGTTTTTTGGCTCTTTGTAATTGCCACAGTGAGTTACCTCACCCTACCAAAATCACCCAAACACTGTGGCTATCCCTACCATTTCACTGTACATAGGCGTGCATGAGTCACGGGACTTTTCCCATATCGCCTTACTGAAATAAAAAACCCTCAATTAGCTAGGCATTGGGCTAGTTGAGCAAAAATAAAAATAAAAAATATAAGTATATTATGGCCCATGCGTATGTAAATATTCCTTTGTATATAGGGCCTAAATAAAAGATTTTTTCATAATTATTTTAGTATTTATTTAAATATTTCTACCTAGGTGTGTGTTATTTATGCTTTGTACATTGCCTCACCATTACCACAATTTTTCTTACCATTTTTCATACTCTTTATTCCATATAGAAATATTTTCATGTAAGCTTCTCTTATATTTGGTGTAACTCCACCCCAACAAAAATCCAAAAAAACTAGTTTTATTTATGTGTATATTTTTTCACTATTGTGATTTTTCCCTTCCTACATCTATTTTGTTTTTTTCTAAAAAATTAGAACACCAAAAATATTTATCTTTTTATGGTAGCCTCATAATGAGAGAGATTTCTTTTGACCCCTTTATATTTTTTCCACTTATATTATTTATATTTGACATGTACATATTTTTTAGACCCCTCAATATTTGATTTTCTTAGTTGTACTATTCACTTATATCATGATCTCAACAATATCTTCAATTATAGACCTACCAAATAAGGTCAAGGGTAGGTGGCATGCATACATGCACTATGGAGGGCTCACTCTTGGAGGTATTCAAAAGAATCATCCAAAGAAGGACCCCACAAGGACCTTGTGCAGTGGAAAAAAATGGTCGGTTTTGCTGAATTTTTAAAGTTCACTTGCTCTCCAAATTTGAAAAGGTGATACAAACAAAAGTTGTAGCTCATGGGCTGAACTTTTGCCTCAAATTTTTTCATATTTTTTTGAGCTACGAGCTGTGAGCTATGATTTTATTAGTGGACCCCAGTTTTCCCATGCTATGCAGCCACACTCTCTCTTCCACTTTATCATTTTCCTCTTTCACACACACTTCTCCACTCATCATCCCCACCTCTCTCACCCCTCCTCTCTGCACCCTACTCACCTTCTCCTCAACCTTGAAGAATAAGAGAAACCATGGTGAACTCATACCTCCCACACACAATTCCATTCCAAAATTGACCACCTAGTCTCATTTTTCCTCCTCCAAATTACCCATATCTTTCAAAAAAACCACAAAATTCAGCCTCTTCTCTTAAAAGACAGCATCATGGTGGTTGATTACTCAGCTTCAATTACCTTGTCTCTCAAGGAAGGTCAAGAGTGGAGAAAAAATGTACCGTCAAAGCTAGTGGACCGTCAACAAGCGTCAAAATTGGCCCTACTCAAGACACTTGGAGCATCAACCTTGTAAGAAATCCACCTTTTCTTACCTCTTAAGAGTTTTTCTTCCTTATTTGTATCCTACATGGATACTCCCATTGTAAATATCCAATTCCATTTGTAAATTAATACTAACTCTACTAACACTAACCCACTATGAAAAGTCCTATCACCTCCATTTCTCTCCTCTCTCTTTCCCCACCAACTTCTTGATAATTCCAAGCAAAAGAAATTAGATAAATTGCTGAAAATCTAACCCAACCATGGTTAGAGGAGTAACCCTAGCCTTCAAAATTGCTATAAAAGGAGGGTGTAGCTAGCACAAAAGGGGGGAGCCATAAGCAAGAGCACTATGCTATAGCTTGAGAAGCCAAGCTCAACCTCTCTAGAAGGAGCTCTTGAGTGGAAGCTCATTGTCTTATGCATGTGCATGTGTTGTAATAGGGGATTAGCAAGGGAACTCTATGCCATGGTAAGAGAGAGAGTGATCATTCAATTGAGAGTAGGAAATCTATCATTTCTCCTACTAGTGTAAGCCCAACATTTGCTGAATCAAGGAGGGTGGATTTGGACTAAGCTTGGATACCTTGTCTCCCTTCCAATGTGAAGTAATGGACAACAATGATGCGTAAGTGTCTTGGTGTTTTTTGTTAAGTTCTTGATAGCTTGTCTCTGGTGTTGTCATCAATCTAGCCATAAGTCCCACATACTGTAAGAGGGCGACAGGGTGGAGAGGACTCCCCTGGCCTTAAGACAGTGATTGGGGTGGATTTTCTTGTGATGTGTTGTGGTGAAATTTACGCAAGCTATGTTGAACAAATACTAATCTCACTTTGATTTGTCATGACAGATTTGTAAGAAGGTATTAATGCAACAAGCACCCCCTCCCCCTTTCTCTCTTTCTTAAATATATAATTGTGTTTGCTTGATCATTGCCGATACGTTTCAAAGCAGCCCGAGCACTATCTCTCTCTCTCTCTCTCTCTCTCTCTCTCTCTCTCTCTCTCTCTCTCTCGTGTTTTAGTGTGTGAGAGTGTTCCATTGGTGTTAGGGATAGTGTAAATTCCTTGCTTGTTTGTGGGTTGCTCTAACGATTCTCCTCTTTTGCGTCCTAGTTCGCTCTTAAACTAGGTGGTGCCCCTTGTGTAGTTGGGATTTGGATGTGGGTTTGTTGTTTTGGTTTGTGTTGTGTTGTGCCCCAGCCCCATTGAGCAGCACGAGAGCCTTGAAGGGTGTCTAGAGGTTGCTCTTCTTGTTGCCCGCCCCGGACCGCCTCAGTACCAAGAGAAGTCAATTTGGGCTCCAAACATGGATCGCGATCCATGTACCCATAGTGACAGCTTGAGTTGAAACTTTCCAGATCAATAGTGCATACACAAGAAACCTATGTCCAAGTCCAGTTTTTGGAAAAAATTGAGCAAATTTGGGTCAAAGGAGAGCAAAATAGGTGACAGACTGAAAATTGCAGTGCAGACCTTGTACTAGCAATTTGACGTATCAAAACAAGTCCAATTCCAAAAATATTTGAGATTTAGCTCGAGGACATAGTCAAGAACAAACTCCTAAGAGAACAAGTCCAGATGTGGTTGAACATGGATTGCGATCCATGTACCTCAACCTCAGAATTTGCTGAAAACTGGTATATAGCCTGCTTTGGAGAAAAAAGGGAACATGGATCGTGATCCATGTACCTCTTAGCATAGTGGGGGTATCTGACTTGGTCATCTTATAGATATACTTGAGTACATCCCAAATCTCAAGTTTGAGTTAAAAATACCTTCTAGAGACCAAGATACAAGCCAAAGTTCCTGTTTTTTGGTCCTGAGATTGTTTTGAGTGCTGTTTTAAGTGTAGTTTACTAAAAGTGCTCTAACTTTTGATAGACAACTCCAAATTGAGTCAGGTATAGCTAGGAAGAAAGCTTGCGGGCAATAGAGCTGAATTTTTCTAGGTTTCCTAAATCCAAACTTTTAGTGTACCCCAAGAGTAATTTCAAGAGTCCAAAAAGTCACAAATTCTTGACTTTTGAGAGAACTTTCCAAGGGCAAAAAGGGATAAGTTGCACTAGCAAAAGTGGACTTGTAAGGGACTAGCTTGAGAATCTTGAGTGAGTCTTAACCATGAAAAATCATCCACCACCAGGGTTTTCTACTCCACTCAGAGACATGAAAAACGATGCAATGCCGACAACAATGGGATTGGGAGAATACATAGAGGAGAGGCATCCTCTGATCAACAAACCAAATGTGAGATTCATAAAAGCCAATGAATCCGTGAGAGTGCTTACATATTATGCTCATGAGGGCTTATATAGATTCACAAACGGGGATCCATATATCTTCTACAAGTGTATAGAGCCCTATGCTAGAGAGTTGACTACCCATAAGAACCTCTATGCATTCACGTATATAGATGCCAATGGAGTTCAAGTTTTAGTGGTAGATAAGCAAGGCAGAGAGTACAAACTTGTAGATCCAATTGGCTTAGAAAAATACACGTACAAGGGTACTCCGATCTTCACTTACTTTAAGCCAAAAATGATGCCAGAGTACACATCAGAGAGGATTCCACCGGAATTTTCTCCGAGACGAGAGGAAAGAGAGAGATCCTACTTTGCAAGGGACCACGAGTTGGTTAGATTAGTGACTAAACCACAACAATTAAGACCATATCAAGTGGCTCAATGTGTCAAGACAAAATACGATGGGTCAAAGGATCCATATGCTCACGTCTCACTCTTCAAACAAGTTTTGAGAGTTGAACAGATTGCAGATTTCCATACTCAGTATGAAGGATTTGGGTTGACATTAGAAGGAACAGCTTTGACTTGGCTCCAACCACTGAATAGAGATGATTTTCCCAATATAGCAGAACTCTTATATGATTTTGTAGAGGAGTTTTAAAAAAGGGGAATCAAACACAACACATTGTCCCAAATCTGTGCTTTCAAACAGAAAAAGAACAAAAGAGTGAAGGAAGCTTTGCTTTTCTTCAAACAGTACCTGTGAGAGTTTTACCTCAATATGAGAGATTATCAGTTCTCTTCATAGAGGGCTTGAAAAATAAACTCTCAAAAAGGACCTGCATTTAGAAGGATGCACGATGTTTGAGCAAGTCACTAGAGAAGCTCTCTATCTAGCAGACAATTGCAAGGCCTACAGAGAGGTGAGTGAAGATACAGACAACACGACTAGTAGTGCCTCATCCCTGAAGAGTGAATCAACAACAAAGAGAGATGTTCAAAATCCTCGGGAACCAATCATTGATCAAGTGGTCGAGGGGGTGATTAGAAGAATAAACCAAGGCTACAAAGAAAACTTGATTGTACAACAACCTCAATTGAGGAGATGTAGTACTTGTGGAGGGGATCACTCCACTCCATGGGTAACACTCAGCCAAAGCCACAACGTGTGGTAGGGCAACAACCACATCTTTGAATGATGGTAGAGTAGTAGTCAACTACACTCAGCCAACACATGTGCCGGAACCCACGAGAAACCAATACTTCATGGATGCAAATACGCTCAAGTTCATAGCCAATCATCACGAGTATGGTGCAAAGAACATCCTCACAAGGCAAGAACAACCATCAGCTGTGGATCATGAAACAAGAAGGTCCATGCTATGAGTGTGGAGGTGATCATTGGGCACAAAGTTGTCCAAACAAGGGTCCACAAATCGAATTATTTGTATTCTGTGAACGTTGTGGGACCGACCATCTATGCCAACACTATGCTAAAAATCCAAAATACAAAGGGAAAGAAACAATGAATGTTGTAGGCGTGATGACTTCTTCGGGCGGTCTAAGGTAAAACCCGCCATTCCTTTAAACGTGATGACTCGAGCTCAAGCTCAAGAAGCTGCCAAAAACAAACCAACTGAAAAAGCCACATTGCCTGTTCAAATAGAATTTGAGAACATATCGGTGAGAACCTTCGGAAGAAGATCATGGAAAGGGAAACGAGACAAAATGAAAGCAAAGAGGCTGAAGAAGAAAGTGGCTTTGGAAACTGAACTGAATCAAACAAGAGAGCAGCTTAGACAAGAGCAAGAAAGGAACAAAAATGCAAAGGGACCTAAAGAGTCAAAGACTAACTCGGGAGGTTCAGTCTTGGTCGAGAAAGTGTTTGAACCTTTGGATGCGATCTTGAAAGCTTATGATGCTAGGTTAAAGAACAACCAAACCCAAGAGGATAGATGGCTGACGTATCCTCATCCAAGGTATGAAAAAGAGAGGTTGCAAATGTGCAAGGAGCTCATCCAAAAGGCTCAAGGTCTTATTGTGCGCCTTTGTTGCACGTGTCAATGCAAGGAACTTGCCGATACACCGTGTGCGAGCCACAAATGGCTCCAAGCACGCAACTAGCCTAAACTAGTAAGCTCAAAGATGGCGATGGTGTGTCACTCACCGCTCTACGCTTGCTATTGTGGAGTATTCCTCACCGCAAAGAAGAAGGAGCCACCGCTACACCGCGCTCAACCGCTTTGCCGTTGCCGTGCCGTCATCGCAATGCTCGATCGCACACACTCTCTCTCTCTCTCTCTCATGCATACACACAAACACACACAAGGACATGAAGAAGAAGAAAATGGAGATGGAGCAAGAGCACTCTTCAATTGCACAAATGAAAGAATGAGTGATTTTAGGTTTAGTTGACTTTTATATGAGCTCACCACATTCACACTTGGGCACCCATGCTTAGCCAACTAATCCCTTGAATGTTTCAGTTAGAGTGCGCCTCTCATCGGTGATCACTCTTACCCTTTTCCTATTGGACCGAGAAGCCCGATACTTGACTCTACCAAATAAATAATATAGTGTCCGTCTTAGGTGATAGGAATGTGCGTGAGGGATTCCGTCCTCGGAAGCTATTGAGTTGAAGCTCATTCGTCGAGGTGGAAGAGCATTTGAGATGAATGTCCTTAGCCTTTTTCAGTCACTGCAAAATCAAACAACATTGGCACAATAATTGCATTCTCATATACAATTAGGAAGCATATGCATTTGTAGGCAAACAATTTGATTGGTAACAGAATTTTAAACCATTTGTCAGCAATAAACATTAAATTGCAATATAATCACACGCATAAACAATTTTAAAGGTAAAAAATTAAACAAGTTTGGGGTCGCTAATTTAACGATCAAAAGGCACTAAAGATTGATTATTAATACCATGGGAAAGCTTCTCAATTTTCTCTGGTCAATTAAGTTGTTTAATCGCGAGAGCCAAGTATTTCATGTCGGAGGGCTGACTAGAGGCTATACCTAGAAGACCTTGTATTTAAGCTACGATAAAAGGAATTTCTCATGAAATCATCGCCTGACTTATTCCTTTTCTTTGACACCCCCCAAAGTCTTATTGTTTCAATTTTGATGTGTGTGCTTATTTTGTATGCCTTGGGTTGTTTGCTTTTCAAGGAAAAACACCCACACTGGGAACCTCTAGGGCTCTAGTGCCATAGGCAATACATGTGAGTGGAGTACCAAATCAAGCTGAGATTTCTCTTCCAGCTTAAGATTTTACATTGTGACACTTTGATTTTTTTGTTTGTATGTTTTCAACATTTTAATTTTGTAACTTTGGGGGGTCATATAATACTGTTACCCTTCCCATGTTCATCACATTAGTAAACTCCCTTTATAATACTTAAGCTAAAGGTCAATAGGAAGAACTAAGCCCACTAGAAAGCCTTAGTACATTTCACACAATGCTGCCTAAATCTGATTAAGAATCTAAGTAACCCTTGATTATTAGGAAGGCATTCCCCATGGTATTAAGAGAGGATCTCTAACGCCTAGCTTGGTCAAACTAGCTTAGTGGGACTGCTAGATTTTTAAACCTAGACAAGTGATTATGACAAAAACTTACATTGATTTTAATTTTTGATACTAAGAAAATGTGATGGATATTATGCTACCAATCACAATTAAAGCAGACAAACATGGATGCAAAAAGATAAGGGGCAATGCTAATGGACAAGAAACACATGTTTGTGATAATGGTCGTGCTTGATTTGAAGTGTGAACAGATTCCATGAAGGTCCAAATCCTAACCAATAGCAACGCATTCCTGTACACACTAGGAAACACAAAGAATACCTCTAGGAGGCACATCAGTGGGAAAAGGTACCAACACGTAAAATCCATAAAGAACCCTAACCTAATTATTTGCACTCTCCCTAGAGAGTCAAAGGAATAGTATATTGTAGAGATTGGGGGGAAACCCTAAGGCTAAACTCCTATCCACATCATCCGTCGAAAAAAACAAAGTCATCATCCATGAGATCATATGTGCCATCCGTGTAGTCATGTAAATCTTCTTCTTCATCAGAGGCAGCCATGTTTACTAAGAAGGTCACTAGACGCCTATAGTCATCTTGGTCAAAAAGGTAGTCTTGTGCAATGGGAGATACACTCTCTACTAAGTATGGATCAGTCATGGTCAAGAGACGTATTAGCCATTCTAACTCCTCGAAATTACTTTCACATGCTAGCGTACCTACCAAATCCCATTCATAGGCAAGCACCGAAAAGACCATGTAAAACATTTTTGAAAAGTAACAAGGGTACCTCTCACCCAAGGCAGGAGTGGATGACTTTAGTGTACTAGCCATATCTGTACACGCAAATAGATGATGGTTAGAATGCAAATATTACAAGGGTCGTGTTCTTGTGCATAATGTGTTTTTATGATTTTGTGTTATGGCTCTTGCTCTTTTACTTTTTTATTTTGTTTTTGTGCGTATAAGGCTTTATATATACATTCTCTAAGATTGGAGATTGAGAGGTCAGGGAGGAAGGTTGAGAGGGAAGGAAGTGAATGATGGATGTCAGCAAACACTCCCCCCTTCCTTGGGTAGATCGTACCTTTTGGAATGAGGTCGTCACGTTTTGAAACCAATTGTTCCAAGTTGGTATGGGTGAAGGCTTTAACCAATAGTTTTCGACCACCCTATGCATTTCATCTAGTTGCAAGGGTGGTATGGTACTTTCCCATGATTTTATTTGCAACGTTGTTGTAGGTGTTGAACTTAACAATAGGAGGTGAAAACTCTTTCTTGCTTGTATGGATATGTACAATGGTAGGTAGAGGTTGTGTCACAGCTTCTATTTCCGTATAGGAACTACACGAAGAGCAAGAAGCTTCATTTGATTTCCCTGTTCTTGAGCTAGGTGGAACAAATCATTCTTTCTTTGGTACCCAAACTAGCTCTGGAGCGGGTGTGTAACATTCCGTGATTTTTTCCTTTCCGCGATCTTCAATTTTTTTTTGGAGCCACAGGATTGAGCTCACATGGGCCCAGTGACAAGTAAGAGCACAATTTACGTTTTGGTACCCAGATTTGATCATTTTCTTTATAGTAGCCTTGGGCTTCCAGTAGTTTTTTAGGAATCCAACACAACATTTCTTTACATTTCTTGGGGCAAATGGGACGTCTCTTACCAAGATCCTGTCTTTTAGCACTAGCTATGGTTGCTAAAGAAGCTTTAGGGACCCACTTGTATGTTTTCTTTGCTATTTTTGGATGGGTCTTATGTGTCTCAAGCTTTAGGGACCCACTTGTATGTTTTCTTTGCTATATTGGGATGGGTCTTGTGTGTCTCAAGCTTTATTTCAACTACATCAGTTGAAGCTCTAGAGAGTTGGGCTATGGGGACATATGGTTCAACCTCTTGGACATGCAATGTTTTGGGTTTTATTTCCTTCAGAGGCAATATCTCAGGGACTATGGCTTGAGTGGCTTTTCTAAGATTTGGTTTTTGTGTTGTGACACCCACTTTCCCCCTATCAATAGTGCATTTGGTGGCTATCATCCACGCGCATCCTAGGTTTATATTACCCTCCATAGTTCCAACAGGCATGACCAAAAAGTCTTGAGCTAGAACCCCATTGTCATAATTGACAGAAATGTGCCAGATTTCAAAAACCGTAGTTTTTTTCTTGTTGACACTAGAGGTGGCTTCCCTAACTGACACCACACCCCATATGATGGCAGATTATATTTAGCACCCGTGTCCAATAAGGTGTTATATAGAACTTTTCCATAGGTGCTGTTTAGCTCAATAGGGTATCATAGAGATGTTTTAGAGTCCAACCAATCCTCATCAATTTTAACATGGAATGCATGTGTAACTCCACGGTTAGCCTCTCGTTTTTGTCTTATGCGTTGTTGTTGCTCCTTAGACTCAGCTTGAGCTTGTATCTTCTTCAATTCTGTTTGTGCCTTGGCTGCCTTTTTTGTATGGACGGTACGTAGTGGCTTAAAGGATCATATTATCTTTTAAATTTTCTCCCATTGAGGAATCCAATGGTTTCAACTCCATCAATAGTTTCCATACGATGTTGGGGGATATGTGTTTGCTACGTGAGCCGGGCAAGCGTCGGGCCTCTGGCTGTGGGAGGTGTGAAAGAGAGAGAACAAGAACAATTGATGCAATGACTCTGGTAATCGCCGTAATCATCAATTAATTGATTAATATGTTTCAGTACAACTTAATCTTTGTTGAGATGTCGAGCTCTACATCTTGAGCTGGCATCTACTACCGGTCTTGGCCGCTTACACATTTACTCACTGGCGCGTTAGGTGACCGACACGGAGGATCTCTGCCAGTGATTCTACATCTGGAGTACACTTATAGTGCCAGCATAGTACGCTTCTAGCGTGTTCACACTTACTGAACTCATGTACATATGTGCTACTTTTTAGCTTTAGCACTTAGTCATTTTGTACTCTCTTTTCTGTGAGAAGAAGAAGAAGCTTTCCATCTTTGTGTGCTTTGTGCTTGTCTTGTGTAGCTCTCTTGCATCCTCTTTCTTTACATGGTATCATAGCTTGGTGCAGGCAAGAGAGGCTAAGAGAGCAAGAGCATCACAATCCCTTCGTTTGCAATCCACGACCAGATGCAGTACAAGTTTCTCAACAGGTCTCCAAAGTGCAGTACACAAAGATTTACTGTTACTGTACAAGTACATTGGTTGTATGTACACTTGATTGTGGACACTTGTTGAGTGTAGAAAGAGTTACAGGTACCACGATAGTAGGTTCAATAGATTTGCAGGTTTTTGCAGATTGCAACTATTTTGTCTTAGTGCTTCAAGATGTCTGACGGTTTGAGTCAGATTGTTACTGAGAAGCTTGAGAAAAATAACTACCCTGCATGGAAGTTCAGATTAACAAATTTCCTAAAAGGAAAAGGTTATTGGGACTATGTAGAAGGAGACAATGAAAAGGAACCAGAGATTCCTGAGGCAAATGCTACAACAGAACAAAGAAAAGCTTTGAGGGACTGGCAACAAGGCCAGAGCAAAGTGATGTATTGGATTTCTATGAGCATCACATATGGCATGATGGGATATCTACAGGATTCTGAAACCCCCGCCATTGCATGGAAAAACTTAGGCAGAGTGTTCGAGGTGAACACCAAGGCCAGGAAGCTTCAACTAAAGTCGGAGCTAAATCAGGTTCAGAGGAACAACCTCTCCATCAATGATTATGCCTTGAGAATCAAGAGTATCATTGAGGCTCTTGGATCTATTAAAGTCTCAGTGGAAGACGATGACATTTTCCGTGCATGCTTGGATGGTCTAGGAGATGAGTATGTACATTTCAGGTCTTCCATGAATACAAGAGACTACATCCCCGTGTTCCAAGATTTGATTTCTATGCTTATTCTTGAGGAGAAGAACCTTGACACATCTTCTTCTCATGGCAGAAATAATTCTGAATAGGCTTTCTATTCTAACTCCAACAGAGGTAGAGGTAGAGGTCGTGGTCGAGGCCCAAGTGGTTGCAAGGGCCAATTTCGAGAAGGTCAATCAAATCAAAACAATACAGGTGGCAGGGGAAACCAGTCTCAAGGCAGGGGGCGTCAAAGAGGTCGTGGTGCAGGATCAAGCAGGCAGCAACATACTGCAGATAGCAGAGAATGTTGGACTTGTGTGGTGAAAGAGGTCACATGTCAC
Organism: Adiantum capillus-veneris; assembly: GCF_014529385.1. Classification (NCBI taxonomy): domain Eukaryota; kingdom Viridiplantae; phylum Streptophyta; class Polypodiopsida; order Polypodiales; family Pteridaceae; genus Adiantum; species Adiantum capillus-veneris. The sequence continues at coordinate 27,433,019 of NC_140941.1, forward strand.
GTGACTGTCCATAAGGAAAAGCAAGTGGAAAGAGAGAACAGGGTAACTATGCATCTACTAGCACAAATGCAGATGACAGCAAAAACGAGCGCATGTTTGTTATGTAGCATGTAATGAATACAATGGCTGCAAAGAATTCCACCCAAGATGATGTTTGGTATGTGGATTCAGGTGCCTCTAATCACATGACTTCTCATGGAGAGTGGTTTAGAGATATGCGCAAACCAGATGTGTCAGGCTATGTGTAGACAGGAGATGACACAGCTCACCCCATTGCTCATGTCGGGGACATACCTCTAAATACGAAGAGTGGGAAATCAAAGTACTTAGCAGATGTACTTCATGTCCCAAACATTACAAAGAATCTTGTTTCTGTTGGACAAATGGTTGAGAAGGGTTTGCAGGTTCGCTTCAATCCGAATGACTGTTATGTAGAAGATTTCCAGAATGGCTGTAAGCTGATCACAGAGGGAAAATGTGTGGGAAGAATGTTTACACTGAATGTAGATATGCCTGAGGTAAAAGCTACATTATTTGCACAGGCCACAGGTGTTGTGGCTGATGTTGACATTTGGCACAAATGCATTGGCCATGTCAATGAGCAGAGATTGCGTAGCATGCAATCAAAACAGATTGTAAAGGTTTGCCCAAATTCAAGGTGGATGGTATGCATAAAGTGTGTGCAGCATGCCAGTTTGGAAAACAGTCAAAGGGCTCATTTCCACATGAGCGCAATGTATGCAAAAAGCCACTTGAGGTGGTGCACACAGATGTTTGGGGTCCAACCGATACTGCAAGTATACATGGTTGCAGGTATTATGTCTCTTTCATTGATGACCATACAAGGAAAGTATGGGTCTACTTCATGCGTAACAAAAGTGAAGTGTTTGGTCACTTTTAGGACTTCAAAGTCATGATTGAGAAGAATATAGATATGCAAATCAATACATTGAGGTCAGATGGAGGGGGAGAGTACTTCTCCAACGATTTTTTAGATTTTCTGCGAATGCATGGTATACGCAGGCAGTTTACATGCAGATATACTCCACAGCAGAATGGGGTCGCAGAAAGGAAAACCAGGCACATTGCAGAGGTTGCACGTGCATTGATGAATGAGAAGAACATGCCTCATCATTTCTAGGCTGAAGCTATAAATACAGCTGTGTACATTATGAACAGGACACCTACAGCTGCGGTGCATGATGTAACACCTGAGGAAAAGTTTACAGGTACAAAGCCTGATTCGGCACACTTGAAAGTGTTTGGCTGCATAGCTTACGTGCATGTACCAGATGAGTTGCTTAGGAAATTGGATCCTAAAGCAGAGAAATGTATTCTTGTGGGATATTCCCTTGAACAAAAGGGGCACAGGTGCTACAATCCTACTACACGAGAATTATGAGTGAGCAGAGATGTTGTCTTTGATGAGATGAGCAGTTGGTACAGTAATGCACATGGCACTATTGGGACTGATGTAAAAGATGATGTGGTTGTACAAAATGTGAGGCCACAGTCACAGGTTTTGAGTGGACCACAAGAGTCGTCTTCTCGTGGCTCTATTGAGAAGCCATGGAATGGTAGACTACGTACGCAGGTTACTCCACCAGCAGGTACAGGGAATGTATCACGAAAAGGAAAGGAAAAGGTTGATGAACCTCCCTTTATGGTTGATGCATCATCAGGGTTTTCACATGTAGACAAGGATTCAGATGGTTCTGAACAAAGTCTTGATGAGGAATTTGGAATTCCGGCTGTCAGGACACCTGGTGTAAGGAAAGTACAAGAAGATGCTAGAGGGCAATGGAGTGACCCAAGACCGCGCAGATCTAACAGAGTCAGAAATCCAATTCAGAAATTGACTTATGATGGGTATCTAGTGCATCACCAAGCCTACATGGCTAAGGTGATACAGGATGTGGAGCCCACATGTTTTGAGGATGCAGTTGGAAATGTGCATTGGGATGATGCAATGAATGAAGAGATGGCTGCATTGGAAGCAAACGACACATGGGAGTTGGTGCCATTGCCAAGTGGCAAGAAAGCTATTGGCTGTAAATGGGTGTATAAAACCAAGCATAAGGCTGATGGTAACATTGAGCGTCACAAGGCAAGGCTGGTCGCAAAGGGTTATGCACAGACGTATGGCATAGACTATGAGGAGACCTTTGGTCCAGTGGCAAAGATGATGACTATGAGAGCTGTCATAGCAGTGGCTGCATCTAGAGGATGGATTATGCATCAAATGGATGTAAAGAATGCCTTCTTGAATGGTGAGTTGCAAGAGGAAGTGTATATGGATCAGCCACCTGGTTATGTCGATCCAGGTTACCCAGATTATGTATGCAGGCTTCTCAAAGCTTTGTATGGTTTGAAGCAGGGCTCTAGAGCATGGTATGATAGGATTGCCAAGTATCTTGTCAGTATTGGGTTTAGGAGAGCTCATGCTGATCATTCACTCTATGTACGTGAGAGTGATGTGGGGATTGTGGTCATTACCATATATGTAGATGACCTTATTATTGTGGGTGACAATGCTATGGAGATTGACCATGTGAAGGGTCTTCTCAAACAGGAGTTTGAAATGAAAGATTTGGGCGAGTTACGCTACTTTCTTGGCATTGAGGTGATCAGGACTCCAAAGGGTGTATGGCTATCATAGAGACAGTATGCTTTGGACATGTTGTCAAAGTATGGTATGGCTGATTGTAAGCCAATTTCTATTCCCTTGGATGTGAATGCAAACCTGAGTGCAGAGAAGGGTGATGTTGTTGAGGATGTCAAGATGTACAGGAAGATTGTGGGTAGTCTAATCTACTTGACCTTCACGAGGCCAGACTTGAGCTACACAATAGGCTTGGAGAGTCAGTTTGTGCAGCTTTCGAGGAAGCCACATTTGGATGGAGTACGACGTACACTTCGGTATGTGCAAGGGACTCTTGACTACGCATTGTTCTATGCAACAGATATGCCATTAGCATTGTATGGGTATACAGATGCAGATTGGGCAGGTAGAATTGTTGATAGGAGATCTACGAGTGGCTTAATGTTATCTTTTGGGAGTGCTGCTGTTACTTGGAGCAGCAAAAGCAGCCAAGGATTGCTTTATCGAGCACAGAGGCCGAGTACAGAGGTGCAACAGTTGCGGTGTGCGAGGTAGCTTGGCTACGCACATTACTTGAGTACTTGGGAGTGCAGGTGGACCAGCAGATTGTCATCCATTGTGACAATCTCAGCAGCATGCAGTTGGCTAGGAACCCGGTGTTCCATGCCAGGACCAAGCACATAGAGGTCCATTACCACTATGTTCGAGAGCGAGTGTTGGCAGGCGACATCGACTTGGTCTACGTCAGCACAGAGGAGCAGATAGCAGATATCTTTACCAAGGCCCTTGGAGCTGAGAAGCTTCGACGTTTTCGGACTATGCTTGGACTCTGCAACATGCAGAGCTCGAGGGGGAGTGTTGAGATGTCGAGCTCTACATCTTGAGCTGGCATCCACTACGGGTCTTGGCCGCTTACGGCATTTACTCACTGGCACGCTAGGTGACCGACACGGAGGATCTCTGCCAGTGATTCTACAGCTGGAGTACACTTATAGTGCCAGCCTAGTATGCTTCTAGCGTGTTCACTTATAATGCTGACACTTATAGTGCCAGCCTAGTACGCTTCTAGCGTGTTCACACTTAGTGACCGCATGTACATATGTTCTACTTTTCAGCTTTAGCACTTAGTCATTTTGTACTCTCTTTTCTGTGAGAAGAAGAAGAAGCTTTCCATGTCTGTGTGCTTTGTGCTTGTCTTGTGTAGCTCTCTTGCATCCTCTTTCTTTACAATCTTTAGCCAAGGTGGACTGTTAACAGCACCGTCACTTGGATCATCTTCTAACTAGGAGTTTAAGCTCCCGCTTATAGGATTAACTGGGCCGTTAATGACGCCGGACTTAACAAAATGCTCAATCAACTTCGGACCGATGATGGTTCCGGAAATTTTCTTATATCGCTTTATCTGCTTCGATTATCGCCTTCACAAGCTTGCTTGCTTACTTCAACAGGTTTCTCGTCTTGGTTGCTTCGGAAAAAGCTTCAAGCACCTTCCTCCTCTTGCTTTCCTTACCCTCACTATCTCTCTTCTTAATTGCCTTCCCTTCGAATCCCTTTTTCAAGAGAGAGAGAAAAAAAAACTTGCTGCTCGCTCCTGGCTCCGAGCCCTCCTCGTTCTTCTCCTTTGCTAAGCTTGCCTTTGTTCAAACTTGAGAGCACCAGAACTTGGAGCTATAGTACTCCTTTGATCGATTGAGCATGAGGGAGAGAGAGCAAGATCGGTCCTTGTGAAAACTCGAGAGAGAGAGTTCGTTCATGCTTAAGCCGAGAGAGAGAGAGAGAGAGTGCCTTTGCTTCGTTTCTTCGACACAAGAGCAAGAGAGAGTGGGAGAGAGTCCTTTCTCCCCTCGAGCTTCCCTTCTGCTTGGCTTTGTGCCCTCGAGCTTTCGCCTTCGTGGATTTGTGCCCTCGAATAGAATCTCATGCAAAAGTGCCCCCCATTAATAGATTGCCCCTCCCTTAGCAACGACGGCACCATCGTTGCTAGGGAGCAGAAAAACTGCCCCTGCTTATGTGGCAGTCGACATCGAGAACGCCGCGGAATTTTCCTAGAGTGGTGCCAAAAAAGAGCGCAACGGCGAGCTACACCTTTTTCCCTCCTTGGCCAAGCTCATCCAAGGCTCCTGTAGGCCGGTGCGACCTCATCTTCTCCTGTTGCGATGCTCGTCACTCTGTTTTTTGCCATGCCTCTCTTTTTTCATACCTTCCTTCCTTAATTTGCATAATGGGCGGCCTTTCTTTGCAGGTGGACGGCCACTGGCCTGATTGCTTTTGGGCGGCCCTTGATATTATTTATGGGCCCTTGGGCCTTTGGGCTATGGCTTCCCTCATAAGGGCACCACATTTGGCATACATATATGGCAAATATGCCAGCCATACAATGTTTTGCAAGAAGTAAAAGGCATCATGTTTGGTACACATGTCGGCCAAGAAATGTCAAGCACGATATTTTTCTCCAGTAAGCCTTGACTAACAATATCTTCCAGAATCTTATTGTCCATAACAACATCTCGAATAATGCAAAAATTACCCAACTCAACGTGCCAACAATTGACACCGGACTCTGCATGCCAAGCCGTAAATCCCATTAGACTTCTTAAATTGCATAAAATGCATACAAACCCTGTCGAGGCTGTAAAATTACCAGATGGCACTCCGATCAAGCGGACCGAACTGGTACGGAGCCGGCCCCCGGTGAATCTTTAACGGCTAATATCTTGGTGACCGGGACTCCGATATGAAAAGACCGACGTGCTCCACAAAGTGAGAACTTTAGGCCCATGCATTCATTTTATTTTTGTCACCTCAGCTGCAGTTGCCCAATCCGGTACAGATCTGCAATCGACTCAAACTTCAATATGCCATAACTTCTTCACCGTAGCTCCAATTGACGAGCCGTAAAGACAGGCCAGTAGAGCACTTCAAGCACTACAATTCTAGATCACAATCTCCCATCTGTGCTCACTTCAAGAATAGTCATTTAAGGCATCATTAAGGTATCAGTTGGCCTTTTAAAGCTGCATCTAGCATACATTAATCATTAAACTTGACCTGTTAACAAGCCATGATCGGTGACCATTAATCAAGTGAACTTGACCTGTTAACAAGCCATGATCAGTGACCATTAATCAAGTGAGCTTTAAATAAGCTTGATATGTATTTTTCTGGCATCTTTCTTAGCATGGGAGCGGAGCTGCACGACAACGAATGGTTCCTTGTGGGGTAATCTCACATACTCTATATGGTCCTTTTCCCACATATGTCAACTTTTTGTTTTGTTATGCACTCCATACATAAGGACTTTATCACCAACATTGATATCTTTGTTCTTTAGATGACGGTCAAACCATTTCTTCCTCATATCTTTCTCCACAAGTGGGGTTTGACTTCGCTACTTTTTGTGATCTCTTCCTTCGTGTTTTCTTCTTTTTCTGAGATTGGGCAATTGATACCGTGTCTCTTTCCTCAAGAATATAATTTTGTTTTTGGAGCATCAATCGTGTGAGTACATTTACTGGTACCATATGTGTACTTTGTGATGGCTCCTCGATAACCTCAATCAAGTTTAATGGCGTGATCTTTGGTGCATTTGGATTATTTGGACATTGGGAAATCAAATGATCTATGCCACATTGATTACACATGAGTATCGTCATTGTAGACGTGCTCGCTTGATTGGTTTGCATTAGTGTGGTGTTCTTTTGTAGACTAATAGGACACTCGACCACACGATGTGGACCTCCACACTCATAGCATTGAAGAGGTGGTCTCTTAGTAGTGTAATTGATATCTTGGCCTCTTGCAGCAAGAGCAGCTACTTGATAGACATGTTTGACTTGTCCCCAATAGTCCTCCATGTAGTATTGTGGACTTTATTCAAGTGCATCCATCCCATAGGCAATATTAGGGTCTATATCTTCCTCACAGCCTTCCAAACAAGCAATGGATGACTCACAAGCCACTTGATTCACATAAGTGATTCTAGGATGTGGTGGCTGTGGTCCTACCAATGGAGGTGGTAAGGGTGTTGTTTGAACAACATTTTGGGCCCTCGGGACCATGTGTTGTGACGTTTGTTCAAGAGGTGGGGCCTGGCATCAATGCAGGAACTCGAGGTGTGTCTGTCCATGCTAAGGTTGGTCTATTAACCATCGCACGCTTAAATACTATGCAATCCTTAGCTGATGACCATACCTCCCACAGGCATTTCAGTTCCCATTGAATTTTACTCTAAAAGTAGGGCATTCACTGGTACTATGCGGTCCATAGCATACTGAGCACCATTGTTGCTCTCTTCTTGGATAAATATGATTGTTTTGCGGAGCACGATTGTCTCTAAGACTCTCTTGAATGGCATTGGTGAGATCTGCTAAAGTCATCTCAGATATCTTTGGCTCCTTAGCAATAGGCTTTAGGGTCATTGGCTGATGCCCTGATGCTTGCGAGCTAATAGATTTAGGCTCAACAAACACTCTTTCTCCTTGAATCATTAAATTATCCTCCAATTGGATCGCATTGGTGGTAACTGATTCCCAGGTGGTGATACGTCTAATGACTAGGCCATTGTAGATATCCTCATGTCGTAATCCCCTAATGAATCTATCAAGCAATTGATTATTATTGAAGCGCTCATTTGGATTACAACGAGAATTCAAATGCTTTAAGCGACTAATAAAGTCTCTCACCAACTCTCCTTCCTCTCGTTGGGCTTTCTGGAGCTGAGAGGCTACACCCCAAAGTAGTCCCTCTCGTATGTATTCTTTCAAGAACAGTAGGGTAAATCATTTTTTCTTCCACCCTTAGGGTTCTATACCAATCCTATGCCTTCCCACTTAAGGTTAAGCTTAAATCATTACTCTTATGCAGGTCATTGTGTTCTCCTAGATAATCGCATATTTGTTCAAACACCTTGATATGATTTCTCACATCCCCGCCTCCACTAAATTTTTGTGTGAGCTTGGCTATTTTTACTGCTTTACTTCTAGGTTCTCTATCAGGCATGTTACACATATTCTCAGCAATAGATCGACCGATAGCTTGAACAAATGTTGCCAGGTCACCTAAGTGAGCAGGCACCACAGGTGGAGGTGCTCCAGAGACTACATGTTGAGTAGGTATTGGCATTGGGCTTGGCGCATAGGAAGCCCTTGGGTTCCACGTTGGGTACGATGTTGTGCCATGTGGTGGCCCAAAGTTCATATGTATGGCCCTAGGCATAGCAGGCGTCGGATGTGACATGTTAATGCTAGCCAGTATAGTCCCATGGAAATAAGAACTTGGGTAGTTGAAACAATGGGAGGATAAGGGGCTACATGAGTACGAGGACCCATGGGTGTATACGATTGGTACACACTTGTATGTACTTTTGTCGGCATTGAGATACCATATAGCGGTGCTTTACTAACAAATGAGATCCATGGCGTGTTTCTTGTCATGCCCATCATTGGAGTAGGCATGGTAGCCGTGGTGTCATCAAGGGAAAGATGAGCTAGACTTGGAAAAGTAAAGCTATCACTTGTGGGCTGAGATTGCACTAAGACCCCTAGCGAAACAACATATGGAGGATCCATTGGACTTACGGAGGGAGTCTCCATTTGTGATAAGGTTGGTTGTTTAGTATTCCATGTATCCAAGAATCTCATGAGACCTGGCATGTGGATCCCCTTGTTCTGTCTCTCTAGCTCAATAACCCTATGGATGACCTCACAAACTCTTTGTTGTTGATCCTCCACACTAGTAGCACCCGTTGTGGATTGTAGGACATCTAACCAACCCACATGATAGGTGTGACCTATGTATAGGTCAATTAGAGTTTTCGTTTGTAGTTCGTACTCTCAGTTCTCATTTAGGAACGCTCCATCTAAGCTTGAGGTGCTAGGGGGATCCTTTGAACTAGATGCAATGGGGATCTCTTTGGGTTGACCCTTAGTGGTCGCTAATTCAAGAGCACTCGATTGCTCTCCTAGCAAAGATATTAACATAGGAGCTTTTGCTTTTAACTCTCTTTGTTGCTCCGCCTTGCATAAGCTCTCGATTTCCTTCTCCCTAGCTGCAACAATGATATATCGCTCAACCTCTTGCACTTTGGCGAGGCTTCTACCATCACGTAATATAACCTCAGAGGGGAATAAATCTAAAGAGTCAGGGGGTGTAGTGATGGAGTATTCACGTGCACATTCTCTAAGGGCATAGGGTCTACGTTGGTCATGAATGGTGAATTTACTTCCCCACCCCCCTCATTTACATCGTTAATTCCATGCTCGGAGCGAGTGGCTCTACTAAAGGTTTCCTTCAAGTGGTTAAGCACACTCGGCCCAAACCGTGGGCCCGTGACATGCATGTATTGGCTTGAGCTATCAGGATTAGGCATTGGGTAACCCTCCATGACGTCATAGTCAAAGGAAGAGTCACTAGACTCTATATGCGGGTCTTGAGTGGTACTACCTTGGTTTCCCGCTAAGGGCCTAGAGCCTAAGGTAGAGGAATATTGAGTGCCCACGTAAACAGAAAGACTCTCGATATGTTCATCCTCTAGCACACACCCAGAGCGTAGGTGCATGTGACCTCGACACTATAGAGGTGTTGGTGAGTGCCTTTGGAGGCCGCTCGCCTAGTTGGTTCCTTTTTTAACCGAGCCACCGAACATGGCATGCAATCGCTCAAAACAAGTGTTTGGGATAGAGGGACATGCCGTGCTTTACAACCTCCGGTTCGGTTATGTACAACCCTCAGAATCCTCAAACTAGTCTTTTCCTAGATGAGGAGAGGGCTAGAATTAGCAAGTCCAAAGGGTGAGTGTGAAGGGGATGGTGGAGGACATGAAGAACTTATCCCACATGCCCTCATTCCCTCTTGTGGAGGTAGGGTATATATATAAGAGTGAGTCTAGTATATATCATAAGACTGAGGACTGAGGTCTTGGCCTGGGCTTGGGCTTGGGAAAATGATGCCGATCCCGATCTAAAATTTTTGTAGAACACACTCCTCACGCTTAAATATTTTCGGTTTTTTATTATTATTATTATTATAATATGTATATATATTTATTTATTTTTGGGTCGCTATCGTGCGGTTTCAGTGACCTTTTTTGGCCACACAGACAAAACTTTTGGCCTACTCTCCTCACTAACCTAACCTTCTCTCTTCTACAACTAACTACTCTGATAACTAAGCTTATCTACTCTGCTAATTACTAACTGATAGTGAACAGTGAATCTACCTACCTTCCTAACTGTTTACTCATTCACTAGCTAACACACTAACTATGCAAACAAATAAAAAATTGTGTAAACAGACATTGGCAGGAACCAAGCTATCTATTAACTGTGTAAAAAACTGTGCAAGCAACCATTGACAGAAAACAGTCTTTCACTACTAACACATTAACTGCTAACTACGCTAGTGCGCTAGCAGGCATTGATAGAAAACAGAGATTATGCAAGAAAAAACTTGCAAAAATTAACTACTTCTTCTTCCTCTTCCTTCCTAACTCAAAGACTCACAGAAGAAGCACATAGTGCCTCTTGAGATTAGTGCAAGGCGATTCCCCGAAAACGGTGCCAAAAATGTGCGTGTCTGTTGCACATGTCCATGCAAGGAACTTGCCGATACACTGTGTGTGAGCCACAAATGGCTCCAAGCATGCAACTAGCCTAAACTAGTAAGCTCAAAAATGGCGATGGTGGGTCACTCACCGCTCTACGCTTGCTGTCGTGGAGGATTCCTTGCCGCGAAGAAGAAGGAGCCGTTGCTGCACTGCGCTCAATCGCTTCACCACCGTCGTGCCATCATCGTAATGCTGGATTGCACACACACTCTCTCTCTCTCTCTCACGCATACACACACACACAAGCAGATGAAGAAGAAGAAGATGGAGATGGAGCAAGATCACTCTTCAATTGCACAAATGAAAGAATGAGTGAATTTAAGGTTTAGATGAATTTTATATGAGCTCGCCCCATTCACACTTGGGCAACCATGCTTAGCCAACTAATCCCTTGAATGTTCCAGTTAGAGTGCACCTCTCATTGGCGATCACTCTTACCCTTTTCCTATTTAACACTTATGGAACCACATGTTCCAGATGCTCCAAAAACGGAAGTGCTAATCCGCGATAAAGTCCAAGAATTGGAAAGTCATGGTATTATAAACAAAGACCAGGAAGAGCTAGGAGTTGAGGCGCCTTTACATACAAGGGAAGTAGCCAATACCACAGATGGGGGGGCTCACAAGCAGTGATGCCTATTCTGGAGGTAGAAGAACCATGGCCACAATCCTTGTGGGAATCAATCAGAAACCGAAAAGATGGTAGTGCTACCTTATAGTTAGCACCTATCCCTCAGATAAACATGAATCACGATTTTTCCCCAGGGTATATAAGATCTTTATATGGGGATTTTGGGTCTATCGCATCTGAAGAGAGAAAACCACGCTCTCTACAGACTTTGCCATCTTTCATAGAAGAACTCGAGACAAAATCGAAGGTTAAAATGGCACCTTCTCAGTGGAAAGCCACACCAAAAATGATGGATACCAAGAGCTTTCATGAATTGATTTCTTCTCCTATACAATGCACACTTTATCTCTCAGAGCTACTAAAAATTAGACCGCATCTATGGGGCCAAATGGGCAAAAACCTAGAAAAGATGGACTTGAAAATCCCTTCACATGACCAACTTGCTGACAAAAACATAGATGACACCTCGCCTAAGAAGCCACAGGCAAAGCCAATACCAGTAAATAAGGTGGGTGACTATTGTGAAGGAGAAGAAGGAAACACCACCTTACCATTTGAGTACAAAGGCGTAAAGATAGTTGCTATATTAGATAGTGGGGCAGGATTGCCATTGCAACCAAAGAAATATGGAAAAAATGGGGAAAGCCTGCTCTTACAAAAACTCGAATGAAACTGTAATTAGCGGATGGATACATGGAGAAACCAATAGGAATATTAGAACAAATCATTGTATCCTCGTGCGGCATCGAGTATGAGCATACCTTTGCCATAATGAATTTTGACAAGAGCAGCAACTTTGATATCATATTGGGCAGACCAGTCATGCGTCAGCTCAAAATGGTACAAGACTGGGGCTATGACTATATCTACTTGAGACACAAAGAGGTCACAACGAAAATCAGTGTCAAAGATCATAGAGATGTAGAGCGAACCCCTGGGGAAGAATTAAACTCCACCAATCACCGAGCTAGAGAAGATCGTGTACACAAGTTCAAAAATGCCGATTCCTAGCTTTGGATTGGCAGAAGTTGTACTCAAGTTGAGCACCGGGGAGTATAAGGATACTTTCCACATAATCGACTCCCATCACATCAAAGAGAGTCTCGTCCTGACAGAAAGCTGGAGGAACATCTTCTTTCGACAACAATCAAAAGCTTCAACAACAGCAACTGTAAGAGTTCATGAAGCTTCTCAAATCCATGCAGGGAAGAAATCGCCAACCATAAAAAAAAAAAGGTAAAGCAAAGGTAAACACTAAAGTATATCAAAATCACAAGACGACTTTACCTTCAACGAGCCTCCATCAAACTTCCCACCAAGCCTCTACATCAAGAGCCACAACATCGACAATGCAATGGAGACCAAAGAAAAAAGTCTATCAACCAAAGTTTCCATCACAAAAAAGCATTCAAAAGAAACAGAAGACTCCCAACCAAGTGTTAGTATCCAAAGAGCACATCCAAGTCAAAGACCCATTTTGGATACATGAAGCACAAGTTCAATCTCAAGAACAAAAAGTGACAGGGTGGGTAGCATCAAATGAGTCAATCACTGCTCAGGGCTACTTCCAGGGAAACGCTAATGTTTGGGCCAAAAAGCCTAAACTAACAGCCTGGATGTGCTCACCTCAAGAAATAAGTTCTACAAGGAGCGAGCCAAGCTATCAATGGAATACAAAAAACTCAGGCAAGCGAAAGAACAACAACAAAAGGCAGACGAAAAGACCTTCCAAGCGGGCAACACAAAAAGTATGGGTGCCGAAGTCAGACCTTAGTCAAGTTACCCAACAAAGACAAGTGAGCAACGGATGATTCCAATGAAGCTACTCAAAGCACAAGGATTTTATGAAGGTAACACTCAAATATGGTTGCCAAAAATTGTAGCTCAGTCTAGAACAACTAAGAAAAACCATGTAGCACAAGCTTCTATCCAAAGGTAAGCAATGATAACCAACAGCCTTGCAACCAAGGTTGCTGCAATCTACAGATGGATACCTCGTCATCAAGTACAAAATCAAGGCTTCTACAACGGAAACAATCACTTATGGATATCAAAGCCTATTATCCATCAAGTCATCGAGCGAACGGAGAAAATGACAAATACGATCACACACGGACCAAAGACAAGGTGGGTTCTAGAATCGCTCATGGAAACTCAATCACAAAAAACCCACACATCTCTACAACCGCTTCTTATGGAAATTAACGCAAAGGCTACATCGGTCTCTACAGCAGCTAAAGGACTTGTTTCACAAAGCAGTGTGACCATATGACAAGCAAGTCAAGAGGAGCCAAAATATGCCAGCCTACTTGACAAAATGGTGGCATCAAAAGACCACCATAATGGAAGAGGCCTAAATTTCAAGAACTTATGGAATTGGGTTTCTGGCTTTGAACACGTAAGTGTTGGAATTAGGGTTGCAGAGAAACACACACAGCTTGGAGAAGACGAAGGAAGCTCAAGGCACACAATAGAGAGTGTATTACTTAGTGTGCAATGGAAAAGATAGATAGCCCTAGAGTGATGGGCGTATATATAATGCACGGGGGAAAAAGCCTCCTAAAGAGGGAAAAAATGCCCCGGCGGTCCTAGTGTGTTCACACACATCACTACCACATGTATATGGTAACAAATGCCCCCTGGAGTGATGCGGTGAACGAGAGCTGGCACATGAGTAAAGGGAAGTGCCATGCCCTGAGGACAAGATCAGTCCACAAAGGGGAGTAAGCCCAAAGCTTTGCGGAAAGCTTCAAGCTTCTCGCGAGACAATGCCTTTGTGAAAAGATCTGCAAGGTTGTCCTGTGTTGGCACATAAGACAAGTTGATCTCTCCTGCTGAGAGCCTCTCCCTGACATAGTGGTAATGCACCTCAATGTGCTTTGTGCGAGCATGAAAAACTGGGTTCCTCGCAACTGCCAATGCGCTCTGACTATCAGTGTAGATAGTGTTGGCAGTGTCCTGTCCAACACCCAAATCAGCCATAAGGCGTCTGAGCCATACACACTCAACCATAGTTGTGAAGATTGCCCTGTACTCAGCCTCACAACTCGAAGTGGCCACAGTAGGTTGCTTCTTTCTCAACCATGATATACATGAACTGCCAAGCATGAAACAAAAACCACTTGTGGACACTCTTGTGTCAAAACAACCAGCCCAATCTGAGTCCGAAAAAGCATGTAAGTCTGGCGGCAATGATCCCCCCTTGGGATAAAACAAGCCAAGATGTAAAGTGCCACTAAGGTAGCGGAAAATTCTCTTGACAGCCTGCCAATGCTTAGACCCTGGGCTATGCATAAATCTACTGACCTGTGAGATTGCAAACTGAATATCCGGCCTCGTGTTGCATACATAAATGAGGCAGCCAACAGCAGTTTGGTAAAGAGTGACATCAGCAGGATTGCCAGCATCATGTAGACTCAACTTCAAACCTGTTTCCATGGGAGTGGCAATAGGTTTGCAATCCTCAAGTCCAAACTTACATAGCAATGTCTCTATGTAACTTTTCTGACACAAGGCAATACCACCATCACACTGCTTAAACTGTATACCCAAGTAATGATGCAGCAGCCCCAAATCTTTCATCTTGAAAGTAGCATGCAAATCAGCCTTAAATTCAGCAATATGTCTCTCATTTGGTCCAGTGATCAACAAATCATCAACATAAAGAACCAAAATGAGAAGTATATCACCTCACGCTTTACATACAATGTGCTTTCTGTTGGACGGTTACAAAAGCCTAGTTTGACCAAATGAGTGTCAGCTTTATCATATCAAGCACGAGGAGATTGCTTTAACCCATACAAAGCCTTCTTGCATCTGCACACTTTGTCCTCTTGTCCTTTTATGACAAAACCGCGAGGCTGTGTTACATAAACTTCCTCAAATATGTCACCATTCAAGAAAGCAGTAACAATGTCTGATTTATGTACATCCCAACCAAAATGAGCTACCAATGCACATAGAAAACGCACAGTAGTCATACGACAAGTGGGAGCAAAAGTCTCTTCATAATCTATGCCTTTTTGCTGTGCATAACCCTTTGCAACAAGTCGAGCCTTATGGCCATCGATCTCACCATCCGGTTTGCGTTTTGACTTGTAAACCCACTTCGTACCAATGGCCTTTTTGCCAGGAGGCAAATCACATAAAGTCCATGTGTCATTCTCTATAAGTGCATCATATTTTGATTGCATGGCAGCCATCCAATTTTTTGAATTATGTGCTTCATCAAAAGACAGAGGCTCCTCATTATCATGTAAGCTAGACACAGCCAAAGCATAACAATCTGATGCATAAGATGCATGGCAAGAGCCTGAACGAGTACGACTAGACAAAGGTGCATCCAATTTACTGTCACACAAAGTGTGCACCAGCCATTTTGGCATACCTCTAGCCTACTCATTTTCAGCCCTTTCCTCATCAAGTACATCAGTAATAGGCTGATCTAAAACATTTTCAGAAACCCCCATAGGCTGTACATTTGCCTCATTGGAACTTACATTCGTATTTCCACCACTGAAAAGAGGCAACAAAGTGTCATAAATGTCCTGTGAGCTTACATTACTGTCTCTAGTACATGACAGCAAGGGCTGAACAGAATCTTCCACAAACGCTACATCCCGAGAAACCAGAATACGTTTTGTTTGTGGATGATACAACCTGTACCCTTTGCTTTCAGCACTATAACCAAAAAAAAAAAATTTGACAGCCTTATCATCCAGTTTTCTGTGCTGCACTTGTGGCACCAAAGCATATGCCAAACAGCCAAAAACACGCATGTGCTCAATAGAAGGCTTTCTATCATGCCATGCTTCATATGGAGTAATAGACTGCAAAGCTTTCGTAGGACACCTGTTTAGTACATAAGTGGCACACATGATGGCCTCAAGCCAAAAAGAATACGATAAAGCTTGACTTTTGACCATACATCGTGCCATTTCCGTCAGTGACCTGTTTTTCCTCTCAGCAACACCATTTTGCTGAGGCGTATAAGGCACTGTACATTGGTGTTTTATCCCACGACTAGCCAGAAATGCATTAAATTCATGAGACATATACTCCCCCCCTCGATCGGAACGGAGGGTGCCCATAGTACATTTCGAGACATTTTCAACCATAGCTTCGGACTTCGCTTTAAGAGGAAATACCCATGCATGCCTGGAGTAATCATCAATGAATGTTACGAAGTACAGGTAATTGCCTAAGGACGGAGTTTGCATGGGCCCACAAACATCACTATGCACAAGCTGCAACCTGCATGTGGCCCGAACTGAACCATCCTTTGGAAATTTAGAACGCTGCATCTTACCCAAAATACAGCCTTCACAAACATGTTTGACAGGTGCTTCAAGAGGTGGCAAAGAAGTAACCATATCAAATTTTTGCAAACGCAGCAAAATTCAAATGACCAAAACGTGCATGCCAAAGTTTTGCATCTGAAATAGCCCTTGAATCTACAACAACATTTGCAAAATTTTGTCCACACTTGTCATACAAAGTGAGCTTATACAGCCCACGACACAAAAGCCTAGATGCAACAATTTCATCACCAAAACTGAGATCATGAACTGTACATCTGTCATCCACAAATTTTACTACAAGTCCAAGTCTAGCAAGTGCGGATACAGACAAGAGATTCTTCTTGATCCCAGGTACATAAAGTGCATCAACAAGTGTGAAGGAACTGCCATTAGCAGCAGTGAGCACAATCTTTCCAACTCCCTGAACTGGATAAGAGGCGTTGTTGGCACAAGTGACTGAATTCCCATGAGGGATAGCGAGAGAGGTAAACAATTCACGATGTGAGGTAATGTGCTTTGTAGCACCACTGTTGAAATAACACACATGTGAATCTGTAGCAACTGACAAGCATGCATCATGGACAACACGATTGTAAGTGCACTCTACGCTAAAAGCCCCTTCTGCATCAACATCAGCAACACAGTCTCCTTTCACAGAAGACTCAACAATGGCTGCATTTGTAGTGGAACCATCATTTGCAGTGGAACCACCCTCTTTCTTCTTAGCCTCTTTGGCCTTAAACTTAGGACACAACTTGATAAAGTGATCATTGGCTTTACAATAATGGCAACGCATCTTCTTTTTGCCCTTATCACCAGAATTGCCAGATGAAGTACTGCCGGCAGAAGCATTAGGAACAGAATTTTTGCCACTCGCAGCAGAACCATAATAAGTGGCTGCATTACTTTTACCACCTTTCTTTGAGAAGCAACAAAAGCCTGTTCAACTGCACGCTGCCTAGTCCTGATTTTTCTAGAAAGCGACTCTTGCAACAACAATGTGCATAATGCATCAAACTTGACAACTTCAGGATTTCCTTGGGTCATCAATCTCCAAGTACTAGCAAAAGTCTGGTAGGAATCTGGTAAGGCATCAAGAACAGTCTTCACAAGGGAACTGTCTGAAATGACTTCACCTGCAAAAATAAGATGCTCATTGATATCCTTGACACTAGCAAGGAAAGTGTCCATATCATCTTCCTCATGCATAATCTTCGACTCCAGCTCTTTACGCAGCAAAGCAATTTTAGCCTCATTGCAGCTTGCATAAAGACCTGCTAAAATATCCCAAGCCTGTTTTGCAGATTTTGTTGAACGGATGTGAGGAACAATGGTGCGCTTCACAGACAACGCAATCAATGCATGAGCTTGCGCATCCTTAACATCCCAACGAGCTTGTTCTGTCGTAGGCAAAACAACTCTAACAGCTGCAATCCTTGTAGCAAGACCTGCAACATCCTCAACATCACCTACATCCTCAGAACCAGGACGTACATCAATGCCCTGCACAATGTTCCAGACACCCTTTGACACAAGAACATGTTGCATCATATAAGCCCACATAGGAAAGTTGTCCCCATCCAACCTGTCCTTAGCAGCAAACATCTTGAACACATCTGTGTTGTTGTTGTCAGCCATGGTAAATGCTGCACCTGATGTGAAAACTGCCCGAAAATAGGAGAAACGGAGCGGGAACAACCTGTGCTATATAGCCCAAACCGTAGAAGACTATAAGGCACCTGTTATGCAGAAAACGGCATGGACAGAAATTTTGCACAAAATGACAAAATAGCCTGTGCAGTACTGCTTGTAGTGGAAACGAAGGCCGAAATGAGCGCACGCTTGCCAAAGCTCACTGAAATTGGAGAAAGTGAGCAGGCATGTGCTGGAGCAGTTGGTGACTAAGCCCGGGAGGACGTGACCTGCTCTGATACCAATTATTGGAATTAGGGTTGCAGAGAAACACACACAGCTTGGAGAAGACGAAGGAAGCTCAAGGCACACAATAGAGAGTGTATTACTTAGTGTGCAATGGAAAAGATAGATAGCCCTAGAGTGATGGGCGTATATATAATGCACGGGGGAAAAAACCTCCTAAAGAGGGAAAAAATGCCCCGGCGGTCCTAGTGTGTTCACACACATCACTACCACATGTATATGGTAACAGTAAGTCCAAGTCGCCATTAAACATACATGGCATAAAAGTCAAAGTCGGGCAGCTAAGCCACTAATTGAGCAAGAAGTTAATCCCAAACCTTCATGTAATATTCTTTGTGGTCTAAGCATCTTAGCTATTCTAGATACTGCTCAAGCTGGAAAAGTTGAGCATAACTATGTTGTGTCACTCATGCTGGTATAGGTGAGCATAAGAGTTGAAGTCATTGTAGTATAGTGGTAAGTGAAGGAGGAAGTCCAAAAGACACTCATGCACTCAACACAGTGAGGAATGAGTGGAGAAGCTTCTATATCAAAAACCCTTCTTGGAAACGTGGAAGCTATTGAAACGTCCTTTGATGTCACATGTGCTCCATTTGTTCCTTGAAGCACCCATCATCTCCATCTCTTACACTGCATGCTTTTGTTCGATAAATTTTCATATGCATATAGAGTGTCCCATAATTGGCACTTGCATTTGACACTCTTCCTTTGTTTCTCCCAAGCACTCACCTTGCATGACAGGTACTTCAAGTCCAAATGCTCAACTCCAATAAGAGCATATACCAAAGGCACTTTTTTCCCACCGGGTTCTTTCCCTTTGGTCATCCAGGTTTTAGACCCTAATCTAGAAACCCTCATCGTCGACTTCTTGTATATATTCCTTCTACATCAACAATAAGAAAATGTCTACCCAAATCAATCAAAAACAACTTGGAGCAGAAATTGCAGGTCTCCATATGCTTATCAAGAAAATCTTTTATCATCAAGATAAAAAACAAAGCTCCACCAAACAATGGAAAGTCAAAGAATGGCCTACAACAACAAGCAATGACAAATTCTGCAAGAGCGTCATCAACAACAATCAAAAGTAGCTCACACTGTGCTTCAACATTGGTGACCTATTGCAGACAACTCAAATTCCAGTGGACATGGAAAACAAACCCAACATAAAGTCCACGCCACAAAGGAATCAGTTCTACAAGCTTAAACACATCAACATCCCTCTTCACGGTGGCGAAGACTGACAACAAAGAGGAGAAGGTGCAACAAGAAGATAAGTCGCATGAATAATCAAGCTCAAATCACGTATCAACAACACGGAAGATATGAATCACTCAAGGAAGGGGGAAGAGTCATCAACGACAAAGCACTTCCCAAGTCGAAGACCAACCTTAAAGACAAAGACGAAGACCAATCATGAAGAGAAAGCTCAAGAAAACCCTATGACAAGACTGCACAAGGTCGTGGCAAGGGACGACACGAATTAGGAAGGGGGGAATGTTTGAGGACAAATCAAACGGGCGTCCACATGGCCGGACACGTAGCCAAATACCACATGTGTACTCTATTAATTGTCTGAGCTAGTGTATTGATACTCTATGTAAATCCCAATTCTAGAGTAGAAGGTCAATTCCCTAAGTTGTAATGATGTCATGATAATTGTAAACGTCCGTGTGAGCCGGCCACTGGCCATTAGAATGCCCTAGGTATAAAGGTCAATAACTTTAGTGTGAAAAGAAGTCTTATCTTTAGAAGAAGAAAGGAGCTCTGAAAATGTATGCTCAAGCTACGAGCTGCTCCAACCTTGTAATCGACGCTACTAATGAATGGGTAATCAGTTTTGAAATCTGAAACTTGCATTGTGTCCCTCTCTCTTTGCTCTTTAAATTAAGTGTAAGCATTGTTAGTTTTGTTGTGGTTAGCGACTACGTGTCGGTGAGCCTTAATTGTAGATTTAAGTGCTTAAATCATTGTTTTTAGTCATTTTGACTATAGGAGAGTGTTCTTAGACCATAGGACAACATTTTTGGCATGTTCTGTTGCAGTTTTCAAGACCTTTTTGTATGATGGATTGTGATTTTTGTACCTTGTTGGATTGCAACCAGACTTGCTAGGATAGTGCCCCTAGGTGTTCTAGACCTCCTCCTAAAGTTTTGTTGCATTTCGAGTCCGTTCGAGTGCGGAAATGGCATGATGACCTAGAGCTGTGAGAAAGGACATAGGCACATTTCCCTGATCATTGAGTGTTGGTTTTCTTGTAGAGTTGTTGTGTTTGCTTGTTTAGGTTCACTTCGTGAGATTGACGATCTCATAGAGTCTCCGTGCCCCATCCGAGTCACTTTCCCTGAGTATTGACATTATGTTAGTGCCAGAAAGCTATGCTGCAAAAGTTTGTCGCGGCCACCCGCTAACAGGTGAAACCATGGGAGACCAAAACGACCACTAAGATAGAAACCAACAAGGAAGATCTTCATGAGCCACAATGGCAAGGATCCAAGAAGAAGATATGAGCTTATCCAAATCCTACAGAGGAGATCGAGCGAGTCAAACAATTAAGGAGTTTGGTTGAAGAGACCCAAAGGGATTTAGAGCCAGCACCTAGGCAAATCCAGATTACAGACATAGTGTTCCCTATGCAACAAAAACCTCAGAAATTCCATAGACCCCTAGCTATACCTAGCGTCATCCAGGAAGAAAGTGACTTAAAGTCATGGGAAAGTGGCCGTACTCACTTCTTGTTGGAAAGAATGTTTACAAAGGGACTACCTAATCCTATCGAAGAAATGGAGATCCCATCTTCCCCACGCCAAGGGACTGAAGCCCAAAAGGTGCCGTTAAACATTGCAAAATTGATGGATTTCATGTCTTCAAAAGTTAGAATCACCATCATGTCCAAACTATATAAAGACCCTGAGCTAGTCCCAGCTCTTCAAGCTTTCCTCAATGGAGAACTGAAGTTTGGGCTACCACAATTTGCACAAATGGATGGAGTTAGGGAGATGCCAATAGAGGAGGAACACTTAGATCCACAACCCAACCTAGATGAGAACCTTGTTGTAGAAATACCTGTTAACAAGTTGGGACAATACTTTGAGGGCGATGAATCCAATGCAACCATACCAATCACTACTAAGGGATTAACTATGAAGGGAATCCTTGATGGTGGCGCTGGGGTTAGCATTGTGACTAAAAGTTGCTGGGAAACTATGGGAAGACCTCACCTTGGGACCACAACTTTAGTAGTAAAGATGGCCAATGGGTCTATTGTTAAACCTATTGGGATGCTAGAAGATCTCAAGATCAAGGTCTTTGGACATAAAATACGAATTACCTTCATTGTTATGTATTTCTCCAAGCACACTATGGCATCTGAGATGATCTTAGGACATCCTTTCATGAGGGAAGCAAAATGGTGCATGACTGGTCTAAAAACTATATATACTTGCACTTCCAAGATTCTGTCATTCAAGTGGATCTTATAACTGGTCGAGCACATCCTCTAGGAAACAGGTTTATAATTGATCATGAATTTGACATGTAAATCGAACACTCATGTTGGGGAAGATTCTCCTTATATGGATGTACTACCTGGGATGACTGAGTTGGACAATGTGGATTGGGTCC
This sequence comes from Adiantum capillus-veneris, assembly GCF_014529385.1. Lineage (NCBI taxonomy): Eukaryota > Viridiplantae > Streptophyta > Polypodiopsida > Polypodiales > Pteridaceae > Adiantum > Adiantum capillus-veneris. Next base: position 27,454,716 of record NC_140941.1, read on the forward strand.
ACCTAGCAGCAACCATAGACACTTGGGGAAACAAGGGGACGACCTGTGTAACACCTGAGGGGGATGAAATGCCACCACTCGTACCCTTAAATATGCTAGAAGCAATGCATATAGATTCTAACAAGACTCATCCTCATATAACAAAGAAAACATACAAGTGGGTCCCTAAATCTTCTTTAGCGACCATGGTTGATGCTAAATAACAGAAGCCTTGTAAGAAACGTCCCACTCGCTCCAAGAAATGTAAGGAAACGTAGCGTTGGATTCCTAAACGACTATTGGAAGCCCAAGGCTACTATCAAGGAAATGATCAAAACTGGGTGCCAAAACGTAGATTGTGTTCTTACCTGTCACCTGACCCATGTCAGTCAAACCCTGTGATGACAAAGCCGATGAAAGATCATGGAAAATGAAAAATCACAGAACACCATACACCGGATCCGGAGCTAGTATGGGTTCCCAAGAGAGAAAGGCTTGTTTTGCTCAGCTCAACCATAGAAAAAACGAATAAAGCTTCTAGCTCCTGATGTAATGCATCCATAGAGGTAAAATCTTCTACACAACCTCCACCTACCATAGGCAGCCTCCCATTGTTCAATTATTCTCTGATGCACTACTTCAAGTTCGTTCATGGAAGAGTACCTTACCACCCTTGCAGCTCGATGAGGCACCCAAGGTAATAGAGAACTATTGGCTAAAATCCTCACCTATTACCAATAAATAACTGGTTCCAAAAGGTGATGACATCCTTGTAAAGTATGATCTACCCAAGGAAGGGGGGAGTCTTCATTCACGTCAGCCTATTGATTTATTTCCCTCTTACCCTTCTCTCCTTGACCCTTGATCTTTCCAATCTTAGGAAATGTATATATAAAGCCTTATACTCACAAAAAACAAAAAAGTAAAAAGCAAGAGCAATTAGCAAACGAGTGTGCACAATAAAAGTTAAAACATTGACCCAGACCTACACATTCACATCCGGTACACTGAAACAGAAACCTATGTCATCAAACACCTTTGATCCTCATCATTTGAGTGATGGAGGGTAGGTAGGATTAGTACAATAGAAGTGTTTTTGTTTTAGAGTTTAGTGATTAGCAAAGTTCTTTTTTCCCATTGATGTGCCTCTAGAAGGTGGATGTTTGGTGGTGACTATTGTGAAATTTGTGACTACATAAGGATGTTGTTAGTTGTTTTCCGAGAGATTGACAACCTCTTGTAGTCTCTATGCACTAGTCGAGTCAACTTTCTCCCATGGTTTGAAATATTAATCGTGATTCTCGCTAATACTATAAGATAGGATGGTGAGGTTAGACATGCGTCCCACACGGCCACCTTTGCAGTTTCCTCGTTGAAATGGGTGCCTTCAAGCATAAAAGGCATGTTCCATCTCTTGTGACTCATTCTTCTCTTGTGAAATCATAGTTATATTGTGACCAACATTACATCATTCTTGATGTTGAGAGTATCCAATTAAAGACATACAGGCTTGGTTGAAATCGAGACCATCTATATTAGAAAGAGTGGTAACAATGTTATCATAAGAAGAAGTCTTCACCGTGCCAAGGAGAAGTGTAATCAGTTGTTTTTGTGGAACATGATCACCAGCAACAACAAGTTGATTAATAGTGGATTTAAAAGAATATGTCCCTTCATGGTGGCAATACCAAGTTCATATTGTAGCTTGTTAAGAAAACCTCTCAAATAAAGTAATTCTGTAACAAATTTCTTCTAAAATTTTGCAATAAGATACTTCCATACGTCGTGGAAAGTAGGCACTTCATACACATCAAGAAAAAAGGAATCAATAAGATCAGAAAGAATATACCGATGAGCTGCTTTATCACGTCATTGCCAATCCGTATATGCAACATGCCAATCTTCAAATATAGTTCCTTCAGTGATAAGCACGTTGTCATGATCCATACAATAGGTTGAGGCGGGCATACACAATATCCAAGGATAATATCAGAGAGTTCATCACCTTCAAGAATTAACAACATCTTTGCTTTCCAACGTGGAAATCCTTGGCCTTGGAAAGGAAGAACAAAACGTTGGCTAGAAGGAAAGCCGTTGACGAGAATAGCCATAGACATATCTGGTTGTGAGAAGACGTATAAGATAAGATCGCACACCATATATGGTGAAGGCTACGATTAAGGATGAGAGAAATATGATGATTGTGTTCTATCAATGACAAACCCAAGAAGTATACTCAATAAACGTCAAAATATGAGAGCGACGTCACCCAAAAAATCAGGAAAAAGGGGACGTTAATAATAAAAGAGTCCTCAAATTAGAGTGGCGTGAGATGTGACATGAGACTCAAAATTGACGGCCATAATATGAATATCAAAAATCTAAATTTTCTCGCAAAAACTAACGCCAAAATGAGAAAAATGATCGCAGATGCTTCACAAATATGCACGAGGATGAAACCTCGGCATGCTAGATTGTAGTAAAAATAGCATAACTTTCTGCTGCGAACTTGTTGGGATTCAGGCCAACTGGCCGGACATCCCACTTACTACTAACCCATCTACTAACATAACCATTAAACACTTATTCTTTAATACAACAGAATAAGGAGCTGCAACTGGATAACATTGCTGTGCGCTCCATCCAAAGTAGGTTTCTCTCTCTCTCTCTCTCTCTCTCTCTCTCTCTCTCTCTCTCTCTCTCTCTCTCTCTCTCTCTCTCTCTCTCTCTCTCTCTCTCTCTCTCTCTCTCTCTCTCTCTTTCTCTCTCTCTCTCTCTCTCTTTGCTCTTGCACTTGCACTTGTACACGCTTCCCGTGGCACCTTCAATTGGTATCAGAGCAGGGTTTATGCTTGCTAGTTTTCGCATCCGCGTGCGGGCACTTTTAAAAGTACAAACAGGTTTCTGATTTCGGCATCAACAAATTCAGTGTTCTGAGAGCATTTCCAAAGGTGTCCTAGATTTTTACCCCCCTTTCGAAGCTGTGCGTGCAGTCGAAAGCTTCATTAGAGCTACGCTTCAGGAGTTGTATTTTTTCAACTCCACTTTTGCTATAGATACAGGTACAGGTACAAGACACAGGTGCAGGTTGTTCAGAGACTGTTTTGGGATGGTATATGGCCGCTTTATGGCTATTTTGTGCTATTGAGATGGTGTTTATGGGATGATTAGGAGCACTTTTTGGCATCAACATTGTCTTGGGTTTTTCAGGCATCCATCTCCTCATAGGTTCTTGCATACATACAGGACATCCAGGTTTCTTACAGGTTGCAGTGTTTAACATCAACACAGATTTTAGTGGGAGTATTTGATGAACATATACATTGTTTTGGCACTTTTGATAGTGCTTGAGCTCTTTTGAGAGAGGTTTTACTCCCCGCAGGGATTTGTTTACTGCTTGCACATTTTGTTTGGCACTTGTTTGAGCGCGTATACTGCACCTTGCAGTATTGTTGATAGTGGATGTACGTTGAGTTGCGAAAACTGCCATATGTACCTTTTGTGGAGCCGATTTGGCTTGTTTCTAGCAGTCCCGACCATTTATGAGACTCGGTTCGGAGGCCCTTTTTGAGACTGGGCTGGTTTCTTGTCTGCATAACCTTTTGTGAGGGTCGATAGCGTGAGGTTTTCTTGAGCTGGGGGATTCTTGAATGTTGAGATCCTTTCGATGACACAGGTTGCTGGAGTACCCCTTTTTCGTGGCCTCGCCATAGGACATGTATAGAGAGGGCTAGGTGCATTTGATGTTGTGTTGGCAGTCGTGGTCAGCTTTTGACTTTTTATGCACAGTTAGTGGTTGATGTGCGTGTCTTATGCTCTAAGAGCATTACTTTTTTATGCGTTATTGATCTCTTGTGATAGTTTTGGATTGAGATTCTATCAGTTTTTCTGGGGAAACTCTGCCAAATGTTTCCCAGAATTACCAGTGTTTATCACCATATTATCTTTAGCTTGTAGCCATGTCATCTAGCGGTGAAAAGGATATTCACAATATCTGGAAATTTGATGGGACGAATTTTGCTATCTAAAAAGAGCAGATTCAAGATGTTCTTATACAAAAAGGCCAGCTGGATCCTATCATGGAGCACACAGAGGGCGAGTATACAGATGTTGAGTGGGAGAAACTTGATGCTAAGGCCAAATCTACCCTCCGTTTGCATTTGGCCAAATCTGTGTACTTTAATATAGTTGGAGAAAGGACTGCTAGAGATGTATGGGATAAGTTGTGTTCCAGTTATGAGAACAAAAGTTCCACTAATAAGGTTTTCTTGATGAAGAAGCTGTTTGACCTTTGTATGAAGGAAGAGGGCACTATTTCTACTCACATTAATGAGTTTAATATCATTTTCACTTAGTTGACCACTCAAGGTTTGGTCTTCAATGAGGAAATAAAATGTATATTCTTGCTATGCAATTTACCCTCGTCTTGGGATACGTTCTGTACTGTGATTAACAACTCAGCACCTGGTACCAATCTAGTGTACAATGATGTCCTTGGGAGTCTATTTACCGAGGATAATCGCAAGAAATCTCTCGAAAGCAAGAAGGATGGTGATGTGTATGTTGCTAGTGATAGATAGAGGGGTCGCACTCAAAGTCGTGCCAAAATCAAGGAACGTGGGGGCTCACGCAGTAAGTCTCGGGGTTCTATGTGTAATGTCAAGTGCTATCACTGCCATAAAAAAGGGCATGTGAAGAAGGATTGTAGGAAATGGCAGCAAAGCAAGAAGGATAAACAATCTGGTGAAACTTCTAAATCTGATGATTCAAACAAGGTCAAAAAAAAGTTAGAGGAGATCAATGTGCTAGAGTCCTCAAATGCTCCTATTGTAGAGACTCTTCCAGTGATTGTCATGCCACTTACCTCTGACGTATTGGTCTTCACAGCAGATCAACCTGTCACTCTTGTTACAAAAGATGCGCACTATGCACATAATTGGATAGTAGATTCTGGTGCAAGTTTCCATGTGACACCACATAGAGAGTGGTTCTCTTCTTATTCTCACTCTTGTGGCAAAGTGAGTCTTGGTGATGCTTATGAACTAGACATTGAGGGTGTCGAAAACATCAAATTGCATCTAAGTAATGGCGTGCACTTTACTTTATGTAATGTCAGACATGTGCCCAAGTTGACTAAAAGCTTGATTTTTGTTGGTCAGCTTGATGATTTGGGCTACAACACCACATTTGGCAATGGTTCGTGGATAGTACGCAAAGGTAATCTTGTTGTACTCAGAGGTCAAAAGCATGGTACCTTGTATTCCATGCATGTGTCAGATGTTGGTCATGATTACATATCTATAGCCGAGCTGCCATCTACTGAGTTGTGGCATTGCCGGCTAGGTCATATTAGCCAAAAAGGAATGAGAACTCTGACTCGTTTTGGATACTTACCTATCTTGTCTTATGTTGACTTTCCTGTTTGTGAGCACTGTATCTATGGCAAACATACTAGGTCCGTGCGATTACCATTGGATCAAAAGCGAGCTGAACCTCTAGATTTAGTGCACAGTGATGTTTGTGGTTCTATGTCAAGCAAATCTCTAGGGGGGGGGGGGGGGGGGGGGGGGGGGGGGGGGGGCAGCTATTTTGTGACATTCATAGATGACTCTACTCGAAAGGTGTGGGCATATCCTTTGAAACACAAGGATCAAGTTCTTCCTATGTTCCAAAATTTTTTAGCACTCATTGAGAATCAGTCTGGCAAGAAACTCAAGAGGTTGCGGACTGACAATAGTGGAGAGTATGTGTCCAAGGAGTTTGACAATTTCTGTGCTAAAAGGGGGATTAAAAGGCAGTTTACTGCACCATACACACCAGCTCAGAATGGAGTTGCTGAGCGCATGAATCATACGATTCAAGAAAGAGTCACAACCATGCTTTCTAGAGAAAATCTCACACAAGTCTTTTGGGTAGAAGCCATCTTGACCGCAGTGCACATTATAAATCGTTCGCCTAGTACGCCATTGAATTATGAGATTCCAGAAGAATTATGGTCTAAGCTTATGCTCACATGCCTAAACAACTTCACCAAAATCTAGAGCCAAAGTCACACAAATGTATTTTCATTGGATATGGTGCAGATGGAGAGATGGGATATCGTCTCTGGCACCCGGAATCTTGTCGAGTGATCCGTAGTTCAGATGTGATCTTCAATGAGTTGAAGATGCATAAACAACCTATCAAGGAAATAGAAATTCGGAGAGTCACTTTTAAGGAATTTGCCTCAAAGACAGTGAAATCAACTCAGCGGCCTAGTGATGTACCTTCCACTAGCAATGCTTCAAAGGAAGTGGATAGCAATGGTCAAGGAGTGAGACGGTCTACTAGAGTCTCTCATACACCTGTGCATTTCAAGCCAGGTCTTGATTACATCATGTTGACCGATTGCGGTGAGACAAGCTACTACCAAGAAGCCATGATGGCGGATGATGTGGTGAAGTGGGAGCAGGCTATGCAATCTGAGTATAACTCGATTCTGGCTAATGACACTTGGGACTTGGTAGAACTGCCAAATGATGCAAAAGATTTACCTTGCAGATGGGTTTACAAGAATAAATTTACCTCAGGTGATCCAAATCCAAAGTGCAAGGCTAGACTTGTCGCCAAAGGGTTCAAGAAGCAAAAGAGAGTCGATCTTGATGAAATCTTCTCGCCTATGGTCAAGATGACAACGCTTAGAACCGTACTTGGTCTTGTAGCGATTCAGGAAATGGAACTTGTCCAAATGGATGTGAAGACACCAATTCTTCATGGGGATCTCAATGAGGATGTTTACATGCAGTAGCATGAAGGGTTTGTTCAGGAGAACGCATCTCGTGAGGAGCTAGTATGTAAGCTCAAAAAGGCACTTTATGTCTTAAAGCAGGGTTCAAGGCAGTGGTATCGTAAATTTGATGCATGTATGAGGTCTCAAGGATATAAAAGGAGCGAAGAGGATCACTACTTGTACACAAGAAATCTAGATGATGGCTCGATGATCATTCTAGTTTTGTACGTTGATGACATGCTTATAGCTAGGAAATCCATTGCGGAAATTGAGAACTTGAAGAAAACACTTAGCAATAATTTTGCAATGAAATATTTGGGGGATGCTACACACTTTCTTGGCATGAGAATTAGGAGAGATCGCAAACGTCGTATTCTTGAGTTATCTCAGGAAACATACATTGAGAAAGTTTTGCAGTTTCAATATGCAGGGGGGTAAATCCTTGAGTACCCCAATGCAGGCATTCTTGAAACTCAGCAAGGAAGATGCACCCAAATCTGATGCTGAGCGAGCTGAAATGGCTAAAGTACCATATTCTTTGGCAGTGGGCAGTCTCATGTATGCTATGGTGGCCACAAGACCAAACATTGCTTTTGCAGTGGGAGTAGTGAGCCGATATATGGCAAATCCTGCCAGCAAGCATTGGGAAGCAGTGAAGCACATTCTTAAGTACCTCAAAGGTACGGTCGGTAGGTGTTTACGCTTTGGGATAATGATGCATCCATCGTGGGTTATGCGGATGTAGACTATGCGGGTTGTGTTGAAAATAGGAGATCGACATCTGGCTATGTCTTCATATTTGCTGGAGCAACATTATCTTGGAGGTCATGTATTCAAGATTGTACGTCGTCTTCCACTACGGAAGCAGAGTACGTTGCATTGTCGGATGCAAGTAAAGAGGCTGTATGGTTATCTCGCTTGGTCAAAAATCTTGGCATTGATGAGACTCCAGTGATATATTGTGATAGTCAGACTTCTCTTGCATTGGCAAGGAATCCCGTGTTTCACTCCAAATCGAAACACATTGAAGTCAGGTATCATCTCGTGAGAGATTTCTTGGCCAAAGAGCTCATTGATTTGGTCAAGGTACACATTGACGACAACCCAGCGGATGCTTTGACAAAGGGCTTAGCTTTGGAGCGGTTAACACATTGCAGTGAGTTGATGGCATAGGTTGAAGCCAGTAGATTGCTTCACGGTTGTACATATCAAGTTCACTTGGGCTGCGTTGGCCTTCAAGTGGGAGTTTGTTGGGATTCAGTCCAGCTGGCCGGACATCCCACTTACTACTAACCCATCTACTAACATAACCATTATACACTTATTCTTTAATACAACAGAATAAGGAGCTGCAACTGGATAGCGTTGTTGTGCACTCCACCCAAAGTAGGTCTCTCTCCCCCCCCCCCCCCCCCCCCCCCCCCCCCCCCCCCCCCCCCCCCCCTCTCTCTCTCTCTCTCTCTCTCTCTCTCTCTCTCTCTCTCTCTCTCTCTCTCTCTCTCTCTCTCTCTCTCTCTCTCTCTCTCTCTCGTACTTGCACTCCGATTGATGAAAACCTAGAACTCAAACTGAAGAGCTCGAGGAGACGAACAAGTTTTGGATGAAAATTGCCATTGCGCTGTGCTCCATGGCACTCGACGCAATGGCACCCTTTTCGTTTCTCTAAATTTTGAGCAGAAGACCCCCAAAAATTGAGACGAAGTTCATGGTGTCAAAAGACAAATCAACAAGAAAACATAATCAACGATTCATTATATAGATTAGCAATAAACACCACACAAAACACTAATCATATTCTTCCTTACACAAAACAACCACAATTAATCAAGAATCAATCCTAAAAAATAAGATCTATAGCAATTTTGAATCTTACATGCAAATTGCATACACATACTTTGTTTTGTCACCATAAATTGAATCGTTGTGTGTTCGTTACCACTCTGATACCATGTTGAGATGTAGAGAAAAAGAGAGAGACGAGACATAAGACACACCATGTACGCTCCCAAAGATTGATTCATATTGAGGACAAGATACAAATATATAGGTTAGACCAAGTTGAGTAGAGTGAGCCATATATAGCTCCAACAATGACAACATGAGTGCTCTCTGTGTTTCAGCTCATCGTCCTCGTGAGTTCAACAAACCCAGAGTCAGCATCTCCATGAGGAAATCTAGAATGGCCAATTTTACTACGTCTTCAATGCAACATCAAGCAAAAGTACTACACTACACCGTTCAGCTAAGGATAGAGCATTACATCACACAATCGGCTAGACAAAGACACAATCCTACATTAATAACTTAGACATGATAAGATACTTTGAATCATGCCTGTGTGATTCACGTCCAACAACAACAACTTTTGTGCCGACTCTAATTTATACGTGGAGCGTGCGTTTTTTGCTGTCTTGCAGAAGCGCAGAGGGCAGCTGGAGACGGCAGTGAAGACGGTGATGTGGAGAATAAAGGTTGTGGTGGTGAAAGACCTGTAGGAATGGCGCAAGGAAGGGAAAGAGTTGAAAAGTGGCTAAATGCACTAGTGACGAAGATGGCAGAGGTGGAGAATAATGTGGCCATAAGCCAGGTGACAGGTAAAAGCATTGCGTTGGCCAACAAACTGATTGTTATCGGAGGGGTGGTGGTGACGGCGTTCACAGTTGGGATGGTTGCCTCGGTGGTGGCGGACGGGTTGGCGATAGTGGGGGTGGGACTGTGATGAAGCTGCGCATCGTGATAGCAAGGAATCACAAAATGAAGGGCAAGTGCAAGAGCTTTGAGGAGAAGTCAAAACAGATAGTGGGAGGTATCCTTGAGGTGGCACAGGCATTGCAGGAGCTATCCCAAGCTATGGAACACTGAAGAGTTGGTAATGACCGTATGAAGGAGAAGATGGTAGTCTTTGTTATGTCATGAAGAGGGGGGGAGGACTCCTTTATGGTGAGTAAAAGGGGGGCTCTAGTCATCCGCGTATGCATAGACAACATGGAGGCTCCCCCCCCCCCCTTTTTTTTTCCATATCTTCTATGCACATAAGCATTCCCGAGTGAGAGACATACCTTCCACAGTAGGGGCCCCAAAGACATCAACTCTAAGAAGAAATCTAGAGAGGCCCATTTTATTGTGCCTTCTAGCATGAGGCGCATGGTCATGAGCTCCCCCCTCTTGTTTTCATTGAAGCACATTTTGTTCTCGTTCCCATTTTCATTCACAAGGGCGATCATGTGCAAGTGATCAAAGGTACTTACAAGGGAAGGGAGGGCAAGGTTGTGTAGGTCTCATGAGAAAATGGGTGATAGAGAGAAAGTGAATGGTGCTACTTTGAATGTAGGGATTGAACCCTCTAAGGTGCTGATCATGAAGCTCCAGTTTGACAAGGATAGGAAGGTGCTGCTTGATAAGAAAGAAAAGGGTGGAGCTATAGAGACAAAGTAGGAAGTAGATTAATCTTGTACTTGTTTGGTAGAATTTTGCGATGATGAAAAACTTCCTATTTTGATTGGTTTACCCAATTACATTGAGAAAATTTTGAATAGAGATTATGATTATGTGTGTTTTCTTGTGTCCAGAGAGAGAGAGAGAGAGAGAGAGAGAGAGAGAGAGAGAGAGAGAGAGAGAGAGAGAGAGAGAGAGAGAGAGAGAGAGAGAGAGAGAGAGAGAGAGAGAGAGAGAGAGAGAGAGAGAGAGAGAGAGAGAGAGAGAGACTCAGATCCAATTTTCGAGGGGAGAACCTAAATGCGTGAGCAACAATATCAAAACAACTTCACAATATTGTGCTAGCTCCATTGGTGATTTCATCAATTAGCAAGCCCACAAAGTCAATTGGTGCAAAAGCGGCAAGCCAAAGATATTAGAGGCTCTTTTGGTGATTACTATATTTATAAGACATGATGGATTGAGCAGGAGGCTCTATGCAACCATATCTACACAAATCAATAAGGGCTCAACAGCTTTTGCAAACATCAAGGCAAGTATTGTCATGATAAACACAATAATATCCATCCATCCCAACTAGATAAGCAATTGATTGAGCAACATAGGAGGTACTAAATTTTTCATTGCTAACCATTGAGGCCAATGGCAACAGTTCAGAGTGTTTTAAAAACTGTATTTTTAGGTACCATAAAGCCCCATAGCCACACTTTATTGACACCATGGGGCAAGTACAAATTAAGATTACAAGTAAACTCTTCTCACCTCATTTGCTCTCTCTATGGACTATCCATCATAATATTCATGCTATGAAGCATTCACCATGGGTACTAATGGGTTAGTACAACAAACCATTTTGCAACCCTATTGCTGGAGCTAGACAACCAGTGAATGAAGAGAAGGCAACAAGGGCCAAACCTCGTCATTCTTTAGACTTGAGTAAAAGATAATTGTATGACAATGACTTACAAAAAGTAATGCTTTGTACAAAACATTTGTCACTGATGGATTTGGCGAGAGAGAGAGAGAGAGAGAGAGAGAGAGAGAGAGAGAGAGAGAGAGAGAGAGAGAGAGAGAGAGAGAGAGAGAGAGAGAGAGAGAGAGAGAGAGAGAGAGAGAGAGAGAGAGAGAGAGAGAGAGAGAGAGAGAGAGAGAGAGAGAGAGAGAGAGAGAGAGAGCTCATGTAAATTAGAGACCATGGGTAGATTTTGACAACATACCACTCACTGGATTCATTTACTTAGCCATGTAGAGAGGAGCCTTGATTTTAGGCTTGAGATGGTTTTTATCGATGGATGCACTCTGGTTATTTTGGGATGGGTCTTGATACTGGAACTTGAAATACGCTGGCTTACGCACGTATTACCAGCTTAGATGTAATATTGTCAAGGGTGATTGGAGCTCCATACATGGTTTGAGTTTATGGAGCACAGTAGTTTGGAGCTCCATCTTTGGCAGCCTATTTCTCTCATCCATGTGGTGGTCTTGCTACAGGGTGCACCAATGTTAATCTATATTTTTTTGTACCTAAATAACTATAATTATAGCTTGAAGATGAAGTGTGATCGACTATCACTAGGGTACTGATTGGTTTATGATTCAATTGCCAAAATGCATCATCTGTAATCATGATGTCACATCTGATGTTCCTAAGACACTCTTTGAGTCAGACAAAGAGACAAGGATTGAAGTATGTTTGAAAGCACATCTAGCTAGAAGATGAAAAAAGAAAAATTTTACAGATTGCATGTCAATTCAGGATGGATAATTGTCATCTCATTTGGTCCATGGTGGATATATGGTGGGTTACTCTACTTTCTTCCACCTTCAAATGAGCAAGATAGCATGTGAGAACTCACATTTGTGGCCAAAAGACTTTCTTACATGTTTTGTTATGACCTCTAACCCTATTTTCTATCATCATATGATTACATCAATAGTATAAATCTTACATTGCACTTTCTTGTTATATATTCCCCGTGCAAGACCAAAAGAGGGTGGGTGCATAATTTTCGGAAATGAGCCCTTCGTACAAACGGGACTTTGTCAAATGGTTTTATAAAATGTATGCTCATGATTAATGGATAGTGTGAAGTGTCAACCAAAACTTTTGAATGCCATAAATTCCCCATGGAAGCCTGCATGAGAGTGGCCATTTTTCTTATCCAACAAAACTCTCCTTAGTACAAAGGGGGCATGGTCCATTTTTTTTATAGGAAAAGGATGGTCATATGAGGTTAATGAGTATTAATATTTACTTGTCAAAGTATGTAAAATGTCTTAAATTCCCGATGGAAACCCACATGAGGGTGGTCGTTTGTTTTTTGAAATCAAACCCTTGATACAAAGGAGATTGCTAAAAATTTTGAGTCGAAGGGCAAAAGAAATTGGGGTTTAAGTAAGTTTTATATGATTGTACATGTAAATGGATTAAAAGTTATCTAGAAGAGGCAAAGATTGATATTGCGCCTTTAGTCATGTGTTTATGAAGATAAATTAGTGTATGAATTTACTTTGTTCTAAAATACAATGCTGTACTATTATCAATCCTTTCTTGATTTTTTCAGGTTCTTGATCTCTAGTTGTGTCTATGGCATTGCGCAAGGCAAATTGCATTTACCTATGACAAGGAGATGGGGGAGGCAGTTGAGTTTGTTTTGTTTCTAGCAAATCACAACTACGTTTTGGATGGCTCAGTCCACCTAATTAAGATTGATGGAGTCCTTATAAGAGGCAATGCAAAATGCTCTTTGTGGTTCTTTAACTGAGATGGATAGGTCTTGCATGTCTACCACATATGCATGTGAAGTATTAAACTTTGAGAGATATTATTATTGGTATTTGAGTATTTTGTGGCATTTATAATGAATAGGAGGTTGATTGTTATATTCATTGCACGGCACAATTGCAATATTGAATGGATGTGCAGAGTACGATGTATTGGGGAGCATAGAGCTTGTCGTTGTTACATGTGTATATAGACTGAAAACATCCTCCATGTATAATGTTTCTCCACAATTTCCTATGGACAATTTCCATGCACATATGGTGCTTAGTTTAAGAGAATATTGTATGGACATTGAACTTTGAATTCTCCTCTTGTTAGATATATGCTTTGAGGTTCATACATTGCCAGATGTTCAAGCATAAATTTGAGACTTTGTTAAATTTATGTATGCTTTTTGGTGTCTATCGTATGTAGAATGTGTGCTTTTTGGTTTAGTATTTTGTGCCATTAAAAAAGGCTCTAGATTGAATGTCAAAAAGCTCGCAAATTTTTTTTTGATTGCAAAAGCTCACAAAAAAAAAACATCCCAACACACCCAACAATCTATTAGATACATCAAATTTTGAAAATCATACACTGGATTTATTCTTGATAAGGTATGATCTTGATCGAGGAAACTAGAGCTTCTAGTGTTTTAACACAAGCTAGCCAGTGTTTTCAACCTTTAGATGTTATGGAAACCTTCAAACACACATTCTCACTACTAGAAAATTTGAAGATAGTATTTGAATTGAGTAACAGTCACTCACACTGCATTAACTAAATCACATTCTCACTGCTAGAAAATTTGAAGATAGTATTTGAAGTGAGCAACAATCATTGACAAGGCAGTAACCGTAGAAAAACTTTTTCAAAATCACACAGATAATCATTATAAGGATGGACCAATGCATCTACAACATGCCATGATGTGTATTACCCAAGGAGTGAGCAAAATGTGGAATTTTGGCACAAATTAGAATCACCATGGAATGCATTCATGACACGAAGTTCATTTTTTTGCCCTCTACAAACACAATGGCATCCTCATGCAAGCTTTAACCTACACCCACTTTGCAAGAGATTGAATGATTCATTGCCTCATTTCCATCATCGACTAGCTCCATCGAGTTCTATTTCTCTACTCAAGGCACACCTCAAACCTCAGCTGTGGGAAAGTCCAAAGTATCCAAATCTATTAAAGCGACTTTAGTAGCATAATAGATTGGAGAAGAAGAGCAGCATGCACCCATATGCTACCAAATATAAGTAAATATGTGTTTAAAGATGAGGAAAAGGAGTTTCTCAACAAATAGTGTATGTCACTACTATTGGAATAGCAAGGATACCTATAGATATGGAAGTAGTAGAGCACATGGTGGATACATTTGACCCTAACATACCTACAATCACTCTAAATGAAAGGCAAATTCAACTCAGTATTGTAGTGATTGCACACATCTTCATACTATCTACCATCAAAACCTAAGGTATGTTAATATGATGAGGTCAGTAATGTTTTGAAGAAAATACGTGGTTCACCCAATGTGGGCTACGTCCACGGGAAAGCAGCCACTCAATGGCTTTAGTAATTCAAACTAGAAGTAGGTTACAAAGGGATTATACCCTTAATGGAGCTCCCGCCTTACTTCACTCTCACCGCCTCACACACACCTTGTTGCATCAACTTCACAATGCAAAATGTGTGTAGAAGAGTCCTCCTTTAATAGGCCAAAAGGGTTGCCCTCTCTCATGAGAGGTAGTCGTGTGTAGCCTTGTGTAGACAAGTCCAAGTTGGACTCTCCAGTGCACCCATGTGTGGCCACCCTTGAGAAGACAAGTCCGCCTAGAAATCTTCCACTGGCCATTGAATTCAAACACTGGCCAAAGACTTCCACCCACTAGCCATCGGCCATTGACTTTGGACCACTGAACAACCGGCCATTGACTTCCGACCATCGGCCATTTTCCGCTCACTTTTCGGCCATCATCGGGCCATAATATTCTAGTGAAGGGAATATTCCGGCGATTGGTTTTCCAATGAGTAATTTTTATTAGGCACAAAGGCTTGGGCCAAGTGTTGGCACTACAGGACATGGATGCTAGGCCAGAGTTTATGACTGACGATGAGTGGGAGGACTTGGATGAGCGTGCACCTTTGACGATCATGTTACACCTTGGTGAGTTTGTCTATCGCATTGGTTTGGATGCATGTATAGCTAGAGAATTATGGCAAATATTGTGCAATGCTTTTGACACAAATGAGTCTAGAGAGATGCCTACAATCAAAGGATGATCTTGCAGACACAGAGATGTTACATGTTGGCATTGTAGTCATACATGGCATGTATGTAGGCATTGTTTTTGGTGGATGAGATAGCGCAGGAGACAGCACAGGAGGGATGCTATCACTTTAATGGGGGCCTTACAAATGTGAGTCAGGCTCCATACTTAACAATCTCTCACTTGGAGAATGATCTCCATACCAAACCTGTGACTGCTTTCATCCTAGCTTCTTATCCTTGAATGCCAATTGACTATGAGCAAAATCTCAACCTCTCCTTGTTGACCACCTTTGTAAACATGTCTGTAGGATTCTCACTTGTGTGCACCTTTCCTAGCTTTAGGTGTCCCTCTTCCAAAAGAGTAAGTATGAAGTGATATCTCACCTCGATGAGCTTTGTCCTTGAGTGAAAGGCTGAATTCTTCACAAGATAAATGGCTCTTTGACTCTGTCACTATACAAGAAACAATTGTCTTGCTTGTATCCAAGCTCCTCCAAGAATCTGTGAAGCCACAAAATATCTTTTCTTGCTAATGTGTCCAACTTACTATTGTGTATTCAACTGTGAATACATGGTCAATAATGCTCCTTTGAGTATCTTTGTCACCTGCCATTTCTCCATCATCATACCCTTGCAAGAAAATGCCAGTGCCTCCAAAATAAAAGACATTCGTGGTTGTCCCCTTTAGATACCTAAGTATCCACTTCATAGCTTGCCAATGCGCTTTACCTAGATTATCCATGAATCTACTCACAACTCCCACTGCATGTGCAATATCTGGCCTTCTCCAGAACATAGCATACATTAGAAAACCTACCACTATAGCATAAGGAACTTTAGACACATAGGTCATCTCCTCTTGTGTCTTTGGACACATATCCTTGGCTAGTTTAAAGTAACTAACCAAAGGTGTAGAAACAGATTTTGCATCTTGTATTGCAAACCTTTCTAGATGTAATCCTCTTGAGACATCTTTATTGTCTTCTTTGTCTTGTCCATTGATATCTTCATACCAACAAGTAACCGCTTTGCAGCACCTAAATCTTTCATTGAAAAAGATTTAGACAAATCCTCTTTTAGGTCTTTGATATCTTGCAAGTTAGTACTTGCAATTAGCATGTCATCAACATACAACATTAGGATGATAAACTTCCCATCTCCCAAATCCTTTGTGTAGACGTAGTGATCTGAGTTGCATCTTCTGGATTTGTGATCCAGCTTCCATCAATCAAACTTCAAGTACCACTGTCTTGTTACTTACTTGAGACCATACAAGATCTTATTTAATCTGCAAACAAGTTTCTCCTTACCCTTTACTTCATACCTCTTTGGTTGAAGCATGTTAATTTCCTCCTCTAAGTCACCATGAGGGAATGTCTTATTTAAATCCATTTGTTCAATATTTAAGTCATGAGAAGCCACAAGGCTTAAGACAACCTAATTGAGTTCATTTTAACAAACAGGCGAAAATATTTCATTGAACTCGATACCTTTCTTTTGAGAAAACCCTTGTATCACAAGCTTGGACTTGTACCTTTTCTTCCCGCCTTCTTCTTCCTTCAATTTGTACACCCATTTGTTTGCAGTGTCCGCTTAGCTTTAGGAATCTCAACCGACTTCCATGTTTAGTTGCGATGTAACGAGCTCATCTCCACTTCTTTATGCATTTTGGATTCGTGTTGTATTAGGAAGAGAATGGGGTGTAGGAGGGTCTCTTTATTTGCCATGAGATTATGGAGGTGATTAACATTTTGATGAATAGGTTTGCACCATGTGTGCAAGAATGGTGGGTGTGTAAGAGATGTGTAAGAGTGATCCAAATATGCACTTTCCCCCCAAAAAGGAAGTGGAAAGTTTTATGATTTTTGGCCTTCCATAACTCCCACATATGATCTCCGATTTGAGCGGAGATCGTAGATCTGCAATCCATGTGACGAGCTCTTTTCATAGATATGCTACATGATATAGTTTTACCTACTAGATTTTAAATTCCATTTTGGGGGGAAACTTTGAATTCAAATAAAGTATCCGTTTTGCCTGTTTGAATTCAAAATCTTTCTTTTGATTAGTTTCTTAATACTAAAGGTTTGACTTCCTTAAACTGCCAAATAAAGAGGCCCTCATATACCCCATTCTCTTCCTAATGCACAGCTTCTTTATCTGATTTTGACTCTCCCGAATCTGAGACCAACAGATGGTTGAAGGAAGGAAAGAAACTTTTTGGAGGTCTACTTCCTCTCGTAAATCTTTGGGACATAGGTTGAGGCTCCTCATTGGTTGACATTGTTGCACATTGTCACTGCTTGCACTTTTTGAGTCTTCATCATCCTCAAGCTCCATGTAATCATCACCTGTATCTTTTGTTTGTTTTCTTTCCAAGTAATCTATGTACATATTTTGTTCGTTGAAAATTACATCCCTACTTCTAAAGATTTATAATCTTTAGGATTCCATAGGCGATACCCAAAGTCAGTTTCTCCATAGCCAATGAAGAAACACTTTTTGGACTTTGCATCTAGCTTTGACCTTAGGCTTCTATCTATGTGCATAAAAGCCTCGCACCCAAATACTTTGAGGAATGCATAATTTACCGGTCTACTTGTCCATGCCTCTTTTGGAATTTATCCATCCAATGCCGTTGAGGATGAGTGTTTGATTAAGTACATAGATGTACTTACTATTTTCGCGTAAAACTCAAGTGGTAGTAGGCCTGCATGTAGCCGCATGCTTCGTGTTCGCTCCATGATTATTATGTTCATCCTTTTCAAAATGCTATTTTGTTGAGGTGTCCTTGGAGTTTTCCTTTGCCTCCAAATGCCATTTCTAGCACAAAATCTTTCAAAAGCTTGGCTGCAATATTCAGCTCCATTGTCGAATCTGAGGCATTTAAGCTTGGTACCTGCTTCATTCTCCACAAAGGCTTTCCACCTTTGAAATATGAAAAACACATCAGATTTATTCTTCATTACATAAACCCATGTTTTCCTAGTTGCATCGTCTATGAATGTTTACATGTACAATGAGCCACTAAGGGATGGTGTACTTGCAGGACCCCAAACATCAGAATGAACCAATTCAAGTTTTTTATTTTTTCTTTCATTTCCTGATTTTTGAAATTCTACCCTCTTTTGTTTAGCGTAAATAAAATCTTCACAAAAATCTCAGTCCACTTCTCTCAAACTTGGTAGAATCTTCTTTGATTGAAGGATTTGCATTTCTTTGGCACTCATATGTCCAAGCCGGTAGTGCCATACCACACGTTGACTTTTGTAGTTGTTGCACAAGTTGAAGATTGTGTGCTGACAGTACACAAGTAAAGTGTACCAACCTTTTCTCCTTTGGAAATTACTAAAGATCCCTTTGAGATCTTCAAAAGTTTATTTTTGAATGCAATGTTATGACCTTCATCAGCCAATTGTCCTATAGAGATCAATTTTTTGCAAAGAGAAGGAACTAACATCTTCAAGCTTCCATTCATTTTCATTAGCAGTTTTGACACAAATTGTACCTTTCTCGACAATTTCACAAGCTTCATCATCTCCCAAGTATACATACCAAAAATTATATTCAGTGTAATCTTGGAAATGCTTCTTGTGCGGTGTCGCATGGAATGAAGCCTCGGAGTCTACTATCCAAGAATTAGACACATTGTCTAATGAGAATTAGAGCGTCTTGCTCTACTTTACGTGCCACATTGGCCTCCGATGTTGGCTTGTTGTCTTGAGACTCCGAATCCTTCTTCTTCTTGGAACAAATTTTTTTTCTTGAAGTGACCCTTATTGGCGCAGTTCGAGCATTCAAGAACTGACTTGGTACGTGACTTGCTCTACCTGGAGCGCCCATGACCCTTTTGATTTTTGAACCTCTCCTTTGATCTTCCTCTCGTTTCTGCTGATAGTGCAGCATGTAGACATGTAGTAGTGTTAGTGTGTATACGCGCTTCACCAGGGGCACTTTTCTCCCACTGGGTTTTTCCCCCTGGACATCTGGTGTGAAAGGACACCTTATCTCTTAGGGTTTCATATAAGCTTTGTAGCTCTGAGTTTGTACACAATTATTATTCCAATACAGAGAGAGAGAGACTACAGAGATCTCGTACACAAGCTCTGTGTCTTCTCCTTCTCCATCTTCTTCCTACTCTGAGTTGCTGTCTTCCTTCTGTTTCCTGTTTCATCATCTTCAACAATTGGTATCAGAGCAAGGTGATTTCCAGAGCCTCTACTTGCGTTTTCGCGTCCGCGCGCGCAATCGCAGTTTTCAGGCAGTTTTCGGAAAATTTGTTCGTGGGAGCATCCTCGACGTTCCGGGAGTATTCTGACCAGGCGACCTGGGGTTTTACCCCCCTTTCGAAGCCGTTCGAGCCCTCAGAATTTTGTTCTGAGCAGCGTAGCAGAAGTTACTTTTCGGAGGCGTTTAGATCAAGAGGGTGTGCTTTCTGACAGATTTTCTTCAGGTAAACAGTTCTTTTGGGAAGCAGCTTGTCTTAGCTTTGTGCTGAGATTTTGTGTAGAGTTTTGCTTGGATTGGAGAGGAGATTTGTGAATCTCTTGGAGGTTCTTTTGCTCTCTTGTGTGCATCTACAGTATGGCTCAATCTACGGAGAAAGAGATTTTTGGTGCGTTTACATCCGAAGACAAATTGGATGGTACCAACTATTCTCTTTGGTCTTTTATGGCCAAAAATGTTTTGGTTGGTAAAAGATTGTGGGATTATGTATCTGGAGATGAAGTTCGTCCAGGTAGCATTGCACCTGCCACGCCTGGTCGTGGTGCAGCTGTTGGTGCAGGACCCTCACAAGTCACTCCAGAGCAAAAGAGATGGGATACTAAAGATGCACAGGCTATGGCTGTGATTGCCTTAACCATAAAGAGGACAATCACACCACATATCAGATCTTGCAGAACTTTTGAGGATGCTTGGAACACTCTGCAAGCTATGTTTGGAGGAAGAAACGCTGCCAGAATAGAGTTTTTGAAGAAACAACTTGACAAAATACAGATGGACGAAGGTGACGATATTGTCGAGCATCTTACAAAAATCAGGGATCTTAAAGAGCAATTGCTTAGCATTGATGAAGTGATTCCAGAGAAGGACTTGGTTTCCAAAACACTCAATTCACTACCACCATCTTATTTGACTTTTCAGACTTCTTTGACTCTGTCTTTGCGAGCTAATCCTGACCCTCTTCATTTTGAAGAGTTAGTGGCTTTGCTATTGCAGGAGGATCAATCACGTAAGAACAAGTCTTTACAGGTGGATGGTATGGATCATGCTCTTGTTGTACAGAACAAAAACAGGGGTAAAGAGAGTGCTCATCACTCCAAGTCTGGTGCAGGACAGTCTTCAGAGAAGTCTAAAGGTGATTCAGACAAGTCCAAGAAGAAAGGTAAATGTCACTACTGCAAGAAACCTGGTCACTACATTAGTGAGTGTAAAAAGCGAATTGCTAAAGAAAAGAAGAAAGAGTCAAGTTTGGTTGTTTCAGCTTCTGGTGATTCTTCTACAGCTAAAGAAGAGTCTGCAAACTTTGTGCAGGATTCTTATGCTTTTGTAGTATGTTCAAATTTTTCTGCTTACAGTGTTGACAAGACACAAATGATTTGGTACTTTGATAGTGGTGCATCCAGGCATATTACTTCAAGGAAGGATTTGTTTTGTTCATTGGATGCAGCTCCAGCAGGAAAGAAGGTGACATGTGCAAATAATGCTTCTTATCCAATCAAAGGCGTTGGTAAGATTTTGATTACCATTTCAGATGGTTCAGATTTATGCTTGCCAGATGTCTTATATGTTCCAGGGATCAAGAAGAATTTGTTGTCTGTATCCTCTCTTGCAAAAAATGGTCTTCGGGTCATTTTTGAGGATGACAGATGTGTTGTACGAGATCGAGAGAATGGTTATTCTCTTATCACTACAGGTACGCTGGAAAATGGACTATTTGTGCTAGATCGTTATGAAAAGCAGATTCAGGTATGTATTGCAGAAACAAAGACTCAGGCCATGCAGGATGCTGAGTTGTGGCATGCTAGATTTGGGCATGTTAGTTATGGCAGTTTGATGACTTTACAACGTCATAATATGGTGCATGATTTGTCTTTATTGGAGATGCCACCAAGACATGTATGTGAAGGTTGCGTTCTTGGAAAGATGCACAGATTTGCATTTTCGCAGGATGGTTCAGTTAGAGCGACACGAAAGTTGCAGCTTGTACACAGTGATGTATGTGGTCCTATGAGGACGCCATCTTTGGGAAACAGCCTTTATTTTGTGACCTTCATTGATGACTTTTCCAGGTTTTGTTGGGTGTATCCACTCAAAGCAAAGTCAGATGTGTTTGCAGTTTTTCAACATTATGTCGCCATGGTTGAAAATGAAACAGGTTGCAAAGTACAGACTCTTCGTACCGATCGAGGAGGTGAATACATGTCAGGTGCATTTAAGGATTTTTTGGGAAAGAAAGGCATTAAACACCAATGCACTATGCCATACACACCACAACAGAATGGTGTTGCAGAAAGGAAGAACAGGTCTTTAATGGAGACGGCTAGATGTATGCTCAAGGCTAAGAGTTTGCCTCATAAGCTATGGATGGAGGCAATTGCTTGTGCAGCACATGTTTTGAACAGGTGTCCTACTCGTGCCTTGAAGACCATTACTGCATATGAAGCTTGGTATGACAAAAAACCTTCAGTCAGTTATCTTCGTGTTTTTGGTTGTCTTGCTTATGCTCACATCCCTCAGCAGTTACGTGGGAAGCTTGATGATAAGGCAATCAAATGTATATTTGTGGGGTACAGTAGTGGAAGTAAAGGTTATAGACTTTACAATCCTGCTACAAACAAGATTTTTGAAAGTCGTGATGTAATTTTTGCAGAAACTACTGCTCAACCTATGGTTGCTTTTGATGTACCTCATATGCAGACACATGATGTATTTGAAGGTTTGCTTCCTTCTTTTGTGGAAAATCAAGATTCACAACAGGTTGATAATCTTGATCAATCTTTTGATCAGCATGTGACACCTCATGATGTAGAGGAAATTGTGCGTGAAGAGCAAGAAGTTCTCAGGGAAGAAAGAACCTTGCCTAAATGGGTTCAGAAAACTTTGCAGGATAGCAAGTTGGATGCACCGTTGCCACGAAAAACACGTGCTGGTACTACTTTTGGCAGAGAGCAAGTAGATTTGGCTTGCTTTAGTACTCTTTGTGATGCAGATGAGCCTGATTCATTTGAACAAGCTTTAGAGTGTGTTCAGTGGAAAGATGCTATGCAGCAAGAAATTGATTCTATTCATAAGAATCATACATGGGATCTAGTGGACTTGCCTACAGGTAAAAAGCCTATTGGTACAAAGTGGGTTTTTAAGGTAAAAAGGAAACAAGATGGTACTGTTGACAGGTACAAAGCAAGGCTTGTGGCAAAAGGCTATGCGCAACAGAAAGGCATAGATTATGATGAAACCTTTGCTCCTACTTCTCGTGCGTCCACAGTTAGATCACTAGTTGCAATTGCTGCTCATCATGGTTGGAAAGTGCATCAGTTGGATATCAAAACTGCTTTTTTGAATGGTGATTTGCAGGAAGAAGTTTATGTAAGTCAACCAAGTGGTTTTGTTGTAAAAGGTCAAGAGCAAAAGGTATGTAGATTGCGTAAAGCTTTGTATGGTCTCAAACAGGCTCCAAGAGCATGGTATGAGAAGATACATACTTATTTGATTGGCCAGGGATTTCAGAATAGTCCAACAGAAAGTACTTTGTATGTCAAAAAGAGAGATGGAGTTCTCATTATGCTAACACTTTATGTGGATGATATGCTTCTTACAGGCAATACTGCAGATGAAATTGAAGCGTTTAAAGATGCTTTGAGAAAAACCTTTGAGATGTCTGATCTTGGTTTGCTACATTATTACTTGGGTATTCAGTTTGTGCAATCAGAGGATGGCATATACATGTTGCAGGAAAAATATTTGCATAAAATTTTGGACAAGTTTGGTATGCAAAATTGTAAGCCAATCTCTACACCCGTAGAAACTGGATCAAAGTTGAGCATGCATGATGCTGGAGAAACTTTTGATGTACATACTTATGCAGCAGCGGTTGGTTGCTTGATATATTTGGCAGGCAACACTCGTCCAGACATTCAATTTGGGGTTTCACAAGCAAGCAGATTTATGCACAGCCCAGGTATGCATCATTGGCAGGCTGTGAAGCGCATACTTCGTTACCTTTCAGGTACCCCTAATCTTGCCATGTTCTTTCCAAGGGGGGATATGTATGGAAAGCACAGTTCTATGCAGCTTCTTGGTTACAGCGATTCAGATTGGGCTGGTGATTTTGACACACGACATTCCACAAGTGGCAATTGTTTTTTCTTGGGAAATGCATGTATATCTTGGCTAAGCAAGAAGCAACCCACAGTGGCTACATCAACTTGTGAAGCTGAGTACAGGGCAGCTTTCACGGCAACAGTTGATTGTGTATGGATACGCAGGTTATTGGCAGATCTTTGTGAGTGTCAACAGGCACCCACTACCATTTTCACTGACAGTCAGAGTGCTATTGCAGTTGCAAGGAATCCAGTATTTCATGCAAGAACAAAGCACATAGAGGTTCACTACCACTATGTCAGGGAAAGGCTACATGCAGGGGAGATCACACTAACTTACTGTCCTACACAGGATAACATTGCAGATCTATTTACGAAGGCGTTATCACGAGAAAAGTTTGAAGCTTTCCGAAAAGCTTTGGGCTTACTCTCATACACATGATGATCTGCTACCTTGTACGGATTCACACTATCACTACAGGGGGGATTTGTAGACATGTAGTAGTGTTAGTGTGTATACGCGCTTCACCAGGGGCACTTTTCTCCCACTGGGTTTTTCCCCCTGGACATCTGGTGTGAAAGGACACCTTATCTCTTAGGGTTTCATATAAGCTTTGTAGCTCTGAGTTTGTACACAATTATTATTCCAATACAGAGAGAGAGAGACTACAGAGATCTCGTACACAAGCTCTGTGTCTTCTCCTTCTCCATCTTCTTCCTACTCTGAGTTGCTGTCTTCCTTCTGTTTCCTGTTTCATCATCTTCAACACAGCACTTGATGATTCACTTATGCTTCTCCTTTGCATTTCCTAGCTTAGGAGAACACCCACAATATCATCAAACTTATGAGTCTTTGTGTCAGAGACAAAGCTACTTACAACCATCACAAGGTTGTCCCAACTATCTGATAGAGACGATAGTATAAGGAGGGCTCGCACTTCATCGTTGAAATCGACCTTCATCAAATGAAGTTGACTTATGTTGGTGTTAAAGTTGTTTAGGAGTTCGGCAACTAAACCACTCTCTACCATTTTTAGATTGAACAAGCATTTCATGAGAAATACATTATTAAATGCCGATGGTTTCTTGTTGAGGCTTTTGAGTGACTTCATCAAGTCCTCCGTGGTCTTCATCTCCAAAACATTGAAGGCCTGTTGACGCCAAGATTAACCGGATTGTTCCGAATGCCTTTCCGTCAAGGACAATCCATGCTTCATCTTCCATCGTTGCAGGCTTATTTGCAAGACCGCCTAGTGGCAAATGAAGGTCCTTCTGATAGAGATAGTTTTCAATTTGCATCTTCTAGTGTTGTTAGTTTTTGCCATTAAACTTCTCGACCTTGAGCTTCCCTTCTCCACCATTACTCCCGCTCAATTCAAGAAATCCATTCCTTGAGATACTTTAGCTACAACCAAACCTTACTTTGATACCGATTGTTAGGAAATAGGATGTAGCTAAGTAGATATTAGAGTATTTTACTTAATGGAGAAAAATAATTTTCCACACACGAGAGAATAGAGAGAGAGAGAGAGAGAGCACACGATATACGTGGTTCACCCAATGTGAGCTACGTCCACGGGAAAGCAGCCTTTCAATGGATTTAAGTTTAGTACTTCAAACTAGAAGTAGGTTATAAAGGGATCATACCTATCACAATCTTTTAGACAAAGCTCAAACTGCCCAACCACCCCCGAGATTTCACAATCTCAACCTCAATCATGTTATGGACTCTCATGTGTGTTATTCTCTCTCAATCTCACTCCCAAGCTTTCACAATCACAATCTCAATCATGGACTCTCATGTAAGGTAGATGTTTCTATGAAGCTTCCTCTCCATGGTATTCTAGAAACAACATCTACAAGATCAAGTCTCAAAATAGTAACCTAATTAAATCTCTATAACTTCTTGATCCAAACTTTAAATAGTGCAATTTTAGACTAGATCCCAAATAGTCGAGCAAACCAGGTGCTCCTACACAGGCCTTGTCTACAAAAGCATCTATCATTCACAAATTAAGTCAATTTCTTTTTATAATTCACAAAACCAAAGGAGTTTTAAATAAAGACCTTGTTTTGCACTATAACTAGATCTTTTTTCTTCATAAATCATTAAAATAGCAACGCAAGTAAAATATCACCTATTTCTATCAAATCTTTCAAATCTCTTAACAAATATCAATTCTTCACGATATAAATCATTTTTAGTCCTAGATTTAGTAACTTATGTAACTTTAACAAATTTTGTAACATAAATAATAATTAACTATATTTTATAAGAGAAAAACATATAGCTTATTAGAATAGTTGCGGCCACTTAAGTGGCCTAGGATTTTGGGATGGACAGTAATTGACCACCCTCGCTGTGAGTACCCATTGTTCCCTTCCTATCTAAGCCAACAAGTACAGCAATTTGTCGTTACTTTCTCGCATGTCTTCTTCTCTATCTAGTATGTAAGCATTTGGGGATACTTGCTATCTTTTATTGTATAGTCTAGTTAAACTAGTGTTCTTTGGCATAGTTTAGATTTCCTGGTTATGATCATATTGAGGAAAATGGGATCTGTTTAATTTTCATGTGTACATGCATGGGGATTGGTGAGTCTACATGGGTGCTTGCTATTAAACATGGAGAAAAGGCGTCATTTATGGATCCTAAGTATGTTGGGATTTTAGTCTAGTAAAATAAGATTTAGCTCTCATCATAGCCTAACTATGGATCCTAAGTATGTTGGGATTTTAGTCTAGTGAAATAGGATTTAGCTCTCATCATAGCCTTTGGGTTATCAAGCTGGCTTGTGGTGTACGACCCTTACGTCCACAATCATAAAGGATAGATGCCTCCCTCGCTTCCATTGCTCATATCTTTGCTTCCCTAAATTGTACTAACCATTATCTACACTACTTATATCAAATCTACTGTATTGCATCCTGAATTTAAGTAACCATTACCTGCAATATTTTTTATGTTCTAGCTCTAAAGGTAGGGTAAATCTATCGTATTGTCCGTATGCAAGATCACACACACATACAAAAACTCACACTCTTTGAGGTAGGCCTTGAAGCTTGTAGTATAACTCCAATTAGGACCCAAGGGGTGACCAGACACTCTCTTTACCTTGATTATCTAAGAGCGATTTTGGAAACCTTGAAAGGAGAGGCAAACCACTTGGTTGGTTTTCATTGGCTAGTTCAAAAGTTAATTTTTAATAAAAATAAAGCGGGTGTGAAAAAGGCAACACATGTAAAAAAAGCTTGACCATTGCATGTGTATCTCGTAAAGAAAAAAGCTTTGCTATGTGCCTGTGGTAGGCAATGAACAAACCAATGACCCAAAAAAAGGGAGTTTTGCAACACCCTAGCATATAGACAAGCAACGCAATATGTTGAGTATGCACACACACACACACACACACACACAAAGGGTAGGTATTCTTTTAAACACAGAGAGAGAGAGACATCGCAGGTATCTGAAGCTTTGCTAGTGTATCCTTGTAAACACACAGAGAAAGACAGTACAGGTATTCCCTTAAATCAAGAAACACATGTATAGCTTGTTTTGGTTATCATGAAATTTCAGAGAGAGAGAGAGAGAGAGAGAGAGAGAGAGAGAGAGAGAGAGAGAGAGAGAGAGAGAGAGAGAGAGAGAGAGAGAGAGAGCAGGTATTCTCGTAAACACAGAGAGAGAGAGACATCGCGGGTATCTGGAAGCTTCGCCAGTGATCTTTCCAGGTATCCTTGTAAACACACAGAGAAAGACAGTACAGGTATTCCCTTAAACTGAGAAACACACGTATAACTTGTTTTGTTTACTTTGATTGTCTTTGTTTATCATGTTATTTCTAGCAGGTGCGATGCAATATCCTGTCTCCAGATGTACTCACGTATATACACACACACACACACACACAGGTTGGAAGCTTCACCAATCATGAAGCTTTTCATCCAGCACACACACACACACACACACACACACACACACACACACACACACACACACACACACACACACAGAAGCTAGAAGCTTCGCCAGTCAGAAAGCTTTTCATCCAAGAGGAAGAGAGAGAGAGGGGGGGGGGGGCATCTCTACACTGATTTTAGCCGATAGGTTGGAAGCTTCGCCAATGAATATCTAGCCCACATTGCACTTCTCAGCTTGATACTCGTGGGGAAAAAACGAGGCCAGTGCAGCTCGAGCAGAGAGATAAATGTCCTATTTTCAACGAGAGAGAGAGAGAGAGAGAGAGAGAGAGAGAGAGAGAGAGAGACCAAGCTTACAGACTCTCCACTACAGCTGGTAATGAAATTTTATATTAAATGTCTTCAAAAGGTTAAAATGACCTATGATGAGACCTAATTAATACAATCCAATGTCTGGGTTAAAATTTCAAAAAAAGTAAAGTGAAGCTCTAAACTAAATTACAAAAGAAGCTATGAGACGAAACTAATGAAAAGGCCAAAATAACCTGGACAACCAAACTAATAAAATCTTTGTGGATGTAATCCAATGTCTGAGTGTAGAAAAAAGAGACAAAAGAAGAAGAAGAGGCTCAGGAGTGAGGGGGAGAATCCGCGAACGATAACAGACTGGAAGCTTTGCATCATTTTTAGCAAGTGCAAAAGGGGTAGAGAGAGAGAGAGCGCGCGCTTACAGCTCTACGTTGTGCGGCGTTTTTAGCACGTGCTTGAGAGAGAGGGAGAGGGAGTTAGAGTTATATTAGACATCTTAAAATGCATGTGAGACCTAAGTAATAGAATCCTTTGTGGATCTAATCCAATGTTGTTGAAGAGCTTCAACAATGTTTGCTTTTGTAAATAGTCATACTGGATGGCTCCCATATCGTGCTAGAGTACTCCTCATTCTCCAATGGAGGCTCCATCGATGTTGTGGTTGCCCTCAGAGAGAGAGAGAGAGAGAGAGAGAGAGAGAGAGAGGTGCACTAATTGCAGGAAATGTCAGTTTTTTACAATATAAACATGAAGACTCTGTGTTTGCTTCAACATCAATATAATAACTGTTGGCCAACGTTCGGATATTAATTTTTGTTTCAGTATATTAATTCATGTTTCAGATTAATCTTTGTGGTCGCCCTCGTAGACGTGATTGTCTAGCTCTCCTGAGCTCAATAAATCTCACTATGATGAGCAATATATATGTGCATGTGGTGGCAACAGAGAGAGAGAGAGAGAGAGAGAGAGAGAGAGAGAGATGCACTACACTACGAATGTTGGAAGGAAAAAATAACCAAACTAGCCTAGTTGTAAGATTCTTCCAAAGAAAGAGTCATAGTCAATTCAACATTCATCATAACGTTCACAGTATGTGTCGAAGTCCCTTTATCTCGAATCCTTGACAACCTCAAAGCTAACCATTCGCTTGCCGTTTCGGTTGAAAGCTATGCTAAATATCGATTGTATTGCATGTGCACCTACTCCATGTGTGAAGAATCTAAATGTTGGACTCATGCCAACTTCTAGTGTTCCTTGAATTAGATGAAAGAAAACAAAGGTAACAAAATGTCGCCATTATTTTCATTTTACCAAAAAAAAAAAACTAGTCCCTCTAACATTAGAGGAAAATCATAAGTTCCCCTTCAACATTGGAGGGGATAAAAGTGGTGGGGGAAGGGCACATTTCCTACGGTATTATAAAAAATGTGGCCAATTATGCAAACTCCATATGGTTTTCTTTTTTGATTTCACAACACACCAGCATTCTGTGCACGCACTTTGCACAAAAAACACTAGCATTTTAGACGTGCATGTTTCTTTGTTGCATGGTATATTGTAACAAATAATTTCATGTTCTCAATAAACATATAATGTTTGGCTTGTAACATGACATATTTCCTTATAAGTTTGCCATTATTCGTTGATCAAGAGTGCTCATTTATTGTGCAATATTGTGACGTTGTTGTTGCAATTTTGGGATCAAATTATTGCTAGTGTATTGTTCAGTATTGTGAATTTGTTGTTGCAAGATTAGAGCTCGTTGTTGTATGCATATCAATTAAGGGTATTAAGCTAAAAACCTAATTTTACTTATGTTTTTGGGTATATTGAAGGCATGTATTATTCTCCAAAAACCTTATTATTTTGACATCAACCGTCCTCTCGATTGCAAATTCATCGTCTACATTGTGGTCATCACCTCGTTTGTACATGCCCCCCTCTTAAACTGGAAAATAGAATTTATTTTTGTTGTAGAGTAGATATAGAGGCCTATATGACACTCCAAAAGCCTGATTACTTCGACATCAATCGTCCTCTCGATTGTAAATGTTGTTATCTCCCATTCACACACACTATGGTCATAGTCTCGTTTGTACACACCCCCATCTTAAACTGTAAAATTGAATTTATTTATGTCCTAGAATAGATATAAAGGCATGTATAACCATTCCAAAACCTTATTGCGCCAACATCAATTGTCTTCTCGATTGAAAATGCCGAGGTCTTCCATTCGCATACACATTAGCTTTCCTCTCATTTGAAATTGCTACGCGTTATGAATTGTATAGCTCTCCAAAAACCTAATTATATCAACATCAATCGTCTTTTTGATTGGAAATGTTGTGGACTCCCGTTCATATACAGTTTGATCATCCTATTGTTTTTGAACGCCAACATCTTGCACAGTCCCATTGCAAAGATCGCTTCACGTACTACAACAGCGGCCATCAACTTGGTCCCCATGTTGTTGCGCTTAACCGAGCATTTTCTGTTAGGTGACATGATAGGAGCAAAATTCCCATTAGTTGTTACACTTGTCATGCTATCCGATGTGAAACAATTGCACTTGCCATTAGCTCGTATGTGGAGGCCCCCTATCAGGTTACGGGTATGGATATTGACCCAACGTATTGCACTACTTTATCAAATGTTTGATGTCATTGGAAAAATATGATTATAGACACTAATTTCTTGATATTCATTCCCTCCTCCTTGTCAATACAATACTTGTTATTGCTGCAAAAAATATACCTTCCCTTTTGAACTATAAAGTGATAAATGCTCTCGTCAGTACATCATAATGGCATTTCACGGCTAAAATGCTTCCCGAGCTAGCACTATAGTTGAAGAATCGATTACGCACACAATTAGTGCAGGTAATGGATGCCCCCGTGTTGGACGAGATAACAGCAACCTTGCGAGATGAGCGATGCTTGCAAGCCTTGCTCTTTGAATTGGTTCACTCAATAGCTTCAAAGTTTGAGGGTGTCGATATTGGTAAAGTGCAACACCTTCTCTTTAGTATTGTTGGAGACATGCCAAAATGTGTCGTCAACCTGCGAGGTTACTTTCCAAGGACATACAAATGGAGAAATTAAAACATTGGTATAACTTTTGGAAGATTGAGAAGGAAAAATCTACCCGTGCAAGGAATATTGACTCACAGAACACCTTCAACAAGAAATTGCGGAAGGAGACCCTTGGAGATAGCAGATCTTCTATGTATAGTTTACACATTCAGAAAACTATCTTGAACTCATTTTGCTTTGTCACCTTGGTATTCCATTTGAGGCTATAAAAACGAGGAAGGAAACTAGGATCTTGGTCATATGAAGACACTTATGAATGCAAAATTGAAGGGATTTCTTTCCTTTCGTCCACCAACGTATATTGCTGTAATCAATTCAAAGGTCAAGCAAGCAACAATTCAAATCGTTCGCAATCGAGAGCAGTGTTGACCTCAACCAATGAGGTATTTCACGTGCCCTTGCACATACTTGCCAATCACCATGGGTACTTATATTTCCTTATTTCAATGGACCTTCCCTTGGTGATTTGATGGAGTGTTTGTGTGCATGCACCTTCTGGAAGCATCAGTGAAATTGTACTTGCCATGGGTGATGAAAGTCACAGAAACCCAACTAAACTGGAATTGAAGCAATGCAAGCTTATCATCAATCATACTTCATCTTTGATTCATGAACTATTAAAAGCTTTGGCATTTGCACATGACCATGGTGTTATTCAAAATGACCTCCACCCTTGGAACATCATGCTTGACTTCACGAGAGAGGGAATACCAAGAGTAGGCATTATAGATTAGGGTCCTGCCCTTTGACCACTGTATGAGAGAAGACCAAAAAATATTTGCAAGCCAAAAGAGAATGCCATTAGGCCGTGGCGAGCAACTGAACTGTTGAGTACCAGATCCACATGCCCTTGGAGCAAATCAACTGATGTGTATGCACTTGCATGGGTCATCAATCAGCTTGGTATTTTTTGCAAACAATTTTTCTGTGTCTACTACAAACTTGACTTGATGCATACAAAGGCCGTTGTCAAAGTTCAAGCCATACAAAAAATAATCAACAAAGCCTACCTTCAGGACAACCCTTCTCAAAGGAAGACGCTTACTGAATTAGATCAAGAGCTGGAACATCTCGATATGCACCCCGAACAATGCTTGTGTCCCATCTCTGAAATGTGTATTTCTTTCTTCCCCCATGCCTAGAAAATTCATCACAACTTTCAAGCTCTTTTTATTTATAGAGATTCTATGCTTTTGTTCCAACTTGTCTCCAAAATTGGTATGCCCTTTTGGTATTAGCTAAAGGTTCCACTATGGTTTGCAATAGTTTTTTGAACATTGATTTTTTCCCCGATTCCACTATATTAATGCCTTCTAATTTCAATCAAACTAATTTGTATGTGTTGTATTCACAGTTGCATTTAGGTGTAGGTCCTCTCAATGGACATTGCAACTATGCTACACACTAACCACAAAAGACAATAGGAACATGCCACTTTTCAAGCTATGAGTAGATGGAAAAAAATACTCAGTCCTGCTGCTTCTTCATGGCTCAATGTGCAACGTATTTATAAGGCTTTGCAAGAGGAATGCAATATCGCAACCCACAATATTTCCATTTGTGGAAGCTGTGGCATTTGTAGTCTATCAAAAAAAGATGTCCATAACAACACTCTTAACACCATACGCACAAAGTTAGCAAACGCAACCCTATTGAAAACAAGTGCAATGAATAATCTCATAGTGAATTGGACTTGTTGTCCTGCCTATAGCATTGTCATCTTGCAACCCGACTACATACAAGTCATCCTAAACACAAATCAACTAATTGTGCAGCTCCTTTGTTGGCGGATACGTCGCGACGCACGTCAGCACAGCGAGAACTCACCTAACAAGATTTGTCAGCTAAGGACGAAGCTCGACCCGCAGGCGCATGGAAGCAAGCATAGGGTGTCAATCTACACTCGACTAATTCCTACAGAGGTCTCTACCCAATGTCTAAGCTACAGTCTTCAAGAGTGCTTAAGAAGAGGTTTCCTACAACGCTTCCAAGAGCCAAATACCCATCAAACGGTCTCGAAACGCCATAGAACTTGAAGGAGACCCTGCTAACACCAATAGGTTGCTCTCCCTAAGGTCTATGAACCAAAGTCCCAAACCTAAACACATGGTGCAAAATCATGTAGGATGTCTGGCCAAAATTTGCAGGTCGTCGTTTCCGAAACTAAAGTGTCTAATGTGTAGCTCTACTCATTGCGAACGTGTGGATGTGCTGAAATGTGAAAACGGATAACGTATGCTCACCGAATCACTAGATGAAGCTTGTAGGTCGAGCTCGCAAAACCGGACCGTACACCCGCAATGTAGGTATCGACGCATAGCTCTCGTCGGGGGCAACACGCTACACTTCTCTTCACTTGATTCCGACCACCAATGCACGCATAGCGTCAAG
Source organism: Adiantum capillus-veneris (assembly GCF_014529385.1). Taxonomy (NCBI): domain Eukaryota; kingdom Viridiplantae; phylum Streptophyta; class Polypodiopsida; order Polypodiales; family Pteridaceae; genus Adiantum; species Adiantum capillus-veneris. Next base: position 27,487,982 of record NC_140941.1, read on the forward strand.
ATGAAACTCTCTCTCTCTCTCTCTCTCTCTCTCTCTCTCTCTCTCTCTCTCTCTCTCTCTCTCTCTCTCTCTCTCTCTCTCTCTCTCTCTCTCTCTCTCTCTCTCTCTCTCTCTCTCTCTCTCTCGTACACAGGACGCTCACTCACAAACTTTTCTTTTTTTTAAATGACAACGGTTTTTCATTAAGGTCAAAAAGTGGTATAAATACCTTACAATCTCAAACCCTAATGTTCCAATGTAACCATCTACTCAGTCTAAATATCAAAACTGGGATACAATCTGGAAACTTCTGTAAGCCCCAATATTTACAAAGGTGAAATGTCGGGTTTTCTCAATAAATGAACAATTACAAAAAATAATAATCCGCCGAGCAGTCGTTTTCCGTAGGGTGTGTCTAGCTTCTAACACTCCCCCCCTCCTTATTCATGTCGTCCCCGACATGGCTGTTGAGCTGCTTCTTCATCGTAGGCTTTCTCTCATCTTGAGCAGTGACTCATGTCTTGCATGTTGAGCTAGTAGCGTTGGGCCGAATATATCTGTGCTGATTGTGAAGAAGCCAGTGTAGAAGGCTTCTTCAAAGGCCTGGAGGTGATAAGATAGCAAAAACATAATCATTTAATACAATGCATGTATCACCTCGTGAGAAGGTTGACCAGAAAGATCGTATGCACATTTGTATGTATCCTGAAAGAAGAAGATATTGTCTATCGCCTGGCCTAGTTTGAATGTCTCAAAGACTGCCAAAAGGGTTTTACAAATCTTTCCCATCATGATGCAAGATAGGTCATGCGAGCCAGTGAACAATTTGATGGCGTCCGTTAGGGTTTTCACCATGTTTTGCTCACTTATTCTCTCGCCTGCCTTCGAGCCTGGTAGTTTCGGGTAATTTAGCCAAGTAGGTTGGCTTCTCTGCAATAGCTCATGAGCCTTCCATGTCCTCATCCTTGGTAGGGGGCAGAAACTGAGGTTGTCTCTGATCACTTTAGGTGACTCTACCAAATGGATTAGATACTAAGGATACTTTGTCAGCCATGCCTTTCTCCACCTGGGCTGAGAGTCGACTATTAACTTGACTCCTCTTTGATCCGCTTGTTGATCGTGGCAGCTTCATATTTCAGCAGAGGATATGGGAGAGAGGGCTGTAGCCATTCACGCTGAAGGTTGCTGGCATCTATCTTCTGAATAGTCATTGATTTAAAGACCCTCTGCTCCCATTCCAAGGCTTCTTTGGCAGTATCTCTGACTGCCGCTTCTATGGCCTTTTACAGCTTCTCTTCTTTTTCTTGGATCAGAGCTTGTGGCTCTTGTGAGGGTCCTACGAGGATTTCCTCTTGCATGGTGGTGTCCACTGGATCTGCCAAATTCTCTATGTCTATTCCTTCCATGGATGCTGGCCCGGTGCCAAACTGCTGCTCTTCGGTTTGTTGCTGGCCTCTCAGCTCTTCTATCTGCTTCTGAAATGTTTTCTTCTCCTCTTCCGCTTGCTCTCCCATATTCACCAGGAGGTCGTTCAGATCGCCATTTATCTTTTCAGCCTCCTCGAGCTTTCTTTTGATGGTTTCTAGCTCATTCTGCATGGCTTTGTGCTCTTCTTCCAATCGGTTTTGCATTACTACAGAACCCTTGGCCATCATCAGCCTTTGCCACTTCTCCAATGTTAACTCCTTTTGGAGCTCCTTCATTTGCTCTTCATATAAATCCGTCTTTGAAGTAGTGTGAGTCGAGCTAGCAACTCTAACTCTGGCATGAGATGCCCATAGCCGTTGGATGGTTTGATCTTTGACTTTCATCTGGTCTTTAAGCTCAATGACCTCATCCTGGCTAGCTTCCTGCTCCATCTTTGCCTTCTCTTTGGCATTCCTCAGGGCTTCCACCTCCTTGGTGAAGGAGTATGAGTGGAAGTGCGACGCGGGAGAGAGAGTGCGAGAAGAAGAGCACGACAATATGGTGAACTCGCTCTACTGTAATGTGTAGAGCATAGTGAGTTCTTATTAGGTTTTTACAAAAGAATATGTGTACATACCTCGCGGCCCGCCCACTTACCTGGGCGGCCACATTGGGATTTATACCCCAACAACCTCCCACTTAAAGTCTAATGTGGTACTTTAAGTGTGAGAGAAGCTACTATACAAGCTAATATACAAGAGATGTAGAGAAGTGATGTATTACCCTACACCTAACTTCTTATGAAAATGCGCAAAGCTCTCTGAGGGAAGTCCTTTTGTAAGTAGATCAGCAGGATTTTCTGTGGTGTGAACTTTGACAAGCTGAAGTTGCTTATCCTCGAGCATTTCCTTGATGAAATGATACTTCACATCCACATGCTTTGTCTTTGAGTGATAAACTGGATTGCGAGCCAATTGTATAGCACTTTGACTATCACAATATAACACAGGCATCTCTTCTTTGATTCCCAAATCTGTTACTAGTCGATTAAGCCAAATTGATTCTTTGCATGCCTCTGATGCTACAACATATTCAGCCTCTGTAGTAGACTGAGTAACACAATCTTGTAATCTATAACGCCATGATACTGCTCCACCAGCCAATGTAAAGACATACCCTGACGTAGACCTTCGGTTGTCTAAGTCACCTGCATAATCTGAGTCTGTAAAACCCTTTACACTTAGCTCCTGACTCCCATAGCATATACGCATACTCTTTGTAGCTTTCAGGTATCTCAATATTCCTTTCACTACCTACCAATGTTTCTTGCCTGGGTTTGACATGTATCGACTTACTACTCCCACTGAAAATGCACTGTCTGGGCGAGTAGAAATCATTGCATACATCAAACTACCCAATGCAGACGCATATGGAATCTTATCCATTTCAGCCTGTTCTTCCTTAGACACAGGAAAATCTTGTTTGCTAAGTTTCACATATGGTGGCAATGGAACACTCAATGCCTTTCCCTTCTCCATATTGAAATGTTGCAAAACCTTGTCAATATACCCTGTTTGAGATAACCAAATCAACTTCTTTGATCTGTCTCTCTCAATGCGCATACCAAGTATATGACTTGCCTCACCCATGTCTTTCATGTCAAACGAGTTTGCCATCTTTGACTTCAAAGCTGCAATTTCTTCCAAGTGTTTGCCAGCAATCAACATGTCATCCACATACAAAATAAGGATCATCCAACTTCCATCCTTAGCCTTCTTTGTATATAGACAGTGATCGAACTCACTACGTTTGTAGCCTTGAGAAATCATAAACTTGTGGAACTTATGGTACCATGCCCTCGGTGATTGTTTTAAGCCATAAAGACTCTTTAACAATTGGCATACCAAATCTTCCTTGCCTTTCTCAACAAACCCTTCTGGCTGCTGCATGTAAATTTCCACATCTAAATCACCATGTAAGAACGTTGTCTTGACATCCATTTGGTGCAACACCAAATCTAATATGGCAACCACTGCAAGAAAGCATCTCAATGTAGTCATCTTGACCACCGGAGAGAAGACTTCATCAAAATCAATGCCTTGTTCTTGCTTAAAGCCCTTGGAAACAAGCCTTGCTTTGTACTTTGGCTGACCATCATGAGCGGTGATCTTATACCTGTAAACCCATTTACAAGGTAGAGCCTTTTTTCCCTGTGGTAATTTAACTAGCTTCCATGTCTGGTTTTTATGCAGAGCTGTCATCTCTGACTGCATGGCCAATTGCCAATTCCCGGAGTCCTTCATTTGCACTGCTTCCTTGTAACATGAAGGCTCATTGCAATCAGTCAGCATGACATAGTTCATAGATGGAACAAACTGATCAAGAGATCGCGTGATACGTCCAGATCTATGCAAAATAGGTGGCTCAGGCTCAGCCACAACCTATGGTTCCAATCTATCCTGTCCTTGCTCCTGTTGAGCCCTGACATTTTGTCTTGCACGTGCAGGTCCATCTTCTTGGAAGACAATTCTTCTAATCTCCTCAACCCTCTCTGGTTTAGAATGATATTTGGATTCATTAAAGTGAACATCATTGCTGCGGATAACCTTTCTGGATTCGGGATCCCAAAGTTTGTACCCCATCTCACTAGAATTACCATAGCCTAGAAAGATGCACTTTCTACTCTTTGGCTCAAGTTTGTTCCTAAATTCCTTTGGAACGTGAGTATATGCCTCACAGCCAAAGACTCTGAGATGCTTGTATGAGGGCATTTTGCCTAACCATACCATCTTTGGCACTGAATCCTTCTGCAAAACCTTGCTAGGAGATCTATTTATAAGATGAACAACTGTTGATATAGCTTCAACCCAAAAACCATTTGACAGCTGTGCATTAGACAACATACTTCTGACCTTCTCTTGTATGGTCCTATTCATCCTCTCAGCAACACCATTTTGAGGAGGATTGTAAGGAGCAGTAAGTTCACTTTTTATACCTTTTGACTCACAAAAGTCCTGAAAGGCCTTTGAAACATACTCTCCACCATTGTCAGTGCGTAAGCATTTAAGCTTCTTGCCACTCTGATTCTCCACAAGTGTCACAAATGTTTTGAAAATAGTAAACGCTTCATCCTTGTGCTTGAGAAAGTAAACCCATACTTTCCTCGAGTAATCATCTATAAATGTCATAAAGTAAGAAGCTCCCCCTAGAGATAGGTTAGGCATAGGTCCACACAAATCACTATGAACAAGTGCCAACTGTGTATCTCTTCTACTGCTTCTATGCTTATGTGGCTGCTGTGTTTGCTTACCATACAGACAATGTTCACAGAATTCAAAATCATTAAATGACAAGCCAGGCAAATAACCAAAACAAGACAAGATTTCCATTCCCTTCTTGGATATATGTCCTAACTGGCTATGCCACAAAGAAACGTTCGGCTACTCGGTTACATTGATTAAATTTTTAGAGACATTTGATACATAAATCATGTAAAGTCCTCCAGACTTTACTCCATGTGCTACTATCATAGAACCCTTGGATATCTTCCACATGTTCTGTCCAAAAGTGGTGACGTAGCCAGCATCATCAAGTAAACCTGTGCTGATCAAGCTCTTTGTAATTGCGGGAACATGTCTCACATTCTTCAGCGTGAAAGAAGAGCCATTCTGAAACTTCAATTGAACATCTCCAACGCCTAAGATCTCACATGTCTGCCCATTGCCTAGCCAAACATGATCTTTAGTGGTCACATAAGAGGTAAACCACTCCTTGTTTGGAGACACATGAAGTGATGCCCCTGAGTCCATTATCCAGTCACTCAGTGCATTTCCATCAGATACTGTAAGAAGAGCTGAGTCCATTGTATTTTTCAAGAAGTAGATATATCTTGACACTAGACAGTCATCCTCTGCAATAGTGTTTGTCACATTTATTTATTGAATCTTCACTGAGGACTTGTTCTTCTCACCATGGTCTTCAGCTTTGCCTTTTTCTGCTTTCCATTCTCTGCAGTCTCTTTTCATGTGACCCTTCTTGCCACAATGGTAGCATTCTATGTTACTCTTTCCTTTAGCACTGCGGGACTTGCTACGAGACTGATCCCTCTTTCCACCTTTGTACTTTTCTTTGGTCCTTCCCCTGACAACTAAGGCTTTTCCTTTGCCTTTGTCCATTGTCTTTCTGTTGGTTTCTTCAGTAAGCAGACTGCCTTCTACACCTACTATGGTCAAACCATCTGGAGGTGCAGAATTAATCAAAGCTGTGCGAAAAGTGTCCCAACTTTCCGGCAATGTGATCAACAGGAACATAGCTCTAACAGGTTCATCAAACTTGACACCTTGAGCTGACAACTGACTGTAGATTGTGTTGAATTCATTCAGATGATTGGACATAGGTGTCCCTTCTTTCATCTTCAAGTTACCAAGCTTCTTAAGCCAGTATACCTGTGAAGTTGCACTCTGCTTCTCATAAAGATCACTCAGATTTAACCATGCTTGATAAGCCGACATCTCGTCTGCTACATTGAAGTAAACACTTTCTGCCAAAGTCAGCATAATGGTAGAAAGTGCCAATTCATCCATTTTGCTCCATTCATCTTCGTCCATATCTTGTGTTTTTATCCCCTTGAGCTTTATAGGTTTTATCTGCTTCTTTTGTACCAACACGTGCCAAATCTGCTTCTTCCACAATGGGAAATTGGTTCCATCCAGCTTCTTGATATTGTAAAGAGCAGTGTCCTGTGATCCAGCCATAGCTACGCTTCACAGTAGTTTACTTTCCTAGGAAAAATTCGGCAGAGTTTCCCCTGTAAACTGACCTCTGAACCAATATCAACCTGTCAAATGAACAAAGAAAGCTTCAAATTCTGCAGAAATTTTGGCAGAATATCCTTTGTAAAATGGCTCTAGTGTACTCAAAAATAGATCAAAAACAGCTCCAAAAAACCACTGTCTCTCTAACACTGTAAGCTGTGGGTAAACCTGTCCTGCACCTGTACTGTCTCTCACTGTCCTATCACTGTCCTGTAAGCATAGACTGCAACAATGCCTCAACGGCAGTAAAGCAAAGATGCAATCCCAACTGTCTAACTCACAGTCAATACATCCTAGCTGCCTATCTAAGGGTGCTCGAGGGATCGCTCCAAGACCTGTATCACCGAAAGGATCTCAACATTCGAGAATCCGCCAGCTCAAAAAAACCTCACTCGACCCTCAACGACCCTCAACAAAGGCTGCAGTAAATTTGACAATACATAGACTTCCCACAAAGTCATACATCCACAAATTTCCCACTATATGCTGTAACCGCTGCGGCGATTGTTTGCTGCGTGACTCACAGCCAGCAAACCCTCAACAGACATACATCATCTCTGAAAATACATCCCATGTGGAAGTACCTGCAATGTCAGGATGAAATCTGGAATATCAAGCAACAAACACAAGCTACCTGATGAACTAGTGGATGTCGCCTACAGTCTGTGTGTAGATGAGCCCGTGTCGTATGTGACATGCCTCCAAGAATTGTGAGCAGTCCTTCGATGTGTAGACAACCACAAATCAACACTCTGGGAGTGCCGATATCCTCAGCACCTGCAGTTGTAGGCCGAAACCCCAAATTTGCAGAGTCGGATCTGCACCCGCTGAGACCATGTAGTCAAAAATGGCATGCGCAGAACTTTGTCGAAGCCGAACGGTGGCCGAGATTTGGGGCTGTGTCTTCGCCTGTCGAATTTCACTCCAATCTGAGCAGGTGACTCTGGCTACCTGCAAATGCTACCCCGAGCCTCGATCTGATCTCTGATACCAGTTGAAAGAGTATGAGCGGAAGTGCGACGCGAGAGAGAGTGCGAGAAGAAGAGCACGACGATATGGTGAACTCACTCTACTATAATGTGTAGAGAATAGTGAGTTCTTATTAGGTTTTTACAAAAGAATATGTGTACATACCTGGCGGCCCGCCCACTTACCTGGGCGACCACATTGGGCTTTATACCCAACACTTGGATTCTTCAGCAAGTTAGAGGGTTAGGCTGTCCCTTTCCCTTTCTACATCTATCAATGAGTTGTTGAGTTTTCTGTATTCTTCTTCAGCTCTTTGAATTCTCTGATCTGCTGCCTGATTCTCTCGTTCCATCTCTTGGCATCTTTGCAATGCCGTGGCCAGACTGGCTTGCAGCTCTGCTTGTTTCTCTATCTGCTCTTGGCTCTGTCTTTGTAGTGTGTCTACTTCGGTTTGATAAAACTTCATTGGCTTTGAGATTGTCAATCTCACTTTCCGTGGCCAATTATTTTTCCATGAGCCCGGTTAGCTTGTGCATCACCACATCCCAGTCATTTGGCAGTGGCTGTAGGTCCATTGTATCAGTGGTCATCTCTTTTAGTTCCACTAACCGCCGCAGGCTCGGCTTCTGCTCCTTGGGCCTTGTGCTTGGCAGCTCAAATGCCACAATGGCTACCTCTTCTCTTGAATACCCAGCCACTAGTAAATTAACAAATGTTCTGAAATTCCTTTCTTCTGGATCTACCTTTTCCTCTTTCTGTTCATCATCTTCTTTCTGCTCTTGGCTCTTTTCTTGTTTAGAATCTTCGTGTTCCTCCTCCTTTTGTTGGGTTTGAGATGGGCTAAGAGGAGGTGGCGATGGCGGTGGGCTGGGCTCCGGGCTTGGTGGTGGAGTTGTTGGCTTCTTCTTGAAGTCCCTATCCGCCTTTGTCTTTCTGTCTCTCTCTCTTGGCCTTCCTGCTCTTCTAGCAGTTGACGTCGTACTTCATCCACTTCTTCTTCTGTAAAAGGGACATTTGGGATATTTTATGTTGTAGCATCCACGATCTCGAAGTTTTTGATGTAATCTTCAAATCTATCTCTGTGCACCCTTCGGGATGATCCCGACATGGCCTCTAGTGAGGGCTTCCACAGCTCGCTTAGATCTCCTTTCAGTGCTCTTTCAACTATGAAGCTTTATTAATCTTTCGATCCGTGCCGCTTTCTGTGATTTGGTCTCCTTGATTGGCACCTGTAAACTCAGTTTCTTTCCTTTCTTCAACTCTGGCTGCTCCTCTTGCATCGTCTCTAACCAGCGCTTCAACCTTGTGGCTACTCGGGGTGCTTTGGGCGGTTCCTCTTCTTTATCTTCTTTGAGCCTTAGCCAGTCATTCTGTGATGGAGGGTCATGCCAGTTTCCTTTGGCGTGCAATGCTCCATAAATCACTTTTGTTATCAATTCACCTGGCACAATGTAGGTGGGATTCTTGTTGCCCATCTTCACCAGATTGTCATGGATATAGGAAGCATAGTTGATCACCTTCGGCTTGCTCTTCTGCATTTCCCAGGTGAAGGTGTTAGCAATGGCTCCCAGTGGCATTTTGTACTTCTGCCGCCGCTTTGTACACATGTGGAAATACTGGTTGTAGAGCTGGCTCATGACCGCCACTTTAGGGTTTGCAATGCCTTCAAAGGTGTAGTTGTTTTTCTTTTTGGTGTACACCTTGACTTCATCTCGGCGCTTTGTTACACTATCCCCTTTGTTGGAGATGTCTAGTGCTGTTGCCACCACTCTTTCTGTGATTACAATCATAGTGTCTGGCTTGCCCCGCGGATCAGTGACTCTGGAAACTCCATCTTCTTTGATCGTGGTTACAAATTCCCACACTCATTTTATGTCAATTCCTGCTGGCAGTGCTTCAAAATAGTTATGGAGATCTATCTTCTCCAAGTACTCTCCCATCTTGCTTCTAACAAACTCATTGAGCTCCCGTGGTATCATGGGTAGCTCTACTGCGTTTCCTTCAGGATCCTTGAACACACCTTGGTAGATCTTCAAGTCATTGGACTCTAACAAATCGTCTTGAATCCATGTGCTGGTTGTCTTTAAAGTTCCTTCTGGGATGACAAAGGGCTCTACTTCTTCCAAGTCTTTTATGGTCATCCTCTTCTTCTTTACCGGTGATTTGGCGGCTGCCATAGATCCTGTTGCACTCAGTAGTCCGAAGTTAGCATTTTTTTCCATATTAGCTGAGAAACTGAGTTCTAACTATCCAAATGACTTGAAAATTGAAAATAAAACTTAAAAGGAACTTGGGAAACCCTGCATGTGCTCATAGTATCACTCTGGCCAAAATATATCATTTAGACATCCTACGTGTAGGATGTCTATTTCATCAGTTTTTGGTGAAACTTGGCATGTTGGTGGTCCTTGGCCTGTGCAACATGGCTATATGATTGGAATTGGGTTTGGGCATCAAAAAGTGTATTTTTGGGCAGATTCAGGCTTTAGGCTCACATATTTGGTAGGATGTCCACAACAAGTGGAAAATGATATTCAAATGGGTTGAAATTTGATATATGAGCTTCTTGCACCATGGTAATGGCTCCCATGAAGTCATTTTTTGCACAGAAGTTCAAAATCATGCTGGAGACATCCTACACGTAGGATGTCTATTTCATCAAAATGGCTTGAGATTTTTTCTGTGGGTAGCTCTTGGCCTGTGGAACATGGCCCTGCTCTTGGATTTTGATTTGCACAAGAATTGGTGTTTGGTAAGACCATGTGTAGTGTTTTTAGGCTCAAAAAGTGCATCTTGTAGATGTTGGGGGCCAAAAGTGATGAGAATGGCTTGAAACTTGATATATGAGCTCATGAAGGGGTAATAAAGAGATCTGGAGTTGAAAAATACCATCTGGGGCCAAAAAATGTCATTTAGACATCCTATGCGTAGGATGTCTATTTCATCATTTTTTACATGTGACCACACAGATAGGTTGGCAATGTACTCATGAGTATGTTGTGCAAGTTTCATGTGATTTGGACAAGTTTTGGTAGGTTTATGGCCCATTATTGCCTCTATGCCCTGACTTTGCATTTTTTGGTGCACATGAGGTCAATTCTTGTCCCTATGTGATGAAAATTGGTGGCTAGCTTGTACAGGCTATTCAAAAACTTTGTGTGATGAGAGATGTTGGGGTTGGTGCCCAGAAATGGCCTTGAGACATCCTACACGTAGAATGTCTCCTGATGAAATTTTTGTTGGAGGTGCTACTGATGCCTGCCCTGAGCCCCCCTGAGTCCCTTTTAAGCATTATTTCAACAAAAAAGTCAAATTGATAGAAGAAAACTCCCTGTGTGGATTTCAGAGCCTCCGAGCCGTTTTCTGACTTTTGGAGTGCTTTTCCGCGATGAAATTTCTTGATGTTGGTCTCCATAGCTTCCTGACCCCTTGGGGATCCTTGCCATATGGTTTTTGTCGACTTTGGCTTCACCGGAGCTTCATTTAGCAATTTTTCGCTCTAGAAGCGTCGGTGGTTGCGTTTACATGTCTTCGATGACTTGTGGTGGTCTAACACCATAGGACTTGGTTGTTGATGGTCTAGGAAAGCCGCTCGTGAAGTTTGGTGGCAAACGGACATGCGGTTTGGCCGCAAGAGCTATTTGACGCTTTGTGTGTCTGATGCCATTTCTGAATTTTAGTGCCGCTTCGGGTCACCGTATGGCTATGTGGGCTATATAGACTTGTCGAGATGCTCCTACCCATGAGTTTTGGTAGCATTTGGGCGCCTTTCCGCCGATTTCCCATTTGGTGGCCTCTTGCGGGGCTCTAGGAATTAGGGTTTTTCCGATGGTTTTCTACTGCCTTTGGTCATCCAAAAGTGGTATCCTATGCTAGGGTAAGCTGCCGATGAAGTGTCATTGCTTTTGGGTTAGCCGTAGTGGTCACTTCTACTTGTAGGTCTCTACCGCTCGCTTTCTGTGCAAACCCTACGCTAGTTTTCGCGACCAAACAACAAACATGCGCGAAAAGCTCAAGGTGGTGAGCCTACTTCTCATGTCTGGAGCCTGTTGGGTAGTCGTGCGCATCGTGGAAGCTACTGGAAGTCCCGTTCGCTCTAGGTGGCAGAAGCTCTCTCTCAAAAGTCAATAGTAGAAATGAGCTTAAAATCAAGTGAAAATTTCTTATAATGGGGGTCCCCGAACCACTTTTTGTGAAATTTGACATGTGCTCCCAACTTCTTGCGAGATGCAGTTTAGGCTCAAAAATTTCTTGATTTGGACTCCATTTGCCCAGTTTACGAGGAATTTGACGTTTCGGTCAAAATCTGGTCAAAACACTCTTTCCGCTCCCTTCTCATAATTGCACCCCCAGTGTACCATAGGTTGTTCTATAGTCACTGATCATCCCCATATTTTTTGTTTTTCATTACGACCATTTTTCACCTGCTTTTTGTATTTTTGAAGTTTTTCTGCTAAAAATTAGTAAAATTAAAAGGAAAATAGCAAATTCAACGCAAAAAATCCAAAAAAATCATAATAAATCAAAAACATCACCGCAAAACACTATATACACTCACATGCAATTTTTATGGTTGGATTTCTCCTTTTACTAATATTTTACCCGAAAAATGGCTATTTTTATCTATATACACACACCTAGGGGCTTGATTTGGCGTTTGGCCCCATATACTTGTAGATTCATGCTGTATAAGGACATTTCATAAAATTTTGCAATCAAGCAATAACCCTTAAAAATAGTCGAAAAACATGCCCTTTTTTGCTCTTTCTGCCATTGGGTCCGCATTTGAGAATGCCTCTCCCCCTCCTAGCCGGAGTCCTCCCGGACGACAAGGTATCGCCTTGGTGTATGTGCCGTGCCTGGGTTAAAAAATCATGCTAATGCTTGGCCGTGTAATGTGGCCCTACATGATGCATACGCGGTCAATGCATGGAAAAAAATAATGTTGTGCAAGAGGAGGGTATAAGCAATATGCTTATTGGCATTCGCCGTCGAGGTTTCCTATTTGTTGTTGATTTGGTCGGCATATTTTCTTTGCAAGTAAAAGTTGTAACTCTACCGCTCTTTGTTTGATCGTCTTTCTTGCAAAAGTCGCTTGGTTTGCCGCTATTGTCGATATGGCCGTAGTTGTCTCCTTGGAGAGCATTTTCGTGGCAGAATTGGCCATAGTCTTTGTCTCTTTGGCTTTCCATTTGTAGATTTGCTTTGCCGGTTTGTGTAGGTGTATTGCTACTTGCTCGGTTGTCATTGTTTTGCTCTGTTGATTGGCACCCACATAGATCGGTTTGTCGGTTTCATATGTTGTGTGTCTCTGCCTTCCGATGTTGCTTGTACTGAAGGGAGTTCCTGCTGTTTTGGTTTCGGGATCCAAATGTGAATCGCACTTAAGTTGTTGCCGAGCATTTTCTTTGGGATCCATATTTGTTTTATTCCCTTGGTTTTTGGTTGAACTGTCTGCTTCTGTTGAGTTCTTTTGTTGTATTGTTGTTTGTCTGCCATGTCACCTCTATCCTTCTGCACCCATACTTGTTTGTAGCGTGTTGCTAACCTTGATCTTGGCACTGCGGTCTGTGTTGTTGTATGTTTGTAGTGAACATGGTTGGCAATTCCCTGTTTGTTTACCATGTTGTTCTTTAGTAGCACCCATCCTCTGGGTTCTTTATCCAGTGATTGTGTTGCTTCCATTTGGTTCTTGCATGGTTGCTGAGCAAAGGCTATCACCTATTGTTCTTGTGCATGCTGAATTTTGACTGCATCCGCATTCCAATCTATCTACACATTGTACTCTTTTTGCCAAGTTTGTCCCAACAACAAGGGGTGTTGTGTGCTTTCATCCTCGACCGCATAAAACTTGTGTGGGTAAATATATTGATGTATTTGTACATGCAATATAGTCCAACCCAATGTTTTCAGCGAATGTGATGTACTACTTTTCAGCACTTAAGGAGTAGGATGTAGTTGACCTGTGGGTTTGAGTTGTTTGTATAATCTGTAAGAGATTAGATTTGCTTGAGCTCCAGAATCAAGCAATGTCATCGATTCAACTTGATTGCTACCCACTTTGACTGCAATTATTGGCTCCACTGTGTCTTCATCAAAATTCGTTAGTTGAATGGCATTGATTCGATCCACATTGTTGTTGTTGTCGTAGAAGTCGTCTTTTTGCAATGAGTTCTTTTACTTCTCCTTGGGCTTCTTCCCGTACCCTCTGTTTCTCCTTCATCCGTTGTTTTTCTTGATGGATTTGTTGAAGCATATCCTGTGTTAGTGGTAAATGATATTTCTTTAATCGACACCCACTAATCCAATTTGGCATTTCTTCACCTGCTAATGTAGCAAGCTTGACAGCTCCACTTTGTGATAGGTCACTAATCACAAAGGGTCCCATCCCTCGCTTTTTAAGTTTCTTGGCATGTTGCTTCAAGGTATAAACAAGTACATAATCACCTGTTTTGAACTCCTTCGTGCGCACATGCTTGTCAAAAAACTCTTTTTGTCTTCTCTTTTTAGCATAGATCGAAGCTACAGCTCGCAAGCGAAGTTCATCTAGCTTGTCAAGATCATCTATTCTTGACGAGAGCTCATGCCCTGTCCATTCTAAGTGTTTCGCTACTCGTAGAGTTGGAATTAAAAAATCTATGGGTAATATAGCATTTAGGCCAAACACCATGTTGTATGGTGTCGTTCCTATTGATGTTTTGTAAGCTACCATGTATGCCCATAGTGTGGAATGTAGCTGCTGATCCCAGTCTGTCCTTGACTCTGATACAATTTTAGTTAGAACCGTGCATAGTGTTTTATTTGTGGCCTCAGCTTGTCCATTTGTCTGTGGATGATATGGAGCAGATTTTCTATGTATGATCATGAATTCATCTAGCAGATATTCAATGACTTCATTAAGAAAATGTGTCCCTCGATCACTAAAAATTTCTATTGGTAATCCGTATCGTACAAAGGCATTCTCATACAAAAATTGTGCAGTGGTTCGTGCATCTGCTTTTTGTGTTGCCTTAGCTTCCACCCATTTTGTGAGATAGTCCGTAGCCACAATGATATATTGGGTATGGGTGCGATATGTAGGGGGTGAAATAGGCCCCAAAAAATCAATGCCCCATTTTGCAAATGCCCTTGCTCCCATCATTGGCTGTAGTGGCATCTCATCTCTCTTTATCGGCACCTTGGTGCGATGACATGCGTCACAACACTTGACAAACTCTTCTGCATCCATATGCAATGTAGGCCACCATATTCCTGCGGCGGTTAAGATAATTTTTTCCATCTTATCGCCTGAAAAATGGCCTCCACTTATACCTCCATGTGCGTGTTCTAAAATCAATAGGTATTCAATTTCACTTGCACAGATTCTAAGTTGATTGTCCTTTCCTCGCTTATAGAGTTGGTTCCCAATTAAACTAAAGTCGCGAGCCTCCAGCTCTATAGCCCTTTTTCGTGCTCTTGTTATGTTTTCAAGAAATGTCCTTGTGGTTAAGAAATCAATGATATATTGACTCCATGCAGGTGCAATGTTTACCTGAAACAATGTCGCGTGATCCACTGGTTGTTTGGCACTACATATAGTACAATTGTTAACATAAGCATGTGAATCAGCATACATAGTTGGCCAATAAACCCCTAATTGTTTCAGTCTTTGGTGTGTTTTCATTGTTGAACAATGAAACACACAATCCTAGACGTGTGCTTCTTCAAGATAACACTCGAATTCCTCCGGATTTATACATAATCATAGAATCTGGTCCGATCCTAGATGATACAGTCGTCCTGCAATCAACTGGAAGTTTTTTGTTTGTCGAATTGTTTGCTATTTGGACTGTCTTCCTTGTTACCTCCAAAGGAAAGAATGCTAACAATTTCCTGAGACCATTTGGGTATCATTTCACTATTGAAAAGATAAGCATCTGGTATGTCATCATCTACTCCTTCGGGGGCTTCCCCGTTATGCAGCCTCCACCCGTAGATGTGTTTTACCCTTTTTGACCACCACCGTGAAGTCAAATTCTAGCAATATAATAAACCAGCGTACTATTCTCCCGGTATTGCATGGTTTATTTACCAGATACAAAAGAGCTTGATGATCTGTGAAGAACACAAATTTGTTTGCGAGAAAATAATGCGGAAATTTCTTTACAGCATAAATCATCCCTAACCCCTCTCTTTCAGTGGTTGTGTAGTTCTTTTCTGCACTGTTTAACTGTTGGCTTGCATAACAAACTGGGAAATCCATTGTTCAGTCTCCAGGTTGAGCCAGAATACTCCCGATGGCATATGCAGATGCATCAATGTGAACATGGAATATCTTTTCCCAATCTGGTGCCTTAAGTACTGGTGTTGATACAAGGTTTTCCTTAAAATTTTGGAATGAAGTTTCACACTCCTCAGTCAATTCGAAATGCGTCATTAACCTTTGAAAGGTAGTTGGTGCATTGGTTAAACCAAAAGGCATAACTTTATACACATATATTCCCCATTCTGTTGCAAACGATGTTTTGTGTTGATCCTCTATTGCAATTGCCAGTTGGTTATACCCTGAAAACCCATCTAGAAAGGAATAAGCCCGTTTCCCGGCCACCCTCTCAAGTACATGTTCTGTGATCGACAAGAGATAATTATTCCTTATGGTGGCTGCATTTACCTTTTTGAGGTTCACACACACTCGCAGCTTTCCGTTCTTTTTGGGGACAACCACAATGGGTGACACCCAATCTGTATGTTCGATTTCATAGATGAATTCAACATCCATCAACTTGTCAATCTCCTCTTTGATTCGTTTAGCAAATGTGTCATTATATGTATAAGGACGCTGTTTGCTAGGTTTGGCATCTGATTTCAAAGGAATTGTATGTTGGCATATCAATGGATCAACTCCTTTGAGGTCTTTGTAGGACCATGCAAACACATATTTATACTTCTTGAGAAGTTGTGTTAGCCGTTCTTCTTCTTGAGGATCTAAGTCAGTTGCGACATAGACCGGCTGAGGCTTTTCATCTGGTTCAGCGAGGTCTATTCGTTTTGCATTTTCCGGCCCATCGTAAGATTTTTGGTTTATTCTTTCCCTAACTGGTGGGGTCATTATGATTTTTATGTCCTGGATGGTGAATTTTTTATAGTGTGATAG
Source organism: Adiantum capillus-veneris (assembly GCF_014529385.1). Classification (NCBI taxonomy): domain Eukaryota; kingdom Viridiplantae; phylum Streptophyta; class Polypodiopsida; order Polypodiales; family Pteridaceae; genus Adiantum; species Adiantum capillus-veneris. The sequence continues at coordinate 27,504,284 of NC_140941.1, forward strand.
TACATTCATGTTTCCTTTTTCTGACTCCTCTTTACCATCACTTTCTCCCTCAGTAGTCCATACCTCTCGTAAAGTGGTGAAAGCATGTTAACTTGTTGCGCTTTTTGTGCTAGTTAGCATTTTCAAGTTAGCACATCTTAAAAAAGTTGGGCGACCAGTAAAATTTTTACAAATAATATCAAAATTTGTCGGAAGTTGTACATTTGGATTCCTTTTTTAAAGATCTTTCTACTGATATATCATACGTCATATATCTTCGAGATGTAGCTCATGTTATTGTACTAGTTAGCATATGTCAAAATTGTGCTAGTTAGCATTGTCCGGGACATGAAAAAGCATGACACGTTAACATGCTTTCACCCAAAGACCTCTTTAGTTCTTGGTATTTCTTTTTACGTTCCAATTTGGTCCACTCTGGGTCTTTTTTTGTTTCTTGTTTTGATTTTTGTGATTTTGTTTCTGTGTTAGTCTTCCGAACTTGTTTTATTTCCTCTTGTGTTCTTTTCCTTAGCACTCTCGAGAATCTTCCTGATATTTGGTCTTTTACACAATCCTCTGCTTTGACAAGCATTAGATAGTGAGTTTTATCTTTAATCCTGGGCATCAGGTTCTCTCTTATTTTGTTTTCTGCTCGTTTTCTCCTATAGCGTTCTTGGCGTCTAGGGTGCTGATTGGAAAAATCATAAAACTTGATATTCTCTGTTTTCTCCCCACGCTCACTTGAGCTGTCTGAACACTCGTTATCTGCATCTTTATTCATCTCCAGATGCTCAGAGAAGTTATAAAACTCTTCTTCTTCTGTTGGTTCTACATTCTCATCTCCTCCTGGTATAAGGCTTACCATGTAATAGGGTAGCACATCATAGCCATCCTTATCGCAAAATTTCATCGTTGGGCTATCTGTAATGGTACAGACATCCAAATTTTCTAGTATGTGTTCCCATTCCAGAGGTTCCAAGGCATCTTCAAAAAAAGGTTCCGGAATATAATCCTTGTTCTCAATCGCTCTTTCTAAGACACATTCCTCTCTTTTTAAGCTCCCACAATGTGAAGCTCCGCACATCCATAGCTCTTTTTGTTTCCCTAACCATGCTGGGAGTTCGTACCCTGCCAATGTAGCTGAATCAAACTCTTCCACTGGTGTCTGGTTTACCATCTTTGTAACTATGGTCTTTCATGTATATTTTGGTTGTAGTCTCGTCATGTCTAAGGTATATGTGGTCGTAACCCCAATCCTGGACCATCTTTAATTGTCTCATGAATGGTCTTCCCAAGATGATTTCGTAATTGTTATTTTGGTCGAAATCGAGTATTGCAAATGTATGCTCATACTCAATTCCGCACGAGGTGACAATTACCTTTTCTAAGAGTCTTAGAGGCTTTTCCATGAACCCATCTGCCAATTGCAATTTCATTCTGGTAGCTCTCAAAGCCGCTTTTCCCCATTTTTTCCAGATTTCTTTGGTGGCAATAGTGACTCCTGCTCCACTGTCAAGAATAGCTTTGGAAACTACTCCTTGGAATTCTACTGGTAGTGTGGTGTTTTCATCTTCTCCCTCGCAATACTCTCGAACTTTGTTTAAAGGTACAAGCCTAGTGTTTAGTTGAGGCTTGTCCAATTCTCTGATCCCTTCCTGAAGCTTCGAGGTGGGGTCTTTCACTCCAAATTTTTATAAGCATTTGCCTACGGTGATCCACATGTTTGGTCGTAACCTCAGGAGTTCAGCTAATGTGATTGTGCATGCCACAGGGGTGGACAATAACTCAATCAACCCTTGTGAATCCATCACTCTCTTAGAATAAAGTCTTTGAGATGGGATTGCTCTCACCTCAAACTTGGCCTCATACTCTCCTAGGTAAGAGGGTAGAGTTCTTAGTGAGTCTGGTTGGATGTGCCCCGAACTAATTGATCCCTGGTCTCCCCCTTGCGAATGTATATCAAAGTTCATTTGTGATCTTGTCTCAAATTCTTCAATAGGAGGTAAGATCTCATTTTTCTCTTTTCTCGTTCTATTCACGTGGTAACTCACCCTGTTAGCTTCGTTGGCATCACAGATTTGCTTCCGCAGGTCATCTAGACCGTTGCAATGCTTACCCATTTCTACCAATGTTTTAGGCTAGAACGCATCACCTGCCTCATTTGTTGTATTTGGCACTATGATAGGCTCTCCCCTAGACTCAGAGGCATTCGTGAGTCTTTCCTTCGTTTCTACTTGTTTCTCTGAAGTCGGTTTGATAGGGGTTGGAGCTGGTACTTCATGCCAACTTGCAGGTTTTTCAAGAGGATTTTCTATCAGTGATTGAGCTGTTTCAATCATCTTTCGACACATTTCCAACCTATTTTTTTCTATTTCAGCATATGGATAAGTCATCCATCTTTGCTTTTGGGTTTGGTTGTTTTTGATTCTGGCTTCATAAGCTTTCAAAAGTGCATCTAGATGCTCATTTACCTTTTCTGCCAATACTGATCCTCCTGATCCTGCACTTTTGGGCTCTACTATTTTCTTTGGTTGCCGCAGTGTGTGAACTTAGGCTAGCTAGATCCTCTAACCGCTCTAATCTATCCTTTGTGTGTTTTAACTCCTCGAATAGAGCCATTTGCTCTCGTTCTCTCCTGGCTTTCATACACGCCTTTCTACCCTTCCAAGTGCTTCTCTGATTTTCTATTTCTGAACTTGGGGCATTGGTTTTTGGCTCTTCAATTATGGGTTCATACGTCATTCTTTGATCTTGGGCTCGTGTCATTGCCTGAATAGGTATGATTGTCTCATTTTCTGACCGTCCACTGAAAGACACTACTTCTAGCATGTTCAAGGTAGTTTTTGTTCCTTTGCTAGGGTTCTTAGGGCAATAAGGAATCAAATGAGTAACTCCACACTCAGTGCAATATGCGTTGACTCTAATGATTTCATCATGAGGACAGTCTCTTAGCCAATGGCTTCCACCACACCTGTAGCAGGGTCCCTTAGGCTGTTGAGGTACTCCTTGAGCTCCTCTTTGTTGGTATGCATGTCTCTGCCCACCCATGCCTCCGTTGGCTATGAACAACAATGTTCGTTCATCCCAAGCTATATCTTCCTTCTCCTGCTGCTTGTGCAGCTATTGGTGGTCATATACTTCCCATCATAATCCATGGTTCTAGCGTTGAGGGTTATTCCGGTAGATAATAGACAGGATTTGCAACATATCCATTTGGATCTTCGTAATATGCATGCATAGGCACCAAATCCTTCTCTTCTGGTTCGGATACTGTTGGTGTGTATCTTATGCCGACTAGTCGTAATCCTGGTAGGGGTGGTTGTTGCCCCAACACTGGTTGTGGTCTTTCTACACCTATAGGTCCTGGTAGTTTGCCTGCTTGATATCTAGGCATCGGTGGAAGTTGAAAAGATGCTACCTGAGCTTGGGGAGAGTAAGGTCTCTCTGTCACATACCCCTTGTTATAATAACATTCCTCTATCCCATGGTTTGTCCATTTTTGTTCAATAGAACACCACTTGGGTTGTTTAGCCCGAGGTTTGGCATACAGGTTAATCTTTTTTAGCACTTCCTCCACAAGCTGCTCCTGGTTTACAGCTACTTCTCCTTTCGGTGTCGTCTTATTGGACTTGCTTCCACTTTGTTGTGAGGATGAATCGTCGTCAAGATCCTTGAATTCACCCTCTTTGTAGACCGCACGATTGTCTACAAGGTAAAGAGCCTCCTTAGTTAACTCATTGAACGTCATGCTCCTCTTCATATGTAAGTCCTTCTGGAGATCTGCATTCCTTAGTCCTTGAATAAATATAAGCATAAGTCTGGATTGAGTTGGCAGTTCTTCCACAGGGCAGAACTTAACATATCTTTTTAGTCGTAGGGCTATCTTTTGCACAGATTCTCCGTCTTTCTGTTTGAATTTATGGATTTGTGAGACTGTATTATGAGCTATCCCCCATTGTGAAAATTCCTCAATAAACTCATCAAACACTTCCTCCATAGACTCAAAGTCTCTACGCTCCACAGAGTCAAACCAAGTAGCAACATCCTCCTCTAGGGTTTTAGGACAAACCTTGCAAATTGGGTAGGGAAGTCTAACACCTCTTCATCTCTAATTACACGCACAAAGGCTGCTACATGATCTCTCGGATCTCTATTTCCCGTGTATTTCTTGTTTACCCATTTTTGCACTTGAGAAGGTCTAACTCTACAATGGTCTACAAATCTCATCATTGGATCTCCTCGTCCCAATCTATATACCTCATCTGTCCTTCTGTAGTGGGCTGGTTCCTCTCCCAGTGGTGCTCCTAAGCCATAGTTTTTGACGGTTCTTGCAAGAGATGGTTCATCTCTTCGAACTCGTTCTATGGGTGGTCTTCCAGGCTCTGTTGACCCTTGAGTTTTTGGCTTACTCTCACCCTGATACCGTGAATAGAGTGGTGGTTCTTGTAAATCCCTTAGCCCTTGTGCGGCTTGTAACCATCTCGGTTTCGGTCTTGTTCTAATGTTGCACTCTATCGAAGTCATGCCTGCAATGATGGCTGAGTTGCTGGGTGGCTTTGGTTGTTGAACATTTGCGGTCAGATAAAATGTGAGGTCGCCGTCATACTCGTCTAAAAAGGGATTTGTCGACTTGCTAGGGGTGTAGGTGGATCTTGGTACTTCTTCGGGGGCATATGTTGATGCTTCTGGAACTGTTGCCTTTTCTACCTCCTCTGGGAGAATACGTTTGTATTCTCACCCGTACCTATCAACAAAAACAATATCCTTCCCCATAGCAATTTCATAAGAGAATAAGTAAAGAACTTTGTGTTTGCTTAATTCGTTTGGATAGGGTTCTTTGCATCGAAAGTAAGAGACCATTCCCTCACTCTCATGCTTGTAAATCCCCACATTCTCATTATAAGTTGAGACCCTGGTTGTTTTCTTATCATACATAAAAAGCGCTCCAGGTCAATCAATGTTTGGAGGTGGTTCTTGAGTTTGTGAAACCATTTTTCCTTTTGCCACGTTATCTCCATATCTATTGTAATCCTCAGGGTTACTAACTATCAGATAGTGGTTCCCCTTTTCATCTCGGAATCTATCTCCATCATCATAGACTCAAATTATCTCCAGTCTCTGAGCCAGTGTTTCTTCAATACAAATACACCTGCATCCTCAATAGTCAGAATAAACTAGGGCTCCCCTCGAGTTTGTTCCTTCTAAGAAGATTATAGTGAACTTGGAATCATTCAAAGGATTTGGGGAGGTGCTTCCTCCTGGCATTGGTCCGTCATAGGTGAAACCTCCTGGGTGTTGACTACCCATCATGAAGAAGGATTTATCGGATGAAGTATCAGTATCACTACCCTCCTCGATAATCGGTGCTAGTGAATCTAGCCTTGCCTGAGTTACACTCTCCTCGGTGGACATTAAACTACCCTGATCACCTGCCACCTTTTGGTCTCTAAAAATGTATCTTCCTGTTTTTAAATTCATCAAACTTAGCAATGCAACTTAACACAAATCCAACCACTCACCTGGCAAAGGATCAATTTTCGCACAACTTCTTGCTTTGCCGCTGAATACCTGTACACAAGCGTTTAATTTCGGCAATCGAATCAAAGCATTTCACCGCTAGAGGTGGTTTTAGTAATGATTGGTATAACTAGAGGGTTAATCCCAACCACTACTGTATTTTATACACTTTTGATGTTCTTGATTAGGCCTGCTAATCTGGAACTGTACTTCACTCGGATGTTGGTCAATTTACCTGAAAAGTCTTAATTCCGTCTTTGCTCCGTCAAAAGGTCAAACAAGGTCCAAATTCACTTTTGAAAGAAGTTCTGGAATCCTCAAGTCAAATGGAACATCACTGTATGCCCTCAGTCAAATTTTCTCTTCAATAAGCCCCTGTAGACATCCTACGCGTAGGATGTCTCCTGCCCTGTTTTGCCTAGATCTTTGCACTATAGACTCCCCTTGATGTGCTGAGTCCACAGAGTTTAAATTTTTTGATTTGGACACCTATAAGCTTGTCAATGGATCATAAATCTGTTCCAGCAGCCTGATGTTGGTCTGACCAATCAAATCAACTCCAATATGGACCAAAATTGACTAGGAGGCTTGCCTCAAGCTATACAACACCCTTCTATGCCCACAGTCAGCTTCTAGCTTCAATTTCATGCATTAGACATTCTACGCGTAGCATGTCTTATTACTCAAAATGGCTTCAAATGCAAAGCACAGACTCCTCTTGAGGTGCTTATCACTTTTGTATGCTCAAATCTGGATTTGGACTGCTGATTCACACAAAACACATCCTACACGTAGGATGTCTTTTTGGCTTGTCTGACCCCAGACTTGACCCACAGCTTCCCCTTGATGTCAGCAACCCAGTGCTATGCTTAGATTTTGGTTTGGATTTCAAAAGACCCCAATTTAGCTATTCTAGCCCTTTTCAGTCAAAAGTGCTAAATTTTGCTTAGAACCCAATTTTTCTCATCTAATTGAGATGAAACCCTTCTCAGTCACTCAATATATCATGCAGATCATGCTCATGCAGCCATCCTATGGTTTTGGTCTTAAAATAATGCCTTGGCACAATTTGGGTAGGATGTCTGGCAATTTCAGTCTATCAAGCCTTATCCTGTCAAGATATGGTCAAATTTCCACTTTCCGGGTGAAAATAGGGTAAAACCTACCTTTTGAACACACTGATCAACTCAAAATTTCAAAATTCCCCCCAGATCACCTTGTAGACATCCTACGCATAGGATGTCTCCTGGGCTTAAAATTTATTTTTTTCCTGACAGAAATTGTTAACCCTCACGGCACACGGACACCCCATCACCTACGATGGACGCGTATTATGTATTTGGTAGAGTCAGGTACCGGGCTTGTCGGACCAATAGGGAAAGGTAGAGTGATCGTCGATGAGAGGCGCACTTTAACTTGGACATTCAAGGGATTAGTTGGTTAAGCATGGGCGCCCAAGTGTGAATGGGGTGAGCTCCTATAAAAGCCAACTAAACCTAATTTTTACTCATTCTCTCATTTGTGCAATTGAAGAGTGCTCTTGCTCCATCTCCATCTTCTTCTTCTTCACCTCCTTGTGTGTGTGTGTGTGTGTGAGAGAGAGAGAGGGAGAGTGTGTGTGCGATCGAGCATTACGAAGGCACGACGGCGGCGAAGCGGTTGAGCGCGGCACGACTGCAGCTTCTTCTTCATCGCGGCAAGGAATCCACCACGAAGGCGAGCGTAGAGCGGTGAGTGACACACCCTTTGTTTTCTTGAGCTTGCTAGTTTAGGCTTGTTGTGTGCTTGGAGCCGTCTGTGGCTCGCACACGGTGTATTGGCAAGTCCCTTGCTTCGACAGTGCGGCAAGGAGCGCACATTTTTGGCGCCGTTGCCAGGGATATGCCCTACACTAAGCTCGGTTAGCACTTTACGCTTCCTTGTGGTGCAATTTCTATCATAGGAAAGCCAAGGAAGGAGTGTGTGGAGATTTCTGTTTTTTGCGTTTTCTGCATTTGCTGTCAAGTTTCAATTTCTGCTATTATCTGCGTTTTTTCAATTTCTGCAATTTCTGCATTTTCAAATTCGGCGTTTTCAATTTCTGCAATTTCCTGTATCTCTGCATTTTTTTAATTTTCTGCAATTTCTACAATTTCTGCAATTTCTACGTTTTTTCTGCAATTTCTGCATTTCTGCGTATTTTTAATTTCTGCGTTTTCTGAAATTTCTGCATATCTGCGTTTTCTGCAATTTTTGTATTTTCTGCAATCAAAAACGCGAGTGAGCGGGCGGCGAAATTTTTCGAAAATAAAAAACGTGACTCTTAAAACGGACGGGTTGGTTTGTATAAAAGATAGATCGGGATCGTTTTCCCAAGCCCAAGCCCAAGCCCAAGCCCAAGCCCAAGCCCAAGCCCAGGCCTCAGTCCTCAGTCTTATGATATATACTAGACTCACTCTTATATATATACCCTACTCCCTCAAGAGAGAATGAGAGCATGTGGGACAAGTCCTCCACTCTCCTCCTTTCTCTTCCCACTTGCACCCTTAGACTTTCTAGTTTGGGCCTAGTTCCCTACTGAAAATTGACAGTTTTAGGGATTCCGAGGGCATAGAGTGACCAAACGGAGGGCTGTAAAGCACGGCACGACCCTCTGACCGATACGCTCGTTTTGAGCTATCACACGGCCCATTCCACGACACGCTCTAAAAAATCTAGCAAAAAAAACAAACAAAAAACACGCTAAAAACTAATCACAAGGCCTCCTAGAGCAGCTTTTTGACACCTTAGGGTATCAAAAGCACATGCACTTACGCTATGGGCAGGTGCTAGAACACGAGCATATTGAGGGTGCCTCTGTTCATACGGACACCCATTACCCATCCACGATAAGCTCTAGACCCTCAGCGGGGACACAAGGTAGCACCACCCAAGACCCTAAAATAGCCGCTAGTGATTCCTCCTCCGACTCAGAAATCATGGAAGCATACCCTACCCAAAACACTGAGAGAGAAGGCCATGCACCTCCCAAAGCTCCACAGCCTAGTACTAGTATGTTTAGCCGTTTCATGGAAACATTAGGTAGAGCTACTCGCTCGGAACCTGATGCAGATGAAGCACGCGAAAGGGGTGGGGAAGTGGACTCTCCTTTCACATCGCACGTGGACCCCACACCCCCAAAGAGTGTCCATGTGGATATCCTGCCAACTTCTTACCAAGAAGGCCCTGTTGAGCTGCCTCCTTCAGAAGTTCCCTCTAGAGTACCGTTGGTGACAAGTAAAACCATGGGGAGCAACATTGCTTCTACCTCACAAGACACCGTTAACACGTCGACTCTAGAAGGATTGTTCATTAATGATCATTGGACATACGACCTCCACACTGAGGTGTTGACGGATCTACACTCTGGCCACGCCTACCATGTAGGATGGATAGAGATTGTACAATCCACCTCTAGTGCCACGAGCATCGAAGATCAACAGAAAATGATCTGTAATGTTATCCATGGCATTATTCAATCAGAAAGGCAAAACCGAGGGGTAAATATACTCTCAACTGGCCCCATGAGATTTCTGGATACGAGCAAGGCTCAACAGCCTACTCTATCACAAATGGAGACTCCTCTAATGAGCCCCATGGACCTATCTTACGTCATTTCACCTGGGGTCTCTATGCAATCTGAGCCTCCGAGCGAAAACTTTAGCTTCCCTAACTTGGCTCAACCCTCTATTAAGGAAAACCCAGTGCTCACTCCAGGGATAAGCCTGACAGAGAATGTACCGATGACATCTACGGTTAGCGCAGTGCCACTACCTAGTGTCGTAGTACCTAATATGGGGCCTCGACCATATGTGCCTCTAGCCCCTTATGCACACATGGCCCCCACACCTCCAATTGTACCACTTGCTTATGCTCCTCGAGTGCCGCTCCCTAGCTCTTATCCGAGTGGACCTATGCCCGGTTATGTTCCATATCCTGCATCATCCACACATATGCCAAGACCGGTACCCGTTCCTCTCCCACATATGATTCCAAGAGTACCTCCACCGGCCCTGCCTCCTCACATAGGTGACTTGGCAGCGTTTGCTCAAACCATAGGTCGATCTATCGCAGAAAATATGCGTCATGCATCTGATAGAGAGCCTAGAAGTAAGGCAGTACAAATTGCCAAACACACGCAAAAATTCAATGGGGACGAAGATGCTAGGAAACACATTGAAGTGTTTGAACAAGTATGTGATTCCTTAGGGGAACGCAACGAACTACATAAGTGCAATGCCTTAAGCTTGACATTAAGTGGGAAGGCTGGAGATTGGTATAGGACCCTAAGGGTGGACGAGAAAACAATCTACCCTACCCTTCGAAGGTTGTTTCTAAAGGAGTACATACGAGAAGGTGTGCTTTGGGGTGTAGCATCTCAGCTACAGAAGGCCGAACGTAAGGAAGGAGAGTCAGTAAGGGACTTCATTAGTCGTCTAAAGCACTTAAACTCTCGTTGCCCTGTAAATGAGCGCTTCAACAATAACCAACTGCTTGATCGATTCATTCGAGGGTTGAGGAATGAAGGAATCTATAATGGACTAGTGATTAGAGGTATCACAACCTGGGAAGATGTCACTGCCAATGCAATCCAATTAGAGGACAACTTGATGATAGCAGGCATGAGGGTGTCTACTGACACGAGATCCACTAGCTCACAAGCCATTGAGTATGAACCCATGACTACAAAGCCCATTGCCAATGAGCCAAAGGTATTTGAGACATTCTTGACAGACCTCACCAAGGCAATCCAAGAGTCTCTTAAGGATAATCGACCCCCTCAAAATAGTCACATGTATCCAAGAAGGGAGCAACAATGGTATTCCATTTGCTTAGGTCCACATAGCACTAGTGAGTGCCCTACGTTTAGAGTAAAATTTAATGGAACTTGCAACGCATGTGGTAGGTATGGTCACCAAGCTAAGGATTGTTTAATGATCAAACGTATGATGGCAAATAGACCACCTGTAGCCTAGACGGATGCACCTTGAGCTCCTGTATTGATGCCTGCTCCACCTGTTGAGCAACTACCGCAACACATGGTCCCTAGATCTCAAAATGTTGTACAAGCTACACCGTTACCACCTCCTGTGCTAGGACCGCAGCCCCCGTATCCAAGAGTCGCCCCTATGAACCAAGTGGGTTGCGAGCCATCAAATGCTTATGCAGATGGCTGTGAGGAGGAAATAGACACTAGTATTGCCTACGGACTTGATACATTGGAAGAGTGTCCTATATACTACATGGAAGATTGTTGGGGACAAGTCAAGCCGGTTTATCAAGCTGTTGCTCTCGCATCCAGAGGTCAAAATATCAACACCCAGGTTAGGAGGCCACCTCTTCAATGCTACAAGTGTGGGGGACCACATCGAGTAGCGGAGTGCCCTATTAGGCTGCAAAAGAATGCTGCACAGATGCAAGTGAATCAAGGGAGCACGTCTGCAATGCCAATACTCACATGTAATCGTTGTGGCATAGATCACTTGATTGCCCAATGCCCCTATAACCTAAATGCGCCTAAAATCACACCCCTGAATTTGGTCGAAATTGCTAGTGTGACGTCGCCAATACCACCCGTCGCACCCGCTTATGCGATTACACGGTCCATGCTTCAAGGGCCAGGACATATCCTCGAAGAGAGAGATACCGCGTCAGTTATCCAAGCAAAGAAAAAGAAGACACGAAGGAAGAAGTCGCAGAATACGGAAAATTCAAAGCCAAGTTCCAAAACAAACATAGGAACAGGAGATGACCCCGTGTATATGAATGACCTCGAGGATGATTCAGATTCAGTCGAGACAATGGAGACTAGAACCAATACCACAAAGGGAAAGACCGACAAAGAAAACCGTAACATGGAACCAAATGAAAACCGAATGAGAGAAAACCATAAAGAGCCTCTAAAAACACCACAAGTGTTTCCAAATCCAATCCAAGACCCCCAAGATAAACCGCAGGGGCAAAAAGGGAAGAATCGTAAAAAGAAGATTGGGACGTACCCAAACCCTGTAGACGAGATTAAGCAGGTGAAACATCTAAGAGGTTTAGTGGAGGAGACTCAAAGGAAACTAGAACCAGAACCCATGCATGTAAAAATTCATGACACAGTGTTTCCCACGCAAGTTCATCCACCCCACATGAACCATAGACTGTTAGCCATATCTAGTATCATCCAAGAAGGGAGTGAGGACAGGACATCAGAAAGTGAGCATACACCCTTCTTGTTGGAAAGGATGTTTAACGAAGGAATACCTGATCCCATTGAGGAATATGAGATTCCATCCTCACCAGTTCCTAGTCAAGGACCTACACCCTGCAAAACGCCAATGAATGTTGCCAAACTAGTGGACTTCATGTCTTCTGAGGTCCGAACCACGATCATAGCAAAGCTGTATGGAGATCCTGAGTTATTCCTTGCACTTCGAGCATTCCTTAACGGAGAGCTACGAACGGGATTACCGCAGTTTGCGCAACCAAATAGGCCTGACTCGATTATGATTGATGAGGAAAATCATGTGCAATCACTTGACTTAGATGTACACGAGTCTGTGATCGAGGTACCCATTAACGAATTAGGCCAGTATTTTGAAGGCGACGAGTCTAATGCGACCCTACCCATCACTACCAAGAGATTAACTATAAAGGGAATTCTTGATGGTGGTGCAGGAGTTAGCATCGTTACAAAAGATTGTTGGGAATCCATGGGAAAACCCCGCCTCAGTGTTACTAACATTGTGGTAAAGATGGCAAATGGTACCAGAGCCAAACCTATGGGGATGCTCAAGGATCTTAAGATCAAAGTTCTAGGATACAAGGTGCGACATACGTTCATTGTAATGGATTTCTCTAAACACCTTATGTCATATGAAATGATTTTAGGACGACCATTCATGAGGGAAGCACAAATGGTTCACGATTGGTCTAAAAATCATGTCTATTTGCAATTCCAAGACTCTGTCCTTAGAGTGGATTTGGTGACTGGTAAGGTACACCCCTTAGGGAGTAAAACCATTATTGATCATCGCTCTGACACCACAGTTCACTCGGCCCCACTACAATATTGTTACACTTGTAAGAAGGATACAGACATTGGCCAAGATTCTCCTTATATGGATATCCTACCTGGGATGACTGAGTCAGACAATGTAGACTGGGTCCACCTAGCATCAACCATAGACACTTGGGGAAATAGGGGGACGACCTGGGTAACACCTGAGGGGGATGAAATGCATATACCCTTAAATATGCTACAAGCAATGCATATCGCTTCTGACAAGACTCATCCTAAGGTAACAAACAAAACATACAAGTGGGTCCCTAAAGCTTCTTTAGTGACCATAACTAGTGCAAAAAAACGGAAACCTAGTAAGAACCGTACCACTCGCTCCAAGAAAAGTAAGAAAATGTTGCGATGGATCCCTAAACGACTATTGGAAGCCCAAGGCTACTATCAAGGGAATGACCAAATCTGGGTTCCAAAACGTAGATTGTGCTCTTACCTATCACCTGACCCAAGTGAGCCCAATCCCGTAGCTCCAAAACGAATCAATGATCGTGGAAAGAAAAAAATCACAGAATGCTACACACCCGCTCCCGAGCTAGTTTGGGTACCAAAGAAAGAACGATTTGTTCCACCTAGCTCAGGAAGGGGGGAGTCCCATGAAGCTTCTAGCTCCTCATGTAATACATCCATAGAGGTAAAAGCTTCTACACAGTCTCCATCTATAGTAGTGGACCTCCATGAAGCTACAAAAGAATCCACACCTCCCAGTGTTCAAAAATCACCTGATGAACCACTTCAAGTTCAATCCTGGGAGAGTACCTTACCACCCTTGCAACTTGACGAGGCACCTAGGGTAATAGAAAACTACTGGCAAAAATCCTCACCTATTACCAACTGGAACAATTGGTTTCAAAGGGTGACAAGCTCATTTCAAATGGTATGATCTACCCAAGGAAGGGGGGAGTGTTTGCTGACAGTCATCATTCATTTGTTTCCCTCTCAACCTTTTTCCCTGACCTCTCAATCACCAATCTTAGGGAATGTACATATAAAGCTTTATACTCACAAAAACAAAAATAGTAAAGAGCAAGAGCGCCTAGCAATGAGAGAGCACCCTATCAGATCTTACATATAAGTCCAAATTCACCGTGTCAATTCAAGCAACACACAAAAACAACTCTTATGTTTTAATGGCCTAACCAAATCTATCTGTCTTGTCAGAAATGGCTACTTCACCAGAGGCATGCACTTCTATTTTTGATGAAAGGTACCCCTTGTCTTTTCAACAAGTGTTCTACGTATGCTACCCTATACTTTCTTGCGAATGGGATTTGATAGAGAGCCTTGCATGTGAGAGAAATTTTTAGGAGTTAGAATGGCTGATACGTCTATGGCTAACTAGTGATCCCTACCCAGTAGCGAATGTGTCTCCAATGGCACATGCTTATTCTTTTGCACAAGATGAGTATCCACGCATCACGAGGTTCTTGATTAGCATGCTTGCACAAGAGGATGATGAAGAGGAACTAATAGAGACCGAGGAAGACTATGGCCTCACGGACAACGATTTTATTTATCTAGATGATGAGGATAGAGGCCTAGCCTTAGGGTGGCCACCCGGTTTATATAATATCCTCTTTCCTTGATTCTAAAAGGGGTGACAGATAGGTAGGTTAGGGGTCTAGATTGTGTTTTGAGTTTGTTTTTTAGGAGTTTTAATTTTTCCCACTGATGTGCCTCCTGGAGGTATTCCTTTTGTTTCCTAGTGTGTACAGGAGCGTGTTGCTATTGATAGGATTTGGACCTTCATGGAACCTTCAAATCAAGCGCGACCATCAACACAAACAGGTGTTTCTTGTCCATTAGCATTGCCCTTATCTTTTTGCATCTATGTTTGTCTGCTTTGATTGTGATTGGTAGCATAATATTCAGTGCATTTGCTTAGTATCAAACATTTAATTCAATGCAATCTTTTGTCATAATCACTTGTTTAGGGGTAAAAATCAAGCAGTCCGACTAAGCTAGTTTGACCAAGCTAGGTATTAAAGATCTTCTCTTAATACCATGGGGAATGCCTTCCTAATAATCAATGGTTACTTAGGTTCTTAATCCGATTTAGGCAGCATTGTATGAAATGTACTAGGGCTTTCTAGTGGGCTTAACCCTATTGACCTTTAGCGTAAGTATTATAAAGGGAGTTTACTAATGTGATGAGCCTGGGGAGGGTAACAGTGTTATATGACCCCCCAAAGTTACAAAATTAAAATGATGAAAATGAACAAACAAAAAATCAAAGTGCCACAATGTAAAATTTTAAGCTGGAAGAGAAATCTCAGCTTGATTTGGTACTTCACTCACATGTATCGCCTATGGTACTAGAGCCCTAGAGGTTCCCAGTGTGGGCGCTTTTCCTTGAAAAGCAAAAAACCCAAGGCATACAAAATAAGCACCCACTTCAAAATTGAATCAATGTGAAAAGACTTGGGGGGTCAAAGAAAAAGTAATCAGTCAGGCGATGATTTCATGAGAAATTCCTTTTATGGTAGCTTAACTACAAGGTTTTCTAGATATAGCCTCTAGTCAGCCCTTGAACATGAATACTTGGCTCTCGCGATTAAACAACTTAATTGACCACAGAAAGTTAAGAAGCTTACCCATGGTATTAATATTCGATCTCTAGTGCTTTTCGACCGTCAAATTAGCGACCCCAGACTTGTTTAATTTTTTACCTTTACATCTGTTTATGCATTTGATTACATTGCAATTTAATGTTCATTGTTAACAAATTGTTTGACCAATCAATGTGTCTACCTAAAACTGCATATGCTTTTTAAGAGAATGCAATTACTGTGCCAATGTTGTTTGATTTTGCAGTGACTGAAGAAGGCTAAGGACATTCATCTCAAATGCTCTTCCACCTCGACGAACCAGCTTCAACTCAATAGCTTCCGAGGACGGAATCTACATCAGGAAGGGGGGCATGTTAACCCTCACGGCACACGGACACCCCATCACCTACGATGGACGCGTATTATGTATTTGGTAGAGTCAGGTACCGGGCTTGTCGGACCAATAGGGAAAGGTAGAGTGATCGTCGATGAGAGGCGCACTTTAACTTGGACATTCAAGGGATTAGTTGGTTAAGCATGGGCGCCCAAGTGTGAATGGGGTGAGCTCCTATAAAAGCCAACTAAACCTAATTTTTACTCATTCTCTCATTTGTGCAATTGAAGAGAGCTCTTGCTCCATCTCCATCTTCTTCTTCTTCACCTCCTTGTGTGTGTGTGTGTGAGAGAGAGAGAGAGGGAGAGTGTGTGTGCGATCGAGCATTACAAAGGCACGACGGCGGCGAAGCGGTTGAGCGTGGCACGACTGCAGCTTCTTCTTCATCGCGGCGAGGAATCCACCACGAAGGCGAGCGTAGAGCGGTGAGTGACACACCCTTTGTTTTCTTGAGCTTGCTAGTTTAGGCTTGTTGTGTGCTTGGAGCCGTCTGTGGCTCGCACACGGTGTATTGGCAAGTCCCTTGCTTCGACAGTGCGGCAAGGAGCGCACAGAAATGCTCCTGATGCTCTACAGCTCTATCAGAAATGCTCACAGCAACTTTTGAACTTCACTTCAGCTTTCAAACACTCTTTTGCATCTTTTACAACCTTGTGATGAACCTAATAGCAAGTACAACATGCATGAAGTGCTCTAGATCATTAATCATGATGTCCTACTTACCCTACTCCTACTCATCATGTGAAATGGTGATAATGGTGTTTTGGTTGCTTCCTTGCCTCTCCGGACTCTCAAGCTCTCCTTTCACCACTTATACCACTCAAACTCCTACTCATCAACTCAACTAAGACCTAAAACTATCTAAGTCTACCTAAGTTGAAGGATCTAGGCCAGACACACGCTCCCTAGACTCTCTCTAAGACCTAGAGAGTCCTCCACCCTCTGATCCTATCTACATGTAAAACGAGACTCTGGCAAGCCAGAAAATCCCTATCCTCAAGGACTAGTCTCGGTCACCTACCTAGGGTTTTCGTCCCCGGCAGCAGCGCCAATGTTGGTGGATACGCCGCAACGGACGTCAGCACAGCGAGAACTCACCTAACAAGATTTGTTAGCTAAGGACAAAGCTCGACCCGCATGCGCATGGAAGCAAGCATAGGGTGTCAATCTACACTTGACCGACTCTCGACTAATTCCTTCAGAGGTCTCTACCCAATGTCTAAGCCACAGCCTTCAAGAGTGCTTAAGAAGAGGTTTCCTACAACGCTTCCAAGAGCCAAACACCCATCAAACGGTCTCGAAACACCATAGAACTTGAAGGAGACCCTACTAACACCAATAGGTTGCTCTCCCTAAGGTCTATGAGCCAAAACCCCAACCCTAAACATCTGGTGCAAAGTCACGTAGGATGTTTGGCCGAAATTTGCACGTCATCATTTCCAAAAACTAAAGTGCCTAATGTGTAGCTCTACTCATTGCAAATGCGTGGATGTGCTGAAATGCAAAAACAGATAACGTATGCTCACTGAATCACTAGATGAAGCTCGTAGGTCAAACTCGCAAAACCGGACCGTACGCCCGCAATGTAGGTATCGGCGCATAGCTCTCGTCGAAGGCAACACGCTGCAGTTCGCAGCATTCGATTCTGACCACCAGTGCGCGCGTTGTCGTGCTGTGACACGTACATAGTGGGAACGCATTCTACAAGAGTTATCTTGTAATTTTTTAGATCCATAATTATCTTTCCTATAATGTACATATGTATATTTAAGTATAATAATAAGCCTTCTATCTCATCCTATTATTTTTCTCAAGGGTAACATATCCTTACTTTACCATCAGAAAATACTATGGGAAAAGCATGAATAGCTCGGCCTCTTTAACTTGGGGCAAAAAGCATTGATTCTTTATTTCTACTATTTCATTATCATCTCACACCCTAGCTAGATCCTATATCTAGGGTAAACTCCAATATATATATATTCTATGTATTTTTTATACTTTTCTTATATTTCTTTTTAAATAGCTACTAGGAAAGAATCAAATCCTAGTGAGACTAGCCATTCTTGCAACAAGCTAACCTTGGAAGATCAACTCTAATCAAAGAAGGTCTTGCACTTGGTGTATCAATCAAAGTGGAATTATCCACTCTTCTTCTCTCTCCCACCAATAATGGTGCCGAAGGGTTTCAAGTAAGATGTGTTCTACATTGATGTTTTCTTGATTTCTTGTTGTTTTCATTTTTATCTCTAATCCAGCATATATATATATATATATATATATATATATATATATATATATATATATATATATATATATATATATATATATATATATATATGTATTGTTGGGTTCAAGCCCTTATTGGTCAGCTTATTGGTCAGCCCGTGAGAACAAGTCTCAAGGAATGCAGGTATAGACCATTAGTTAGTTGAGTTTGCATGTGGAAAAAGGTGAGGTAGACATCATCTTCCAAAGGCTATGTAAAGGATTCCATTAATAAAAAATTAATATAGCGTGTTCTTTTGCTTCAAGCTGTGTCGACATCTCTCTCTCTCTCTCTCTCTCTCTCTCTCTCTCTCTCTCTCTCTCTCTCTCTCTCTCTCTCTCTCTCTCTCGCCTTCTGCTGTGCTCAGCACCACGCCATGGCCCTTGGGCTGCATCCCCCATAGCCTCAGGTTCCAACAACTGGTATCAGAGCCCTACTGGGCCTCGGCTCTCAACAAAACCCTCGCGGGTACAGCCGCTTACACAGAGGAAAAAGACACAGTCGACCTGCATGCTTTTGCCCATAATCGGTAGCAGTAGATTCGCCCTGGCTTGCTGGAGAGATCTCGATTCTTGAGTGCCTGCAAATTCGGCATATACAGTCTACTGCGACCCCAATACCCTCCTCGCTGTCATCTTGCGCCATCTCTGCAGATCAGAGCTCGTTTTTCCCTTTGTGTTCACACTATTTAGAAAAAGTGGCCAGCTAAATTAACCTTCTCAGAAAGTGAACAGTCACACCATATTCACACTTTCGGTGCTCGATACCCGATTTGCAGGAAGTGCTGAATTGTCAAGGAGTGTTCGCAGCATATCAAAAGGCAGCATCTTAAAACGCAATCAATAGCTTGGTGGAAGTTCTGCCATATCATCTTGGGATGCTCAAAGGTCTTAGACTTGAAAAAGCATATCAAAATGGATGTAAGAACACACAAAAATTGCTTGGCTACATCAAGCATTTCAAAATACCATTGGCGGTACGTATGTGCGACCTACCCAAGGACTTGTCAACATGTTTTCCGGCATGGACAAGATAATGCATGCACATCAAGCTCTATCTAAGGTAACTTCCGACTCTTTCAAAGAATATTTTCTTCAAAAACCAAGAGATACATCAACAGATGCTGAAGATCAAGACCTGCTTCGAGACTACATTACAAGTTTTTTTTTTTCATCAACTATTTTTGCCAGTTTAGTGTCATAGTTTTTGTCAGCTTTTGTCTATTGTCAAAACCATCATAAAGTTTCAGTCAAAGCCTTTCTTTAGCCCATAAATCGTCAACTACTGTCATGCCATGATAACAAAACTTTGTACGGGTTATAGACACTGCCATCCATAAATGGTAAACCTCCCAATTTTTGTCAGTTCTCAGCCTATTTTTTTACCGCTTCTCATGAGGTTACTAGGTACACCTGAAACCCAAGGTTTGGCAGTGAACCAAAAACTCCAATACTTTTGGTAGCTAATGTTTTGACCTACACCCTATCTGCTCAAGGGGGGGTTACTGACCTAGCACCAGGTTATGGATAAACCAAAAATCCTTGGTTGTGAGAAAACCTAAAACTCACTGTTGACGAGTATACCAAAAACTCGAGGTATCATGAGTTGCTTGTCCAGTTCGGGCTTGAGGGGGGGACTGTTGGGTTCAAGCCCTTATTGGTCAGCTTATTGGTCAGCCCGTGAGAACAAGTCTCAAGGCATGCAGGTATAGACCATTAGTTAGTTGAGTTTGCATGTGGAAAAAGGTGAGGTAGACATCATCTTCCAAAGGCTATGTAAAGGATTCCATTAATAAAAAATTAATATAGCGTGTTCTTTTGCTTCAAGCTGTGTCGACATCTCTCTCTCTCTCTCTCTCTCTCTCTCTCTCTCTCTCTCTCTCTCTCTCTCTCTCTCTCTCTCTCTCGCCTTCTGCTGTGCTCAGCACCACGCCATGGCCCTTAGGCTGCATCCCCCATAGCCTCAGGTTCCAACATATATATGTATCTAATCTCATCTCCTTAACCAAACCTATCTCTCTCATTCTTAGTAATTCATCCTCTCTAGGTTCTCTTGCTACAGGTACATCTCTCCCCGCAGTATCCTTATTGCCTACGGGCAAGAATAGGGCTTGGGAGGGAAACTTCTCATCTCTTCACTTCTCTCATATCTACATTTCTCACATACTATCCTAGATGAATAACCCACATGATGATCATTTCTATCGCTTTCACTCTGTACAATCTATTAGAATTAACGTATGGATTAGCCGTAAAATACACTTTCAACAACGTATAGTGTTTCTCTTCGGCCCTGAAAGGCTCAATGAAATACTTCTATCATCGGATCCCATCATACTACCTCTCATAGACTATAATTTTTCTTTTGATGTAAGCATAGTTATCTTGCTATGAACCAAGAGGATTTGTACACACAATTAATCCCAATCACTAGACAAAATATATATATTATGGTAAGCACAAAACTACAATTCCAAAGAACAATTCGTAGCCTATTTGGTCAGCCAAGATTGAATGCCATTAACTCATCCATTAACCCTTTCATATTACCCATGATACGATATGACCATAGCCTTGATGTTTTCATCTTCGTATTGTTTTGACATTCTCTTTTGTGTTCTTTCTTTGTGGGTGTGAGTGCAAGAGAGAAAGAGTGAGTCTTCTTTGATTGCACTTCTTTCCAAACCCTAGTCTTCATGGCATCTATGGTTTAACTCCTTCATATAGTTTTTTTTGAGTTCTCTCACAAACTCTCACAGCCATAAGCCCGGTGCTTTCCTGGCAAGACCGCAAATTTCTCGACAGCGTAGCGTCAAGATGAAACTCTTACTCTCTCTCTCTCTCTCTCTCTCTCTCTCTCTCTCTCTCTCTCTCTCTCTCTCTCTCTCTCTCTCTCTCTCTCTCTCTCTCTCTCTCTCTCGTACACAGTACGCTCACTAACAGACTTTGCTTTTTCTTAAATGACAAAGGTTTTTCATTAAGGTCAAAAAGTGGTATAAATACCTTACAATCTCAAACCCTAATGTTCCAATTTAACCATCTACTCAATCTAAATGTCAAAACTAGGATACAATTTGGAAACTTCTGTAAGCCCCAATATTTACAAAGGTGAAATGTCGGGTTTTCTCAATAAATGAATAATTACAAAAAATAATAATCCGCTGAGCAGTCATTTTCAGTAGGATGTGTCCAACTTCTAACATCCTTAGCGTCATTAATGTCACGATTAGCGTCATAAAAACAACAACTGCAGTTGCAAAAGGTTTGCTTGATAGACGGTCATTACTCAACAATCCACTGATCTGCTGGTCGATGAAGCAAAACAGGTGTCGGCCAACTTCACTACTTGCAAACACACCACTAGCAGTAGTGCTAGCACACAACATAAAGAACAATCCAATTCTCAAGAGGTACCAATGCATCGCTGAGCAGCCAAACAAAAGTACATCTATTTAAATACGGTCGGCATCAACTGTACAGAATATCGTAAGGGACCACTCGGAGAACGATCCATTTGAACTAATGCAAGAAGCAGAGGCACAATGTGAAATCAGCATATTGTAAAATCTGTTCACCACAACAAAGAGAATTGTATTTAGTGCAAAAGATAAACATGAGTGCGGCTCCATACAAATACGCGGTACCGCTCGAGCTACAACAAAGGCAACAATCAACTGTCTTAAGATACCAATCATCATAAGGAGTGAGCGGGTTGAGTACATTGACTCCTCCCCACCACCACTTTGACAAAGGTTGCTATCTCGCAGCCAAAACCATAGTCAAGGCCATTACTTCTTGAAAATATCACATTCCATGACTACCACAGGAGATACAAAATCCTTGAGTCACACGAGTATGCTCATGTAGTGAGTTTTTGTGATGCGTATAACACCACCATCACAAAGAAACAACATCTCGTAAGATTCACAGAATATGATCCGAGCCATCAAACAGAGGGATTCTTCTTCTACGTCTTATTACAAAAACTTCCCTTTAGGAATGATATGGAGCTACTATCCCCAACCAACATACCCTCTTCATATTTTCTAGAGTGCAAAATCCGTGGGATGATTCTTAATGATGAAGACTTGGAGATGTAGATAAATGAGCACACCCAACACTACATTCTCATCTCTGAAAATACACAACAAAATTTAAACCTCATAAAACAAAATTCCACCCTCAATCGGGAAAATCCACTCACTTGTACATTGAATGACCCAATCAATCCACGAGTATCCCAAAGTCGTGCTAGAATGTTGAAACTACTGCAAGAATTCAATGAGACCGACAATGCAGTTCTGACCTTGCAAATTGATTGTACATCAGGCCTAAGTAATGGCCTCCACACATTACACGCATTTCAGGATGTGGAAAGATGCTCCTCAAAAAATTCTTCATCTCAAGGTTCATAAATGATAATAAGATCGTTATCCTTACTGCATCAACTAGAGTAGCAGCTGATCGCCTTAGCAGCCTAGCAACTATAGTCCACTATCAATTAAAGATTCCTTCTTTCAAACATCTTTTTCACAAGCAATTCATCCCACAGATGAAAGATTTGTCACCATATATGTCTCCAACGTCATTATCATAGACGAGATATCGATGCTAAGGAGTACAATCTTCAATATGATCATTTGCCAAATAGTTAACATCAATAATGGAACACTTCTCAACACATTTAGTGAGAAGCTCATCTTGCTTTTTGGAGATTTGGTGCAACTTTCTCCAGTGTGCCATCATGAGGGACCGTTATGCCATGTTTGCAACATATAAAACTCAACATACATCACTGCAGCCACCACCCACAAAATGACCTTCTCAGTTTTCCATGCTGCAGACCCCTCATATGTTTGATTCTTGGATATGATTCATGTCAGGCAACCAACAAAGCAGCAAATAGTAGAGACGCTATCGCAATGTGTAATTGGGGAACCTCAACTTCTAAAAACAACCGACAACTCAACTACACTGATATGCATTGATAGGGAGGATTTCTATAAGTATAACAACTTAATTCTACAAAAGTCTTTCTTGCCATCTAATATAGTTGCCCTTGCACTTAAGACAAATTCTCTTGACAAGCCAGTGGTGCAACAATGGCTCCAACACAAAGCTTTCCATCAGATGGACATTACTGCAATTGGCGCTAGATGTATGATTATAGAGAACACTAACTTGGCTATAGGTGCAACGAACGGCTCTACCTGTTGTATACTTTCTTATTCATACGACTGCACATGACATATTGCTTCTATAGAATTATTGTTACTTTCCATTGGTGCCACCATGGCAGTACGAAGGACTGAACATGGTTCCACAAAAGCACATTCCCTTTGTCACTCGCGTACGCAACACTAGACACAAATCTCAAGGGGCTATGATATCAAAGAAATCCATCCTCATCATAAAACAATCTTTTGTCCCGGCCTTGGCATACGTCATGTTCTCTTGTGTGACAGAAAGATGCCATTGCAAAATACATAACATTCCAACCCCAAGGATGGTTAGATATTTTCCCCCTCGTTTTGACAAAAAATTGTCATGTTTACTTGGGTCTTTCATCTTGTTGTCTGCATAAACTATACAATTGATCACCCAAAGAAGATTTTCTTGAATGCAGATTTTTTTGCGGCAAGCGAGATCCTCCAACATCTCCTCATGGACACCGACCAGGTAACCATTCCTTGCATTATTATATTTTGTGACTACATTTTCTGCCATTCAATATTTCAAGGACTCAACCATGATATACCTCTATCATTCAGATATTTGATAGGTTCATCAACATCACAGCTACCTCAAAACCTAAAAATAGTTCTTCCGTATACCCAACTTCAAATCAAATGCGACTAGCAAATATGGTTGGTGAGGCCCCGGGTGCATTCATTGAAGGGTTTTGCACAACTCAGCTCCTCCATTCGTACATCAATAAATGTAGCAATAGAAACAAAGAATATAGAAATAGTGAGCTAAAGTTGGCAACAGGTACTTCGAACTTTTTGTGTTCTCGTATTATAGACACTTAACATTAATAAATTTTGTTGCTCCTACACCCTCTATCTATTTTTGTAGGGTTGCAAAAAGAGATACTACTATCCTTGGGCATTGAGTTTGACATGTCAAATAAACTACTGCTCGACACAGAAGCACAAGACACACTGAACACGGAGACTACTTGAATAACCACCTATGCAATCGAGATGCTTCACTACGACTACAAAATTGTCCTTGATAAATTGGTTGTCCTCGACAAGAATACAACAAACCAAGCACTTTCAAACATGGTTAAAGAGTTTGGCAAAAAATTCAAAGGGAACAAGAGGGCTACCTTAACTGATGAGAAATTCACATGGCATTTCAATAGAGATATTTTTGATGCCTGCTTTGGGGAGATGATCGATCCATTTCAAAAACTTGAACCGCTCTATGGTGAGCATCTGTACCCCGATTCAAGAATAGCATTATGTAATTAAACACTAACTGAACACACCATTGCAGTACATGACAACGACATGGATACCAGCAAGTAACTACCCAACAACATAACAAGTTCACAAGAGGAACCAGTCCGTTCCGACGTCGCTCCAACTCCCAAAAGACAACGACAAATGAAGAGAGCTACATAGTATACTCTATTAGATGCAAAATCAATAACCATATTTATATAGGCATGACATCTAATTTCAAAGCTAGGAAAAGGACGCGTTGTCATGAGTTTTTTCGAGCAAGGGATTGTGCATATGTACATACCCATGCATGGTGCATCGAATAAAGGATTGCCCATTTTCCAGAGCCAAGTGGTTACGTGGGGCCCACATGTGTACAGGTAGGACAGCATGTACATAGTGCATCGATTTTCATTATCACCAGTACCACTGTGTTTTTCTATAATAATGAGGAGTTGGTAGCATGTAAAACTTCTCGAGGAAGCTATCCGCGGGTCAACGACATGACGTAAGCATGTGCGTCAGATGGCATCTAGTGGCGTCAGGAGGTCGAATGGGTCAATACTTGCACGTGGATAAGTACGAACACAACGTGGGTGTTTTCTTGTGATAATTATGCAAAAAGGTCATCATGAGGACCATCTTTTGGGTCCACTTCACGTGGTGGTGGGATGCATTACTCGAAAAATTTGAGTGCCAGGTGTGCGGATGGATGCAACAGGGTGACAATTATGCACTGCGAGCCCAGTTTTTGGCCTATTCGGGGTCCGCCGTTTGAGGTCAACTAAAAGGCCAAGGGTGCCAAGTAATAAAGTTAAGTGTGGGAACTGAAAAATCAGAGAGAAGACCAGAAAAAACGTTTAGAGAAGAGGAGGAACAACCGCAACTGAGTTTTTGTTGTTTTTGGAGCTTGTTTTGGCCCTAAACTGCTCATCCGACGTCGGATTTGAGCACCTTGACATTGTAGACTAGGGTTTTGGGCCGTTCCGGACGCGATGGTGTTGTCAATTTTGACAAATTCCTCACTATTTTTCTGTTGTTTTGGCTGTGTAAGTTTCTCCTAGTAGCAAAGCTTCTACTCCAATTTGTGATTGTATCTGGCATATTTTACCCATATCGTGTGAGCTATTTGCCCCATTTGTGTTGGCCCAAGCTCAATTGTTTCTAAACTTCAAAATTTCTCCTCTTTTGAGCTGAGTTTTTTGGGTGTGTGTGTGTGTGTGTGTCTCTGTGCGTGTGTGTGTCTCTCTGTGTGGAGTGGGTAAATGGGTAGTCTCTCTCCTCTCACTCCATCAGTGTGTTCCCTATCTCGGCCAGGTGGGTTTTATAAGCCGAGTGGTGCCCCATAGTGTGTGTGTGTGTGTGTGTGTGTGTGTGTGTGTGTGTGTGTGTGTGTGTGTGTGTGTGTGTGTGTGTGTGTGTGTGTGTGTGTGTGTGTGTGTGTATCATCCCAAGAGTGTGTGTCGGGTCATAATAGAGGCACTGTCTGTGTTTCCATCCCGCTCACATTCTTTTGGCGCCCCCACGGAGGATCTTCTTCGAGTACCTTCTGCTTCGAGCTTCAAGCTTCAAGCTTCAAGATTCCAGATTCGAGGTTACAGGTTACAGGTACAGGTACATGTGATTCACACAGGTATAGGTAGTCGGAGTAGAGTCATACATTGGCAAGCGGGAGTCACTTGCAGTTGCCGTGGGTATGCATCATTTGGCGCCTGTTTGAGAGCATTATCTACTGGTATTGTACGTTACTTGTGGATACTTCCATTGTACGCCTTTGTGGATCCATACTTGGTTTTATTTGGCAGTCCCAACCATTTTTGAGACTTGGTTTGGAAGATAGTCATTTCTGAGACTTGACTATACGATTTGCATAAGCTTTCGTGAAAGGGTCGATAGCGTGAGGTTTTATTGAGCTGGGGGATTCTCAAATGTGAAATCCTTTCGGTGGTGATACAGGTGGCTGGAGCACCCTTTTTGTGACCTCCCCACAGTCTATGTACTAGTGATTCCTACTTGATGCTCGGGTTCTATTGTTGGTAGTTTATGCATACATATATAGTCCATATTTTGGGTTCTTACTGCTCTACTTCTGGGGAAACTCTGCCAAAATTTTTCCAAGTTGTGATGGCTGGATTTTTGGTCTTTTGAGCCATTTATGTTGTTATGCTGCTGAAATTTTGGCAAAATCAGAGGATAAGACAGGTGTGGTTTCTTGGGAGCTGCATGGTTGACTTTGATGGATGATCAAAATGGCCCTCAATTCACTCCTTTTCATTTAACTCGAAGAATACAGATAAATGTTCATGTGCCCAAGAAGATTTTTTTCCAACAGCGCATAGTCTTTATGTTCGGGCCAAGAAGATTAAGAGAGATACTGGAATGCCCTTTGCCTATTGTAATTTCGATGATTAACTATGAAAACTCATTTGATGTGCACGTGTTTGTCCTTATCTAAAGACAAGATCCATTGAAGTTTCTGGGGATTAATGAGTCATTCAAAAGTTTTGGGTTCTTGCACGTGTGTTCGAAGGGGTTCTCAAAGCATCAAAACTTGGGTAGCCATGGCTTTATCTTATCCGGAGTTTCATGGAAGAAGTGATGAAGATGTGGAAGAGTTTTTGGAAAAGATGAAAGTTTTCTGCATTAGCAATCAGATTCATGACCTAGCACAGATGTTACGTCTTCTCTAGATTTGTTTGAAGAGTGATGCACGAGTTTGGTCAAAAGCATTTGAAGAGGAGTTGCGTGTGGTTGATCCACCTATAAGATTGAGTTGGGAAAATCTAAGGCATGGATTGGAAGTGGAGTTTGTGAAGACAGAAGATCCTGACAAAGTGTGGCAGGAAGTACAAGGTTTGGTGCAAAAGGAAGGTGATCAGTAGTTGCGTACATACGTAAGTTTTCATTGGCATCGGAGAGGATGTGCAAGGCCTTAGCACCACAAGTACCCCCACCTGACATGATGAAGGACATATGAAGATACACTAGAGATAGCAAGGAACAAAGAGTGGAAGCTGAGGAAAATGAGCCAGTTAGGGGTGGAGACTTTTCCCATGAGGTCTGAATTTCATCCTATGGACTCTTTACAGGGTCGCATGCCAGGGGTTCATCATGAACCAGTGGTTTTTGTTACTCCTCAAGTTATGCCAGCACTGGTCACTACAGCAGTCCAAGATGATGGGCTAAGGCAACACATAAGGCAAGTGGTAGATTTAATGAAGAATCTCAGCCTAAACATGCTAGGTCAAGTGGGAAATAATCGAGGTCGAGGGAGGTTTGCAAATCAGTCAGGAGGTGAAGAAAGACCTAGGAATGGTGTTGGACAAAGCAATGGTAGGTTTTGGAGGCAGACGCCCACGTGTTATAATTGTGGAGAGTTGGGCCACATCAGCCCGCAATGTGATAAGCCACCAAGGATGGGGGGAGACATGTATCCATTGCCAAGACAGGGGCTAACTAGGTTGAATAATTATGGCATCGAAATCAAGGGAGAAGAAGGAACTAGTGGATTAACCCAAGAGGAAAAGGGAAAGACAAAAGTGCTAAGTGTAGTGACCTTGGAGAAATCATCAAAGCTAGAGGATACATTAGTGATGCCTATTGGAAAGAGGACCACAGAGGACAAGGAAGGAAGAAGTGCCCCAGGTCCTAGTAAGAAGAAGGGAAAGAGCCATGAAGGCGAGGATGTCAAGGCCAAGAGGAAAAGGAGGGCCCATCGCAAGTTTCATGTTTCAGATTTTCCACTAGGGGATGGGCAATTAAGTTATGACTTGAAGGAGGATCTGACAAGCAGGAAAGCCGATGTTACTTTTGGGCAGCTTATAGAGATGGTGCCTAAGCTAAAGCGACAATGGAAGAGGATGGTTAACCCAATGGAGAAAGAGCCAGAGAGAGGTTCAGTGAAGGTGTTGGCGATGGATGAGCTACCAGACATTTGTCCAATAGTAGATGCGTGGCACAAAAGAAAAAATTTGGGACAAGGTTATGTGGATGGCGGAGCCCAAATATGTGTCATAACACACTCATGTGTTGAGAAGATGGGTCTCACAGTAGCGGTGTCAGGCTTCCGGATCAGATTGGCCAACCACCAAAAAGTAAAATGTTTGGGTGTTGTAAAGAGCTTAGAAGTGGAGGCATATGATGCAAAGGAAGTGGTTGATTTTCATGTGATGCTAGCGGGGTTGGGAGCATATCCTATTATACTGGGCACACCATGGTTACATGCAATGGGAGATGTTCAAGATTGACGATGTGGTACGATTAGCCTCTATGGAAAGACAGGTGCCAAGAAGCTATATAATATGGACACAAGGAAACGATTGGAGGAGCTTTATGAAGATGAAGATGAGTCTAATGATGAAGACTATTCCACAGTGTTTGACGAGGACAATGATAGTACTACTAGCAGTGATGAGGATGCTAATGTTGCATTTCTTTTGATGGACAAAGAAACCATGAGTCTGGTTTAGTCGCATTTGCAAATGAGGTTGAAGATGAAAGTGAAGGGCCTTATGAAGTGATTGAAGGGCTGATGCAAACCAAGGTTGAAATGTCAAAGAAGCAGGAATTGATGACACAAATGATCAGTGGAGACCTCTCAACTATGGAGAAGGAGATATTTTTGCATATGCTGGCTAGTTTTCCTGATTTGTTCATTACTTCATATGAAGAGATCAGAGGGTTCAAGGGCGAAGAGATGCATATAGAGCTGAAAGAAGGTGCTAAGCCAGTGCGAAAAAGGCTAAGAAGGATGGGTCAAGAGCAAATGGAAGCCTTGCGGGAAGAGGTGGACAAGTTATTGAAGGCAGGGTTCATAGTCCCAATGGAAACCACAGAATGGGTGAGTCCAGTAGTAGTCAGTTCAAAGAAGGATGGAAAGTGGAGGATTTGTGTAGATTTTAAACCCTTAAATGCAGCCACTAAGAAAAACCCATATCCTCTTCTATTCATTGATCAGATCTTGGATTCAGTGGGGCTGGTTATGAGAGGTACAATGTGTGTGATGGTTTTTTAGGCTATTTTCAATTGAAGATTTCTCTTAAAGACCGAACAAAGACAACTTTCATTATGCCATGGGGCTGCTATTGCTACACGGTATTGCCATTTGGGTTGTCAAATGGACCATCTTTCTATCAAGAGAGAGAAAATTGGGTGTTGGAACCATTCATTGGTAGTTGTGTTAAAGCTTTTATGGACGACTTATGTGTCTACAGTAGTAGGGTTGTACACCATTGTTACCATATACATGTGGTAGTGATGTGTGTGAACACACTAGGACCGCCGGGGCATTTTTTCCCTCTTTAGGAGGTTTTTTCCCCCGTGCATTGTATATACGCCCATCACTCTAGGGCTATCTATCTTTCCATTGCACACTAAGTAACACACTCTCTATTGTGTGCCTTGAGCTTCCTTCGTCTTCTCCAAGCTGTGTGTGTTTCTCTGCAACCCTAATTCCAACAATTGGTATCAGAGCAGGTCACGTCCTCCCGGGCTTAGTCGCCAGCTGCTCCAACACACGCCTGCTCACTTTATCCGATTTCAGTGAGCTTTGGCGAGCGTTCGTAGGTCGACAAATATTTTGGGCTCATTTCGGCCTCCGTTTCCACTACGGGCAGTACTGCACAGGCTATTTCGTCATTTTGTGCAGATTTTCTGTCAGTGCCGCTTTCTGCATAACAGGTGCCTTATAGTCTTCTACGGTTTGTGCTATATAGCACAAGGTGTTCCCGCTCCATTTCTCCTATTTTCGAGCAGTTTTCACATCAGGTGCAGCATTTACCATGGCTGACAACAACAACACAGATGTGTTCAAGATGTTTGCTGCTGAGGACAGGTTGGATGGGGACAACTACCCTATGTGGGCTTATATGATGCAACATGTTCTTGTGTCAAAAGGTGTCTGGAACATTGTGCAGGGCATTGATGTACGTCCTGGTTCTGAAGATGTAGGCGATGTTGAGGATGTTGCAGGTCTTGCTGCAAGGATTGCAGCTGTTAGAGTTGTTTTGCCTACGGCAGAACAAGCTCGTTAGGATGTTAAGGATGCGCAGGCTCATGCATTGATTGCGTTGTCTGTGAAGCGCACCATTATTCCTCACATCCGTTCAGCAAAATCTGCAAAACAGGCTTGGGATATTCTAGCAGGTCTTTATGCAAGCCGCAATGAGGCTAAAATTGCTTTGCTGCGTAAAGAGCTAGAGTCGAAGATTATGCATGAGGAAGATGATATGGACACTTTCCTTGCTAGTGTCAAGAATATCAATGAGCAACTCATTTCTGCAGGTGAAGTCATTTCGGACAGTTCCCTTGTGCAGACTGCTCTTGATGCCTTACCAGATTCCTACCAGACTTTTGCTAGTACTTGGAGACTCATGACCCAAGGAAATCCTGAAGTTGTCAAGTTTGATGCATTATGCACATTGCTGTTGCAAGAGTCACTTTCTAGAAAAAACAGGACTAGGCAGCGTGCAGTTGAACAGGCTTTCATTGCTTCTCAAAGAAAGGGTGGTAACAGTAATGCAGCCACTTCTTATGGTTCTGCTGCGAGTGGCAAAAATTCTGTTCCTAATGCTTCTGGTGGCAGCACTTCGTCTGGCAATTCTGGTGATAAGGGCAAAAAGAAGATGCGTTTCCATTATTGTAAAGCCAATGATCACTTGATCAAGTCGTGTCCTAAGTTGAAGGCCAAAGAGGCTAAGAAGAAAGAGGGTGGTTCCACTGCAAATGCTAGTTCCACTACAAATGCAACCATTGTTGAGTCTTCTGTGAAAGGAGATTGTGATGCTGATGTTGATGCAGAATGGGCTTTTAGCGCAGAGTGCACTTACAATCCTGCTGTCCATGATGCATGCTTGTCAGTTGCTGCAGATTCACATGTGTGGTATTTCGACAGTGGTGCTACAAAGCACATTACCTCACATCGTGAATTGTTTACCTCTCTCGAGTCTGTCCCTCATGGGAATTCAGTCACTTGTGCCAACAACGCCTCTTATCCAGTTCAGGGAGTTGGAAAGATTGTGCTCACTGCTGCTAATGGCAGTTCCTTCACACTTGTTGATGCACTTTATGTACCTGGGATCAAGAAGAATCTCTTGTCTGTATCCGCACTTGCTAGACTTGGACTTGTAGTCAAATTTATGGATGACAGATGTACAGTTCATGATCTCAGTTTTGGTGATGAAATTGTTGCATCTGGGCTTTTGTGCCGTGGGCTGTATAAGCTCACTTTGTATGACAAGTGTGGACAAAATTTTGCAAATGCTGTCGCAGATTCAAGGGCTATTTCATATGCAAAACTTTGGCATGCACGTTTTGGTCATCTGAATTTTTCCAGTTTGCTGCGTTTGCAGAAATCTGATATGGTTGCTTCTTTGCCGCCTCTTGAAGCACCTATCAAACATGTTTGTGAAGGCTGTATTCTAGGTAAAATGCAGCGTTCTAAGTTTCCAAAGGATGGTTCAGTTAGGGCCACATGCAGGTTGCAGCTTGTGCATAGTGATGTTTGTGGGCCCATGCAAACTCCGTCCTTGGGCAATTACCTGTACTTCGTGACTTTCATTGATGATTACTCCAGGCATGCGTGGGTATTTCCGCTTAAAGCGAAGTCCGAAGTTTTTATGTGCTTCAAACAATTTTTGGCTATGGCTGAAAATGTCTCAAAATGTACTATGGGCACCCTCCGTTCCGATCGAGGGGGGGAGTATATGTCTCATGAATTTAATGCATTTCTGGCTAGTCATGGGATAAAACACCAATGTACAGTGCCTTATACACCTCAGCAAAATGGTGTTGCTGAGAGGAAAAACAGGTCACTAACGGAAATGGCACGATGTATGGTCAAAAGTCAAGCTTTGCCGCATTCTTTTTGGCCTGAGGCCATCATGTGTGCCACTTATGTACTTAACAGGTGTCCTACGAAAGCTTTGCAGTCTATTACTCCATATGAAGCATGGCATGATAGAAAGCCTTCTTTTGAGCACATGCGTGTTTTTGGCTGTTTGGCATATGCTTTGGTGCCACAAGTGCAGCGCAGAAAATTGGATGATAAGGTTGTCAAATGTATTTTTGTTGGTTATAGTGCTGAAAGCAAAGGTTACATGTTGTATCATCCGCAAACAAAACGTATTTTGGTTTCACGGGATGTAGTGTTTGTGGAAGATTCTGTTCAACCCTTGCTGTCATGTACTAGAGACAGTAATGTAAGCTCACAGGACATTTATGACACTTTGTTGCCTCTTTTCAGTGGTGGAAATACGAATGTAAGTTCCAATGAGGCAAATGTACAGCCTATGGGGGTTTCTGAAAATGTTTTAGAACATCCTATTACTGATGCAGATGTACATGATGTACTTGATGAGGAAAGGGCTGAAAATGAGCAGGCTAGAGGTATGCCAAAATGGCTGGTGCACACTTTGCGTGACAGTAAATTGGATGCACCTTTATCTAGTCGTACTCGTTCAGGCTCTCGCCATGCATCTTATGCATCAGATTGTTATGCCTTGGCTGTGTCTAGTTTACATGATGTTGAGGAGCCTCTGTCTTTTGATGAAGCACAGAATTCAGAAAATTGGATTGCTGCCATGAAATCAGAATATGATGCACTTATAGAGAATGACACATGGACTTTATGTGATTTGCCTCCTGGCAAAAAGGCCATTGGTACGAAGTGGGTTTACAAGTTGAAACGCAAGCCGGATGGTGAGATCGATCGCCATAAGGCTCGACTTGTTGCAAAGGGTTATGCACAACAAAAAGGCATAGATTATAAAGAGACTTTTGCTCCCACTTGTCGTATGACTACTGTGCATTTTCTATGTGCATTGGCAGCTCATTTTGGTTGGGATGTACATCAATTAGACATTGTTACTGCTTTCTTGAATGGTGACATATTTGAGGAAGTTTATGTAACGCAGCCTCGCAGTTTTGTCATAAAAGGACAAGAGGACAAAGTGTGCAAATGTAAGAAGGCTTTGTATGGGTTGAAGCAATCTCCTCGTGCTTGGTATGAGAAAGCTGACACTCATTTGGTTAAATGAGGCTTTCGTAACAGTCCAACAGAAAGCACATTGTATGTAAAGCGTGAGGATGATGTATTTCTCATTGTGGTTCTTTATGTTGATGATTTGCTGATCACTGGACCAAATGAGAGACATATTGCTGAATTTAAGGCTGATTTGAATGCCACTTTCAAGATGAAAGATTTGGGGCTGTTGCATCATTACTTGGGTATACAGTTTAAGCAGTGTGATGGTGGTATTGCCTTGTGTCAGAAAAGTTACATAGAGACATTGCTATGTAAGTTTGGACTTGAGGATTGCAAACCTATTGCCACTCCCATGGAAACAGGTTTGAAGTTGAGTCTACATGATGTTGGCGATCCTGCTGATGTCACTCTTTACCAAACTGCTGTTGGCTGCCTCATTTATGTATGCAACACGAGGCCAGATATTCAGTTTGCAGTCTCGCAGGTCAGCAGATTTATGCATAGCCCAGGGTCTAAGCATTGGCAGGCTGTCAAGAGGATTTTCCGCTACCTTAGTGGCACTTTACATCTTGGCTTGTTTTATCCCAAGGGGGGATCATTGCCGCCAGACTTACATGCTTTTTCGGACTCAGATTGGGCTGGTTGTTTTGACACGCGAGTGTCCACAAGTGGTTTTTGTTTCATGCTTGGCAGTTCATGTATATCATGGTTGAGCAAGAAGCAACCTACTGTGGCCACTTTGAGTTGTGAGGCTGAGTACAGGGCAATCTTCATAGCTACGGTTGAGTGTGTATGGCTCAGACGCCTTATGGCTGACTTGGGTGTTGGACAGGACACTGCCAACACTATCTACACTGACAGTCAGAGCGCATTGGCAGTTGCGAGGAACCCAGTTTTTCATGCTCGCACAAAGCACATTGAGGTGCATTACCACTATGTCAGGGAGAGGCTCTCAGCAGGAGAGATCAGCTTGGCTTATGTGCCAACACAGGACAACCTTGCAGATCTTTTCACAAAGGCATTGTCTCGTGAGAAGCTTGAAGCTTTCCGCAAAGCTTTGGGCTTACTCCCCTTTGTGGACTGATCCTGTCGTCAGGGCATGGCACTTCCCTTTACTCATGTGCCAGCTCTCGTTCACCGCATCACTCCAGGGGGGATTTGTTACCATATACATGTGGTAGTGATGTGTGTGAACACACTAGGACCGCCGGGGCATTTTCCCCCGTGCATTGTATATACGCCCATCACTCTACGGCTATCTATCTTTCCATTGCACACTAAGTAACACACTCTCTATTGTGTGCCTTGAGCTTCCTTCGTCTTCTCCAAGCTGTGTGTGTTTCTCTGCAACCCTAATTCCAACAACCATGAGAAGCTGCAGATGGTATTGGCTCGATATGATGAATGTGGAGGACAACTAAATCCCAAGAAATTTCATTTAGCACAGCCAAGGATGAAGTTATTGGGCCATATGTTGTCCAAAAATGGCATTGAGGCTGATCCAGACAAGGTTAACAAAGAAATTGGCAACCTTTATACGCAAAGTGAAGTACATGGCACGGTTTATTCCATTATCTTCGCAGCTCCTTTATCCATTACAACAGCTCCATTATCTTCGCAGCTCCTTTATCCATTACAACAAGTGGAAAAGCATGATCCATTGCAATGGGATGACAAGTGTGAAGAAGTGTTTCAAGAGGTGAAAGAGGTGTTAGGGGGGTTGTCAGCCATGTAGGCTCCTGATTGGGAGAAATTGTTTTATGAAATCCATCAGTAGGGGATGATGCCTTTGGAGCCATGCTATTGAAAAAGGGGAAGGGCAGCCATTATATGAGGCCAGTGTATTGTGCAAGCCGAGTGAAGTTGGTAGTAGAGAGAAAATTCTCGGAAGTAGAGCTAGTGATGGCGAGTGTAATATTTGCTTGTCGACGATTTCGTCATTACTTGCTACCACGACCTTTTGTTTTCTTGAGGAACTATGCCTTTTTGCCACAGTTAATTAATGGCACTAACGTGTCAAATGTGGTCAAGAAATGGGTAATTGAGCTGCAAGAGTTTGAGTTATCTTTTCTAGTGGAAGACAGTACAAGGGCTACCCTAGCTGATTTGTTGACTTACAAGGAGAATCCCCTCATTGTTAAGGAAGAGGTGGTGAGAAAGGTAGTCGAAGAAGTGCCGCAGATTAGCAATGCACATGTTTTGTTCTTTGATGGCTCATACAGAAAGAGCCATGATGCGGCTTCAGGGGGTATAGCACTTTATGATCCAGAGGGGAAGCTAGTATGCAAGAGAGGGTTCAAATTGGATGCACATAGTAACAATGAGGATGAATATGCTACTTGGAAGCTGGATCACACATTTGTTTGAAGCATGGGATTAGAAAGTTGAGCATAAAAGGTAATGCCTTATTAGTTGTGAAGCAAGTGCTGGGTGTGTGGAAGAGCAAGAACACCTCATTGAAGGAAATGTGTTTCAGAATTAAAGGCCAGTTAAAAAAGTTTGAAGCATGGAGCATCAGACACATTGAACGTGCTCTAAATGGAGAGGCACATGAAGCAGCTCAAAGCATGATTGGGGAGCTATTTGTGTTGAGGACCAATTTACGTCTTTACCATGGCCGGGAAAGTTTGGCTCAAGAAAAGGAGTTTTTGTTAACAGGAATCATTCCGAAGGACATTCAGAAGTCTAAGAAGTATGGTTTTATGCGTAGAGCATACAAGTACAAATTGATTGGGGATGTCTTATACATGAAAGGGGTTGATCTCGTGTTGAGACGTGTACCTTGGCGGGAGGAGCTTTATAGAGTGTTGGAAGAGAATCATGAAGGCGCATGTGGTGGCCATTTTGCTCTAAAGATCACCTTGCATAAGATCTTGCAAGAAGGGTATGTATGGCCTAGTTTGCACAAGGATGTTCACCATTGGTGTAGGTCTTTCAATAGGTGTCATGCATTTGGGAAGAGAGTGTTGAAGCCAAAGCTACGAAAAACCATTATGGCGTTTGATGTGTTTGAAACGTGGGAGATTGATGCGATAGGCCCATTACCAATCACAAGTAGGGGCAAAACCTATACTTTGACTGTAGTGGACTATCTCTCTAAATGGGCAGAGGCTAAGCAGTAAAACAGATCACTGCAAAGGATGTGGCAAAATTTGTGTATGATGAAATATGTTGCAAGTTTGGGGTGCCACTAGAGCTACTTTCGGATAAGGGGCCAGGATTTAGAGCTAAACTTCTAGACTTTTTATGTGCGAAAATGAAGATTAGGCACCAACATACCACTCCTTATTACCCACTGTGTAATGACTTAAATGAAAGATTCAATGGTGAGTTGGTACAAATTCTTTCGAAAGTGACAGAGCACCAAGGAAAGAATTGGGATTTGGAATTTCCTAGTGCATTATGGGCTTACCGTACTTCGGGGAAGACAGATACAGAGTTTACTCCATTTCATTTGGTGTATGTAAAGGAAGCACTATTGCCTATGGAAGTAGAGTTGCCTGTAGTAAAGATGCTAGAGAAGTTGCTTGGGCCGCCTAGTGATGCATTCAAAGAGAGGCTCTTGCAGTTACAAGAGGTTCAGCTGGATAGGATGAGTGCATTGGAACATTATGGGCAGATGCAAGACAAAGCTTTAGAAAAGATAAATGAGAAGGTCAAAAGTAAGGGTATCGAGGAGCATGACTTGGTTTTGCGCTACAAGAGTAAGCTGGACAACACTTTCCAAAATAAGTTTCAAGTTAAGTGGGAAGGCCCTTTCAAGGTAGTGAAGTGTTTTCCAAATGGTACATATCAGTTGGCTAACCTGGATGGGATTCTACATAAGTCAAGGGTAAATGGATTGCGTATAAAATTGCATCATGCTAGATTGATGATGGTGGAGCAAGATGAGCTGTTTGTGGAGCAAGCAATTTTTGTGAGGGATGAGGAGACCTATGACGCGGCGAGTCTCATATCTCTTTTTGCTGTTGCTGATCATGAAATGATCTAGCAGGCTAGGGGATGGGCAAATTATGTCAGGAGTTTTTTCGAGCAAGGGATTGTGCATATGTACATACCCATGCATGGTGCATCGAATAAAGGATTTCCCATTTTCTAGAGCCAAGTGGTTACGTGGGGCCCACATGTGTACAGGTAGGACAACATGTACATAGTGCATCGATTTTCACTATCACCAGTACCAGTGTGTTTTTTCTATAATAATGAGGAGTTGATAGCGTGTAAAACTTCTCGATGAATCTATCCGCGGGTCAACGACATGAGGTAAGCAGGTACGTCAAATGGCATCTAGTGGCGTCAGGAGGTCGAATGGGTCAATACTTGCACGTGGATAAGTACGGACACAACATGGGTGTTTTCTTGTGATAATTATGCAAAAAGGTCATCATGAGGACCATCTTTTGTGGCCACTTCACATGGTGGCGGGATGCATTACTGGAAAAAGTTGAGTGCCATGTGTGCAGATGGATGCAGCAGGGTGACAATTATGCACTGCGATGCCAATTTTTGGCCTGTTCGGGGTCCATTTGAGGTCAACCAAAAGGCCAAGGGTGCCCAAGTAATAAAGTTAAGTGTGGGAACTGAAAAATCAGAGAGAGGACTAGAAAAAACATGGAGAGAAGAGGAGGAGCAGTCGCAACTGAGTTTTTGCTGTCTTTGGAGCCTGTTTTGGCCCTAAACTGCTCATCCGAGGTCGGATTTGAGCACTTTGACATTGTAGACTAGGGTTTTGGGCCGTTCCAGACACGATGGCACTATCCATTTTGCCAAATTCCTCACTGTTTTTTTGCTGTTTTGGTTGTGTAAGTTTCTCCTAGTAGCAAAGCTTCTACTCCAATTTGTGATTGTATCTAGCATATTTTACCCATATCGTGTGAGCTATTTGCCCCATTTTTGTTGGCCCAAGCTCAATTGTATCTAAACATCAGAATTTCTCCTCTTTTGAGCTGAGTTTTTTGGGTGTGTGTGTGTGTGTCTCTCTCTGCATGTGTGTGTGTGTCTCTGTGAAGAGTGGGTAAATGGATAGTCTCTCTCCTCTCACTCCATCAGTGTGTTCCCTGTCTCGGCCAGGTGGGTTGTATAAGCCGAGTGGTTCCCCATAGTGTGTGTGTGTGTGTGTGTGTGTGTGTGTGTGTGTGTGTGTGTGTGTGTGTGTGTGTGTGTGTGTGTGTGTGTGTGTGTGTGTGTGTGTGTGTGTGTGTGTGTGTGTGTGTATCATCCCAAGAGTGTGTGCCGGGTCATTATAGAGGCACTGTGTGTGTTTCCATCCCGCTCACAGTGCATGACAAATCCACCAAAACGGATGAGACATGATGTGTCATCCTTTCCACCGTTCTCTCAAAACTTTGAATCTCGAATGTTGCACGATACACACGATAGGAGTACAACTATTGCACTAGAAACACAAGAGATAATTACTCACGATACAACTTCCACCAAAGGATATAATAATTTGAAAAGACATCCCCCAAACTGTTGGAAATACTATTACTTCAAACACCTTAAAAATATATAGCGTACAATGAAATTCAATCTTTTCTATAGGGTTATATTTCTCGTTCATGTTTATCTTGTGCACCAAAATGCTTTTCAAGAGTCTTGTGATTGTTGTCTATGAGAATTTTTAAGTTCTATTTTGTATTTTTCTACAACAACATCATTCAGCTTTCTCATTTAACAGTTCAACATCTACATGTACTGCTTCTCAACGACTTCTAAACGTACTTGTCTATCCACATTACTTAGGTGTCTTGCAATATCATCAACAAAAAAGGGCAATCCATTCCAACAAGCGGCTACACTACTACAAT
Organism: Adiantum capillus-veneris; assembly: GCF_014529385.1. Taxonomy (NCBI): domain Eukaryota; kingdom Viridiplantae; phylum Streptophyta; class Polypodiopsida; order Polypodiales; family Pteridaceae; genus Adiantum; species Adiantum capillus-veneris. Next base: position 27,543,317 of record NC_140941.1, read on the forward strand.
ACCATTTACCAACAATTCTTCAGGCTCATATCCTCTTCCAACTTCAAGAAAAATTCAATTTCTTTTTCCATGTCTCCCGGGTACCCATGTCACATGTCCACATGGCTCTTTGCTCACCTCCCGTAACCTTAGATGTCCAATACTTCTTTCAAAAATCACCAAATAAGAAACAAACCATGGCAACAAATTATATATTTTCCAACAAACTTATACATAACCCATGGTCCACCTTGCCTTTGACACAAATTCACAGTATTCCTTGCTATTGCTTCTCAATAACTTCTCCACTGTGCACATCACAAATCATTCCAGCACAACATCAACAAATTCCTTGTCTTCCTCCAGCCTCGCCTTTCTTCTTACAGTCAGCTACTTTCACTAACATCTTTCTCCCTCCTTCACTATGTGCTACATTGTGTTTCGATATCTCAAGACAGAAACAATGAGTACCTCCTACATTCTCCAACTTTGTGACTTTCACGGCCTCCTCCAAAGCTTGGCAATCAAGGCATATTAGTGTCTACCTCGGTGATCAAGTAGACTCAGCGGCTCTCTCTCTCTCTCTCACCCAAGTTCCTATCGTCAATGCCTTCTACAAGAGTTGGGGTTTTAAACATTTCCATCCCTCCTACTCTGCTCCTTGCATTCATCATCATGGCCATTACCAAAACAACTTTTTGTCTATCATCACCACTGCTTCTGACTTCTTGCTCTTCTTTCAACCTAGCCGCATGGTCAAGCTCCTTTTAAGGTCTCTATGTTTGTCAAAGTAGTTACAACCAGCATATCCATTATATATATTCTTGCAATCATCATCCTCTTTGAGAGTCCTTTAATTGCCACACCTACAATCCCCTTGATATATATTCTCTTTGTCATGGTCTCTTCGTCTTTTAGACATCCTCTCACTCATGTTTACTGTGATGTCCATCCTCATCATCGTCATTTTTGTTGCAATCTCCATCTTCAGATCTTCTGCTATTTCTACCAGCATGGCCAGCATGGCAATTTTCATTAGAGTTTTTGACTAAACATTTTCACTGTTTCAGGAAGAACGCTTCCTATTGAGATTCTATTTGCTACGCTTATTACTATGAAAATGTAAGCTATATACACAAGAAGATTTAGAAATATTCTCATGTAGGAAAACGAATTCTTTTTCAGTGTTTTTCATACCATGCATAACATCATGAGCTTCTGCTCAAGAGGCACCACATACCTAGCTAGGTACGATAGGGGGCAGGGGACCCCTGGCCCCCCCACCGGGCCGGCGGTCCCCTGCCCCCAATCATACCAAGCTAGGTATGCGGTGCCTCCCTCATAGAAACTCATGATGTTGAGGTAAGTCACAATGTGGAATTATTGTGAGAATTTGTCTAAAAATTCTTGTGATGCTGTTGGCTATCTAGATGCTTCACGTATTCCTGTTATGCAGATGATGCGTTTTACTGAGCCAGAAAGGGATATTTTTCTCTTATGAAGAGGACATGAAATAGCTACTAGATCTTGTATGATAGAGAAGGATTGAAAACTTATCAGCCTCTCAAGTGTAGCTGAGGTGACTACAAGACACAAAAGCCCAAAGAGGACATCAGTGTGTATTGTTGTTTCATGTGCTTCATCAAGCACGATAACATAAGACGTTGAAAGCTGGTTATCCACAATAAATTCTCTCAGAGGCATTCCATCTATCATATCCTCCTCTACCACAAAGGCATGAGCAACAAGGTACCTCCCACGATTTTAACCTAAATGGTGAATTTCCTAACACAAAAATGAGGAGATGATACCCTAGATGAGCTCTATGATTATGTCAAAATTTATGTAAAAGATCTATCAGGTATCCACAAAGAGCACTTGGCAAGAAACACGAGGAAGACGAAGTTCCTACATTCTTGCGGACTCAAGGTTCAACTTGCTTTAGATTACAAAGGCCCTCTATGGTATATCAACTACTATGTAGAAGCTCTCAAAGCCAAGCACAAAGACACTCCAAAGGAGCACCTGCCTCCTACCCACAACAAATCAACTCCTGAATGCAGAATACATAGTGAATCAACCTAGATGGATGCTGAGATGGCTGCTATAGCACTCCGAAAGCTAGGAGATCTACTACAATTTCTCAGAGGAGCAAAGAACCAACCCCACCTACTTGCCATGCCATCTCCGACACACTTGAAATGTCTAAAGAAGGAGATTGAGGATCAATCCACTCCTCATCAATTACCCGCATTTGCCAAAGAAGGAAGATGCAAGGCATCTAGATGAAAAGCTGGACTAGATGCAACGCCTTCATCAACACTTATGATGGTATCCCAAATCAATCCACTCCTCATCAATTACCCGGATCTTCCAAGAAGGAACATGCAAGGCATCTAGATGAAACTTGGACTAGATGCAACACCTTCATCAAAATTTATGATGGTATCCCGGATGTGGTGGCTAGATTTTTTATTTAAGTCCATGAAAGCCACAGTGAGCTTGATAGAGGATGACAGAGCCCTCAGATCACTTCACCCTATGCTAAGAGATCTCAATAGCCAAGTTGCCAACTAGATGGCTTAGCTTTTGATCCTGCAAGTTTACTGCTGCCAGACAACATCATTCAAAGTCTACTTGTGAGAGCACATTTTATATTGCCTAGCCAGTACATAGAGGCCCTGGAGTAGATGGTAGTCACCAACTTCCTTGAGTTCGGGTAGTTTTACTAAGAATTCTGCAATGTGAATGGCCCACAACCACGCTTCATGATGTAGACAGAATTTACACAGAAATTGCCTCTACTAAACTTAGTAAAGACCAGCATATCTACATCCATTGTATCCATCCCTACACTCATTATGCTCTTTGCGAGTCCTTTGATCACCATCCTTGTGTCTACGATCCCCTCTATATTTCTCCTCTTTGTCATGGTCTCTCCATCTTTCATACCTTCTCTCATGTCAAATATGTCTACCGACAAGTAGAGACCCCACCAAATGTATTGACGGGATTGGTTCAATTCTAAGGCAGTTTGGATATATTGACATGATTTCATCATGAAAGGTTCTATTATTAAGGGTAAGAATGTCATCCATGTATCTATAGGTATGATTACAAAGGGAAAGATTGTGGTGGATATTCTTGTTTTTCATGGTTTTAAGAAACCATTTGTACTCAAAGTAGACTAGGTATAGGTTGCACATAAGGGCTGAGCAAGAAAATCCCATTGGAATGCCAAAGCTTTGGTTATAGCAGTTGCCACCAAAATGTATAGAACAATTATCAACAATCCATGAAATAAAGTTATATAGCTTATTGTCACTAAAGTTAGCAATATGTGTTATGTTAGTCTTTTTTATCCATCTGGATTTTTTTTGCAAGAGAGATGTGAGGAAGACCTGTCAGTTTAGCATTGTTAAAAGCAATCTTAATCATTTTTTCAAAATGTTCTTTAGTCCAATATCACCATGTTGAGGGGAATGTTTTTGCAACATTGAGTAATGTCAGCAGAAAAAAGATGAAAATTTTTTTTAGGGAGGTTGAGTGTAACCTCTATAAAGGGGTTTTACAAGCCAAAATGGATTATAGTGGATCTTAAGAAAATCCAAACAAACTTTTTGAATTTTTGCACAAACTGATTCAAACTCAATCAATATGAGATCCAACCATAAAGTGATGTCTCTAGTAATATTTGTAAAGATCCTATTTGAGACATCCAAAATCCACCAAAACTTATGTTTTGATGCTTATAAGAAGGGATTAACACAGGTAATTTGACTGCATCAGGAGAATACCTGAGACTATTACAGTGATTTGTGATGTGGCTTCAAAAGGAGATAAGTAATTTAAAATCTTATCCTTCTAGCCATATAGGAGCAATCCTCCATGCAAGGTTTTTGCATATAAGAGAAGGGCAATTGGCGGCCTTATCAAGACCAACAATAAACTACTTTTGTGCAAGTTTCTAAATCTTTATGCTAAAGTCAAGTGTGATCCAACTATTAGTAGCTAACCAATTATGTCGTACAAGGGTAACTTTTTGCAAAAAGCATTGTTCAGCCAGTTTGGTAAGTCTAGTAGGACTGTCTTCTCCAGTCGGAGAGTGTTGACTATCTCAGTCAAGTAGATAAGTAAAGCTGAAAGGGCAGGGTATGGATTCTTTGGAAAAATTGAAATGTGATTCAGATCTTTGGCAATGATCCTTTGAACCGTAGAATCATTAATAATTTTAAGATCACAAATATAGACATGCTTACCTAAACCATCAAAGTCTTTACAAAAGCATCATACTTTTCACAAGAACATTCAGGAATAGCATTTTGTCGTAAGAAGTCATTGCTATAAAATAAATTCTTAATAAGGTGATGATATGTATAGCCGATCAAGACATTATCCAACAAGTTGTGGTTACCAAAAAGTATACCAAAACATTCACAAAAGATAGATTTGGGTGAAAACCAATCAAGGAGTTTGTTATGGTATAAACAGTGTACATAGATATGTCTTGCCGTTGAAGATGTGTTGGAAATACGCTTCCTCCCACAAGGGCCAAAACTTACTTGCATAGTACATAAATTACATGTTAAGGAGGTGCCATATGGGGGTGTTTTCCTCTACCTCTAGTAAAGCTACGAGAATTTCCTTTATTAAAGATAGAATAAGTACGAGGTGTTAGGAAAGATATAAAAGAGCTATTGGGAGTGGTTAGTGAGTTAGGTCTTTTGAGAGATGGAGACTCATCATTCTCAATGTAGGGTTTGAGCCGCGGGTAGGTCACCTAAGAAAAATCTAACCTATCACGTGAGTTCAATAGAAGGGTATTTAAAGTTCTTGAAACTTACAAAAATATAAATACAGAAGGGATACTATTTTTCAAATTTGGATAAAACTTACAGATTCTAAAAGAAAAGGGTACATTTTATTCTTTAAAAAATTCACAGATAAGGGGTTTTACAAACATGTCTTGAACACACGTGATATGGTGGTTTTACCCATAGTGAACCCCCCGAGGTTTGAGCAAGCCAGTAGCAATTTTAACCCCCTTGTAGTTGGCATAAGTGGTGAGATACGTTCCAATTTCATCTAATTTGAGTTCTTTAAGAACATCAAGCAACAAGATTTGAAAATTATTGAAAGCATCTGAGCAATTACCAGGGGTTTAGATTACCCACCCAACCAGGAGCAAATAAGAGATAAATGTAAGTCTACAGGTTTTTCCAGAAAGAGATGTTCCAAAGGATTGCGAATGTACCAATTAGCATGGTCGAACCACATAATGCTGGAAACACAGGAGGCTTTTGGGTTGAGAAATTTACAAGCACATTTCAAGTAAGGTTGAAAGACATTCTAGATAGACTTCGTGAGTCAAGGTTGCTCTTGGAAAACTCCATATTTCCTTTTGTGCACATGTATAGGCCAGCATTAGAAGCACATTTTGAGTGATCAATGAAATATAGGTTCAAAGGGGCCTTAATGAGATCCCATTTGTCCAAAAATTGTACACCTTTTAGTACTTTGAGTCTGCAATCCTCGATCATAGAAGCAGGTAGATTGGCAAGATAGACCCAAGTTTCACTGAGTATGGGAGCTAAAAGTCTTTGTTGGGAAAAATCCATAGCTGATGATCTATGCCAAAAGACTCGACCTCTATTTGTCTATCAGGAAGACTTTGGAGACTTTAGAAATTAGGAACCATCTCTAAAAGGGTACAGTCACTGAGGGTGTAGAAATTGTTTTGAAATTCTTTAACAGCTTTCAGAGTAGCATTGTCTCTACAAAAGAGACCACCAATTTGTGGGACAATAGGGATAGTATGCATACTAATGAAAGCATGATTGAGGCCACATATTTTATTAAGATAGTTAGCAAGTTCAACACTAGAAGAAGAGAATTGAGCATGCTCTTGAATGTATTGCAAAGCTAATATAGGAAGTTGGGAGATGTATTCAGAGATCATGGCCACTCCATCAACAATATCTTTGTCTAACGTTGCAAAAATTTTGACCCAGTCATTGAAGGAGAGCATATGTAAGATAGACAAATTTTTGTTAGCTACAAGGACAGAATCATAGATAAGTTCTAAAGCGTCCAAGTTGCTTACACATCAAAGGACAAGGGAGGTAGCCACAAAAAGAGGTTTCAAACCTAACTTAAGACCTTAGGAGAGGGATAAGGCCTATAACAAAAGTTTGAATAATTAAAAATAACTATTTTGGGTAAGGGAATACATTTCTTTTTGCCTTTCTAGCAAGAAAAGGTATAGTTCTACGGTAAAGGGTCTTTTTGGAGGGCGATCCTTCAGATAATGTGTAATTTGTTCCATTATCCTTGCATGTTTCAATGGGTCATGGATGACTCTCATGCAAGCAGTCATCTTAACTTGAGTGTGTATCTAAAAAATTATTTAGAATCAAGGTCAGTACAAATGGATTAACCTGCAATCCTAAAGTGGCAAAGTCAAAATACCATGATTTTCGTGAGAAGGAATCTAGAACTATAGCCCAATATGGACCACTTAACACCAGCCAATCTCAACAAGAATTATAGACAATGGGTCCATCACAGCTCTATAGCCCAAAAATCTCTAAAGCCAACTAATAGATATACACAAAAGAACACAACAGTTTAAAATACAAATGGCTTTAGAAAGGGACAAGTAATAGCACAAAAGCAACTCAATTGATTCATTTTTGTACAATAATGTGAGAATGAGGTGTCATTCTAGTGTTTTTGTACATGAGGTGATTTGGAAGGACTATCTTTAATGTCAAAAAGGGCACATAAATGACAAACAATAGCTAAGCCAAAAAAGATCCTAAGAAAAGGTAGAGTCCTCACTTGCATCCATGTAAACAAAACAACAGATTCATTAGCCGCCTTGAATACATATTACAAGAGTCGGTGAACCCTACCAGCTGTTATCCATGTCCATCTTACAACCTTTTTAAAAGCAATATACTCTTTTGATCATCTTATTCCATAGTTATGGTCTATTTTCCCAGCCCAAGGGACCAATTAGTTTTAGCAAGAATATTAGTCCTCCTACCCTTTATGTTAGATGAATAGTGTTAATAGAGTTGTAAATGATTCAAAACATGAAAACTGATTAACATTGTATTAAGCTTCTATAAAATTGACAAAGATACAAAAGAAGTGTCCCTTTATATAGGGAGAACAAACAAGGTCTCCTGACCTCATTAACTCCTATATCTTGGGAAAGATTGTAGTGATATGGAAGAGTGGTCCAATAAGAAAAGATGTTAAGGTGGGTTCCAAATGAATAATAAGAAAATTGTAAGGCTACGGCTAAGCTTGGAGTGATTTAGGGAGACGATTGTAGGTGCTAAAGGTAGAAAGATCCCAAAGAGTAAAAGACCCTTTAGCCTTATTGAATGATTAAAATGGAGCTACTTAACTAGGACTAAGGTACTCCTAGGCTAGGTCATAAGCTTGATCTCTAACACTTTATATTTTTAAAAACTTGAGTTTAAAAATCAACAACGTATGGAAGGCTTTCTCTCGCGCATGCATCACCATGCCACGAGAAGTAGCTATATATTTCTCAATCAGTCTCATGGCCTCAAAAAATCAAACCAGAGGAAGTGCTCCTTTGTTGAATCCTAAAAAAATGGTAGATCAAAATAGTTTACAATAACTAAAAACCAAGGAAAAGACTGTTTACAGCGTCAAGAACATAGTCCCGACTTACGAAATTCCATCTCAAGAGGAGAAAGAACCCAGTTAGTTAGCAATTTCTAGGACACACACATAAAATCACAATAAATGCTAATGTCCGCAAAAAAACTTAAGATCATGGTATTCATAGCACAAAAATACCCAAGCAGGGCTAGACACCAACCTGAGAAGCAGTTTCATGCTCAATTATCTCCATGATACAAGTATTCAAACACTTTGATGCCATAGTAATGAGACGCCCTTACTCCTCTCTTTCAGATACACGCGCTACACAATCAAGGCTAAGTGACGGAAAAGTGTTTCCCTCAACTTTTAAATAGGGGAGCCACCACCAGTGGTGGGAAAGAGACCCCCAACCAAATCTGTCGACGATGGTGCATCCAAAGTTGGTCCCTGCTAGGAAGGGTCACAAGCAATGCTATGAATGCCAGCAGGTGCATGGGGGCAAGCTAAAGCAGGTGGAAAAGTCCTTGGTAGACCAGTGGTAGCGGGAATGTATGTCTAAAGAGGTTTTTTAAGGCCAAAAAGACTCAAGGATGGTCCAGATGGGATAGCAGGTAAAGGTGCTCAAAGTGCCAAATCTGGAATGAAGTGTTCGAAGATGTTCTAGAAGCCGTTCCAAACGGCTCGTCAAACAGAGCCCCAGGGTGAAAGATATTAAAGTTCTAATTTAAAAGCCTTGCAGATCCCCGATGGGTAGGGTAGATGGGGACAGATGGCCAAGGTTAGCGTCAGCAAATAGGATTGGAAGGCTCAAGTTGTGGAGCATGCCGGTCTTCTCGGATCGCCACTCGACGCTCTAATCTGCAAGTTATTGCCATTTGTTTACCAGGGGCTAGTTGTGTGCCCACCTAGTTGTATTGATAAGCACGCCATTTGGACGTTTTGGAGCCTTGCCATAGTTCGCAGGGGTCCAGGTGGCAAGTTATGCCAGGACGAAGTTTGAGGCAACAACTCGGAGTAAGGTGTCAGATGCTTTGGCCCATTTTGGCGGCTTGGAGTTGAGGGCCTAGGAAAATTGGGATGCAAAAAGACAAGTACAGATCCAAGTCAACAACGATGGCTTTTGCCTGCACTTTGCGGCTTGGTGCTCTGATCACCGGGTGCCACACTGCCTATGTGAAGAAGATGATAATGTAACAATACGACCCGTGCGGGTGCATTCACGCAAAAAGGCATGGGACCTTCTCCTACATATTTTTTTAGAAAAGTCTAAACACTCTAGGGGAGCAATGAGGGCGCCGTCGTTGCCCCTTGGAGTGCAAAAGAGGGAGGGGGAGATATTTTCTAAAAGGGGGGGAGGATTTTTTAGAAAAGGAAAAGGGAAGGCAAAGGAGGGCTTGTTGTCATCCAGGAAGGGGATGAAAGAAAAGGAGGAAAGGAAATTAGGAGAAAAGTAAAAGAGAAGGAAGAAGGAGAAAGAAAGAAAAGGGAAGGGAAAGAAGAGAAGGGAAAGAGAAGAAAGGAAGGAGGAGGAGGGAAAAAAAAAAGGAGGTGGTTTTTTGTAGAAGGGGGTGAAGGCAAAAGAAGAAAAGGATTCTGCAGCTTTGGCTTCTGGAGTCCAAGAAGGGGCGAGCTCGAAGAAGTTTTTTTTTTTTTTTCTTTGCTTGAAAAGATGGAAGCTCAATGGAGCTTGTGAAAGTCTATAGTCGCAGCAAAGGCGGGAGAAGGGAGACTCCACCATAGCGATGGCATCAGTGAGGGTTTTTGAAGTCCGTTTCTTTGTGCTCGTTGAGGTCGTTTCGATCGGGTTATTTGTACTTGGTTATCTGGAATACAGCAAAAGAAGTCATTGTCTGCTTATTGGCATGTTTTCCCCTTTTTCCCCCTCTGTTCTGTTGCTCTTGTGCTTGTGTCCGCGATGTCAAGTGTGTGTGTAGGCAAATGGGCCCCTATCAAACCGGCGGTGTCTTGTGGCAAAGAGAGAGAGAAAGAGGGTTTGGGTGTGCGTAGGAAACTGCAAAATGTGTCATGCGGTGCCTGTGTGTTTGATCGCGATCTGATATAGTGTGATCGACTCAAGAGGTGTGCAGGCAGTGGTCTGCTAGAAGGAAAGAGGATTTTGAAGGTGAATCCCAGTGGATTGGGGTGTTGTGTTTAACCTGAGCTGTAGAGGGGCAAATTTTTTGTGTCCTGGGTGCATATCCCCTTCCCCCTATCCATCTTCTAGTGCCCCCATGGAGGAGCACGCTGATTGCTCCCGTCTGTGAAGGAAAAAAGACAGGTTTTCGTATTGGTAAGGATGGCGTCAAGAAGCTATTGGTAAGACAATCCATATGAATGGATTGCAGATTTTAAATTTTACATGTTGTCTTTTCGAATGTCTAATGAAGACAGCAAGATGCAAACCTTCCCGTTGGTGATGCGCAGAAAGGTCAAACTATGGTTTGAACCTTTGGAGGTTGAGCCGGATAGGCATGGCCAGCTCTACGGGCAAGATTTTTGCATCATTTTCACAAAGAAGCTTCTCCAATTGAGATGGATGCAAGGCTAAAGGCTCTACAGTAGGATGTAGGTGAGGAATTCAGCTTGTTTCTCGATCGTTTCAAAGCATGTTAGGCAGAGTTAGCAGTAGCTATGCACCTAGCCAATGGTGAGTAATTCAAATTGGATAAGTTTATGGCATGCTTACATTCAAAGGTGCGAGAGAAAGTGGACTTTGAAAGCCCAGAGAACTAAAATGGGGCAGTGGAAACTGCAAGGTCAAAAAGTAGAAAAAATAAAAAAAGATAGAGCAAGGCGTAGCAAGTTATGATGCAATGGCACATGTTCAACCACAAAGCCCTCAAGAGTCAACTCAAGAGGAAAATCAAGGAAATAGGGCTACGGCTGCTATTCCACAGCAGTGGATACCTACATTCCAAGATCTATTGGAGCAGATGTAAGAGTTGCGATTGAGCGTAATGGACAAGGGACAGCCGAGAGGAGCAAGGGGCAGGGCAGGGCCTCTACCTGGAAGGTGATATAATTGGGGTGAAGAAGGGCATTGAACCCATTGTTTGGAAGGGGGAGATTCCAAGCCTAGTTTAATGGCCCAAGGGAGCAAGCAATTGAGAATATAGTGCGGCAAGCCCAAACGGATGGCGGTGAAGGCCCTAGGGTGAACATCATTGGGGTGGATGAACAGGATGTCGAAGTGTTGGCCAACAAAAGAGCTAGAGCTGAAAGGGAGACAAAAACTGAGCCAGGAGACTAGAACTCATAAAGGCAAGGAGAAAGTATACGAGGGGAAAGAAAAGCCTGAACCTAGCAAGAAAAGAAGGCGTCGTAGGATTAAACAAACAAATTTCCAGCTTGGGCGCGGCCATCCAGAGTATGATTTGGTGAGTGATGTCCAAAGTCAAAGAGCTAATATTACTTTTGGAAAATTGTTGGCATTGAACCCAATATTGAGACAATAGTGGCCGACTAGCGTTAGCACTAGGCTACCAAGGGGTAAGGGCAATGTGCAGGCAGTGCAAAATATGGCACTCAAGGTAGATAACCCGACGGATGTTCTTCCTTTGGTGGATGTTGTCATCGAGAAAAGGATGCAATTTCAAACCTATATAGATGGTGGAGCACAGGTTTGCATCATGATGGAAGCTGCCATGAGGGAAACAACGGTCAATGTGCACATGAGGATGGCTAGCCATGCTAAAGCTAGGTGTTTGGGCATGGCCCAGGATGTAAGAGTGAAAGTGATGGGCATAGAGTGCCTGATCAACTTCTTTGTGATGAAAGCTGGGGATAACGCATATCCTATCATCTTGGGTACGCCGTGGCTGTTGGAAATAGGTGCCAAACAAGATTAGGAAAGAAGATTATTTATCTTACGTAATAAAGAGAAAGGAAGACAAGTGTTGCTGGATATGAAGACCAAGGAAATCCATTTCCATCCTATGGCGGAGAGAGACAAAGGGGACACCACTAGCTATGAGTACGAGACTGAAATGGCCTATGATGAAGTTTATACAGATACAGAAGAAGAAGGAAGTGAGGATGATATGCTCAAGATTGATGCTAACTTGTTTGCGGTCACTGTGGAAGAACCTTGTGTGGAAGAGGAGGTGCAAGCACAGGTGCATGCCATGGGCACTGAAGAAGTGGTCCGTATGCTAACTGGAGACTTGACCAAGAAGGAGAAAGAAATCTATGTCCAGTTGTGTACATCTTTTCCGAACTTATTTGCACAGGAATATAAGCATTTGCAAGGAGCCAAGGGTGTAGAGCACAAAATAATCCTCAAGGAAGGATACAAGCCTAAGGCACAGAAGCTAAGGAGATTGGGTGAAATTCAAAAGGAAGCCCTTTAGCAGGAGATTAATCAATTACTGGATGCAGGTATCATATACCCCGTGAAGGAGTCAGAGTGGGTTTCCCCAATAGTTATCACTCCTAAGAAGAATGGGAGATGGTGGGTGTGTGTCGATTATAAGCCATTGAATGATGCGACCAAGAGGAATCACTACCCTTTGCCATTTCAAGATGGGATCTTAAATCAGGTGGCTGGCCATGAGAGGTATTCCATTATGGATGGGTTTTTGGGTTACTTTCAAATGGGGATTTCTTTTGAAGACCAACTGAAGACGACATTCATATCCCCATGGGGTTGCTTTGCATACCGACGGATGCCTTTTGGGCTGGTAAATGCCTATGCTACCTTTCCAGACTAGATGAACAAGGTTTTTGGTTCCTATCTAGGTAGGTTCATTAGGGGTTTTATGGACGACATTGGATGTTATAGCTCCAGGGCAGATCATTTGTCAAGGTTGCGAATGTGTTTCAGAGACTGGATTAAGAGGGAGGTCAGTTGAACCCCAAGAAGTGCATATTAGCACAGCATTAGGAAGAGGATGAGGTCTAGGAGGGCCTCTTTATTTGCCATGAGATTATGTAGGTGATTAACATTTTGACGAATAGGTGCATGCCATGTGTGCAAGAATGGTGGGTGTGTAAGAGAGGTGTACGAATGGTCAAAGGATGCACTTTTCCCTTTCAAAAAAGGGGGGCCAACTTTATGATTTTCAGCCTTCCATAACTCCTACATATGATCTCCAATTTGAGTGGTAATTATAGATCTGTAATCTACATGCCGAGTTCTTTCAGTAGATATGTTACATGATATAGTTTTTCTCGCTAGATTTTAAATTTTATTTTGGAGGGAAAATTTGAATTCAGATAAACTAGCCGTTTTGCCTGTTTGAATTCAAAAGTTGTCCTTTGATTACTTTCTTAATACTAGAGCTTTGACGTCCTTAAAATGCCAAATAAAGAGGCCATCCTAGACCCCATTCTCTTCCTAATGCCCCGGGCATCATTGTTGGGCCATGTGGTGTCACAAAATGGGATTGAAGTGGATCCAAAAAAGGTCAAGGCTCTAGTCTTGATGTAGCCTCCTCTGAGTGCACAGGCTTTGGTGTCGTTCGTGCACAGGCTGAAGTATCTGTCAAGGTTTTTTCGGATGTTGTCGCAGTATATACCCCCTTCAAAAGAGGGCGCAACAGGTGCACGGTTTTAAATGGAATGAAGAGGCTCAAGTATCTTTTGACAGGGTGAAAGAAATCTTGTGTCAACTGCCTACGGTGTGTCCTCCCAATCATGAAGATGATTTTTATGTTGCCATGACGATAGGCATTGTAGCCATTGGGGCAGTACTATTGCAAAAGGTGGGAAGAATCTATAAACCTATTTATTTTGAAAGCAGGATGATAACACCCTGGGGAGGCAACCTACACCGAAGCCGAACAGTGGGTAATGGCCTTAGTTTTTCCCTGCAGGAAGTTCAAGGTGTATCTCATCGTGCGAAAGTTTTTTGTGCTAACGAACAATAATTTATTGCTGGAGGTAGTGTTGCACTTGAAGCCAGGGAAGCGGATCATGAAGTGGGTAATAGAGTTGCAAGAGTTTGAGTTCTAATTCAAAGTTGACCATACAAGTCGATCCCACCTAGAAGATATTCTAGTTAGCAAGGCAGTTGATTTGCCAATCTATCCCAGGGTGGTGCGAGATGAAACCAAGGAGGATCCTGATTTAGCGGAAGCTTTTACCATGTTGTTTGATGGAGCATACATGAGGGTAATACAGAAGGCAGGTGGAGGTGTAGTGATACGAGATCAGCACGACACGGTGATCTTTTCAAAAGCCTATGATTTGGAGGATGTTCATACCAATAATGAGGCGGAGTATCTCACCCTCCATTTAGGTTTGAAACAGTGTGTCAAGTTTGGTATCTCGAGGTTGGTGGTGAAAGGTGATGCACTGTTAGTCACATCAAGCAGTTGTTGGGCCAATGGCAGGTGAAACAGGATTCATTAAAGCATTGGTTCTATGCCATCAAGAAGTTGCTGAATTTTTTTGAGGAGGTTCAGTTCAAGCATGTTAGGAGAGACCAGAACCAAGAAGTAGATGAGCTTGCAAGCAGCAAAGTACAAGTGCAGGTTGCAGGTATATATGTGGCCCCAGCCACCTATGCTGGTCGTGAGACCTTGAATGAGACTGAGGACTTTTTGAATACCGGTCAGTGCTCTCAAAAATTGTCCAAGTTACAGAAGCGAAGGATAATGCAGAAGTCTCACAAGTTTACACTCGTAGGGGAGGATCATATGACCTATGGATGGGATGAAGTGCTGTAAAGGGTACTTTATAAGGAAGAAATCGGTATGGTGTTGCAGCAATGTCATGAGAAAAGTGGGCATCAGGGTAAAGACCAAGTTTTGTTTTGAATCTTGAGAGCAGGTTTTTTGTGGCTATCTATAGTACGTGATGTGCACTATTGGTGCAAAACCTGCCATGAATGTCAGACTATGGGTGAGAGAAGGCTGATAGCCGAATCGCAAGGAGCTATCATTTCCCAAGATACTTTTGAAAAGTGGGGCTTGGATGCCATTGGTCCACTCCCAAAGTAAGCAAGCAAGAAAAAATACATTGTAGTGGCAATTGACTACCTTACCAGGTAGGCCGAAGCCAAAGCTGTGAAGGAGGTAGATGCTCATGTGGTAGCTCAGTTTGTTTTTGAAGGCATATGTTTTCATTTTCCATGGGTGCTCATGTCAAATAGAGGACAAGGATTTAGGAGTAAACTTATGAAAGCTTTGGTAGAGAAGCTGGCTATTCAACACCGGTTTTCTTCACCTTATCATTCTCAATGCAATGGTTTGTTAGAATTTGCAAATGGCCAAATCATTAAGATGCTAACAAAGTATGTTTACAAGAAGGATGCGAAGTGGGAAGTGAATCTTGAAAAGTGTTTGTGGGTGTACAAGATGTCCTACAAAACGGTGACCAATTTTACCCTGTTTGAATTGGTCTATAGTAAAGAGGCATTGTTGCCAATGCATATGCAATTAGGTGCTTTGAAGGGGATGTGGCGAGTCAATGCCACACAAAAAGGGATTCTACAGGATCAAATTGTTAGGCTCCAAACTTTGCAGATGAACAAGGAAGCAGCTGCAGATTATTATGTAAAGCAGCGGAAGAAGCGAATTGCTAAGTTTAATCAAAGTTTGCCTGATAAAAGTATAGAAGAAGGAGATCTGGTGATGAAGTATGAGAGCTATTTGGATTTTACTTCCAAAAGAAGTTCAAGAATAAGTGGACGGGTCTGTACAAGGTACAAAAAGCTTTTCCAAACGGGGCCTATGAATTAACAAGGGCAAATGGAAAGCTGCTTAGAAACAGGGTAAACGGGGTGCGTCTTAAGTTGTACTTTGACAGAGGTTTGGTGCTTGATGTAAACCAGATTGTATCCAGGGGAGTTGGGAAACCCACCTGAGGAGACTTGGAAGTAATAGATATACAGTGTTATACATATTGCACATACTATACATATAGTTGTGCCTTTTTCAATTTGCTTGAGTGCCAGTGAAGTGTTGCACGTTTCAAGTTCTATAAATATTCTTTTGGTTGAACATGAATGTTCAACTAGGGGGTGGGCGATGATAGTGCATCCAAAGTTGGTCAGTGCCACGAAGGGTGACAAGCAGTGCTATGGAGCCAGCAGGTGCATGGCGGCAAGCTAAAGCAGGTGGAAAGTCCTCAGTAGACTAGTGGAAGGGGGAATGTATGTATAAAGCGGTTTTTAGGCCAAAAGACTCACAAATGGTCCATATGGGATAGCATGTAAAGGTGTGCGAAGTGCCAAATCGGTAATCTGGAATGAAGTGTTTGAGGTGCTCTAGAAGCCAGTCCAGACGCTCGTCAAACGGAGCCCCGAGGTGAAAGATATTGAAGTTATAATTTAGAAGCCTTGCAGATCCTCGACGGGTAGGGAAAATGGGGACAAATGGCCAAGGTTAGCGTCAGTAAATAGGATTGGAAGGCTCAAGTTGTGGAGCATGCTGGTCTTCTCGGATCTCCACTCGCCGCTCTAAACTGCAAGTTATAGCCATTTGAAAATTTGCAGGGGGCCAGTTGTGCGCCCACCTAGTTGTATTGGTAAGCATGCCATTTGGACGTTTTGGGGCCTTGCCATAGTTCACAGGGGTAGTGCATACCATGTGGAGTGGGTAGGAAGTGATCGATCGTCGATCAAAAATCCAGGTGGCAAGTTATGCCAGGACGAAGCTTGGGGCAGCGACTCAAAGTAAGGTGTCAGATGCTTTGGCCCATTTTGGCAGCTTGGAATTGAGGACCTAGGAAAATTGGGATGCAGAAAGACAAGCACGGATCCAGGTTGAAAATGATGGCTTTTGCCTGGACTTTGTGGCTCGGTGCTCTGATCACCGGGTGCCACACTGCTTGTGTGAAGAAGATGATAATGTAACAATACGACCCGCACGGGTGCATTTACGCAAAAGGGCATGGGACCCTCTCCTAAATATATTTTTTTAAAAAGTCTAAAGACTCCAAGGGAGCAACGATGGCTCCGTCATTGCCCCTGGAGTGCAAAAGAGGGAGGGGAAGATATTTTCTCAAAGGGGGGGAGGATTTTCCAGAAAAGGAAAAGGGAAGGCAAAGGAGGGCGTGCTGTCATCCAGGAAGGGAGTGAAGGAAAAGAAAGAAAAGGAGGAAAGGAAAGGAGAAAGGAAGAAGGAGAAAGAAAGAAAAGGGAAAAAAAAAAGAGAAGGTGTTTTTTTCCCGAGCAAGGGGGTGAAGGCAAAAGAAGAAAAGGATTCTACGGCTTCGGCTTATGTTGTCCAAGAAGGGGTGAGTTCGAAGAGGTTTTTTTTTTCCTTTGCTCGGAAGATGGAAGCTTGATGGAGCTTGTGCAAGTGTCCAGCCGCAGCCAAGGTGGGAGGTGGGAGGTGGGAGACTCCACCATAGCAATGGCATCAGTGTGGGTTGTTGAAGTCCGTTTCTTCGTGCTCGTCGTGGTTGTGCCGACCGGGTCATTTGTACTTGGTTATCTGGAATACAGTAAAAGAAGTCATTGTCCGCTTACTGGCATGTTTTCCCCTTTCCCCCCCTCTATTCTATTGATGTTGTGCTTGTGTCCACAGTGTTGGGTGTGTGTGTAGGCAAATGTGCCCCCATCGAACCGGTGGTGTCTTGTAGCAAAGAGAGAGAACGAGTCTTTGGGTGTGCGTGGAAAATTGCAAAATGTGTCATGTGGTGCGTATGTGTTCGATCGTGATCTAATATAGTGTGATCGACTCGAGAGGTGCACGCGGTGGTCTGCTAGCAGGAAAGAGGATCTCAAAGGTGAATCCCAGTGGATTGGGGTGTTGTGTTTACCATGAGCTGTAGAGGGGCAAATTTCTTGGTCCTGGGTGCATAGCCCCTTCCCCCTATCCAACGACATACGCACAACGCCTAGGAGGGCAAGCCACAGTGAGCACATGCAGATCCCCAAAGCAAGTGTATGGTGGATGCGGGTGAGAGAGAGTGCATGAGAGCATGAAGACAAGGGGATAGATGCGGTGTACACGACTATGACAGAGCAATCATACCACAAAAGAGCACAAAGGGTTGAGTACCCACGAGGGGTTAAGAGAGGGTGTGGTGTTTATTAAGAACAAGGGTCGGATTGTTTCCCCGACAAAGTAAGAGAACTAGGAGTTACCCTGACATAGGGGTCAAGTTGTATCCTCGATGACTGGGGAAAAACTTAGTTGAACTGAGAGGAAGTTTCCTTCACTAGAATTGCAGTAGCCCAAGAGTGGATTAGGCGAAGGGTAGAAGGTCTCAATAGGCCGCCAAGGGATACTACCTTAACAAGGTGAAGTTTGAAAGAAAACAAATCCTAGACAATAGTAATGTGTAATGTGTGTGTGTGTGTGTGTGTGTGTGTGTGTGTGTGTGTGTGTGTAGCTTTTTTCTTGCCATAGTATGTGATACATAATTTGGCTTTCCTAACAAGGAAAGGTCTAGTTCTAGTAGCTAGGGAATCCTTTGGTGTATGGTCTTTAAGGTAGAGCTTAATCTGATCAAGACTCTTTGCATGATTCTCAGGGTTGTGATTAGTACTCATGCGAGCTGCCATTCTATAACGTGAGCAGTCCTGAAATAGAGGTGACATAAAAATTAGCAAAGTGTCTATATTGTAAAGTCTTTTTTGTAAAGAATGAGGATGCAAGAGAGCTACACAAGACAAGCACAAAGCACATAGAGATGGAAAGCTTCTTCTTCTTCTTCACAGAAAAGAGAGTACAAAATGACTAAGTGCTAAAGCTGAAAAGTAGCACATATGTACATGCGGTCACTAAGTGTGAACTCGCTAGAAGCGTACTAGGCTGGCACTATATGTGTAGTCCAGCTATAGAATCACTGGCAGAGATCCTCCGTGTCGGTCACCTAACGCGCCACTGAGTATATGCCGTAAGCGGCCAAGACCCGTAGTGGATGCCAGCTCAAGGTGTAGTGCTCAACATCTCAACACTCCCCCTTGAGCTCTGCATGTCGCACAGTCCAAGAATAGTCCGGAAACGTCGAAGCTTCTCAGCTCCGAGGGCCTTGGTAAAGATATCCGCTCTCTGCTCCTCTGTGCTGACGTAGACCAAGTCGATGTCGCCCACCAACACTCGCTCTCGAACGTAGTGGTAATGGACCTCTATGTGTTTGGTCCTGGCATGGAACACTGGGTTCCTAGCCAACTGCATGCTGCTGAGGTTGTCACAATGGATGAAAATTTGCTGGTCCACCTGCACTCCCAAGTACTCAAGTAATGTGCGTAGCCAAGCTACCTCGCACGCCGCAACTGCTGCACCTCTGTACTTGGCCTCTGTGCTCGATAAAGCAACCGTAGGCTGCTTTTTGCTGCTCCAAGTAACAGCAGCACTCCCAAAAGAGAACATGAAGCCACTCGTAGATCTCCTAACAACAATGCTACCTGCCCAATCTGCATCTGTATACCCATACAATGCTAATGGTGCATCTACTGCATAGAACAATGCGAAGTCAAGAGTACCTTGCACATACCTAAGTGTGCGTCGTACTCCATCCAAATGTGGCTTCCTCGGAAGCTTCATGAACTGACTCTCCAAGCCTACTGTGTAGCTCAAGTCTGGCCTCGTGATAGTCAACTAGATTAGACTACCCACAATCTTCCTGTACATGTTGACATCCTCAACAACATCACCCTTCTTTGCACTCATCTTTGCATTCACATCCAAGGGAATAGAAATTGGCTTACAATCAGCCATACCATACTTTGACAACATGTCCAAAGAATACTGTCTCTGTGATAGCCATACACCCTCTGGAGTCCTGATCACCTCAATGCCAAGAAAGTAGCGCAACTCGCCTAAATCTTTCATTTTAAACTCCTGTTTGAGAAGACCCTTCACATGGTCAATCTCCATAGCATTATCACCAACAATAATAAGGTCATCTACATATATGGTAATGACCACAATCCCCACATCACTCTCACGTACATAGAGTGAATGATCAGCATGAGCTCTTCTAAAACCAATACTGACAAGATACTTGGCAATCCTATCATACCATGCTCTAGAGCCCTGCTTCAAACCATACAAAGCTTTGAGAAGTCTGCATACATAATCTGGGTAACCTGGATCGACATAACCAGGTGGCTGATCCATATACACTTCCTCTTGCAACTCACCATTCAAGAAGGCATTCTTTACATCCATTTGATGCATAATCCATCCTCTAGATGCAGCCACTGCTATGACAGCTCTCACAGTCATCATCTTTGCCACTGGAGCAAAGGTCTCCTCATAGTCTATGCCATACGTCTGTGCATAACCCTTTGCGACGAGCCTTGCCTTGTGACGCTCAATGTTACCATCAGCCTTATGCTTGGTTTTATACACCCATTTATAGCCAATAGCTTTCTTGCCACTTGGCAATGGCACCAACTCCCATGTGTCGTTTGCTTCCAATGCAGCCATCTCTTCATTCATTGCATCATCCCAATGCACATTTCCAACTGCATTCTCAAAACATGTGGGCTCCACATCCTGTATCACCTTAGCCATGAAGGCTTGGTGATGCGCTAGATACGCATCATAAGTCAATTTCTGAACTGGATTTCTAACTCTATTAGATCTACGCGGTCCTGGGTCACTCCTTTGCCCTCTAGCATCTTCTTGTACTTTCCTTACACCAGGTGTCCTGACAGCCGGAATTCCAAATTCCTCATCAAGACTTTGTTCAGAACCATCTGAATCCATGTCTACATGTGAAAAACCTGATGATGCATCAGCCATAAAGGGAGGTTCATCAACCTTTTCCTTTCCTTTTCGTGATACATTCCCTGTACCTGCTGGTGGAGTAACCTGCGTACGTAGTCTACCATTCCATGGTTTCTCAACAGATCCACGAGAAGAGGACTCTTGTGGTCCACTCAAAACCTGTAACTGTGGCTTCACATTTTGTACAACCACATCATATTTTACATCAGCCCCAATAGTGCCATGTGCATTACTGTACCAGCTGCTCATCTCATCAAAGACTACATCTCTGCTCACTCGTAATTCTCGTGTAGTAGGATTGTAGCACCTGTACCCCTTTTGTTCAACGGAATATCCCACAAGAATACATTTCTCTGCTTTAGGATCCAATTTCCTACGCAACTCATCTGGTACATGCACGTAAGCTATGCAGCCAAACACTTTCAAGTGTGCCAAATCAGGCTTTGTACCTATAAACTTTTCCTCAGGTGTTACATCATGCACCGCAGCTGTAGGTGTCCTGTTCATAATGTACACAGCTGTATTTACGGCTTCAGCCCAGAAATGATGAGGCATGTTCTTCTCATTCATCAATGCACGTGCAACCTCTGCAATGTGCCTGTTTTTCCTTTCTGCGACCCCATTCTGTTGTGGAGTATATCTACATGTAAACTGTCTGCGTATACCATGCATTCGCAGAAAATCTGAAAAATCATTGGAGAAGTACTCTCCCCATCCATCTGACCTCAATGTCTTGATTTGCATATCTGTCTCCTTCTCAATCGTGACTTTGAAGTCTTGAAAGTGACCAAACACTTCACTTTTGTTACGCATGAAGTAGACCCATACTTTCCTTGTATGGTCATCAATGAAAGAGACATAATACCTGCAACCATGTATACTTGCAGTATCGGTTGGACCCCAAACATCTGTGTGCACCACCTCAAGTGGCTTTTTACATACATTGCGCTCTTGTGGAAATGAGCCCTTTGACTGTTTTCCAAACTGGCATGCTGCACACTCTTTATGCATACCATTCACCTTGAATTTGGGAAAACCTTTTACAATCTGTTTTGATTGCATGCTGCGCAATCTCTGCTCATTGACATGGCCAATGCGTTTGTGCCAAATGTCAACATCAGCCACAACACCTGTTCCCTGTGCAAATAATGCAGCTTTTACCTCATGCATGTCTACATTCAGCGTAAACATTCTGCCCACACATTTGCCCTCTGTGATCAGCTTACAGCCATTCTGGAAATCTTCTACATAACAGCCATTTGGATTGGAGCGAACCTGCAAACCCTGCTCAACCATTTGTCCAACAGAAACAAGATTCTTTGTAATGTTTGGGACATGAAGTACATCTTCTAAGTACTTTGATTTCCCACTCTTCGTATTTAGAGGTATGTCCCCTACATGAGCAATGGGGTGAGCTGTGTCATCTTCTGTCTGCACATAGCCTGACACATCTGGTTTGCGCATATCTCTAAACCACTCTCCACGAGACGTCATGTGATTAGAGGCACCTGAATCCACATACCAAACATCACCTTGGGTGGAATTCTCTGCAGTCATTGTATTCATTACATGCTGCATAACAAACATGCGCTCGTTTTTGCTGTCATCTGCATCTCTGCTAGTAGATGCATAGTTGCCCTGTTCTCTCTTTCCACTTGTTTTTCCCTTTGGACAGTCACGTGACATGTGACCTCTTTCACCACAAGTCCAACATTCTCTGCTATCTGGAGTATGTTGCTGCCTGCTTGATCCTGCACCACGACCTCTTTGACTCCCCCTGCCTTGAGACTGGTTTCCCCTGCCACCTGTATTGTTTTGATTTGATTAACCTTCCAGAAATTGGCCCCTGCAACCCCTTGGGCCTCGACCACGACCTCTACCTCTACCTCTGTTGGAGTTAGAATAGAAGGCCTTTTCAGAATTATTTCTGCCATGAGAAGAAGATGTGTCAAGGTTCTTCTCCTCAAGAATAAGCATAGAAATCAAATCTTGGAACACGGGGATGTCGTCTCTTGTATTCATGGAAGACCTAAAATGTACATACTCATCTCCTAGACCATCCAAGCATGCATGGACAATGTCATCGTCTTCCACTGAGACTTTAATAGATCCAAGAGCCTCAATGATACTCTTGATCTTCAAGGCATAATCATTGATTGAGAGGTTGTTCCTCTTAACCTGATTTAGCTCCAACTTTAGTTGAAGCTTCCTGGCCTTGGTGTTCACCTCGAACACTCTGCCTAAGTTTCTCCATGCAATGGCGGGGGTTTCAGCATCCTGTAGATAGCCCATCATGCCATCTGTGATGCTCATAGAAAGCCAATACATCACTTTGCTCTGGCATTGTTGCCAATCCCTCAAAGCTTTCCTTTGTTCTGTTGTAGCATTTGCCTCGGGAATCTCTGGTTCCTTTTCATTGTCTCCTTCTACACAGTCCCAATAACCTTTTCCTTTTAGGAAATTTGTTATTATGAACTTCCATGCAGGGTAGTTATTTTTCTCAAGCTTCTCAGTAACAATCTGACTGAAACCGTCAGACATCTTGAAGCACTAAGACAAAATAGCTGCAATCTTCAAAAACTTGCAAATCTGCTGAACCTGCTATCGTGGTACCTGTAACGCTTTCTACACTCAACGAGTGTCCACAATCAAGCGTACATACAACCACTGTACTTGTACAGTAAATCTCTGTATACTGCACTTTGGAGACCTATTCAGAAACTTGTGCGAAAAACCCCTAAAAAAATTTTCCCTGCGCGAGGCGCCTTCGACATCTGGTCGTGGATTGCGAACGAAGGGATTGTGATGCTCTTGCTCTCTTAGCCTCTCTTGCCTGCACCAAGCTCTGATACCATGTAAAGAATGAGGATGCAAGAGAGCTACACAAGACAAGCACAAAGCACACAGAGATGGAAACCTTCTTCTTCTTCTTCACAGAAAAGAGAGTACAAAATGACTAAGTGCTAAAGCTGAAAAGTAGCACATATGTACATGCGGTCACTAAGTGTGAACTCGCTAGAAGCATACTAGGCTGGCACTATATGCGTAGTCCAGCTGTAGAATCACTGGCAGAGATCCTCTGTGTCGGTCACCTAACGCGCCAGTGAGTAAATGCCGTAAACGGCCAAGACCCGTAGTGGATGCCAGCTCAAGGTGTAGAGCTCGACATCTCAACATTTTTGGTCCTGCAAACCTTCAACCGGCAAAGTCTGAGACTATGGTATCCGTGAGAGCAGGGAACCAGAAAAGAGTCTAAAAGGGGCCACCTAACACCAGTCTACCAATGAAGGATTTACCGACTGTGGGTCCAATTTAGAGCTCCATTCCTATGATAATTTCCTAGGCCAGCATCTCGGTTTCCCCGAAGAGAAGAAACCTTATGTATAGCATGTGTGTGTAGCTGTTTAAATCTTAACTAATAAGACATAATTGAATTTTTACATTCAAAAGACAGTTGGCCAAGGAATAATGAACTGATATGTACAAAAATAACTCAGTATCAGAATTATTTAGGTACAATGATTGTAGGAAAGAGATCCTCTTTCAGTAAGGTTGGTAGTAAAAAAATTTCTCGTTCCTCAGTGGGTATTTCATCATAGTAATGTTGCTTGCCAAAGAGAAGAAAACCCTCCAAGATAAGATAAAGTCCTTACCTGCATCCATCCAAACAAGACAACAATTCAGTTAGCCTTGGATGTGTTTTATAGGTATCAATGGACCATATCAGTTGTTATCCATGTCCATCTTACAGAATTTAATTACTTTAGACAAGCTTAGGTTATTAGATTTTTTAGCAGTCTTTACATTGGTTTACTTGTTTAAGCCATAGCTTGGTAGCTATGCTTGAGCCCATAGTAGCAACCTTATACTTACTAATCAATAGAGCATCAAAAAAACTCCATTTTTACCAAGTGGAACCTCATTTCTCAAGCCATATCTTGGTATTTATGCCAAGTTTGAGGATACCAGCCATATACTTACCTTCAACCTCCCAAGATTTCTCCATAGCTCGGTAGCTATGCTTACACTAACAGTAGCAACCATATACTTACCAATCAGAAATAGAGTATCAAAACCCCATTTTTTCCGTGGAACTTTATGTCATGAGCCAAAGGCCAGTTTTTTACGCCAAAGCTGAGAGTAATCTACATATACTTACCTTCAAAACTTCAAGTTTTTCATTAATTCCTTAGCATCCAATATAGCTCAGCAGTGTTCAACCCTGTTTTTAGCCAAGATACTTTCAATTTTCCACCGTCATGGGTACTAGATGGGTTAAGATAACCCCAACACCTTCTCCCCATATGAAATCATGAGGGAAGGTGTTATGCGAAAGTCCAAGAGTTGCCATATTTCATAAAACAGAAAAGCCAGACGTATCCGTGCTAGTGTCAGACAGAATTTCATCACCAAAAAAACAAGCTTTCAGAAAACCCAAGGTTCCATTCTCATCCCATGCGGTCACTAGCCTTAGTTTCAGGCCAGAGCTAAAATGCATTAGCTATATACTTACCCCCTCTTTGTTTTAAAGAACCAAGCGATTAGCCATTCATACACAAAAAATTATAATGTTTGGTTACTGTTAGGCCTGCAAAAAGAAGACCAGTGTCGGCTAAAAACAGAGTGCAAAGAAGACCAGTTTCGGCTAAAACAGAGCCCAAAGAAAAGCCTGTATCGGCTAAAACATAGCCCTTTCGTTTTTGAAAAAAACCTTAGTTAGGTTGGTAAAGGGCAAGACCTGCAGCGGCTTAAGCCATGCCAAGAGAACCAATGATGCAAAGTTTTTTTTCCAAAGGACCAGTCAACAGCAAATTCCCCCAATCCTTCTAATAAGTCCCATTAGGTGTGCTTTTAATCAATCAGAAAATGCCTTGCTACCATATCTAAGGGCTACAGCGGTTTTTTGTCAAAAAACAGTCTACGCAGAGTATTGCCAAAACAAATTAGTAAATTAAAACCCCTAAGAAAATGAATGTTATACAGTTCATCGCTATGCTATGAGAGCTACTGTAAGCAGTATCAACCACATGTTTTACTACTAGAAGCAACAGATAACCAATGTTCAAAGGTTTTTTCTTAAGCGCAGGCGTGAGGTAAAAAGGCCTAGAAAAAAACCTGAGTATTTTGAGTAGTGAGCTCCATAGCTCGGACAGTGAAGCAAACGGTATACCGCCTTTAGTCATAACAACAAAAATACACACAGGCTAAGTGAGGGGCAAGGTGCGCCCTCACCTTTTGTATAGGTTGGACTGCATACTCCTGAGCGTGATCGATGAGAGAGGCAAGCCGCCCTGCTGTGTAGGGTCATCAAGTGATGCACAGAAAGCCTTGCAAGGGGAGATCCATAGCCAGAATGCGCAGGCCTCCTACCATTTGTAATGAGAGCCCGGCGTTTTCACTCACCCCCATTACTCTAGGAGAGAAAATGTTATGCAAGGGCATATTCCCATAGGTCATAAGTGGCATGCTATGAGTCAGTATCCCATCAGTGCTTAAGAGGGGGGGGGGGGGGGGGGGGTTGTGTGAAATTTCATGTAGAAAGAGAAAAAAAGAAAAAAAGTTTTTATAGTATCAATGTGTGTGTGTGTGTGTGTGTGTGTGTGTGTGTGTGTGTGTGTGTGTGTGTGTGTGTGTGTGTGTGTGTGTGTGTGTGTGTGTGTGTGTGTGTGTGTGTGTGTGTGTGTGTGTGTGTGTGTGTACAAAGAACCCTGCACTTTTGAAAGGAAACCACAAACCAAGGCCGCAAATACAAACATTTGCACTTCTTAATGATTCATCAATAAATTGAAAGCATTTCCTAAGCGTGAATAAACCAACCAAGCCATAAACATAAAAGGCTCAGTAGAAGTGACATTACAATCTATGCATGAGGAATAGCACCATAACTTCAAGTGAAACAAACCACACCATTCGGACATCACTAAATACTAAAATGATATAGCATAAGTTGTCATTCAAGTACCTCTACTGGCATATGCATGAGAATACCAAATAGAGAATTAGAACCCATCAAACAATCAGACAGTAGTCCATTTTAATGCCAAAATTCACCTGAGATTGAGTCGGAGTGGCCAGCTCCACAATGGCCTACTTCTCCTTTCCCTTTTCCATAGATCCAATACTTAACACTACCTCTTAGTAGGAAAGGACGTATACAATCCTAATGTACAGACTATTACATTCAAGTACACACACACACTACCAATGCTAAGTGAGCTTGCAAAGCTCACCTTTTATAGGGTTTGGAGCAGGTAGCACCTTCCTTCATGGTTGTAAAGCGGGCCCGACCTCATTATGTGAATGGTGCATCAACGCCGCCAAGTACAGAGAGAGAAAGGGGGGGGGGGGGGGGAGGAGCACGTTTGGAGCTAGTGGTAGCCTACCACTAGCACAGTAAAGTGGGACCAACCTCAAGAGGTAGATGTAACCAGCATCGCTTCGTACAGATAAGGGAGAGAGAGCGAGAGAGAAAGGGGGATGAGATAGAACAGTAGCGAAGATCTTCCAGGAGGGAGCCACCATGGGTTTAACACTAGGTTGGTAACCTAACAGGACATCAAAGTGTCCTTTCAGGGTTTTGAAAAAAACCTCCAAAACCATAGTAGATCCACTCATTTTGTAAAATCCTTTCATGAGGTTATAGTTCAAGGCCTATTACACATGGAAAAAATAAGAAACTTGTAAAATTTCTCATCTTTTGGTCACACCAAGCCTCCAAAGTTGATGGACCAGTACATTTTTATCAAGACAGACATTTCTTACATTTTGTTGCATAAAAATAAGATTAGGGATTTTTATAGGACTTGAGATAAATTCCCTAGTTAACTTCAATGGTTTGGTGATCAGAACATATGATTGCTTCTCACTCACAATTTTTTGTTTTGCCAAAAGAAATAGGTACAAAAAAGTTGAATTTTTACCATTCTGCAAACCTATCATCAAAGTTTCTATAGCCACGCTCAATACAAATAATATATGCATGTTTTCTTAGTTCCTTATTGTCCTTTAGGTTGATAAGGATCCATGGAGCATGCCAAAAGAATAATACATCTCTTACCAAGGGGAATCAGCTTGGGGACAAAGATGAAGTGCTAATAAATACAGCAAACATGAAAAAACTGGGTTCAACATTATGAGTTATAAAATCCCATAGAAACTATTCAATATCTAGCCAAATTTGATTCTTATAACTAGATATGGTTACTACCTACAAAATGCATGTAGTTGTCACAAGAAACTAACAATATTGAAAAAGCTATAGTTGATATACTAGAATGTTTCGTTTTCTTCTATAATTGAAAAAATCAACCATCGTTGTTTACTATGCAAAATAGGATATTAGGTGCCACAAACTCAAGGAATATTAGCTTTATGTTACAATATGCGACATAGAAAATCAAAAGTGCATTTGGATATCATGAAAGTCACCAAAAAAATCATAGAAGAGCTAAAATTGGCTAAAAAACAGGATTTGACAATTTTTGTAATTTGGTCATAACTTACAACTTTAACATTTATTTCTCCCTAGAAGCATCAGGACATATTGAGGACTACTAAAGATAGTTCTCTAGCATTATAGACCTCACAAACATGAATTCTAGATGGTATAGTTGCAAAAAGTTGAAAAAAAAGCCAAAAACAAGACCCGTTTTTTCACACAGTTTAGGTTGTGAAATGTTGTGCAAAGACAAGGTTAAAGATGGAATTGATATTCCAAAAAAAATTCGAGTTTTTTTCAGCTCATAAGACAACTTTTTAGATAGATAGCACCTCAAATCCATTTTGAAACTCTTGACATAATTCAAGGAAAATGGTCACTTAACAGGACATAAAAGTGTCCCATTACCAACCTAGTGTTAAAGCAAAGCATGACAGGGTATGCAGAGCCATGAATCCTTCCACAAGCACATAACCCCTATTAACTATAAGGGTTAGGTACCATAAAGGTACCACCCTTTAGTAAATTCAAGCCATCCATTTCATCCAAGGTTCAAAGCTTATCCTAGCAAGGCAAAACGTCCACCCATTTTTACACCAAGGTTTAGATACCATTAGGTACCAAAAAAACTTTAAGTCAATCCAAGATGGATATACACCAAGGGCACCACCGATCAACAGTCCCAGCAAAATATATCAAGGAAATTTCAATCATGCCAAAACTAGCCATAACTGTGTGTGTGTGTGTGTGTGTGTGTGTGTGTGTGTGTGTGTGTGTGTGTGTGTGTGTGTGTGTAGCTGTTTTATTATAATTAATAAGACATAATTGAACTATTTGTCATAAAATCTAATATCTAACCAACCCAAATGATTTCTCATATTAAATTGATCACTTAATGTGGGAGAATAAATGGGAACAAGTGTTAAGATATAGATATGTGCTTATAGATCTATTTCAACACGGGGCCAATAGTAAAGGGGCCCAAATGGGAGATGGTCTATCAAGAGCAAGGCTAACCAATGGAGCATAAGACCTTAGGGTTATCTTCATTGAAGACCCCCAATAATGTGTGTAAAAGTCCTTTGACCTTAGGTAAGCTAGGGCTGAGCTTCAGGTGGGAACCCGGCCCAAGCTCGAGGTGCTTGTCGTGCTTGAGGTGCTTTTCTTGCTTGAGGTGCTTGTCATGCTTGAGGTGCTTGATTAAGATGCTTGAGGTCCTTGACTGGCTCCATGCTTGAGGTGCTTGACTTGGTGCATGATTAAGGTGCTTGAGGTGTCTTGAGAAGCTTGCCTAAGATGCTTGTGGGAACACCCCCTACTTCAAGTGCTTAGTCATGCTTGATGACTAAGGGGCTTGCTCATCCAAAGTCAAAAATATCCCTACAAGGAGGGGGGTGAGCCTACAAGGGGGGGGGGATGAGAGAGAACACACACACACACACACACACACACACACACAAGGGAAGCCCCAGCTTGAAGAGGCAGCAAGGACACTTGTCAAGTTCCTCCCCATGTTGCCTTCATGGTGTGCCTGAAGCTTATTGGTTGGCCACCCGAGGGGTCCAATGATAATTTAGGATATTTAATTAATTGATTTTGCATTTATCAAGTCCTCTCTCTCAAAGGGGAAAGGGGGACACTTGTCCCAAGGCTACCCATGTTGCTTGTAATGGCTCCTGCTTGTGATTGGCTAGGCCTGGAGGGGTCCAATGAGCTTCAAGCATGAGCTACAAGGGGGGGTCGACCCAAGCAAGCTAGGGGGGTGCTTAGGGGGTATACTCACCCACATACACTCACAAACACTCTCATTGTGTACTATGCAAAGTGCAAGAGCTCCCTCTCCTTCTCCAAGCAAGTAGAGGTTGAGAGCCTACACCAACACTCTTGGCTATGGAGTGCAAATCCATCCAAGAGCCATGATTTAATTCTTGAGCTTGCCATCTATTTCTTCTTCATTACTATGCTATTATGTATGCTAGCACAAGAGTTATGATAAGTGAGGAACAAGCTCTTTCTCGTATGAAATGTTTCTTCTTCCTCTTCCCTACCCTCATTCCCTACTAGCTCTCTCCACCTTCGAAGGTGTTTGAGGTCTTGGGACTGAGGCTTGGTATAGTTAAAGCTTTCTTCAAGTTTAGGTTATGCTATGATGGTGATGCATGAAGCTTTCCATCTTCATTGCTTCACCTAGGTCACAAGGAACACAAAGAATGTATTGTAACAAGTCTCTCTTTATGGGAGAAATCATAATACAAATGCCTATTGGAGGGGGGCCCCGTTCCACATAAATCCGGTCCTCAACTGCTGTAATGTTCTCTAAATTATCTTCTTGCAAAATTATTGTCCATGCCAAGTTAACTAATTGCTATAATTATGTTGCTATCTTCAATTATGTCTACCCGCTATGCTCACAAAATCATTTCTTGAAAGTACTCTCATTAAATTCCGCTACTCTCAAATTGAATAGGCAAATTCCATTACATTGGTATCAGAGCATTTGGTTTCTCTTTTCTTGCTTAAGAAGAGAGGTCTTTAAGTAGCCTATAAATGGTTGATGTTGTTAATTATAATAGAGTAAGTGGAACTGGGATCTTATATCGGTTTTCTTAAGCCCACTATGTGGGGGATGGTGCACACCTCGGGAGCTTTGGACTTAATAATGGAGTCTTTTTAGACTTGCCTACGGCTTTACCATTATTGAGCCATAAGAAGTCCGAAAGGATCTAGCCCTTGGCAACTCTGCTATGTTAGACCTACTCCTCTACTCTCTATAGTTAACCACTTTGAGCCGTGGGTGTAGATACTTAAGAGCCGATTTTCAAAGGCTAAGAGGAGTGGCAACTAAGGTTTTGAGCTGCCAAAGCATACACTAAGTATAAACATAAATTTTGTTAACATGGCTGACAATAATCAAGAGAGTAGAATGAACATTGATAGCTTTGATTTTTCACATGAAGGTTCTAATGATGATTCTCCCATGTTTGTGAATTATCTCGTCGCTAGGTTGCAGCAAGCTATGGGCAACCCTGCTTTGCAAGCCGAAGTTACTCAACAACTTCGTGCTTATGGAATTTCCCTTCCTCTCCCAGAGGAGAGAGAGCTTAGGAGGCCTCTTGAAGAGACCCCCAAAAGAAGACTCTCTCCCATTCGAGAGGAGGAATCCACAGAGAAAGAAATCAATGAAAGTCTAAGTTCTTCTGAAGAGGTGGCTCCACGAAGACGGCAGTCTAAACGATCACCTACTCCTCCCAAGAGGAAAAGAGCAACCTATAGTCCTTCTCCTCATCACTCTGAAAGGCAAGAGAGGAAACAAAGGAAGAAAAGGGCTAGGAAGAGGTCACCCTCTTCTCCTTCTTCTTCACCTTCCTCCTCTTCCGATGAAAGTTATGGCTATTCTCCTAGAGAATACAAGAGGGGAGGACATCGCAAATCATTTCCTGCATGGCGAAGGTCACAAAAGCTAAAGAAGTTCAAGGAGGGAGGAAAGAGTATCTCTTTTCTCACCTACGATGGCACCTTTGGTGCTACCGACAAAGTGTTGGCCTTCATCCAGCAATTTGATGCGGCCTTTGGGGACGAGGTCTTCACAGAGTCCTCCAAGCTACGCCATGAAGCTATGCACTTCCAAAAATTAGCTCGTCAATGGTGGGCTAGCCTTCGTGGCAATGGAGAAGCCCCAAAGACATGGAAAACTCTACGAGTTTCCATCATGAAGCAATTTCTTCCAAGCGATACTAAAGATAAAGTTCTTACCGAATGGCGTGGCTTGAAGCTTCTCTCTCATGAGTCTATCAACAAGTATGTAGACAAGTTTTGGGATTTACATCTCAAAGCTACTGTCTTTCAAAAGATAGACTTTGCCGAGCAAAGACAGCAATTCTGTGCGGGATTAACTGAAGAGATGGCCGAATACATCAACTCTCAACGGCCTGGTACTATTACCGAAGTAATCCATCACACCATGGTTGCTTCACGCATCAATTTCCATCAAGGGGCTAGATGTAATGTCAAGCCCATGCAAAACAAAGATAAAAATGATGCAAAGGGGAAATCCAATGCACAAAATAATTCCCAAGGCACTTCCAACAACAACAATAACAACAACAACAATCGGTCCAAGGAGAAGGGAGTTTACAAAGGTAAAAACAAACTCTCTCCTGAAGAGCTTGAAGCTTTTCGCAAGGACCATAAATGTTTCAAGTGTGGGGAGCAAGGACATGGCTATCGTTCTTGCCCCAAGAAGAATACTTGCAATGAGACTCCTAGGGCTTCCACCATCGAAGCTCCAAAAGAGGATGCTCATTGCAAAGGATCATCACTCTCCTATGCTTGGGGAAAGGTAAGAGAGCATGATGCCTTCATCTTGTTTGACCCTGGCTCTACTCTCAACTTCATATCAATAGAGTTGGCCACCAAGTTGGGCATTCAAGCTTTTGAGATGGGAGATATAGTAACAGCTGATGTAGCTTTCAAGGTACAACAAGCCTCCGTTACTCCCTTGATTGGGAAGTTGAGGCTTCATGTCCAAAGCTATGTCGACAAAGAAGACTTCTTCATCTCTCCTCTCCAACATCAGGATGTTATCCTAGGGGCACCATGGTTTGATCGCATGGCTGCCAACATGAAGTTCCCTGAAAGGAGAATTTACTTCACCTACAGGGGAAAGAACATGTATATAGATGCTAGTGAGCGTGGTCGCACTATTCCACATGTAAATCCTCTTTCTTTTGATAAATCAATGAAGAGCTTAGTTTCTGCGTACATGATTTATGTCAAAGAGTCTCTAAAAGCTAATAATGTTTCATCAAATGAAAATGATAGGAATCAAGAAGAGTTAGACTTATCTACTTTTCTAAAAGGATTCCAAGATTTGTTCATCGATGATATCCCTATGGACCTACCTCCAAAACGAGGGGATGATGACCATCGTATTGAGCTCCTTCCAGGAAGCTCACCGCCTAACAAACCTCCTTATCGAGTCTCACAAGCTCAACAAGAGGAGATTATGAGGCAAGTATAGGAATTGGTAGACAAAGGGATGGTGAGGCCTAGTTCCTCTCCCTTTTGTTCTCCAGTCCTTTTAGTGCAAAAGAAAGATGGTACATACCGTATGTGTGTGGACTATCGAGCACTAAACCATATCACTATCAAAAACAGATTTCCCGTGCCTCGGGTAGAAGATCTGTTTGATAAGCTACAAGGCTCTACCTACTTCAGTAGGATTGACCTTAAGAGTGGCTATCATCAAATAAGGATAGTGGATGAAGATATCCTAAAGACCGCGTTTCGCACAACATTTGGTCTTTATGAATATCTAGTCATGCCTATTGGCTTGACTAATGCACCAGCTACTTTCAATCGTCTCATGGAGAAAATTTTTAGACCATATCGTAAATTCACTGGAGTGTTCTTTGATGATATCATCATCTACTCCAAATTTTTGGAGGAACATAAGCAACATCTCCAAGTGATTTTTCAAGCCTTAAGGGAAAACAAACTTTTTCTCAACCAAAAGAAAAGTGAATTCTTCCTTCAAGAGATTCAATATCTAGGTCATATTATCTCTCACGATGGTATTCGTATGGATCCATCAAAGTTAGAGGTAATAAAATCATGGCCTAACCCAAGGAATCTACATGAGCTAAGAAGCTTTATTGGTATGTGTGCATACTATAGACGCTTCATAGCAAAATTCTCTCAAGTAGCAAGACCACTACACGACTTAACAAAGAAGAACGTTAAGTTTGTATGGACTGCTAAGGAGCAAAATTCTTTTGAAAAACTCAAAGAGAAGCTTACTTCCCAACCAGTCCTCGTGCTTCCGGATCTCTCAAAACCATTTGATGTCCAATGTGATGCTTGTGGTGATTGCCTTGGAGCGGTTTTGCTTCAAGAAGGGCATGCCATAGCATATGAGAGCCGAAGGCTCAATAGTGATGAACGAGTCTTGGGAATTTATGAGAAAGAGCTTTTAGCTGTTCTACATGCCCTAGATACATGGAAGCACTACCTATTGGGGACTCCATTTATCCTACGAACCGACCACCAAAGTCTCAAGTATCTCAACTTTCCGACAAACAATGAGGTGGGCAAATTTTCTTTCGCAATTTAATTTCCATATTGCTCACATAGCTGGTAAGCACAATCAAGTTGTCGATGCACTTTCACGACGACCAAAACTTAATGCGGTGTCTATAGCTACTCACAATGATCTATCCTCTATGATAGATGAGTATGCTACTGACCCTGACTTTAGAGACATAATGTCAGCCCTTGATTTGGGGAAGAAAGAGGAACCATTCACCTTGCAGGATGGTTATCTTCTCCACGGCAATAGGCTATGTGTTACCCATTCCCTTCGTGAGAAGGTTATGTATGAATCCCATGCTCCTCCATATACAGGGCATAGAGGTATTCAACCTACTCTCCGAGGAGTAGAGACGTATTTCTATTGGCCTACCATGAAAGTGGACATACAAGAGTATGTTTCAAAATGTGCAGTATGCCAAAAGACCAAGTATGATAGAGGGAAGCAACCTGGATTACTCCAGCCATTGCCTATTCCAAATTCACCATGGGAGAGTATATCCATGGATTTCATCTTTGGATTACCCAAGTCTATCCATGGGAATACAGGAATATGGACAATAGTCGACAGGTTTAGCAAGCAAGCACATTTTATTCCTGTCAAAAAGACTATTAAGGCACATCAAATGGCAACTCTCTTCATATCTCAGATTTTCAAGCACCATGGATTACCCACATCCATCGTGTCAGATAGAGATCCTAGAATGACCAGTAATTTCTAGAAAGGTCTCTTTGAAAATCTAGGAACAAGATTGAATTTCTCTTCGGCCTATCACCCACAAATGGATGGCCAAAGTGAGATAGCCAATCTTACGATACTCGATCTACTCAAGACTTATGTTACCGAAGTAGATCAACGCTCACAATGGGAAAAGTATTTACCTCTAGTAGAGTATGCCTACAATAATACTGTACATACTTCTATGGGGAAAGCACCTTTCGAGATCATAGAGGGAAGACCTAAAAGTCCCTTGCTACTCAAAGTACATGGGAAGATCTTCGCCGCCGATGAGTAT
This sequence comes from Adiantum capillus-veneris, assembly GCF_014529385.1. Classification (NCBI taxonomy): domain Eukaryota; kingdom Viridiplantae; phylum Streptophyta; class Polypodiopsida; order Polypodiales; family Pteridaceae; genus Adiantum; species Adiantum capillus-veneris. The sequence goes on from NC_140941.1 coordinate 27,578,113, forward strand.
AGCCGTGACCTACAAGAATCTTTTCAAAAGATTAGGGAGGCTATAGCCATCTCTCAACAAAGGAAAAAAGCTGTTGCTGATAAGCACAGAAGAGCCTTAATGTTCAAAGAAAATGATTGGGTCTTACTCAAGTTTCCTAAGGCTCGATTAAGGCAAACGACAGGCAAAAATCCTACGGGCCATCAAAAGTATTATGCTAAACTAGCAAAAAGATACTATGGTCCTTTCCAAATCTTGAAGCCCATCAATGAGACGGCTTATCAACTCAAGTTGCCCAACCATTGGCTTATACACAATGCCTTTCATGTAAGCCTACTTAAGCCCTACAAAGGAGATCCACAAACTGAACCAATTATTGAAGACCCTCCCGAAGTTGAAGACCAAGAAGAGGTGCTACAACCCGAAGCTGTCCTTCGGCATGAAGACAAGGTACTACGACATGGTAAGATAATCCGAAGGTATCTTATTAAGCTCAAAAATTATCCTTTTGAAGATGCTAAATGGATGCAAGGAGTACAACTTAAGGATAGTATGAACCTTGTCAATGCTTACAATGCTACATTAGAGTAAGAAAATGTACAACTCTCTTTTAAATGACTCATGTTTTTGTCTTATAAAACTAATCCTCTTTTTAATTGTGCACAAATTTAACTAGTATGCATGCTTAGAATCATGTTTGTGATGACGACGTCTCTCAAACACCAAGTAGAATTTGTCACTCTACTTTGGGAGAATGAAATGGACTAAAGAGCAGACATGTTTGCGGCAGCTATGTCTCCCAAGCACCAAATGGATTAGTCATCCATCTTGGAAAGATGTCGTAGGGTGAAAAAGGGATCCTCTACCCACTAAGTACGATTGACTAATGACTAAGGCTTTATCTCTTCTACCTCATAGTCGAGGACGACTATGATTTCAAGAGAGAGGTAATGTCATAAAATCTAATATCTAACCAACCCAAATGATTTTCTCATATTAAATTGATCACTTACTGTGGGAGAATAAATGGGAACAAGTGTTAAGATATAGATATGTGCTTATAGATCTATTTCAACACGGGGCCAATAGTAAAGGGGCCCAAATGGGAGATGGTCTATCAAGAGCAAGGCTAACCAATGGAGCATAAGACCTTAGGGTTATCTTCATTGAAGACCTCCAATAATGTGTGTAAAAGTCCTTTGACCTTAGGTAAGCTAGGGCTGAGCTTGAGGTGGGAACCCGGCCCAAGCTCGAGGTGCTTGTCGTGCTTGAGGTGCTTGTCCTGCTTGAGGTGCTTGTCATGCTTGAGGTGCTTGATTAAGATGCTTCAGGTGCTTGACTGGCTCCATGCTTGAGGTGCTTGACTTGGTGCATGATTAAGGTGATTGAGGTGCCTTGAGAAGCTTGCCTGAGATGCTTGTGGGAACACCCCCTACTTCAAGTGCTTAGTCATGCTTGATGACTAAGGGGCTTGCTCATCCAAAGTCAAAAATATCCCTACAAGGAGGGGGGCGAGCTTACAAGGGGGGGGGGGGGGGGGGGGGGGGGGGGGGGGGGGGGGGAAGAGAGAGAACACACACACACACACACAAGGGAAGCCCCAGCTTGAAGAGGCAGCAAGGACACTTGTCAAGTTCCTCCCCATGTTGCCCTCATGGTGTGCCTGAAGCTTATTGGTTGGCCACCCGAGGGGTCCAATGATAATTTAGGATATTTAATTAATTGATTTTGCATTTATCAAGTCCTCTCTCTTAAAGGGGAAAGGGGGACACTTGTCCCAAGGCTACCCATGTTGCTTGTAATGGCTCCTGCTTGTGATTGGCTAGGCCTGGAGGGGTCCAATGAGCTTCAAGCATGAGCTACAAGGGGGGTCGACCCAAGCAAGCTAGGGGGGTGCTTAGGGGGTATACTCACCCACACACACTCACAAACACTCTCATTGTGTACTATGCAAAGTGCAAGAGCTCCCTCTCCTTCTCCAAGCAAGTAGAGGTTGAGAGCCTACACCAACACTCTTGGCTATGGAGTGCAAATCCATCCAAGAGCCATGCTTCAATGCTTGATCTTGCCATATATTTCTTCTTCATTACTATGCTATTATGTATTCTAGCCACAAGAGTTATGATAAGTGAGGAACTAGCTCTTTCTCGTATGGAATGTTTCTTCTTCCTCTTCCCTACCCTCATTCGCTGCCAGCTCTCTCCACCTTCGAAGGTGTTTGAGGTCTTGGGACTGAGGCTTGGTATAGTTAAAGCTTTCTTCAAGTTTAGGTTATGCTATGATGGTGATGCATGAAGCTTTCCATCTTCATTGCTTCACCTAGGTCACAAGGAACACAAAGAATGTATTGTAACAAGTCTCTCTTTATGGGAGAAATCATAATACAAACAAATGCCTATTGGAGGGGGGACCGGCTCCACATAAATCCGGTCCTCAACTGTTGTCATGTTCTCTAAATTCTCTCTCTTGCAAAAGTATTGTCCATGCCAAGTTAACTAATTGCTATAATTATGTTGCTATCTTCAATTATGTCTACCCGCTATGCTCACAAAATCATTTCTTGAAAGTACTCTCATTAAATTCCGCTACTCTCAAATTGAATAGGCAAATTCCATTACATATTACATTCAAAGACAGTTGGCTCCAGAGTAAGGGAATTGATAAGTACAAAAACAACTCACTCTTAAAATTATTTTTGTACAATGCTTGTATGAATAAATTTGTTACCATATACATGTGGTAGTGATGTGTGTGAACATACTAGGACCGCCGGGGCATTTTTCCCCTCTTTAGGAGGTTTTTTCCCCCGTGCATTGTATATGCGCCCATCACTCTAGGGCTATCTATCTTTCCATTGCACACTAAGTAACACACTCTCTATTGTGTGCCTTGAGCTTCCTTCATCTTCTCCAAGCTGTGTGCGTTTTTTTGCAACCCTAATTCCAACAATTGGTATCATAGCAGGTTATGTCCTCTAGGGCTTAGTCGCCAGCTGCTCAGCACACGCCTCCTCACTTTCTCCAGTTACAGTGAGGTTTGGAAAGCGTTCGCAGGTCGACAAAAATTTCGGGGGATCTTGTAGAGCTTAGTCTGCTTAGATTTTTTATTCGGGCTCATTTCGGCCTCCGTTTACACTACAAGTAGGTCTACACAGGCTATTTTGTCATTTTGTGCAAAATTTTTGTCAGTGCCATTTTTTGCATAACAGGTGCCTTACAATCTTCTACGGTTTGTGCTATATAGCACATGTTGTTCCCGCTTTTTTTCTCCTCTTTTCGGGAAGTTTTCACATCAGGTGCATCATTTACCATGGTTGACAAAAACACAGTTGTGTTCAAGATGTTTGTTGCTGAGGACAGGTTGGATGGGGACAATTACCCTATGTGGGCTTACATGATGCTACATGTTCTTGTGTCAAAGGGAATCTAGAATATTGTGTAGGGAGTTGATGTACATCTTGGTTCAAGCTATGTTGAGGATGTTGCAGGTCTTGCTGCAAGGATTGCTGCTCTTAGAGTTGTTTTGCCTACGGCAGAAAAATCTCATTGGGATGTAAAGGATGTGCAGGCTCATGCATTGATTGCGTTGTTTGTAAAGTGCACCATTGTTCCTCACATTCTTTCAGAAAAATCTGCAAAATAGGCTTGGGATATATTGGCTGGTCTTTATGCAAGTCGCAATGAGGCTAAATTGCTTTGCTGCATAAAGAGTTGGACTCGAAGATTATGCATGAGGAAGATGATATGGACACTCTCCTTGCCGGTGTGAAGGATATCAATGAGCAACTTATTTCAGTGAATTCATTTCAGACAGTTCCCTTGTGCAGACTGTTCTTGATGCCTTACCAGATTCCTACCACACTTTTGCTAGTACTTGGAGACTGATGACCCAAGGAAATCCTGAAGTTGTCAAGTTTGATGCATTATGCACATTGCTATTGCAAGAGTCACTTTCCAAAAAAAACAGGACTAGGCAGTGTGCAGTTGAACAGGCTTTTATTGCTTCTCAAAGAAAGGGTGGCAAAAATTATGTTCCTAATGCTTCTACTGGTAGTAATTCGTCTAGAAATTCTGGTGATAAGGGCAAAAGGAAGATGCGTTGCCATTATTTTAAAGCAAATGATCACTTGATCAAGCAGTGTCCTAAGTTGAAGGCCAAAGAGGCTAAGAAGAAAGAGGGTGGTTCCACTGCAAATGCTGGTTCCACTACAAATGCAGCCATTGTTGAGTCTTCTGTAAAAGGAGACTATAATGCTAATGTTGATGCAGAATGGGCTTTTAGCGTAGAGTGCACTTACAATCCTGCTGACCATGATGCATGCTTGTCAGTTGTTGTAGATTCACATGTGTGGTATTTCGATAGTGGTGCTACAATGCACATTATCTCGCATCGTGAATTGTTCACCTCTCTCGAGTATGTCCCTCATGGGAATTCAGTCACTTGTGCCAACAATGCCTCTTATGCGGTTCAGGGAGTTGGAAAGATTGTGCTTACTGGCTGCAAATGGCAGTTCTTTCACACTCGTTGATGCACTTTATGTACCTGGGATCAAGAAGAATCTTTTGTCTGTATTTGCACTTGTTAGACTTGGACTTGTAGTCAAATTTGTGGACGATAGATGTACAGTTCATGATCTCAGTTTTGGTGATGAAATTGTTGCATCTGGGCTTTTGTGTCGTGGGCTATATAATCTCATTTTGTATGACAAGTGTGGACAAAATTTGCAAATGCAGTTGCAGATTCAAGGGCTATTTCAGATGCAAAAATTTGGCATGCAAGTTTTGGTCATCTGAATTATGTCAGCTTGCTGCGTTTGCAAAAATCTGATATGGTTGCTTCTTTGCCGTCTCTTGAAGCACCTGTCAAACATGTTTTTGAAGGCTCTATTTTGAGTAAGGTGCAGCGTTTTAAGTTTCCAAAGGATGGTTCAGTTTGGGCCACATGCAGGTTGCAACTTGTGCATAGTAATGTTTGTGGGCCCATGCAAACTCCATCCTTGGGAAATTACCTTTATTTCGTGACTTTCATTGATGATTACTCCAGGCATGCATGGGTATTTCTGCTTAAAGAGAAGTCCAAAGTTTCTATGTGCTTCAAACAATTTCTCGCTATGGCTGAAAATGTCTCAAAATGTACTATGGGCACCCTCCGTTCCGATCAAGGGGGGGAGTATATGTCTCATGAATTCAATGCATTTCTGGCTAGTCGTGGGATAAAACACCAATGTACAGTGCCTTATACACCTCAGAAAAATGGTGTTTCTGAGAGGAAAAATAGGTCACTTAGGGAAATGGCACAATATATGGTCAAAAGTCAAGCTTTGCCGCATTCTTTTTGGCTTGAGGCCATCATGTGTTCCACTTATGTACTTAACAGGTGTCCTACGAAAGCTTTGCAGTCTATTACTCCATATGAAGCATGGCATGATAGAAAGCATTCTATTGAGAACATGCGTGTTTTTGGTTGTTTGGCATATGCTTTGGTGCCACAAACACAGCGCAGAAAATTGGATGATAAGGCTGTCAAATGTATTTTTTTTTGTTATAGTGCTAAAAGCAAAGGTTACAAGTTGTATCATCCGCAAACAAAACAAATTCTGGTTTCACTGGATGTAGTGTTTGTGGAAGATTCTGTTTAGTCCTTGTTGTCATGTACTAGAGAGAGTAATGTAAGCTCACATGACATTTATGACACATTGTTGCCTCTTTTTAGTGGTGGAAATACGAATGTAATTTCCAATGAGGCAAATGTACAGCCTATGAGGGTTTCTGAATATGTTACAGATCAGCCTATTACTGATTCAGATGTACATGATGTACTTGATGAGGAAAGGGCTGAAAATGAGCAGGCTAGAGGTATGAAAAAATGGCTGGTGCACACTTTGCATGATAGTAAATTGGATGCACCTTTGTCTAGTCATACTAGTTCAGGCTGTCGCCATGCATCTTATGCATCAGATTGTTATGCTTTGGCTGTGTCTAGCTTACATGATGTTGAGGAGCCTCTGTCTTTTAATGAATCACATAATTCAGAAAATGGGATGGCTGCCATGCAATCAGAATATGATGCACTTATAGAAAATGACACATGGACTTTATGTGATTTGCCTCCTAGCAAAAAGGTCATTGGTACAAAGTGGGTTTACAAGTTGAAACGCAAGCCGGATGGTGAGATCGATCGCCATAAGGCTCGACTTGTTGCAAAGGGTTATGCACAATAAAAAGGCAAAGATTATGAAGAGACCTTTTCTCCCACTTGTCATATGACTATTGTGCATTTTCCATGTGCATTGGCAGCTCATTTTGGTTGGGATGTACATCAATCAGACATTGTTACTTCTTTCTTGAATGGTGACATATTTGAGGAAGTTTATGTAACGCAGCCTCGCGGTTTTGTCAAGAAAGGACAAGAGGACAAAGTGTGCAAATGTAACAAGGCTTTGTATGGGTTGAAGTAATCTCCTCGTGCTTGGTATGAGAAAGCTGACACTCATTTGGTCAAACAAGGCTTTTGTAACAATCCAACAGAAAGCATGTGAGGTCCCTGCCCCTTGTCGAGAGGAGCGGAGTAGTTTTGATAGGTCTCCAATCCTGATAAGGAAAAACCAACGGACATTGCCTTAGCTACTACGTAGCCACGGGCATGAACCGTTAGTGAAGGATTGGTCCTATCTCACTATGGCGGAGCGTGACCACCATAACCCTATCTAAAAACTATCTATAATCAATTATACCTAAAAGTATAAATCTTAGAGTGACCAACCTGTGCTCTTTTTTCTCCATGTTTCAGAAGCACAGCCGCCAAGGTTTGTCTCTTTTAAGATTTATGACTAAAAAAAAAAAAATCTAGCGTTGGAAAGTTACCCGACTCATCGGGTCCACCCGTCCATAGAATGATACTGTCGGGGTATCATTCTCCCACTTTCCACACCACACTCACCCTTCTTTTGTTATCTAATTACTACCACACTGTTTAAAACATACATGTTCCTTTACTTTATTTATGATACTGGTTCGTTAAAATAGCCCTTCAAACAGTATTACAAACAATAGTCAAACAAGAAGTCGTCAAATTTTAAACCAACAACCCTTGGATTAGGTTCACTCAAGAATCTCTACTGACGCTATTATGTTCGATCGGTATATACATTATTTATAAAAACCCTTGTCCTCATGAGCGTCCCATACTGCTCGACAAGTACTCGTTGTGCTAATCTGGACGTACTCCCATAACAGCAACAACGGTGCCAATCTGGGCGTCCTCTCACGCCTCGGCAACTACCACATAATACCAGCACTAATAAGTAGAGAGACTTGAGAGAAACCATACCGAAGGTTTTGGACAAACATTCTTTCCTATAGCAACCAGTTTAACCAGACAATCTTTCCTACTTGTCAAACATATGACGAGTTTCTTGGGGTTAAGCCCCGTGGTTTCAGTCCGTGTTTTCTTTTCATAAGGTAAATAATATATTCCTATGGTCTCGCATATGCAATGATGCATAGCTTGAAACTACAATACTAACCTGTACCATAGCTCCGATTGGTCCGATTGGTGGATACATAGCATGTTCTGCAGGAGTTCCACCGTTACTTGTACCGGCTTCATGATCATTAGCGCCTTATGTTCGAGTACGCTTTGGAGCCATTTTTTTGTACTACACTTATATTATACACTTAGAACTTTAAATTGGTCAATTTCCCTAGTAATCTCCTTGTTTCCAAAGAGAGTCTGTAATTTGAACCCTCGCCAACTCGGATTCACACTTAGTGTTGTTGTTTTACATCTAATTTCTATACATCAAATATTTGCTAATCGTAATTAATTAAAAATTAAATGTGTAAACTATGAGTGAAAGTTTAGGAATGCATTACTTTTATGCATGACATTTCTAATCCAATTCTATACTTCAACTAAATCAATTTTTAGTATTATTCAAAATTCTATTTAACCTAATTGACAATAACATTGGTGAATGAGAATTTCATCATGTATAATAAGAATATGATGAGTTCTCTTATGTATTAACTTTCAATTAACAATATATAAGTTAATAGTGAAGATGTACTAACTAGAGAGAGTAGGTATACTTAGAGAGATTAGAGTAAGAGAAAACATACACACACATCTTTTCTAAAGTTAATTGAATCTTACTATCCATTAGAAAGATTAGAGTAAAAGAGAACACACACACATCCTTTTCTAAGAGAAAACATACACACACATCTTTTCTAAAGTTAATTGAATCATACTAATCCATTAGAAAGATTAGAGTAAAAGAGAACACACACACATCCTTTTCTAAAGCTAATTGAATCTCACCAATCTATTAGAGAGATTAGAGTAAGAGATAGCACACATACACACATATCCTTCGTAAAACTAATTGAATCTTACTAATCTAGTAGAGAAATTAGAGTTAGAGATAAACACACACACACATAGCTAATTGAATCTTACTAATCTATTAGAGAGATTAGAGTAAGAGATAGCACACATACATCATTCCTAAAGTTAATTGAATGCTTAATTAATACGCACCTTATTAGTCCACTAGAGTTTTTGCTCTCTTAGTGGTTTGTGGACGCCTTCTCTCTAAGAGAAGTGGCAGCACTTCGTGAGCACTATAGAGGCAATCTCTCTCTCTAAAGTGTGAGCATGGATGCTCTATTTATAGCAGAAAAGAAAACGTCCAACTTTTTTTTCAAAAAAATATTTCTTTTTAATAAAAAAATATTTTATTATTTTATTATTTTTTTCCAAAAATCATACCCGCGTTTTTGGTACCCATGAGCTTGACCACTTTGTCATTATCATCAAAAGATAAGGCCACACAAGCCCCCCCTCATTAAGATTAGTCAAGAGTAGCCTCTCCTTTTTCATGTGACAGTGTGTCCCACTTTGTCCCCTCCTATGTGATCCATGTGCCTTCATTTGTCATCCCTGTGTATTCTTTTGTCTTTATAATTATTTTATTTATTTCCTTAATGATAATTTACTTTACATTTTTAAGTTAAACTTTACAGTCTTATATTAACTTTACAGTCGTAAAAGAAAATTCTACAATCAGTAAATAAGTCTTGCAATAAGTTAGTTAGTGATTCATATAGCTAAACATGTCAGAATTTTGTAGCATAAATTTTAATTTCTAGGTTTTCTCAACCTACGATTCATAATTTGAACTCGAATATCTTAAATAAGGAGTGATGGTTCAAAAAAATACAAATGCGTAATAGAACTTGTGTGCAATTTGAAAGTAGAGACCTTACAAAGCACATTGTATGTAAAGCGTAAGGGTGATTTACTTCTTATTGTGGTTCTTTATGTAGATGATTTGTTGATCACTGGACCAAATGAGAGACATATTGCTGAATTTAAGACGGATTTGAATGCTACTTTCAAGATGAAAGATTTGGGGTTGTTTTATCATTATTTGGGCATACAATTTAAGCAATATGATGGTGGTATTGCCTTGTGTCAGAAAATTTACATAGAGACATTGCTATGTAAGTTCGGACTTAAGGATTGCAAACCTATTTCCACTCCCATGGAACAGGTTTGAAGTTGAGTCTACATGATGCTCGAGATCCTGCTGATGTCACTCTTTACCAAACTACTATTGGCTGCCTCATTTATGTATGCAACACGAGGCGAGATATTCAGTTTGCAGTCTCACAGGTCAGCAGATTTATGCATAGCCCAAGGTTTAATCATTGGCAGGCTAACAAGACTATTTTTTGCTACCTTAGTGGCACTTTACATCTTGGCTTGTTTTATCCCAAGGGGGATCATTGCCGCCACATTTACATGCTTTTTCAGACTCAAATTGGGCTGGTTGTTTTGACATGCAAGTGTCTACAAGTGGTTTTTGTTTCATGCTTGGCAGTTCATGTATATCATGGTTGAGCAAGAAGCAACCTATAGTGGCCACTTTGAGTTGTGAGGCTGAGTACAGGGTAGTCTTCACAGCTACGGTTGAGTGTGTATGGCTCAGACGCCTTATGGCTTATTTGGGTGTTGGACAGGACACTACCAACACTATCTACACTGACAGTCAGAGCGTATTGACAGTTGCGAGGAACCCATTTTTTCATGCTCGCACAAATCACATTGAGGTGCATTACCACTATGTCACGGAGAGGCTCTCAGTAGGAGAGATCAGCTTGGCTTATGTGCCAACACAGGACAACCTTGCAAATCTTTTCACAAAAGCATTGTCTCGTGAGAATCTCGAAGCTTTCTGCAAATCTTTGGGCTTACTCCCCTTTGTGAAATGATCATGTCCTCAGGGCATGGCACTTCCCTTTGCTCCTCTGCCAGCTCACATTCACCGCATCACTCCAGGGGGGATTTGTTACCATATACATGTGGTAGTGATGTGTGTGAACACACTAGGACCGTCGGGGCATTTTTTCCCTCTTTAGGAGGTTTTTTCCCCCGTGAATTGTATATATGCCCATCACTCTAGGGCTATCTATCTTTCCATTGCACACTAAGTAACACACTCTCTATTGTGTGCCTTGAGCTTCCTTTGTCTTCTCCAAGCTATGTGTGTTTCTCCACAACCCTAATTCCAACAGAAGTCTCATTCCAGTATACATACATCAAAAGTACTTTCCTTGCAGTAGGTGTATGTGCAATCCTGTATTGGACAACTGCTAAAGGCCAAAAAAACCTTCCAAGATAAGATAGATTCCTTACCTGCATCCATCCAAATAAGGCAACAGATATGCTAGCCTTGGATGTGTTTTACAGGTATTAATGGACTATACTAGTTGTTATCCATGTCCATCTTACAAACTTTTTCAAAAAACTTATAAGCTTAGTCCAAAAGTAATTTATGTGTTCTGAAATGCTTCTCCTTTTATAAAAATCCCCCCAAATTTGTTAGCAAAATATTATTATTTTGATTAGAAGGTCATCACCCCTTCTAATTCAAGTGTCGTAAACTCCCATCAACATCTTTAACAATTTATTTAGTTTATCTTCAAGATTACTAAAGCTTCACCATAAGAAGCTATAGAAGAAGATTTTCTATAAAAAAAATCATTTAACTGTTCAAAATATCAAGCTCTTTTTTGTTTAGGTCAAATACAGTTGGTGCCCTTCATGGTACAAGGAATCCAAATCATCCCCCAGTTTGTATATCACTTACCTTAAAACTCTCTTAGCATGCCAGGTGGCAAGGAGCCCTTGCGGTGTCTAGCCAATCCTTAAGTCAAACCATGAAGTCAAAGGAATATGAGGCCATATGGTTTAGGTTCCAATTTTACTTGTCCTTGTGAAAGGAAAAGTACCGTAACACCTTATCAAGATTCCCAGTAATGAAATAAGCCCAATAATTGTAAGCAATCGGGCCAAAAAACCTCAAAACCAAATAACTAACAACAATCCAATATTTATAACCAGCCATACCAAGCCCCTTAGTTTACCATAGGCTAGAACAATGTACGCATAGTGCCTAGTAACAAGTTTAAAACCAGAAGATACCTAGTGTAAACCCACCCTCATTAGAGGTTCCCTAGAATGAAAATGGTGTTTAAGCAGCAGGGGTAACCACAAAAACCATCAAGCTGGGCCTTATCCGGCGGTTTATGCGATAAGGACCAACAATCCACAGTAGTGCCTCCATTTAAACAAAGCCGACCAAACAGAGGTTCTAACCAAGTTAAGTGGCATGTTATGTTACCCCATATAGTGGTTCCAACCGAAGCTCCATTATGCATAGACAAGATACTTACCTTCTCAGTGGGCAAGGAAATCACCACACAGTATAGTAAGCCAACCGATATTTTAGGGTTTATCAGTAAAAGCAAATGATAAGATACTTACCTTCATAATGGGCAAAAAAATACATACCATGACAAACTTCGGTAAGCCAACCTACTCGGTATAGTGTAGGTCACATGTGTAAGACCTTTCAAGGTTTAGATAAACCATCCAAAGCTTTCGGTACCATATTACTCCTATGACAAGCCAAGGGGCAGATACCATAACATATTCCCACATATTATAGTGCAGAAATTAATGCAGTCCACCTTGTTTATGACCAAAAAGTGCCAAAACCAGAAATTTAAAAAAAAAACCCATGAACTAGAATAACTTTTTAGAAGGTAATTAGTAACCCAATGTCTCAAGCCAATGCACAGTAGCCCAATTTTTTAAGCTAATGAACAGCCTACAGAGCAAAGCCAAATAATCCAGTAGTACGATACAAGCCATGCCCAAAGCATGTTTACACCTCAATATTATTAACCATGCAATGTCACGCATAGCCAGCATACTGGGCTCGACCAGTTATAGGCAGTGAGGAAAGCCCAATTGTTAATGCAATGCTACCCCACACCATGGTACTTACCAACCATCCATCTTTTAACAAGTTCTGCTAAGTTGAGTCAAAACCACACAATGGGCCATACCGTCTAACTAATAGAGCAACACCATAACAGTTACATTGCCCTAAAAGATAAGATTGCAGTGAAACTCATGATAACAAGCAAAGTAGCCAAGGTGTGTTGTTTGTGTTGCAAGCTCCATATTTCAGTGCTGTAGAGAATAGATACACAATGCTTTATAATATACGCAAGCAAAAAATCACACAAGGATAAGTGAGGGGCAGAGTGCACCCTCACCTCTTAAATAGAAGAAGGAGGAAGCACGCCATCACTGTCTAGCATGCAGAGATTATTGAGTGGAGCGAGCCCCTCCTAGAAATCCGCGAATGCGAGGCAGCATGTGACGCGGTTTGCCAAGGCAAAAAACCACCATAGCGCCTTCACATCCAGGTTTACAGAAGGCAACATACCACTTTTTTAGGTTTTTAGTACCACTCATGATTTATAAGGGCACTATCCCACGGTGGATACCCTATATAGTGAAACTAGGAAGTGTGTTTAGCAGAATCCAAGATGTCAATTATGCTAAAGAGTCTTATAGGTAAGTAACACTCTGTGTGTGTGTGTGTGTGTGTGTGTGTGTGTGTGTGTGTGTGTGTGTGTGTGTGTGTGTGTGTGTGTGTGTGTGTGTGTGTGTGTGTGTGTGTGTGTGTGTGTGTGTGTGTGTGTGTGTGTGTGTGTGTGTGTGTCCCACCCTGTCCCAGGCACCAAACACAATGAGTTGATAGTAGGCCCATTGTAAATGGGCCTACCTTATTAGAGAAATGAGAATTTTATGGTTAAAGTGTAACCCAAGCCAGTTATGTTGGGTAAGAGATTGTAGAATTTTATTGATTATGTCATTTCTATGAAATCCATTAAGGCAATACTTTTTTATTAGTACCTTAATATCCTCCCAAGCAAGGAGGTAATTGGAGGTAATTGGAGGAAGAGTAGATAATCAAGTAAAGCAGGCTGATACAAGTGCTAAGAGCTATTTTGTGAGGCCTATTACTATTCCTCTTAATAAATGCAAAAGGTGGCAGTTTAAGAAGATCTCTTTTCCATACAATTTTTTGGTCATATCCACCTACACAAGGTATATGAAGGGAAATAGAAAAGTTAAGGAATTGTACTGCAGTGCAGAAAAATCTATTAGGTGTTACGACCTCTTGTAAAGAAGTTGGTTCAATTTTTAAGCAGTTAGGTTATCTATTGAAGATTTCATCTAAGAAGGCCTTATTGTTGATGCTTAGTAAGTCATCCATATATCTATGTGTGTCCAAACAGTGAAAGTTTGTTATTTTTACCTTCCATGGCTCTAAGAAACCATTTGTATTCGAAGAAGGCAAGGTATATATTACACATAAGTGGAGAGCAAGAGAACCCCATGGGGATGCCCAGGCTTTGGTTAAAACATTGTCCTCCAGAGAGGATAATACAATTATCAAGTAACCATGATAGTAAAGACATAGCTTCTCTTCATTGAAGTGTAAGGGGTGTAATGAATATGTCTTTTTTATCCATCTACATTTTTTGGAAAGGAATGTGTAGAAAAGACTCTTCTTTGTAGCATTGGAAAAAGCAATTATAATAACCTTTGCTAGTACTTTTTTAATGCCAAGATCACCTTCTAAGGGAATGTTTTCATAACACTGAGTAATATCTGCTATAAAAATATGGAAGAATTGTTTAGGGAGGTTAAGAGAAACCTCGGTAGAGTTTTTTGTTATCCAGAAGGGGTTGTATTGTATTTGTAAAAAATCGTGGAATATCTTTTGTTTAGAGGCACAAATAAGTTCAAACTCAGCTAATATCAGGTCAAGACACAGAGTGATATCCTTGGTGATATCTGTAAAGATACCATTAGAAGCATCTTATATCCATCTGAATTTATGTTTATGTATTTTATAGGTGGGGAAAACTACTAGTAGTTTAGTGTCCTCTAGAATATAGCCTGAATTTTTCAAGTATCTCGAGATGTTATTGGTAACTATTTGTAGGGATGTGTTAATTCTAGTGAATTCTTTCCCAGATACCCAAAACTGAGCATCTTTCCAAGCTAGGTTTTTGTATATAAGAGTGGGACAATTAGAGCTTTTATCCAGCCTAACTATGAACCAATTCTTAGCCAATTTTTGAAAATCATGAGCAAGTTGTGGTATTAACCAGGAGTTATCAGTAGATAACCATTTTCTAGGTATTTGTGAGATTTTGTGAAAAAAACATTCTTTCACAACTTTTGTTAAGTCCAACAGGACTGTCTTCTCCAGTTGGAGAGAACTGACAAGGTCAATTAAGCAGCTAACTAAAGCTGATAGAGCGAGATACGATTTTTTGAAAACGTTAGGTATGTGATTTAGCCCATTGGCCAAGATTCTTTGTATTTTGATATTTTCAATGATGCTAAGATCACAAGTACAAACATGCATACCATATGTATCAAAGTTTTTGCAAAATGTGATAAACTAACTGCATATACATTCAATAATTGATTCATGCCGAAGAAAATCATTACTGTAGACCAAGTTTTTAATGAGTTGTTGATACATCCAACTAGTAAGTACATTATCAAGTAATTTATGACTGCCAAAAACTAGGTCAAAGCATTCACAAAAAAGTGCTTTAGGTTGTATCCAGTATATTATGGAAGAGACAGTGTACGTAAATAAATTCTTGGTTTGGAGATTTTTTGTTGAGAAACCTTCTTCCACAAGGGCTCGCAGCAACCTGCATGTTCATCAAGGATTACATTTCAAGAAAATCCTAATTGGGGAGTTTCTGCTTCTTCCCCTAGTGTAGCTACGAAGAGCTAGGTGTCAAAAAAGAAGTGAAAGAGTTGGGAGTAGCAAGAGAATTGGGTCTTTTTAGAGAAGGGGAATCATCCTCATCTATACATGTCTTGAGTAAGCTAGTGATGATCTTTACACCTTTGTAATTAGCATAAGTGGTTAGATAGATCCCGGGTTCATCAAATTTTAGCTCCTTCAAGATATCAAACATTAGTCCACGAAAGAGTCCACGGGTTTTTCAGGGAAGAGTAGGTCAAGATGGTTGAGAATATACCAAATGGCATGATCAAACCACATGATGCTGGATTTGCAAGAGGCTTAAGGGTCAAGAAAATGCAGGCACATTTTAACATAGGGCCAAAAAACATTCCAAATGGATTCTGTGTAGAAATTTGGGTTGATTTTGGTAAACTCCATGTTACCCTTTGTACGGATGTAGAGGCCACTAATGGAACGGCATTTAGAATTGTCAATGAGATTGAGGTTGAAGGGGGCTTTTATGAGTTTCCCTTTGTCAAGGAATTGTCCACCTTTCAAGATTTTGAGTCTATAGTCTTTAACAGTAGAGGTAGGGAGATTAGCAAGGTAAACCCAGGTTTCACTTAAAATTGGTGCTAAAAAAGCTTTGTTAGGTAAGACCCAAGCTGATGGTCTACCCCAAAAGACTCGATTTCAATCTACCTAACAGGTAGGAAAGGAAATACTTTAGAGATTTTTGGTACCATTTCTAAGAGGTTAGAGTCATTGAGGGAGCAAAGATTACTTTGAAATTCTTTGACAGCTTCTAGAGTTGCACTATCCCTACAAAAGATACCACCAGTTTGAGGGATAGTAGGGGTAGCCGGGGTACTAATAAAAGATGGATTGAGGCCGCATAGTTTCTTCAAAAAGTTAGACAGGTGAGCCCCAAAAGAAGAGAATAGGGAAAGCTCTTGTTGGTATTGTAAAGAGAGTATGGAAAGATGGGCTATGTATTGGGAAATCAAATTCACACCCTCCTTGGAACCCTTGTCTAAGGTAGCCAAAACTTTGACCCAATCATTAAAAGATAACATGTGTAAGATAGACATCTTTTTGTCTGAGGTAAGACACGAGTCATATATTAGTTGTGATGCATCCAAGCTGCTAATACATCTAAGGACAAGAGATGTAGCCATAGAGAGGGGTTCAAAGGTCAATTCCAATCCTTGCGAGAGAGCAAGGGTCTGCAATATATTGATAGCCATTTTTTGGCTAATCAAAATTTCCATAGTGAGCTACCTCACCCTATCAAATCACTCAAACACTGTGGTTATCCTCACTCTTTGACTCTACATAGGCGTGTGAGTTAGGGGACTTTTCCCATATCTCCTTAAAAACCCTCAATAAGCTAGTCACTGGGTTAGTTGAACCATATATATATATATATATATATTATGGTCTTTTTTGTGTATATGGCCAAAATATAGGGATTTTTCAAATTATTCTGGTATTTTATTTAAATATTTATACCTAGGTGTGTGTTTTATTAAACCTATGTATGCCTTCTTTTATCCTCTTGCACCATAAGTATATTTTTTGCCAATGTATACATACTCTAACCTCATATTTTTCTTTTATACAAATCACCTCTACATTTTCACCCTCACCCTCGTGAAAAACAAAAAAGTTGATTTCTACTCCCTTAGTCACGTTTATTATATTATTTTCATTTACTTGCATACCTTTTCTTCTTTCACCAAAATAATATAAAAGAGGGATCATATCATATGATTCCAATATCTTTTTCCATATCCATAATTCTTTCATATTTTTTCTTATTATATACTCATTATTCTAACACCATGTACTCATTGAGCTAAAATCCATGAATAGTCCATACACTAGTCCCACCATGTATATATTTCTTATTTCATCAAAAATCCTCCTCCATGCATGTGTAAAGGGAACTTGGATGCTTTGAATCATGATATGACAAAGAAGGGGCTCACTCTTGGATGCATTTGCAAATTCAACAAAGGAGGGGCCCACTAAAAGACTTTTGCAGGCATTAAAAACAGTCTTTTTGGTGAGATTTTTGGTGCCCATGTCCGCTCAAAATTTGAAGAAGTGGTCAACAAAGAAAATGTATCTTATACTCTGAATAATCACCTCAAACTTTTTCATGATTTTTGGAGCTATCACCGGTGAGATAGGATTTTTTTAGTGGACCCTAATCTATCCATATTTCGCACAAAGTAACCCATAGTCTTCTCTCACCTCCTTTCCCACTTCCACACACACACATACTCATTCCTCTCCATCCCTCACTCAAACCTGCAACTTTCATTGCTTTTTTCATCTTCTTCACAATTTCCATCTCTCCCTTACTCTATAACTCAAAAATTATCATATCTACACACTTATAGCTCAATTTCTCTCTCTAGAATCAAATCCATATTACCATAACCTCTTCATGCTTTCACAAAAAGAGAAAAAATCAGAAAATAACCAAACTCAAGCTCTGCAAAAGGAGGAGTTTAATCATGGAAAAGTCAACTTTTCCATGGTCACAAAAACTACCCCGACAAAGTTTTACAACCGCTTCATTCATTGAAGGAGATAGGTGGAAAATTCCATTTCCATCTTGTGGTTTTCATCAAATTGTGTATATTCTCATCCTTCTCTTATTTTTTATCATTATATAAAGCATGTAATGCACCTTGAGTGCATATGCCATGTAATTTTACCCCATCCTACTAACTACAAACTACTAACACTAATGACTAACCTTTCTTGTAAATTGCACCCACTCTACTCTACCTTTGAGTAGGTAACCTCACCCAAAAAAATCACTTACCTCTCTAGAATCTTCTCTATTTCACTTCAATAATTCGCTCCTACATCCATGTGACTCAAGAGACAAGAGAGGCCCACTCTCATAAGAACATATAAAAAATTTCATAAACATGGTTTTTTATGAAAATGTTGATTAGGTCTAATCTTAATAAGAGCTCACCTCACCTATAAATAGAGCCCTTTTTCCTTTGTAAAGAGTATGATATCTACACTATTTCTCACTACTTCGAGCATACCATTCTCCATCTTAGTTGTAGGAAGAGAGAGTGAGCTCTCTATACACCATTACTTGTGGCGTATATGAAAGCTTCTTGAGTTAGTTGTAGCATTGCAAGCGAGTGAGTGATTCATAACTTCCGATCAAAGTTGTACCTACTCTTGCACATTAATTGAATCAATAATTTGGGTGCAACCACGGTTCAAAACTCTCTTGAGTCACTTCAATTCACGCTTGGCAACCTCATCTCGTTTAGTTTAAGGTGACGTGTTTTTCATTTTGAGATTCTTTTGTAGTATTTGCTTATATGTGACTCAAGAGACTTTGTGTTTGTGTTTTTACTTGGAAAAACATTACAAGAGGGTTTTATGGTGAAAGGGCTCCCATAACCCTAAGATAATGTGTAGATTGTAACATCATATAACAAAATTGTGCCTCTTGACTCTCCTCCAAGCTATTTATACACCCGTGTCAATCATTAACATTGAAGCTAAATTCTTGCACAAAACTCTGTGTGTGTGTGTGTGTGTGTGTGTGTGTGTGTGTGTGTGTGTGTGTGTGTGTGTGTTTGTGTGTGTTTGGTGTGTGTATTTCTAGCATGGATATTAGTGATAGTGTACCCTTCCTTGTTTCTTGTATTGCTCAAGGATTCTCCTCTTTTGCATCCTAGTTAGCTCTCTAACTAGGTGGTGGCCCTTTACTTGTTTGGTTGTGGGTTTGTTGTTGTTGTTCCTTGCTTGCGGTTGCCCCAGCCCCAATTGAGCAGCACAGGAGCCTTGAGGGGTGTTTAGAGGTCGCCTCTCTTGTTGCCCACCCTGGACCGCCTCAATTTTGGTGCCCCCACTGAGTATGTTGTGTGAATACTCAGTCTTTAGAGTAATCAAGTAGCTTGCTTTGTATGACCCGTTTGTTCCTATTACAAGGCAAAAGGTGCATATCATTGTAAACACAAAATTACAATTTCAACGAGTTATTCGTAGAATTTTGGGCCCTCGTAGGTTGGCCAAGGTAAACGCTTCAGTAAATCCTTTTATTTTGCCTCTCATTAGGTACAACCTTAGTTTGGACGTCTATATTTTTTGTTTTATTTTAAGCAATAGGTCATGCATAGACCATGGATAATGGCCCAGGAATAGAGGTTTTCCCCTTTCATTTCACTCCACACATTAGAATAAACGTTGCAATTAGTAGAAAGATCCATTTTCAACAACGTACGGTGTTCATGCTTGGTGCTCAAAGAGTAGGAGAAATTCTTACATCACCAAACCCTGTCATCCTACCTCTTGTTGATTATCATAGATCATTTGATGTGCATATTTTTATTTTGTTGTAGAACAAATTGCAATTTAGAGAACATTACTGTGTAAATATTTTTAAGAGAAAAAATACATGCGTCACTTTGAAATCATTTCAATGGAAAGCCAACGTCAAATGTCTGGATATCCTCTTTTCTTTGGAGAGCCTGGAGAGGATGCAGAATTATTTCTAGCAAATTTCAAGATATCTTGTTGTATCAAAAGGATAGTAGCTGATCAAGAACGTATAGAAATGTTTGAAGTGGTCCTTAGGAAAGATGCTAGCACTTGGTTTGACTCTTTGGATGAGGAAGTTAAGGGGAATTACACGGAAGTTTTGAATTGTTTCAAGAAATACTTCTTTGATCCCCAAAACACTCAAAAATTATGGCAAGACATTGTTTCTCATAAACAAAAAGACCTAGATGACTACTACTTGTACAAGAAAGAGTTTCTACGTCTTTGGGCTCTATGGATATGAAATGTTTCTAACCCTGGTGATGGTGCAAAATTTCTAAAGAAGAAGAGGTTCATAGCTGGACTCTTTCCTGATCATAAGGTAAAAGTTGAGGCGAGTGCACCTGCTACCTTTGATGCAGCTGAAACTAGGGCTACTAATAAGTATAGGAAACTCAAGTGCCTAAGGGGAGAGGTTCCAATAGAAATTCTTAGATCCAAAGGTAAGTCACAAGAATCAACATCTAGGGAGGTTCCTGAGGTAATAGCTGAAGTGATTGAGAAGTTAAATGAATCTTTAAGGAGCCTGTCAATTCACCTTGCACAAGCTGTAGGTCAAGCAAAGAAGTTAGAGGAGCGCGATCCATGACCTAGGAGAGTCTTGCAATGTTGGAATTGCGGAGAGTCTAGATATGGGATGTATAATTGTCTTTGGCCCCGCGGGGAGCCAAGGAAACCTAACTTGAATCATCCAGTGATGAATGCAGGTGAAGAAACTAGTCAACAACCACGGCTTCTACAAAGGCCAAACGAAGCAAGACCGCCTCCACGAGGAGTGGAAGGAGTTCCACCTTTGCCAGACCCAAATGTGCATGTGGTAGAGGTGAGAAACTCCAATGAGGTGGACATGGAAGCAAATGGCATTAAGCGTGGCCGAGTAAAAGGTAAAGAGAAAGAAGGAGTCACATCACAGAGTGACCATGGACGAGGCAAGAAGGCAAAGGAGACCAAGGAAGCTAAGAGGACTCCACATCGTATCAATCTCCAAGACTTCCCTCTTGGACATGGTATGGCTCCATACAGCTTGTTGGAAGACATGAGAGGTAAGGGTCCTGATATCTCATGGCCTCAGTTTCTTGCATTATTCCCACAATTTAGGAGAGATTTAACGAAAGCAGTTAGCACTAGGAGAAAGATAAAAGAAAGTGTGGCTGTTGTAAAAATTTCACATGCTAAAATAAATGAGTATATTACACATGTGCTAGATTGTTACATCAAAGGAAGATTGGTCACGAAAGGTTTAGTGGATGGGGGTGCACAAATTTGCATCATGACAGAGGGACTCATGCAAATTGCATTAAGCGTGGCCGAGTAAAAGGTAAAGAGAAAGAAGGAGTCACATCACAGAGTGACCATGGACGAGGCAAGAAGGCAAAGGAGACCAAGGAAGCTAAGAGGACTCCACATCGTATCAATCTCCAAGACTTCCCTCTTGCACATGGTATGGCTCCATACAGCTTGTTGGAAGACATGAGAGGTAAGGGTCCTGATATCTCATGGCCTCAGTTTCTTGCATTATTCCCACAATTTAGGAGAGATTTAACGAAAGCAGTTAGCACTAGGAGAAAGATAAAAGAAAGTGTGGCTGTTGTAAAAATTTCACATGCTAAAATAAATGAGTATATTACACATGTGCTAGATTGTTACATCAAAGGAAGATTGGTCACGAAAGGTTTAGTGGATGGGGGTGCACAAATTTGCATCATGACAGAGGGACTCATGCAAATACTAGGCATGCACATCCATGAGACACCTAAAATTAAAGTGAAAATGGCAAACATTAGCAAGGCTAGGTGCATAGGCATTTGAAAAAATGTTTTGTGGAGGCCTTTGGCACTAAGAAGGCAGTGGATTTCTATGTTATGTCTACCAAAGGAAATGATTACCCATTTATTCTAGGAAGACCATGGCTAATGAAAATGCGAGCTTTGCAGGATTGGGAGGGTGGAAAATTAATTTGCAGGAATGACAATCATAAGAAGGTTGTCTTTGGCATGAAGGAGCAACACCAAGAGGAGCTCCATGAAGAATCATCTCAAAGTGAGATGGAAGAAGAGTGGATCGATAACACTTCAGAAGAAGAAAGTAGCTGCAGCATTACTGAAGAGGAGTTTTCCATTGAAGTCATGGGGGTAAGGTTTAATCCAACCAACCAGGAGACCTCTTGCCCAAGTTTGGAAGAGGTAGGTTCCCAAGAGAACCAAAGTGTGCAAGATGAAGGAATGTTATAAGGTATGTTGTCTACGACACTTACAAAGGACGAAAGAGAGAAGTTCAAATGTGTGCTAAGGAAGTTTCCTAGGCTTTTTGATAAAGACTACACCAATGTGCGTGGAGTAGATGATGTTCAACACAAGATTGAGTTAAAGCCAGAAACCACACCTAAGGCTCAAAAGCTACGAAGGCTAGGAGTCATCAAGGAACATACTCTACTCAAGGAGGTAAGAAAGCTTCTAGCAGTAGGTTTCATTTATCCAGTGGAGAACTCAGAGTGAGTCTCTCTCGTTGTTGTCACTCCCGGATGTGTGTGGATTACCATCCGCTCAATTAGGCAACAAAAAGAGATCACTTTCCCCTCCCATTTCACGACGATGAGATACTAAATGAGGTAGCTGGTCATGAGAAATACACTGTGTGTGATGGCTACTCACGTTACTTTCAAATAGGGATTGCATTGGAGGACCAATTGAAAACAACCTTCATCACTCCTTGGGGTTGTTATGCTTTTAAAGTTATGCCATTTGGCCTGACAAATGCTCCTGCAAATTTCCAACGTTTCATGAACATGGTGTTTCAAGCATTCTTTGGAAAGTCAATTAGGGTATCCATTGATGATTTCTGCATTTATAGCTCAAAATCATTGCATCTACAAAAGGTAGAAGAAGGTTTAAAAAAATTTTACGACATGAGAGGTCAACTCAACCCCGACAAGTGCCACATAGGTGAGGATGAAGTGATCTTGCTTGGTCACAAGGTTTCCTATAAAGATATTGAGGTGGATGCTTCAAAGGCAAAGGCTCTTATTGAGTTACCATCACCCAAAAGTCTTAAGGAGGTCATCTCATTCATTCAAAAGGTGAAGTATATGTCATGCTTCATTCACTTAGCCTCAAAGTTACTTCACCCTTTACAAAAGTTGACACAACAAGTCGAGTTGGTATGGTTTGATGAGCTTGAAGAGTACTTTTGTAACATTAAAGTCATTCTGTCATAGCTACCAACACTCATGCCTCCTTGTTGGGAGTACACATTCTTCCCATAATACCCAGATGCGACCCATCTACTTTGCTAGTAGGGTCATGAATGCTTTGGAGAGAGGCTACACGGAGGTAGAACTCATGATGCTTTCTCTCATGTTTGCGGTGAGATAGTTTAGATCCTACTTGCTACCAAAACCTTTTGTAATTCTCACCGCAGAAAATTTGTTTCCTTGGGTGTCATCTCAAATGAATCTTAGTACTAGGATCTCAAAGTGGATTATGGAGTTGCAAAAGTTCCAATACTCTTTCAAGGTAGAAGATAGTGTGCGTGCACAATTGGAAGGGATTCTCACTTATAGGGTACATGAGAAGGAGATTTAGGTGTGAAATAAAGACCCTACCATTGCCACCACCAAAAAGTATTCCTAATGCTTTTACCTTGTTCTTTGATGGAGCTTTTCGACGAGCCACACGAAAAGCAGGGGGAGGGCTAGTGTTGCTCAACCCAAGTGGAGAGGTGGTCATGAAAGAGAAGGTCAATCTACCAAGTTCAACTAGCAACAATGAAGCAGAATATGACACACTACTTCATGGTTTAAAGATGTGCATTAGCCAAGGTATACAGCGACTCATGGTAAAGGGGGATGCACTTCTCATTGTGAAGCAGATTTTAGGGATTTGGGCATGCAAGAATGAAAGCTTAAGGACAAAAGTTCATGTCATTCGTAGGTTGTTTAATCAGTTTCAAGAAGTGCAACTATATCATATTCCTAGGACACAAAATGAAGATGTTGATTTACTTGTACAACAAGCAGTTACATATGTTGAGAAAGAAGTGCAGGTCGTCATGGTGGCAACAGTTGTCAAGCAATCGAGATACCAGGGATTGGAGTCATTGGCTCCCAGTATTGGCTACATTTTGGAGGGCGATTTTCCACAAGACTTCACAAAAGCTCAAAAGAGGAGACTCATGAAGAAGGCAAGTTTCTATCTCTTCCTAGAAGGCTCCCTCTATCAAAGAGGGAAGGATCAAGTGTGCGGAAGAGTACCAACTATCGAGGAAATTTCAGCCATTCTAAAAGGTTTGCATGAAGAGGCATGTGGCGGTCATTTTGCCTAAGAATTAACCGTGAAGAAGATTTTTCTTGCGGGACATGTTTGGCCAAGCTTGCATGTGGATGTCCAACATTGGTGTAAAAGTTGTCACAATTGTCAAGTAAATGGAAATAAAAGGCTGGTGCATGGTGCGAAGCAAATAGTACTTGCAAATGGACCCTTTGAAAAGTGAGGAATTGATGCTATGGGTCCTCTGCCTAGAACAAAGAATGGTAAATTCTACATTCTAGTGGATGTAGACTACATGACTAGGTGGGTAGAGGCTCAAAGTGTGGCAAGGGTAAATGGGAAAATAGTGAGTAGGTTTGTCTACAATAATATTTTTTGTAGATTTGGCACACCTCTTGAGATTGTTTCGGATAATGGTCCACGGTTCAAGAAGGGTTTACTCACAGAAGTTTGTGAAGAGCTTCACATTCTACATCGTCATAGCACACCCTACTACCCACAGTCAAATGGTTTGGTGGAGAAGGCTAATGGTCTCATTGCAGGCATCATTAGAAAGATGGTGCAAAACAAGACAAAGTTATGGGATGACTTCTTGGATGGTGCCTTGTGGGCATATCGAACCACATATAGGGAGGCAACAGAGTTCACGCCATTCCACTTAGTGTATGGTCAAGAGACTTTGCAACCTATTGAGCTCAACATCCCAACAATATGGCTTCATGGCAGAGGTGCACAAGATGATCAAGAAGTATGGATGGATCGACTTCTTACATTAGTGGAGCTTGAGTGGAAAAGAGAAGCTGCTTATGAGTGCTACAAGAGGAAAGCCAC
This sequence comes from Adiantum capillus-veneris, assembly GCF_014529385.1. Classification (NCBI taxonomy): domain Eukaryota; kingdom Viridiplantae; phylum Streptophyta; class Polypodiopsida; order Polypodiales; family Pteridaceae; genus Adiantum; species Adiantum capillus-veneris. The sequence goes on from NC_140941.1 coordinate 27,602,920, forward strand.
ACAAGCAAAATAAAGGCTCGGCAAGAAACTGAAGGACAAAGGCATCAAGGAAGGAGATCTTGTGCTAAGGTGTGACTGTTGGAATTAGGGTTGCAGAGAAACGCACACAGCTTGGAGAAGACAAAGTAAGCTCAAGGCACATAATAGAGAGTGTGTTACTTAGTGTGCTATGGAAAGATAGATAGCCCTAGAGTGATGGGCGTATATACAATGCTCGGGGAAAAAACCTCCTAAAGAGGGAAAAAATGCCCCTGCGGTCCTAGTGTGTTCACACACATCACTACCACATGTATATGGTAAAAAATCCCCCCTGGAGTGATGCGGTGAATGAGAGCTGGCACATGAGTAAAGGGAAGTGCCATGCCCTGAGGACATGATCAGTCCACAAAGGGGAGTAAGCTCAAAGCTTTGCGGAAAGCTTCAAGCTTCTCACGAGACAATTCCTTTGTGAAAAGATCTGCAAGGTTGTCTTGTGTTGGCACATAAGCCAAGCTGATCTCTCCTGTTGAGGGCCTCTCCCTGACATAGTGGTAATGCACCTCAATGTGCTTTGTGCGAGAATGAAAAACTGGGTTCCTCGCAACTGCCAATGCGCTCTAACTGTTAGTGTAGATAGTGTTTCCAGTGTTCTATCCAACACCCAAATCAGCCATAGGGCGTCTGAGCCATACACACTCAACCGTAGCTGGAAGACTGCCCTGTACTCAGCCTCACAACTCAAAGTGGCCACAATAGGTTGCTTCTTGCTCAACCATGATATACATGAATTGCCAAGCATGAAACAAAAACCACTTATGGACACTCGCGTGTCAAAACAACCAGCCCAATCTGAGTTCGAAAAAGCATGTAGTCTGGTAGCAATGATCCCCCTTGGGATAAAACAAGCCAAGATGTAAAGTACCACTGCCAATGCGCTCTGACTGTCAGTGTAGATAGTGGTGGCAGTGTCATGTCCAACACCCAAATGAGCCATAAGGTGTCTGAGCCATACACACTCAATCGTAGCTGTGAAGACTGCCCTGTACTGAGCCTCACAACTCAAAGTATCCACAGTAGGTTGCTTCTTGTTCAACCATGATATACATGAACTACCAAGCATGAAACAAAAACCACTTGTGAACACTCACGTGTCAAAACAACCAACCCAATCTGAGTCCGAAAAAGCATGTAAGTCTGGTGGCAATGATCCCCCCTTGGGATAAACAAGCCAAGATGTAAAGTGCCACTAACGTAGCGGAAAATCCTCTTGACAGCCTACCAATGCTTAGACCCTAGGCTATGCATAAATCTGCTAACCTATGAGACTGCAAACAGAATATCCGACCTCGTGTTGCATACATAAATGAGGCATCCAACAACAGTTTGGTAAAGAGTGACATTAGCAGGATCACAAGCATCATGTAGACTCAAATTCAAACCTGTTTCCATGGGAGTGGCAATAGGTTTTCAATCCTCAAGTCCAAAATTACATAGCAATGTCTCTATGTAACTTTTCTTACACAAGGCAATACCACCATCACACTGCTTAAACTGTATACCCAAGTAGTGATGCAACAACCCCAAATCTTTCATCTTGAAAGTAGCATGCAAATCAGCTTTAAATTCAGCAATATGTCTCTCATTTAGTCCAGTGATCAGCAAATCATCGACATAAAGAATCACAGTGAGAAGTACATCATCCTCACGTTTTATATACAATGTGCTTTCTGTTGGACTATTACGAAAGCCTCGTTTGAGCAAATGAGTGTCAGCTTTCTCATACCAAGCACAAGGAGATTGCTTCAACCCATACAAAGCCTTCTTACATGTGCACACTTTGTCCTCTTGTCCTTCGATGACAAAACCACAAGGCTACGTTACATAAACTTCCTCAAATATGTCACCATTCAAGAAGGCAGTAACAATGTCTGATTGATGTACATCCCAACCAAAAATGAGCTGTCAATGCACATAGAAAACGCACAGCAGTCGTATGACAAGTGGGAGCAAAAGTCTCTTCATAATCTTTGCCTTTTTGCTGTGCATAACACTTTGCAACAAGTCGAGCCTTATGGCGATCGATCTCACCATCCAGCTTGTGTTTCAAATTGTAAACCCACTTCACACCAATGGAATTTTGGCCGAGAGGCAAATCACATAGAGTCCATGTGTCATTTTCTATAAGTGCATCATATTTTGATTGCATGGCAGCCATCCGATTTTCTGAATTTTGTGCTTCATCAAAAGACAGAGGCTCCTCATCATCATGTTAGCTAGACACAGCCAAAGCATAACAATCTAATTCATAAGATGCATGGCAAGAGCCTAAATGAGTACAACTAGACAAAGATGCATCCAATTTACTGTCACGCAAAGTGTGCACCGGCCATTTTGTCATACCTCTAGCCTGCTTATTTTCGGCCCTTTCCTCATCAAGTACATCATGTACATCTACATCACTAATAGGTTGATCTATAACATTTTCAGAAACCCCCATAGGCTATACATTTGCCTCATTTGAGCTTACATTTGTATTTCCACCACTGAAAAGAGGCAACACAGTTGTATAAATTTCATGTGAGCTTACATTACTGTCTCTAGTACATGACAGCAAGGGCTGAACAGAATCTTCCACAAACACTACATCTCGTGAAACCAGAATACGTTTTTTTTGCGGATGATACAACCTGTAGCCTTTGCTTTTAGCACTATAATTAACAAAAATACATTTGACAGCCTTAGCATCCAATTTTCTGCGCTGTGTTTGTGGCACCAAAGCATAAATTATGCCAAACAGCCAAAAACACGCATGTGCTCAATAGAAGGCTTTCTATCATTTCATGATTCATATGGAGTAATAGACTGCAAAGCTTTTGTAGGACACCTGTTTAGTACATAAGTGGCACACATGATGGCCTCAAGCAAAAAAGAATGTGGCAAAGCTTGACTTTTGACCATACATCGTGCCATTTCTATAAGTGACCTGTTTTTCCTCTCAGCAACACCATTTTGCTGAGGTGTATAAGGCATTGTACATTGGTGTTTTATCCCACGACTAGCAAGAAATGCATTGAATTCATGAGATATATACTCCCCCCCCTCAATTAGAACGGAGGGTGCCCATAATACATTTCGAGACATTTTTAGCCATAGCCAAAAATTGTTTGAAGCACATAAAAACTTCGGACTTCGCTTTAAGCAGAAATACCCATGCATGCCTGGAGTAATCATCAATGAAAGTCACGAAGTACAGGTAATTGCCCAAGGAAGGAGTTTACATGGGCCCACAAACATCACTATGCACAAGCTGCAACCTGCATGTGGCCCTAATTGAACCATCCTTTGGAAACTTAGAACGCTGCATTTTATCTAGAATACAGCCTTCACAAACATGTTTGACAAGTGCTTCAAGAGGCGGCAAAGAAGCAACCATATCAGATTTCTGCGAACGCAGCAAACTCGCAAAATTCAGATGACCAAAATGTGCATGCCAAATTTTTTCATCTGAAATAGCCCTTGAATCTGCGAGAGCATTTGCAAAAAAATTTCCACACTTGTCATACAAAGTGAGCTTATACAACCCACGGCACAAAAGGCCAGATGCAACAATTTCATCACCAAAACTTAGATCATGAACTGTACATCTGTCATCCACAAATTTGACTACAAGTCCAAGTCTAGCAAGAACGGATACACACAAGAGATTCTTCTTGATCCCAGGTACATAAAGTGCATCAACAAGTGTGGAAGAACTGCCATTAGCAGTAGTAAGCACAATCTTTCCAACTCCTTGAACCGGATAAGAGGCATTGTTGGCACAAGTGACTAAATTCCCATGAGGGACAGACTCAAGAGAGGTAAACAATTCACGATGTGAGGTAATGTGCTTTGTAGCACCACTGTCGAAATACCACACATGTGAATCTGCAGCAACTGACAAGCATGCATCATGGACAGCAGGATTGTAAGTGCACTCTCCGCTAAAAGCCCATTTTGCATCAACATTATCATTACAGTCTCCTTTTATAGAAGACTCAACAATGGCTGCATTTGTAGTGGAACCACCCTCTTTCTTCTTAGCCTCTTTGGCCTTCAACTTAGGACACAACTTGATCAAGTGATCATTAGCCTTACAATAATGGAAACGCATCTTTTTTTGCCCTTATTACCATAATTGCCAGACAAAGTGCTGCCCAGTAGAAGCATTGGGAACATAATTTTTTCCACTCGTCGCAGCAGAACCATAAGAAGTGGCTGCATTGCTGTTACCACCCTTTCTTTGAGAAGCAATAAAAGCATGTTGAACTGCACGCTGTCTAGTCCTGGTTTTTCTGGAAAGTGACTCTTGCAACAGCAATGTGCATAATGCATCAAACTTGACAACTTCTGGATTTCCTTGGGTCATAAGTCTCCAAGTACTAGCAAAAGTCTGGTAAGAATCTGGTAAGGCATCAAAAACAGTCTGCACAAGGAAACTGTCTGAATGACTTCACCTGCAGAAATAAGTTGCTCATTGATATCCTTGACACTAGCAAGGAAAGTGTCCATATCATCTTCCTCATGCATAATCATCGACTTCAGCTCTTTACGCAGCAAAGCAATTTTAGCCTCATTGCGACTTGCATAAAGACCAGCCAAAATATCCCAAGCCTGTTTTGCAAATTTTTTTGAACGAATGTGAGGAACAATGGTGCGCTTCATAGATAATGCAATCAATGCATGAGCCTGCGCATCCTTTACATCCCAACGAGCTTGTTCTGCCGTAGGCAAAACAACTCTAATAGCAGCAATCCTTGCAGCAAGACCTGCAACATCCTCAACATCGCCTACATCCTCAAAACAAGGACGTACATCAATGTCCTGCACAATATTCCAGACACCCTTTGACACAAGAACATGTTGCATCATGTAATCCCACATAGGGTAATTGTCCCCATCCAACCTGTCCTCAGCAGCAAACATCTTGAACACATCTATGTTGTTGTCAGCCATGGTAAATGCTGCACCTGATGTGAAAACTGCCCGAAAATAGGAGAAATGGAGCGAGAACAACGCGTGCTATATAGAACAAACCGTAGAAGACTTTAAGGCACCTGTTATGCTAAAAACGACACTGACAGAAACTGTGCACAAAATGACAAAATAGCATATGAAGCACTGCCTGTTGTGGAAACGGAGGCCGAAATGAGCCCGAATCAAAAATCTGAGCAGACCGTGCTCTATGAGCTTACCCGAGATATTTGTCGACCTACAAACACTCGCCAAAGTTCACTAAAATCGGAGAAAGTAAGCAGGCATGTGCTGGAGCAGCTGGCGACTAAGCCTGGGAGGATGCAACCTGCTCTAATACCAATTTTTGGAATTAGGGTTGCAGAGAAATGCACACAGCTTGGAGAAGCTGAAGGAAGCTCAAGGCACACAATAGAGAGTGTGTTACTTAGTGTGCTATGGAAAGATAGATAGCCCTAGAGTGATGGGCGTATATACAATGCTCGGGGGAAAAACCTCCTAAAGAGAGAAAAAATGCCCCGTCGGTCCTAGTGTATTCACACGCATCACTACCACATGTATATGGTAACAATGATAATCGACTTGATAATTGTTATGATACCAAGTTTGAAACTAGATGGCAGGGGCCATACATAGTCAAGAAGGCTTTCAATTCAAGTTACTATCAACTTATGGACTTGAATGGGAAAGAGCACTCTAGGAAGGTAAACGGGTATCGCTTGAAGCCTTATTTGAGTCACCTTTTACCAATGGATCTACCAAAAACCTGTCAAAGGATAGCTATCTCATATAAGTATTGTTCCATGAAGCATGAGTGTAACTCGAACCAAAAAGCCAAGGGGCCAAACAATGAAGATCTCGTCAAGGACTCTGAAGCACTCTCTTTGGAAAATATGCTCTATGATGGTACATGAATATACCATCATCCTTTGGGGGGAGGGCTAATGCTAGCCGTTTTTCGGCTATTCAAAATTGCCATAGTGAGCTACCTCACCCTATCAAATCACTCAAACACTATGGTTATCCTCACCCTTTGACTGTGAGAGGCGGAAGTGAAAAAATAGACCCGGTGGCCTCTACACCAAGACTATGCACAATGGCCTCATCATGGGGAATACACAATAGGGGCACCACCTAGCAAGATATGCGGCTAGGATGCATACATATACACAATGAAGCATGCATGGAAAACAATTTCAAGATCCACGCCCAAATGTGGAATGGGGTGGTCGGAGAATAAGGTGAGAGGAGTGGTGAGTGAGTGAGAATGGGCTCACTACGCGTGCATGTAGTAAGGAAGATAACGAGGTCAGAGATACATGCAAGTATGCTCACTTCTCATACAAAAGGTGGCGAATCCGCACACCTTAAGATGGAAGTAGCAACATGATAGGAATATGAGAGGGAGAGAGTGTGTGTGTGTGTGGTGGCGAATCCGCACACCTTAACATAAGCAAAAAAAAAAAGCCAAGGAACAAGCATATACCATACTCACAATGAGATGTATCCAAAGCGACACAAAGTATGGCACCAAGATGGAGTGTGTTGATTGCTTGCAAAAGATGAATACAATAGGTAGCGTATGGCAGGAAAATGAGAAGGGAACAAGATCGTAGGAGGCATAATGGAGAGATGGGAGTTGATGGCGAGGAATATCATGAGTGTGTCCACCCTTCTTCTTCTTGAAATTGTGCCTTCAACCCTTGATTACAAGTGGTGTGGAGGTGTGGTGCTCATCTTTTGTGCATGGTGATGGTGATGATGATGGTGTTGTGATTATGTGATTAGGGTTCATGCTACAAGCATGTAGCACAAGAGTGTGTATGGATAGGTGTGTGTGTGTGTGTGTGTGTGTGTGTGTGTGTGTGTGTGTGTGTGTGTGTGTGTGTGTGTGTGTGTGTGTGTGTGTGTGTGTGTGTGTGTGTGTGTGTGTGTTCTCTCCCCCCCGACTAGTGAGCTCTCATGGCCTCCTTATATAGGGAAGGAGGGAAGGATTTAGCAATATTTCTATCTGAGGTGAGTGTCCCACTTTGGTGACTAGGAAAATGGGGTGCATGTGACTGTGGCTCCCATCTTGTCTCCTCATTATTTAAAATACCAGAGTCAATAGAGAGAGAAAAAGAGAGAATGTGGGTAGGATGTAGAGGATAGGAAATATTTACAATAGTCTAGCTTTGGATAGACATAAGCTTATTAGGGAGAGAAGAGAGAGGTAAGAAAATTATAAGAGAGGTTGTCGAAGGTGGATATTTGTTGATGAGGATGGATCCTCCAAAAATGGTGATAGAATTACTCTAGACTAGCCAAGACCTCATTAAAAGAGCCTTGTCTCTTGTAATCATGCTTGAAGACTTGTAGAACCATAGCCATTCTAGAAGGAAGAAAAGTGGGGATGGCCTGTGTCACCATTACACGAGAAAACTGGGGTCCACTACAAAAATCATATCTCCGTGTTCATAACTCCAAAAGTTTTGAAAAAAATTGAGCTAAAAGTTGAGATCACGAGCTACATCTTTCATGTTGAACGCTCCTTCAGATTCGGGGTTCTTCTTTACTTAAAAAATTCAGACAACTAATGTATTATTTGTGGCTTCAAAAGTCTTTTGGTGGTCCCCTTTGAGTGGACTTCTCTCTTGCCTTCAAGTGTAAGCTCCTTCATGTGTATGAAAACATGACCTAGAGTGTTGAAAAGATTGGCAATCATGTAGATGGAGGTATTATTAAAATTTGAAAGTGGGGTTGAGGTTTGAAAATGAAAACTAGTGAATAAAATATTTGGTAGAGTGGAATAATATACATACATGAAAAAAAAATATTAGAAAATACTAGAATATATATATTTAATATTTTTAAGGTCAAAAGAGAGATCAACAAAGAAAGCTTACTTATTATGCTACATCGTGATTGATTAGCATAAGTATTATTTATTTAATAAAGGCTAAAACGTTTGTGAAAAAGGAAGAAAAAATCAAAAGTAACTTATATAATGGAAAATATTTTGATAAAAGGGCAAAAATATATAGGGGGGTTCCCATGCATGGAAAAGCTTTCCTCATTAGCCCTCCCCCTAAGGCTAGAGGTATTCATGCCTCTAGCGTTGTACCTGATTCTTCTTCAATTGAGGTGGAGGAGTCTCCCTCCTCGGGGATTTCCATCATAGGTGTTTGATCAAATCTCAAAAAGTACTACTTCAACCTCCATCCATTGACACGTGTTTTGTGGAGCCTACCATCTGCATCCATCAATCGGTAACTGCCATTGGCGTAGCACTTTCTAATGACAAATGGCCCCTCCCATCTGGGTGAAAACTTTTTATCCTTCCTAGTGTCAAACCTGCTATCATACCGTAGGACCAACATACCTTTCTTGAGACCTTTTGCCCTAAGTCCCTTGTTGAAGGTAAGTCGACGTTGCTCTGCCTGTGCTGCATAATAGTTGATAGCATCTTCTCTGTCTAGTTGAAGCCTCTCTAGATCAAGAATGTGGTTGTGGAGATGAGCATTAGGACGTTCCACCTGCCCAGCTAGCACCCTGAGACTAGCCAATTGTACTTCAATGGGTAAAATGGCTTCCTTACCAAACACCAAGTGATATGGTGTGAACCCAAGGGATGTGCAAAATGAAGTGCGATAAGCCCAAAGTGCAGCCATAAGATGCTTGTCCCAATCACTTTTGTGATTGTTTACATGCTTAGTGATGATCTTGCAGATCATACCATTTACCTTTTCCACCAAACCATTGCATTGTGGTAGTAGGGAGTTGAGTGTCGTCGTGAGATACCTAACTTCTCCGTTAGCTCTCCTACAAGGTCTCCTCTAAAACCTGGTCCCCTGTCAGAAATTATTTCAAGAGGAGTGCCAAAACGGCAACAAATGTTTTCAAATACGAACTTAGCCACTTCCTTAGCTGTAATCCGGGTGGTGGCAACTGCTTCAGCCCACCTGGTCATGTAGTCCACACCCATGATGATATAAAATTTACCTGATTGGCTCCTTGGCAAAGGCCCAATAGCATCAATTTCTCATTTCTCAAATGGTCCATATGAGATTATAGGAGTCTGTGGCTCATATGTGAGCCTCCTATCCCCTGCCTTTTGACATTCCTTGCATGTTTTACACCAATGATGCATATCCCTATGTAGACTAGGCCATACAAACCCGGCTTGTAGAATCTTTCTACTAGTGATGTCAAGTGGAAAGTGTCCTCCGCAAACACCATCATGGCAACTTGAAATGATTTCAGTGATCTCTCTAGAGAGAGGTACACGCCTAAGAATTTGATCCTTACCCTTGCAGTAGAGGTCGTCATTGATAAGGCATTATTTTGTTGCCTTGCGTACAAGCCACTGCTTTTGGCCCTTAGTAAGATCCTTAGGACACTCTCCTGTGTCCAAGAAACTCATGATGTCAGGCATGGCATCGCTACCTTGGAAGAGAGGCAGCTTCAACTTGATAGCACCCACCACTGAAACATCTTGCAACTTCTCTCTAGCTAGAGCATCTGCTTCTTGATTTTCTGCTCGAGGGACATGATGTAATTGTACAACTTGAAATTTTCCTAAAAGTTCCTTGACTTTGCGCAAATGGCCTAGCAAGATATGATTTTTACAAGCCCAAGTTCCTTGTATTTGTTTTATTAAAAGCATGGCATCACCAAATACATTTAACCGTTGAATGCCCTGTGTCACACACCACTCTAACCCAAGAGTTAAAGCTGCATATTCTGCCTCATTGTTAGAGTGAGAATCCAAGAGATTCCCAATGGAGAAAACCTTGTCCCCTTGCTCGTTGAAGATGACAATGCCTGCTGCAGCTTTGTCCACTTTCCTCTTGTAGGCTCCATCAAAGAAAAGAGAGTGAGCCTCCTCTACCTTAGGGACTTTCAGCACAGGTGTAATATCTTGATCATTTGGCTTTATCTTTAGCTTCTTTTCATAGTGGCGATGAGTGAGAATACCTCCTAGACTTGCCCTTGTGGAGTTCTCCACTTGCATTGTGTAGTCAAACTCTTGTAGCCTTGTGAGCCATTTGGAAATCCTAGAAGAAACATCCATGTGCTGCATTACATAAGGAAATACTTCTTCCATTGTTAAGATTATGAATGGTCTAAACAATAAATAAGAGCGAAATTTGGTGGTAGCAAACATTAATGCAAGCACCATGTGCTCCACTGCCGTGTATCCCTTTTCTGATGGGGTCATCATTCGACTAGAGAAGTAGATAGGACGCATGAAAGAAGTTTGAGGATCCTTTTGCATCAATACAGCCCCAAGTGTGTCATTGCCAACACTAAGGTTTACATAAAATGGCTCGTCCCACTTTGGAGGTGCTATGGTGGGAAGTGAAGCTAGAATTTGTTTTACCTCATTGAATTGTTGTTCATTTTCTTCACTCCAAGTGAAGATCTCTTGATGGGTAACTTGTTGTAAAGGGAGAACCACTTGGGAGAGCAAGTGAATGAACCTACTCAAATACCTCACCTTTTGAAGAAAAGAAACCAATTGCTTTGTTGTGGTGGGAGAGGTCAAAGCCACCAAGGCTTGAACCTTGCTTGGGTCAGCTTCAATGCCGTTGGCCGAGATCACATGGCCAAGAAGAGTAACCTTGCTTTCACCAATGTGGCATTTCTCCACATTGAGTTGGCCACCCAAAGCTTGTAGCCTAGCTAGACCTTCATAAACTTTCTCCAAATGAAGAGAGCGAGAGCTATAGATGCAAAAGTCATCAATAAAAACACGGATTGATTTTCCAAAGAATGGCTGAAAAACAAATGTCACATATCGCTGAAAAGTGACTGGAGCATTAGTGAGACCAAAAGGCATAACTCTGTAAGCAAAACATCCCCATGGTGTGATGAAGGTTGTCTTCTTTTTATCTTCTTCAGCGATGCTAATTTGGAAGTAGCCTGAGTAGCCATCACATACCGTGTAGCGCTCATGTCCTGCTACCTCATTGAGTATTTCGTCTTGAAAAGGAAGAGGAAAATGGTCCCTCTTTGTGGCTGCATTAAGAGGCTTGTAATCAACACAAACCCTCCACTTACCATTCTTCTTTGGTGTGACTACCACTGGAGAAACCCACTCTGAGTCTTCAACAGGATAGATAAAACCGGCTTCTAGCAATTTCCTCACCTCTTTGAGTAGGGCGTCTTGTTGAGTTACTCCTAGAAGCCTGAGCTTCTGCACTACAGGTTTACTTCCCTCCTTGAGCTTAATGTGATGGTGAACTACTGTGATGCCAGTGATTTTATCATATTCATCAATGAACAATGTGGTAAAATTACTTAGCATCAAAATATAATCTTCACGCTCCTTCCCACACAACTCACTAGAGAGCATTTGATGTAGCTTACTTGCTTCTACCAGAGGTTGTATACCTGGTGTCTCCCCTTGGCTTGATGATGAGGCATCAGGTTGCTCCATCTTTTTAGGGTCCTTGAGAATGATCCCATCACCTCAATGCTATTGTCACTTTCTTCACTCACTGTTGACTCCTCCTCTGAAGTGGTTGAAGAGTCACCACTAGAAAACTCATCCTCGGAGGTTTCTAGATCCATGTCGCGTTGTTGACCTATCTTCATGTCGTAAAGTATTGGCCTTCCTTTTGCATCCTTCATCTGGATTATGCCGGTGTCCCAGTCCTGCTTAGCTCTCATAGCCATAAGCCAAGGCCTCCCTAGAATGATAGGATAGCCCTCCCCTTTGTGTGGCATGACAAAGATGTCCACATCTACCTCGGTGTTGAATGCCTTTATCCTAACTACATTTATGACACCAACACATTGAACTTTTAAATTATTTGCCATTTTGGCTCGGCATGGTGCCGGCCGACTCACCTCTAAACCCAAACAGTGCATCATTTTTTCACTCATGACGCATATTTGTGCGCCACCATCGATGTAGATATTGGAGATGTGTTGCCCTTTGATGTAAGCATCCATCACTAGTAGTATGTCGTCTAGATTCCTCCCGGAGATAGCCCCAGCTATCTTTGGCTTTGGTCACCTCGTGTTAACCATCTTTGTCTATTGTCTCCTAACCCTAGGTGCTAGGTGGAGTAACTGGGGCCAGGTGATTTTTGGGCCCTGCACAGAAACATCTTGAACCAAATCATATGGTTTAGAACATTCACCCAAAGAGAAATCTACAATGTCAATTTTACGTCGTGACTTGGACGGCTTTTTGCTAGATTCCCCTTCAGTCTTCATCTTTTCTTCCTTTTGGGAAGATTAACCATGCCTAGCGCGTTTTACCCCAATGGCATCTACTCCTTTAACCTTGGTCTTATCCTCCTCCACTTTCTCCTTTCCCTTTCCTTCAAGACTGATGACGCTTACTGTTTGATTGCCAACTGGTGGTGGGGGTAAGGGTGGAATGAGAGGTTGTGGTGGTGGTGGTGGTGGTTGTGGTTGAATCGGTGGTTGTAAGATTTGCACGGGTGGTGCTTGTCGTGGTGCCCTCGGTGGTGGTGGTCTTGCTCTCGGTGGTGAAACCTGGTTTTGCCTGGCTCCTCTGTTGAAATTTTGCCTCCTTGGTTGTGGACAGTAGTACATGCCATGACCATCCTCCCCACAATTGTAGCAGTGGTATTCTTGGTTTTGCCTTCGTTGTCCTCTTCCTTGCTCTTGGTTGCGATTGTGTGCATGCCCTTGTTGTATCAAATGGACTGAGAGATTCTCAAGTTGATTGGTGATTCGGTTGAGCAGGTCTTGCTGATCTTCAATTGGTTCTTGTGGTTGAATCCTCTGGGCGACTGTTGTAGGTGGTGCTAGAGGTGGTGGGGTCCTAACGGCTTCCTCTCCATCGATATTCCTGGCTTGTAGGCGCAACTTCTTGTCTTTAAGGCGGGCCACTTCAACTGCTAGCTCATACGTAGCAGGAAACCTTCCCTTCACCTTCTCTTTAAGAGTTGGCCATAACCCAGCCACAAACCGATCCTTCTTTAGGAAATCAGGTGCCCCCTCATCCTCTCTTAGCGATGCAACCCATCGCCCCCATAAATCTACAAACTTTGACTCATATGATGCGTATTCCAGCATACTGCCCTACTTCAACTCTGTCAACAACTGCCATAGCTTCTCTGATGTTGTGCCCTCTCCAAAACGCTTGACAAAGGTTGCCCTTAATAAGTCCCACCGTTCCTTGGTTTCTTGTGCCAAGGCATTGTACCATGATCTTGCCTCCACCTTCATTAGAAGTGGGAAGATGCGCAAGCGCGAAGCATCATCATCTCTCGCAGAGATGACACATGCTATTTCCAAGTTGTCTAGAAATTCTGCAACATCCTCACCCACCTTACCAGTAAATGTTGGAAATGCTACACTTGCCATTGTGAGAGTGAGCTAGAAAGACACACTTCTTAACTTGCAAATTTTTTTCTTCTTTACAAGGAGGCGTGTATACCCTATTATACTAGGACATAGATTAAAACTTCAAACGGTACATTGCCTTGTACCAAAGGTAAAACAAATGGCTGATCTGATGCCAGAACCTCAAAAAACCGCTCCCCACCCGGCATGGTGTCAATGACGTGCTGGTAGTGAATCTTCAAGTCCAATATTATCTTGATTGAGCGTACACGTGTTGGTATGTGTGATCTGTCTTGAGGTAGGTTGTGCTGATTCATGTGAAGCTTAGAGGTGCTTAGTCACTGTCCAAGCTTGTAGGAGAGGGTGGTGTTCTTTCCTGAAACAAACTCAGTAGATCCCTAGTTTCTCTAGTGAGAGTGTGAGCCAATGCTTCTATTATCTGTGTTGCAGCATCAGGTGCGACTTGAAAACTGACTATGATAATTACCTCGGTGACTTGAGTTACCCGATTCTCAAAGTAGAATAGTGATGATTCTCTATTGTGCAGAGCTCCTTCCATTTTGTTGTTGTTGGTTGGTTGTAGGTTGCGGACATGGTTTCCACCTTCTCCTTCTTCTTCTTGGCACTTGGCCTATGTATATCCACTGGGTTTGGCGCGTTGGTTGACTCTCCCACTTCAAATCGATTACCGTTACGCCTGGCACTCGAGCTTCGATGGAGATGCGGAGTTCGTCTAGTTGTGCTTGGAGCTCTTCTTCTTCTGTCGTCCAGTTAGAAAATCCTTCATACTCATTCATCCATTCACAATAGTTTAGGGTTTTCAGTCTTGTAAACTGAAGGGTTTCAAGAGCCCTCCTCAGTGGGGGCACCACCTGAGAGGCAGAAGTGAAAAAATAGACCCGGTGGCCTCTACACCAAGACTATGCACAATGGCCTCATCATGGGGAATACACAATAGGGGCACCACCTAGCAAGATTTGAGGCTAGGACGCATACATATACACAATGAAGCATGCATGGAAAACAATTTCAAGATCCACGCCCAAATGTGGAATGGGGTGGTCGGAGAATAAGGTGAGAGGAGTGGTGAGTGAGTGAGAATGGGCTCACTACGCATGCATGTAGTAAGGAAGATAATGAGGTCAGAGATACATGCAAGTATGCTCACTTCTCATACAAAAGGTGGCGAATCCGCACACCTTAAGATGGAAGTAGCAAGATGATAGGAATATGAGAGGGAGAGAGTGTGTGTGTGTGTGGTGGAGAATCCGCACACCTTAACATAAGCAGAAAAAAAATGGCAAGGAACAAGCATATACCATACTCACAATGAGATGTATCCAAAGTGACACAAAGTATGGCACCAAGATGAAGTGTGTTGATTGCTTGCAAAAGATGAATACAATAGGTAGGGTATGGCAGGAAAATGAGAAGGGAACAAGATCGTAGGAGGCATAATGGAAAGATGGGAGCTGATGGCGAGGAATATCATGAGTGTGTCCACCCTTCTTCTTCTTGAAATTGTGCCTTCAACCCTTGATTACAAGTGGTGTGGAGGTGTGGTGCTCATCTTTTGTGCATGGTGATGGTGATGATGATGGTGTTGTGATTATGTGATTAGGGTCCATGCTACAAGCATGTAGCACAAGAGTGTGTATGGATAGGTGTGTGTGTGTGTGTGTGTGTGTGTGTGTGTGTGTGTGTGTGTGTGTGTGTGTGTGTTCTCTCCCCCCCGACTAGTGAGCTCTCATGGCCTCCTTATATAGGGAAGGAGGGAAGGATTTAGCAATATTTCTATTTGAGGTGAGTGTCCCACTTTGGTGACTAGGAAAATGGGGTGCATGTGACTGTGGCTCCCATCTTGTCTCCTCATTATTTAAAATACCAGAGTCAATAGAGAGAGAAAAAGAGAGAATGTGGGTAGGATGTAGAGGATAGGAAATATTTACAATAGTCTAGCTTTGGATAGACATAAGCTTATTAGGGAGAGAAGAGAGAGGTAAGAAAATTATAAGAGAGGTTGTCGAAGGTGGATATTTGTTGATGAGGATGGATCCTCCAAAAATGGTGATAGAATTACTCTAGACTAGCCAAGACCTCATTAAAAGAGCCTTGTCTCTTGTAATCATGCTTGAAGACTTGTAGAACCATAGCCATTCTAGAAGGAAGAAAAGTGGGGATGGCCTGTGTCACCATTACACGAGAAAACTGGGGTCCACTACAAAAATCATATCTCCGTGTTCATAACTCCAAAAGTTTTGAAAAAAATTGAGTTAAAAGTTGAGATCACGAGCTACATCTTTCATGTTGAACGCTCCTTCAGATTCGGGGTTCTTCTTTACTTAAAAAATTCAGCCAACTAATGTATTATTTGTGGCTTCAAAAGTCTTTTGGTGGTCCCCTTTGAGTGGACTTCTCTCTTGCCTTCAAGTGTAAGCTCCTTCATGTGTATGAAAACATGACCTAGAGTGTTGAAAAGATTGGCAATCATTTAGATGGAGGTACTATTGAAATTTGAAAGTGGGGTTGAGGTTTGAAAATGAAAACTAGTGAATAAAATATTTGGTAGAGTGGAATAATATACATACATGAAAAAAAAATATTAGAAAATACTAGAATATATATATTTAATATTTTTAAGGTCAAAAGAGAGATCAACAAAGAAAGCTTACTTATTATGCTACATCGTGATTGATTAGCATAAGTATTATTTATTTAATAAAGGCTAAAACGTTTGTGAAAAAGGAAGAAAAAATCAAAAGTAACTTATATACTGGAAAATATTTTGATAAAAGGGCAAAAATATATGGGGGGGTTCCCATGCATGGAAAAGCTTTCCTCAACTGTACATAGGCGAATGTGAGTTAGGTAACTTTTTTCATATCTCCTTAAAAACTCTCAATTAGCTAGTCACTGGGCTGGTTGAACCAATATATATATATATATATATATATTATGGCCTTTTTTGTGTGTAGATATTTCATTGTATATATGGCCTAAATATAGGGATTTTTATAGTTATTTTGGTATTTTATTTAAATATTTATACCTAGGTGTGTGTTTTATTAAACCTATGAATGCCTTCTTTTATCCTCTTGCACCATAAGTATATTTTTGCCAATGCGTACATACTCGAACCTCATATTTTTCTTTTATACAAATCACCTCTACATTTTCACCCTCACCCTTGTGAAAAGAAAAAATTGATTTATACTCCCTTAGTCATGTTTATTATATTATTTTCATTTACTTGCATACATTTTTCTCTTTCACCAAAATAATAAAAAAGAGGGATCATATCATATGATTCCAATATCTTTTTCCATATCCATAATTCTTTCATATTTTTTCTTATTATATACTCATTATTCTAACACCATGTGCTCATTGAGCTAAAATCCATGAATAGTCCATACACTAGTCCCACCATGTATATATTGCTTATTTCATTAATAATCCTCCTTCATGCATGTGTAAAGGGAACTTGGATGCTTTGTATCATGATATGACAAAGAAGGGGCTCACTCTTGGATGCATTTGCAAATTCAACAAAGGAGGGGACCACTGAAAGACTTTTGTAGGCATTAAAAAATCTTTTTGGTGGGATTTTTGGCGCCCATGTCCGCTCAAAATTTGAAGAAGTGGTCAACAAGGAAAATGTAGCCTATACTCTAAATCATCACTTCAATTTTTTCATGATTTTTAGAGCTACCAACGATGAGATAGGATTTTTTAAATGGATCCCAGTCTGCTGCCCACTTTTCTCACAAAGTAACCCATAGTCTTCTCTCACCTCCTTTCCCACTTCCACACACACACACACTCATTCCTATCCATCCCTCTCTTAAACCTGCAGTTTTCATGACTTCTTTCATCTTCTTCACAGTTTCCATCTCTCCCTTACTCTATAACTCAAAAATTATCATCTCTACACACATATAGTTCAATTTCTCTCTCTAGAATCAAATTCATATTACCATAACCTCTTCATGCTTTCACAAAAAGAGAAAAAATCAGAAAATAACCAATCTCAAGCTCTACAAAAGGAGGAGTTTGATCATGGAAATTTTAACTTTTCCATGGTCACAAAAACTACACCGACAAAGTTCTACAACCGCTTCATTCATTGGAGGAGATAGGTGGAAAATTCCATTTTCATCTTGTGGTTTCCATCAAATTGTGTATATTCTCATCCTTCTCTTACTTTTTATCATTGTATAAATCATGTAATGCACCTTGAGTGCATACGCCATGTAATTTTATCCCATCCTACTAACTACAAACTACTAACACTAATGACTAACTCTTCTTGTAAATTGCACCCACTCTACTCTATCTTTGAGTAGGCAACCTCACCCAAAAAAATCACTCACCTCTCTAGAATCTTCTCTATTTCACCTCAATAATTCTCTTCTCTTGAGCCCACATCCATGTGACTCAAGAGACAAGAGAGCTCACCTCACCTATAAATAGAGCCCTTTTCCCTTTGTAAAGAGTATGATCTCTACACTATTGCTCACTACTTTGAGCATACCATTCTCCATCTTAGTTGTAGTGGGAGAGAGTGAGTTCTCTATACACCATTACTTTTGGCGTATATGAAAGCTTCTTGGACTAGTTGTAGCATTGCAAGGGAGTGAGTGATTCATAACTTCCAATCAAAGTTGTACCTACTCTTGCACATCAGTTGAATCAATTATTTGGGTGCAACCGCGGTTCAAAACTCTCTTGAGTCACTTCAATTCACGCTTGGTAACTTCATCTCGTTTGGTTTAAGGTGACGCATTTTTCATTTTGAGATTCTTTTGTAGTATTTGCTTGTATGTGACTCAAGAGAATTTGTGTTTGTTTTGTTGCTTGGGAAAACATTATAAGAGGGTTTTATGGTGAGAGGCCTCCCATAACCCTAAGATAATGTGTAGATTGTAACATCATCAAACATAATTGTGCCTCTTGACTCTCCTCCAAGCTATTTATACACCCGCGTCAATCATTAACATTGAAGCTAAATTCTTGCACAAAACTCTCTCTCTCTCTCTCTCTCTCTCTCTCTCTCTCTCTCTCTCTCTCTCTCTCTGTGTGTGTGTGTGTGTGTGTGTGTGTGTGTGTGTGTGTGTGTGTGTGTGTGTGTGTGTGTATTTCTAGCATTGATATTAGTGATAGTGCACCCTTCCGTTTTGCTTGTATTGCTCAAGGATTCTCCTCTTTTGCGTCCTAGTTTTCTCTCCAACTAGGTGGTGTCCCTTCACTTGTTTGGCTATGGGTTTGTTGTTGTTGTTCCTTGCTTGCGGTTTCCGTAGCCCCAATTGAGGAGCACGAGAGCCTTGAGGGGTGTTAAGAGGTCGCCTCTCTTGTTGCCCGCCCCGGACCACCTCATATCAAAAAAGCTAGTGAGGTTATGACTACTTTTTGTAGTAAGTAATACAATCCTTGGCCTTCCTAGCTAAGAAAGGTCGGGTTCTAACTGCCAAGGCATTTTTTGGCTTATGGTCTTTAAGGTATAACTTAATCTGCTCAAGAATCTTTGTATGATTCTCAAGGTTGTGTTGTACACTCATGCGGGCTGTCATTCTAAAATGTTTGTGGTCCTGAAAGGAAACATATAAACATAAATAGGATTAGTTACTGTAGATTGGGCCTGGAAACCTTAAACCAGCAAAGTCAAAGACTATAATAACCATGAGCAGGAGACCAAAAAAATAGTCTATGAACGACCATCTAACACCAGTCAACCAAACAAGGGATTACACACTGTGGGTCCATCTTAGAACTAAGTTTCAGAATTAATTTCCAAAGCCAACGTCCCGGTTTCTCCATAAAAATGAAAAAACCTTATGTTTAGGACGTTTGTGTAGCTATTTTATCATAATTAATAAGACATAATTGAACTTTTACATTCAAAACACATCTGGCTCCAAAGTAAGGGAAATAATAAATAAAAGAACAACTCAGTCTTAGAAGTATCTTTGTACAATGCTTGTATGAATGAAGTCTCATTCCAATATATAAATATCAGAAGTGCTTCCCTTGCAGTAGGTGTATGTGTAATCCTGTATTGGACAACTGCTAAAAGCCAAAAAAAAAAACTTCCAAGATAAGATAGAGTCCTTACAAGCATCCATCCAAACAAGACAACAGATATGTTAGACTTGGATATGTTTTACACGTATTAATGGACTATACCAGTTGTTATCAATGTCCATCTTACAAACTTTTAAAAAAAAAAACTTATAAGCTTAGTCCAAAAGTAATTTATGTGTTCGAAAATGCTTCTCCTTTTATTAAAATCCCCCCAAATTTTTTAGCAAAATATTATTATTTTAAGGAAAAATTACCAAAATATCCCTCTTATTTGCAAAAATTCCCAAAATACCCCTCAAATTTCAAAAATTCCCAAAACACCCCCAATATTTTGTCACAAATTCCCAAAATACCCTTCAAGTTTTCCAAAATTCCCAAAGTACCTTTGGTCATGAGATTAAAATTCTTGAAAGGCAAAACAATTTGTAGCTTTTAATAAGAAGACTGACTATCTATCAATACAAGATGCTAATACTAGAATTTGCGTATGTTACATAGGCTTTGGAGATGAATTTCTTCATTATTTTTAGATATTGCCCTTTTTCCAAGGCAATTTGTGACAAATTACATGCTAAGAACTCAAAAATGGATCTAAATTGTCAAAAAGGAATAAAGATTAGAAAATCTTGAACAGTGCAATCAAAATAGATGCAAGGGTATTTTGGTAACTTTTTAAATTTGAGGGGTATTTTGGGAATTTCCACAAATTAGAGGGGTATTTTGGTAATTTTCCCTTATTCTAATTAGAAGATCATCACCCCTTCTAATTCAAGTATCTTAAACTCCCATCAACATCTTTAATAGTTTATTTAGTTTATCTTTCAAGGTTAGCGAAGCTTCACCATAAGAAGCTATAAAAGAAGCTTTTCTAAAAAAAATTCCTTTAATAGTTCAAAATATCAAGCTCTTTTTTGTTTAGGTCAAATCCAGTTGGTGCCCTTCATGGTACAAGGAATCCAAATCATCCCCCAATTTGTATATCACTTACCTTAAACCTCTCTTAGCGTGCCAGGTGCCAAGGAGCCCTTGTGTAAGACCTTTCAAGGTTTAAATTAACCATCCAAAGCTTCCGGTACCATATTACTCCTATGCCAAGCCAAGAGGCAAATACCATAACATATTATAGCGCAGAAATTAATGCAGTCCACCTTTTTATGACCAAAAAATGCCAAAACCAAAAAAAAATAGAAAAAACCCGTGAGCCAGAATAACTTTTTAGAAGGTGATTAGTAACCCAATGTCTCAAGCCAATGCACAGTAGCCCAATTTTTGAAGCTAATGAACAGTCTACACAACGCAGCCATAAAAAACCAGTAGTACGATACAAGCCATAGCCAAAGCATGTTTACACCTCAATATTATTAACCATGGAATGTCACGCATATCCAGCATACTTGGCTTGACTAGTTATAGGCAGTGAGTAAAGCCCAACTATTAACGCAATGCTACCCCACACAATGGTGCTTACCAACCATCCATCTTTTAACAAGTTCTGCTAAGCTGAATCAAAACCACACAATGGGCCATACCATCTGACTGATAGAGAAACACCATAACAATTACATTGCCCTAAAAAATAAGATTGCGGTGAAACTCATGATAACAAGCAAAGCAGCCAACCTGTGTTGTTTGTGTTGCAACCTCCATATTTTGGTGTAGTAGAGAATAGATACATAGTCCTTTACAATTTATGCAAGCAAAAACTCACACAAGGCAAAGCAAGGGGCAGAGTGCGTCCTCACTCTTAAATAGAACAAGGAGGAAGGTCGCCATCACTGTGTAGCGTGCAGAGAGTATTGAGTGGAGCGAGCCCCTCCTGAGGATCCGCGAATGCAAGGCCGTCTGTGATGCGGTTTTCCAAGGCAAAAAACCACCATAGCGCCTTCACGGCCATGTTTACAAAAAGGTAGTATACCACTTTTTTAGGTTTTCAGTACCACTCACGATTTATAAGGGCACTATCCCATGGTGGAACCCTATATAGTGAAACTAGGAAGCGTGTTTAGCAGAATCTAGGATGTCATTTATGCTAAAGAATCTTATAGGTAAGTAACACTGTGTGTGTGTGTGTGTGTGTGTGTGTGTGTGTGTGTGTGTGTGTGTGTGTGTGTGTGTGTGTGTGTGTGTGTGTGTGTGTGTGTGTGTGTAGCTATTTAAATCTTGACTAATAAGACATAATTGAATTTTTACATTCAAAAGACAGTTGGCCAAGGAACAATGAACAGATATGTACAAAAATAACTCAGTATCAGAATTATTCAGGTACAATGATTGTAGGAAAGAGATCCTCTTTCAGTTAGACCAGTAGTAAAAGAACTTCCCCATTCTCAATGAGCACTTCATTTAAGTAAGGCTGCTTACCAAAGAAAAGAAAACCCTCCAAGATAGGATAGAGTCCTTACCTGCATCCATCCAAACAAGACAACAATTCAATTAGCCTTGGATGTGTTTCACAAGTATCAATGGACCATATCAGTTGTTATCCATGTCCATCTAACAGAATTAAATTTACTTTAGACAAGCTTATATAAAGAACGGTAGTGTCCGGCCCTGTTTAAGTATAATGCCTTACTGTTTCAACAACAAAAAGATACTAGATGAGATAAATAACACCTCAAAATTTTGCCTCATATGAACTTTCGAGGGCAATACTGTACGCATGCCCAGGTGTGGCAAAAAAAAATTTTAAACAAATAGTTTCCAATCCTGCCAGTCATGTCTCATGTTATACTATTTATCAAAAAATAGATTAAGAACCATAGCTCGGTTATTATGCCAAGAACCCAAAGTAGTTGTTTATTTACTTACCTTCAGAAGTAATAGACCCATGATTTAATTATACCAGCTATTAGCATCCTTTTAAACAAAGAAAGGTAATATCCGACCAAGTTTCTGCAAGGCATCTGTTCATTTTTTCCATACTGTGTAACAATCAAACGAACTACTCTATTTCCCAATGAGAAAAAACCAGTTAAAACAGCGATAAAACCAATCATTATGCCGGTTTTTGCAAGGTCCTGCAGCAGCTAGAATCAGAGCCAAACGACCAACGTCCATCACCAAATGTTGCCTCCATTTACACAGTTGGGACAAAAAACCAGTTCCCTGTCAAGCAATATACATGTTCAGATGTAGCAGATGTTAAGAACAGCCATCAAGACAAGCCAAACCATCATACTTACACACATATACACACACTCACACACATACACATAACAATTTATGCAAAGGTGAATTCCTGCAGCGGTTGGCTATTTATAGAGCCATTTACACCATTCTGTGGTGACCCCCAGATTCTATGCAAGCTTTCCCTTCAACAGAAAAACCACAAACCGTCATTGTTTATGCACAAGCGGTCCCAAGGCCAACCATAATGCCTAGGCCTAGTAAATCTTACCATGTACAGTGTTTACATATTATTTATACTTTCAATAAAAGCAAATGAGAGCTTGGTAAACCACAGTACCTGAGATGTTTGAGCGGCAAGCTCCATAGCTTAGAAAGTTCAAGTAGTAACGACACAGAGCAGAACAGAAAAACTAATCCCAGGCTAAGTGAGGGACAAGGTGTGCCCTCACCTTGGTTTTTATAGGTTGGTTTGCACGCATCCAGAGCAGCCAAAATGAAGGAGCCAAGCCGCCCACTACTGTGTGAGCTCCTCAGGTGCCAGCAGGGATACCATCGCCTGGGGAGAGGGGGTTCATGGTCCGAGGGTGGAAGGGGCCACCTTCCCCGTATGATTATGGAAGAGGATTTCCAGTCCCTTTAAAAAGGCACTTATATTTATTGTACAAGGACATTGTCCCATAACAAGGCAGGTAGCACAGTAAAAATGAGAGCCCTATTATGCCAATAGGGGCCGGGGGGGGGGGGGGGGGGAACTGTGGGGGGGTGAGAAGAAAATTGGCTTCCAGCAAGCATTTCTCAATACTTTTGTGTGTGTGTGTGTGTGTGTGTGTGTGTGTGTGTGTGTGTGTGTGTGTGTGTGTGTGTGTGTGTGTGTGTGTGTGTGTGTGTGTGTGTGTGTGTGTGTGTGTGTGTGTGTGTGTGTGTGTGTGTGTGTGTGTGTGTGTGTGTGTGTGTGTGTGTGTGTGTACCCGCCCTAACCCAGGCATCACACACAATGGGTCGGTAGTAGGCCCATTGTGTATGGGCCTACTACCTTATAAGAGAGATGAGATTCTCTTTCTGAAACAATAGTCCAGGCCAGTTATGCCTAATGAGATCTTGTATGATAGTGTTTCGGATATGATTCTGATTAAGTTCGTTATAGTAGTATTTTTTTTTGAATTAGTACAGATATCTCTTCCCAAGCCAAGGAAGGGGTAGATGAAGAGTAGCAGATTAAGTTAAGAAGACCAATACAAGAGCAAATAGAGGCTTTGTATGGCCTATTGCTATTTCTTTCAATGAAATCCATGTGGGGTAGCTTAAGAAGATCCTTTCTCCAGATAAACCTAAGGTCATATCCACCTGTAGATGGGGAGTGAATGGATATTGAAATATTTAGGAATTGGACACATTTGCAAAAATCCCCAAAAAATGACGAGTTATCTTGGAGGGAAGTGGGCTCAATTTTTAGGTGGTGGGGGTAAAATTAGACCAATCTCATTAGAGAACTCCCTATTGTTAATACTAAGCAAGTCATCCATGTATCTAAAAGTATGATTGAATAGTGGAAGTTTTTTGTGGTCAATTTTCATGTTCTTAAGACACCATCTGTATTCAAAGACAGCAAGGTAGATATTGCACATAATTGGTGAGCAAGAGAAGCCCATAGGGATGCCAAGTCATTGGTTAAAGTAGGAGCCGCCTGAAATAATAGTACAGTTATTCAACAGCCAAGAAATATAGGAGCAAAGTTTTGATTCATTCAAGTGTATAGGGTACATGGAGCGAGATGCTTGAATCCATCTAGGCTTCTTGGATAGGGGAATGAAATGATATTTTCTCTTCTTAGCATTGGTAAAGGCTAAATTAATAACCTTGGCTAAAACTGTCTTAAGGCCGAGATCCCCATTAAGTGGAATGTTTTCGTAGCATTGTGTAATATCAGCAGAAAGATGTGGAAGATATGTTGAGGAAGGTTAAGGGTGACTTCTGTAGCGTTTTTAGTTAACCAAAAGGGATTATATTGGATATTTAGGAAATCCTAGCAGATTCTCTGCCTATCTACACAAATGAGCTCAAATTCTATGAGGATAAGGTCAAGATAGAGAGTAATATCTTTGGTGATATCAAAGAAGATACAGTTGGAGGCACCAGATATCCATCTGAACTTATGCTTGTGGAATTTATATGTAGGAAATAGTACTGGTAACTTAGTGTTACTTACCGAGTACCCAAGCTGTCCTAAATGTTTAGAAATCTTGTTAGAGATATTTTGAGGCGTATTGTCAGTATGACATAATTCTTTACCGGATACTCGATCCCGAGCGGATTTTCAAGCCAGGTATTTTCACATAATAGTGGGACAGTTGGAGCTTTTGTCAAGCCTGACCACAAACCATTTATCCGAGATTAGTTGAAAATCAAGAGCTAGTTGAGATGTAAGCCAAGAGCTATCAGAAGAAAGCCACTTCCTAGGAAGTTGAGAAATTCTATGAAGGAAGCATTCCTTCACTAATTCCTTTAAGTCCGGTAGGATTGTCATCTCTGGTCGGAGAGCACTGACAAGGTCAGTGAGGCAGCTAAGTAAAGCTGATAGGGCAAGGTAGGGGTTTTTTGGAAAGTTAGGTATATGATTGAGGCCTTTAGCCAATAGCTTGCGTATTGTGGCACTATCAATAATGTTGAGATCCTGGGTGCAGACATGGTTACCAATTCCTTCAAAATTCCTCAGAATGTGGAAAAATGAATGCATGTACAATAAGGGATTGCTTCTTGTCGAAGAAGTCCTTATTTAAAACTAATCCTTTTATAGGATGATGATATTTCCATCCTATGAGAATATTGTCAAGCAGTTTATGATTCCCAAAAAGTATGTCAAAGCACTCACAAAAAAGATTTTTTGGTTGAATCCAATCGAGAAGTACATTGTGAAAGAGACAGTGTATGTAGATAGCACCACATTTCGGATCTTCTCTACAGAGAATCCTTCTTCCACATGGGTTTGTTGAGACCTGCAATATATTCATGGGTTAGATTTCAAGGAAGTTTCTGATTGCAGGAACCCTGCCTCTTCCTCTTGTAAAGCTACAAGTTTTTCCTCGATTAGACGAGGAGCTAGGTGTTAAAAAAGATGTGAAACAGTTGGGAGTAGCCAGGGAGTTAGCTCTTTTTAGAGCAGGAGAATCCTCATCTTCAATACAAGGTTTAAGAAGACTAGTGATGAGCTTGACCCCTTTAAAGTTAGCATAAGTGGTGAGGTATAGACCAGGTTCATCTACTTTAAGCTCTTTCAGAATTTCATGCATAAGATCACGGAAGATATTAAAGGCAATTTGTGCAATCACAATCTGCTTAGCTTGTCCACCTAGCCAGGAGCAGATGAGGGATAGATGAAAGTCGACTGGTTTCTCTCTGGGAATAATAAATCCAAATGGTTGAGGATGAACCATATTACATGATCAATCCACATGATGCTTGAACCACAGGAAGCTTTGGGGTCAAGAAATCTACAAGCACATTTCACACAGGGGCGGAAGATATTCCAGATGGACTCACTGTAGAAATTCGGGTTACTTTTAGAAAATTCCATGTTACCCTTAGTGCGTATGTATAATCCTGCATTTGAAGGGCATTTGGAGTGGTCGATGAGATGAAGGTTGAAAGGTGCTTTAATCAGCTCCCCTTTTTCCAGGAACTGTCCACCTTTAAGAATTTTGAGTTTGCAGTCTTCCACAGTTGAGGCACGAAGTTTAGCAAGGTACACCCAGGTTTCACTAAGAATAGGAGCCAAGAAGGCTTTGTTTGGCAGAACCCACAGTTGATGGTCAACTCCGAGGGACTCAATTTTGATTTGTCTTACTGGTAAGACAGGAAAAACTTTAGATATTTTTGGTACCATCTCAAGGAGGTTAACATCATTGAGGGAGCAAAGATTATTTTGAAATTCTTTTACTGCTTCCAGTGTTGCACTATCTTGACAGAAGATACCCCCATTTTGAGGGATGGAGGGAGTATTTGGTGTGCAGACAAACGAGGGGTTAAGCCCACATAATTTTCTAAGGAAGTTAGACAGCTCCGCGCCAGAGCAGGAGAACTGTACAAGCTCTTGCTGATATTGTGAAGCTAGGACAGGAAGTTGGGCAATATATTGGGACAACAAATTAACTCCTTCTAAGGAGTCTTTGTCCAATGTAGCCAGGATTTTAACCCAGTCATTAAATGACAACATATGCAAGATAGATAATTTTTTATCAGAGGCAAGTGCTGAATCATAAATAAGCTGTGAAGCATCCAAGCTGCTAATACATCTGAGGACAAGAGAGGAGGCCACAGAGAGGGGCTCCGAGGTTAGTTCTTGTCCTTGAGAGAGAGCAAGAGTCTGCAAAAACAGTGAAGTCAGATTTACATTTTCTTGCCATAGTATGTAATACATAATTTGGCCTTCCTAGCAAGGAAAGGTCTAGTTCTAGTAGCCAAGGCATTCTTTGGTTTATGGTATTTAAGGTAAAGCTTAATCTGATCGAGAATCCTTGCATGATTCTCAGGGTTATGATTAGTACTCATGCGAGCTGTCATTCTATAACGTGAGCAATCCTGAAAAAGAGGTGAAATAAAATTAGCAAAAGTGTCTAAATTGTAATGTATACTTGGTCCTGCAAACCTTCAACCGGCAAAGTCAGAGACTATGGTAGCCGTGAGCAGGGAACCACAAAGAGAGTCTAAAAGAGGCCACCTAACACCAGTCTACCAATAAAGGATTTACAGACTGTGGGTCCAAATTAGAGCTCCATTCCTAAGACAATTTCCTAGGCCAGCATCCCCGTTTCCCCCAGAAAGGAAAAACCTTATGTATACGATGTGTGTGTAGCTATTTAAATCTTAATTAATAAGACATAATTGAATTTTTACATTCAAAAGACAGCTCGCCAACGTACAATGAATAGATATGTACAAAAATAACTCAGTATCAGAATTATTCAGGTACAATGATTGTAGGAAAGAGATCCTCTTTCTGTTAGACTAGTAGTAAAAGAACTTCCCCGTTCCTCAGTGAGTACTTCATTTAAGTAGGTTGCTTGCCAAAGAAAATAAAACCCTCCAAGATAGGATAGAGTCCTTACCTGCATCCATACAAACAAGACAACAATTCAGTTAGCCTTGGATGTGTTTTACAGGTATCAATGGACCATATCAATTGTTATCCATGTCCATCTAACAAAATTTAATTTACTTTAGACAAGCTTATATGTTAGCAGTCCTTATTTATTACTTCCAAAATGACTGGTTCAATCTACCTTCTAATCTGAGTGGTGAAGTCCACCAAGAATCCAAATATCAAGAGTTCATTCTTTTAGAAAATTTAAAATAGTGAAGTTTTATTTGTTAGCCATAGCTTGTTAGCTATGTTTAAGCCTACAGTAGCAACCATATACTTACCTTTAGAAGTAGCAATCCCAAGTTTTCATAGGCATCCCTTTAAACAAAGAGTGGTCATGTCCAATTTTATCAGTGTAAGATGCCTAATCACTTTATCCTATTGTTCATTACCCGATGGTACCAGATGAGGATTATGAATACTTCCCTTTTTACAACCAGTAAAATGGCAGTATAACCGGTCAGTAGAGTAGCGAGACTTCATCTTTACAAAGCGGAACCTTATATCATGAGCCATAGCTCAGTAACTATGCCAAAGCTGAAAGTACCATCTATATTCTTACCTTCAAAATCCCAAGATTTCTACAAGTCCTTAGCATCCTATAAAGAACGGTAGTGTCCGGCCCTGTTTAAGTATAATGCCTTACTGTTTCAACAACAAAAAGGTACTAGAAGAGATAAATAACACCCCACACTTTCGCCTCATATGAACTTTCGAGGGCAATACTGTACGCATGCCTAGGTGTGGCAAAAAATGTTTTTAAACAAATAGTTTCCAATCTTGCCAGTCATGTCTCATGTTATACTGTTTATCAAAAAATAGATTAAGAACCATAGCTCGGTTATTATGTCAAGAGCCCAAAGTAGTTGTTTATTTACTTACCTTAAGAAGTAATAGACCCATGATAACAGCTATTAGCATCCTTTTAAACAAAGAAAGGTAATATCTGACCAAGTTTGTGCAAGGCATCTGTTCATTTTTTCTATTCTGTGTAACAATCAAACGAATAACTCTATTTCCCAATGAGAAAAAACCAGTTAAAACAGCGACAAAACCAGTCATTATGCCGGTTTTTGCAAGGTCCTACAGTGGCTAGAATCAGAGCCAAACGACCAACGGCCATCACCAAATGTTGCCTCCATTTACACAGTCGGGACAAAAAAACCAGTTCCCCATCAAGCAATATACATCTCCAGATGTAGCAGATGTTAAGAATGGCCATCAAGCCAAGCCAAACCATCATACTTACACACACATATACACACACTCACACACATACACATAAAAATTTATGCAAAGGTGAAGTCCTGCAGCGGCTATTTACAGAGCCATTTACACCATTCTGTCGTGACCCCCAGATTCTATGCAAGCTTTCCCTTCGACAGAAAAACCACAAACCGTCGTTGTTTATGCACAAGTGGTCCCAAGGCCAACCATAATGCCTAGGCCTAGCAAATCTTACCATGTACAGTGTTTACATATTATTTAGACTTTCAATAAAAGCAAACGAGAGCTTGGTAAACCACAGTACCTGAGATGTTTGAGCGACAAGCTCCATAGCTTTAGAAAGTTCAAGCAGTAACGACACAGAGCAGAACAGAAAAACTAATCCCAGGCCAAGTGAGGGCCAAGGTGTGCCCTCACCTTGGTTTTTATAGGTTGGTTTGCATGCATCTAGAGCAGCCAAAATGAAGGAGCCAAGCCGCCCACTACTGTGTGAGCTCCTCAGGCACCAGCGGATACCATCGCCTGGGGAGAGGGGGTTCATGGTCCGAGGGTGGAAGGGGCCGCCATTCCCGTATGACGATGGCAGAGGATTTCCACTCCCTTTAAAAAGGCACTTATATTTATTGTACAAGGACATTGTCCCATAACAAGGCAGGTAGCACAGTAAAAATGAGAGCCCTATCATGCCAACAGGGGCCGGGGGGGGGGGGACTGTGGGGGGGTGAGAAGAAAATTGGCTTCCAACAAGCATTTTTGAGTACTTTACTGTGTGTGTGTGTGTGTGTGTGTGTGTGTGTGTGTGTGTGTGTGTGTGTGTGTGTGTGTGTGTGTGTGTGTGTGTGTGTGTGTGTGTGTGTGTGTGTGTGTGTGTGTGTGTGTGTGTGTGTGTGTGTGTGTGTGTGTGTGTGTGTGTGTGAGAGAGAGAGAGAGCACATCTAGCAAAGAGTTTAGGGAGAATAAAAGCGAAGAGTTTAGGGAGAATACAATACCGTCGGAGCATCCAAGAGCAGAGCAGAGACAAAGCCTCCACCATAGAAGCAATCTCAACCATAGCAAGTAGCATCACTAGATAGGTCTTTTCAGCTTTGCTGCTCTCTTTGTCCACGATGGAACCTTCAGACATGTATTATACTTACAAATCATGGAAAGCCATAGATGATTCAGACATGGATGCTTTGTCAATCATCAAGGATTGCTTACAGTAGGATTTTCAAGATGCTTTGTCAATCATCAAGGATTGCTTACAGTAGGATTTTCAAGATGCACGCAAAATGTGGGATGGTGCTACTCATGATACAGAAGTGTGTATTTTAGTGCAAGAGCTCATGGATCCGGTTGCACAATATTCCCCTAATGTATCCTATTTTTGCCTAGTAGCATGCCTATTGCATAGGATGTTTGGCAATGAATTGAGTTCCTATGAAAGTGCCAGGCAATTCCCGGAGTTTACTTTGGCGCAAGAGGCGTCTATGAAGTGTTTTTATTCACTGTTGGAATTGTCCCCACTATTTTTTAATACGCAGATGACTCATGTCCTTCCATGGGCTCTCACTAAGGATTATTAGAGCTTAATTTGTCACAAGTATCCAATATGAGTTGAGGTGCTTGACTTTTCTCGCACACTTTCTTCCTTTATCGGCTGCTCAAACGAGAAAGGTGATTTGCCCGCCTAAGCTGGATGCAAATACTAATCGTTTTTGTATCCTTTGGGATACTGATATTCCTACAGCGAGATATCAGTACACTCAAGTGATCATGTTGTTGGTTAACATCCTTTTAAGCTAAAATAGGGAAAATTTGCTAATGGAATCGAAATGTGTCACGGGAGACAAGCACCACCTGCCAACAGAAAAGAACATACTAAAAAAATTTAAGCACTTAAAATAACAACTAAACTCGAAGAGATGCATGACACGAGATGGGGAGTGGTGGAGTTCCACCCCAAGAGAGCATTAACCCCAAACGTTGGTGCCCCTTTCTTTATTTCTTTATATTGCTTGAACTCAATACAACGTCGGTACTTCAATCCCTGCACCTTCACGTGGAAGCATACTAGACAATGAGCTCTCTGCACTTATTTAAAGGCCCTTGGCCTTGAAAAGCAATTACATGAAAAGCTTTAAACTTAAAATCCGTACAGGCTGCCACATCAGCACAGAAACATAAATTGCGAGATTCCGTGTTGTCTCCCATGCCAGCAAGTCAACGTAAATTGCGAGATTTTGTGTTGCCTACCATGTCAGCATGTCCACGTATATTGCAGGATTCCATATTGTTTGCCATGTCATCAACTGCTATGTTGTGTGTGTGTGTGTGTGTGTGTGTGTGTGTGTGTGTGTGTGTGTGTGTGTGTGTGTGTGTTTGGCTCCAGTTTTATTTACTATCTTTAGGTTGTTAGGGCCCCATCGGACGGGGTCCCCATAAGTTGGCTGGAAATTCTCTTTAAAAATAGGCCTCTCGGCAAGACTTATTAAGTTGGTAAAACTTCTTCTGCTTCTTCTTCTAGGGTTTGAGCTCCTTGGCCGGGATGTGCAAGTTGGCTCCATTCTTCACTGGCTTGACACGTCAGGAGTTTGTGACATCCCCCCTTTGTGAAAGAAAGTAATCATCCGAGATTACCATATATTTGCAAAACAACTTAGGTTAGCTCAAAAATTTCTGAGGGACATTCCGAGGGACAATCAGTTTTCCCATTTCAAATCAAAGCTCTTGATTTCGTGGGTCATTGGCTTGCTAGAAGAATCTCATCCAATAAGGAATCTCATTCCAGATTGGAGATCTTGATTTCCTAGGTTGGCTTCCTAGAATAATCTCATCCAATATATTCAGTGGTTGGCATATCACAATGCAACAAAAATGCTCACATATGCATGTTACCATGTTACAAGACACAATGAACAGCGCCGGTGAGCACTCCGCGGAGATAGACGGTCTACGGTATGAAGCTACTCAATGAATACCTCGCCACTCCCCCTCCAAATAACCTGAAAAGGTAAGGGCCATGGGTTCAAAGGACTGGTACAACCAAACTCTCCCTAGGCCGCAGCCTACATCGCTTGGAGGTTCAAGCATACAACTAAATGTTCCCTAGACATCTCGTCTACGTTGTTCGGAGGTTTTCCATCATACAACGTAACACTCCCCAGACATCCCGTTTGCGTTGTTCCGAGGTTTTCAACATACAACAAAACGCTCCCCAAACATCCCATCTATGTCATTCCAAGGTTTTTAAGCATACAACAAAACGCTCCCCAAACATCTCGTCTACGTCGTTCCAAGGTTCAGACAATATCAAAACAGCATTTCGCACTACTCCACCCGTGAGTAAAATCACCAAGCATTGCAACCAGTATTAAAACCAGAGTTACCAAGACAAGTTTAAAATAGATACCATCCATTTCAAATAAATTTCAAACGGGATCACCATGCAAGTTCTCAAATAGATTCAGAAACTGAAAGCATTCTCGACATCAATCAAGCTCAAAAGTCAAAATGCCTTCCATTCCGAACCATGCACCAACAATTTGGGTTAGATTCCTTCCATGAGGTTGTAGTTGACCGCAACATGGTCCATAAGCTCTTGGTCAGACAGTGTTCCTGTAGCGGTGATGGTAGTCCCAAGACATACTAATCACATTGGACCTCCAAGGTTATCATCTCGATCAGAGACACGTATTGCAAGATGTCCAAAAATTTCAGCTTGTAATCTACTAGGGTTTATGTGGCAAGCATTTCAAGATACCCCACTCTGCCAGAAGCTGCACTTTGAAGGAAGATGCCAAAAGGCATGTAACTTTGGCTTAAAAATTTCTTAAAAGCTTGCCAAGTCCTTGGAGTGTGAAGCTTGGTAGCTATAGACATCCACCACTGCATGGCACTACCTCTGAGAGAAAAAATAGCTGCTTGCAAAATCCTTGATCCTTCTTTTGCAAGTGATTTTTATGGTTTATTCCCTGTAAGACAGAGTGATGAAGATGGAGCGCGCCCGATGTGCGATAAAGTAAGGGTGGGAGTGGCTTATAAGTCCGAGGTCAGAACACAAAGATACTTCAAATAAAATTCCAGTAGACTTTGAAAGCACCGATTTGCTCTGTCTGCTCTTTGGCGGACTTACATGCTTTCAAAAAATCACACACATGAAGCTCTATTACCACTGTCATGGGAGACGGGCACCATGTGCCAACAGAAAAGAACAGACTGAAAAACTTTAAGCACTTAAAATAACAACTAAACTCAAAGAGATGCACGACACAAGATGGGGAGTGGCGGAGTTCCACCCCAAGAGAGCACTGACCCCAAACGTTGGTGCCCCTTTCTTTATTTCTTTATATGGAATCGAACTCAGTACAACACCGGTACTCCAATCCCTGCACCTTCACGTGGAAGCATGCTAGAGAATGAGCTCTCTGCACTTATTTAAAGGCCCTTGGCCTTGAAAAGAAATTACATGAAAAGCTTTAAACTTAAAAGCATCTAGCCCAAAAGATGGCACTAAAAATCAGCCAACATAAATCACAAAAATCCATACAGGCTGCCACATCACCACAACAACGTAAATCGCAAGATTCCATGATGTCTCCCACGTCAGCAAGTCAATGTAAATTGCGGGATTCTGTATTGTTCACCATGTGAGCATGTCAATGTAAATTGCAAGATTCTGTATTGCCTGCCATGTTATCAACCGCTACGTTGTGTGTGTGTGTGTGTGTGTGTGTGTGTGTGTGTGTGTGTGTGTGTGTGTGTGTGTGTGTGTGTGTGTGTGTGTGTGTGTGTGTGTGTGTGTGTGTGTGTGTGTGTGTGTGTGTGTGTGTGTGTGTGTGTGTGCGCGCGCGCGTGCGCGCGCGTGCATGCGGGTCCAGCTTTATTTACTGACTTTAGGTTGTTAGGGCTCCATGAGACATCTGGCCCAAAAGCTGGCACTGAAAATCAGCAAGCATAAATCACAAAAATCCGTATAGGCTACCACATCATCACATCAACGTAAATTGCAAGATTCCTATCTACCACGTCAGCATGTCAGCATAGATTGTGGGATTCCGTATTGTCTACCACCTCAGCATGTCAACGTAAATTGCAGGATTCCATAATGTTTGTCATGTCATAAACTGCGATGTTGTGTGTGTGTGTGGGGGGGTCCAGCTTTATTTACTCTCTTTAGGTTGCTAGGGCCCCATCGAATGGGGTCCAGAACTTCTCTTTAAAAATAGGCCTCTCGACAAGACTTTATAAGTTGGTAAAACTTTTTCTGCTGTTTCTTCTCGGTTTTAGCCTCCTTGGCCGAGATGTGCACGTTCGCTTCGTTCTTCATGGCTTGACACGTCAGCAATTTGTGACAGAATCTCATGAACCAAATGTTCAACCCCCTCCCTCAATTGTGCCTCCTCCGCAATCCACTTCATTAGCTAAAGTTGTGCATTAGGCTCCAATAATTGGAACCTTTTCTAATATAGTGGCAAATGGTTGAAATAAAGGCAAAGGGAAACAAGCATTGACAAAGATGCATGTTGATTCTAGAGCGATAAAGGATAAAGTGAAAGAAAAGAGTAAAGATAAAGGTAAAGCTCCAGTCTCAGCCACAGAGGTTTGGACAGTCCCTAAAAATATCATCAAAACACAAAATATGTGCCTTCCTCACGCAATTATGTAAAGCTCCGGTCTCAGTCACACAGAGGTTTGGACAGTCCCCAAAAAAGTGATCAAAGCATGTAATATGTGCCTTCTCTTCCCACCCTCTCTCAGAAGAAGCTTCTATGTAATGATAACAAGTCTCTGGCAGAGGCTTGGGACAAGGTCGGTTACTCTTACAAGGACGTAGTCACATGGGAAACTTCAAGACCTATCTCTTCTTCACCTAGTACATCCCCCTCAATTTTCCCGGAGTCTTGTCAGACAGCACCTCCTCATCCACCTTCAATTGATGAGGATGTGTTAGGCATGGCAACAACTAAGCCGCCCTGTTTTCTTTGCCCATTGTACTTATTACTTATGATGCATAGCTCTTTAAAGTGCATTTCATACAATGTGTGTGGGTTAAGCAATCACGCTAAGTGGCAGCTTACTTGGCACTATGTACATACATGTAAGGCAGACATTGTGGTTTTACGGGAGCACAATCAGCATACTCATGCTGGGCAAATATCTTACTTCGGAGGATATTGGATTGCTTACGCAGGGTCATGTGATTAATAATAATTCAGAAATACTTATGCTTGTTCGCCAGGAACTGCAACCAATCCTCGTTTTTAATGATCTTATTGGGAGGTGGATGGTAATCCAATGTATGGTGAATGGGGGAGTCTTTGAATTTGCAGGTGTATCTGCCTATACAACTTCTGCCGATAGGGTGAGGCTAGGTGGAATGAAATATCATATTACCATTGGCAATCAAATGCATTTCTTTGTGGGGATTTCAATAATGCATCGAATCCTCAGGATAATACAACTGGCAAATTCCCATATGTTATCTGTGGAAAGACAGTCATGTGAGCACTTGATGTCAAAATGCAATGCAACGGATATGTGGTATTCTTTGCATAAAGATGATCCAAGATTTACTTTTCAACTCACTGTGTTGTCCTCTTATCGTTCTCGCTTGGACAAATGGTATATTTTGCATATGCAGCAGTATGAGGATTTTACATGTGAAATGAGCATCGACTATTCATTTGGCATCTCGGATAATGCTCCCATAAGTTTATCATTACACTTTGGCTACATGCAAGATGCTGCCATATTATCGAGGAAGCATTTATTACATATCAATAATGCATATTTGTCACACGAAACTTTTCACGATATGCATGTGGATACCATCTCATCTCTCTTGTATCAAACACGTGTTAATATTGACAGGGCGTGGTACCGTTTTGTTATGCGAGTTCAACATGTTATTCATGATTATGGAAAGGATTATATGTCTCATTATTGAAGGCAGGTGAAGCAAGCTAAGAATAAAAATTAATACACTTGACCAATAATTCTCAGCTCTCTGAAGCTCATCTAGCTGAATTACTCTCAGGTCGCTATATATTGAGTCTCAATGAACTCGAGCTAGGCAGCATGCATTCAAAGATAAAGGTTGTGCTTCAAAGAAAATTTTCAAGCACTTGCATCATACTCATCAGAGTCAAGCTATCAAAAGAATTAAACTTCCATCTGGGAGTGGACCAAAAGAATTAAACTTCCATCTGGGAGTGGACTTCTTCCATACAAGAGCTTGCCGATGCTTTGGTGACACATTATGGGAATGTTTTTCTGCTCCTACTCATCCTACACAAGAAGCACAACAAGCGCGCTCTTTGTTTTTATCGCATGTCAATCCTATCATTGCACCACAGTAAGCACAGGAGTTAAAGGCTCCTTCTACTGATGAAGAATTTGTTGGGGTTAAGGCCTATGTGCCTTGACCGGTCGCCCAGGTCATGGGCGCCCGCCCATTGTTACCCTATACTTATAGTGAGTATACTGTATAGGGGGAGCTGCCACTTCACAATCTCCCCACCCATATCTGTGTGTGTCTCCTTCTCTCTCTCTCACTCTCCGTCTGTGGTGCTCCCCGATCCCCTTCAATTGGTATCAGAGCTTTGGCTTCGCGACAGATGGAGTGCTACAGAGGAGTGAGCTTTCGGCTATGGTGAGCTCGCTTTCAGTGGAAGCTTGAGATCGGTGAGCAACCACCAGATCTGTGCTCATGGAAGCTTGAGAGGCATTCCCAAGCTTGAGGGAAGAGTGTATTGCAAGTGTGTATGGTTATTTGCAGCCACACTTGTAGGAAGAATGTAGATTTTCATTTTCGCATGTCATTTTTCGGGCCCCAAAAACAGTGTTTTTTGCATAACTTTTGCATACGGAATGCGATTTATGCAAGGTTAAGGTGTAACCTGAGGTTTTGGCACGCTCCGGACGCAATGGTGATGTCCATTTGAGTTGATTTTGACCTTTGAAATTTTTGCTGCAGCAGCAATTTTTTGCTGCGTTTTTAGGTCGAAAACAGTGTTTTTGACATATTTTGCACACTTGGACTCGGATACATGTGATCCAGGAGTTTACCTTGGGGTTTTGGCATGCTCCCAACGCGCTCGTCATATCAGAATTTTAAAATTCTGAACGCTGAATTTTTTGCTGCAGCAGTTGTTTATTGTGTGTCGAGGATTCCACACATGGTTTGCTCTCAAATTTGAGAGTGATATTTGCTGCAAGTTTTCTCAGAGGTGGGAGGATACAATGTATGCCTTATGTGGTTTGATGCTCAGGGATACATGTGATCCAGGAGTTTACTTTGGGGTTTTGGCATGCTCCGGACGCGCTCGTCATATCAGAATTTTAAAATTCTGAACGCTGAATTTTCTGCAGCAGCAGTTGTTTATTGTGTGTCGAGGATTCCACACATGGTTTGCTCTCAAATGTGAGAGTGATATTTGCTGCAAGTTTCCTCAGAGGTGGGAGGATACAATGTATGCCTTATGTGGTTTGATGCTCAGGGAGACTAGTGTGATTGCATTTTGAGCTCGGCAATGTATGCCTCGAGCATGTTTTTTTGGCAGTCACAGGTAGAGCAGATATTTGTGTACTAGATTTGCAGGTGTTTGCAATGATGTGTGCAAAGTGTGGAGATTGGTGCATGCATTTGGAGTGCGGTTTGATGTGCTTTGGTTGCTCATGGTTTTGAGCGTGCAGTCAGTTTGGTTACTGGTTTTGTGGCCATTTTACTGACGAAACTTTGGCAAAATTTTCCCAGGAGTTTTATGCGCATCATTTATGCGATCTAGGTAGAGATTGCGGGTTGCACTCAGCATTTGCGTGCGGTGTTCTCTGCAGGTAGAAGATTTGTGCGTGTATATGCATCGATACCGCACAGTGTAGTCTTGGTGATTAGCTCACGGTTTGACAGGCGTACAGTTATCTTGACACACTCACAAGAGTGTGTTGTGATGTATGCTTGTGTGGCTACGAGCTAGGTAGCCGGATTCAAGCACTAATGGCTTGAGGTTTTTCAGCAGGTTTCAGCTACAGTTTTACAAGTTTACAGGCAGGTTTGAGGGCTTATTTGGGCGCTGAATTTTCAGCCATTGTTTCCTCTTTGCAGGTGTCCATGTATGGCTCAGTTGTAGGCTGATCTAGGACACGTTTGTGACTTGTTTATGCAGTTGTTTAAGAGCTAAATTTTGGGGCTGTTTTGGGACTGATTTGCAGCCATATTTGCAGACTTTTGTTGATGCGATTCGAGCCAGTTTAGGGCTGATTTGGTTGACATTTGCTACTCATTGTTGGTTGCTCTTTTGTGAGCATTATGGCTGATTTTTCATTTGACTTCTAGCGTTATGGTCTGACACAGTTTGATGGTGCAGATTTTGTTGCTTGGAAGGAGCATATGCTTGTTGCATTGGCAGATTTGGGGCAGGATAAACCCTTGCGTGGTTTATCGGCGAAGCCCAAGTCTATGCGTGATGATGATTGGCAGGATCTTGATGAGTTAGCCATGTCTACGATTCATTTGCATCTGGCTGAGTTTGTTGACTGGCAGGTCTCGAGGGAGACTACAACTCATGCTTTATGGCACAGTTTACATGCTATGTACGCGACATCCATGTCTACTGGGGAGTCTAGTCCCACTTCTATGTCCATGGGAGAGATTGATCCCACACGCAAGTCTCGACGGCATAGAGACTTGACATGTTGGCATTGTGGACATAGAGGGCACATTAGGCGTCGATGTTTCAGGCGTTTGAGACAACCGAGGCGACAGATGCGTGATGCAGATTTGGGCACGACATATGCTAGTGAGATCAGTACGGTGGTTACTGAGTATGCTTGTGACGGCGATGTCACATTTACATCTAGCTTGTCTTCAGACGATCTTATGTCTACGGATTGCATATCGGATTGCACATTGTCTTCACATTGGTTACTAGATTCAGATGCTACTTTCCATGTCATGTCGCATTGTGAGTGGTTTAGCACGTTTTCTAGTGGGAGACTTGGTTGTGTGCACATGGCTGATGGTGTTGTGTATGACATTGAAGGTGCAGGAGACGTATGTTTGTCCTTGCCCAGTGGTATGAGATTTACCCTGCGCCATGTGCGTTATGTGCCAGATTTGACAGTGAGTTTGATCTCGATTGGTCAGCTTAGAGATTGTGGATGTTAGATTTCGCTACGAGAGCGAGATTTTGTGATGCATTTGGGTTCGCTAGTGATTGTGAGAGGTGCCAGGAGTGGTACAGGTTACCCATTGCATGTGGATCACGAGAGAGACGGTGTTGTCTCTGTGATCATACAGCCAGGTAGAGAGCGAGAGAGCAGGCGAGTCTCTTTTGCTTATGGGTTGCAGGATGCTTTGCATGGAGTGCAGAGCAGTGACCTTGTTGTGCAGGTTGCGTCTACGGATGCACAGGTAGAGCAGGACAGCTCTAGTGAGTCACAGCAAGATGAGTCATCAGAGGTGATGACAGAGATGACTCACATGGATGCTGAGATGTCGGCTATTGTGGAGTCATTTCTTGATATGCTTATGCCAGAGCTTGATGCAGATTCAGGACAGATGGATACTCTTGGTACACATGTGATATGTGGTGGGCACGAGGAGTCACTCCAGAGCTCGTAGTAGAGTGCCATGGTCTCTATGATAGGGGACAGGATTGCCATGAGTTGAGTTCTGAGTTGGAGGTGGCAGAGATTGCCAGGGTTGCATCAACGTTCGATGTCCTCATGTACAAGATGCTGATCTCGAGGCCCGACATAGCAGCTGCAGTGGAAGCATTTGCAACAGGGTTGATTAGTTGTTCGATGACTGATCTCGACATAGAGCATAGGGGAGGTTTGCAAGTATCGGACTGATACTTGCAGGAGTGCATGAGCTCTTGTAGACTCTTTGCAGATCTTGGAGCTAGCTCTATGTGGCTTCCGCAGCGGGATGTTTGTCTATCAGTGGAGCCGGATGCACTAGCTCATCGAGAGTCAGTGGACATAGGTTGAGAGAATATCTCACCTTCTATTGGTTGTACACTAGTAGATCTTGCTTAAAGGCACATTGGCCTTTAAGTGGGAGGTTGTTGGGGTTAAGGCCTATGTGCCTTGACCGATCGCCCAGGTCATGGGCGCCCGC
The DNA here is from genome assembly GCF_014529385.1 of Adiantum capillus-veneris. Taxonomy (NCBI): domain Eukaryota; kingdom Viridiplantae; phylum Streptophyta; class Polypodiopsida; order Polypodiales; family Pteridaceae; genus Adiantum; species Adiantum capillus-veneris. The sequence goes on from NC_140941.1 coordinate 27,642,894, forward strand.
CCACTGTTACCCTATACTTATAGTGAGTATACTGTATAGGGGGAGCTGCCACTTCACAGTCTCCCCACCCATATCTGTGTGTGTCTCCTTCTCTCTCTCTCACTCTCCGTCTGTGGTGCTCCCCGATCCCCTTTAGAATTGCAAGAAAGTTTAAGGCAATTGGGTCATTGTAAATCCCCCAGTTCGGTTGGACACATAGTAGAGTTTTTCATGTCCTTCTTGGATCATCTCAAGGATCCATTGTTATTCATGATGGAGAGGGCATGGGAAACCCAAGAGATGCCATCTTCTTGGAAAGAGGGCCTTCTCAAATTATTGCCGAAACAGGTTCTGTGTGAGGAGTTCTCCCATTGGCGATCTATCACTCTCATGCATGTTATCTATAAGTTACTGGCCAAGATGCTTGTCAAGCGTATCAAAGATTATTTGCATTCAGGCATACATCAAGCTCAGTATGGTTTTATTCCACAACGCCAAATTACTGATAACCTAGCCAATGTGTTTCTTGGTATGGAATATGCAAAGTACATTCAGCAGGATGTGCTAGTCATGCAGGAGACATAGAAAAAGTTTTTGACTTGGTCCTTTGGGACTATATTGCTGAAGTAACGCAAAAGCTTGGGTTTGGGCCTAAACTCATATGGGCTGTGTATTTCCTACATGCTCATAGCACATCCGCAAGTCTGCTTGATGGAATATTGTCGATCCTTGGTCTCTCGATCGATCCCTTGGCTTATGCATTTAGAGCCTTTGACTTCATCTGGTGACTTGCATGGTCTATAATTAACATCTGGAAAGCATTTCATTGGTCAAGCCTACGCAGATGATTCTTTGCTTACACCGCAAAATCAATATGATTATGTACAGCAAATTATGCATACTCTACATCTCTATGGATTGGTGATTGGGCTCAAACCTAATTTTCACAAGTCCAAGTTGATCCCTTGAAAGGCTTATGAATGGCACAAGTTATTATGGCCGGTGAGATTGAATCTTCTCACACTCTGGAGCGCCATTTGGGATATCGGATCAGATGGAATGTATCTGCTAAGCATAAAATTGATTGGATTTGGCTTCGTCTTGAATCTAATTGCATTACTTGAAATTATCGACTTGGCCATTGCATGTGCGTCTCAGAATTGTTGAATGTATTCTAGTGGCATATGTGCAATTTCATTTGCTCCTCTTATCCTTCCACAAAAAAGATTGAATTGCCTCATGTCATGTACCTTGGAGCATTTCTGCCGCACTTCTTCTCATCGCAAAGGCCGTAGGCTTCTCTTCATGAATAAAATATGAACTCCTAAGCGCCTTAGAGGGTCAAATACTTTGGCTTTGCGAAAACATGTTTATGCCAGCTTACCAGTTCTAGTCGCCCAATAACCTTGGACTCAAATGTTTTCTTATTTATGTGCCAATACTCTCACACCTGCTTTTGGTCATTGGCATACATCGTATTGGGAGGCCATATTTGGAGCTTGAAAACCTTATTCTAGGTTGCCCACTTGCTTCCTCTCTCATAGTTGATTGGAGGGTTGTTACAGTGCATTTATCATGGTATGGTGATCAATCCCCTTCTGGGAATTCTCTTAGATTGGAGAGTATTCATTGGAGTAGGGTCTTCTCATACACTCTGACCTAGCGCTCTCCATGTCAAGCATACTTTCTCGAGACTCTCTCAAAAGAGACTATAGCAAGTTGATCAGGTGGCCGATATTGATGAGCATGTTCTCTCTTTTCGTGATGCAGCTCAGCGTTTCAAATTGCGTCCTCATTATCGTCATGTTTGGCAAGAGATTCAATCCATGCTTGCAGATTTTGCCCCAATACCTCCATGCGTCATGGATTCTCGCTTGCTAGATTGGTACCTCTCCACCACTAGTTCTGTTCGCTTATTGACTGCCCCTGTTTACGCTTTCTTACAAGCAGATTCATAAATCCAGATTGTGGTGGAAGCGCACTGTCTCTCATATGGAAGAATCATTTGCCTCTCAAAGAGCACATTTTCCTATAGCAATGTGTGGTGGGTTGTCTACCAATTGGTCGTTTCTACAAGGTATATTACGTCATTTACATGTTCTCGATACAGTGTTGCTCAGGAATAAGTGTCACACCTGTTATGGCAATGTAGACACTCCTTTCTATCGCAAGATTTCGGCTGCCCTTCGTCTTCGTTTTTCCACAGACGTCTTTCATAGACGGTTTTGACTCTTTGGAGTGCTCCAGCCTCAACATTCTCAGTTTGAGGTTTTCTTCAGCTGGGTCAAAATTTGGGCAATGTGGGCCCTATGGAACCAACGTAATTTTCAGATGTTTCATGGCTCTTTGGCTGATCCTTTTCACTACGTCAAATTGTCGCTTGGGCAATTGTTACAGTACGCCTTTGAGGCTGGAGATAACTCCCTTGATGCCTACATGATTTTCTTCCACTGTTTAGATAACCTTTTCATGAGAACACTTGCATATTCTTTGTTGTATATGATCTTTAATTACAAAAAACAAAAGTGTGCTTTTCAAAATTCCCACAAACTCCATGCTTCCTAGTGCAAGGGAGACCATGACAAAGAGAAATGTGAGAGCTTCAGGTAAGTGACTGAAAATTCCTAATTTACACCAGCCCATCAAGCACAACGCAGTCAAATTTTCAAGGACAGCATTGTTAAAGAGGACTATCCCATTCAGCCAAACATCCAAAACTAATTTTAGCCAAAGCCAAAAAGGGTAGACGACACTTGGGCACCGCCCTTGGGGCAGGCCAAAACGAAGAAATTTTGAAGCCCTTATCATCAGCTTTTCTGCTAACCTTTGGATCCAAACCCTATCTACAGTGACAGCCCCATATCTCTGTCTGCTACAGCATGCATAATTTCTCAGCCCCATTGGAAGTGGCCATCGAGGGCGAAAAGATGCAAATCCATGGTAATTCTGACTGAATATTTGCAAGCCTAGCTGAAGCCATCGTTTCCAGCAATATTCACTCGGAGAGCAGAAGAGATCACCCATCACTTAGAACCATAGATAGAATATCCTCGATCGACTTAAAGGCAAGTCCTTGCAGCGCAAGAAGAGTCACACCGGAGTGATTGCAGAGGAGTTTCACAAGAGATCGCCACCAGACAAATTCAGAAGAGATTAACAATCTAGCACTCTCATTAAGAGCTTGTTTAAGGTTTTTTTCTTTTATTGGTGGAGTCAGCATCTTATTGAGAAAAATTGTCCAAACAATGAAAGAATGGTGGGGTTAGGTGATGCTGTAGCTTGGACCTAGTTTAGTTCAACATATACGGGCATGATCGGCAGTCTCACAAAGAAGTACAGTAAAGCCACTCTCCAGCTGCTTTGCCAATAGTGGTTGAGCATGCTTGTAACAGACTTCTATGTGAGCAGCAGCTGCCTCAGCTAAATTTGCATCCACCAAGGCCACACAGCAGCCGCGAAAACCAGCACCACTGAATCTAGCTCCAAATACTCCAGGGGTGCTCCGCATGATATCCAGCAGCTCTATCATTGGCTCACATCCTGCATCAATAGAACCCAGCATCTCATGAATTTTGAATTACTTCAATTAACTCCATCTCATTCCCCTCACTAAAGCATTACCACATTCATAATTATCAATAGAGCTTCTTCCTGATTCTGACATCAACCTCCCAAATGCTTCCAAGTCGCATGATTCCCACGCTCTTATACCTTGCAAGGTACCACAAATTTCTAACTAACACAACAAGAAGGAAACCTTGACTGCACCTTTAAAGTTTGAAGCATACCTTTATGTACTCTCTCACATTCAGTGAAGAAATGCTCAGCTCTTCTTGCAAGCACACCTTCTAGTTGTACCTGCATCCAATTTATGTGGCAGCAGTGTATCAAGTCGAAACCCTTTCCCTACATTATCCAGGAAACAGAAAAAACTGAATTATATTTTAGTGTTATCACCTTTAACGCTTGATATTCCTCGATGGTGACTATTGATTGAGACATACAAATTATCAGTTCACACGATAAAGAACTCAAGCCAGAAGAATAAAATTTATAAGAGTAAAGCTATAATACCATTGCATAACAGTGGCTGACTTGAGTCTCTTCCTACGGCCCTGATTTTTAAAAAATACATACACCCATCTACTCTTGATTGTCCTTTAAGTCAATACAAGACAAATTCTCTTTAGAACCAGATAGTTTACTTGAGTAGCATGCTTGCAGCTTCCTGACACTCTGCAACCCTTGAATTGTAGCTTGAATTACTTGACAAAGCATGCCGAAGTCCAGAGAATGCCAGAAGCACTTTGTAGCCTCCCTCGTTTGCATCAAGGTGGTTCCGTGGGTGAATAAGCTCATGCTTTTCATCCTGAGTTTACCAAGAAAAGATCTTTTGGCGCTCATGCTTATTGATAATTATCTAATACATTTTTTATTGACGCACACGCTGAGTTAATGGTCATCTACAAGGTCCAAAATCCAATGAGGATATAATACAAATCTTGAGATATCTTCATTGCTGGTCAAAATTGTCACAGGGAACCCAGCATCTGAAGCCCTCAAATGATAACCCCATTTTGTTCCCAGTGAATTCATTGCTTCAATTCAAATCTTTCCTGCTGCTAGTTTTGAGGAGTGAAAATCTACACCGTAAATCTGCTTGCTCCAAGGATCGAGTTCACAATATAGGAAATCGTTCAAGGCTGCCAGTCACCTGGCTCACAAAAACATTGAGTCCTCCAGTTCTATCTTGCACATAAACAAAAACAGTGAGCTCCAAGAGGACACCAGCCACTTTTCTATGGATTTCTGCCCACCCTGCTTACCCTGTCAGATGACCCTATCCACTATTTTACCCAGAAGTACAATTTTGTATCACTCTACAGTGTACCAACTCCAATTGCTTTGTGTTCATCCTATATTGTATCACCCCTTTGATATAGTACCAGGCGGCCAGAAATTTCCCAGTTTAGTGGCTATCACCAAATTTTTCCAGTCTTTTTTGCATTGCTGGTTGTGTACAATGAGGGCAGAGACACCTTTTGGTCTTAACGGCATTGGATTTTTGTACTAGCTTTCCTCCTCTCTGCCTTTCTCACTTTGTGCAGATCAGCATGCACTTGATAAACATCTCGTACTAACAAATGCTTTGATGAAATTGGCACCGCAAAGACCATGCCTTAAAACTGAGAAAAGGACCATCTTTCAGCTAGATGTCAAGCTTGGAAGACATGCAAAGTCATATGCAAAGCTCTTATTTTGCTTCATGACCTTTTACAGAAATATGACACTAGCTTGTACCTTGCAATTGATTACAGTCAAGCAACTCCTCCTTGACAAGAGAATAGCTGACTGGTCAAGGATTCCATTCTTCAGGCCCAAAAAGTCATTCTCAATTGATCTGAGAAACATAGAAGGACGACCTCAATACTGAAAACCCAGGCATAATAATAAAACTTTTAAATTTTTTCAGCTACTCTAGAGGTTTTATTAAAAAACAGCAAACAAACAACCACTACCCTACACGCAAGAATCTGTGCTCTTAACACGTTTTTTTTGTGTAAGATATACAGAGAACCTGCCACTAGTTAAGGAAACAACAATAGGGTACTAATCTTGCAAAGAGATGCAAGTGCAAGTACGGCGAGGGAATATGACATCTTTGCCTGCAGCACACAATCACAATCTAAGGAATCTCAGGCAACTGGGTAAAGCAAAGAGGAAAACACAAGGTAATACTGCAAATTGGAGACTAATTTTAGTGTTTACCCTTAGGAGGATATAGAGGCTTGCAAATGGCAGAGATATAGAGTTATCAGACCCTACTTTTCATGAGGTATTCCTTCCAAAAGAGCAACTTCAAAGCTTGAGCAAGGTTTTTTTAAACCCAGACCTGTTGGCGTAGCAGTGGATCACGCCCTTCTGTCGATGACCATCTCTTTCCAGTTCAGTGTAGCACACAGGCCACGGGTAGCAGCTCCCACCCGCTACACCTTTACTCGAAGGACGGACTCTTGTCTATATTGATGGGATATAGAGACGCTTGTGCACTGAGGACCAGAGCGACCTCTGGAGGAGCTCACTTTTATACTAACACACACATTGCATGATGCAGCAGCAGAGGCATACCCACACACAGCCTGAGCAGACACGACGTTCTGGGAACATGCCCGAGAACAGTTGGTATGATGAGGAGTGCCGTGAGACGAGAACCAGACTCCGGAGAGAGTACGATTAGAGCAAGATCTATATCAGCTATTCTTGAGTCAGGACTCAGGTGAGGCATGGAGACTCTTCCATGAGCACTTCACTCCTCTTGCCATCACTTCTACTAAGGCTTGGGGCCAGTATGCATCATCCTTGTACACAGTGCCTAGACAGCCACCTCTTCCCGACCCCCCCAAGTCATGCCCACACATGTGCTTTTTCCACCGCTGAGATGGTGAAGAAGGCCATTGATAGGATGAGGACCGGGAGAGCATATGATCGTGATGGTTTGGTAGCAGATCATTTTATACATGCAAAGGATTTGCTTGCAGAGCTTATAGCCATGATGTTTAACCGTGCCATGTGTGAGGGCCTACCTGATACTTGGAACTTATCCACTATTGTGCCTATCTTCAAGTCAGGAGACTCTATGGAGCATGGGAACTACCGCACTATCATGATTGGACACATACTGGCACGGTTGTACGCATCTATTCTTGAGCAGCAGCTGAGTAGATGGGCAGAGCGGGAGGGTGTACGAGCCGCAGGGCAGGCATGGTTCAAGAGAGGTTTTTCTATTCCTGATCACATTCTAACACTCAGAGCCATCATTGAGGAGGGCATGTCACATGGGAGACGGATTTATTGCAGCTTTGTGGACTTCTGCAAAGCATTTGACACAGTACCCAAAGCTAGATTGATGCGCAAGTTGCAGGAGACGGAAGTGCCCATAGAGTTGATTGTTATAATCATGGTTATTGTTATATGTTGATGATATTGTGTTGATTTCTGACTTTCCACAAGGGATGTAGCGTCGTTTGGACAGGTTTGCTCATGACAATGGTTTGTCTGTCAACCTTGGCAAAATCAAGGTTATGGTGTTTAACACCACCCCACACTGGATTAGGAGATCAGCACCGACATTCACATACGGTCATGAGACAGTGGAGTATACAGATGCTTACACTTATCTGGGGTTATCTTTATTGGACCTATATTTTCATTGAGGAGAGCAGCAGAGACTAGATTGGAGCATTGGGTGGATTGGAGAGGATGTGTTCACAGATCCAGTTTCAGGAGCCTCGGACGAAGCTCTGGCTTTTTGACACTCTACTGGCTTCTGCATTATTATATGGAGTTCAGATATGGGGACCTTCCGTGGACCACCACGGAAGGAAAGGTCGCACTGATGGATGGGGAAGTATGGAGAAGCCTCTGATCTCTATGATTGCGCAGCTTATTAGAGCCAAGGCTTCAGTACCACATGACATTATTCGAGCACAGCTAGCCGCCCCCCCCCCCCCCCCCCCCCTCTAGCGGTTGAGGTGCTTACCAGATCAGTCTCCTTTATACACCATTTGTGGGACCTTCCCAAAGACAGATATGCCCGCTTAGCACTTGAGTCCTCTCGACTGTTAGCTTTGCAAGGAGACACGACATGCTGGTATGCAAAGATGACATAATGGTTTGAGCTACATGGATTCAGCATGGACAGACTCCTTTCTGACTCTTAAACATTTCGAGATAACCAGGCTCATTTGCCAGGACATGACTCAGCTGGATACCAGAATGACTTGGATTCAGCCGACACAGGAATTGGGCACGAAGATGGCTTTGTAAAGGGAGCATGTTGGACCCCCCAAGTCAAGATTCTACCATGACACAGCAGAGATTCACTTCAAAACAGTTCACAAGAGACGACATGGCCCGGTGTAGTTCCATGCCAAGAGATATTGGCCCCAAAGACTGGCACCCCTTTCGGTATTTATTTTTATATTAATCTGTGAACAAAGTAAAATGAGCCCGCGGTTGCTCACTCTGAGACTCTGCGTCTAGATGCCCTACAGAGTGAGACCTTAAGGCCACTTATAAAGATTACATAGGGTTGCTTAAAGCAAAGCCCCCAAAAGCTTCTAAAATTAAAAGCAAAAGTTCCCTAAAGCTGCCCACCAAAAGCTGTCAGTGCGTTTTGTGGAAAATCCGTATTGTCCGTACAGTGAGCGTAAAACGCGGAGGTCTGTACAACCAACGTAATTCGCAGAAGTCCGTACGACAGCCACGTCAGCAACCGCTTCGCTTTGTTTTAATATCCCTAGTGTCACTTTGGGCCCCTCAGCAATAATCCATAAAGTCGGGACAACTTTATTAGGGTGTGTGTATGTGTCCGGGCACTACCACGTCATCAGTTTGTGACATATCCCCCTCTTGAAACAATTGTAATCGCCCTCAATAAGGCCTGCAAAACAGACAGAGGCCATAAACTGTCTTAGTAGACATTGACTGTTAGTACCGACGCACTAGACACAACACATCTAGCACTTGTACAAAACGACAGTCACATCACAAGACATCACTCGACATCACATGACAAATCACAGACAAATTCATTCCAAATCTCATGCCATGAGCATCGGCAACGTATTTAGTAATCGCATCTAGATCCATCCGGACCTCACTGATGCCCAATTAACTAATCCTTATTGCAATCATGTCTATAGAGATTTATGAGACCAAAATGTTGCAGTCATTTCGTCTTTCAGTTCATGGACTCAAACAAATCAAGTACAAATCAATCATATTCATTTTCCGGAAAAGTCATACAACAGAATACTACAAAGCCCATTTGTATCCCTCAAACCCAAAGGGGACATCACTGACTCTATTCAAAATAGGGATAATCCGTTGACAAAGGAGAGGAGTGACTCCCCTCTTGTGCAAACCTGTTGCACTAGATTCACCCTCCCTGAATTCGGGGTTCTATCGGAGTAGACTATGCTAAACCGAATGCTTCAAGGTAAAGTTCCAAAATCTAAGGAGTATCTACTAGGTCCTCCTCCTCCATCCACTTCGCATCCAATGCACGATAGTTCTTGAATTTAAGCAAGAACCGTGAAACCGGCCCGTGGGGCGGTAGGCGTTGGCTTTCACCCGAAATTCTTTATTTTAGACACACACAGAGCACTTTGCAAAGGGAACCTGCGATGGGAATTAACACTTAATCACACACACGGAAGCTAGAATGCTCCGAGCAGACACCGACAACCTGAAGGCCCCAAAATTGGCGCCCCTTTCGGTACTTCTTTATTCTTTAGGAGGGTAAATTACAAAGAAGAGTCCCGGGAATCCTTTATCTGTATCGAGCTAGATACCACCTGTTTTGGCCAAATTTCGGCAACATAACAGCCCCAAAACTTGCGCGAAACCAATTCCCCTGATCGAACTCTCTTCCATTGGCATAAACCCTCTGATTCCTGCCCAAAAACAGTCAATTCAGCACGCTGTATTTACTGGTTTTTGCCCTGTTTTCAGCCCCAAACAATCCCCTAACTGTCCTCTGCCAGTGGGGCACGATTCCCAATGGTTCTTGCATCCGTATGGCTGAAAAACAGTCAATTTACAGCACATACACAGCCCTAAAAACACACTTGGAAGGTGAGGTTATGACCCTCACCGGTGCCTGCTTTGGAGTAGTAGTTAGCTACCCTTGTTCCTGCTCAAGGAGGCTCTTGCCTCAGCACAAAAGCATGAACCCACACAGCTGTACATCAGTCAAATGAAGAGCCCTCTTGTGGGGCATCACATAACTGCACGTAGGGGAGAGAGAGAGCAGTGTGTAGTGTGCAAGGCATCACTCCTAGCACCACACTGTACATGAGAGGGAAAGAAAGCACTCCATAGCTCTTAACCTGTGAGACAGGTTCTCAATGAAGTATCCCCCCAGCATAAATCGAGCGCCCCCTCTACTGCCCTTGACTTGTAATGCATCTGTGAACAAATAGATGCAAAAAGGGGAAGATTTCCATGGCTGCCACAACCTGCCTATCGCTGAAAACGCAGCAAAACAACCCTGTAAACATGCAGCTAATGCCTTCCAATGCTGAAAATGAGCTCCTCGGTCCAAGGTAAAGTCGTGGGAAGCTCAAAAATGGAGAGAAATGGCTGAAAATCAGAGTTATCAGCTTCCAAAACTGCTCCAAAAAGTCAGTTACGAGTTCTGTTCTCTCAAACTTGGTAAATTGACCAAAAAGTGCCACTTGGCACTCATACATGCAATTTCCCCCCATTGGGCTTCCTGCTTAAAAATCTCTCAACTGGTGCATCAGTTGACTTTGCAGCAGAGTAATAAAATGCTCCCCTTGTCATTCTAAAGCTGATGATGCGATCATATTTCATGGCCCAAAATAGCAGTTCCCTAATTTTTAGGAAATGATTCCGTTGGGCTCCCACTGGTCATCTGACCATCTATCCTCATTGGGACCGCATCCAAAAGTGCAATGTGGCCCAACTGTCAGATACTTTCTGTTGGTAGTCACACCTTGACTTTAGGCCTTTATTGAGTTCACTTCCTAGTATCCATCAACTTGCTAAGTGCGACATGGGGACCTATATGATCTTGCTCTGAGCCTAGACATCCTCTTACTATACGAATTCCAGGGCCGACCACTTCCCGTCTGCGGATGAAACTACCGTTCACATTGGCCATACAATGTCCGACCGTTTGCTACTTCAAAAAAAGGGTCTAAAAAAAAAAAACAAAACCCATTGGAAAGAAACCAACAACTAAAGTTAGCAGTTGCCACGTCCTCGTGACATAGTTAACAATTGCCATGTCCTCGCGACATACCCCCCTCTTGAAATCGCAAACGTCCTCGGTTGCGTACCATAAATACATGCCACTGATGATCTTGTGCTATTAACACTCTTTTATCATCACATGTATCCGCAAGGAAGGTCGTAACATATAGATACAAATGACGTAATGACACCTTCATACTTTTCTCATTTCCATCTATTACACTAAATTCATATGTACATTTTATGTGCTAGCTCTATCATTACCCCTCCTTTGCACACGTTGGGTTGGGGCATATGTAGGTTGTAACCCAAAGGCTTCAAGGTAAAGCTGCAATACATTTGGTGACTCTGACAGTTCATGCTCTTCCATCCACTTTACATCCATAGGTGGATAGTTCTTGAACTTCACCAAATAGCATCTTGCAACCTGTCCCTTAACTTTTTACAAGTGCAAGAGGCTCTTGCCTCTGCAAACGAGCATAAATCCACAATACTGTAGCATACTACCCACGACCAAGTAAGCTCAAATTTCAAGATGATTTACCAATGTGTCAAAGAATCCAAGCAATCGCTTCAAAGAATCAGCGAGCAGCGTGCCACTTGGCAAACCCACATCACTCCCGCAGGAGATCTAGTGGCCAATCTACCACCGTGAGACCTGTCCCTATCTCATCTTGGTTCATACTTGCAAACCCTAAAAACGCAGCAGAAAATCAATCCTAATTTCACCACTTTTTGGCAGGGTGAACATGCAGAATTTCCTGTCTGTCCTGTGAAGAGGAACCCTCTTCCATAATGCCCTTTCCTTTGTCGGCCAGCCGCCATAGTGTAATTTCAAGTTCATGTACTCTGTCTCTTTACCCAAAACGATCGAGGCTCACTTCTTGAAGAAAAAGTGATTGATATCCCGGCAACGGAACCTTGAAACCGGCCCGTGGGGCAGTAGGCGTTGATTTTCACCCGAAATTCTTTACTTTAGACACACACAGAGCAGTTTGCAAAGGGAACCTGCGACGGGAATTAACACTTAATCACACACGGCTCGGAAGCTAGAATGCTCCGAGCAAACACCTGTAAGCCCCAAAATTGGCACCCCTTTCGGTATTTCTTTATTCTTTAGGGGGGTAAATTACAAAGAAGAGTCCTGGGAATCCTTTATCTGTATCGAGCTAGATACCACCTGTTTTGGCCAAATTTCGGCAGAATAACAACCCCAAAACTTGCGCGAAACCAATTCCCCTGCTGGAACTCTCTTCCACCGGTATAAACCCTCTGATTCCTGCCCAAAAACAGTCAATTCAGCACGCTGTATTTACTGGTTTTTGCCCTGTTTTCAGCCCCAAACAGTCCCCTAACTGTCCTCTGCCAGTGGGGAACGATTCCCAATGGTTCTCGCGTCCGTATGGCTGAAAAACAGTCAATTTACAGCACATACACAACGCTGAAAATGCACCTGTAAGGTGAGGTTATGACCCTCACCAGTGCCTGCTTTGGAGTAGTACTTCACTACCCCTGTTCCTGCTCAAGGAGGCTCTTGTCTCAGCACAAAAGCATGAACCCACACAGTTGTACATTAGTCAAATGAAGAGCCCTCTTGAGGGGCATCACATAACTGCACGTAGGGGAGAGAGAGAGCAGTGTGTAGTGTGCAGGGCATCACTCCTAGCACCACACTGTACATGAGAGGGAAAGAAAAGCACTCCATAGCTCTTAATCTGGACAGGTTCTCAATGAAGTATCCCCCCAGCATAAATCGAGCGTCCCCTCTGTTGCCCTTGACCTGTAATGCATCTGTGAACAAATAGATGCAAAAAGAGTAAGATTTCCATGGCTGCCAAAACCTGCGTATCGCTGAAAACGCAGAAAAACAGCCCTGTAAAACGCATCTGATGCCTTCCAATGCTGAAAATGAGCTCCTTGGTCCAAGGTAAAGTCATGGGAAGCTCAAAAATGGAGAGAAATGGCTGAAAATCAAAGTTATCAGCCTCCAAAACTGCTCCACAAAGTCAGTTACGAGTTTTGTTCTCCCAAACTTGGTAAATTGACCAAAAAGTGCCACTTGGCACTCATACATGTAATTTCCTCGCATTGGGCTTCCTGCTCTGGTGCATCAGTTGACTTTGCAGTAGAGTAATAAAATGTTCCCCTTGTCATTCTAAAGCTGATGACACAATCACATTTCATGGCCCAACCCAAAATAGCAGTTTCCTAATTTTTAGGAAATGATTCCGTTGAGCTCCCACTAGTCATCAGACCGTCTATCCTCATTGGGACCGTATCCAAAAGTGCAATGTGGCCCAACTGTCAGATACTTTCTGTTGGTAGTCACACCTTGACTTTAGGCCTTTATTGAGTTCACTTCCTAGTATCCACCAACTTGCTAAGTGGGACGGGGAGACCTATATGATCTTGCTCTGAGCCTAGACATCCTCTTACTATACGAATTCCAGTGCCGACCACTTCTCGTTTGCGGGTGAAACTACCGTTCACATTAGCCATACAATGTCTGATCGTTTGCTACTTAAAAGAGAGAATCTTAAAAATAAAACAAAACCCATTGGAAAGAAACCAACAACTAAAGTTAGCAATTGCCACGTCCTCGTGACATAGTTAACAGCTGCCACATCCTCATGACAAGCCGCCTAATCGCTTTACCTTTTATCTTTCTGTCCTTGTGTGCCAAAATATGTTTTGAAAGAAGTGCCTCCTCGCTTTCCTTCAATTCGGGTTGCTCATCAGGCTCCCCATCATCAGGCACATCACCTTTAAAAGGCTTCAATAGACTCACACGAAATGCATTGCGAATCTTCCCAATATCGGGCAGCTTGAGTCTAAAGGAGACATCATTTATCTTTTCTTTTATCTAGGAAGGACCATAATACCTCATGCTAAGCTTGGAAAAAGCCGCTCCTTTCCCTTTTTCTTTCTTAGGCGTGCCTTCTCAAAACGTAAGAGCACCCAATCGTCTTCCTTTAATTTCAAATCTCGCCAATGTCAATCTGCTGCCTCTTTATGTCGTTCTTGAGATTTCGCTAAAGCCTCCCGAACCTTGGCAAATGTCGTTTCCAAGTCCCTCGTGTACTGGTCGGCTTCAAAAATCTTATCTTTGCTGCTAAGGAAGGGTGGAACCTTTGGAGCACCTTCAATGATCTCAAATGACACCTTCCCTTTCGAAGAGTGGATCGTGTTATGGTAGGCAAATTCCACCAAAGGAAAATATTTTTCCCATTGAGTCTTCTGATCAAAGATGTAGGGCTTTAATGAATCCAGAACAACTAAATTTGCAATCTCGGATTGCCCATCTGTCTCTGGGTGGAAAGATGATGAGAACTGCAACCGTGTGCCAATGTTCTCCCAAATGGCCCTCCAAAATAAACTCGTGAATCAGGGATCTCTGTCGGAGACTATTCTCTCAGGCATGCCATGTAGTCAAAAAATCTATGCAATGAATAGTCTCGCTTAATGATCCGGCCTGACTGTTTTCTTCACTGGAATGAAGTGAGCTTGCTTGTTAAATCTGTCGATGACAATCCAAATGCCATCATGCCCACTCTGTGTCTTCGGGAGATCAAAAATGAAATCCATTGCAATACTTTCCCAGGGGCGGGTGGGAATGGGTAAAGGCTATAGTATTCCCTATGCCTTATGCCTGTCAAACTTGACCTTCTGGCATACTAAACAACTGCGAACAAAGTCGTCCACATCTTTCTTGAGTCTTGGCCAAAAGAAGTAATGCTCCACACCTTTCAATGTGGTGTTGATGCCGCGGTGACCCGTAAAAGGTGGACAATGGCAATCAATCAAAACCTTTTCCCTCAACGGCTATGTGACGCACAACATCGTTTTCTTCATCAAGTAGCCATCCCGTATGGAATATCTTGCTACTACCTCCTTATTTTGTATTCGAGTGAATACATCTGAAAAATCCGGATCGGTGGCATACTGATCGACCATGTCCTTCTATGATGAATCACGGAAATAGCCAAGACTAGGGGCTTCCGAGATAAAGCATCTGCCACCAAGTTTTTATGTCCTTGAACATGGACAATTTGGAAGTGAAACTATGACAAGTTGTTAGCCCACCGCATCTGCTTTTCCGAAAGCTGCTTCTGTGACAAGAAGTAGCGTAAACTCTGATGATCAATGAAGACCGTAAAATCGGCTCCGAGTAGGTAATGTCGCCACTGAGTAAAAGCATGGATCACTGCCAAAAGCTCTTTCTTATAAATCTGCGCTATCAATTCTGGCCTTGAAAACAATCGACTTTCATAGGCAATCACATGGCCTTCTTGCATTAAGACCGCTCCCAGACTACAACCACAAGCATCAAAATATACTTCAAATGACTTTTGCAAGTCCGGCAAGGTCAACACTGGTCCAGTAGTCAGTTTTTCTTCAAGTGTCTGAAAGGCAGTCACCTCTGTCGGTCCCAGACTACGACCACAAGCATCACAATATACTTCAAATGACTTTAGCAAGTCCAGCAACCAGTAGTTAGTTTTTCTTTAAGTGTCTGAAAGGCAGTCACCTCTGTCGATCCCCACGAGAAAGGGACTCCTTTCTATGTCAATATGTGCAAAGGGGAAGCTACCTCTGCAAACTTTCGAATAAACCGCCGATATTAAGAACACAAGCCTAAGAAGCTTCTAACTTCATGAACATTCTTCAAATCTGGCGAGTCACGAATAGTGTCAATCTTGGCCGGATCCATCTCTACTCTTGTTGCTGAGACGATGTGTCCCAAAAAGTGTATCTCCGGCAAGAAAAATTCACTCTTTTTGGCATTGATTACTAATCAGTGATCTCGCAATGCCTGAAAGACTTCTAGCAGATGGTATCGATGTTCTGCTTCATCCTTGGAGAAGACTATAATGTCATCAAAGAAAGTACCAACAAAAGATCAATACTCTCCGTAAATCCTATCCATCATTCGGTTGAAAGTCGTTGGAGTATTGTAAGGCCAAATGGCATCACCAAAAATTCATAATAGAAAGTTGTCCAAAAGACTGTCTTGTAGACATCTCTCGAAGCGATTCGGATCTGATGATATCCGCTTTTCAAATCAATCCTGCTGAAACAAGAGCATCCCTGAAGTCGGTCAAGAATATCATCGATCCTTGGAATCAGAAATCTATTTTTGATAGTGATTTTATTGAGAGCTCTAAAATCAATGCACATTCTCCAAGATCCATCTTTCTTTAAAACCAACAACACCGGAGAGCAGTAGGGTAAAGTACTCGGCTAGATAAGACCCTTTTCCAGAAGGTCTTTTACTTGGTTAATGATCTCTTCATTCTGGGCTCGGCTACCACGATAAGGTGGTCGGTTCAGTGGTGTGCTTCCAAGAATCAAATCAATGGTGTGATCCTTAGGACGAGATGGGGGTAACTCGCTTGGCAAGCCCTCAAAGAAACAATCACCATGTGTGTGGAGAAAATCTTGGCGTTCTTTGTCAAGCTCAAACACGTTCGGTCTGTGTTCATCATTTAACTCTTTCAAGTAAATCGAGTAAACAAAAAGACTGGATTTCATTATTTTGGAAATGGCCGAAGCCGATACAATAGGGACAAACTCGCTCTTCAGTTTTACATCAAGTACAATTTTTCGGCCCTTTTCATTCGTCAAGGTTGCTTTCTTTGCTCGATAATGGACCACGGCGTTGTTCTTATAGTACCAAGGGACTCCTAGGAGGATGTCACAACCTTCCAAAGGCATGATGTATAAGTCCCTAATTACCCCTGACAATGCAACCGAAGTTTGTCAATGACAGATGTAATGGCTATGTCCCGTCCGGGCACCGCTAGAACTGCCTCTACTGGTAGTCCCATCCTGTCGGGTGTAATCTCGAGTCTGTTGGAATTAGGGTTGCAGAGAAACGCACACAGCTTGGTGAAGACGAAGGAAGCTCAAGGCACACAATAGAAAGTGTGTTACTTAGTGTGCAATGGAAAGATAGATAGCTCTAGATTGATGGGCGTATATACAATGCTCGGGGGAAAAAACCTCCTAGAGAGGGAAAAAATGCCTCGGCGGTCCTAATGTGTTCACACACATCACTACCACATGTATATGGTAACAAATCCCCCCTGGAGTGATGCGGTGAACGAGAGCTGGCACATGAGTAAAGGAAAGTGCCATGTCCTGAGGACATGATCAGTCCACATAGGGAAGTAAGGCCAAAGCTTTGCGGAAAGCTTCAAGCTTCTCACGAGACAATGCCTTTGTGAAAAGATCTGCAAGGTTGTCCTGTGTTGGCACATAAGCCAAGCTGATCTCTCCTGCTAAGAGCCTCTCCCTGACATAGTGGTAATGCACCTCAATGTGCTTTGTGCAAGCATGAAAAACTCGGTTCCTCGCAACTGCCAATGCGCTCTGACTGTCAGTGCAGATAGTGTTGGCAGTGTCCTGTCCAACACCCAAATCAGCCATAAGGCGTCTGAGCCATACACACTCAACCGTAGCTGTGAAGACTGCCCTGTACTCAGCCTCACAACTCGAAGTGGCCACAGTAGGTTGCTTCTTGCTCAACCATGATATACATGAACTGCCAAGCATGAAACAAAAACCACTTGTGGACACTCGCGTGTCAAACCAACCAGCCCAATCTGAGTCCGAAAAAGCATGCAAGTCTGGCGACAATGATCCCATAGTTACCCGGAACGCGGAACGGGAACAGCAACGGGATCCCCGCGGAACGGGGGAACGGCTAGGGGTCCGGAACGGGAACGTCGCGGAACGGGAGGTATAAAAAACACCCAAATAGTGCAATTTTTAGCTCCTTGTGTTTAAATACAAGGAGTATTAGAGTGCTTTGACTCTAATACTCACAAAAAACTCGTTTTGAAGACCATTCAACCTTGCTATGACTAGATGATGTGAGAGAGAGAGAGAGAGAGAGAGAGAGAGGGAGAGGGAGAGATTTGAGAGAGTGGGAGGGAGAGGAAGAGAGCTTGAAGGCTTGAAGCCTTGAGCCTTGAGAGAGTGAGTCTTGAGAGGGAGAGATCTTGAGAGTGAGAGGGAGAGCTTGAGCCTTGAGGATTAGCTTGTGAAGAGAAAGGGGAAGGGGGGTGCATTTTATGAGTCCTTGAGGCCTTGCACACTTTCAAAAGAAGCCCAAACATTTACTTCAATTTTTTCAATTTTTGCCAAATTTGTTTGTAGCCGTTGGCCGTTCCAGGGGCATTCCGGAACGGTCCGGGGGCGTTTCGGAACGTTCCGGAACGGCCGTTCCGGTTTGCATTGGCCACCCGGAATGTCAGACATTCCGAGACGTTTCGGAACGTTCGGGAAGAGAACTCCCCCCCGGAACGCCGGAACGGGGGCTAGGGGGCATTCCCCGGTAACTATGAATGATCCCCCCTTGGGATAAAACAAGCCAAGATGTAAAGTGCCACTAAGGTAGCGGAAAATCCTCTTGATAGCGTGCCAATGCTTAGACCCTGGGCTATGCATAAATCTGCAGACCTGTGAGACTGCAAAGAGAATATTGGGCCTCGTGTTGCATACATAAATGAGGCAACCAACAGTAGTTTGATAAAGAGTGACATCAGCAGGATCGCCAGCATCATGTAGACGCAACTCCAAACCTGTTTCCATGGGAGTGGCAATAGGTTTGCAATCCTCAAGTCCAAACTTACATAGCAATGTCTCTATGTAACTTTGCTGACACAAGGCAATACCACTATCACACTTCTTAAACTATATACCCAAATAATGATGCAACAGCCCCAAATCTTTTATCTTGAAAGTAGCATTCAAATCAGCCTTAAATTCAGCAATATGTCTCTCATTTGGTCCAGTGATCAGCAAATCATCGACATAAAGAACCACAATGAGAAGTACATCACCCTCACGCTTTACATACAATGTGCTTTCTGTTGGACTGTTACGAAAGCCTCGTTTAACCAAATGAGTGTCAGCTTTCTCATACCAAGCACGAGGAGATTGCTTCAACCCATACAAAGCCTTCTTACATCTGCACACTTTGTCCTCTTGTCCTTTTATGACAAAACCGCGAGGCTGCGTTACATAAACTTCCTCAAATATATCACCATTCAAGAAAGCAGTAACAATGTCTGATTGATGTACATCCCAACCAAAATGAGCTGCCAATGCACATAGAAAACACACAGCAGTCATACGACAAGTGGGAGCAAAAGTCTCTTCATAATCTATGCCTTTTTGCTGTGCATAACCCTTTGCAACAAGTCGAGCCTTATGTCGATCGATCTCACCATCCGGCGTGCGTTTCAACTTGTAAACCCACTTTGTACCAATGGCCTTTATGCCAGGAGGCAAATCACATAAAGTCCATGTGTCATTTTCTATAAGTGCATCATATTCTGATAGCATGGCAGCCATCCAATTTTCTGAATTCTGTGCTTCATCAAAAGACAGAGGCTCCTCAGCATCATGTAAGCTAGACACAGCCACAGCATAACAATCTGATGTATAAGATGCATGGCGAGAGCCTGAACGAGTACGACTAGACAAAGGTGCATCCAATTTACTGTCACACAAAGTGTGCATCAGCCATTTTGGCATACCTCTAGCCTGCTCATTTTCAGCCCTTTCCTCATCAAGTACATCATATACATCTGCATCAGTAATAGGCTAATAGGCTGATCTGTAACATTTTCAGAAACCCCCATAGGCTGTACATTTGCCTCATTGGAAATTACATTCGTATTTCCACTACTGAAAAGAGGCAACAAAGTGTCATAAATGTCATGTGAGCTTACATTACTGTCTCTAGTACATGACAGCAAGGGCTGAACAGAATCTTCCACAAACACCACATCCAATGAAACCAGAATACGTTTTCTTTGCGGATGATACAACCTGTAACCTTTGTCTTCAGCACTATAACCAACAAAAATACATTTGACAGCCTTATCATCCAATTTTTTGCGTTGTGTTTGTGGCACCAAAGCATATGCCAAACAGCCAAAAACACGCATATGCTCAATAGAAGGCTTTCTACCATGCCATGCCTCATATGGAGTAATAGACTGCAAAGCTTTCGTAGGACACCTGTTAAGTACATAAGTGGCACACATGATGGCCTCAAGCCAAAAAGAATGCAGCAAAGCTTGACTTTTGACTATACATCGTGCCATTTCCGTAAGTGACCTGTTTTCCTCTCAACACCAACCATTTTGCTGAGGTGTATAAGGCACTGTACATTGGTGTTTTATCCCACGACTAGCCAGAAATGCATTAAACTCATGAGACAGATACTCCCCCCCTCGATCAGAACAGAGGGTGCCCATAGTACATTTCGAGACATTTTCCGCCATAGCCAAAAATTGTTTGAAGCACATAAAAACTTCGGACTTCGCTTTAAGCGGAAATACCCATGCATGCCTGGAGTAATCATCAATGAAAGTCACTAAGTAAAGGTAATTGCCCAAGGACGGAGTTTGCATGGGCCCACAAGCATCACGATGCACAAGCTGCAACCTGCATGTGGCCCGAACTGATCCATCCTTTAGAAACTTAGAACGCTGCATCTTACCCAAAATACAACCTTCACAAACATGTTTGACGGATGCTTCAAGAGCCGGCAAAGAAGCAACCATATCAGATTTCTGCAAACGCAGCAAACTGGCAAAATTCAGATGACCAAAACGTGCATGCCAAAGTTTTACATCTGAAATAGCCCTTGAATCTACAACAGCATTTGCAAAATTTTGTCCACACTTGTCATACAAAGTGAGCTTATACAGCCCACGGCACAAAAGGCCAGATGCAACAATTTCATCACCAAAACTGAGATCGTGAACTGTACATCTGTCATCCACAAATTTGACTACAAGTCCAAGTCTAGCAAGTGCGGATACAGACAAGAGATTCTTCTTGATCCCAGGTACATAAAGTGCATCAACAAGTGTGAAGGAACTGCCATTTGCAGCAGTAAGCACAATCTTTCCAACTCCCTGAACCGGATAAGAGGCATTGTTGGCACAAGTGACTGAATTCCCATGAGGGACAAACTCGAGAGAGGTTAACAATTCACGATGTGAGGTAATGTGCTTTGTAGCACCAGTGTCAAAATACCACACATGTGAATCTGCAGCAACTGACAAGCATGCATCATGGATAGTAGGATTGTAAGTGCACGCTGCGCTAAAAGCCCATTCTGCATCACATTAGCAACACAGTCTCCTTTCACAGAAGACTCAACAATGGCTGCATTTGTAGTGGAACCAACATTTGCAGTGGAACCACCCTCTTTCTTCTTAGCCTCTTTGGCCTTCAACTTAGGACACGACTTGATCAAGTAATCATTAGCTTTACAATAATGGCAGCACATCGTCTTTTTGCCCTTATCACCAGAATTGCCAGACAAAGTGTTGCCAGCAGAAGCATTAGGAACAAAAGTTTTACCACTCGCAGCAGAACCATAAGAAGTGGCTGCATTGCTGTTACCACCCTTTCTTTGAGAAGCAATAAAAGCTTGTTCAACTGCACATTGTCTAGTCCTGTTTTATCTGGACAGTGACTCTTGCAACAGCAATGTGCATAATGCATCAAACTTGACAACTTCTGAATTTCCTTGGGTCATAAGTCTTCAAGGACTAACAAAAGTCTGGTAAGAATCTGGTAAGGCATCAAGAACAGTCTGCACAAGGGAACTGTCTGAAATGACTTTACTTGCAAAAATAAGCTCCTCATTGATATCCTTGACACTAGCAAGGAAAGTGTGCATATCATCTTCCTCATGCATAATCTTCGACTCCAGCTCTTTACGCAGCAAAGCAATTTTAGCCTCATTGCGGCTTGCATAAAGACTAGCCAAAATATCCCAAGCCTGTTTTGCAGATTTTGTTGAATGGATGTGAGGAACAATGGTGCGCTTCACAAACAACGCAATCAATGCATGAGCCTGCGCATCCTTTACATCCCAACAAGTTTGTTCTACCGTAGGCAAAACAACTCTAATAGCAACAATCCTTGCAGCAAGACCTGCAACATCATCAACATCGCCTACATCTTCAGAACCAGGACGTACATCAATGCCCTGCACAATGTTCCAGACGCCCTTTGACACAAGAACGTGTTGCATCATATAAGCCCACATATGGTAATTGTCCCCATCCAACCTGTCCTCAGTAGCAAACATCTTGAACACATCTGTGTTGTTGTTGTCAGCCATGGTAAATGCTACACCTGATGTGAAAACTACCCAAAAATAGGAGAAATGGAGCGGGAACAACACGTGCTATATAGCACAAACCGTAGAAGACTATAAGGCACCTGTTATGCAGAAAATGGCACAAACATGATTTCTGCACAAAATGACGAAATTGCCTGTGCAGACCTACCTATAGTGGAAACGGAGGCCGAAATGAGCCCGAATTAAAAATTTGAGCAGACCTACGAAATGAGCCCGAATCAAAAATTTGAGCAAAAATTTTTGTCGACCTGCGAACGCTTGCCAAAGCTCATTGAAATCGGAGAAAGTGAGCAGGCGTGTGTTGGAGCAGTTGGCGACTAAGCCCGGGAGGTCGCAACCTGCTCTGATACCAATTGTTGGAATTAGGGTTGCACAGAAACGCACACAGCTTGCAGAAGACGAAGGAAGCTCAAGGCACACAATAGAGAGTGTGTTACTTAGTGTGCAATGGAAAGATAGATAGCCCTAGAGTGATGGGCGTATATACAATGCTCAGGGGAAAAAACCTCCTAAAGAGGGGAAAAATGCCCCGACGGTCCTAATGTGTTCACACACATCACTACCACATGTATATGGTAACAGAGTCGTGCCGCCAATTCAGGTGAAATGAAGTTTGCCTTGGCTCCTCCATCCAAGAAAATCAGGGCTTCTTAATCTTTCACTTTGCCCTAAGCATGGTAAAGTTATGTACTTTCATCTATCATACTTGGGTCAGTACCCATGCAATCTGGTACCAATCCTGCTTTCATCTTGCCTTTTCTACCATGTTCCTCTTCTACCATGTTCCTCTGCTGCTCTTGAATTCTCTGGCCTGTCTTCAATCGGTCCTTGCGGTGCCTTTTTCGGCACTTTGCGGAGATGTGCCCTTGTTCCCCGCAACCAAACTGCTATTCGCGAGGAACCCGCTACTGAATCCCACTGGCTACATAGAGTGTGGATAATATCCACCCAAATGTGTGTGAGGATGTCTACAGAAGAGGACGAAGCAGCACTGAGAACATGACAGCAACGAGCTCGCCAAACATTCCACAATGTAATGGCAACAACTAGCATGTAGAACACTTCATCTCAAAACCGAGGAGCATCATGTGATATCTATACATCAGGGTAGCATATGCATAATGCCATGTGGAAAATGAAACTATGACAAAATGTTTGGCCATCTTATGTGCTTTTCCACTAACTTGTTCTGTGACAAGCAGTATATCAAACTCTGACAATTGGTGTGCATTGTAAAGTCTGCACCGAGCAAGTACGCCGGATCCCATACGCACTACCAATGAAATCTCAAACCAGCAAAGAAGCCTCTGACCAGATATGTAGAGATGCGACTGGACCATTCTTCCACCAAGCTCAATCAATGTCAGCTCCCTCTCCAAGCTGCCGACCACATATACTTCAAGTATATCTTCGTGCAAAGGCCTAAAAAACATTGATTTCAATCTTCAAAAGAGGGGGGAGGATGCACATCAGTGGCAAGTAGGAAAGGACAAGAAGAAAGCTAATAAGAAATAAAAAAACCTAATAGCTTTTGTATGCCCACCCATTTGGTATATCTACCCAGTCCATAAGAGATTAACTTCTGCTTTCTAGTAATTTCAAGTCTTTTTGGCTTTACCAACAAAACCGTTTGTCTTATTCTTGATTAAACAAAAGGCATAGAGCCTGCATTTTTATGAGTAAAAAACACATGATTTTAAGCTATACCTGTCCAAATATACATTCTCTTCTGCACTCAATTGTAGCCCATTTGCATGTTCCAAAGCAAGCAAAAATGATATTCCAACCTACATATCCAAATTTTTAATCAAAGTCGGTAATAATTGACATAACAGCACATTTCATTATCTCTACATAGATATGCACCATTCTCAGCCACGGGGTTTTTTTTTTTAAGGGGGGCGGGGCGGGTGGGGTTTGGAGGGGGGGGGGGGGGGGGGGGGCGCAAGACAAGAAAGATAATATTAGCAACTACTAGAGGCCAAACAGAGAGAGTTATGGAACAAAATATGGTCCAAACCAAGCCTCCTATCCTGAAAATCATGCAAAAGAGTGTAGCGAGATAAAATCCATTAAATGTAACAGACTTGGACACTCCAAGTCAAGAATCAATCACAACAGCACCAAATAACCACTTCAAAACAGTTCACAGTGCCCCTCTAGTTGGGCTTCTCAGATGACCATGTACAGTTCTGGGGGTTTAATGCGCATTTGCCAAGGCAAAGGCCTTTTGTATAGGAAACGGATTAGCTAATTGCTAATCCCCTTCAGGTACGCACAGTCCCATCGCAAAGGAATGCAAAAACGGAGAGTTTTCTCACGTGAAAACTCGTCCAATTTACAAGGGAACTGCCCCATTACGTGCGGGAGCGACCGACACACGCGTAGACGTGTTTGCTCAGCCCAAAACAATTAAAAACAGAAAATTACAGCCTGCTGTGTTTTTCTGCAAGTTTGGGGTTTCGCACCTAAATTGCAGGACATTGCCGGGAGAGCCTCGGGGAAGTCGTGGGATGCTTAAACAGGGGCTTTGGGCACCTCACAGTGACAAAACAGGGAATTACAGCATGCTGAAATTGACCTGCAGCCCACTTGAAAGCTTCCGTACTGCAAGGGAAAGTGTCCTTGATGTGTACTTTTGACCTATAGGGATTTTTGCACCGTTATGCTGGCAAAATTGGGTCAAAAAACTGCAATTACAGCCATGGACAGGTTTGGACAGCTTGGTGAGGATTAGGTGAAAGCGTTCGAATCGTTTATTTGCAAGGGGAGCCTCGGGAAAGCATTGGGTGCTTGTAAAGGAAAATTTAGAGAGATTTCCCGCGAGGAATGTCGTCTAATTCAAGGGGCAAGTGACCCTACAGGTGCGAGAGCTCGAGGGCTATCCACAAAAGTGATCGGCACGCGAATTGAAACGCAAAACAAAGAATTCCGCATGCTACAATTTCTCGCCAAGTTTTGTGAAGTGCTCTAAAGTGCGTGGAAAGTCACCGTGTACTTGGGATTTTGTCCGTGGAGACTTCTATTGTGGTTATGTTGCCCAAATCGGATTAGAGTAGAGGAATTTCAGCCTGATAAAAGTGGGACAGCTTGTAGAAGTTTACAGGTTTTTCTCAAGTGTAATAAGAATAAAGAAATACCGAAAGGGGCACCAGTCTTTGGGGCCAACCGGGCGTCGTTATCAGCTTGGGAGCGCTCTAGCTACCAAGTCGTGAAATGTCTTTAAGTGTTGAATTCCAATCACAGGCTTATACACGAATTTCCTTTGTGTCATAAAGTTAAAAAAATGATCGGGTGAAAGCCAAAGTCTACCGCCCTACGGGCCGGTTTAAGAGATCTTCATGGTAAGTGTCGTCATGAGCAATGTAGCAAACTGCTGTACTTCACCGATACAGTGTGAAGATACTACGTAAAGGTCCCAAACTAAGTGTGAAAACAACTCCTTATCGTGAGAGAAGTGCCAATAGACCTAGGCGCAAGTGTCTTGCTTAATAGGATATGTGGTGTCTGTAGTCACAAACCGTCTGCAGAAAATGGGAAAGCCCAAAGAACCGTCATGAGAATGACCGGAAGCCTGTCAATGCATGAACCTGTAACCCAGTGTGGCCAGGTGGCTAAGCTTTGTAAAACTCCAGGAAGGCCATATGCAGCAATCTGCACCGTAAACTCCTCTGAAACAAGGAAAGCCAGACTATGCAGTCTGCACTGTAGAAGCTACCGTAAGCTGCAGCAGTCACCGGTAGACCGCACGGACCACCATTAAATGGTGTCCTGGCAGTAGGTAGGGTAATCCAAGATGAGCAGAAAGCCAGACTCAACAGTTTGCGTTGTGAAGGGCCTCTGAGAAGAGGTGTGGTCAAACCAAGCTGTCTGCACCGTAATCATCCTGTAGAAGAAGGGAAGCCAGACTGAGCAGTCTGCACTGTGAAGATCTTTTGAGAAGAGGAAAGGTCTGTCTACGCCATCTTGCATGTATCTCCTGCCTCCAATCCTCCGATGTCAACCAAAACAAAATCCGCGCCAGCAACGCTACCAAACCGCATCTCGGTGTGGCTCTCAATGTGAATGAGCTGGGAGTGGTCTACTGCCCAAGTTGGGGGATAAGTCTGCTATAAGGTTACCGAGGGTGAGTGTAAGCAACTATGAAGGTAGCAATCCAAATGATCGAGAGTGTAGAAGAGCAACTGCACTTTCATCCAAGCCAAGCGCCGGGTGACTCCGGATGTAGTCGCGGGATGCCTCATCTCCCGCATCTCGCGGGTAAACTCTCCAAGAGAGTCCAAAGCACTGAAGTCCCACTCCAGTCTGTAGATCCAAGCAATGAACCTGTCCAAGACGAGGTCCAAGATCCTCTCCCTAAGTCCATGTAGATGCTCCTGTGTAAGCAAGTGTTCGGACGTGTCGAGGTCAAGTGGTAAGTGTCTGTCCACCCAAGATGGTGGTGTCCTCTCTAGGAATGTCGTGATACCATATGCCGATGTCACGGCCATATCTCATGTGAACTCCTCTAATGAGTGCATAGGTGTGTCCATAGCAAACCACAAGTCACCACCCCTTTCAGAGTGCGCAACTGCCGAATGATGGTTGGAATGAATGGATCTCCCAAGGATCGATGGATTAGATCTTAAGTCGTTGAAGAAGGTACCGTCTCCAATGTTGTAGTAGTCAAGGATAACCGCTCAGACAACCACCGGATGGTGTCCTGACCAGCAAGGGAGTGAACAACCGCACAAAAGGCAAAAAATCAGCCTGCTGTCCACCCAAAAAACGCTGCTGTAACAGAGAATTCAGCGTGCCAGTACGCCACCAATCGGTACAAGAGCGTCGCAGAGGTTGTGGATGAGGGATTCTCGCACTTCTCAGCCGTCAGAGTGCTGAAAACAGAGAAAAAAACAGCAAGTAAATAATGCCAGAAAAGTGCCGATTTCGTGTAGATACCTGACCAAGAGTGTAGATCTGCAAGTGCCAGGCGCTGTAGGCCTCTCCCGTAGGTGCAAAGGCTCAGCGTTTTGCTTATAACGCAGCAGCTACTCAAAAACGCAGCAAGGTCCAAAAACGCAGATCTGAGCAGAAAAACGCACGGCAGATCTGGTGCTGATTTGGTGCGATCTTATTGCAGGGAGGGGTGCCAACTTCCAAGGGTAGGAGATGCAGATCTTTGCTTGCAACTGCAAAAACGCCGACAGCATGCAAAAAACGCTAGGTCGTGTGAAAAACACTCGGCAACTTGGCGATGTTCCCGCGACGGAAAGTTGCAGAGATGCTAGCGCTAGCTTCCAAAAGAGAGAGCGTTGGCTGATCAAGTCCCTTGGGAGGAGAGCCTGATGCAGAAGCGCCCTCAACATTGGCGACTGATACCATGTGAGAGTGCACGTGTGCGTGGGGGGGGGGGGGGGGGGGGGGGGGGGGGGGGGGGGGGGGGGGAGAGAGAGAGAGAGAGAGAGAGAGAGACAACAACAACACAAACGCTACTATGTGTGGAAGAGGGGGAATCAGTCCCCCATGACTACCATGAGCAGAAGACCCACACAATGAATAGATGAGATCTGTGATCTGTGGAAGTGTGTACCCCCCTAGCCCCATAAATAGGTACCCAAGGGGAGGTAGGGCAATGCCTGGAAAATCCCCCCACGACCCAAAAAGGAATAAATGAAATATGAGGGCGCCCGGACAAGGTGGGTGCCCGGATAGTGCAGTCTAAATGCATTTGCAAAGGGTGGCCAGCCCAAAGGCACACTAGCTGTACATGCATGCCCTAGACATGTGAAGTAGCAGAGTGGTGTAAGTCTTTTTTTGTTGACGTTGTTTCAGGGAGACCCCCACAAGGAGATTTCTGAAGACGACGAACCAAAGATCGTCGTAGACAAAGCTGAAGTCATGGAGCCGGAGCAGATTTTACTTCATCGTTTTCACCCTTCTCAAATAAGCAAGCACGGCAATACTTTAAAAAGATCCTTCCATTAAATAAAACTGCCTATAGGGCTATAACCACCTCTACTAGAGAGGGCTACCTCAACCATAGGGGGAGACTCTCCCAATGGAAACAGCATATGTACACTGAGGGCTAAATTAAGAGATGGGAGGAGAGAGAAGACACACAAGTGGACGGTAATGACATTTGGGCTAACCTCGGACCATGGTGAAGAAAGGCCCAAGGCACCACAGTCGTAGGAATGCCTCTCGCTCCCGCATGCGGTTGGAGCTACCCAGAAGTCTCTAGAACTGTCCCCTAAGAGTATGGATCAACTCCAGCCAAAAGTCTTGAACAATCTCCGCTGGTGGGACAAGGCGAGCCTCGAAGATGCGGAAGCAATGGGCCCGCCAAATGAACCAGTGTCAGGCCACAGACGAGCTCCCAGCACACCTCTCCCTCACTGCACCACTCCTGTGGGGTAAGCTCTGTAGCAGGCTGGAGTGTAGGTCGACCCCCCTGTATGACTATCATCTTGCTGGTGGAAGATAGCTCAAACTGTAGTGCAGGGCCCATGAGGGTGGACCAAACAGCTGCCCTCCTAGTGTATTATCGTGTTGTGGAAAGAGTTGGCATCAGCCGAAGGACCCGAAGCCAAACCTGTTGGGCCATAGGGCAGTCCCATAGACAGTGACGCTCACTCTCCAAAGGATGGTCACAAGCTACGCATGCTGCCGAAAGGCCACTACGTACTAGCAAGCTCCCCACTGCTGTAGCTCTGTGTGCAACTAGCCACTGAACAAAGTGACTCGCCGTGGTTGTTTGGAGTCCCACAACCTCGCCCAAAAGGCTGACAAGAACTCAGCTGTGAGACCGTCCTCTTGCCAATGAAGCGTTGCAATAGGACGTGCCTCTCTCCGTGTTGCCAGTATGTGACGTCCCACTCGAACAGTGTACTAAACGAAAGGGACCCCCGGGTGGTCGACTGAAGAGAAAGGGTCCCTCCAAAACCACTCTCCAGGATCCCACTGCACTCGTACCAGAGGGCAGCTCTCCCAAGGCCAAAGCCTGCAATGGCCTGTCTCGAGAGTTGTTGGGTCAAGATCTACGTCACAAGTCCTTCCACAGATGCCCACTACTCGTATCCTCTGAAAACAACACTGCAACCTATGGAGCCTCTACTGAGACTCTGTGTAGTCGACCCTCGCCCAGGATCTCGAAGAACATGGCGGGTACACTCTCTGAGCAAGCTCGAACTGCAATGAGGACCTCCAGTCGCGTGAAGGACCCCATCCATTTGGGAGTTGCTGTATCTAAAGGAGTGAGCCACTCAGCTGGTGAAGCCTCTGTGATGTCCTGACACATGCTCTGCACCCCTCTCATGCCCTACACTTGGACGCTCTAGAACTCCTCTGGCAAACCTGAGAACTGAAGCCAGTCGCCTAGAGTGCGTGCTGGACCCTCTACCATGGGACCCCAAGAAACATGAGGCCTACTACCAATCAAGTGGCCTCTCTGAATGCTAACCATGGGGTTCCAAACAAGAAGCTGTCTCAAGCACTCCTCTGTGCAAGTGAGTTGGTGCTGCTCCATGCCACTCCGCAGCTGCTCCCAAGAGCGAAGGACGCTCGCAGTAAAACAATCCTCCAGTCTCCTGCTCAAACCAACTATGCACATCTTTGTAAAGATCCATCTAATGGAAGGTCTCCAAGGGCCTCTTGTATGAGGCACTCAAGCTCTAAGCCGCTGAAGCAAAAACTCCTTCCAGGGCTCCTCCCTTGGAAGCAGTCCTCTGACAACAAACTTCCCAAGAAGGGCTTTGCTCTGCTGTGCGAGGTCTATGATCCCTAACCCCCCCTGAGAACAAGGTAGAGTGATGACCTACCAGATTAATTTGACCCGGGCTAGCTGGGTGTCGCGCCCTGACCAAAGAAAGTCCTTGATCAAATGCAGGAGCTCGAAAAGATCCAACAAGATTTAATGTACCACATAGTAGCCAACAACACCTGGTTAATCACTACAACTCCACTTGCCAAAGAGATTCGTGCCGAACTCGAATGTAGCAACTTCCTCCTGATGGACAACAGGAGGGGAGCAATCTGTTGCTCAGGAGACAAGTCCAAGCCAACCTGACAGCCCTTGTAGCGAACTGCAATCCCTAGGGGAATCCATGTAAAACCCTCACCTGGCAACCAATCACACGTAGGAGCACTACCAACACAGAAAGCCACTCTCTTCCTCCAGTTGATCAGTGCGCCTGATGCACAGCAAAACGTCTCAAGAGCCTACTCACACCTGTGCAGGTTGGCCACCTTGCCCTCCAAGTACAAACCTGAGTCGTCGGCAAACTCAGCATCCAGTAGCTCATCGCCCCGAATAGGGAGCGCTAAGCCACACAGACCAACCTGCTATGAAACCAAGAATCTACTCATCACCTCAGCATAGAAAAGAAAGAGAAAAGGGGTTAGAGGACGGCCTTGTCTGACCGAGCATGAGAGCATGAACCGGTCCCCTCTACCTCCTGCCAAAAACACTTGACTGTGTGCACTTCTGTGCAGAGCTGACACACCTCTGATCCATGCATCTAAAAAACCCATCCTGCGTAAAGTGCCCTCCAAGAAGTCCTAGTCAACTCTGTCGTAAGCCTTCTCAAAATGGAGAAGAAGTATCACCAGATCCTCACCTCGGAGGCGCGCGAGGGCAGACACCTCCCAAAAAGTGAAGATGTTGTCAAGGATACTGCGCTCCTTGACAAAACCTATCTGGGTCCCATGTATAATGCTCTCTAGAAGTGGCTGAATCCTCAAACTCAGAGTCTTGGCTAGAATTTTGTAGGCTGAGTTGAGGATGGTGATAGGCCGCCACTACCGAATCTCATCCAAGGAGCCACCCTCTTTGGGAATGAGGAAGATCAAGCCCTCACTCATGCTGTCAGGCATCTCTCCTGTGTGCACGATGTACTGAAAAGCACTGCAAAGGTCGGAGCCAAGCAAGTCCAAGTACTCCAAGAAAAAATTGAGAATCAAACCATCCTCACCAGGACAACTACCTGGGGGAAGTGCTCTGAGGGCCTCATAGAGCTCCTCTAGTTGAAGAGGCAACTCAAGCCTCTGGCGCATCTCCTCAATCACAAGACCTCTATGCCCAAACCTGCTCTGTACATGCATCCTGACGCTCTGACTGAGGCTCTACTGACAGCAGGTCACGGTAAAAGTCAGTAGCAACTACACGCATAACCTCTGGCTCTGAAGCAATTCACCAATCGGGTCTCCTCAATTGGCTGACACTGGTGTGCGCATAACAGGGTCCCAGTGTCTCAAAGAACGCCCCAGTCACTTTGTCACCCACCTAGGTCCACTAAGAGACCTGTCAATGGAAAGCAAACTCAGGGCGCCTCTCCTCTATGCTGGCTAGCTCCTGACGAGCCTACTACAGCTGCTCCCCCAACCAAGGATTGTCTGGGTGCTGCTCTTGCATCCTCTACAAGGAAGCAACGCCCCGTCGGAGACGCTTCTCCTCTACCCTTGCTGCAGCTAGGCGAGCCGTAGACTCCTAGAGGAAGAAGCGACTAAGTCGAACAAGTCCAAAGGACACTCTGTCAGCAAGGGAGTCCTACGTGTCCAAGCTCTCTGTCCAAAGAGCCACCACTTACTCTCTGAGCTCTGAGTCTAGCAAGATCCTCTCAGGGATGCGTATCATCGTGCTCCCCCTTCTTTGTCTATCTGTCACAGTGAGGATCACCGGTGCATAGTCTAAAAAAGATGTCCCAGTCAAAATGCAAACTGACCCACCCAAGTCACAGATGTGATCATTGGTGTAGAAGCGATCTATCTGAGATAGATTCACTCCTCCCACTCTACGGTCCGAGCGAGAGAAGGCCAAGCTGTCTAGGGGCCTCACAAAGCCAGAGTGTTGCCGAACATTTGAAACCCTCAAGGTCATACATAGCCTCTCCCAAGCTGCCAACTGAGCCCCGTGCACAATAGCATGGCTGCCTCCAATCCTATCAAAGGGGTCCTCCAGCATGTTGAAGTCACCCCAATGCACGATTGCTCTGCATGCGGCAGAGACTCTACAATGTGAGACCAAAACTCTACACGTGCACTTGCCACATTGGGCGCATAGATGTTCAGGAAGCCCAAGAGGCAACCCTGAACCTGCATAGTAATCCACTGAGCCCTGCCAGGCACAATAAAACCTCTGCCCACAATGGCCTGTTGCCAAGAGTCTACAATAGTTATACATACCTCTCCCTGGATACCACGAGGTCCAAATGCAGCTGACCAAAACGTCTCATATCGACCACGCAAAAGCTGACCACATCGTCTAATGTGGCTCTCTTAAAGATGATGCTCTTGCAGCATAAGAAGATCAATCTCTCCCCCCACAAGGCACCGCTGAAGCTCCTGACGCAATCGACACCGCTGAAGCTCCTGACGCAATCGACCCCGCTGGCGCTGAAACTAGGGCCCACCTAATCCTTGCACGTTCCATGAGACAATCCTCATGGAGAACGAGAAAGAACCGATGTTGCAACAACAACTAACCGTGCTATCTTCGAGGCTGGCTTGGATGGGGAATAATCTGCACCCGAGCATCCCCGAGATAGGCGTGACCGCAAAGACTGTCTAGCCCAGGCCCAAGAAGAGCGTATCGTACGCAGGGCAACCTCCTCTGTCTAGGAGTCCTCATGTATGTATACATGGCATGGTGGGCTCTGCGTGTCAGCAAAGAAGTGTATCACAATGTGTCTACATCCTGTCGTGTCTAGAGATGTCACTGAGAAATTGGCCAACGGCCACAAAGACTGTACCAGATCTATAACTCCCAGGTCTCCCGTGTGGTGAGAGAACTGGAGGGCCTATGCCTGCAACCAATCCATCACCGAGTCTAGAGTCCACTCAGACTGGTCCCTGCCACATAAGGGAAAAGAGAAGCCGACAGTTGTGTCCAGGACCTCTATCCCTCTAGCTGCATTGAACTTTACATGAACTCTGAAACAAGCTGCCTCAAAGTCTGGTGAAGAGTCGTTGAGAAACCGTGTGAAGTTGTAGGCAAAGAAGTCCCACCTACGACGGATGTCGAAGCTCATCAGTCCACAAGGAATTGCTTGTCACGTGACACATCCCAACCCTATGTGTCCGTGGACAAGCTACACCACAGCAAGGTTCAATCAGTTCAGTCGAGTCTAGATTAGCAGTGATCTGGCACTTTTTGTGAGTCTATTCGTAGACCGTGCATGCCCAGTCACTTAGCATAGATGCATATCCTCCGGTTGCACACAGCATGATCATCGGAATTCCCATCAGAATCCATTAGCATCAGTTAGGGGAATTTTCCAGTGCATTTAGCCTATTTTCCTATTTTTGGTTATTTTCACTTATTATTTTTAAGTGACTTGTTGGAAAGTAGGTAGGGCAATTTTGCTAAGTTAATATATAAGCAAACCCAAGTTAGCACTTTCTGGCAGAAGAGGCAGCAGGAGCTTCCCGCTCAACAAGAAAAGTCTCAGCGGTACCCCCCCTTCATGACACCCTGGCGTTTTCTAGCGGGACTACATCGCCACAGACCTAGATCCTCCCATCCCTAGCAGGATCGCCCCTCAGCAGATCAGCCCATCCTTAGCGTTTTTCCCACGACCAACCACCCTCAGCCTTAGCATTTTTGACCATCAGCGGCAGCCCCAAAAGCCAGTGTTTTTGGATTGCTGCTGTTCAGCATTTTCTTCAGCAAATTCAGCAACTGCTAACGCCAATATCTGCTGCCTATTGCTGCCATTTTTAGCATGGAAAAACACCTGCAGTAACCAGCGTTTTTTCAGCCTCCATCATCAGCAGAAAACGCAGCAATTCCAGCCGGCAACATCAGCGTTTTCATCCTCAGCATGACCCCCGACATAGCCGATCATTTTCAGCCATCAAGACAACAGTAGATGTCACCAGCGTGTGACTACTATCTATCCTTTTTGTTGATTTCTTTCTTATTATCTATTTACTTTCACTTTTTGGAAACACCCCTTGGGAAATCTAACTGCCCTGCATTGCATAGCTAGTGTGGAACTGTCCAGAGGGAGTCCACGCCTAAGGGAAAGAGAGCACTAAGGTTGGACAAGGACTATGGTTAGCCAAGTGGGGTCATTGACTAGCCAAAGTGGAATCCTTTGCTACAGAGGCTACAATTCAATTCTGGATGTGGCCGCAGTGTACAAAGAGGGTCGGATGACCTAGAAAGATACAATGGCAGCATCTCCTAAAATTTAGGGAACTGCTATTTTGGGACCTGAAAATGTGTTAGCGTCATTACCTCTGGAATGACAAGGGGAACATTTTCTTGCTCTGCTACAAAGTCAACTGATGCACCAGTTGAGATATTTTTAGCCGGGAATGCCCAAAGTCGGAAAATGTGCCATGTGGCACTCTGTGAGCATTCTGCTACTCCTGGCTTGAGAGGGGGCGCCTAAAATGAGAGAGGAGGCTGATTTTCAGAATTTGTCACAGGTTAAGAGCTATGGAGTGCTTGCTTTCCCTCCTATGTACAGTGCGGTGCCAGGAGTGATGCCCTGCACGCTACGCATTGCCCTCTCTCTCCCCTTTGGCAGTATGTTATGCCCCTCTAGTGGGCTCTTCATTTGACCAATGTACAGTTGTGTGGGTTCATGCGCGATTGCCGAGGCAAGAGCCTCTTGCACAGGTACTGGATTAGCTAGCGGCTAATCCCCCCCCCCCGCAGGTACAGGTGAATTCGGAGAGGTTTCACGCCAGAAATCTCGTCCGATTCAAAGGGCAAGTAGCCCTACAGGTGCGGGAGCTCGAGGACTTGCTACGGATGCGACCGGCACGCGAAACGGAGCCCGAAACAGTAAATTACAGCCTGCTGTGTATTTTTGCAGGTTTAGGGTTTTGGCCCTAAACGGACCCTAATACCCCCAGGAGGTTCGGGGACGCGAGGGGACCGCTGTACAGGTGATTTGGCGCATTTTCGGGGCTGAAAACAGAGAATTCAGCGTGCTGCAGATTCTCGCCAGGTTTTGCAAAGTGCCCGTATGCGTCGGGAAAGTCAGTCAATGCGTGGGAATACTGACTGTGAAGGGTTCTAGTACAATTATGCTACCGAAATCGGGCTGGAACAGTGGAAATTCAGCCGAGTTTGTGCGGGGCAGCGTGTAGGGATCCACAGCGTTTATTCCCTCTTTTGAACAATAAAGAAATACCGAAAGGGGCGCCTAAGTTAGGGGCCAATCTGGTGTCGGTCTACTCATATAGGTGCAATCTAGCAGCCTGTATCCCTCTCCCCTTTGTTGTGTCTTGAAAGTACAAGTAAAATAGACGATTAATAATGGGTGAAAGCTAAATCAAGGTTTAAAGTAAAGTCTACCGCCCTTTTTGGATTGAACACGCCGGTTTCAGTAGAACAGCCAGTTTCAGCCCCGAAAACAATCCACAAACTCAGCCAAAGAAGATCACAGATTCAACCATCGAGTCGTCGTCGTCATCGGCATAGTCCCATTGCATACGCATTGTACACCTTTGTGCAATCAAAGTAGACCACTCTCGCCGACGAGAGTGGGGCCTTCGGAGAAGGGTTTTACAACCTCTCGGGTGTCGTATCTCTTTTCTCTCCTTCTCTCAGTCTCATTCACTTGCACGCACAATATCCACTCACTTTGTTCGTGATCACAGTACTCTCCATAAGACGGAAAGCTCTCTCTTTCCCTAAGAACTAAAAGGAACCTTGAGCAATAAAGATCACTAATCTTGAGAAAATACAACATTCATTCCGCTGCACCCTACACTGCTGCAAAGGGAGACGTCTGCACCAGAAGGAGGGTTCCCAAAAATGTTGTCCCACTCTCGCCAAGCGGCTCGTGGCAAAAGCGCTGCCAAGAGATCTCCTAGTAGCCAAGGAAGGTCCTACCCCATGGGCCGGCTATGGGGTAGGAGCGAGAGGAGATGTGGAAGCAAGGGGGCGAGGGGGGGGCGAGGAGCGGCGGAGGGGAAGGGGAGAGGCAGAGAAGAGGATGGAGGCGGGGGAGGAGGGGCGGACGAGGACTCGGGGGGAGCAGGAGCTGTCGAGGGTGAGGGTAAGGTGGAGGGTGGAGCTAGGGCCTCGTCCTGCTGCTGAAGAGGGTCGAAACAGTTCCTATGGGAACCTATTGCTGGTGTGGAGCCTGGCGACAACCCAAAGGGCCAGGCTGACGTGGTGGCCCCTGTCGACGCCGACCACTGACCTACTGCCAACCCTCCTCTTCCTGGGCCCCAAGCTCGAAGGGTGAGTCTGCCTGAGTACCCTGTGACTCTGTCTACTGATGTTGGCCAACCTTAAGAGGTTGGGGCTGAGTCTGAGGTGAAGATCGGGGCCTCCTTCGTGGACAGGCCTTCGCAAGATGGCCCATCTGTCGACAAATGAAGCACTGATTCGGGAGGCCCGAATACTCCACGCTCTGGCGGAGCCAACCACCACTCACCCAAGGTAGTAGAATGACCTTCGAGAGGGTGTGGGTGTCCCGAACCAGAACACGTACTGTGGGTATGCCAGCTATTTTGGCAGCTACAAAGGCTTCCATGCGAGGTGTCTCCAGGACGGTCCCAATCTCTGAGCGAATACTGGACAAGAGCGGAAGGTACTCCCTCCTCATGCCGGGGAAGCAAACTGAGATGGGAAGGTCTGCCTCATCGACAGAACATCGGTAGCTGGGTGGAAACCATGGCGCCACTATAGAAAATGAGCTCAAATTGCTCGGATGGCCAGGAGGCTCATCGCAATGACTCTGGATGCCATCTCGAGGGTCTCAAACTCTATCTGGTAGTAGCCACGTCCGAGAAGCTAAAGGACGAGGATCTTGTCCACCTCTGCTAAAAGGCGGGCCTGGAGGAGATTACACATCTCTCCTCTGCTAGGTCAGGTGCCAATGATCTTGCAGATGACGGAGGTTGCCTTGAGGCGCTCCACCTCTGCCTTGACACGCTTGCTCTGTCGGTGAAAGACCAAGTCTGATGGTGGGCTCTGCACGGTCGGGCGAGGGGGCTTCTTCAGAGTCCCTTTGGAGTGGAACATGAGCCTCCATCTGTATTTGCTGTTGTGTAGGAATGTGAAGCGAAAGGAGACGACCCTTTGAAAAAGCCCCGACAAGCAATGTCAGGAAACCAAAACCTTCGAAGCATGTCGAGAGACACCTTCATGGGGAGAGGTGGCAGCGAACGAAACGGGGAGGGGGGACAGCCTGCGAGCTCAAAGATAGCAACGATGTTCCAATTTCCCATTCCGGGTAACTATGCAATGATGAAGATCACGGCAGTACTTTTTAAAGTTCAATGATCGAGGAACCCACGAGGCAGTGTGGGTCAATAAACTTCAAAGATTTCTTCACAGATTAGCCACAGTTGTTGGTTGACTACAAAGAAGCCATGCCAGTACCTCACCATACAAAGGGGGATGTCTCGTGCTCATCTAACCCTATGTGCATATGGACAAGGTGTAACTTCTACCTCTAAGGTTTATTACAGCCTAGGAAGTGTTCTAGCACCCTTGTGAGCCTAAACGCAAGACCTGCATGTCCATGCACTCTAGAGTAGTTGCATATCATTTAGCTATAAAGGTGACCCCCAAGGTCACCATTCACAAGCAAGTCAATACCCACAATACCCGAGGGCAGCCAACCCAACAGTTCTATCAACCTTGTGTTTCCTACACCAGTACCATCAGCCTCTTGGCATTTTCCCATCAACTGTACCAGCGTTTTTGCACCCAGCTTTCAGCCATACCCTAGCGCCAACAGTTCAACACCAGATCAGCCATCAGCATTACATTCATCAATCCTTGCAGTTTCAGCCCTCAGATCCATCATCAAGACCAATATTTTGTCAGCCCAACCTCGACATCAGCCATACCAGATCAGCCCTTAGCCTCTTTGAGTTTGTAGATTCTAGACAGCATCCCTAGCGTTTGCATTGAGGCCAAAACGTCAAACTCGACATGTTTTCAGGGCCTCAAGATGAGAAGAAAACGCTTGCTTCATTGCAACATCTTGATACCGATTTCTCTTGGCAAATTCATTGAATCTCAGAGAGAATGCTTTGCTATGGTGGTCAACTATAATACTACATGGGCAAGCACCAAAGACATGGGTGGGATTCAAATAGTTGTTTGCTTCCCTATGCTTGACACCAGCATATAAGGCAATATCTTGACTACCTGGAATCACCTGGAGGTTGACCATCTGGAAAGAAGTCACAAATAGAAAAATGTTCTAGAACTTTGGTTGTATGACAAAAGTGTATCCTTCTAGATAGCTACAATTAGTACCATAACAAAATCACGTTACAAAACGTTTCACAGTATGGGTAATCACTACCACTGCGAAAAAATCGGTAGGGATTGAATACAAATAGACGTACATGTCTACTTATGCATGCTTGCATACCTACAAATGCATGTATTCATACATGCATGCATGTATTCATACATGCATGCATGTATATACTGTACACACATACTTGTATGTATGTGTACTATACACACATACGTACATGCATTATACATCATACGTGCACAGCCCTAGATACATGCATGGATACACGCATGTATGTGTCACAAACTGCTGACGTGTCTGTCTCTCGTGCATGTGGGAGGTTCCAATTAAAGGATCTTCTTTGGTTCTTGCGTCTTTGGGTTTTGTGGGATTTCTCCCAATCCCATCGGCACTTTCTCCTTCCCTTTCTCAAGGGTATGAAGAATCTTCTGAACTTCTGGATGGGAGAGAGCTTTCTGCAACTCTTCCGCCTACTGTTGAAGGATATTGAAAGAACAGAGCCAACCTTCAGATTACGGCCGAGGGGCCTAAACCCTAAGAAGAACAAGCCACAGCAGAAGAAGAAGTCCTGCCAACTTATGGGACCCCGTCCGATGGGGCTCAAGTGACATAAAGGCATATAAATAAAGCAGGACCCCCCCACACATAGAAGGATTTTGCGTGGAGCTGATGACGTGGCAATTGTACGGAAAACCTGGATTTTCCGTTGATATGATGATGAGGCAAACTGTACAGATTTCTACGTTTTGCACTGACTGTTGACGTGGCAGCTATACGGATTTCCGTGATTTACGTTGGCAGCTTTTGAGCACCTGCTTTTGTACCGGATGCTTTTGAGTTTAGAGTTTTTCATGTAAACTACTTTTGGGGGCCTTTAAATATGAGCCATGGGCTCATTCTCTGGTATGCTTCTGGACGAAGGTGCAGAGGATGGAGTATTGGCTTATACTTTGATGATGCAATATAAAGAAATACTGAAAGGGGTGCCAAGGTTTGGGGCCAATACTCTCTCGGGTGGAATTCCGCCACTTCGTGTCACGTGTGCTCTCTCTCTCTCTCTCTCTCTCTCTCTCTCTCTCTCTCTCTCTCTCTCTCTCAGTTCAGTTGTTATTGAAGTGCTAAAAGTCTGTTCAGTCTGTTCTTTTCTATTGGCATGTGGTGCCCGTCTTGTGACAGTATGTGTATTTGTGTGTGCATATCAAAGTACTAAATACGGGTATTGTATTTATAGTTGGTATGGAAAAACTCATAAATACACATTTGGAATGCAATCTTGGGTTGACCTCGACGAGTAGATGGAGAGGTACAGCTGCGAGTTGCCTCTTGAGTTGAAGAGGTATTGCTCAAAGCAGAAAGCTTTCAGAGATACATACATCCACGTAAACATCATATGTGCACAGCCCTAGATACATGCATGCATACACGCATGTATGTGTATTTGTGTGTGCATATCAATTACAACCAATACGTACGGTACTAAATACGGGTACCGTATTTATAGTTGGTATGGAAAGACTGATAAATACACATTTGGAATGCAACCTTGGGTCAACCTCCATGAGCAAATGGAGAGAAACTGCTGTGGGTTGCCTCTTGAGTTGAAGAGGTATTGCCTAATGCAAAAAGCTTTCAGAGAATGAAGGCCCACGCACATGATGGCTATGACTTGCTCACAATAGAGTTGTCATTCAAGAATGAGGATTCAGACCAGATGTCGAAGGACAAGGTCCAGATGGAAGGCAAGAAGATGACAAAGATTTTTCCGAAACAGAAGTTTGGTCAGCACGCTATAGAGCCACAGCTTCAAGGTGGAACCGTGCATACTATATGGCCGGGATACGTACGTTACTGAACTTTATTCCATACAAGAAAAGTTTGTGTACGTAAAATACGTACCATTGTAAAATAACGTAAACTATCTAGGATTTTCTAGAAGATTTAAAAGCACAAGTCGCCTATTGAATAACCAGCAAATATCATCTACAAACTTTCAAGCAAGACACACTTAATGAAATTCAATGGCAATACGAAGTCAGTGAATACTGAAACTTATACACTTGAAGAACATGTCACCATTCACGTTTAAACACTTGAATTCAAACCAGACGATTGTAGACAATGAAACTACTAAAAATAACAGATCAAAGTACTGCAAACAAATGGCTCGTCACAAAGAGGCGAGCATAGTACATACAAATGTCGTACAGGGCATATAAATAGACTATGAAGTCCGCAAATTTTTAATATTGCTGCAAGTTGTGTTTCCAGAGGCTTATACAATCTGCAATTCATATTAGAAGGCTAAAAAACCCTCGCAAATCCAAGGCGTCCTCATTGGCCGCTATTTTTTATTATAAGGACATTTTTATTAAAAAAATGTGTGCAGACCCTTTCCGTACGTACAGATCCGTACATATAGTACATACGCTGTGGAAAGGATCCGTACCTGCGTACTAATCCAACCTTGGCAGCTTTCAACCAGTTTGGGGACAATCAAGTCATCATCGATGATCTGTCCATAGACTAGCAATTTGTGGGGCCTATGGAACACACGCTAGCCCACCCACAGGTATTCATAATGCAATTTGGAATTGCAACAATTCATTCTGGGCATAGCCTAGACGACTGCAGCAAGCGATGGAGGGGAGAGATATGCTAGCACAGACACAAGACAGGGCACCTTGAGAGACTCATGAGGAGTGACTTCATAAGAGAGCTACAAGGGGGAGGAGCTAGCCTCCACCTTAAATGCTCACTCTCCTCTCCTTGTTCACAATAGATTGATCTTCTTGGTCCCCTGGTATCACGATTCCGATATTGCTGCTTTAAAGAGAGAAATGAAATGTTATATTAACGTCTTCAAAAAGGCCAAAGTGACCTGTGAGACCAGAAAGTTACAATGTGGTGAATCTGATACAAGGTCTGAGTAACAAAAATAAAAAGGGTGCTAAAAAAAAGAGAGAGAATACTACTATAGAATCCTGTCAACACAACACAATGTGGATGTATCCTCCGAAAGGGCTAAATCACAGGAGATCCATCATCGGTCGCTGGCGGATCTTATCAATCTCCTCCATGGTCAGTAGTCTGACCAAGCGTCGTGCATGTCGGGCCAGAGAGAGAGAGAGAGAGAGAGAGAGAGAGAGAGAGAGAGAGAGAGAGAGAGAGAGAGAGAGAAAAATGAAATGAAATGTTATATTAATGTCTTCAAAAGGCCAAAATGACCTATGAGACCAATCTGTTACAAAATGGTGAACCTAATACCATGTCTGGGTACAAAAGAACTAGAACAAAGATACTACTACTAGAACAAAGAGAGAGAGAGAGAGAGAGAGAGAGAGAGAGAGAGAGAATTATCTTAAAAATGCATCTTTGGAGAGGAATCCTTTTCGTTTCTGAAAGTGAAACTTGCTGGTACAAATCCAAGGCAGGGATAGGTGTCTGCTACTTGCCAAGTGCACAGGAGTGCTTGCCAAATGAGCCAAACAAACCCAGTTTCACAAATACTTGCTTTCTTATTGAGGATGACAGTGTTAAACTTAATGCAACAATTAGTATAATTACATAAGCATCAATAAACAGCCAATACTCAAAAATGTTTAGGACAAAAAGGAAATTGTATGGGCTGTCCCTGCCAAAAGATAGCATGAACTTACAGCAGCTGAAGAGCTTATTCCAGCACTATGAAGTCCCTTAAGACCATCAACGAATCCATAGATTCCCTGTGTTCAAACCAGTCCTTTTAGTCGGTCTAAGCTCCAGTATTGCACTAAATATGGAAGATGACATATGCTCTCCGTGTTCATACTTGCCTTGTTGATTATGTATCCCCTTTTCTTTAAGGCATACACAGCACCTAGGGCATAATCACCCCAAGTGCCATCTTCCAGGTGTTTAGCTTCCTCCTTTGATGTGGCAAGACATCCTTTAATAAGGTCACCATCCAGCCTTTTTCAAGCAACCAACCTCTTTGAGAAAACTACACATGAGATGTCCACATGCACAACCTTACTCAACCCCTCTCAACATGGAGACAAACCTGAACTGCACGTTTCCTCCAAATTGTCTTGATTTTAATACAACCTGCAGCTCTTTAGAACTGAGCTTCCAAATTGAGGGAAATTAAAAATCCATGCTATTTTATAAGCACAAGACTTGTAGCACATCCTCAACAAGCAGTTACCTCATTACCATCTGAAGAGATGAAGCCAAGCAGCATGCCTTTATCTAGAGCCATCGCTGTAACCAATCCACCCTGTTGTCACAAAGAAGTTAAGATCAAAATCATAGCAACTAATCAGAAGCTCCAGAAATTAGAAATTCGAGACCCATCCACCTCTCATAGATCATGATGACTTACTAAGCCACCATCAAAGTCACAAAACAAAACAACCAATTCACTGATTGGTTGAGTCTACCATACCTCGACTGAGATAAACTGAACAACTTAGTATAATAACTTATCAAACTCTAAGTTTCCTTTGACAGACCAGTTCCTTTGATTCGCTATCGATGAAGACATGCAGATAAATTAAAGCTTTTCACCCTCCAAAAGATTATAAATTTGGAATGTAAGAAGAGCAGCTTTTCACCTCCTTTGTCTATATTTTGCATCTCCAGTCTGATGAATTCTTTTATCCGTAAATATACTATTGGAATTAATCACGAGAAGAAGCTTCCAACTTCCATCACCCGACCCATTGAGATTGGAAATGGAAGCCAAGGCCAAAGACGGAGTAGGAAATCGGGCAGGGAAAAAGGAGAGAATATTGGGGCAAGAAAAACAAAAGCAAGACCAAAATAACAAAACCTATTATTAAAAAAATTGATGTTTCTTTGTGTCAAAGATCTAATGCAAACCAAGAAGGGCAGGTGGGCATAGGTGCATACAAAGATATACCTTCATACGTTCAAAATAGTTTGAACTCACCAATTATAAGAGGGGATAAAACATTCACAAAACTACATAAGCAAGGGACACAAGAAAACAAGGAGAAAAGAAAAAGTTGAATCACTTTATTTGCTACTAAACAAAACTAGACTAAACAAAAGATTATTCACTTAAA
Source organism: Adiantum capillus-veneris (assembly GCF_014529385.1). NCBI lineage: Eukaryota > Viridiplantae > Streptophyta > Polypodiopsida > Polypodiales > Pteridaceae > Adiantum > Adiantum capillus-veneris. The sequence continues at coordinate 27,686,120 of NC_140941.1, forward strand.
AATGTTTTTAGAGGAGGCATAAGCAAATTAAGTTGAAACAGTTTACTTGACTAAAACTTGAAACAAGTACTCAACTTTAAACTAACAAGGATAAGACATCTCAAAAACTTAATCAGACTCCACACAACAACTTCTAAAGGAACAAACTCTTAAATCCTGATGTAAGCTAAACAATAGGATTGAATACTACTACGAACCTACGAAGAAGAGGCTGAAAATAACCAAAGAAGTACAAAGATCTAAACTTGAAAAAATGTAACCTCAACTTTGCTGCTTGTCCAAATAGGAAGAATAAGAATATCACCTTTATCATGCATAGCTTGGACAACAGCTATGACATCCCTACTCACGTCATCAGTGCCCAAGAGTAGGTCCAGGATTGTATAAAGGTCATTCATGCTTTGAGCGTACTCTATAAAACCAGCGAACTGAGTTTCTATCACCCTCCGGAGGTGATGCGCATCTTAACCATGATAAAGGCTAGCATTTGTCAAGCAAGAGCAAAACTACTAAAAGCGCTAAAGATCTAAACATCAAAATAGTGTGTTACTAAGTCAAACAATAAGTGGATTTTTAAGCTCCCCACTTTTATTGAATTTATTAGGTGCCATCAGAGGTTTTGTTTTATAGACGCCAATCTGCATCCTCCAGAAGTACCCTAAACAGAGGCCATACCCATCATCCTAGTCCCAAATGCTGATACACCTCATTATATGCCTCCTTTGCAATGTAGGGGAGAACCTTGAAACCTAGGATATCTGAAAGATTGAAATAAAAATGTTAGTTATTGGACTTCATCAGCATCAATTTTACTCTTGAAACCTGCGTGAGATGGTCATTCAGAAGTAAGTGGAAAGAAGCAAGCCAAAAACTCAATAAAGAGCACTCTTAATTATAAGACAAGCAGCTAGAGTGCCACTCATGCTCTAGCCAGAACACACTCCCCTTGCAATATTAATTTGTTGTTGGCATTGCAGACAAGATGTGTTATCGGAGGAAGAAGACAAGCGGCAAAGCAACGAGCGGCTAAGAAGGGAAAGACGAAAGTATGACTTGTACCAAATTTTATGGGGACGCACAATTAACACGATGGTGAGAGTATTGAGCTAGAGTGTGGGGCAAAGTGCAAGATCGGGAGGCCTTAATATTTTTTTACATGGGAGCCAAGGCCAACCTTATCTCTATTGAGATGGCGGCTCGTCTTGTAGTCAAGCCCCAAGGACATGTGACCACAAATGGATGCAGTGCTCGTAGTACGAGTGCATGAAGTCACCATAACGCCTCTCATTCGCAAGCTTCGCTTGCATTGTCAAGATTATGTAGGGCACGAGCACTTCCATATCATGCCACTTGAGGAGCGTGTTGTGCTTTTGGGCATGCCTTGGCATCACAAGAATGATGTGGTGGTCTTTCTAAGACCTATGGATGAATCTGAGGATTCGAGTTTTTTTTGAGTTAGAGTCGAAATGACAAAATTTCCTTCAAGTTTATCCCAATTGTTCTCGAAGAGTTTATCGGGTGAGTTGCTTCCAAAAAGACCAAAAGGTCACACTATTGATTTGATTCTACGAAAAACCCCTCAGAACCGACCACTGAATGGGATCTTCTCACAGCCATCGCAATGATTTGTAGTACCTATCCCTGTAAGATGCTTGAGAACATGAGTAATAGTACTTGTCATGCTTTCCCCACAATACTTGAACTACCACTGACAAGTACCCGACCCTTGTTGAGCCGACATAGTCACTAATCCGATCACGTGTGTGTGCGTGTCCCACAATGGGTTGGGTTTGCAAGGCATTTTACTTGCAAGAGAGGAGCACACAATGCACAGTACCTGTATCTCTGCTAAAACTAGTCGCGCTCAGCCGCAGCAACGCGTTTTTCGAAAGAGGCCTAGTCAGCTGAAATAGGGCAGCAAATTTTTATTTTTTATTTTTAAAAGCATCCGTACGGATCCGTATTGTACAGTTGTGTTGTACGGATAGAACCCGTACGGACGTACAGATGTAACCTTAATTTTTGTCAATGCCATTTTCTGCATAGCAGTTCCCTTACAGTCTTCTACGGGTTGTGCTACATAGCACGTGTTGGCCTCACTTTGTTTCTTCTCTTTTCGGACAATTTTCACATCAGGTGTAGGCACTCGCCATGGCTGACAACAACACAAATCTGTTCAAGATGTTTGTTGCTGAGGATAAATTGGATGGGGACAATTACCCAATGTGGGCTTACATGATGCAACATGTTCTTGTGTCAAAGGACGTTTGGAATGTTGCGCAGGGCATTGATGTACATCCTAGTTCTGTGGATACAGGAGATGTTGAGGATGTTGCAGGTTTCGGTGGCAGGATTGCTGCTCCTAGAGCTACAGCTGAGCAAGCTCTTTGGGATGTTAGAGATGCGCAGGCTCATGCATTAATTGCATTACCTGTGAAGCGCACTATCACTCCTCACATTCGCTCTGTTCAAACTTCAATCAGCTAAATAGGCTAGGGATATTTTGGTTGGTCTTTATGCAAGTCGCAATGAGGCTAAAATTGCATTGCTGCGTAAAGAGCTGGAATCACAGATTATGCATGAGGAAGATGACATGGACACTTTCCTTCCTGGTATCAAGGATATCAATGAGCAACTCATTTCTGTAGGCGAAGTCATTTCAGGTAGTTTCCTTCTGCAGACTGTTCTTGATGAATTGCCAGATTCTTATCATACTTTTGCTAGTACTTGGAGACTTATGACCCAAGGAAATCTTGATGTTGTCAAGTTTAATGCATTATGCACATTGTTGTTGAAAGAGTCACTTTTAAGAAAAAATAGGGCTAGACAATGTGCAGTTGAACACTCTTTTATTGTTGCTTAAAGAAAAAATGGTAAAAGCAATGTAGCCACTTCTCATGGTTCTTCAATCACTTGTTTCCAAACCTTTTGTTGGTAGCACCTCGTGTGGGAATTCTAGTGAAAAGGACAAAAAGAAGATGCGTTGCCATTATTGTAAAGCTAATGATCACTTGATTAAGCAGGCAAAAGAGGCTAAGAAGAAAGAGACCGGTTCCACTACAAGTACAACTATTGTAGAGTCTTTTGTGAAAGGAGATTGTAATGCTGATGTAGATGCAGAATGGGCTTTTAGTGCAAACTGCACTTATGATCCTTCTGTCCATGATGCATGTATGTCAAATGTTGCAGATTCACATGTGTGGTACTTTAACAGTGCTGCTACAAACAAAGCACATTACCTCATATTGTGACTTGTGTACCTCTCTCGAGGCTATCCCTCATGGGAATACAATCACTTGTGCCAACAATGCCTCTTATCCAGTCAAGGGGGTTGAAAAGATTTTGTTAACTGATATGAGTGTATCACGTGCACATCTAACACTATGTGTATGTGGACAAGCTACTTCATGACAAGGGTTCAGTTAGCCTAGCTTAGGAAGTGTTCTGGCACTTTTGTGAGTCTGTTCGCAGACGGTGCATGCCCAGGCACTTAGAGTAGATGCATATCCTCTGGTTGCACACAACATGATCATCAAAATTACCAACAGATTCCATCAGGAGCATTTTACAGTGCAGAAAACCTATTTTCCCTATTTTAGCCATTTTCCACTTATTATGATTAAGTGACTTTTGTTGGAAACTGGATAGGGCAATTAAGCCAAGCTTGTATAAAAGAAAACCTAGTGCTAGTGGTTTCTGGCAGATGAGGAAAGGAGAGCACAGGCTTCTAATTCCAGCAAGCCCTCTAGAAACCTTCTCAAAGCAAGAACCCCTCCACAACCCTAGCGTTTTCAGCCTGATCTACCTAGCGTTTTCAGCCCTGGTTTGACAGCGTTTTCAGCCTTGGTTTGCTAGCGTTTTCAACCTTGACATTCACCAGCAGATTCAGCGTTTTTCAAGCCAGCAGATTCAGCGTTTTTCAGCCAGCAGGTTCAGCGTTTTTCGTTAGCAGATTTCGGCACTTAGCTTCAGATCAGCCCCGTCATCGTCGACAGTTGCAGATTCGCAAAGCATTCAGTTTTCAGCCCTACTCTCACATCGTCGTCTCCGACCTAGAACCACATTGCATTGAAGCGCCAAGAATTTGCATCAACATCTTGTACCAGATTTGTACAATCAATAGCATAGACTTCTCTCGCCATCGAGAGAGGGGCCCTTGGAGGAGGGTTTGACAACTTGTCAGGTGTCGTATTCTTCTTTCACTATCTCTCACTCTCAGTACTTTCATGCACAGAGTTTACCCACTTTGTTTGTGATCATTTGCACTCTCTCACTAAAGGAACGGAAGGCTCTCCCTTCCGTAAGTAAAAGGAACCTTGAGAACAGTTTGTAGCACTCATCTTGAGCAAAGTTCAACATTCAATTCCATTGCACCTTACAAAGTGGCAGTTCTTTCACACTTGTTGATGCACTTTATGTACCTGGGATCAAGAAAAACCTTTTGTCTGTATCAGAACTTGCTAGCCTTGGTCTTCTTGTCAAAATTGTGAATGACAGATGTACAGTTCATGATCTCAGTTTTGGTAATAAATTGTTGTATCCGGCATTTTATGCTCTGGGCTGTCTAGCTCACTTTGTATGACAAGTATGGGAAGAATTTTGCACATGCGGTTTTGGATTCAAAGGCTATTTCACGTGCAAAGCTTTGACATGCACGTCTTGGGCATCTGAAGTTTGCCATTTTGCTGCGTTTGCAGTAATCTGATATGGTTGCTTCTTTGCCGCCTCATGAAGAACCTATGAAGCATGTTTGTGATGGCTGTATTTTGGGTAAGATGCAGTGTTTGAAGTTTCCAAAGGACAGTTCAGTTAGGGCCACACGCAGATTGCAACTTGTGCATAGTGATGATTGTGGGCCTATGCAAACTCCGTCCTTGGGCAATTACCTTCACTTTGTAGCTTTCATTGATGATTACTCCAAGCAGGCATGGGTGTATCCGATTACAGCTAAGTCCGCAGTGTTTATGTGCTTCAAACAATTTCTGGCTCTAGCTAAAAATGTCTTTAAATGTATTATGGGCACCCTCCGTTCAAATCGAAGGGGGGAGTATATGTGTCATGAGTTTTAACGCATTTCTAGCTAGTCGTGACATAAAACACCAATGTACAGTGCCGAATACACCTCAGCAAAATGGTGTTGCTAAAAGAAAAAGCAGGTCGCTTACGGAGATGGCACGATGTATGGTCAAGAGTCAAGCTTTATCACATTCGTTTTGGCTTGAGGCCATCAAGTGTACTACTTATGTACTCAACAGGTGTCCTACGAAAGCTTTGAAGTCTATGACTCCATATGAAGAATGGTATGATAGAAAGCCTTCTATTGATCGCATGCGCGTTTTTGGTTGTTTGCTTATGCTAAACGCAGCGCAGAAAAATTGGATGATAACGTTGTTAAATGCATTTTTGTTGGTTATAGTACTGAAAGCAAAGGTTACAGGTTGTACCATCCGCAAACAATGTGTATCTTGGTTTCACGAGATGTTATGTTCGTGGAAGATTCTATTTAGCCCTTGTTGACATGTACTAGAGGCAGTAATGTAAGCTCACAAGACATTTATGCGAGTTTATTACCTCTTTTGAGTGGTGAAAATTTGAATGTAAATTCGAATGAGGCAAATGTACAGCCTATGGGGGTTTCAGAAAATGCTACAGGTCAGCCTATTACTGATGCATATGTACATCATATACTTAATGTGGAAAGGGCTAAGAATAAGCAGCCTAGAGGTATGCCAAAATGGTTGGTGCATACTTTGCGTGACAGTAGATTGGATGCATCATGCACCTATTGTCAAAGTCAACGATGCGGAAGCGTAGAGACCAAGGGGGGAGAGAGAGAGAGAGAGAGAGAGAGAGAGAGAGAGAGAGAGAGAGAGAGAGTCTACTGAACCAATCAACCTTGGCAATGAATAACTGAATGTGTATACAATGGAGGCAAGGGAATGCTTATATAGCAAGCCCAATAAATTGCCCTACCCAAGACTTTGACAAATAAGTAAAATAAATAGCCGAACATAAGGAGAACCTGTGCGCTCGCTGCTGCTAGCACCCCCGTCCCTGCGCCATCGCCCCCCCCCCCCCCCGCTACCCTCGCGCTGTGGCCCTGCTTATCCTCTCGCGCGCGGCAACCCAGCCCGCCCCCCCCCCCCCCCCCCCCCCCCCCCCCCCCCCCCCCCCCTGCTGCGCGCAACCCTGCCCGCCTTACCCACTGCCCTCTCGCGCTGCCACCCCCCTCCCGCTGCCCTCTCGAGCTACCACCCCCCTGCCCGCCTTATCCGCTACCGACCCGTTGCCCTCTCGTGCTACCACCCCCCGCCCGCTGCCTTTTCCAGCCCCCCCCCCCCCCTCTGTTTCTCTTCGCTCTCCACCTCATTCGCGAAGATTCCCTGCATCTGGCTCTGGCAGTGTTGTTCTTTGGACAATGCTCGCACGTTTTGTTGCAGAGTATTTTCTCCTTCCGCTTCTCCGCCACAACAGTAGACATAGATAGAGGCTCCAGCTCCGCCACAGAGGGACTCGTCCGAAGCCCCCTCGCCCGACCCCGCTGAGCCCACCATTCGACTTGCTCTTTCGCCTACGGAGCAAGCGAGCCTAGCCACAGAGGTAGAGCGCTTGCAGGCGACTTTTGTCATCTGCAAGATTCTCGGCACCCGACCCAGCAGAGGAGAAGCTACGTGACCTCCTCCAAGCCCGCCCTCTCGCGGAGGTGGGCAAGATCTTGGACGTACAGATACTCGGACGAGGTTACTATCATATCGAGTTTGAGACCTCCGAGTTGGTGTCCAAGGTCATGGCCATGAGTCCATTGACCATCCGAGCAGCTCGAGCCCACTTTCGACAGTGGAGACATAGTTTTGACCCTGCTTCGAATGTTCTGGTAGAGGAGGCAGACATCCCCATCTCCATCTCCTTTCCGAGTTTGCGGAGGGAGTACTTACCACTTTTGTCCAGAATAGGCTCAGCCATTGGGACTGTCCTGGAGACACCTCGCACGGCAGCCTTAGTAGCTGCCAAGGCAGCTGGCATTCCCTCAGTTTGCGTTCTGGTTAGGGACACACACACTCCCGAAGGTCATTCTTCTGCCTCGGGTGAGTGGGGGTTGGTTTGGACAACGTGTGGAGTATTCGGGCCTCCCGAACCAGTGCTTCATTTGTCGACAAATGGCCCATCTTGCGAAGGCCTGTCCACGAAGGAGGCCTCGACCTACACCACAGACTCAGCCCCAGCCTGCAAGGGCTGGCCGGCAACCACAGACAAAGACACGACGCACACATGCAGAGCCACCCTCTGAGCCTGGGGCTCCAGCGGAGGAGGGATGGCAGCAGGTCCGTGGTCGACGACGGCAGGGGCCACAGCGACAACCTGGCACTCAGAGTGGTCCTCAGGCGCCTACCCAGCAGCAGTGGGTTCCCACGGGGAATTTCGGTCCTCTTGAGCAGGATGAGGTCCCTGCTCCAGCCCCCACCCCAGCTTCACCCTTGACAGCCCCTCCCCCCCCAGAGTTCCCCCCCTCCTCATCATCCTCCCCCCCGCCGCCTCTTCCCCCCGCCCCTCTACCTCTGCCGCTCCCCCCCGCCCCTCTTCTCCACCTCTTCCCCCTGCTCCTACTCCCGCTCCAGTTCCACAGTCAACCCAGGGGGCAGGGCCTTCTCCGACTGCTAGGAGATCTCTTGGCAACGCCTTTGCCACGAGTCGCTTGGCGAGAGAGGGACAGCCTTTCTTGCGACCCCCTCTACAAGTACAGACGTCTACCCTTGCAACTAACCCTCGTGGTCTGACGAGCATCGACATCCGGCGCCGATGCGACTTCTTCGACTACGACTTTACTCGTTTTCTCAGCGACCCCTCAGCAGACCATGAGGCAGCCTGCTTCAGGGTCCATGTTCTGTTCCTTGCAGCTAGGGGGACAGAGGACTTGGACTCAGTGGTTGGCTTCTCCTTTCCCCTTTGCGGCAGGGACCAGGCTGAGTGGACTCTGGACTCAATGTTGGGATGGTTGCACACACATATCCTAGAGTTCTCTCACCACATGGGAGAACTTGGAGTTTCAGACATGCTTCAGACTTTGTGGCCATTGCCCAAGTTTGCGGTGACACCTCCGGATACAGCAGGATGTAAACACATTGTGGTTTACTTCTTTGCCAATACACAATGCTTGCCATGCTATGTACACATTCATGAGGACTCCTGGACAGAGGAGGTTGCTTTACGTACGGCTCGCTCTGCTTGGGCTTGGGCTTGGGCCAGGCACTCGTTGCAGTCACGCCTATCTAGAGGACACTCGGATGCGGATTACTCCCCATCCAAGCCAGCCTCGAGAATGCAAGGAGAGGGTTTTAGGTGGATTCCCCCAGGGACTACAGTTCGGTACTTGGGCTGTCAAGTTGGTTTGGAATTGTCTCCCGAGCAGCAGATTGCTCCCCTCCTCCTGTCTATCAGGAGGAAGTTGTTACACTGGAGCTCAGCATGATTTTCTTTGGCTAGCAGAGTAGTGGTGGCCAACCAGGTGTTGTTGGCGACTATGTGGTACATCACTTCTTGCTGGATCTTCTCGAGTTCTTGTATCAACTAGGTAGAGAGGCTGATCAGGAACTTCCTTTGGTCAGGACATGACACTCAGGTAGCCCGAGCCAAAGTGGCTTGGCACGTCATCACTCTTCCTTGTTCACAGGCAGGGCTTGGGATCATTGACCCAGCACAGCAGAGCAGAGCCCTTCTTGGGAAGTTCATAGTCAAAGGACTTTTTCCAGGTGAGGAGCCCTGGAAGGAGTTCTTGCTACAGCTGCTTCGTGCTAGGGTGCCTCAGGCTGGAGGCCCCTGGCGACCTTCGACCAGATGGATCTTCACAGAGATGCGCAGTTGGTTTGAGCAGGAGACTGGAGGACCGCTTCGCTGTGAGTTTGCTTCGATCTTGGGAGCTCTTACGGCGAGGCCTGGAGCAGCGACAACGTACTTGCACGGAGGAGCGTCTATGGCAGCCCCTTGTTTGGAACCCCATGGTTAGCACTCAGAGAGGCCACTTGGTTGGTAGTCGGCCTCATGTTTCTTGGGGTCCCATGACTCGTTATAGTTTTCAGGCTTGTCAGAGGAGGTGCAGGGTTTCCAGCTACAGGGCATGAGAGAGGTGCAGAGCATGTGCCAGGACATCTCAAAGGCAGTTCCAGCTGAGTGGCTCACACCTCTCGAGCCAATAGCACCAGGTGGATGGGAGCCTTCACACGATTGGAGGTTCTCATCTCAGTCCGGGCCTGCTCAGAGACTGTTCCATCCCTTTTCTTCGAGCTACAGGGTGAGGGACGCTTCCAGCGAGTTGCAATAGAGGCCCCGCAGGTGGCAGAGTGCTGTTTTCAGAGGATCCGAATGGTGGGCATCTGTGGGGGGACTTGTGTCATCGAACCTGACTCAGCAGCTCTTGAGACTGGACATTGGAGGTTGTGGGCTTGGAAGTGTTGTCCATTGGCACGAGTTCAGTGGGATCCTAGTGAGTCGCTTTGGAGGGACCCTTTCTCTTCTGCACACCACCCAAGTGTCCCGTTCTTTCAATACACTGTTCGACTGGGACGTCATATACTAGTAGCACAGAGAGAGGCCTGCCCCACTGCAGCACCTCATTGGCAGGAAGAGGGTCTCACAGCTGAGTTCTTGGCAGCCTTCTGGGAGAGGTTGTGGGACTCCAGACAGCCGAGGCGAGTCACCTTGTTTCAGTGGCTGGTCACACACAAAGCTATAGCAGTTGGGAGCTGGCTAGTGCATAGTGGTCTCTCGGCCGCACGTGCAGCTTGTGACCATCTTGTGGAGAGTCAGCGTCACTGTCTTTGGGACTATCCTTTGCCACAGTAGGTGTGGCTTCGAGTTCTTCGGCTGATACCTGCTCTTTCCACGGCTCGACAGTACAGCTTGGTCCACCCTCACGGGCCCGGCACTTCAGTTTGAGCTATCTTCCACCAGCAGGATGATAGTGATGCAGGAGGGGCGACCTACACTCCAGCCTGCCACAGAGCTTACTCCACAGGAGTGGTGCAGTGAGAGAGAGGAGTGTTGGGAGCTCATCAGTGGCCTAACACTCTGGTTGATCTGGCGGGCCTGTTGCTTCCGCATCTTTGAGACTCGCCCTGTGCCACCAGCAGAGAATTTGCATCAGCATCTTGTACCAGATTTGTGCAATCAATAGCATAGACTTCTCTCGCCATCGAGAGAGGGGCCCTTGGAGGAGGGTTTGACAACTTGTCTGGTGTCATATTCTTCTTTCTCTATCTCTCACTCTCAGTATTTTCATGCACAGTGTTTACCCACTTTGTTTGTGATCATTTGCACTCTCTCACTAAAGGAACGGAAGGCTCTCCCTTTCGTAAGTAAAAGGAACCTTGAGCACAGTTCAGAGCACTCATCTTGAGCAAAGTTCAACATTCAATTCCATTGTACCTTACAGAGTGGCAGTTCTTTCACATTTGTTGATGCACTTTATATACCTGGGATCAAGAAAAACCTTTTGTCTGTATCAGAACTTGCTAGCCTTGGTCTTCTTGTCAAAATTGTGAATGACAGATGTAGAGTTCATGATCTCAATTTTGGTGAAGAAATTGTTGTATCTGGCATTTTATGCTCTGGGCTGTCTAGCTCACTTTGTATGACAAGTATGGGCAGAATTTTGCACATGTGGTTTTGGATTCAAAGGCTGTTTCACGTGCAAAGCTTTGACATGCACGTTTTGGGCATCTGCATTTTGCCATTTTGTTGTGTTTGCAGTAATCTGATATGGTTGCTTCTTTGCCGCCTCATGAAGCACCTATGAAGCATGTTTGTGAAGGCTGTATTTTGGGTAAGATGCAATGTTTAAAGTTTCCAAAGGACAGTTCAGTTAGGGCCACAAGCAGATTGCAACTTGTTCATAGTGATGATTGTGGGCCTATGCAAACTCCGTCCTTGGGCAATTACCTTTACTTCGTAGCTTTCATTGATGATTACTCCAAGCAGGCATGGGTGTATCCGATTACAGCTAAGTCCGCAGTGTTTATGTGCTTCAAACAATTTCTGGCTCTAGCTAAAAATATCTTTAAATGTATTATGGGCACCCTCCGTTCAAATCGAAGGGGGGAGTATATTGAGGCAAGGGGTTGCTTATATAGCAAGCCCAATAAATTGCCCTACCCAAGACTTTGACAAATAAGTAAAATAAATAGCCAAGACTTTGGCTTGAGGCCATCAAGTGTGCTACTTATGTACTCAACGGGTGTCATACGAAAGCTTTGAAGTCTATGACTCCATATGAAGAATGGCATGATAGAAAGCCTTCTATTGATCGCATGCACGTTTTGGTTGTTTGCTTATGCTAAACGCAGCGCAGAAAATTGGATGATAACGCTGTTAAATGCATTTTTGTTGGTTATAGTACTGAAAGCAAAGATTACAAGTTGTACCATCCGCAAACAATGTGTATCTTGGTTTCGCAAGATATTATGTTCGTGGAAGATTCTATTTAGCCCTTGTTAACATGTACTAGAGACAGTAATGTAAGCTCACAGGACATTTATGAGAGTTTATTACCTCCTTTCAGTGGTGAAAATTCGAATGTAAATTCGAATGAGGCAAATGTACAGCCTATGGGGGTTTCAGAAAATGCTACAGATCAGCCTATTACTGATGCAAATGTACATCATGTACTTGATGTGGAAAGGGCTAAGAATAAGCAGCCTAGAGGTATGCCAAAATGGCTGGTGCATACTTTGCGTGACAGTAAATTGGATGCACCTATTGTCAAAGTCGACAATGAGGAAGCGTAGAGACCAAGGGGGGGGGAGAGAGAGAGAGAGAGAGAGAGAGAGAGTCTACTGAACCAATCAACCTTGGCAATGAATAACTGAATGTGTCTACAATGGAGGCAAGGGGTTGCTTATATAGCAAGCCCAATAAATTGCCCTACTCAAGACTTTGACAAATAAATAAAATAAATACCTAAAAGCCAAACTAAATAATGGGATCACATTGGGCAATTCACTTGAGATGCCTAAACTTTAACACCCTCTCTGCAACTCATAGTAGACAGCAACAGTGAGACTAAGTCGATGAAGAAGCTACCATGGACACCCCAATACCGGTCGGGATACTGGATACACCTCGGTGTTGCTCTCCTCAACTTTGTACCTGAAAGTAATGCCACCTTGAGCATCGGTTGCCTTTGTAGAACCTTTGAACTATAGTCCACACTACGTCCAATAATCCCCATTCGTGAACTGTGAACACATCACGTCCAAAATATAAAACTCCAAGATAATGAACTGTTGGAACACATCCTATCCATAATCTGACCAACAACAATGAATTGGTGTGCCCATCCATAGTGTTTTAGACGTTTGATTGGTTCCCTGCCAAATGCATGTGCATTGAACTCCGACCTACGAGTTTAAACACCAATAACTTGAACTCCAACACAAGGGTCCAAATTAATTATAGGGAGCAATGCTTGCCCCTCTCTGCCACTCACAAGCCTCTCTCTGGCTGAAGCTAGTGGTGCCACCTATCATTTGACTAGAAATCTGATGTCGAGGCCACTGTGGCCCATGCCGATCTCCTCTGCCAAATCTTTATTACCGTAATCTCTGTCCAGCTTGCCTTTGACTTTGTCTTCAAGTGAATTCCTGCTTTTGCCTTTGGCTTCCTACTCCCAACCAAACAAAGCGTCTGATGTCAAGGTCACTGTGGCCCCCGCCACGTGTGCCATGCCGATCTCCTCTGCCAAATCTTTATTACCGTAATCTCTGTCCAGCTTGCCTTTGACTTTGTCTTCAAGTGAATTCCTGCTTTTGCCTTTGGCTTCCAACTCCCAACCAAACAAAGCGTCGAATCACATCATAACAACTGTGGTCGTACCTCCCAAGTACCGAGGCAATGAACTGAGTACTGGTACTGCATCCTTGTCCAATTGACCTTTGCCGCTGTCCTCTAGCGAACTCCTCCATTTGCTTTTGACTTCACAAACTCGAGCCAAAGAAATTGTCGGGTTCCTTGAGAATTGTGCCAGTGTAAAGGCCGCTAAATGGATGGTTGACGATCCGTTATCCATAGCTTTCGGTTGCTTTTGGTCGTTGTTGTCGGGCGTGCTCGAGCAAGGGAAGGCCATGATGAGGTTGCAAAGAACTGGTAATCTGGTACCTTCTCGCACTCCGAGAGTTATAAGATTCCGCCAAGCCGCACCAAAATCTGGGCTTTGTTCAAGTTACAAGGTTTGTAGATAATATTATCCGCCTTCTCGCACTCCAAAGGGTTGGTCACACACAACTCCCAAGTCGTTCCAAGGAACCCCTTTCAAGATGCTCAAAGATCCATAAGTAAGGTCGCCATAGCTTCAAGCCGCATTTGACATCATTGGAGAAGACCCAATGCAAAGCTTTTCAAGATGCTCACCCAAGGGGAGGTACTTCCTCTAACAGCGTTTTGAAACGCTACAGGTTGAGGGCAAAGAGGAGATCCACCAAGGGGGGAGGGCGTGTAATAAACTTGGACACTCCAAGTCAAGATGCTACCGCGACACGACAGGAATTCACTTCAAAACAGTTCACAGTTCACAATTGATTCGACACGGCTCGGCAAAATTCCATGCCTAGAGATATTGGTCCCAAAGACTGCCGCCCCTATCGGTATTTCTTTTTATATTAATCTGCAACTCAAAGTACACAGGAGTGGGAGGGTCTCACTCTCAGACTCTGCGTCCAGATGCTCTGCAGAGTGGGAGCCCTACCCACTTATTTATTCATTACAAGGGATGCCAAAAGCAGAGCCTCAAAAGCTGCCAATTAAAAGCATTCTCAAAAACTCTCTCTCTCAATCATGGAGTAAGAATTTGCGTAGCCAAAAGCTGGAACTTCCGCAAGCTTTTGCCACGTCAACAGTTCTGTACGGCCAGCGCTTTTTCCGCTGCAATCTGCACCGCAATTCGCAGGGGTCCGTACGATGATGCCACGTCAGCAAGACAGCGGAATTCCGGGACTCTCTGGTATGTGTGTACTGCCAGCCATGCCACATCACCAGTTTGTGACATAACCCCCTCTTGAAAGCATTATAATCACCCTCGATTACGCCTGCAAAACAAACAGAGGCCATAAACTGTCTTAGCAAACACTGACTGTTAGTATCGACGCACTAGGAAAAACACATCTAGCACATGTACCAATCGACAGTCACATCACAGGACATCACTTGACATCACATGACAAATCACATTCAAAATTCATTCGGATCGCAGACCATGATTTATCGGCAACGTATTTAGCAATCGCATCTAGATCCACTCGAGACCTCACACATGCCCGATTGACTAATCCTTATTGCAACCATGTCTAACGAGATCTTTCAGACCGAAATGCTGCGGTCGTTTTGTCTATCAGTTCCTACACTTACACAAGTCAAGAACAAATCAGTATCATATTGTCGAGAATTCCAATTTATAAAGTCATACAGCAGAATACTGTCAGCTCATAGTATCCCTGAAACTCAAAGAGACATCAATGACTTTAGTATCAAAAATCGAGGCAATCTGTTGACAAAGGAGTGGAGCCACTCCTCTCTTGTGCATACCTGCTACACCAGATTCCGGCCAAGCTGAGTTCGGGGTTCCATTTAGGATAGACTATGCTAATCCAAATGCTTTAAGGTAAAGATTCACAATCTGAGGAGTATCTGCTAGGTCCTCCTCCTCCATCCACTTCGCATCCAATGCAGGATAGTTCTTGAATTTAACCAAGAACCGCCTTATCGCTTTACCCTTAATCTTTCTGTCTTTATGTGCCAATATCTATTCTGGAACAAGGATCTCCTCGTTTTCTTCCACTTCGGGTTGCTCATCAGGCTCCGGATTCCGCCCAAGCTGAGTCCGAGGTTCCATTTAAGATAGACTATGCTAATCCCAATGCTTCAAGGTAAAGATTCACAACCTGAGGAGTATCTGCTAGGTCCTCCTCCTCCATCCACTTTGCATCCAATGCAGGATAGTTCTTGAATTTAACCAAGAACCGCCTTATCGCTTTACCCTTAATCTTCATGTCTTTATGTGCCAATATATGTTCTGGAACAAGGATCTCCTCGTTTTCTTCCACTTCGGGTTGCTCATCAAGCTCCCCATCTTCGGACACATCGCCTTTAAAAGGCTTCAAGAGACCTTCACATGAAAATCATTGTGAATTCTCCAAGTATCGGGCAGCTTCAGTCTAAAGGAGACATCGTTTATCTTTTCTGAAATCTGGAAAGATCCGTAGTATCGCATACTAAGCTTTGGAAAAAGCCTCTCCTTTCCCTTTTTCTTTCTCAGGCGTGCCTTCTCAAAACGTAAGAGCACGCAATCGTTCTCCTTCAATGTCAAATCAAGACGATGGCGATTTGCTGCCTTTTTTGTCTTTCTTGAGATTTCTGCAAAGCCTCGAGGACCTTGGCAAAAGCCGTGTCCAAGTCACGCATGTCCTCATCGGCTTCAAAAATTTTATCTTTTGTGCGTAGGAAGGGTGGAACCTTCGTAGCACCTTCAATAATCTCAAATGGCGCCTTCCCGGTTGAAGAGTGTATCGTGTTATTGTAGGCAAATTCCACCAAGAGGTAAATACTTTTCCCATTGAGTCTTTTGATCCGAGATTTATGATTTCAATAAATCTAGTACCACTGAATTGGCAATCTCTGATTGCCTGTCAGTCTGTGGGTGGGACGATGACAAGAACTGCAACCGAGTGCCAATGTTCTCCCAAATAGCCTTCCAAAACAAACTCGTGAATCTGGGTCCTTGTCGGAGACAATCGTCTCAAGCATGCTATGTAATCTAAAGATCTGGGCCACAAACAGTCTCGCTAAGTGATCCGGCTTGATTGTTTTCTTCACTGGAATGAAATTAGCTTACTTACTAAATCTGTCAATAACAGTCCAAATACCTTCGTGACGACTCTGTGTTCTCGGGAGATCAAAAATGAAATCCATTGCAATACTTTCCCAAGGGCGGTTGGGTATGGGTAAAGGCTGTAACAATCCCTATGCTGTATGCCTGTCAAACTTGACCTTCTGGCATACCAAGCAACTGCGTACAAAATCGTCCACATCCTACTTGAGTCTCGGCCAAATGAAGTATCTCACTACACCTTTCAAGGTGGTAGCAATGCCACGGTGACCCGTAAAAGGTGGATAGTTCAGTCATACCGTAAAAGGTGGATAGTTCAGTCATAACCTTTTCCCTCAACGGCGCTGTAACGCACAACATGGTTTTCCTCATCAAGTAGCCATCCCAAATGGAGTATCCCGCTACTATCTCCCCATTCCATATACGAGTGAAAATATCTGCAAAATCTGTATCTGTGGCATACTGATCGACCATATCCTCGAAGCTCCTATGATGTATCTCGGAAATAGCCAGAACCAACAGCTTCCGAGACAAAGCATCTGCCACCAAGTTCTTTTGTCCCTGCACATGGACAATCTGGAAGTGAAACTGTGACAAGATGTTCGCCCACCGCATCTGCTTTTTCAATAACTGCTTCTGTGACAAGAAGTAGCGTAAACTCTGATAGTCTGTGAAGACAGTAAAATCCGCTCCGAGTAGGTAATGTCACCACTGAGTAAGAGCATGGATAAAAGCTCTTTCTCATAAACCTGTGTTGTCAATTCCAGCCTTGAGAACAATCGGCTCTCGTATACAATGACATGGCCTTCTTGCATTAAGACTGCACCCAGACTACGACCACAAGCATCACAATATACTTCGAATGACTTGTGCGAATCCGACAAAGTCAAAACAGGTCCTGTAGTCAATTTCTCTTTCAATGTCTGAAAGGTAGTCACCTCTGTGCGTCCCCACGAGAAAGGGACTCCTTTCTGTGTCAAAATATGCAAAGGGGAAGCAAGCCTCTGCAAACTTTCTAATGAACTGTCTGTAGTACGAACACAAGCCCAAGAAGCTTCTAACTTCATGGACATTCTTCAAATCAGGCCAATCACGGATAGTCTCTATCTTGGCCGGGTCCATCTGCACTCCTGCTGCTGAGACAATGTGTCCCAAAAAGTGTATCTCGGGTAGGAAAAATTCACTTTTCTTCGCAATAATCACCAACTTGTGATCTCGTAATGCTTGAAAGACCTATAGCAGATGTTCTCTATGTTCTGCCTCATCCTTGGAGAAAACAATCATGTCATCAAAGAAAGTGCCAACAAATAGTCTGTACTCTCAAAAAATCATGTCCATCATCCTGTTAAATGTTGCAGGAGCATTGGTTAGGCCAAAAGGCATCACCAAAAACTCAAATAACCCAAAAGTCGTCCGAAAAGTTGTTTTGTAGACATCTCCCGACACGATTCGGATCTGATGATATCCGCTCTTCACATCAATCCTACTAAAACACAAGGATCCTTGTAGTCGGTCAAGAATATCATCAATCCTAGGAATCAGAAATCTGTTCTTGATGGTGATTTTGTTGAGAGCTCTATAATCGATGCACATTCTCCAAGATCCGTCTTTCTTCAAACCCAACAACACTGGAGAGTAGTACGGTGAAGTACTAGGCTGGACAGGACCCTTTTCCAAGAGGTCTTTCACGTGGTTCATAATTTCTTCGTTCTGGGCTTGGCTCACACGGTAAGGTGGCCGGTTCGGTGGTGTGCTTCCAAGTATCATATCAATGGTATGATCCTAAGGACGAGCGGGTGGTAACTCGCTTGGCAGGCCCTCTGAAAAGCAATCAACATGAGTGTGGAGAAAATCTTTGCGTTCTTTATCAAGTTCAGACATATTTGTCCTATTCTCATCATTCAACTCTTTCAAAAAGATCGAGTAAACAAACAGACTGGATTTCATTAATTTGGAAACGGCCAAAGCCGATACAATAGGGACAGACTCGCCCTTAAGTTTCACATCTAGTACAATAGTTCGGCCCTTCTCTGTAGTCAAAGTCGCTTTTCTCGCCCGATAGTCGACCACGGCGTTGTTCTTATGGTACCAGGGAATTCCCAGGAGGACATCACAACCTTCCAAGGGCATTATGTAGAAGTCCTTGTGCCCCAAATACCCCTATCAATGCAGCCGAAGTTTGCCAATGATAGGTGTAATGGCTACGTCCCTGCTGGGTGCCGCTAGAACTGCCTCTGCTAATGGTCCCATCCGATCGGGTGTGATCTCGAGCTGCGCCGCCAATTCAGGTGTAATGAAGTTTGCCTTGGCTCCTCCATCAAAGAAAATCAGGGCTTCTTGGTCTTTCACTTTGCGCCAAGCTCGGCAAAGTTCTGTACTCTCATCAATCGTGCTTGGGTCAGTACACATGCAATCTGAAACCAGTCCCGCTTTCATCTTGTCTTTTTGTCCACGTTCCTCAACCGCTTTCGAACCTTCAGGCATGTCTTCATCCTTGTCATTCTCTTCTTTCGGTGCCCTTTTAAGGCACTTCGTGGAGATGTGCCCCGTTTCCCCGCATCCAAAGCACTTCCCTCTTTGATGTAGAGAGCTCTCCGTCACGTGACACATCCAACCCCATGCGTCCGTGGACAAGCTACAGCATGACCAAGGTTCAGTTCCGTCAAGTCAGTCTAGAATAGGAAGTGATCTGGCACTTTTGTGAGTCTGTTCGCAGACCGTGCATGACCAGTCACTTAGATTAGATGCATATCCTCCGGTTGCACACAGCATGATCATAAGAATTCCCATCAGAATCCATCAAGGAAATTTTCTAGTGCATTAAACCTATTTTCCCTATTTTTGACATTTTTCACTTATTATTTTAAGTGACTTTTATTGGGAACTGAGAAGGGCAATTTGGGTAAGACAATATATAAGCAAACCTAGGCTAGCACTATTTGGCAGATGAGGCAATAGGGGCATTGCTCAGCAGGCCGACTCTCAACAAGAACAAGAACACTCAACCTGGCGTTTCCTCTCCACAAGCATCAGCGTTTTTGGTGAGCAACATCAGCGTTTTTCAGCCTTATGCCTTGGCGATTTCAGCATGAGTATCAGCCAGCAAAAGGGGGCAGAATTTCAGCGTTTGCTAAGCCTTCCAGATAGCGTCTACAGCAATCAGCCACTAGCGTTTTTAAACCACAGCATTCAACGATTTTCAGCAGCCTTTACTCAGCGTTTTTGACATCATTGCATCAGCCAGCAAGTAGGGTTGCAGCAGTAGAAAGGACAGTGTTTTAGGGACAGATTTCAGCAGGTAAAATCAGCCATCAATCTAGCATTTTTGCACCAGCTTAGCAGCATTTCAGCAAGGGTTTGCCGCAGTTTAAAGGACCAGCAAAAACAGCGTTTTTGGCATACAATACGCAGCAGCAGATCAGCCCCGATTTGGAGCAAGCAGTAGCAGATTCGAAGCATGCAGTTTTCAGCATAGTCTCGTCTGCGTCGTCCACTTCATCGCCATCGACATAGCCATTAGATTTACATCAGCATCTTGTACCAGATTGTGCAATCGATAGTAGACCACTCTCGCCATCGAGAGTGGGGCCCTTGGAGGAGGGTTTTACAACGTCGTATTCTCTTCTCTATCTCTCAGTCTCATGCATCTTCACGCACAATGTCCATTCACTTTGTTTGTGTCAATTGCACTCTCTCATTAAGAACGGAAGGCTCTCCCTTCCATAAGAACAAAAGGAACCTTGAGCACAGTTCGGAGCACTCATCTTGAGCAAAGTTCAACATTCATTCCGCTGCACCTTACATTGGTATCACAGCTTTGGTAGTGTTCTATATCACTCAAGGAAAGAACCACAGAATTTTTTTTGCTTGTTGAGGTCGCACGTAACCCAAAATTCCTTGGGCGTGTCGATTACTAATCGTGTTTTTGAAGAGTGACAGGAATCCCAAGAAAGAAGGGCTTGTCCAACCTCCCCTTGTGCCTCTTTTCACTCATTGAGAGCGGACCGTGCACTGCGGCCGGCCAATCGACGTGAGGTGGGAAAAAGCAACCTTGGTGTGAGCGCAACAAGGTGGAAAGGTACGTAGTGTACGGTACGTAATCAGTACGTAAGGTACGTACTTCTGTACGGATCGGCCTTTAAGGTACGGGATCGGTACGTAACATTTGTAACAACAAAAAGAATAGTGGCTTCAGTCTTTTTCAGCCTATACATACTAGTAACATCCATAGAAACATAGAAACATCCATTAGATACTGCTTCAATGTCCATTAGATACATCATACTGCTTCAAATGTTATCCGTACTTAACTCTTAGAATACATCGCTTAGTTTAATTTCAATCGCACTAAACATAAGTCACGATTGCGAAAAGTTAAAACTTGAAACTTCAACATAGTACATACATGATATCAGATTCTAGATTCCAAAATCAAAATACTTAAAACATCAAGAGTCATACAAAGATGGATACATCATAGAGAGCGACCGGTCTAGACTCTACCATCAAAAAGACAGAGAAATGGGAACACAGCAAAATGCATCTACTGTCAAAAGTCATGAGTCAAAATCCATCAAAACCACCCTAAATCACTGCTCAAAAGTCATCATCAGATGCAGATGATGATGATGCTGAATCGGGCATGTCTCCATCTGTCAAGACATTGCCCTCATCATCATACTCTGGCTCTGCAACAACTGTAACCACTGGAGAATCAAGCTGAAGTAGCTCCACATCCTCATCATTTGCCGCAACCTGCTCTGAACTCTGAGTCTCAATGAGACGCACGGCCTCATTCGCACGCTTGCGATCAGTGCGAACAGGGAGCTTCCCCTTGCGAATGAGCTCCCGCCGGGTAGTAGGAGGATCTTGAGTACCAGGCTGTAGTGGAATAGTAAGTGCTCGGGCACGAGACCTGGTGACACGTCGATCCACACTCTCAAGCTCTTTATGGAGCTCTCGAAGGATGTCCTCCTGCTCATCTCTAATCTGGGTGTTAATCTCCTCTGTAGTAGGATCTGCCACCATCTTCAAGGTCGTAGATCCACCTATTTTTTGATAAAAGGAGCAAGTTAGATAACTTGAGTCTGGACCCAAGACTGACAAACGTCATGAGTCACCACAAAGTTAGCATTAAAAACCACTAATTTTTGACATACCTGCTTTGGGGTCCCCAAAGCGTGAAAACTCCGCACAAGCCTCATGTTGGCTCTGCAATAAACTAGCTTCTCCAGCTGACTAGTACTCAAGCGATTGCGGATCTTGGTGTGAATCAATGAATAAGCGCTCCAATTACACTCGCATGCACCTGCTGAGCAATCCTGCATAATTTATAGTGCAAAGCCAAGGGTAAATCCATCATCCATGCAAGTAGGCTACTAGGAGTCTAGGACCATGGTACTAGGTGAAGATCCCTTACCTGAGAGAGAATTCAAAGAGCGAGACGAGCAAGGTTAGGTAGTCCTTTCCTGCCATGAGTCTGCCACCATGTGAGAGGAACCTTTGTAATCTCCGTTCTCAATGCAACCGCTCTTGAGAAGGATGGCCCAAGGTTATTCATGAAGCTACAAAACTCGGCATCAATAAGAAGCTGGTCCTCCTCATCAAACATAATGCCCACATAATCTGAATGTAGCTTGGACAAGGCAGTGTCCGTGTACAATTCAGGCTTCTTGTAGAGAGGATGGAGCAATACTGCCATCCCATGAATAGGACGACACATAAACGTCCACCGTTTCTCTACAATGCCTAAAATGTCGGCTCGGCTGCAATGATGATTGTGCAAGCAACAAGAGAATTCAGTATTAAGTGATGCGATTCGCAGATAAAGAGGATTAAAATCTAAACAATGCAAGAGTATACTTGAAAAAGCAAAAAACAAGTCTCAAAAAGATAAGTACGCTCACCGCTCCTCAGATAACTTTGTGCATTCGGTGATGCGGTCCTTCATCTGCTGAAAAAGATGAAAGACCAACCCCAAGGTAGAGCCCTCCATATCCGTGAGACGTAGAAGAACATATACAGGCTGGAAAGCCACTGTGAGACTCTGCACCTCTGCCCAAAAAGACTCATCAAGTACCTTTCTCTGTAAATACTTTGTACGCTCGTCCTGGGAATTGTGCATATTTCTCCACTTTGGATCAACTACTGTCTGAAGCAGTGGATCCCTAAGCTTGAAGAGCCGCTGCAAGACTAGATACATATAGGCAAATCTGGTCTTCGAAGGTCTCACCATGTCCAATGTGCTATGACTCCTGAAGATGGCAAGCGCCTGGTGCTTCTTTCGAAAGAATGTGGTGATCTTTGTTGCATCTGCAACAATGGGCTGCATCCAAGGCAACTTGCCAATGTCCTCCATCACCAAATCAAGACAGTGTGATGCACATGGAGTCCACACAATACGCTTGAACTCTCTCTCGACCATCTCTCCCATAGCCTTGCAATTGCTAGCATTATCCGTCACAACCTGTACAACGTTATCTTTTCCAACATCAAGAATTGCTTGGCGTATATGCTTGAATATGAACTCCCCTGTAATCTTTTCTCCAGCCTTTCCAGCAACTACTACACGCAAGAAGTAAGTACCCAAGCAAGAGGACACAAGGATGTTGATTATGTGACGCCTACGGATGTCACTCTAACCATCAGAGATAATAGTGCATCCAAACTGCTGCCACCCTGCTTTCACTAGGACCAATGCCTTGTCTATCAAGGCTTTTCGCTCAACTAGCATATTGGTCCGCATCTTCGTATAATCCAAACCACTCCACCCTTCTGTTGGACCAACCTGTGAAATGGCTCGCACCATCCTCTTCCACTGATCTGTCCTCAATACATTGAATGAAATGTTGCATTCAATGAGAGTACGAGCTATTTCCATCTCTGCAACCCTCTGTCGCTCCTTTACCCAAGATTGGGCTGCGATGCGAGAAGGTATGGTGGTTTGTCTTGGACCTGTTGGGGGGCGTCCCTCACTTGTAACAGTAGGCAATACATCCTCCGCATCCTCAGAGTCCAGACACACGTGCCCTCAGGGTTGTCCTGAACCAGAACCACCAGCATCCACTCCTTCGTCGACGCCTGTATCAGACAACTCCCCCACTAAAGCATCATGTAATACATCCTGTGTACTTGACTCCCTCTCACAGAAGATCCTGAAGGAGCCCCTCCTGGATAATGCTCTGCAATCAATTCGTCTCTCAATTGCTGTGATATATTTGGGCAAGGACCACAATTGTTGGTGCATTCTTTGCCTGTCAGATGCCTGATGACGCGGGTGATCGTGCTTGTGCGTATCAATCCACAATACTTGCATTGCCATTGACGCGTGCCTGTCCCTTTCTGCGAAGGAGTGTTGACAATTTGGACAATGTTTGTGTGGAGTGACCAGTTAGCGTTGCTATGGCGCGGCATGATGAAGCCTGTGCAATGTACATAAAACATAAACTCATGAGATTCAAAAAGTCGCGTCGCTCGAGGATGGAAAGACTCGTGAGCACTGAGAACTTGGTAGAACGGAGAGTCTCGCGAGAAGAACGCAGAGTCACGCGAGAGAACATGAGAGAGGGAAGAGGAATACCTTGGAGAGAGTGGGCACAAACTCTGGAGTCTGCACAAGGTGAGACTCGAGAGCTCTGAACTTATAAATTTGAAACGCACTGCGCAGATGTCTGCAAAACGCACGCAAGGCTGATCGCTGAGATATTTTTATCAATCGCTGATTTTTTATGCTTGAGACCCCTAAGGTAAGTGCCCCCTTACCTACGAAATTTCAGCGTTGTCCGACCTGTGAGTCGATTTTTCGCCAGGCAGTCTATTTTTTAAAAAGGTAAAAATTTGCCGTACAATACCTACCAGTACGTAAAAATTCGTACCGTACGGTTGTACCGTACAGTACGTACGTACGGATGCAACCTTGGAGCGCAAGGCCGCCAAGGGGTGCGCCCACGGAAAAGAGTAGAACTCGGGTGAAGAGAAGATCCTTCTCAAACACAGATTGCAAGCGAAAGAAGAACCTTAAGAACTTCCAAAACCCAAGACCCCCAAGAACCCAAGAACCCAAGACCCACAAGAACCCAAGTTCGTCGTAAACTTAAGAACCAAAGATCACAGTGCATGGTCATCACCCGAAGCGGAATGGATACTTCGCATGGAGGTGATGGGCATGAAAGTGGTGAAGAAGAATTTCCTCACTATGGAGGTTTTCCTGATCCGCCATCTACGCCAGGGATTGCACCAAATCCTATAGAGGTTTTCCTGACCCACCATCTACGCCAGGGATTGCACCAAATCCTATGGAGGCTTTGGTGAAATCGATGATGGACATGATGGCACAACAACAAGAAGCAAATCGAGTTGCACTGGCACAACAACAAGAAGTGAATCACCTTGCGCTGTCACAACAAGAAGCGACTCGCATTACTTTGGAACACGAGCGCGATGCACGAAAAGAAAGAAAAGCACAAAGAAAGGAGGACGCCGAAGAAAGATGAGCGGCCTTGGAGGCCGATCGTGAGGCTCAGAGAGACCTACGCATGCAAGAATTGGTTCGACAAGTTCTTGTCTCGAAGTCCGAACCAACCAAAGATGTTGGTAGTTCCTCAAGTGGCGCAAGCCGCGATTCGGACTCCAACAACCTAGTCACAGAGAAGTTGACTTTCAGTAAGTATGATGGTAAGATGGATGCTACGGGTTATTCATTCTTGGTTGCATCAATTTAATGCTTATTTTGCGACAACTAAGAAGACAAGAAATAGCAAGGTTTTGACGCAGCTATGTACCTTGCTGGTGATGCCATCAATTGGTACCACGCGTGGCAAGAGGCACAGTTAGCCGTGCACCTAGAGGAAGCCGATGAATTCACGCCCCTTTCCTTCAATTTGGTTGATCTCCAAAACAAGCTCAAGGCGCGGTTTATGCCACCTCAATACCTCGCACGATAGAAGGACGATTGGCGCGCTCTCAAGCAAAATGGTATGCCAGGTATGTCTTTCTCTTATCGTGTTTTGCAGCTAGGTACCCAATTACGCAAATCGGATGATGAGCGCAAAGAGAAAGGCATTCCTTTATGGATTGGACGAGTATATCAAGTATGATGTCGAGGTGCTCGATCCAATCGATCTCAATAAGGCGGTAGCGATTGCTCTCGCACAGGAGATGAAGCAACAAGGAAAAGCCTAAGGAAAACAAGACTTCGACAGGTACCTCTCAGACTTCGAAGAACCCTCGGAACGGTAAAAGCGGTAAGAATGGTAAGAACGATAACTCTTCTAACCAATCTTTCAATAGTCTCTCAGAAAAGAACTCCCAAAGTGAACCTAGCTAACACAATTGCTAAACCTAAGCTCACTCCATATGAAAAGGTAGCACAAGGAATTCTACGAGGATACATCACGTCGGAAGAGCAAAGCACTTATTTTAAGGAAGGTCGTTGTTTTCATTATCACATTAAGAGTCACATAAAAAGAACATGTCCTAAGTTTGACTCTAATGAATCTAAAGAATCCACAGAACCCACTTCCTTTGTCAATGCAATAAATGACACCACGAGTGTGCCCCAGGTTTCTCATGACCCTCCCATTGATGAGTCTCTCATTAAATGTTATGGTTATACAATGGGGCAACGTTTTGTCATATTGTTTGACCCAGGCAGTATGCATGATGCGATTAGTCCCTCTCTTGTTGAGAAAGCCGCCTAGAGGTTAGAAATCTCCCCTCGAGGTCTCTGGCTTTGCTCCCGGTATGGACTCTCTCATCACGAAGGAGTGCCTCTTGAGCCTAGGTCCAAAGAACCCTTATAGGAAGTATTATGTGATCGCATAATTAGTCAGCACGCATTGTACGAGTGTTTCATTCGTGATCGTTTCCTGTATTTTAGTCAGCGTCTTTATGTGATCCCTTTTCCTAGGCATGACATATTGTACGTTGAGCATGATTCACTCATGAATGAGCACAGATGTATACAGATGATTCATGAAAAGATGAAATGTTTGTACCCAAGGAAGTCACATTTCATGTCTCTTCCTTGGCACGAGACAGTTGTAGAAAGAGCGCATGAAAGTATGAGCACCAAGCATTGGCATTTCCATTGTGAATTGCCACATTGCTTTAGATCAGAAGAGAAAGATTCAATCTCATTGTTTGCGTGTGTGTGGTGAACGGTTTGGCACTCCGTCTCTTTGTTCATCTACATTGCATGCACAATCTTTGAGGAAGACGAGATTTTTTCCAGTCACTTTACACGGAATAGGTATGTTCATGTTTTTGTGTTGGAAGTGGTTTAAGGAATTTTCACCCATGGAGATTCTTGAAGAAGAAAGAAGCATGACTCTAGACGAAGTTGAAGCATCGAAGGAGCCACAGAAGACTTTGTGTCGCTTTCGGCGCGGCCCAAAGAAGCAAGCATTGCAGACCTTTATGAAATTCAAGTACCGCACGACCCACACATCAGAGTGGGCCGGCAAAGAGTCCCTTCCAAGATTCCGGATGCTACTGGCGATCTCCCTTGACGCCATACAGTTCGGTACCAGTACCTCACTTTGAAAAGGAGGGGATGTCACGTGACACATCCAACCCTATGTGTCCGTGGACAAGCTACAGCATGACCAGGGTTCAGTTCTGTCAAGTCAGTCTAGAATAGGAAGTGATCTTGCACTTTTGAGAGTCTGTTCACAGACCGTGCATGACAAGTCACTTAGATTAGATGCATATCCTCCGGTTGCACACAGCATGATCATAAGCATTCCCATCAGAATCCATCAGGGAAATTTTCTAGTGCATTAAACCTATTTTCCCTATTTTGACATTTTTCACTTATTATTTTAAGTGACTTTTATTGGGAACTGAGTAGGGCAATTTGGGTAAGATAATATATGAGCAAACCTAGGCTAGCACTATTTGGCAGATGAGGCAACAGGAGCATTGCTCAACAGGCCGACGACTCTCAGCAGAACAAGAACACTCAACCTGGCGTTTCCTCTCCACAAGCGTCAACGTTTTTGGTGAGCAACATCAGCGTTTTTCAGCCTTATGCCTTGGCGATTTCAGCAGGAGTATCAGCCAGTAAAAGGGGACAGAATTTCAGCGTTTGCCAAGCCTTCCAGATAGCGTCTACAGCAGTCAGCCAGTAGCGTTTTTAAACCACAGCATTCAGCGATTTTCAGCAGCCTTTACTCAGCGTTTTTGACATCATTGCATCAGCCAGTAAGTAGGGTTGCAGCAGTAGAAAGGACAGCGTTTTAGGGACAGATTTCAGCAGGTAAAATCAGCCATCAATCTAGCGTTTTTGCACCAGCTTAGCAGCGTTTCAGCAAGGGTTTGCCGCGGTTTAAAGGACCAGCAAAAACAGCGTTTTTGGCATACAATACGCAGCAGCAGATCAGCCCCGATTTGAAGCAAGCAGTTGCAGATTCAAAGCATGCAGTTTCAGCCATAGTCTCGTCTTTGTCGTCCACTTCGTCGCCATGGACATAGCCATTAGATTTACATCAGAATCTTGTACCAGATTGTGCAATCGATAGTAGACCACTCTCGCCATCGAGAGTGGGGCCCTTGGAGGAGGGTTTTACGTCTGGTGTCGTATTCTCTTCTCTATCTCTTAGTCTCATGCACCTTCACGCACAGTTTTCATTCACTTTGTTTGTGTCAATTGCACACTCTCATTAAGAACAGAAGGCTCTCCCTTCCATAAGAACAAAAGGAACCTTGAGAGCACAGTTCGGAGCACTCATCTTGAGCAAAGTTCAACATTCATTCCGCTGCACCTTACACTCTCTCTCGAAGAGTGAGCTTGAGTCGTGCATCCTTTTCTTTCTTTTTTGGGTTGCTCTTCTTCTTTCTATTTTCATTGTTCGAACTCCATTCGGTCCTTTGCGTCATGATTTCATCTGTGGGGTAAGTCAAACTGCTTGAATGAATGACAAAACCCCGTTTCACATGACTCATCAGTTCCTGAATGGAATCTGACTTTTGCTCTAAGCAGTGATCTCGGATCTCTGTAAGAAGTCCCAAGGTAAACCACTCAATCTGTTCTTTGAACGAGATCTTCTTAAATGAAGAGGCTGGTAGAAAAGAGCTCCAGAATCTCTCGCAATATGCGTCCAATGAATATTTCTTGGTCATCCGAAGATGGTTCCAAGCAGTTCGTATGTCACGTTCGTACTCCCGAGTCAACCAAGAAGAAATAAAAAGCCTTTTAAATTTCAGTCATTTAACTAGCGCTTTCTTGTTCAATAGAAGCATGGGCCACCAAGTTTGAGCATTTCCCTTGAAGTAAGAGGTAGCCCTCCGAATCTTGGAGTGCTCTGAGTAACGCCCTCCAGAGAAAGCTATGTCAAACTGCTGTATGAAGGCCAAAGCCTTCGAAGCATCTCGAAATACAGAAAACGTGTCAAATTTTAATTGACTGTCCACCTTCTTTAAACTCTCGGACTTTCTTGTTTTTATCTTCCAGAAAGTCATACTGGTTGGCTTAATTAAAATTCTTCTTTCGTGCATAAAATCTGTTGTCATCGGAGTCCGAACTATTCAAAGACGAGTCCTCTGTAGAGCTCTCAACAACTAGGCGAGATTTAGACTTCTTTGCCTTTTTCTTGCCCTTTCCGAAGCTTTGCTTTTTGTGTAAGGTGCAACGGAATGAATGTTGAACTTTGCTCAAGATGAGTGCTCCGAACTGTGCTCAAGGTTCCTTTTGTTCTTATGGAAGGGAGAGCCTTCCGTTCTTAATGAGAGAGTGCTATGATCACAAACAAAGTGAATGGACATTGTGCGTGCAAGTGTATGAGACTGAGAGATAGAGAGAGAAGAGAATACGACACCGGAGACGTAAAACCCTCCTCCGAAGGCCCCACTCTCTATGGCGAGAGTGGTCTACTTATGATTGCACAAAGTGAATGCATGGGACTCATGCAAGTCTAGGCTATGTCGACGATGACGACGGGGATGACGAGGCCGACACTAGGGCTGAAATCTGCAATCTTTTATCTGCTGTCCAAAAACGCTATGGGCTGAAATCTGCGGCTAGTCCAAAAACGCTGATTTTGGGGGCTGTTTCTATAGGTCTTTGTCGTTGAAACTCTACAGATTTAGGGCTGAAAACTGAGGTTCTTAAGGCTGAAAACTGTTGGTGCTTCCGTGCTGAATCTGCTACTCTTTAGGGCTGAAGCTTGCTATGACCAAATACACTAGGTGCTAGGGTTGGTATCGGTGAAGATCTGATGCGAAAACGCTAGCTGAGGATCTCCAAAAACGCTAGGTATGATGTTTCTGTTGCCGACGATAAGGGCTGAAAACGCTGATGTTTGCAGTTTTGCCGGCGATGGAACTTTGCAAAAACGCTAGGGATGAGAGGATCTGCTGGCGATGATGCAAAAAGCTAGGGCTGAGTCTTGCTTGGAGGGAAATCCACCAAGGGGTCTTGTTGAGAAGTTGCCTGTTGAGCTTGGCTCCTGTTGCCTCTTCTGCCAGAAAGTGCTAGCTCTGGTTTGCTTATATACAAACTTACTCAATTTGCCCTACCTACTTTCCAACAAAAGCCACTTAAAAATAATAAGTGAAAAATGTCAAAATAGGGAAAATAGGCTAAATGCACTTGAAAATTCCCCTGAAGGATTCTGATGGGAATGCTTATGATCATGCTGTGTGCAACCAAAGGATATGCACCTACACTAAGTGACTGGGCATGCACGGTCTACGAATAGACTCACAAAAGTGCCAGATCTCTTCTAATCTAGATTGACTGGACTGACTGAACCCTTGTCGTGCTGTAGCTTGTCCATGGACACATAGGGTTGGATGTGTCGTGTGACA
This sequence comes from Adiantum capillus-veneris, assembly GCF_014529385.1. Taxonomy (NCBI): domain Eukaryota; kingdom Viridiplantae; phylum Streptophyta; class Polypodiopsida; order Polypodiales; family Pteridaceae; genus Adiantum; species Adiantum capillus-veneris. Next base: position 27,715,794 of record NC_140941.1, read on the forward strand.
TCCCCTCCTTTTCAAAGTGAGGTACTGGTACCGAGCTGTATGGCGTCGAGGGAGATCGCCAATAGCATCCGGAATCCTAAAAGGGACTCTTCGCCGGCCCACTCTAATGTGTGGGTCATGCGGTACTTGAACTTCATAAAGGTCTGCAACGCTTGCTTCTTTGGGCCGCACCGAAAGCGACACAAAGTCTTCTGTGGCTCCTTCGATGCTTCAACTTCGTCTAGATGCCTGCTTCTTGCTTCTTCAAGAATCTCCATGGCTGAAAATTTCTGAAACCATTTCCAACACAAAAACATGAACATACCCATTCCATGTAAAGTGAGTCGAAAAAATCTTGTCTTCCTCAAAGACTGTGCATGCAATGTAGATGAACAAAGAGACGGAGTGCCAAACCGTTCACCACACACACGCAAACAATGAGATCGAATCTTGTCTTTCTGATCTAAATCAATCAACTGTGGCAATTCACAACGGAAATGCTCATGCTTGGTGCTCATACTCTCATATGCTCTGTCTACAAATGTGTCGTGCCAAGGAAGAGTCATGGAATGTGACTTCCTTAAATGCAAACATTTCATCTTTTCATGAAAAATCCGTATACATTCGTGCTCATTCATGAGTGAAACGTGCTCAACGTACAATATGTCATGCCTAGGAAAAGGGATCACATAAAGACGCTGACTAAAATACAGGAAACAATCACGAATGAAACCCTCGTTCAATGAGTGCTGACTAATCATGCGAACACATAATACTTCCTGTGAGGGTTCTTTGGACGTAGGCTCAAGAGCCAAGATCGGTTCTTCATGATTGATCGAATCTACAACGAGGTTAGCTTCGCTAGAAAAAGCATCCACTAACACATCATCCTTGTGAACAATCACATCATCTTCATGCAACTCATCATGCTTGTGAGAAATCACATCTTGATCATGCAAATTATCATGCTTGTCATTGTCATCCAAATCATCATGCTTATCATTATCATTCAATTCATCATGCTTCTCACAATCATGCAAATCCTGTGTCATGCTTTGGAGAAGAGGACTGAGAGAGTCTCCTTTTCTTGAATCTCGTGCATCTGTGCCTGCAATTGAGAAAAGAGTCGCAACATCTCTTGCATTCTTGCTTTGTTCTCGCGATCAAATCTTGCTTGACTTTCTTTTTCTTCCAAGTCGTACTGACGCTCTATGGCTGCCATTTCTTCTTTGTAGGTCTTTCTTTCTACTTCGCTTTCTTCGCGTTCTAACTTTCTTTCCAGAAACAACTGATCCAACTCCTCCATAGAAGTTAGCGCAATCCTTGACGTAGATGGGGAAGGGGGAGGGTCGGAAAAACCTCCTGGTGGGGAAAATTCTTCTTCGCCTCTCTCATGCTCATCACCTCCAAGCGAAGTATCCGTTCCGCTTCAAATGATGACCATCCACTGAAGTCATGGGTTCTTGTGGGTTCTTGGGGTCTTGGGTTCTTAAGTTCACAAGGAACTTGGGTTCTTGCGGGTCTTGAGGTTCTTGAGGTTCTTGACGGTTTTCTTTTGCTTGCAATCTGTGTTTGAGAAGGATATTCTCTTCACGCGGGTTTTGCTCTTCTCCGCGGGCGCACCCCTTGGCGGCCTTGCGCTCACACCAAGGTTGCTTTTTCCCACCTCACGTCGATTGGCCGGCCGCTAAGTGCACGGTCCGCTCTCAATGAGTGAAAAGAGGCACAAGGGGAGGCTGGACAAGCCCTTCTTCCCTGGGATTCCTGTCACTCTTCAAAAACACGAAAAGGAATCGACACGCCCAAGCGAACTTGGGTTCGTGCCACCTCAACAAGCAAAAAAAATTCTTGTGATTCTTATGGTTCTTTCCTTGAGTGATACAGAACACTACCAATGTTCTGATACCAATGTAAGGTGCAACGGAATGAATGTTGAACTTTGCTCAAGATGAGTGCTCCAAACTGTGCTCAAGGTTCCTTTTGTTCTTATGGAAGGGAGAGCCTTCCGTTCTTAATGAGAGAGTGCAAAGTGAATGGACATTGTGCGTGCAAGTGTATGAGACTAAGAGATAGAGAGAGAAGAGAATACGACACCAGAGACGTAAAACCCTCCTCTGAAGGCCCCACTCTCTATGGCGAGAGTGGTCTACTTATGATTGCACTAAGTGAATGCATGGGACTGATGCAAGTCTAGGCTATGTCGACGATGACGACGGGGATGACGAGGCCGACACTAGGGCTGAAATCTGCAATCTTTTATCTGCTGTCCAAAAACGCTATGGGCTGAAATATGCCGCTAGTCCAAAAACGCTGATTTTGGGGGCTGTTTCTGTAGGTCTTTGTCGCTGAAATTCTGCAGATTTAGGGCTGAAAACTGAGGTTCTTAAGGGTGAAAACTGATGGCCCTTCCGGGCTGAATCTGCTACTCTTTAGGGCTGAAGCTTGCTATGACCAAATACGCTAGGTGCTGGGGTTGGTATCGGTGAAGATCTGATGCAAAAACGCTAGTTGAGGATCTCCAGAAACGCTAGGTGCTGAAGCTCCAAAAACGCTAGGTATGATGTTTCTGTTGCCGACGACAAGGGCTGAAAACGCTGATGTTTGCAGTTTTGCCGGCGATGAAACTTTGCAAAAACGCTAGGGATGAGAGGATCTGCTGGCGATGATGCAAAACGCTAGGGTTGTGTCTTGCTTGGAGGGAAGTCCACCAAGGAGAAGTTGCCTGCTAAGCTTGGCTCCTGTTGCCTCTTCTGCCAGAAAGTGCTAGCTCTAGTTTTCTTATATACAAACTTACTCAATTTGCCCTGTCTACTTTCCAACAAAAGTCACTTAAAAATCATAAGTGAAAAATGTCAAAAGTAGGGAAAATAGGCTAAATGCACTGGAAAATTCCCCTGAAGGATTCTGATGGATTCTGATGGAAATGCTTATGATCATGCTGTGTGCAACCAGAGGATATGCACCTACCCTAAGTGACTGGGCATGCACGGTCTACGAATAGACTCACAAAAGTGCCAGATCACTTCTAATCTAGACTGATTGGACTGACTGAACCCTTGTCGTGCTATAGCTTGTCCACGGACACATAGGGTGTCACAAACGGGCGCGCATAACAATATAAAATATACTCGGATAAATAGAATTTATCACTTAATATTGAAGCCAAAGGATATAGAGAGAAATAAATACAGAGAGAGAGAGAAGATCGACACAGTACTGGGGACCAGAAGATGGGCTGGTCCCCCCCCTAAAGAGTATTCTTTATTAGGGAGAATCTTTTTACAAGCACAAGAACCGGAGAAAACCCCTCCATTCTAAATCTATGACTCGATGGTCGTTCCTTCCCGTAAGGGAAATCCGAGAGACAAGCTCTCAATCCTTTTTCTGTTTGTACTCGGAGTTGAGACTCCGCAGACAATTTCCACATTCCGTTTCCGGAATTCCCAAGCGTAGGCCGAAGCCTTCTCGCTTCTCCTTCGCGATGAAGTACCTGCAAACACACACGCAAACACACGACAACAATTCGTATAGTGAATCCACAATAGGTACCTATCGCTCTTGCGCGAGAAAAGCGACTTCCGTGCATCATAGTCTCGCGATCTCTCGCGTCTTCTGGCGGCAAAGTCTTCTCTTGCTAGCGCTGGCAACCTCCCTTCAGTGAGGGCATGTGGTGCTTTTATAGCTCCTTCACCACGGCACGAATAGCTGCTCGCGGAGAGATCGCGGCCGTTTTTTTTTCTTTTTTTCAATTTTTTTTTCTTTTTTTTTTCTGTTCTACCCGAAATAGGGAGAGAGAATTCGCTGGCTGGTTTTGTTGCTTTATTTTCTAAGTGGCTGCCCACTTATTAAGTGGACGGCCGGCATATTTTTAAAATTGGTATGAACCTGCCCAAAAACTCAATAAAACCTTATAAGTTAAAATCAATGCTTTCACAACACTTCCCAGGCGTCCCTGGATGCAACCACATGCACGAATGCAATGCAAACATAGATTCCTCGCGGGAAAGCGTCTGCTCTTCCCGAAAAACTCGTTAAAATATTCCGCTTTTTAAGAAAAGCTTCTCAGAACCCATCTTATTCTTGTGCTTGCATCTTTACGCGTATTCCTCTTTCTAATTCGGATTTCCTCTCGACTATGGATATCCCCTTTCTGATGCACCCGTCACCCACCTTGTGACGCATCAGGAATACCCATCACCTAGTCCTTTCCTACCGAACTTACGGTACAATCCCCTTCACGATGCTCTATGTCACCCATCCTATGACGCATCAAAGATGTCTGTTCCCGGATGGTCGGATACTTCTTCCCGATGCTCCCTGTCACCCATCCGATGTGACGCATCAGAAGTACCCGTTCTTGGTGGCCTTACAGATATTCCCGTTCACAGTGCTCCCGTCATTACTTTGAATGACGCACTAGGAATACTCTGTACTCGGATGTCTCTAGTGAGAAAACCCCTCACTTAAAATTCCAATAATTCATTTAGAATTAGTTTCTTGGTGTTCCAAGCGAGAAAACCCTCTCACTTATAAATCCAATAATTCATTTAGAATTATTTTTCTGTCAGATAAAGCCAATTTAGCAACATAGGGTTGGATGTGTCACGTGACATTTTGCTTCGCTTTTTCCCTTTTCTGTCTTCTTCGCTCGAGTCAAAAGAGCTAGAAGAAGAAGAAGAATTGGGTACTCCTTCAAATCTAACATGCTTTTTCTACTTTCTTGCCAAGGCAAAAGCAGATTGACGACCCAAATAACCCGGGAAGTCAGTTCCTTTCTTCTGCTTTTTGTCATGCTTTTTAGCTTTGTTCTGCGCGTCAAAAAGCTGAGAAATCCATGTATCAACCACCTCTTCTAATCCTTGCTTTGTAAACATCTAGGAGGTTTCTTGAGTGCCGGTTTGAGGGGTGGTTCTGTGGTTTGCCGCCACTGTGAGTGCACCTCCTCGAAGGAGGTCTGGGTCATAAATTTTGCAAATTTCGGGTCCTTCGCAAAATTTATCATCATCTTTGTTGCATCGTCAATCAATCGTCGACGCTCCATCTCTTCAATCTCCGCCTGAGTAGGCCAAGGCGGGCCGTACTCCTCGCGTGAATCTTCTTCGTGATCTCTTCCCGCATCTCCAGATGCAGAGAACGTCGACTGATCTTTGTCTGAATCCATAAGTGTCACTAGAAGAAGGATCGGATTTCCCGGTAGAAGAGAGATCGGCCGTGCTCTGATACCACTATAACAGACTTGGACACTCCAAGTCAAGATTCTACAGCAACACGACACGAATTCACTTAACAACAGTTCACAATTGATTCGACACGGCCCGACGGAGTTCCGTGCCTAGAGATATTGGCCCCAAAGACTGACGCCCCTTTCGGTATTTCTTTTTGTATTAATCTGCAACTCAAAGTACACGGGAGTGGGAGGGTCTCACTCTCAGACTCTACGTCAAGATGCTCTGCAAAGTGGGAGCCCTACCCACTTATTTATTCATTAGAAGGGATGCCAAAAGCAGAGCCCCAAAAGCTGCCAATTAAAAGCATTCTCAAAAACTCTCTCTCTCAAGCATGGCCTAAGAATTTGCGTAGCCAAAAGCTGGAACTTCCGCAAGCTTTTGCCACGTCAGTAGTTCCGTACGGCCAGCGCGTTTTCCGTTGCAATCTGCACCGCAATTCGCGGGGGTCCGTACGGTGATGCCACGTCAGCAAGACAACGGAATTCCGGGACTGTCTGGGTGTGTGTACTGCCAACCATGCCACGCCACCGGTTTGTGACAGGGCATTTCAAAATGTTGAGGTGGTATGGCACGGAATGGCGACTGCGTTTTCAAAAGGCAGCAGTGGACCACGATGCAGAGAACAGTTTTTCTTGACAGCGTTTTGAAACGCTCATTGCTCACGCCCAGAGACGCCCAGAGTAGGTAGCCGCTCAAGTTGGTGAAAACGCTAGCTTTTTGCTACTAGCACATCTCCAACCGCAAGCCGCCGATCCTCTTCTCCTCCGGGCCGCCTTGCTCGCTCAAGGTCATGGATCACGCCCACTCTGATACCATGTCAAAGTCGACGATGTGGAAGCGTAGAGACCAAGGGGGGGGAGAGAGAGAGAGAGAGAGAGAGAGAATCTCCTGAACCAATCAACCTTGGCAATGAATAACTGAATGTGTATACAATGGAGGCAAAGGGTTGCTTATATAGCAAGCCCAGTAAATTGCCCTACCCAAAACTTACAAACTGTGTTGCAGGAAACGTGAGAAGAGGAAGAGGAAACGTCGTTTCCACGTTTCCCTGCAATTCGAACATTTCCGACCTTAGGGAACACTCAAGAAACGGCCTCCAATTTTAAGGTAAATTTTTTTAAGCCACGTGGCTTTAATTTGGGTCAAATTAAGCAACGAAGCTAAGTAAAAAAGAACCAGCACATACTCTCGAGTATGCAATATATCATCCGTAATCCATTAAAGTTTACACATGTTGCTGGCTTGCCCTGGACGCGTTCCTGGCTCGACTACCTTTGCGTGCGTGGCTCCCTTGATACCACAAGCGGGCTGAACCTACGCGAAAGGCTTGGGCGATACTACATACGGGCTGAGCGTCAAGAATTGGGGAAGAAGAAGAAGAAGAAAATTTGAACGTCGTAGGAAACTATCCCAAAAGACCTTAAGGATCTATGCGACGAGGGGGGAGAGAGAGAGAGAGAGAGAGAGAGAGAGAGAGAGAGAGAGAGATAAATAGCCTACCCAGAGACACTAGTGTGCACTTTGTCCTACTAGCCTGTAAAGGTTGGGTGTTGTTGCTTTCTATTTGTTCAAAACCTCACCCACATTGGTCTTCAAATTGTCCAATTTGTCATATTCATTCAAGAAATTAATAAGTTATTTAATAAGTCTGAATAATTTACATTTCAGAGACAAATATGCATTACTAGAAACTCATTCTAACCCCGACGTTTCCTTGGATTTGGTGTAGCCGTTTCCTCATGTTTCTAACTATTGACGTTTCCCGTTCTTGCAACAAAGTTGACAAATAAGTAAAATAAATACCTAAAAGCCAAACTAAATAATGGGATCACATTGGGCAGTTCACTTGAGATGCCTAAACTTTAACACCTATGTCTAGTCGTACTTGTTCAGGTTCTCAACATGCATCTTATACATCAGATTGCTATGCTTTGGCTGTTTCTAGTTTAAGTGATGTGGAGGAACCTCTATCTTTTGATGAAGCACAAAATTCAGAAAATTGGATGGCTGCCATACAACAAGAATATGATGCACTTATAGAAAAAGAAACATGGACTTTATGTGATTTGCCTTCTAGCAAAAAGGCCATTGGTACGAAGTGGGTTTACAAGTTGAAATGTAAGCCGGATAGTGAGATTGATTGCTATAAGGCTCGACTTGTTGCAAAGGGTTATGCACAGCAAAAAGGCATAGATTATGAAGAGACTTTTGCTTGCACTTGTCGTATGACTACTATGTGTTTTCTATGTACATCGGCAGCTCATTTTAAATGGATGTACATCAATCAAACATTGTTACTACTTTCTTCAATGGTGAAATTGTGAGAGTGAGCAACGGAAGAGTGTGAGCCACGCGCGCCAAAAACACTGGAGAGAGAGAGAGAGAGAGAGAACGAGGGCACACTTTTTTCGAGTGTCGAGACATGATGAGGAATGGGAGGATGTGCATGATGTACAGCCGGCTACTACGAATTGGGAGGCTTGTCAGGCTAGTGGCTCGTGAATCTTGAGTCTTGAGACTCGAGAGTTGTGACTTTAGGACTTCCATTATCCTTACCTTTTTGTATGGCTGCTTGCCCTCTTTGTAGCATCTTTATGGTATTTTTCACCTTTAGTCTTTTAGTATTGTGGTCACTGGTTTGGCCCCCTTGTAGTCTCATTATGGTATATGTCACCTTTGGTTTTTTTGTAGCGCCTTGGAAGGCCTTGTTAGCCAAAATTAAGCGAAAAGTGTTATCTCGACTTCTACTCTTGCAATTATTTGAGAGCTCTAATCTGTAATTACATGTGTTATTATGTATGAGCATTGTGTTTGTTCAATGTTGTGTACGTACCATTATCCATGGCCGCAGCGCCACACATCCCAATCAAGTCATAATAAGGTTGAATGATCTACGAATCGTGTTTTTTTTTGGGTATTAGAGTCAAAGGACTCTAGTACTACTTGTATTCAAACACATAACGCTAAAAATAGCATTATTTGGGTGTTTTTTAAGCCTCCCGTTCTGCGTTCCACGTTCCGGGTGTTGGACAGGACACTGCCTTATGGCTGATTTGGGTGTTGGACAGGACACTGCCAACATCATCTACACTGACACTTAAGAGCGCATTGGTAGTTGCGAGGAACCCAGTTTTTCATGCTCGAACAAAGCACATTGAGGTGCATTACCACTATGTCAAGGACAGACTCAGCAAGAGAGATCATCTTGGCTTATGTGCCAATACAGGACAACCTTGCAGACCTATTCACAAAGGCATTGCCTCGTGAGAAGTTCGCAAAGCTTTGGGCTTACTCCCGAGTCCCCTTTGAGGATTGATCATGCACTCAGGGCATGGCACTTCCCTTTACATTATGTGTCAGCTCTTGTTCACTACATCACTCCCAATGGGGATTTGTTACCATATACATGTGGTGGTGATGTGTGTGAACACACTTAGGACCGCCGGGGCATTTTTCCCCTCACTAGGAGATATTTTCCCCCATGCATTGTATATACGCCCATCACTCTAAGGCTAACTTATCTTTTCCATTGCACATTAAGTAATACTACTCTTTGTTGTGTGCCTTGAGCTTCTTCTTCTCCAAGTTGTGTGTGTTTCCTGCAACCCTATTTTCAACATGATTGTACATATCTTGTTTTTCATTGGGAGAGTCTCCCCACATACTGATGAAGCCCTCTCTAGCAGGGGCAGTTTGTAGGGCAGTTTTTTAACTAATGGAAGGATCTTTTCAAGGGGAAAAAGAAAAGATCGGAGACACCCTAGACAAAATAGTTTGGAACAAGTCAGCCAAAAAGACAAAAGAAGATCTAACATGACTTAGAATGTTTTGACATAGAAACGAGGAAATCCTTTTCTACGGAATTGAAGAAGGTCATCTCATAAAGTAAGCCAGTAAGCAGAAGTAAAATTCAACAAGAAGAAAGAGAGAACAAGGCAATATAGTTCAAGACTCCAACGGCAACTAAAGTTCAAAGTTCAACAGGAAGAAAGAGAGAACAGGGCAATATAGTTCATGACCCCAACAGCAACCAAAGTCCAAAGTTCAACAGGAAGAAAGAGAGACCAGGGCAATATAGTTCAAGAACCTGTCAAGTCATGTATCTTGACATTTTGTGCAAATGACAGTTGCTGCCAGCATACCTGATGATCTATGTGTGCACCTAATGGGCAAACACGATAAGGGGATATTACAACCAGCACATCATCTCTACAGCATCTTGCTAGTGCTGCAACCTCCTTTTTTACATCATCAATCTAAACAAAAAAACAGAGACACGGAATGAGAGCTTCAAAATATCATTGTTTTTATGCCAAGGAAAATAAATACAAAAACCGTTAAATCCAACGCAGAATTAGAATTGCTGAGGCCATCTCTTGCTGTTTTACACTCTATGGCTCGTTTGTTGTCCTCGGCTAGCTACCCACTTTGTATGGCATTCAGAGGTTTTCTTCATCTCACTGGAGTCATTTTTCAGCCATGCAATTGGTACCTAGTTACCCAGCCCATTTGAGGGTTCTCTTAATCGATCTCTAGTTATCAGAGGTTGTGCCCTTTGGGAGAGACAGGGCGGGCAAACTCAAGCTGCAATGTTCTCCTCTGTATCCTTTTTTTCTGAGTGTTGAGTAGTGAGTTTTTTCTTCTTTTTTTTGTTTTGTGGGGGGGGGGGGGGGGGGGGGGGGGGGTTGTTGATCATCTGCCCTGTATAGATACCTGCCCCTTCTTCCTCATCTTGTTCGTTTGCCTGATACCCCACTAAGGGGGCAACCCTCCTCACACGTGCACCATCATTGGCAGTTTTTCCAGCAGTGTGTAAGACCATGTGGCATAGAGACTAGTGTGCCAATCCTACTTTCACATGAAACATTTCAAAACTTATGGCTACTTCGCTTGTGTGAACTGATTTGGCACCTAAATGGGCATCAGCTAGGGGCTGCCTCATAATAGCATGGGTGAGTTCCAGAAATACAGGTGGAAGCCTGAATCTAGGATCTATTGGGCTCTCGATTTAAGGTGGGTTTTGGAGTCTTTTATAAGTAATTTGTTTGTCATAGCGTTACATGAATCAGATGTGCACATGCATATTTATGACTAGAAGCATTCACCTTCGAAACGTTTTGAGACAAGTTTTGAAACACTAGAAACGCTTCGTAAGTTTCCTTCACTTGAGAAACAAGTTTCTTGGCAACTATGGCTACTGAGACACAAGTTGAGTGATTGGACATGGGGCCGCATCTAAAGCTATATTTTAGCCTTCTGCACGCATCCATTTGATCCAATTCAGGTGACACCTACATTGATATGTGTTGCTCCCATGGCAGACCCCGGGACTTTATTCAGATAATTGGAGACGGATGGAGAGACCACAAATCGCATTCTCATTCCATACCACCAAGTGTCTCGATGTCATAGTACAAAACCATGATTGCATGTGCATGAGGATAGCAATAAATTGTTTTGCCCCTAGAATTGGGGCAGCTCTTGAAAAATAGATATAAGCTCATTCTAAACCTGCTACACCATGTTGGAATAGCCACATCCTGATCCTTTTTATTCCTCTATATAAGCTCATTCTCATTCCATATCACCGAGTGTCTCAATGTCATAGACCAAAACCATGATTGCATGCGCATGAGGATAGCAATAAATTGTTTTGCCCCTAAAATTGGGCCAGCTCTTGAAAAATAGGTATAAGCTCATTCTAAACCTGCTACACCGTATTGGAATAGCCACATGTTGATCCCTTTTATTCCTCTTTTAAAGAAAAAAGTTTGTTTGTATAGAGAAAGCAAGAAACAGCACACTAGCCCATGTCACATCTATGCAAATGGAAGGGCATCAGCACACACCAACTACATGAGCTTGCCTATTTGAAACTCCTCTCCCCTCGATATGGTGGCCCTGACCTTGGTGGCATTGGGTGGCTTCAAGATCCACCACTTATGGAAATGACATCGTTCAAACCCACATTCCTCAAATGCATATCCATGAGACATAAACAGACAACTTTCCAGCAAGGAAAAACTGCATGTAACCGAGGAAGGACACTAACCCAAGCTACTTACACTCTTGCCATCTGTATGGGAAACAGGATGAGGACATGCCATCACAGCAAAACACAAGTGATTGCAAGAGTCAAATACACATCGCTCTCTTTGTCATGCTAGGAGAAATGCATTACATCCTCTTCACATGCACCCAGCTGTCTTCTAAGTCTGGAAAGACAGTGTCTTGAGACAATGTGGTTGTTCTCAATGGCATGCAACGCTTTGCAGTGAGTACTGCTCCGGCTACTCAACAATGTACCTTGGAGACCATTCAGAAATGCGATATGAAACAACTGCAAAGGGCGCTCTCTCGTACACACACATATACCAGAGCTTCCGAAGGCCATTCGAAACTGTAGCGAGAAGCAGCCATGGCCAAGTACCTTCAGGATGTTTACACGCCTACATGTGCCTGCCCATCCCCTTTTGAGATGGGCGGACATCTCTTTACACACCAAGAAGTGTGGTCTTTTTTAAAATGTTAAATTTAGTCCAAGCTGGCACGCAATTGGCTGGTGTATTCGTCTTTTGTGCAGCTCAACCCCGCCCAAGTTTGGGCAGGGGAGCTTGGCTGCCCAACATGATGTCCACGGCGCTTCTTTCGGAACCAATAATTTTGTGCCTGCTGGCTTCCAGCGCAGCCTGCCCATGCTTGGGCAACCAGTGTGTAAACACCCTCAGTTCAAAACAAATGATAACGTAAATTCATAAATCAAGAGTAAATATGGACGATTTTAGAAGAAGAAGAAGAAGAGTATTTTAACGTCGTAGGAAACTATCCCAAGAGAAATCGTTAAAAATTGGAATCTGTACTCCATACTCCTCAATTACTTATGGGGGTACCTCTTGAGATTCCCTCCATCCCCCTATGGCCCTCCAACCCGTCGTCTCTCATGCAATGTTCCATACAACAGGCCCTGGCTGCCATCCTGCGAATCGCACGGCACATGCACCCTCAACCTCCCCTCATGCAGATCCCTCGCCCTGCACCTCCTAGCCAACCCTGCCTCCCCCCAGCAGCTGACCTCCAGGCCCTCCCCAATCCAGAGAGAGAGACTTGCACGCAGAAACCCTTGCCTGCCTCGCCCCCTCCATGTGCAATGGTAGCCGCCTACAACACGAGAGAGAGAGAGAGAGAGAGAGAGAGAGAGAGAGAGAGAGAGAGAGAGAGAGAGAGAGAGAGAGAGAGAGACCCTCCGTGCACGAGTCCCTTGGCTGCCCTATAGAGACCCGAAAACCTTCACAGAGAGAGAGAGAGAGAGAGAGAGAGAGAGAGAGAGAGAGAGAGGGCTCGCCAGAGCTGACCCTACGGGTACACCTCATCCGCAGACCACACCCGCACACAAAGAGAGAGCGAGATGCTTGTGCCCCTCCTCTGCAGACTAGTGCTCGCTCGTGGCTTAAGAGCCTCAGAGAGCTGCTACCCACCGCCCTTCACAGGCTTCGACAAACTTCCACACGAACACTTTTTTTTTTTGTAAATCGATTGATTAATTTACTAGTGAGAAACCTCAAAGCGAGGAAAACCCGCTGAAAAGATCATATACAAGGAGAAGAGCACAGAACTCCTCAACTGTAGAACGTAACTAAAAACATTCATATGAAAGCTGATGCATCTCTGAGGTGATATCACCAGCTTCCAAAGCAAAACGTAACGATTGCCGAAGAGAAAGCCTGAAGAGAGGAAATGTATCCGCATGAGTACGATGGAACATGTAAGCATTACGCTGACTCCACATGGTCTAGAAAGCCCAGTATCTGACCCACATGAAGAAGACCGCAAAACGTTGTAACGTCGGTGAGAAAATGCCAAATGCCCAGAACCTTTTGTGAAAGACAACCCCAGGAAAACGGAGCCGCATACACGCCGATACATGGCGAAGGAAGTCTCTAGTAATGCAGCAATCCCACAACAAGTGACAAATATCATCTTCTGCAGTCGAGCAACGAACGCAAGAAGAAGGATGAATATGACGCGCCCGAAGGAAAGTGCCAACGGGAAGCACTCCAAGCAAATAGCGCCAAAGAAACAGACGCTCCTTCAAAGGCAAATGGCTTTTCCACAAGGCAGAGAGGAGCCTCCTCCACTAAAGATCAGATTTGTGCATGCGCCAAATGGCATTACAATGACCGTCAAGCCATGCTCGTGGTAGAAGAATAGCATAAATTCGAGCTGTAGACATATCTCGAAAAGGCGTCTCCCGAAAGGCCCAATCAAACATGCGATTGCCATCAGGCAAAGGCGAAACAGGCAAAAAGTCGAGCAGCATGCTTTGAAGCTCTCTCCAAAACTGACGGTAATGCATGCCAACCCAAAACGACGAGCAGCAAAGGAAAACTCAAAAGTATACCTAGCCTCATCGACCACATCCTCAACCACACGAATGCCACGTCCAGAGAGAAAGTAAGCCTGATGAGATGAGCGGTTGACCAAAGTAAGAGAGAATGCCCGACTCCAATGGAGACTTTCCAATCGGATCGAATCACCTTCCTGCCGAGGATTCCATGATAAATGCATCGTAACCTCTTTCCAAGCAAATACGAAAAAGGAAGCAAGTGGACATCCAAGAGTGTGTCCTTCCATCTTGCCAAAAACCACCTTCTAGAGAGAGGGTTGCCAATGGCCAAAAGCAGAAGTAACAACATGCTGACCGAGGAATGCAAACATCAAAGTCCAAGGCTGAGTTTGTTGCACAAGAGTGGGCAACAACATAGCTTTCCGCGCAAACACATGCATGCGCAAATCCAAGATATTAAGTCCACCAAAACTTCTAGGAGTGCAAAGCTTCTCCATCGACATCAAGCGTAAGCCTTTTTTCGTAGCTTGAGTCCGCCACAAATGAGACATAATGTCCGACATAAGAGAATCAAGACATCGCCAAGGCCAATGCATCAATGGCAAAAAGAACTGAACTACGCAAAACAGGATAATCTGAACAATTCGCAGACGAACATGCAAAGGCCAAGTAGAAATCTTCCAGTAATGCAATTTGACATTCAAGCGTTGCATGACCCCATTGACTTTCCGAGAGTGAGTAACATTCGAGCCAATTGGATAACCCAAATGCCTAGTGATCACATTTGAAGACACAATCTCACCTGGCCACAACAGACTATGCCAATCACAAGAACGGAGAGGCAAAAGCTTCGATTTACGAAAGTTGACTTTAAGCCCATCCGCAATGCCAAACAGTTCCAAGGCTTCCATATCACGTTGACATCCTCCTGCTGATTACGAGGCATAAATAACGAATCATCAGCGTAAGCCTGACCAACGAATTTACGACCCGAAGGTAACCGCAGACCATGCAGACTCTGAACAGAGGTCAAGTGATCAAGATAAGTCAACAATGGGTGAGTAGCAACATCATACAACAAAGCACTAAGGGGGCAGCCCTGCCGGACCGAACAACCAAGAGGCCAAGATTCAGTTAATTCACCTTCCAAAATCCCTGAAGACGTGCTACATGCATACAAAAAATAAACCACATTCGCGAATTTAGGACCAAACCCTAAACACGTCATGGTGGCGGCAATGAAGTCCCACTATACAATGTCAAAGGCCTTTTCAATGTCAACTTGCATAACCAATACATCTTGTTGAGTGTACTTAGCGTACTCCATGCCAATCAAAACATTAGCCAGATTATCCATAATCTGGCGACGTGGAATGAAACCATATTGAGCCTGATGGAGTCCTGCAAAAAGATGGTCCTTAATGCGGTGCACCAGCATCTTAGCCAATATCTTATAAACCACCGGCATCAGAGTAATCGGACGCCAATGAGAGAATCGCTCACAAAGTGCTTGCTTAGGCAACAATTTTAATTAAACCTTCTTTCCAAGATATCGGCAAATCTTGTTTCTCCCATGCCGCATTAATCATGTAAAGCAAAGGATGTTCAAGATCCCCCAGAAGGAGAGGAAAAATTCCACAGTAAGCCCATCCCAGCCGGAAGACCGCCAGCGGCCCAAAGCAAGCAACGCACTATGCAATTCTGAAGCAGTGAAGGGGTCCTCAAGGTCACATGCATCTTGCGGGGATATAATCAGAGTAACAAAGGAAAGCATCAATTGACGCGCATGGCAAGCAGTCAAAGATGTCTGAGAAGGAGCAGCAAACACCTGTCGATAATGCAAAACCATGGCATCCGCAAGTTCCTGCTTTGGAGAAGTCCAAACACTAGAGGAAAGCATAACGCGCTTGATTGCACATGAGACTCTAGAATGATGTAAATGCTTAAAAAATTGCTTTGAAGCATAGCCTTTGTCCATGAAAGCCTGTTGACGAGCACGCGTCTGCCATTTAGCTAGCTTTCGCTTGTCATTACGTTGAATACACACAGAGGCTTCACATAGCTCCGACAACTCAGAATCAGACAGAGGCCGCAAATCAGCCAACTCTTGCAGTCGTTGACAAGCATGCTTCGCATCTTTGACTTCGCCTCGAGTGCACTGCATGTAATGCTTTCCATAGTCGCAAATAACACTTTGCACCCTCATCACAAAGCGATACCAAGCGGCATCAAGATCCAGATGCATATGGACCAGCAGAGAAGGAATAACCTCATAGATCATTCCCCGAAAAACCTCATGTGTGAGATAAGCATTATTGACAAGTAGCAAACGTTTCCTGGGAAGAGCACGATCACAACGAGTCTACCCAAATCTCACATCCAGCAAAACAGGGTGATGATCCGATAACTGCAAGGTGTAATCGATGTGAACCTCACATACAAATTCCTCATATTGTTGCAAATTAAGCAAATACCATCTGTCCAACCGCGCTCGATAAGAAGAATGGGCAACATGTTGAAAAGTAAAACCAGATGCATTGAGATGCAAATGCCACCATATATTAGTCATCTGAGTAACAACAAAGAGATTATCCCATGCTTGCCTTTCCGCAAACAACATATGCGAATTGCCAGTAGTACTATTATCCATGTCAGGGGTATTATTAAAATCACCACAAAGGAATGAACTCGAGGTCCATGAGCGAGAAGAGATGTCTCGCCATAGAGCGGCCCTTTGTCCAGATGATGTATACGCATAAACACCTCCAAATTCATACACCTGACCGTTCAACAAGCATTGAATCACCATCCAACGGCTGTTCGGATCATTATACAAGAGAACTGGTTGAAGCTCATGCCGAACTAACATCAATAAACCTGAGTAATCATGCAAACCAGCATATGCAATCCAGTAACCTGCAAAATAAGAACACTAACCAACGAAGTCATGCTAGTTGTGTTCTTGCAAAACCACTATATCTGCCTTACATGTATGTACATAGTGCCAGGTCAGTTGCCATTTGTCCAGGTTACATAACCTACGCACACTATATGAAATGCATTTAATACGACTGTGCAGTAAAACCCATATTTACAACGGCACGAAACGGAAGGATCAAGTCGAGATGGCCATAAGGACATCTCCATCCACCACATCCATGCCAGTACCCTCCGCTGAGTCAAAGCAGGAAACTTGTCCATAGAGACTGCCTGAGAAGTGGAAGCCTTGCCCAAAAGTACATCCTTATAAGAGTGCATCGCTTTTTCCCAAGCGTCAATCAACGTGCGATTGTCATTGCAGGGAAGCTGCTTAAATGATACATTCTTATTGGCGTTAACCAGACATAATTACGAGATGAAGGTGGAGTACGAATTTTTATTGTCTTTTTAGGTATTGACCACGAGCCAACATCAGTGGACGCAACATTTTTTCATTTCCCTGTATTTACATTCCCAACATCCGCAGACGGCGAATTTTTGTTTTTCCCTTTATCTGCATTAGAAGCCACCTTCATTACAGGGATTCCATTCGATTTAGCTTCACCAACAGATTTGCCTACAGGGGCAGGGGTAGAGGAAGGAACAGCCAAAAGAGGGGGCTGCAAAACAGGTTAAGGATATTCAGATTGCATGTGACCGAATTTACCACATCTAAAACAGGAGTTAGCAAATTTGCCCCATTTAAGTTTAAAAGGGTGCTTGCCCACCCAAGGATCCCTTGAATCCACCATAATTCCATCCGGAGTTTTCTTATCTGTATCCCACAGAATGCAAAACCTGTTAGTGTTCGCGTCCAATTTCGGCGGGCAAATGAACTTGCCAAGTTGAGCAGCCAACAAAGGAAGGAAATGCCTCCACGTACGTGGGAAATCAACAATTTCCACCCACAGAGGACATTTATGACGAATAAGACTTTGATAGTCCTTCGTAAGTGCCCAAGGCAGAACATGAGTCATCTGCGTGCCAAAAAAGAGAGGAGACATCTCCAGCAAGAGGTTTCTGGCCTCAGTATCTACCAACAATACCTCATAGAAACCCCGAGCACCAAAATAAACGCCTCGGACAGCCTGGTGTTTGAGTAGGAAATCAACCCACTGTCCGACATCCTGCGCAATAGGCATATTTCCAGGGAAAAACAATATGACCGCATTCATGGCATATTGTGCTACCGGATCCATCAGGTCCCGTACTGGAATTCTCACCTCAAGGGCAGGTGCCTGACCATTCCAAGATTTTTGAACCTCTTCGAAGTCTTCATATAGACAAGTTTCGATTTCAGAAGCGCTCTCCGAAACACTCTCCATGGCTCTACGACTCTTGAAGACGCACGGGAACTCTGACTGCATCAACCAGACCACGACCGAGAGCTAAAGCAAATACTGTTTTTCCTTTTCTTTTTTTCTTTTTTTTTGGTAATTTGACGTTTTATCTATTTACAAAGACCTCAGAGATATGTACATGTCCCACAGAACTCATACATGTGCTAAAAAAATTTGCCTGCAATACTCTAATTTAAACTTTGTCTGTAATACTATAATTTGTGTGTAAATGCAAACTGTCTAACTTTGTTTCTGCAGCAGTTCAATCCAAATTTTGACAGCAACGAGCAGGTACTGGTTGTCTAAATCTGCAGGCCTGAATTACGTAGCCAGTTGTCTCCGCCTACTGGCTATGCGCAGTAAAACAGAGGCGTGCACAGAACCTGTTCCCTGTGTGGGGCAGCCTTGATACTCAACTGGCATTGTTTGTAGCTGTAGTAGTGATGGCTCATGCCCACTGACACTGGCGCCGGGCAAGAGGAGGCCCTCGTCTGCAACACAAGGCAGAAAGTCGCGCTGGGTAGAAGTCTCCCGCTAGTAGAGAATTGTAGCAGGGCGCAGAGGTCAGAGGGCTGAATTTCGTCAGGCGATCACCAACACACACACACACACATACACGTCACTCAATTACACTTCCACACACACACACAGATCTGTCGATGGCCTGGGCTCCACCTGGTGTCGCAGCAGAGAGAGAAACAGAGGGACGTGTTGCACAGAGAGAGAAAAAGAAGTAGTAGTATTTTCATGTCCTACTAAACCTAAGCATTTTAAAAAGATTCTCTCCATTTGCGCTTTTTCTAGCATTGACCAGACATACTTGTTCTAACTAAATAAATTCATTATGTCAGAATATTCCCACCCCCACCTACAATCCATTCTCCCCCTCATGCACACTGCTTGGTGCCCTCTCTTTCCTATCTCTTATGTGCCTTGCACAGCGAGCCCGTCGAGCTACCCACTCTCTCTCTCTCTCTCTCTCTCTCTCTCTCTCTCTCTCTCTCTCTCTCTCTCTCTCTCTCTCTCCCCTAGTGCAGCCGTTTTTTGACCTAGTAGACAACAATTTACTCTTTTGATCATAACTTCTTCATCCAAATTCCGATTTGGTGATCTATAACCTCAATCAAAGAGCACAAAGCCCTCTACACATTGATGTAAAGAAAAAAAAATCAAAGTTATGGAAGGCATTTTTGTAGCAGTATTTTTGAAGTAAACAGGTTCAGGAAAGTTGACTCTCATCTGTAATTTCACATACAATGTCTTTCGGCACTCTCAAGGGTTCTTCCTCTTCAACAAGGTCCACAACCATTGTGGAAAATTATCCAAATTCTCCTAAGTGTGGAGATTGCAACACAACCACCCAACCAATGACATCGGAAACCATGATCATGTCATACTTGGTATTGTTGCAAGAGATCATAAACAAACAAGGGAGGAGGCAAGTCCCTCGAGCAAATAGAGATGCGTGACCTATGAGATTGAGTTACAATTGAAAATATGCTTTTGGAATTGTAATGGATACCCATGGAATGCGAGGGTTGGCATTGATAAACTAACAAGCAAAGCTGATGTTGTACTTCTTGTTGAAACTTGAGAGCATGATACACAAAGGATTAACAACTTGGAGGATTACAATGTACATTCATTGATGTGATCAAAAGAATCTCAAGCAACGAAGAGGGCAAGGAGGGTAGCATGTATGGTTAAGAAAGGATTGAAAGATTTTGCATCAATTATGAAAGATGACAAGTACAAATGCTATGTATGGCTGGAAATTATGACACCAAAAAGAGCACCCATTTATGTACTCGGTTGCTACATTCCTCATCATGATTCCCCTTTTTATGTTTGCATGGATAGAGATCATCTATTTTTTGATTTAAAAGAGGACATTGCTTATTTCAAAGGCGAAGGTGATGTTATTGTATTTGGGGATATGAATGCTCGCACAAAAACATTGCAACATGATACTCAACGATTTGATATGCCATACATTTCAAGGGAGTTGGAGGAAGTTCACTTGTATGACCGTACTTCAATGGATGAAAAAGAGCCGGGTCACTATGGAAAGTTACTTTTACACATGTGTAATAGCACGGGTATGCTCATTGCCAATGGTGTATCTTTGTGGAGTGGAATCAATGGATTTACATGTAGGAAACATAATGGGGATAGTGTGATTGACTATATGCTACTCTCCGAAGCCATCATGTATCGCATAAAGAGCTTTATGTTTGGCCAATGGACCCCGGAATCAGACCATCGCACCTTATGTATTGACCTTTCATGTGGAGAAGCAACTAAGCATGATAATCTCAGCCAAAGGGAAGAGAAATTATCACTATGTATGGATTTCAAACAGGCACCAATGTACTTTGAAATGGTTGAGCAAAAGGTATGGATGATAAATCTTCAATATAACACACCATTGGAAACTAAATGGGAAGCTTTCAAGAAAGTTATTTGTTCTTGTGCCGAAGAATGCTTTGCCATAAAGCATCTCCATGGTATCAACAAAGATAGATCACGCAAAAGTTGGTTTGATAAAGAATGTCAAGATGCTCAAAAGTCCTTGATAAAGCTTGATACAACTATGGACAAAGACAACTATCAAAGTCATTTGCATACATACAAGGCATTGATTCAAAAGAAGAGAAGAAGATAAAGCAACAACTTTTTCAAGTCCAAGAAAAGGCACATTTATGTGGAAGATTTTGGAGAAACTTGAGGGGCAATCAGGTTGAGAATTTTGGTAACTTGAGTCTTGTGCATATGTACACACATTGTATGTGATTATATGAGCAAGAAAATGCTAAAAAATGTCATTTTATGGTTCACTCTCATGTATGCCCTCTTTTTTTACTAGGATGTGACTGCGCTGAAGAGAATGACAAGCGTGCAAAAGGACATACGGATTTTCATCAATACCATAGCACCATTGATCATCTTGTCACTCTTCCAATTGAGGTTATGGACATGGAAAGGGTTGTGGAGTACATGATAAAGATGCGTCAAAACCCCTCACATCGACTTCCTACAATTGCATGGAAAGCAAGCAAAAAAGTACAAAAGTTGCATACAAGTAAGATCTTGAGCACGGAATGGATGCAAGACATAAGATGTGGTTTGGGAGATGGGATGCATTACACTTGCTACATGATGCTTCAATTGGCTCCCAAGTGAATGAAGCTTTTCTACAACGCCAATGTATTACGGCTAGGGAGAAATCCGGTGGGTCACGCTTCATACATTACACCACCAACTACAAAACCATGTTCTTCGCTGAAAGAGGAAACCGTATTCACACTCACATGCTTGAGCCTATCTCCTTGTCGACAATACACACTATTGCAGCCATTCGGCTTAGCTCCCATTTCCTTCGATGCGAGATAGGGCGTTGGGGCGATGGAGAAGAGTCAAATTGAGTGTGCACATTATGCTCACTTCAAGTTCGAGAGTCTGAGTACCATACACTACTAGAGTGCTCGGCTTTTGGTCACATCCGAACTTGCTTCCCTCATATTTCCGGCGATGACTTAGACCTACACACTTTCCTCTCCCATTCGATATGGGCTCTCCATTGTGACTCTCATCCCCACAATTGTGGAGCATCGAGAGTCACTCATTAGCCATACACATACTACCTCACATGTAACTTTGGTCCCATAGGTCATATTTGACCTCCAGGATGATAATAAAATCTCTCTCTCTCTCTCTCTCTCTCTCTCTCTCTCTCTCTCTCTCTCTCTCTCTCACACACACACACACACACACACACACACACACACACTCTGTGTGTCGTAAGTCTCATGGCATGAGTAGCCAGGACCGAGGGTTGGAGTCTGGGAGGTGGAGGCAGGCAAGAGGGGGGGGGGGGGGGGGGGGGGGGGGGGGGGGGGTCTCTCTCTCTTTGTCTCTTGCGATGGAATTGGCGTGGAAAGAGGAGGGGAGGAGAGAGGAGAGAGATTCGAGGGTATCAGATTAAGGAATTGAATCGTTTTTTAGTATGTATGAACAATTGCAAAAAAAGGATCAAGAAGGGGAATCAGAGCGAGATGTTGGTTTTTTGAAGGGAAAGAAAGGGTTGGAGTCTGGGAGGTGGAGGCAAGCGGAGGGGGGGGGCTCTCTCTTTGTCTCTCGCGAGGGAACTGGCATGGAAAGAGGAGGGAAGGAGAGAGGAGAGAGATTCGAGGCTATCAAATTAAGGATCGCACTCTTATGCAACAAAATGTACGTCGCAAAGCATATGAGGAAAGAAGCAAGAAGGTTAAGGTGTCATCTCAAGAAGAAAAGCCACTTGAGGAGGATGCAAGTCCACCCAACAAATAGGGACACATGATCTATGAGATCAACTCACGCTTGCGAAGAAGCTTTTGGAATTGTAACAGGTATCCATGGAATGCGAGAATTGGCATTGATGAGCTTACCAATGACTCCAATGTGATACTTCTTGTCGGAACATGGGAGCATGATGCGCAACGAATTCTTGGATTTGACAAATACGATGTGCATTCTTTGATGTGGGCCAAAAATGCAAAGCAACAAAGAGACCAAGGAGGCGTAGCACGTATAACCAAAAAGGGTTTGAAAGATGTTTTCATTGTCAAAGAAGATAAGTATAAACGCTACTTATGGCTGAAAATCAGCCCACCAAATGGTCAAGTCGTGTTTGTGGCTGGTTGCACATTCCTCACTATGACTCCAACTTTTATGCTCGTATGGATATGGATAGAGATCAGCCCTTTGTTGAACTAGAGGAAGACATTGCTCATTACAAGGATCAAGGTGAAGTCATTGTTTTTGGAGACATGAATGCTCGCACAAATACATTACAACACGACACACAACAAGTCGACATGCCGCATGTCTCAAGAAGAATGGATGACTCATACATGTGTAATCAAAGTTCTAATGATACAAAAGAACTGGATCACTGTGGAAAGTCACTTCTACATATGTGCAATAGTATCGGAATGCTCATTGCAAATGGTGTATCTCTATGGTAAGGCACCAATGACTTTACATGTAGAAATCACAATGGCGATAGCGTGATTGACTATATGTTGTTCTCGGAAGCCACTCTAGAATGCATACAAAGCTTTACACTTGGTGAATGGAATCCGGAATCGGATCATAGGATGTTATGTATTGACCTCAAGTGTGGTAAACGGCCCGAGCACTTATATATGCTGATATGGTGGACCAAATGTTAAGCATGATAGAGCATCAAGAGAGCCCAACATTAGAATGCAAGTGGAAATTTTTCAAAGAAGTAATTTGCTCTTGTGCAAAGGAATGCTTTTCGGTGAAACACATGTCTTGCAAAAGGTCTAAGAAGGGTAGCACCAAGAAGAAATGGTTTGACATGGAATGTAGTCAAGCCCGAAAACACTTGCTAAGATTGGATGCAAGCAAAGACAAGGAAGTTTACTTGGAATTTTCACACACATACAAAGCACTTTTTTAGAAGAAGAGGAGAAGGTGAGAAGTCAAAAAACAATTTCTTTTAGCGCAAGAGAAAGCACATGCATGTGGCAAGTTTTGGAAAAATCTAAAAGGCAAGCGCATTCAGAGCTTTGGTGACTTGACTCTTGAGGATATGTATATGCATTGCAAGAACCTCTATGAGCAACCCAATGTTGATAAGATGGAGTGTTGTAGCTCCCTTCCGTTTATGTCTCCCTTCTTTACCATTGAAGATGTATGCCGCACCCTTGAGAAACTTGCTACTCGCAAGGCAGGGGACTTTCAAGGTGTCAAGGTTGAAATGATTAAATGGACAAGCAAGAAAACACAATATTGGATATGCGATATGTTTAACACTTCAGCATGGCATGCCTCATGATTGGAGTGCAAATTGGATCAAACCTTTGCACAAAGGAGGAGATGTAAGCAAAGTGAACAATTATCTCACTATAATGGTTGGTTCTTTGATGGCAGAGTTGTTTGGATGTATCATGGAGATGAAGATAAGTGAATGGGCTGAAAAGAATGGCAAACGTGAGCTTGGCCAAGCAGGTTTTCAAAAGCATCATAGCACTATTGATCACCTTGTCACTCTTCGAGTTCTTATGGAAGCGTCTTGATTGAAAGAAAAAAGTTGTATTGTTGCTTTGTGGATTTCAAAAAAAGCTTTTGACATGGTACCGTGAGGAAATCTTTGGAGACATATGCAAAGCCTTCAAGTGCCGAGAGAATTTATGCATGCAGTCTTTCGCATCTACCAAAAAGTGATATGTCAATTACATATGGGAGATGGAATTTCAGAATGTTTTGCAAGCACCATTGGTGTCAAACAAGGATGCCCACTTTCCCCAACCCTCTTTGGGCTACTCATTGATGAATTGGAATGCATAGTTCTTAATTTTATGTAGCAAGAAGGCATAGAAGAAGTTAAGATCGGAAATGCGGTGATCATGCTTTTGCTTTATGCCGATGATGTAGTGCTCTTGGCACATACCTTAGAAGATGCATAAAAGATTATGAGTGTCTTGGAACGCTTTTGCCAATATAGCGGGCTAATCGTGAATAGATCCAAAACCAAGGTTATGCTTGTAAAGACCCTCAATGAAGAAAATCCATGCATTGTATACAACAATGAGCACCTTGAAGTGGTAGATCACTTCAAGTACCTTGGCCTTGAGGTTCCATCCAATCATAAATGGAAGGATTGTGCAATGCGTCGCTTGGAAGCCGGAAAGAGGGCTTATTATGCATTTGAGAGCATGTGCAATGTTGGAGAGATCAAGTGCTGGGCTCTCAAAAAGTACCTCTTTGACACATTGGTGACACCGGTGCTTCTTTATGGAGTGGAGGTGTGGGGTGGAAGCATCGGGAAGTCTACTTGGAAAGAGTTTGATAATGTTAAAAAGCATTTTCTCACCAACTTTCTCCAAGTCAAGACACAAACACCCTACATGCTCTTACTTCTTGAGTCTGGATCGCTTCCCATTGAGGTCTTGGGCATGCAAAGGGTTGTGGAGTACATGCTTAAGACACAACGTAGCCCTTTGCATCCACTTCCTAGAATCGCATATGAACCAAGTCAAAAGGTCCAAAAGACATGCAAGAGCAAAATTCTAAGTTCGGGGTGGATGCTTGACATGAAGAAATGGTTTAGAAGATGGGATGCATGTCACTTGGTCAAGGATGCGTCGATCGACTTTCAAGTTAATGACGCCTTCTTACAATGCCAATGTATCACGGCTTGGGAGAAATCCAGAGGTTCTCGCTTCAGCCATTACACCACACACGTTGCCCCAAACTACAAATCTCTCTTCTTCTCAGAACGAGGTAACCGAACCCATCCCTATATCCTTGAGCCCATCCCGTTGAGTGCAATCTGCACCATTGCCTCCATTCGTCTTAGCTCCCATTCTCTACGCTGCGAGACAGGACATTGGGGCACTGGCGAGGAGTATCATTGACTTTGCACCTTATGCCCTCGTCAAGTGCGAGAGAGTGAGTACCACACACTACTTGAGTGCTCAGCTTTTGACCACATTAGGTCCTATTTTCCCCATATATTCAGCCATGAGCTCTCCCTACATTCCTTCCTCTTCCAACCACGATGTGGACTTTGTATTGCGACGCTCATTTCATCCATTTTTGAGCATCGAGAGTCACTTATGACCTCCACTCACACCACGTGACATGTTCATTTGTTCCCATAGGTCATATTTGACCTCCGAGGATGATAATAGAACTATCTATCTATTTATCTCTCTCTCTCTCTCTCTCTCTCTCTCTCTCTCTCTCTCTCTCTCTCTCTCTCTCTCTCTCTCTCTCTCTTACACATAGCAACGTAGGTACTTGTAAGGCCTTTATATAATTGTCAGGACAATGTAGGACCGGGCAGCCGGCCAAGGGCCAGGGACTGAATGGCTTAGTACGGCTAGGAGTCGAGGACCAGGCATGCGTTAAGGGGACCTACTTGCAAGGGCCAAGGGCTATAAGTAGGGAGGTTGGGAGGAAAACCACATGCCAGTCTACCCCTTGTCCTTTCACTGGTATCAGAGCTCAGGGAGGAGGGGGGAAGCTATGGAGGAGAAAGAAGTTGAGGGTTTGCATGATTTCGATTATCTCTCTTGCATGATTTTGATTAGCTCTCTCTCTCTCTCTCTCTCTCTCTCTCTCTCTCTCTCTCTCTCTCTCTCTCTCTCTCTCTCTCTCTCTCTCTCATCGGAGTTTTCATGGCAACCTCATTTGGAGAAGAGCCGACAAGTAGGCCGCAGGAAGCGACTCTTGCACACAGACGAGGCCGAATTTTGACATGCACAAAACTGCTCCATCTTGGGCTTGATGGATTCGCCAGGCAGTGAATAGCCTTTCTTATTTCTGGAGTGGGTCAAGAAACCCGGTGTAGCGCGAGTGTTGATAGAAAAATTTCCCTGTGCAGTAGACGTTGCCGCCATAACCAAGGTGGGAGTTTTTTTTTTCATTTTTTTAAAAAACCACTAGGGCCAAGGGACCATCGAGGGGGCCGCCTCAAGTAAGGCATGTCCGGGCTGACCGTCGCCATGGGCAAAGAACGGCATGCATGCACCTCGTACAAGCTTTGTTGCGCCATCGACAAGAAAACCATGCACGACAAGGTCGTGTTCTCCAAGAACCTCTATTAGTTTTTCGAGTTGCCGAAGCATCAACGGTGATGCAGCTCTTGCATTCAAGAAGCTGCGACGATATTGACGTGAATAATATTCATCGCTGACCTTCAAAGACAAGGTATGAATATTTGTTGCGCTTTTCTTGTTTAATTAGTTCTCAGTATGCAGTTGTCAATTGTTATACTGGAGCACGGCTCACTTGATCTCCAAGATGTTGTTCTAATCATTGAGCAAGGCTCATTCAGTACATACAAAACTGTTGTGTTACGTACAACACTCCAGAGTTAGCCCTTGAAACTTATTATCATGCATGGCATGTATATATCTACAAGGAAATGTCCCAAGCAAGGCTTTCATTTTTGTATTGCTAGAATCTGGAGTATGCTAGGAAAATATCCATTGGAGACATTTCTACAACTGTATGGTATGACCATTTCATGGTTGTGCCTAGGACGAGTTCTAGCTACAGTAAGGCAAGTGTAGGCAAGGCCTATAGTTTGTCATGCAAAATTGCAAACCATTTGTCCCAAGCACAAGGTGCTTCTGTGATTAGCAAAAGCACAACAAGCATGATTGTTCTCCATCATCAGTACGACCAGACATGCACGGCATGTATTGAAAAATTATCGTGCTATGTCTAGGCCGGACGTTTTCAATCAATCCGGATTTGCAAATAGCTTTTTCATGCTTCGATAACCGATTTCAGGTACGCTTTGTCGATGCATTACAATGATCCTACTCCATTGTATCCGCATAACTTGATCTACAATTAATTGTTGTATCTCTGCATAAAGTAATGTATGAAAATCAAACGATAATATTTCCATGCACCAGATGTGCGTGCAATTTAGGCACTCCAAGCACAAGCACAGCTTGTGACAGTTGTTTTAAGCATTACACTTTGGTTGGCATCGAACCAATGCTTAATTGCCAACATGGCTCAAGCATGACTTGAGTACCTGCAGTCCTGGTCTGCTGCACGGATCAATAGCAGTTCACTTTTGCTGCCCATGGAATCTCAAGGAGATTGGCACAACCTGTGGCGCGACTTCATCAAGGGTGAATAGAGCTCGGCATGGCCGACTTCTTGTCACTGCTTCCAGAAGCCGGCAACGATGCTCGCCACATGGCACTAGCCAATTTCAATAGAAATTGCTTGACAAGGTCAATTCTCGTTTGCCATGCTCTTTGTACGTCAGTACCAATATCTTTTTGGGCATCTTGCATCGAAGATTCCTGCAATTGGACTATGCTATGAGCATACATAATTGGCACAAAAATTGGCAATATGATTGCAGGTTATTTCATTACATACCTGACGGGTGTATATGATATATACAATAATTCTCTCTCATGCAACAAATAGGGCTATGAGCTACATTTGAGCGATTTTTTCCTTGACATCTAAAGACAACTGGTTACAGCAGGACAACCAGGTTAGCCAAATTTATGTTTTGTTTGTTTTTTCGAAAACATATTCACGTTGTTTGTTATGCAAAGCAAGGTGCTTTGCCAGTTCACATGAAGCAAGGCTTCTAAATCGTGTTAAGATACTGCCCATTGACTTGGCATCAAGGGCATGGGCATGCAAGTTTGGGGAACTGGTACAATCAAAAGTTTGTTCCCATTTTAGGCGTAGCGACATCACATTATGATGTATCACAACCACGACAGAATGTGCAAGGCACTTATGGTTTTGGCTCTCGCGCTTGAGGCAGTCACAGTAGCCAAGGGATTACAACCTTATATGCAAGGCATGCTAGCCAAGTGGACTAAACTCCACCACATCATGGATTACGCTTCCGCTATAACACCAGACACTTTGTCAAGGACAAGATAAGTTTTGGACTGTTTCACATACTTTTGGTTGCTGTCAACGCATAACAACACTACGAAGAACCTAAAAAACACGACCCCTGCAGGGTAGGTGGGTCAGGATATGTTTTGTGTTTTTTTGTTCCCTCTCTCGATGAGAGCATCATACAAGAAAAATGTGGTATGCTTAAAGAATAAGCTGCAAAACAGGCAGAAGATGCCTAAGCGCACACATTCTAGGTACACACTCTAGAAATTTATGAAAAGTTCCTCAGCCAGCATGCTCTTCTTCTCTCTCTTTCTTTTTTATCTCTAAGAATAATGAAAACTTGTGAGTCAACCTGAGCCAAAGTGCTATAACTCTCAGCTAAAAATTGGGCAAGATGCTATCCAAATTAGTCTTCATCGGCTCCACGATTGAACACTAATTGCCATAACGGCTATGACCACCCACGCTGGCTAAGATTCATTGTCAAATTTCGGGTAAGACCCAACTCTTGGCATTCCTTGGGTACTTGTTCTTAAGATCAAACAGATCTGCCCTGTGGAGTACACATCGAACACATCGACGTTAATGGACAAGCAAGAGTCTTATCATTACGAATGTTTAGGGTGTCATTTTTGCACTACATGCTTTTAGTGCGACGCTCAAGTTGAGTTTTTTAATCTTCAACTCACATTTGCTAATCTATACCACGGAATCTACAGGTAGCAAATAGTTGAGACAGCACGGCTGTTCATACGAGCTAGTCATATCACTTGGGTGGATTTCTTGATCTCTCTATAGCACTACGAGTGTCTATGGCATCACAATTTTGGGGTACGACCCAGCAGGTGTTTACTAAAGCATCCCATAGGCATTGAGGATCACAATTGATCTATCCAAGTTGTACTTTCAAGGAAAGACATCCGCAATCTACGAGAGGATAGTGGACAAATTTAGCTTTTCAAGTTGATTCTAATCATTTTTATACACGGTTAACTATGTTGATTACCGTTACCTGCTAGTTGAACGGTTTCTACAAGGGTCTTACTAAGGGGTTTGACTACGTTGATTCTACCCAACTGGCTTGGCTTGCGAAGGCAACACCTAGGTTTTCCAGTCCAATGTTGCTTGGTTTTTTCACAGGTGGGAGATGTGCTCCTGTGCATTTGAATACGGGTAACTAAACTTTCAGTTCAATCCCCAGGGCCATGCAAAGGGCATGTCGGAACAAGTATTTTGGGCCGTATTGTCTAATGTACATTTGGTGTTATGAACCCACTTGTCGGATTTGATTTGGCACATATTGTCACATGGGATACAACATGGTCTAGGGACTCAAGGAGTTCGGTTTAGCCAGTGTGGAGCAAGGCTAATGAGGGTCCCTCTCACTCCTGTCACACGGAGTATTTTGCAGTTACCTCCACACACAAGTACATCTTGTACTTGCTGGATGTCACTTTTTCGGCCATCCTTATTTGAGACATATTCCACGTGTGGCAATATGAGTCTCTGGGGTAGACACTGGCGCCGCTATTTCAATTATGTGTCGCAATGATGTCCCTAGGTGCTGGTCCCATCTGTTTTCTAGACCATTTTCAGCACGACGTATCAGGAGCAATTTCAGTGGCCAGAAATTGTCGGATACTTAGAATGACTTGTTAAGGTACAAGTGCTGCTAAACAACATTACAGATGGTTGTTTTACATATAGAAAGCTATGAGTTGTTAATGAAAAGGTTAAATTGTTTGTACCTAGAAGTGATCATTGTTTCACCTTCTATTGTGGTTCAGACATTTCAACAAGGCTTGCAAATGATTGCAACAAGTGAATGTATGTAGTTTCTTTTCAGAACTATTTCCATTCCTCTTTAATGTGTGCTAGGCGTATCACATTTTCCATAAGTATGGGTAAGGATGGTCATGGATATACAAGTTCAGGTCTGTTTTTTGCTAAATGCATGCATACTAGGTGTTATGGGCCCTAGTGTTTAGCAAAGGCTGATTTGGAACGACATGTGTATTCATCAAGTTGTTGCTTATGAAGCATTTTACACTCTAGGTATAGTATCTCTATGAAATTACTTTTAGTTCTACCAATCACCAATAGAGGTCATGGCTCGGTTTGGGTGCTTGTGGAATGTTGTACGATATTGTGATCCCCGTTTACCAGTCATCTGGGAAGACTGTCTGTAAACCATGGGGGAAACACACCTCAGTACTGTCAGTTATCCAAGTGGATAGGCACATTACAAAGTGTAATCTTGGGCTAAAGGATATGCAAAGTGCGCACATTAGCACAAAGCACTCCAATTAATAAGCATTTATTGCTCTTCTTGGAGTTTACTTACTATTAGTTAAAGCATGTTTTGCGACTAGGTTTAGTCTCTTCATGTATAAGTCAGGTTCTCAACATTGAACACTCGTTAGGGTGGGGTTGTTTACTGATGATGACAAAAATTGGAAACAAGTCAAGGACTTAAACTTGGCTAATGAGTTATGTCAGCAAGTTACCTTCATGGAAAGTGACAAGAGGTACTCTTTTTTGTACATCTCTGTTGTGATAAACTCATTTACCATGCTCATGAGCATTCTAAATGGAGTCTACACACTATGTTTGGATAGGAATCGGTACCATCAGATGGTTGCAAATGGACAACAATGTAGAAAATCAAGATGTTACTCTTGGTTTCATTGAACCTCCTACTGAACCGGGTTCCGCTCAAAGGATCCATGAGGGATGTCACGGTGGAAAACATTAGTGTTCTTATGAAGATACCATCACTTGTGTTTTTGCGGACGAAAACGCTTCTCCAAGAGGGGAGTAATGTCAGGACAATGGTAGGACTGGGCATCCGGCCAAGGGCCAGGGCTCAGTACGGCTAGGAGCCGAGGGCCAGGCATGCATTAAGGGGACCTACTTGCAAGGGCCAAGGGCTATAAGTAGGGAGGTTGGGAGGAGAACCACATGCCAGTCTACCCCTTGTCCTTTCAATAATGGCTCCTTCAAATGCACAAAACATTGCCCTAAATGAGCTAAAAGCAAATGCAAAGCAAAGGTAGAACTTTACCCAAAGAGCATAGCTTAGTCAGTTGAGCCTTCATGATGTTATGCCAAGATTGAGGGTTTGAGGCTTAGAGATTATGTTTGATGGTTGTTACCAACTTCTCCATTGGGGGAGTTGTTTCCATTGGATGCCCTTGGTGGGTGTGTATAGCAAGTCTGGTTATAAATACACAAATATGTGCAAAGTTTTCCCTTCTACCTTCCCCACACTAATGGTGGGGAAAAAGAAAAGTAGAACGTGTCATCTTAACTTTAACAAAATATCCAATGATATATAGAACAAGTGAACTAATCAAGTGTCATGTAGAGGTAGATAGTGAGTTGGCACATTGTTTCTTCAAAGTTTATAAAGAATGAAAATTTTGTAGTTTTTGATGATTTGAGTAGAATACCCTGTCTTAATAATCTATCAACCATTAGGGGTACTTCATTTGAATCTATGCATGACACTTATGTACAAGATTATGAATTCAAGAGTCATGGTTGCATATGCTTGAAAATTATTCTCCCACATTTTTGGAGTACACTATTCAAGAAAATTGTCTTTACTTCAAGCATAAATTGTGCATCGCACACCCTTTCTATCATTTGATCGTTGAAGAGTTACACAATCACTTTTTGCAATTATATTTCAAAACTTAAGTCGTCATTTTTTTTGGCCAACTGTGGAAAATGATGTTGAGTAGTATGTTTCATTTGTTTGATCTGTCAAAAGAATAAATATTTCATAGGTAAGAAATTAGATCTCTTGTATCCTCTCCTCATTCTTAAAAAACCTTAGGAGCTCATTTCAATGGATTTTGTAATTGGTTTTCCACTCATTGTTCATAAGCATGATACCAATTTAGACTACCATTGATCATTTTTATAAACAAGTATGTTTCATACCTTGCAACATGAAAACTCTCAGACCCGGGGGATTCACTCTATATACAAAACGGAACGCCATCTGCGAGCGAAAAACTTTGATAAAACCCCTATATACGACTCATATTAGGGAATATGACCCCCCTTTCTACACTTATAAAAAAATCAAGAAAGAAAACTATCATACCCCTATCTTACATATAAAATTTAGGTCTCACATGATCTAACTAAGTAAAACTAGTCAAAGAGTGTGTAGCATAGTGACTGGCAATGTACTGAGGAACCACTTCTATTGATAACTAGATGTACCCTCAATGTTTCTTAGTTTGACTTTATAAATATGTGCCCGATCAGCCTGCACTTTGGCTACTCATCCAATTCTGACCCATCCAAAGCTGGTGTAAATCAATCCTTAACCTACTCCAAATTAGCCCTTATCTATGATCGGCTTGATGCAAATTTGATGTGTGACCTGATAAAAAACTTTCCCAAAATTCATCCGAGGTCTAGTGCACACCGATGACCAAGTAATCAACCCGGGTCAGGTCCCCCTCCCCCTAAATATGATACCCCCTTCCTTATTTTTAAGCTTGAGAGATAAATTATTGGGGGCCTGCCCCTAACTTATACGCTTATTTAACTTGTAAAAAAATACCCCTCCCCTGCACTTACGTGGTACGATAATTTTTCCATGGTGAATCCCTCGGGCTCTTATATCACATCAAGCTGCACTAATACTCCTCAAAATTGTCTTTTTTCATCATGGTTTACTGAAGGTGATTATACTTGATTGAGATTCCAAATTTTGTAGTGATTTTTAGACTATAGTCTCTGAGAATCTTAGTACTACACCTGATCCTGAGTCGAATAGTCATATCGAAGTAACTAACAATCAATTATTATGGAAGTAACTAACAACACAATAATTTATCTACTTAAAGATTATATTCATTCTCAACCGGAGAAATTGGATGATTACCTGTATATTGTACATTTTGCTTAGTATAATTTACTTATAACATTACCATTCACTCAGCAATAGATAAATCTCAATTCAAAATTGTGTACTGTCATTCTCTTCCTACTCCTACTTCTCGTCTTTCTAATGTTGTCTGTTGTTGCTATTGATAATTTCACTATCCATTTTAATGACATTTATACAAGTATTCACTGTGCCATCAAGCATTCACAACAACTTTATACTAAGCATGCCAATAAGCAAAGCAAGGTAGATGTCTTTAAAGCAGATGATGATATGCTACATCGAATGGAGAAAGAAGGATTAAAATTTTCATACCGATGTTTTTGTAAAATTTGCTCCATGTTTTTATAGTCCTTTCAAAATATATGCTGTCATTAACGATGTTTCATTCCGTTTAGAACTACCATCACATTGACATATTCACAATGCATTTTACATAAGTCTGTTAAGACCTTTTCAAGGACCCCTATCTCCACACCTTACTTATGAGGATCCACTTCACTTGTAGATCAAGAAGAGCAACTCATTCTTGCACAAATAATCAATCATGAGACCAACACTGCACACACTGAGACAATTTACAATAGATATCTCTTGACTTTAAGGGCTATCTTAGGGGATGCCTGCAATTTTGTTTGCAATTTTTCAGCTCTTCCTCACATTTTCCATCACTTACGATCCACTTGATTCTCTATTGAGCAGCTAAGGAAAGTTGCAATCCATGGTGGAAGGGATGCTATGACATTGGTCACCCTTTTGTTATATGTGGTTACCATCACGATTGGGATAGTTAGGTTTGTAATGGTTAATTACTATTGTTGTCTTTATTCTTTATCTAATGGTGAGTTAATCCTCTATAGATTGGAATCGAGGAGAAGGTTCTAACAGAGTCAAACAATAAAACCAATAAATCCATCTTGGTCATTTATTTTCACCACAAGTGTTCTTAGATATTTTATTTCTGCCATTAATCCTACAAGGTTCATTTTGTATATAGGTGGTGAGAGCCAACCCCTTGATGGTATGCAATAAGTGGTGAAAACCACAAGCAAACTCTAGTGTAAAAGAGGGACTCTAATTTCGATGCTACTTTAATTTAGTAAAAATATTGCATACCTAACTCCAAAAGTGCGCCATGGAGTTTGGGGCTAAAATTTTAGGCCTTCTTATGCAGTATTCTCTCTCTCTCTCTCTCTCGTGTTATGTTTGGTGTGTGTGCAATCTGTAAGGCTCCTGTTAAGGCGGATGATGATTAGTCGCATGCATGATTAAGGCTTTAAATTAGTGCGATAATCTAATAATTGATGTGGGCAACACAATTACAAAATAACACAAACTAGGTAGATTGATAAGATACGCGTTTGTACAATGAATTGTGTGCTTATATAGCACTTAGGAGAGTGTAGCATCAAGACACATATTAAGCCACATGTCCTAATACATGGCATAAGAGGTGGCAGTCTTAGGTGAGAGGTAGTGGCATGTAGGTAGCACATAATAGTCATGTAAAGTGTAGGGTTGCTTCCCACTAGAGTGTGTAAGTGTAGCACCATTAGGAGTAGTTCACATAGGCATAGGATGGATGTAGGTTCAAAACCCTAACAATCGCCCCCTTAAACCTCATTTCATCCTAGGATTGCCCAAGATACATCATGCCTGGATCTCAATGGATTCAACAGGTCATGGCTCATACAAGGCTTTCTAAGGTAGATGCATGGGGGACTTTTATTTCTCATTAATTTAAAGGATTTTTCATTATGATCATTTCTCTTTAAGCTATACAGCTACTCATGTGAGCTAAGGTGCTCTAGGACAGTGAACAACAGTTTGTAAGTATCCTCCAAATTTGTCTCACACAGGTGATAAATGTTATATGCCTCGCCTAGTCAATTGGTGACAAACACACAGATTCGCCGATTTAGGCAGTGTGTAGATACTCATCCTGGTGCACATCCACCGATTTAGGTAGTGTGTAAATGCTCACCTTGGTGTAGATTCGCCGATTTAGGCAACACCAGCTATCTGTGCAGATCTGCCGATTTAGGCAGCACACTGACAACTTGCAAATTCACAATTGTAAATGCAGATCCGCCGATTTAGGCAGCATTAGTGCAGATTCGCCGATTTAGGCAGCACGTCTTATTGGTGTAGATTCGCCGATTTAGGCAACACCGATCACAAAATCATGCTGCAGTGACTGGCCACCACTGTAACTGGTATGATTTTGTTACCCGGGTATAGAAAATGAAAGATATTTTGGATTTGGAATTGGTATATGATGATTTTCTATCACGACAGTATTTATGAAAGTGAACTTGAGATTGATGAGAATTGATGAGTGTGACCAATGATATCCTGATTTATCAGGGTATGACATATATTGCTTATTCTAGTGGTATGGGACACTAGAATAGGTAGTATGTGGATGGAGGCGCGCATAAGCAATATTGTCTAATTTTATTAATTTTGTTACTATTTGATATAGATTTCTAATCATTGTTTTTGACAAGTATTATTTGCAGATTTCTATCTTCGCAACTGAGGACAGTTGCTTTCCAACGGAGAGGTATGTTATGGAATTGATATTTTATTATTTGTTGCAGCTAACAGGTGGAAAAAGACTGGGACCGAGCTAGACCTATGCGAATGAAAGTATATACATTGTACATTTTATTATTCAAGTGCTCTTTTATGAGCTTTGGCCATTTATGACCGGCCGGCCAGTTTGTACTCAATTTGACCATTTAAGAAATCTATAAATGAAATACGTGCAAGAGGGAAATGGTCACTCTTGCACGGGGGGAGATTGCACCCAGTGTCTGTGTACTTCTTCTCCCCTCTCTTCTCTTCTCTCTCACCGTGCCAGGAGTAGCACTCCGCTTTAGGAGGTGCGCCTGCGCGTGCTCTCTCGCTCTATCTCCCTCTCTGTCTCTTTCTGCTCGTGTGCAAGGATGGTTGCCAGGTATGCAGATTTGTGTGTTTCATCGTCTATAGTATCTAGTTTTGGTATTCTGCAGGGCTCTCCGCGCTCCTTTGTAGCAGCACTGCTACAGACGGAGGCGTGGAGTTCCCTGCAAAATACCCGAAATAGATACTATAGACGATGAGACACACAAATCTGCGTACCTGGCAACCATCTTGCACATAATCAAATTACACACGAGCAGAGAGAGACAGAGAGGGAGATAGAGCGAGAGAGCACGTGCAGGCGCACCTCCTAAAGCGGAGTGCTACGCCGGCACGGCGACAGAGAAGAGAGGAGAGGTGAGAAGAAGAACACAGACACTGGGTGAAATCTCCCCCCGTGCAAGAGTGACCATTTACCTCTTGCACGTATTTCATTTATAGATTTCTTAAATGGTCAAATTGGTTACAAACTGGCCGGCCGGACATAGTTGGCCAAAGCTCATAAAGAGCGCTTGAATAATAAAATGTACATAAAATATGATATCCTTTTGCAATAGCTTAGCTCGGTCAAGCCTTTTCCACCTGTCACAACTGCAATAAATAATAAGATATCAATTCCATAACATACCTCTCCGTTGGAAAGCAACTGTCCTCAGTTGCGAATATAAAAATCTGCAAACGATACTTGTCAAAAACAATGATTAGAAATTTGTATCAAATAGTAAAAGAGAAATCCATAAAATTAGATAACATTGCTTATGCCTTCCGTCATCCACATACTACCTATTCTAGTGTCCCATACCACTAGAATAAGCAGTATATGTCATATCCTGATGAATCAGGATATCATTGGTCACATTCATCATCAATCTCATAATGTCCAGTCTTATCACATAAACACTGTCGTAATAATCACCAGATACCAAATCCCAATTCAATTCCAATTCCACAATATAAGTCCAAATCCAAATCACTTTCATTATATACCCGGGTAACAAAATCATACCAGTTGCAGTGGTGGCCAGCCATTGCAACATGATTTTGTGATTGGTGTTTCCTCAACCGGCGAATCTACACCGATAAGATGTGCTGCCTAAATCGGCGAATCTGCACTAATGCTGCCTAAATCGGCGAATCTGCATTTCATATTGTTTAAAAATCATGAATTTGTAATTTATCAATGTGCTGCCTAAATCGGCGGATCTGCACCAAGATGAGTATCTACACACTGCCTAAATCGGCGAATCGGTGTGTCCGTGACCAATGGACTAGACAAGGCATAACAAAGAAAATAAAAATAGTTACTATGTTGACATCGCAGTGCAGTATATCAAAGGCACTTAAAAAATTGTTGCGCACTATCCCCAAAACACCGTGGCTCACATGAGTAGTTGCAGGGCTTATTGACAAATCATCAAAAAGTACTTGTAGTACAATTAGAAGCCATGATCGAAGCATTTGATGGAGTCTTCAGTGAGCAAATAATGTAGAGAAATGAAATTTAAAAATAAAAGTGATGTATCTGAGATTCCATTTTATAAGTATTAGTGATGACATGAGAGGTGTTGGGTTGCCTAATCTATAAAAGATTGTCGGTAAAGCGATTATGAAAAGGGGAGTGAGGTTAATGTACATACCTTGAGGGTACACTGCATCAAAATTATATGAGCCAGTGTGTTTGTGGAGAGAGATATGATCATAACTTGCATCTGAGGCGTGTCAAACAGATTTGTAGAAGCTAAGGAGAACTGCGACTATCAAACTTGCACCATAGTATAATTAACAATTCCAAAATATGTTAATTTTGTGTTAGTAATGTGGAATAAGATACAAGACTATGTTGTCTATTGAGAATTTGATTCAAGATTAGTGTGCGATCACATATTAAGAACATATAGTGTTAGCACGTTGATTCAACAATCGCAAAATAAATTAAATGAAGCTGGAACACAAATTAAAAGTAAGCCATAGCCCTACGAAAATGGAAATGTGAGAAAATGTTGCAGTCGTAACGAAATAGCACAAATAGACAAAAGCCACGAACAAGGAAGAAAAAAAAAATGTAGGTACGGAGATCTAATTGGATTTTATAGTGCAATATGGGAGATAAAACTCATGGTTGTTTGATTTAAATGTGTGTGTATGCGTCCGTATATCATCGAAATTGATAAATGAGTGTGTGTGGGTACTGGCTGATTACAGTTCGCGTGCATGTGTGGGTGAAGTGGTTGGTGCACGGCAGACTACTCGTGGTGGTTGGTGGCTAGGCCCATGACATAGCGAACACAGGAGGGTTTGAGAGTGAGA
Source organism: Adiantum capillus-veneris (assembly GCF_014529385.1). NCBI lineage: Eukaryota > Viridiplantae > Streptophyta > Polypodiopsida > Polypodiales > Pteridaceae > Adiantum > Adiantum capillus-veneris. The sequence continues at coordinate 27,754,197 of NC_140941.1, forward strand.
GTGAGACAACTGCATGGCATCAGCCACGCTCCATCACTCATTCTGAAAGAATGTAGGTGAAGTTTGCACCACCCAATCGCTAGCAGTGGTCAACTGGAGAGAGAGAGTTCCATTTTCGCTGGTGGCTGAGACTCGCGGCGACTGGCAGAGAGTGAGAGAGAGCGAAAGACGTTGCAACTTGCGGCTGCATGGGGAGGTGGTTGGTGGTTAAAGGAGGGGTGGGGAAGAGTGTGTTCCGTGAAGCTGCATGGACATCAAAAGGGTGGTCAGTGCGACTGCGACTCCGAGGGTTGGTGGGGATTCGAGAATGTGCCGCAGGCAATATCCAACCACATAGCTGGTAAGTGAGGGTCAAGGGAGAGAGGGAAGGAGTTTCTGCGACTTTGCAGGAAAACGTCGAGGCCAAGGGAGAGTGGGAGGTAGAAAGGTAGGTATGCATGCAGTAGGCGTGCGCCAGCGGCCACATAATGAAAAATGTGTGTCTGTGTACAATTAGTTGGTCGACGGGCCGCGGCTGTTGTTTCTGGTCAGGACAGCGTGTCGGCCGTATGGCCCTATGAGCTTGTGTTTCTGGCGTCCCCACAAGCTTGCATTGCTCACGATGATGAGCAAATCTGCTTGCACGATGTTGAGTGCGAGCGTTGGATGCCTCGCATGCCTCGCATATCGTCGGTAGACAGTGACCCGCTATAAGATTATATTGTAATTTTATTGTTTCTAATTTATTATTAGTATTTTAATTAAAAAAGCCTCTTGGAGGTGGTTCCGACCGTTGTGAAAATGTGATCCCTTCCCTTTGGAGATCATCCAGCCTTGCAGGAGATGGTTACTACATAAGAAATTTTATTTTGAATGTTGTGTCCAATTGGTATTCTAGTTCCTCTTCCTACGAATACGCAAGGTATACGAAGCTCAAAACTTCTCAGACTCCATCTTCAAGCGTGTTGAACATCATTCATCTTTCCTACCTCTGCTACTGCAATATATCTAGTACTTTCTAAATTCTCTCACACACGCATATATCTATATATATCAGATTCAAATAACGCCCATAGTCGGATGTGATCACACGACTATATTAAAGAGTTTATTTCAATACAATCAATTGCCATGTTAATAATATCTAGGATTTCCTAAGTGTTGAGAGTATCATTATTCTTATTGTCCTATCAATGTTTGCTTGCTATCATCACAAAGTTAATAAGGGTTATTATGAATTTTTCCCAGTGATATATAACATTAGGGGAATTTTTTTTTATAAATAAACTAAAAAATCATATAAAACAAAATAGGAGTATATAATTGTACTTATCTGTGTTACACAATTGTGAAGAGCTATGTTGTTAGAAGATCAATCTTGCATGGAGTGTTTTTCTTGTTACCAACAACGTGTCCTCGGCTCTGATACCACTGCTACAGACAGAGGCGTGGAGTTCCCTGCAAAATACCCGAAATAGATACTATAGACGATGAGACACACAAATTTGCGTACCTGGCAACCATCTTGCACATAATCAAATTACACACGAGCAGAGAGAGAAAGAGAGGGAGATAGAGCGAGAGAGCACGTGCAGGCGCACCTCCTAAAGCGGAGTGCTACGCCGGCACGGCGAGAGAGAAGAGAGGAGAGGTGAGAAGAAGAACACAGACACTGGGTGCAATCTCCCCCCGTGCAAGAGTGACCATTTCCCTCTTGCACGTATTTCATTTATAGATTTCTTAAATGGTCAAATTGGTTACAAACTGGCCGGCCGGACATAGTTGGCCAAAGCTCATAAAGAGCGCTTGAATAATAAAATGTACATAAAATATGATATCCTTTTGCAATAGCTTAGCTCGGTCAAGCCTTTTCCACCTGTCACAGCTGCAATAAATAATAAGATATCAATTCCATAACAGGAAGAGATCGCAAAAAGTAGCGAAGTCAGACCCCAGTTCAAAGACCAACATAAGGACTGGTGACGACCCCGTATATATGAACAACACTGAAGAGGATTCTGATTTAGGTGAAACCATGGAGACCAAAATGACCACTAAGATAGAAACCAAAAAGGAAGATCTTCATGAGCCACAATTGCTAGGATCCAAGAAGAAGATAGGAACTTATCCAAACCCTATAGAGGAGATTGAGCGAGTCAAGCAATTAAGGAGTTTGGTAGAAGATACCCAAAGGGATCTAGAACCAGCACCTAGGCAGATCCAGATTATAGACACCGTGTTACCTACGCAACAACAACCTCACCAAGTCCATACACCCTTAGCCATACCTAGTGTCATCCAAGAAGAAAGCGACTTAAAGTCATGGGAAAGTGGGCGTACGTATTTCTTGATGGAAAGAATGTTTACAGAGGGACTACCTGATCCTATAGAAGAAACGGAGATCCCATCTTCCGCACGTCAAGGGGCTGAAGCCCAAAAGGTGCCATTAAACATTTCCAAATTGATGGATTTCATGTCTTCAGAAATTAGAACCCCCATCATGTCCAAACTATATAAAGACCTTGAGCTAGTCTCAGCTCTTCAAGCCTTCCTCAATGGAGAACTGAAGTTTGGGCTACCACAATTTGCACAAATGGATGGAGCTGGGGAGATGCCAATAGAGGAGGAACACTTAGATCCACAACCCAACCTATATGAGAACCTTGTTATAGAAATACCTGTTAACAAGTTGGGATAATTTGAGGGTGATGAATCCAATGCGCCATACCAATCACTACTAAGGGATTAACTGTGAAGGGAATCCTTGATGGTGGTGTTGGGGTTAGCATTGTGACTAAAAATTGCTAAGAAACTATGGGAAGAACTCACCTTATAACCACAATCATAGTAGTGAAGATGGCCAATGGGTCTATTGTTAAACCTATTCGGATGCTAGAAGATCTCAAGATCAAGGTCTTTGGACATAAAATAAGAGTTACCTTCATTTCTCCAAGCACACTCTGGCATCTGAGATGATCTTAGGACGTCCTTTCATGAGGGAAGCAAAAATGGTGCATGAATGGTCTAAAAACCATGTCTACTTGCAGTTCCAAGATTTTGTTATTCGAGTAGATCTTGTAGCTGGTCGAGCACATCCTCTAGGAAAAAGGTTTATAATTGATCATAGATCTGATACCACAGTTCACTCGGCTCCATTGCAGTATTGTTACACGTGTAAAGCGAACACTGATGTTGGGGAAGATTCTCCTTATATGGATGTACTACCTGGGACGACTGAGTCAGACAATGTGGATTGGGTCCACCTAGCAGCAACCATAGACACTTGGGAAATAGGGGGACGACGTAGGTAACACCTGAGGGGGATGAAATGCCCGTACCCTTAAATATGCTACAAGCAATGCATATAGCTTCTGATAAGACTCATTCTAATATAACGAAGAAAACATACAAGTGGGTCCCTAAAGCTTCTTTAGCGACCCTAACTAGTGCTAAAAAATAGAAGCCTTGTAAGAAACATCCCACTCGCTCCAAAAAATGTAAGGAAACGTACCGATGGATTCCTAAACGACTATTGGAAGCCCAAGGCTAGTATAAAAGAAATGATCAACTTTGGGTGCCAAAACGTAAATTGTGCTCTTACTTGTCACCGGGCCCATGTGAGCTCAATCATGTGGCTCCAAAACAAATTGAAGATCGCGAAAAGGAAAAAATCACGGAATGCTACACACCCGCTCCAGAGCTAGTTTGGGTACCGAAGAAAGAACGATTTGTTCCACCTAACTCAGGAACAATGAAATCAAACGAAGCTTCTTGCTTTTCGTGTAGTTCCTATACGGAAATAGAAGCTTCGACACAACCTCCACCTACCATTGTACATATCCATACAAGCAAAAAAGAGTTTGCACCTCCCGTTGTAAGTTCACCATCTACAACAATGTTGCAAATAAAATAATGGGAGAGTACCTTACCACCCTTGCAACTAGATGAAACGCATAGGGCGGTCGAAAACTATTGGTTAAAGCCTTCACCCATAACAACTTGGGACAATTGGTTTCAAAAGGTGACGACATCATTCCAAAAGGTATGATCTACCCAAGGAAGGGGGGGAGTGTTTGCTGACATCCATCTTCACTTGCTTCCCTCTCAACCTTCCTCCTTGACCTCTTAATCTCCAATCTTAGGGAATGTATATATAAAGCCTTATACTCACAAAAAACAAAAATAATAAAGAGCAAGAGCAATTAGCAAACGAGTATGCACAATAAAAGTCAAAACATTGACCCAGACCTACACATTCATATCCGGTACACTGAAACAGAAACCTATGTCATCAAACACCTTTGATCCTCATCACTCGAGTGATGGAGGGTAGGTAGGACTAGTACGATAGGAGTGTTTCTATTCTAGAGTTTAGTGATTAACAAAGTTCTTTCTTCTCACTGATGTGCCTCCTAGAGGTATTCTTTGTGTTTCCTAGTGTGTACAGGAACGTGTTGTTGTTGTTAGGATTTTCACCTTCATGGAATCTTTTTCTCGTTCACACTTCAAATCAAGCGTGACCATCAACACAAACAGGTGTTTCTGGTCCATTAGCATTGCCCCTTATCTTTTTGCATCCATGTTTGTCTGCTTTAATTGTGATTGGTAGCATAATATCCAACGCATTTGCTTAGTATCAAACATTAAATTCAATGTAATGTTTTTGTCATAATCACTTGTCTAGGTTTAAAAATCAAGCAGTCTGACTAAGCTAGTTTGACCAAGCTAGGCGTTAGAGATCTTCTCTTAATACCATGGGGAATGCCTTCCTAATTATCAATGTTTACTTAGGTTCTTAATCCAATTTAGGCAGCATTGTGTGAAATGTACCAGGGCTTTCGAGTGGGCTTAGTCCCTATTGACCTTTAGCTTAAGTATTATAAAGGGAGTTTACTAGTGTGATGAGCCTGGGGAGGGTAATAGTGTTATATGACCCCCCAAAGTTACAAAATTAAAATGTTGAAAACGAACAAACAAAAAGTCAAAGTGCCACAATGTAAAATCTTAAGCTGGAAGAGAAATCTCAGCTTGATTTGGTACTCCACTCACATGTATCGCCTATGGTACTAGATCCCTAGAGGTTCCCATTGTGGGCGCATTTCCTTGAAAACCAAAAAACCCAAGGCATACAAAATAAGCAGACACATCAAAATTGAATCACTGTGAAAAGACTTTGGGGGGTCAAAGAAAAGGTAATCAGTCAGGCGATGATTTCATGAGAAATTCCTTTTATCGTAGCTTAACTACAAGGTCTTCTAGGTATAGCCTCTAGTCAGCCCTCGGACATGAAATACTTGGCTCTCGCAATTAAACAACTTAATTGACTAGAGAGAATTAAGAAGCTTGCACCATGTTATTAATAGTCGATCTTTAATGCCTTTCGATCATTAAATTAGTGACCCCATACTTGTTTAATTTTTTTATCTTTACAAGTGTTTATGCGTTTGATTATATTGCAATTTAATGTTTATTTGCTGACAAATGGTTTAAAATTATGTTACCAATCAAATTGTCTGACTACAACTGCATATGCTTTTTAATTGTATATGAGAATGCAATTACTATGCCAATGTTGTTTGATTTTGTAGTGACTGAAGAAGGCTAAGGACATTCATCTCAAATGCTCTTCCACCTTGACAAACGAGCTTCAATTCAATAGCTTTCGAGGATGGAATCTGCATCAGGAAGGGGGCATGTTAACCCTCACGTACGTTCCTATCACCTAAGACGGACGCCTTATTATTTATTTGGTAGAGTTAGGTATCGGGCTTGTCGGTCCAATAGGAAAAAGGTAAGAGTGATCGCCGATGAGAGGTGCACTCTAACTAGAACATTCAAGGGATTAGTTGGCTAAGCATGGGCGCCCAAGTGTGAATGGGATGAGCTCATATAAAAGTCAACTAAACCTAAAATTCACTCATTCTTTCATTTGTGCAGTTGAAGAGTGCTCTTGCACCATCTCCATCTTCTTCTTCTTCACCTCTTTGTGTGTGTGTGTGTATGCGAGAGAGAGAGAGAGAGAGAGAGAGAGAGAGAGAGAGAGAGAGAGAGAGAGAGAGAGAGAGAGAGAGAGAGAGAGAGAGAGAGAGCATTGCAACTACGGCACGGTGGTGGCAAAGCGGTTGAGCACGGGGCAGCGGCGGCTCCTTCTTCTTCGTGGCAAGGAATCCTCCACAACAGCAAGTGTAGAGCGGTGAGTGACACACCATCGCCACCTTTGAGCTTACTAGTTTAGGCTAGTTGCATGCTTGGAGCCCTTTGTGGCTCGCACATAGTGTATCGGGAAGTTCCTTGCATTGACACGTGCGTGAGACATGCACAAGACTCAAAGCTTGTGGGAATGAGACCTTGGAGCCTTGTGAACAACGAACTACGTTGATTTGGGTCGTGGGAGAAGCCCCTTATGTGGCTTATTGAAAGCTAGGTTAAATTAGTTAACTAGTTTCAACATATGCTACCGCGTGTTGATGATGAGGTTACAAGCATCGAGTGTTTTGGGCTAGGAGCGATAGCTAGCCTGTGTAAGGTCAGTTACAACTTGGTTTGTCTTTGGTTTAGAGCTCAATTGAGCCTGATGACGTTGTAGAATTGCGGAATGTGAAATTCGCCTAAAGAGTGGAGTAGAGAGGATCAGCAACACGCAAGAGCAACAGTTGATGATGATACCTTAGCTTCGGATCCAAAAAATTTTAAAACAAGAAGGGCTTGAGTGATGATCTGCGGAGGTTGGCAAGAGGATGCCCTCCTTGTGTGAGCGCCGCTGGCAAAGTGGTGGTAGACAGCAGCACTGCTTTGTACAGATCCCGAATATGAGGGAGTGGTAAGGCAACACAGTGGGCAAAAAATATTGATTGCGTGCATAAAAAAATATATGCAATGGTAGAAGGCGGTTGTGTGCATCAATGCTTGGGCTATTTATAGTTTCAACGGTACGTATGTGTAGCACTGCCAAAAATCCACCCGAGCATAGGTTTAGAAGTGTTGGTTATGTATTGCGCCAGTTGATGGAGATAGGGGTATGCTGAGTAGAATGGCAGCAAAACTCAGGCAAGCTATATGTAGTTGGGTCCATACTCAGGCAGCTTATTGCACAAAGAGATATGTTGTGAGGCTTCATAGTCAGTGGATAAGGGCACATGCAATTGCATTGCGTTGAGGGCTGCCGGGTGAGAGAAGCCAGTGATGGCTGGTGTGAGTGTGAGGTTGCAAGGCAGGCCTTATGAGCAAGGGACGGGGGTTTGGTAGTGGTAGACTTCTAAATCTTTGGCTTTGCAACTAGAAGGCTATAAGGAAAGCTCACAAGGACCAACAATACTATCTTCTCCTTTTTTTTCATTAAATGAAGAACTACAAAGCTCTAACACTTGCCTCCAAAATCCTCACTTTTGTGCCACTTAGCATGAACTGAGTGAAACAACTCACTCAATCTAAAAATATAAACACATCACAATATAATATTTATAATAAAATACTTTAATAGGTAAACAAGCCTTACCTTATGCTCTGATACCACTTGTAAGGTTTGTGTTAAGATGGATGATGATTAGTCCCATTCATGATTAAGTCTTTAAATCAATGTGATAATCTAATAATTGATGTGGGCAACACAAATACTAAATAACACAAAATAGGTAGATTGATGAGATACGTGTTTGTACAATGAGTTGTGTGCTTATATAAGACTTAGGAGAGTGTAACATCAAGCCACATATTGAGCGCCATGTCCTAATACATGGCATAGGAGGTGGCAGTCTTAGGTGAGAGGTAGTGGCATGTAGGTGGCACATAATAGTTCTGCAAACTGTAGGGTTTCTTCCCACTAGAGTGTGTGAGAGTAGCACCATTAGGGGTAGTTCACATAGGCATAGGATGGAAGTAGGTTTAAAACCCTAACACGATCTCATGACCATCTTTGCTCTTGTGCGCTCCTTGCCGCACTGTCGAAGCAAGGGACTTGCCAATACACCGTATGCGAGCCACAAACGGCTCCAAGCACACAACAAGCCTAAACTAGCAAGCTCAAGAGAACAAAGGGTGTGTCACTCACCGCTCTACGCTCGCCTTCGTGGTGGATTCCTCGCCACGATGAAGAAGAAGCTGCAGTCGTGCCGCGCTCAACCTCTTCGCCGCCGTCGTGCCTTCGTAATGCTCGATCGCACACACACTCTCCCTCTCTCTCTCTCTCTCACACACACACACACACAAGGAGGTGAAGAAGAAGAAGATGGAGATGGAGCAAGAGCACTCTTCTATTGCACAAATGAGAGAATGAGTAAAAATTAGGTTTAGTTGGCTTTTATAGGAGCTCACCCCATTCACACTTGGGCGCCCATGCTTAACCAACTAATCCCTTGAATGTTCGTGTTAGAGTGCGCCTCTCATCGACGATCACTCTTACCCTTTTCCTATTGGTCCGACAAGCCCGGTACCTGACTCTACAAGTAAATAATACAACGTTTATAGATCATAGGATGTCCGTGTGCCGTGAGGGTTAACATGCCCCCCTTCCTGATGTAGATTCCGTCCTCGGAAGCTATTGAGTTGAAGCTGGTTCGTCGAGGTGGAAGAGCATTTGAGATGAATGTCCTTAGCCTTCTTCATTCACTGCAAAATCAAACAACATTGGCACAATAATTGCATTCTCATAAGTGATTAAAAACCATATGCAGTTTTAGGTAGACAAATTGATTGGTGAAAGAATTTCAAACAATTTGTTAGCAATGAACATTAAATTGCAATGTAATCAAATGCATAAACAGATGTAAAGGTAAAAAATTAAACAAGTCTGGGGTCGCTAATTTGACGGTCGAAAGGCACTAGAGATCGAATATTAATACCATGGGTAAGCTTCTTAATTTTCTGTGGTCAATTAAGTTGTTTAATCGCGAGAGCCAAGTATTCATGTCGAGGGCTGACTAGAGGCTATATCTAGAAAACTTTGTAGTTAAGCTACCATAAAAGGAATTTCTCATGAAATCATCGCCTGGCTGATTACTTTTTCTTTGACCCCTCAAAGTCTTTTCACATTGATTCATTTATGATGTGTGTGCTTATTTTGTATGCCTTAAGTTTTTTGCTTTTCAAGGAAAAGCGCCCACACTAGGAACCTCTAGGGCTCCAGTACCATAGGCGATACATGTGAGTGAAGTACCAATTTAAGCAGGGATTTCTCCTCCAGCTTAAAATTTTACATTGTGGCACTTTGATTTTTTGTTTGTTCATTTTCAGCAGTTTAATTTTGTAACTTTGGGGGGTCATATAACACTGTTACCCTCCCCAGGCTCATCACATTAGTAAACTCCCTTTATAATACTTAAGCTAAAGGTCAATAGGGTTAAGCCCACTAGAAAGCCCTAGTACATTTCATACAATGCTGCTTAAATCGGATTAAGAACCTAAGTAACCATTGCTTATTAGGAAGGCATTCCCCATGGTATTAAGAGAAGATTTCTAATATCTAGCTTGGTCAAACTAGCTTAGTCGGACTGCTTGATTTTTACACCTAAACAAGTGATTATGACAAAACATTACATTGAATTAAATGTTTGATACTAAGCCAATGCGGTGAATATTATGCTACCAATCACAATCAAAGCAGACAAACATGGATGCAAAAAGATAAGGGCAATGCTAATGGACAAAAAACACCTGTTTGTGTCGATGGTCGCGCTTGATTTGAAGTGTGAACGAGAGAAAGGTTCCATGAAGGTCCAAATCCTATCAATAGCAACACGCTCCTGTACACACTAGAAAACAAAAGGAATACCTCCAGGAGGCACATCAGTGGGAAAAGAGAACTTTGCTAATCACTCAACTCTAAAACAGAAACTCTCCTATCGTACTAATCTTACCTACCCTCCATCATTCAAGTGATGAGGATCAAAGGTGTTTTATGGCATAGGTTTTTGTTTCACTGTACCAGATGTGACATGTGTAGGTCTGAGTCAATGTTTTGACTTTTAAGGTGCATACTCGTTTGCTAATTGCTCTTGCTCTTGTTTTTTTTTTTGTTGTGAGTATAAAGCTTTATATGTACATTCCCTAAGATTGGTGATTGAGAGGTCAGGGAAAAAGGTTGAGAGGGAAGCAAGTGAATGATGACTGTCCACAAACACTCCCCCCTTCCTTGGGTAGATCATACCATTTGAAATGATCTTGTCACCCTTTGAAACCAATTGTTCCAGTTGGTAATAGGTGAGGATTTTTGCCAGTAGTTTTCTATTACCCTAGGTGCCTCGTCAAGTTGCAAGGGTGGTAAGGTACTCTCCCAGGATCGAACTTGAAGTGGTTCATTAGGTGATTCTTGAACACTGGGAGGTGTGGATTCTTTTGTAGCTTCATGGAGGTCCACTACTATAGATGGAGGCTGTGTAGAAGCTTTTACCTCTATGGATGTATTACATGAGGAGCTAGAATCTTCATGGGACTCCCCCCTTCCTGAGCTAGGTGGAACAAATCGTTCTTTCTTTGGTACCCAAACTAGCTCAGGAGCGGGTGTGTAGCGTTCTGTGATTTTTCCCTTTCCACGATCCTTGATTCGTTTTGGAGCTACGGGATTGGGCTCACTTGGGTCAGGTGATAGGTAAGAGCACAATCTACGTTTTGGCACCCAGATTTGATCATTTCCTTGATAATAGCCTTGGGCTTCCAATAGTCGTTTAGGGATCCATCGCAACATTTTCTTACTTTTCTTGGAGCGAGTGGTACGTTTCTTACAAGGCTTCTGTTTTTTAGCACTAGCTATGGTCACTAAAGAAGCTTTAGGGACCCACTTGTATGTTTTCTTCGTTACATTAGGATGAGTCTTGTTGGAAGCGATATGCATTGCTTGTAGCATATTTAAGGGTACAGGCATTTCATCCCCCTCAGGTGTTACCCAGGTCGTCCCCCTATTTCCCCAAGTGTCTATGGTTGATGCTAGGTGGACCCAATACACATTGTCTGATTCAGTCATCCCAGGTAGGATATCCATATAAGGAGAATCTTGGCCAATGTCTGTATCCTTCTTACAAGTGTAACAATATTGTAGTGGGGCCGAGTGAACTGTGGTGTCAGAGCGATGATCAATAATGGTTTTACTCCCTAAGGGGTGTACCTTACCAGTCACCAAATCCACTCTAAGGACAGAGTCTTGGAATTGCAAATAGACATGATTTTTAGACCAATCATGAACCATTTGTGCTTCCCTCATGAATGGTCGTCCTAAAATCATTTCATATGACATAAGGTGTTTAGAGAAATCCATTACAATGAACGTATGTCGTACCTTGTGTCCTAGAACTTTGATCTTAAGATCCTTGAGCATCCCCATAGGTTTGGCTATGGTACCATTTGCCATCTTTACCACAATGTTAGTAACACTGAGGCGGGGTTTTCCCATGGATTCCCAACAATCTTTTGTAACGATGCTAACTCCCGCACCACCATCAAGAATTCCCTTTATAGTTAATCCCTTGGTAGTGATGGGTAGGGTCGCATTAGACTCGTCGCCTTCAAAATACTGCCCTAATTCGTTAATGGGTACCTCGATCACAGACTCGTGTCCATCTAAGTCAAGTGATTGCACATGATTTTCCTCATCAATCATAATCGAGTCAGGCCTATTTGGTTGTGCAAACTGCGGTAATCCCGTTCGTAGCTCTCCGTTAAGGAATGCTCGAAGTGCAAGGAATAACTCAGGATCTCCATACAGCTTTGCTATGATCGTGGTTCGGACCTCAGAAGACATGAAGTCCACTAGTTTGGCAACATTCATTGGCGTTTTGCAGGGTGCAGGTCCTTGACTAGGAACTGGTGAGGATGGAATCTCATATTCCTCAATGGGATCAGGTATTCCTTCGTTAAACATCCTTTCCAACAAGAAGGGTGTATGCTCACTTTCTGATGTCCCGTCCTCACTCCCTTCTTGGATGATACTAGATATGGCTAACGGTCTATGGTTCATGTGGGGTGGATGAACTTGCGTGGGAAACACTGTGTCATGAATTTTGACATGCATGGGTTCTGGTTCTAGTTTCCTTTGAGTCTTCTCCACTAAACCTCTTAGAAGTTTCACCTGCTCAATCTCATCTACTAGGTTTGGGTACGTCCCAATCTTCTTTTTACGATTCTTCCCTTTTTGCCCCTGCGGTTTATCTTGGGGGTCTTGGATTGGATTTGGAAACACCTGTGGTGTTTTCAGAGGCTCTTTATGATTTTCTCTTATTCGGTTTTCATTTGGTTCCATGTTACGGTTTTCTTTGTCGGTCTTTCCCTTTGTGGTATTGGTTCTAGTCTCCATTGTCTCGACTGAATCTGAATCATCCTCGAGGTCATTCATATACACGGGGTCATCTCCTGTTCCTATGTTTGTTTTGGAACTTGGCTTTGAATTTTCCGTATTCTGCGACTTCTTCCTTCGTGTCTTCTTTTTCTTTGCTTGGATAACTGACGCGGTATCTCTCTCTTCGAGGATATGGCATGGCCCTTGAAGCATGGACCGTGTAATCGCATAAGCGGGTGCGACGGGTGGTATTGGCGATGTCACACTAGCAATTTCGACCAAATTCAGGGGTGTGATTTTAGGCGCATTTGGGTTATAGGGGCATTGGGCAATCAAGTGATCTATGCCACAACGATTACATGTGAGTATTGGCATTGCAGACGTGCTCCCTTGATTCATTTGCATCTGTGCAGCATTCTTTTGCAGCCTAATAGGGCACTCCGCTGCTCGATGTGGTCCACCACACTCGTAGCATTGAAGAGGTGGCCTCCTAGCCTGGGTGTTGATATTTTGACCTCTGGATGCGAGAGCAGCAGCTTGATAAACCGGCTTGACTTGTCCCCAACAATCTTCCATGTAGTATATAGGACACTCTTCCAATGTATCAAGTCCGTAGGCAATACTAGTGTCTATTTCCTCCTCACAGCCATCTGGATAAGCATTTGATGGCTCGCAACCCACTTGGTTCATAGGGGCGACTCTTGGATGCGGGGGCTGCGGTCCTAGCACAGGAGGTGGTAGTGGTGTAGCTTGTACAACATTTTGAGATCTAGGGACCATGTGTTGCGGTAGTTGCTCAACAGGTGGAGTAGGCATCAATACAGGAGCTCGAGGCGCATCCGTCCAGGCTACAGGTGGTCTATTTGCCATCATACGTTTGATCATTAAACAATCCTTAGCTTGGTGACCATACCTACCACATGCGTTGCAAGTTCCATTAAATTTTACTCTAAACGTAGGGCACTCACTAGTGCTATGTGGACCTAAGCAAATGGAACACCATTGTTGCTCCCTTCTTGGATACATGTGACTATTTTGAGGGGGTCGATTATCCTTAAGAGACTCTTGGATTGCCTTGGTGAGGTCTGTCAAGAATGTCTCAAATACCTTTGGCTCATTGGCAATGGGCTTTGCAGTCATGGGTTCATACTCAATGGCTTGTGAGCTAGTGGATCTCGTGTCAGTAGACACCCTCATGCCTGCTATCATCAAGTTGTCCTCTATTTGAATTGCATTGGCAGTGACATCTTCCCAGGTTGTGATACCTCTAATCACTAGTCAATTATAGATTCCTTCATTCCTCAACCCTCGAATGAATCGATCAATCATTTGGTTATTGTTGAAGTGCTCATTTACAGGGCAACGAGAGTTTAAGTGCTTTAGACGACTAATGAAGTCCCTTACTGACTCTCCTTCCTTACGTTCGGCCTTCTGTAGCTGAGATGCTACACCCCAAAGCACACCTTCTCGTATGTACTCCTTTAGAAATAACCTTCGAAGGGTAGGGTAGATTGTTTTCTCGTCCACCCTTAGGGTCCTATACCAATCTCCAGCCTTCCCACTTAATGTCAAGCTTAAGGCATTGCACTTATGTAGTTCGTTGCGTTCCCCTAAGGAATCACATACTTGTTCAAACACTTCAATGTGTTTCCTAGCATCTTCGTCCCCATTGAATTTTTGCGTGAGTTTGGCAATTTGTACTGCCTTACTTCTAGGCTCTCTATCAGATGCGTGACGCATATTTTCCGCGATAGATCGACCTATGGTTTGAGCAAACGCTGCCAAGTCACCTATGTGAGGAGGCAGGGCCGGTGGAGGTACTCTTGGAATCATATGTGGGAGAGGAACGGGTACCGGTCTTGGCATATGTGTGGATGATGCAGGATATGGAACATAACCGGGCATAGGTCCACTCGGATAAGAGCTAGGGAGCGGCACTCGAGGAGCGTAAACAAGTGGTACAATTGGAGGTGTGGGGGCCATGTGTGCATAAGGGGCTAGAGGCACATACGGTCGAGGCCCCATATTAGGTACTACGACACTAGGTAGTGGCACTGCGCTAACCGTAGATGTCATCGGTACATTCTCTGTCAGGCTTATCCCTGGAGTGAGCACTGTGTTTTCGTTGATAGAGGGTTGAGCCAAGTTAGGGAAGCTAAAGTTTTTGCTCGGAGGCTCAGATTGCATAGAGACCCCAGGTGAAATGACGTAAGATGGGTCCATGGGGCTCATTAGAGGAGTCTCCATTTGTGATAGAGTAGGCTGTTGAGCCTTGCTCGTATCCAGAAATCTCATGGGGCCAGTTGAGAGTATATTTACCCCTCGGTTTTGCCTTTCTGATTGAATAATGCCATGGATAACATTACAGATCATTTTCTGTTGATCTTCGATGCTCGTGGCACTAGAGGTGGATTGTACAATCTCTATCCATCCTACATGGTAGGCGTGGCCAGAGTGTAGATCCGTCAACACCTAAGTGTGGAGGTCGTATGTCCAATGATCATTAATGAACAATCCTTCTAGAGTCGACGTGTTAACGGTTTCTTGTGAGGTAGAAGCAATGTTGCTCCCCGTGGTTTTACTTGTCACCAACGGTACTCTAGAGGGAACTTCTGAAGGAGGCAGCTCAACAGGGCCTTCTTGGTAAGAAGTTGGTAGGATATCCACATGGACACTCTTTGAGGGTGTGGGGTCCACGTGTGATGTGAAAGGAGAGTCCACTTCCCCACCCCCTTCGTGTGCTTCATTTGCATCAGGTTCCGAGCGAGTAGCTCTACCTAATGTTTCCATGAAACGGCTAAACATACTAGTACTAGGCTGTGGAGCTTCGGGAGGTGCATGGCCTTCTCTCTCAGTGTTTTGGGTAGGGTATGCTTCCATGATTTCTGAGTCGGAGGAGGAATCACTAGCAGCTATTTTAGGGTCTTGGGTGGTGCTACCTTGTGTCCCCGCTGAGGGTCTAGAGCTTATCGTGGATGGGTAATGGGTGTCCGTATGAACAGAGGCACCCTCAATATGCTCGTGTTCTAGCACCCGCCCAGAGCGTAAGTGCATGTGCTTATGATACCCTAAGGTGTCAAAAAGCTGCTCTAGGAGGCCTTGTGACTAGTTTTTAGCGTGTTTTTTGTTTGTTTTTTTGCTAGATTTTTTAGAGCGTGTAGTGGAATGGGCCGTGTGATAGCTCGAAACGAGCGTATCGGTCAGAGGGTTGTGCCGTGCTTTACAGCCCTCCGTTTGGTCACTCTATGCCCTCGGAATCCCTAAAACTGTCAATTTCCAGTAGGGAACTAGGCCCAAACTAGAAAGTCTAAGGGTGCAAGTGGGAAGAGAAAGGAGGAGAGTGGAGGACTTGTCCCACAAGCTCTCATTCTCTCTTGAGGGAGTAGGGTATATATATAAGAGTGAGTCTAGTATATATCATAGGACTGAGGACTGAGGCCTGGGCTTGGGCTTGGGGAAATGATCCCGATCTATCTTTTATACAAACCAACCCGTCCGTTTTAAAACTCCCGGTTTTTATTTTCGAAAAATTTCACCGCCCGCTCACTCGCGTTTTTATTTTCCGATTTTTTTAATTTTAATTTTAAAGCAAAATTTCCAGGAATTTTTTTTTCTTCTTTTTATGCAGAAAATACAGATATTGAAAACGCAGAAATTGAAAATGCAGAAATTTGAAAACGCAGAAATTGAAAATGCAGAAATGCAGAAAATTGAAAAAACGCAGAAATGCAGAAAATTGCAGAAATTGAAAACGCCGAAATTGAAAATGCAAAAATTGCAGAAATTGAAAAAACGCAAGAAATACAGAAAATTGAAAAAGCACAGACAATAGCAGAAATTGAAACTTGACAGAAAATGCAGAAAACGCAAAAAACAAAAATCTCCACACACTCCTTCCCTGCCTTTCCTATGATAGAAATTGCACCACAAGGAAGCGTAAAGTGCTAACCGAGCTTAGTGTAGGGCATATCCCCGGCAGCGGCGCCAAAAATGTGCGCTCCTTGCCGCACTGTCGAAGCAAGGGACTTGCCAATACACCGTATGCGAGCCACAAACGGCTCCAAGCACACAACAAGCCTAAACTAGCAAGCTCAAGAGAACAAAGGGTGTGTCACTCACCGCTTTACGCTCGCCTTCGTGGTGGATTCCTCGCCGCGATGAAGAAGAAGCTGCAGTCCTGTCGCGCTCAACCGCTTCGCCGCCGTCGTGCCTTCGTAATGCTCGATCGCACACACACTCTCCCTCTCTCTCTCTCTCACACACACACACACACACACAAGGAGGTGAAGAAGAAGAAGATGGAGATGGAGCAAGAGCACTCTTCTATTGCACAAATGAGAGAATGAGTAAAAATTAGGTTTAGTTGGCTTTTATAGGAGCTCACCCCATTCACACTTGGGCGCCCATGCTTAACCAACTAATCCCTTGAATGTTCGTGTTAAAGTGCGCCTCTCATCGACGATCACTCTTACCCTTTTCCTATTGGTCCGACAAACCCGGTACCTGACTCTACAAGTAAATAATACAACGTTTATAGATCATAGGATGTCCGTGTGCCGTGAGGGTTAACAGCTCTTATAAACATTCTCTAACCCTTACTATGTTTATGCGTGTGTATATTTGTGTGTGTAGATTGAGTTAGTCTTTGTCTGCTTGTATGTGTACTTTGAGAAAGGGAGAAAGAGTGAGAGGTGTGTGTGTGTTGAGGGGCTTGTAATTTGTCTACCGTTCTTCCCTTCATCCAACATTAGCTTAACACTTATGGATCTCCCATTCAACAACACTTAAGGATCTGCTCGTAGATTTTCCATATGCAAGCAACCATCCTAGACATAACCTTTTCCAAAGGTTCTCTCTTCCATTCTAGCAACCTTTTTAGCATCACTGTTTTCAAAAACCACTTAACACTTACCACTATATCTCATGGACCTGTTAGCATCCTAGTCATCAAAAACTAGCTTTCATTTGAAGAACTCAAAACTTATATCATTCCGGAAAGCACACTTGTAAGCTACCTCCCCTTTCAATCCATTTTCTTCTAGCATTTGGAAGACAAAGTTTACCCTTACCCCTTTCTTTGCACTTTCTTTAATTTCATATCCTACCAAGATTGCAACCCTTCTCCATTAACCCTAAGCCCTCACCCAGCTTCCTTTTTCATATTTAAGGCTCCTCTTAGTCCAAAAAGAATAAACCTCCACTACCTCTTACCAATAAGTGGTCATTCTCCATCCTCCTTACACCAGTCAAAAGTTCTTAAATCTCACCCATCCATCAACAATCTCCATCTACTCTCTAAGCTAGTAAGCATGATTTGATGAATATTTAAACCCCCATGCTAAAGTTGTAAACACCATTGATAAGCATTAAAAATGTGAAACATGTGTGGCATTTTATGTCTTGTTCTGGTTCAAATTTCATGCTCACTCTACCCTCCATCTAAGAATCTCAAATTGTCCCTAACTTCAATCTCTCTCTCTCTCTCTCTCTCTCTCTCTCTCTCTCTCTCTCTCTCTCTCTCTCACACAGGTTCAAGCCAACTGGCCGAACACCCATCTCATTGACCCTACTACTAACATTGTACATTTTTGGCTATATAGAACAATAAGGAGTAGTGAGGGATTGACGTCCTCATTGAGAGTTCCACCAACACGCTATGTCTGCTCTTTTACCAAACTACATAATGTATCCCCCCGGTGGTGGGAAACCTCTAGAGGTGTAAATCAGCTAGGTAGCTTGTGGAAGCTCATATGGGGGTGTATTTGGAGGAGCCAAGGGTCAAAAGGTAGTGTATGCAAGCATATAATAAAGCTAGTCAAAGTAGCTAGTGGAAGGTTCAATGTATCTAGTCATAGTGTGCAAGAGATGTCTCCCATGAGGAGGTGTGATCAAGGCACAAATCCTAACAAGCCTCCCCTTTTGTGTCTGAAAATACCAAAGTTGAATGTCCTTCTAGTGGGGTCTAGGTCTCCCATTTAGATAGGCTCACAAAGTAGTGTACCTCCCAGAGAGAACTAGTACCAGTCAAATATCCTCCCATGGAGATTTTCAACCAGGTTGAGGACGTCAAAGTTTCCTCCCCTTGAGAATAGTGGTCAACAAAGTGGTAGGACTTATCAAAGTCAAATTTGGTGGACAAATACAAAAGTAAAATGTGTTTGGAGAACATCTTCAATGCCAAATGGTGCTAGTATATTTGTGTAGTAGGATGACTGGTCCTCCTGCCTTTGCTTGCTTTCTTCCTGCTATCAAATTTGTTGTTGCAGTCAAATGTGTCTTCTTCTTTGGTCTTTATGATATTCATTTTTGTAGTCATCTCCTCTCTTCAAACTAGAGCTATCCAAGCGAGTTTTTTGTGTTGATGCCTTTGGTGTAGGAGAACATCTTCAATGCCAAATGGTGCTAATATATTTGTGTAGTAGGATGATTGGTCCTCCCACCTTTGCTTGCTTTCTTCCTGCTCTCAAATTTGTCGTTGTAGTCAAGTGTGTCTTCTTCTTTGGTCTTTATGATCTTCATTTTTGTAGTCACTCTTCACAAAATTCTCTCTCTAATACAAAAGTTTCCCTTGTTTAGCAATGGGTGCTAGTTGCTCCAAATGGAAGAGCTCGTTGAAAATACACCTTTTGCGATTTTTTTTCTCTGTGCAGGAATTTCCTCCTCTGCTGGCCGACTAAGGTTCTACAGTCAGTGAGAAAGACCACTATGGAAGCGGTGCAAGGCTAGATGTTGGGGGGTTTGCGAGATGCGTGAAAGCCCTCTTGCGGAAAACACTGGGAGAATAGGGTGGGGTTAAGGAGTTTTGGCATTCGAATGCGAGGCCAAGAGGAAGGAGCATGTGTGAAGGCTCTTATGGGGGATGGGAATGGAGGGAGCTTTGGAGAGAGCTTTTTCCATATTTTGCTTGACTAACCAATTAAAAAAAAAAGCTCGCTTTGTTCCAAAATCAAATTTTGGAGCAAGCTTTTTGGAGTGAGCTTTTTTTTAATCCCTCCCTCTCCCTCCCTCTCTCTCTCTCTATCGATCTCCCTATCTTTCTCTTTGTACAAGAGATGTACATGCCGTCCCATTAATCTTGCCTCTAATGCTCTTTCTTCGTTCTCTAGCACAAAACCACTCCTTATATACAGCCTCTTTGCGCTCTCATTGTATAGTGCTACATGTGTGTACATGTCACTTGTTTTAAGCAAGCATCCGCTGAGGGTCACTTTTTAAAAATTTCTCTCCATTCCCTCTCTTTTGTGTGAGAACCTAGCCTAACTTTGTTCATCTTGTACATTCTATCTATATATGTTTTAGTTCTACTTTATATCTTTAACATTGATAAAACATAAATATTATTCACTATTATTATTTGACCAACCTATTTATATCCCACCATATTTTTTTGATATTCTACCATGTACATATTATTATTTTACTTGCTTAGATTTTTTTTAAAAAATATTATGTTGACTAGTTCATGGTGGGCTAGCTAATAGATTATCAATAATTTGACCCCACATGGATGATGGTGAGGAAATTCAAGGCCCTAGGGGATGCTTTCACACATGGTTGAAGACTCTTGGGGATGTCTAAGGCAAATGACAACAAAAGGGGGACCATCAATAAGACTTTTGTGGGCAGAAATGTACATGCTTTTGCTCAATTTTTGGCGTCCACTTCCTCACCGAAGTTGAAGACGTTTCCAAAATAGAAAATGTAGCTTATGAGCTGATCTTTCCAGCCCTAATTTTTTAGATATTTTTTTGGAATTTTGAGAGACAAGATATGATCGAAATGGTGGACCCCAACCTGCCATGTAATGCTGATATAGGCAACCCTCCCTCAAAGTCTACATATTTTTCTCTACACACTCACAACCTCATCTAAGGTCTCTTCCCACCATCATGGGACCTTGCCACACTAGTCAAGGAGCATCTTTGCATGAGACATGAGGAATTAAAGGAAGTCCAAATATGGGGAACACCTCTATCCCTAGAAGGTTCACCCTTGCCATCGACTACTCACCTCCAACAAACCCTTGTAATTTCCCCTCTTCCCTCTTTCCTAATAATCTAGCCATGGTTAGCACCTTGTAAACTCCCTATCCCTCTATACTACCCTTCCCTCAGTCTTCTCTCTCTCTCTCTGTCTCTCTCTCTCTCTCTCTCTCTCTCTCTCTCTCATAAGACTCCTAACCTGGCATATGCACACACAGCCAGACAAGGATGGCCCACCGCCACTTGGGCTTGCTTGGATACTTATCTACTACTTTAGAAATTGTTGAAATTTCCCTCCTCCTTCCCTATATAAGGAGGGGTCTCTATCTCAAAAAAATAAAGAGGGGAGGGAGGAGATTCACATCTCTATCACAAGCGCACACACACACACACACACACACACCCATATACACACAACACACATAGTTACACACACACACACACACACACACACACACACACACACACACACACACACACACACACACACACACACACACACCACCCTAATCACATCATCACAACACCATCACCATGCACAAAATAAGAATCAGATCTTCACACACTTGCTATAAAGGATTGAAGGCATGATTTCAAGAAGAAGAATGAAGGCTACCCTCACGCCATTCCTCGCCATCACCTCCCACCTTCCATTATGCACCCGACGGTCATGTTCCCTTCTTATCTTCTTGCCCCATGCTACCTGTTGTATTTTCTTCTTGGCAAGCAATCAACACACTCCATCTTGATGCTATTTTTTGTGTCCTTTGGGATATGCTTTGTTGTGAGTATGGATTATGCTTGTTTCCTTTCATTTGCATGTTGAGGTGTGTGGGTTCGCCACACACACACACACACACACTCTCTCTCTCTCTCTCTCTCTCTCTCTCTCTCTCTCTCTCTCTCTTACTCATTGTTCCTCACATCTTAGTGTGCAGATTTGGCACCTTTTGTATGAGGAGAGAGCATACTTGCCTGTTTTCCTTACATCTTCATCCTCCTTGCTATGTGCATGGGTAGCAAGTTCACTCTCACTATCTCTCTCTATCTCATTATTTCTCTCACCTTGACCACCCTATCCCACACGTGGGTGTGAGCCTTGACATTGTTTGTAGGGCATGTTTGGTTGTGTATATGTTTGCACCCTAGCCGCATGCATGCTAGGTTGTGCCCCCATTGTCATAAATAGATTGCCTATATTTCCCTAAGGTGATTGTGGACTCTAGTCAAGGAGGTGTAGAGTCCACCCCCACCAACTACCATTTCCAGCCATCATTTCATTGGTGTCCCCGTAGAGGAGGGCTTTGCAAAGACCTTCAGTTAACAAAGAGTAGCGATGCATGCCATCAATCATGGATGAGTGGCTACAAGTGTTTTCAAACTAGAGGATTGAAGAAGAGGAGACTATAGAAGCACTAAAGATATTCATTGAAGTGCTAGCGTCAGTGATATCCAAGAGGTAAGCTCCCTATCTCGCATTACTCATGCTAATCGCAAATCAAGAGCATTAAGGGGGAGGGCTACGAGTGTCATCATTGTGGTGAACCAAAGCATTCTGTCAATGAGTGCCCGCAAAGGAGGTGAAGAAAGAGCGATGAGTTTTGCTTTTGAGAACCGCATCAGCACTCTCACATTAGTCAAATTTTGTGTAGCACCAAGTGTTTTCTCTCCAACGATCAAAGAAGATTATCCAACTACAACCAAGTGTGCATACGCTCTCTAGGTCACTTTTTAAAAATTTCGCTACATTCCCTCTCTTTCGTGTGAGAACCTACCCTAACTTTTTTCAACTTGTACATTCTATCTATATATGTTTTATTTCTACTTTATATCTTTAGCATTGATAAAAAATAAATATTTTTCAATATTATTATTTGACCCACCTTTTTCATCCCACCATATTTTTTTGGTATTCTACCATGTACATATTATTATTTTACTTGCCTAAATTTTAAGAAAAAAGAAATATTATGTTCACTAGTTCATGGTAGGCTATCTCATAGATTATCAATACTTTGACCCCACATGGATGGTGGTGAGGAAATTCAAGGTCCTAGGGGATGATTTTACACATGGTTGAAGATTCTTGGGGATGTCTAAGGCAAATGACAACAAAAGGGGACCACCAAGAAGACTTTTGTGGGCAGAAATGTACATGCTTTTGCTCAATTTTTGGCGTCCACTTCCTCACCGAAGTTGAAGACCTTTCCAAAATAGAAAATGTAGCTTATGAGCTGAGATTTCCAACTCTAAATTTTTTAATACTTTTTGGAGTTTTGAGAGACAAGAGATGATAAAAATGGTGGACCCCAGTCTGCCATGCAATGCTGACACAAGCAGCCTTCCCTCAAAGTGTACATATTTTTCTCTACACACTCACAACCTCATCTAAGATCTCTTCCGCTGGGACCTTGCCACACTAGTCAAGGAGCATCTTTACATGAGACATGAGGGAATTAAAGGAAGTCCAAATAAGGGGAAAACCTCTATCCCTAGAAGGTTCACCCTTGCCATCGACTACTCACCTCCAACAAACCCTTGTAATTGCCCCTCTTCCCTCTTTACCAATAAGCTAGTCATGGTTAGCACCTTGTAAATTCCCTATCTCTCTCTCTCTCTCTCTCTCTCTCTCTCTCTCTCTCTCTTAAGACTCCTAACCTGGCATATGCACACACAGTGAGACAAGGATGACCCATCGCCACATGGGCTTGCTTGGATAATTGTCTACTCTTTTAGAAATTGTTGAAATTTCCCTCCTCTTTCCTTATATAAGGAGGGATCTCTATCTCAAAAAAACAAAGAGGGGAGGGAGGAGACACACATCTCTATCACAAGCGTGCGTGTGCACACACACACGCACACACACACACACACACACACACACACACACACACACACACACACACATAGTTACACATGCACACATACACTACACCCTAATCACATCATCACAACACCATCACCATGCACAAAATAAGAATCAGATCTTCACACACTTGCTATAAAGGATTCAAGGCATGATTTCAAGAAGAAGAATGAAGGCTACTCTCACGCCATTCCTCGCCATCACCTCCCACCCTT
Source organism: Adiantum capillus-veneris (assembly GCF_014529385.1). Lineage (NCBI taxonomy): Eukaryota > Viridiplantae > Streptophyta > Polypodiopsida > Polypodiales > Pteridaceae > Adiantum > Adiantum capillus-veneris. The sequence goes on from NC_140941.1 coordinate 27,777,501, forward strand.
CCATTATGCACCCAACAGTCATGTTCCCTTCTTATTTTCTTGCCCCATGCTGCCTGTTGTATTTTCTTCTTGGCAAGCAATCAACACACTCCATCTTGATGCTATATCTTGTGTCCTTTGAGATATGCTTTGTTGTGAGTATGGATTATGCTTGTTTCCTTTCATTTGCATGTTGAGGTGTGTGGGTTCGCCACCACACACACACACACACACACACACACACACACACACACACACACACACACACACACACACACACACACACACACACACACACATTCTTACTCATTGTTCCTCGCATCTTAGTGTGCAAGTTTGCCACCTTTTGTATGAGGAGAGGCATACTTGCCTGTTTTCCTTACATCTTTATCCTCCTTGCTATGTGCATGGGTAGCAAGTTCACTCTCTCTATCTCATTTTTTCTCTCACCTTGACAACCCCATCCCACACGTGGGTGTGAGCCTTGACATTGTTTCCAGGGCATGTCTGGCTGTGTATATGTTTGCGTCCTAGCCACATACATGCTAGGTGGTGCCCCCATTGTCGTAGATAGCTTGACTATCTTTCCCTGAGGTGATTTTGGACTCCAGTCAAGGAGGTGTAGAGGCCACCCCCACCCGATTGCAATTTCCTGCCATCTTGTCCCCACACCATAGTTCTAAAGAGCTTTTGCAATACACACGTTGCTCAAATAGCCCCCTTCAATACTATCCTTCCACACCCTAGGGATGGATTCCACACATCTCATTTGGTTATCTTGGCGCTATGTTGAGATCTAGAGAGACTACTACCTCCTGGTGCTCAACCACTCCATCGGCAATTCGACTTAACTTTACATAATAAAGCTATATTTTGGACAATATTTGGAAATCTTGAAGGCACGGTGGCTACAACACATGTGACTTTGCCAAACCCATGTCTTTTACCCTTCGCTTTCTCCTTCACTGCTTCAAATCTATAAGTTTGTTGAAAGACATTGAATATGAAGATGCGGAGGTTACATGAAGCCTGGAGCTGAGAGTCTAGAAAAAGCTTTGAACGCTTTGGTTGGTAGGGCCTCAGCTAGAGGCCGTGCTTCTTTGGTGTGGCAACCAATTTCAACAACAACAATGGAGGCAATGAGAGCAAGGTTGCTAGCCCAGAGCCATAGTCTATGGATTGCACTTGGCAGCTTACTCTATTGAGCTCAAATGCATTCGGTTAGGACTCTCTCTCTCTCTCTCTCTCTCTCTCTCTCTCTCTCTCTCGATCATGTAGTTGCCAACAACAACTTTCTTGTTTTCAATGAAACAAGGTGAACGTAGAATAATGCAAACACAATTTAATACCCTTAATTGAGAGAGGTATCAAATCACTCTGTCATATCTTATTGAGAAAGCGAATTACTTTGTGTAACAACGAATGTGGCAAATGACAATCGAGCACAATCCAAGTATTGAAGGGTAAGGAAAAACCTCCTCAACATTGACCTCTCATCTGCACACGGACGCGCACGCGTGCGCGCCAATGCTCGAAAAAAACTTTTTTCCAAAAACTTGGCAAACCTACATAAGTGGAACAACAGAGGTAAATTGACAAAATTTGAAGGTTTTTACATCAAATTACACTAATTTTTTCAAAATTTTGTATGTTTTCCCACCTTCAAATGTAAAATTTAGAGGTAAATTTCAAAATTTGTAGGTGGGATTACACTAAACCTAGGTTTTTTTCGAGCACTGGTGCGCGCACGAGAGAGAGAGAGAGAGAGAGAGAGAGAGAGAGAGAGAGAGAGAGAGAGAGAGAGAGAGAGAGAGAGAGAGAGAGAGAGAGAGAGAGAGAGAGAGAGAGAGAGAGAGAGGCATTGAAAGATGGCCTTGTATGTTCTAGGCTGGCAACATGAGCGACTTCTTCAGCTTTTTTGCTTCCAAGTAAGCTGCGGAATATGGCAAGAATTCAGAACGCCCAAAAGGATCAAGCTTGTGTTTGGCGAGTTTTAGCCTCGATAATGTCACCCTAGATAGGGCTTGATGAGCTATAGAGGGCATAGCCAATGGTTTTGTTGAGCATTCTCTCTCTCTCTCTCTCTCTCTCTCTCAAGTAGGCACGCGCTAGAGAGAGAGAGAGAGAGAGAGAGAGAGAGAGAGAGAGAGAGAGAGAGAGAGAGAGAGAGAGAGAGAGAGAGAGAGAGAGAGAGAGAGAGAGAGAGAGAGAGAGAGAGAGAGAGAGAGTCTAACATGAGTTATCAATATTAGATCTAAATTTATGTTCAAGAAGCAGATAGGAGAGATGCATGCAGCACTAGTGCAATTGGGCCCTGCTTTTGTCAGAACTGCCCAAGTAGTCTCATCACGGCCTGATGGGATACCTCCTGCATATTAGAAATGGTCTCACTACATCAAGACCAGATTGCACCTTTTGCAATTGATGTTCCGTTGAAGACAATAGAAGAAGACTTGGGATTACCAATAGATTTAATATTTTTTGGTGTGCATCCTGGAAATCTTATGAGAACCTACATCGAAAATCTGGCATATCTTGACTTTGGCATGATGGGGAAGATGCAGGAAAATTTTCAAGATTTGTTGATTGAGGCATGTATGCATCTTGTTACTCGTGATTTTGATGCACTGGCAGAGGATTTGTTGCACTTGGGCTTCTACCTGGGGCTGCTCAAATGGTTGATGTTTCAAAATCTTTCATCTTGAAAGTAGCATTCAAATCCGCCTTAAATTCAGCAATATGTCTCTCATTTGGTCTAGTGATCAGCAAATCATCTACATAACCACAATGAGAAGTACATCACCCTCACGCTTTACATATAATGTGCTTTTTGTTGGACTGTTACAAAAGCCTCGTTTGACCAATTGAGTGTTAGCTTTCTCATACCAAGCACTAGGAGATTGCTCCAACCCATACAAAGCCTTCTTACATCTACACACTTTGTCCTCTTGTCCTTTCATGACAAAATCGCAAGGCTGTGTTGCATAAACTTCCTCAAATATGTGACCATTCAAGAAAGCAGTAGTAAGGTTTGATTGATGTACATCCCAACCAAAATGAGCTGCCAATGCACATAGAAAATGAATAGTAGTCATACGACAAGTGGGAGCAAAAGTTTCTTCATAATGTATGCCTTTTTGCTACGCATAGCCTTTTGCAACAAGCCGATCCTTATGGCAATCAACCTCACCATCCGACTTGCATTTCAACCTGTAAACCCACTTGGTACCAATGGCCATTTTGCCAGGAGGCAAATCACATAAAGTCCATGTGTCATTTTCTATAAGTGCATCATATTCTGATTGCATGGCAGCCATCCAATTTTTTGAATTCTGTGCTTCATCAAAAGAGAGAGGTTCCTCAACATCATGTATGCTAGACACAGCCAAAGCATAACAATTTGATGCATAAGATGCATGGCGAGAGCCTGAACAAGTATGACTAGACAAAGGTGCATCCAATTTACTATGAGGCAATGTATGCACTAGCCATTTTGGCATACCTCTAGCTGGCCTGCTCATTTTCAACCCTTTCGTCATCAAGTACATCTGCATCAGTAATAGGCTGATCTATAACATTTTTGGAAACCCCCATAGGCTATACATTTGCCTCATTGGAATTTACATTCAAACTTCCACCACTGAAAAGAGGCAACAAAGTGTCGTAAATGTCCTGTAAGCTTACATTACTGTCTCTAATACATGACAGCAAGGACTGAACAAAATCTTCAACAAACAGTACATCCTGTGAAACCAGAATACACTTTGTTTGTGGATGATACAACCTGTAACCTTTGCTTCCATCACTATAACCAACATAAATACATTTGACAGCCTTATCATCCAATTTGCTGTGCTGTGTTTGTGGCACCAAAGCATATGCCAAACAACCAAAAACACGCATGTGCTCAATGGAAGGCTTTCTATCATGCCATGCTTCATATGGAGTAATAGACTGCAAAGCTTGCGTAGGACACCAGTTAAGTACATAAGTGGCATACATGATGGCCTCAAGAAAAAAAGAATGCGGCAAAGCTTGACTTTTGACCCCACATCGTGCCATTTCCGTAAGTGACCTGTTTTTCCTCTTAGCTACACCATTTTGCTGAGGCGTATAAGGCACTATACATTGGTGTTTTATCCCACGACTAGCCTAAAATGCATTTAATTCATGAGACATATACTCCCCCCCTCGATTGGAACAGAGGGTGCCCATAGTACATTTTGAGACATTTTGAGACATTTTCAGTCATAGCCAGAAATTGTTTGAAGCATATAAAAACTTTGGACTTTGCTTTAAGCGAAAATACCCATGCATTCCTAGAGTAATCATCAATGAAAGTCAAGAAGTATAGGTAATTGCCCAAGGACGGAGTTTGCATGGGCCCACAAACATCACTATGCATAGGCTGCAACCTGCATGTGGCCCTAACTGAACCATCCTTTGGAAACTTACAACGCTGCATTTTACCCAAAATACAGCCTTCACAAACATGTTTGATAGGTGCTTCAAGAGGCGGCAAAGAAGCAACCATATCAGATTTCTGCAAACGCAGCAAACTGGCAAAATTCAAATGCCCAAAACGTGCATGCCACAGTTTGGCATCTGAAATAGCCCTTGAATCTGCAACTACATTTGAAAAATTTTGTCCACACTTGTCATACAAAGTGAGATTATATAGCCCACGACAGAAAAGGCCAGATGTAACAATTTAATACTAAAACTGAGATCATGAACTGTACATCCGTCATCCACAAATTTGACTACAAGTCCAAGTCTAGTAAGTGTAGATACAGACAAAAGATTCTTCTTGATCATAGGTACATAAAGTGCATCAACAAGTGTGAAAGAACTGCCATTTGCAGCAGTAAGCACAATCTTTCCAACTTCCTGAACCGGATAAGAGGCATTGTTGGCACAAGTGACTGAATTCCCATGAGGGACAGACTCGAGAGAGGTGAACAATTCACGATGTGAGGTAAGGTGCTTTGTAGCACCACTGTCAAAATACCACACATGTGAATCTGTAGCAACAACTGACATTCATGCATCATGGACATCAGGATTAAAAGCGCACTCTGCACTAAAGCCCATTGTGCGTCAACATCAGCATCACAGTCTCCTTTCACAGAAGACTCAACAATGGCTGCATTTGTACTGGAACCAACATTTGCTGTGGAACCACCCTCTTTCTTCTTAGACTCTTTGGCCTTCAACTTAGGATAGTGCTTGATCAAGTGATCATTAGCTTTACAATAATGGCTGTGCATCTTCTTTTTGCCCTTATCACCAAAATTTCTAGACGAAGTGTTGCCAGCAGAAGGATTGGGAACAGAAGTTTTGCCACTCACATCAGAACCATAAGAAGTGGCTACATTGCTGTTACCACCCTTTCTTTGAGAAGCACTAAAAGCCTATACAACTGCACGTTGTTGAGTCCTATTCTTTCTGGAAAGTGACTCTTGCCAACAACAATGTGCACAATGCATCAAACTTGACAACTTGAGGATTTCCTTCGGTCATAAGTCTCCAAGTACTAGCAAAAGTATGGTAAGAATCTAGCAAGGCATCAAGAAAAGTCTGCACAAGGGAACTGTCTGGAATGACTTCACCTGCAAAAATAAGTTGCTCATTGATATCCTTGACACCAGCAAGGAAAGTGTCCATATCATCTTCCTCATGCATAATCTCCAATTCGAGTTCTTTACGCAGCAAAGCAATTTTTGCCTCATTGTGGCTTGCATAAAGACCAGCCAGAATATCCCAAGCATGTTTTGTAGATTTTGTTGAATGAATGTGAAGAGTGATGGCCTGCTTTACAGAAAACACAATCAACACATGAGCCTATGCATCCTTTACATCCCAACGAGCTTGTTTTGCCGTAGGCAAAACAACTCTAACAGCAGCAATCCTTGCAGCAAGACCTGCAACATCCTCAATATCGCCTACATCCTCACAACCAGGACGTACATCAATGCCCTGCACAATATTCCATACGCCCTTTGACACAAGAACATGTTGCATTGTGTAAGCCCACATAGGGTAATTGTTCCCATCCAACCTGTCCTCAGCAACAAACATCTTGAACACATATGTGTTGTTGTCAGCCATGGAGAATGTTTGCACCTGATGTGAAAACTACCCGAAATAAGGAGAAACTGAGTGAGACCAACGTGTGCTATATAGCACAACCCACAATAGACTGTATGGGATGTATCATGCAAAAAATGACACTGACAAAAATTTTGCACTAAATGAAGAAATTGCCTGTGCAGACCTACCTGTAGTGGAAACAAAGGCTGAAATGAGCCCAAATTAGAAATCTGAGCAGACTGAGCTCTGAGAGTTCGCCCAAAATTTTTGTCGACCTGCGAACGCTCGCCAAAGCTCACTGAAATCAGAGAAAGCGAGCAGGTGTGTGTTGGAGTTGCTGGCGACTAAGCCCGGGAGGACGCAACTTGCTTTGATACGGCCAATCGTTGGAATTAGGGTTGCAAGAAAACACACACAACTTGGAGACGATGAAGGAAGATCAAGGCACACAACTGAGAGTGTATTACTTAGTGTGCAATAGAAAGATAGATAGCCCTAGAGTGATGGGTGTATATACTATGCACGGGGAAAAAAACCTCCTAAAAAGGAAAAAATTCCCCGGTGGTCCTAATGTGCTCACACACATCACTACCACATGTATATGGTTACATCAATGTATCTAGTCATTGCATGAGATGTCTCCCATGAGGAGGTGTGATCAAGGCACAAATACTAACAAAATGTATGTAATACTTGTGCACAAAAGCATTATACATACATTGCAAGTACACTCCCTACACAATGAGTGTATGGTAAGATTTCCTATCACTATGAGCACACACGCAAGCACACAAAGGAATTATACATACACTGCAAGTATACTGCCTACACATTGAGTGTATGGTAAGATTGCCCATCACTATGAGCACACACACAAGTGCACAAAATGAAATGTATGTGTACTTTGCACCAGTAGCCAAGAAGGTCGCATCCTCAAAAAAATAGACCAATGAATGACATCAACAAAATAACATGATGAATAGAAATATGAAGACCGCAACACATGAAGCCAATGAAATGAAAATGAAGAAGAAAAAAACTATGATGACAATTGATTTAACTATAGCAAAATGAATACAATTTTGAAGAGGATATACATGATTACCTCTTCACACAAAAATGAATGAACGAATAAACAAATTTGTACTACCTAGGGCTATTAGTGAACCTATTAAGTCTTACTTGTGAACCATAGCAATGAATCCTGGTGATGAATCAAATTGAGCTGCCATGATGTATTAGGTAGATGAATCACCCATGAATCATGTTAGCATAGGAGTACACCATGACAAGAATAGATGAAAAAAACCCAAAATACATGAAGTCTTTGTAAAAAACCCAAGTTTGGCTTAAGGGGGCATTTGTTAGGGTAAGCCAAACTTGAGGCACCGTATGGGAAAGCCCTCTAGCCACCTAGGAAAAGATAAATGATGACATGGTCCAATAGCAAGAGGATGCAACCTCTCTAGCCATCAATGATTGTAAAGCTCTAAGCCTATTTAAGAGGCTATCCTCTAATGAATCATTTGCACTTTGAGCATTATCCTTGTGTATATATACTTTGTTTTAATGCTCTTGCACTTGTTATAGCCTAACCCTAACCTCCATATCTTTAATCCTAACCCTAAACCTAACACCATGGTTAAGCTAAGGATTCATCCTCCATAGCCTAATGCTAAACCATTGGTGATTAGGGAACATGCTTCCACGCTTCCCAACAGGCCTTGCCATTATCCGTTCTTGAGACCGGACAGAAACCTTGTCTACATCCAAGGGTCATTCCAATACAAATCCTTTCATATTGTTGGGCTTGAAGGGATCCCAATCCATGGATTTTCTTCAAATTGTACATGCACATTTGCTTTCGTTGTTTGGCTAGCCATCCCTTTAAGGACTCCCAATCCATAGCTTTTCTTCAAAATTGGACATGCAAATTTGCTTTCCTTGTTTGGCCTACCATGCCAAGCCAAAATCCCTTGGTAAGGAAAGCCATGGGGCAAAGCCCCTTGGTAAGTGTGTGTGCTAAAATTAGGGTAAAGGGTGCCCCTTTCCTTATTTTTTGAACTTTGGCCTCATAATGTATGAAGCTAGTTTAAGGATTGTAGGATGGGTGTCTAACCTCACTCCTATCTTATTGCAGACATAGCAAGAACCATGAATATAATTGTCAATCCATGGAATGAAGCTGACTCGACTAGTGCATAGAGGCTACAAGAGGTTGTCAATCTCTTGGAAAACAACAGGCAACTTGCATCTAACTTAAGCTACACTCAAATGACTGAAATCACCAAAAGCTAATCGCTCATCGACAAACAATTGACATCCGTCACAACATCAGACGACATCCAAACGTTATGAAACTTCTAGGACATGTTTATAAGACCTAAGCACACATGCTTATGGTCTCAAATCTCACTTTAAGTCAAGTGCAAAAATCACGGTTATTAACAGCAGTGAGTTTTTGACCTAATCGTTTTTGACCCAGAGTGCATCTAAATGCTTAGCCATGATGCCCTAATATCCTGCCTATAATTAGTTTTTGATTTTAAAGCTTAAATTCTTATATGATGAAATTAGGCCGCGGGTGGTGACGCCAAAAGCTACGGATTACTATGAAATGCTTACATTAATGCGTAGAGCTCTTACACGCGATTGCAATGCAACAGACTGCACTGCAATGTGACAACCGGGAAGGGAGTAGGAAGCGCGAGAAGGAGAGAAGTGAGCGTTGTTTGCTCACATTGTGTTTCTATTATCCAAAAACTTGTGAAAAACTTACAAAAATTGGCTTTTATACCTTAGCCAAGGTTTTTGTGGTCAAAACTAATAATTTGGGAGCTCTAACTAAAGACAGGTTGATACAATCAAGAAGCTTGTAGCCTCGGCTCATCAATTACACTGTTTATCTAGAAAGTAGGAGTTACGATATTCTCGATTCATCAAAACAATAAGTGTTTTTACAATGAAAGCTCCGAAAAATGATATCCGAGTTAGCTTGTTGCTAACATTTCCTCCCTCCTCGATTGTGTCGTCACTTGACACAGCTTCATGGACTGAAGTAGTCTTCAGGTTGAGGGCTGACGAGGCGGTCTTTAAGTGCATGTTAAGCTTTCTCATATCCAATTCTTCTTTCTTTGTCACCTGCAAGAACTACATGGTGACTCTATTTTAAGCTCAATGGCTGAATAGCCAACAAATCTGGATGTGAGGTTATTAATCACTGGCACAAATATCTTTGTTCGCCAAGTGAAGAAACCTATATAAAATTCTTCCTCAAACGCCAGCATATTGCTTGAGGGCAAAAACATGCATCGGGCGTAGAAGCCATAAAGGACTCCTTCGGAAGGCTAGCCACTTAAGTCATAGCAGAGACCCTTATTTCCTTCGAGGAATGACATCCATGGTGCTCCTACTTGCTCTGGCTCATGAAAAGCTTGAATACATGTGAGCAGCATTCTATAGATTTTATATAACATGGCACATGAGAGGCCAGGGAGGCTCTTGAAGAAAGTCATGGAGCCCGTTAGGGTTTTCACCATGTATTCCTTTGTCGGTGTTCCGTGCCTTTGGGGCTGGCAATCATGGATAGCTAATTAGCCATATAGGCCTCTTCTTTTGTAGTGTCTCAAATGCTTGCCATGTCCTTACCCTTAGTATATGACAAAATGTTAAGTCTTTTTGTAGTGCGGCAGGTGCTCTTGTGAAGAGAATCAGATATATTGGATTCTTGTTCAACTAGCTTTTTCTCCACTTGGGGTGGACATCCTTTGTGCCTTCTGCCTGCATATCTTTATATAGTCTTTCTTTTACCTCTAATAGCTCTACCTTGATCAAAGGGTATGGCAATGATTGTTGATGCCATTGAGTCAAATTAACTGAGTGGAGAACTCTCAATTTCCAATCCATCACTGCTTTCCATTTGGCATCTGTCTCCTGAGAAACTTGTTCCTTTAGTGCATCTTTCTTAGCTTTAGAAAGCTAGACCATGGGCACTTGCTCAGCATCTGTCAGTGGTACCTGAAAAAATTCTTCTTCTAGCCCTTCTGTCGGCTGTGTTTCCATCTCAGCAAAAGAGACTGAGGAAATGTCAACAGTTGGTTGCTCAGAGGTACTTGCTTCTTCTTGTGTCTCTGGTTGTCCCTCTCACAGTAGGTGATTGACTCTTTTTAGCTCTGCTATCTCTTTGAGCAGTTGCTCTTCTCGTTGCACCCGCATCAGTGCAAGGTCTCTTCTCAGTGATTGCTCTAGCTTTAGCTCTAACTCAAGATTCTTGTTTTTCTTTTCCAAAGTCTTATGGACTTCATCTGTACCTTTTATTGAATTGACATCAGGATTTTACCTTATCTGTCTAAAAATGCTGTCTGATCATTAATCCTTTGCTCCGAGTATTGCAGAGAGACATTTGCAACATTGAGCTGCACCTGTATCTTCTGTACTGATAGAGTGGTGGTTAGGAGTTCATTTGTTACCTCTGTTAGCTGTTGATCTTTGGTCTTGTAGGCATCGGATAATTTGGTGAGAAGTTCATTTGTTACCTCTGTTAGCTATGATCTTTGGTCTTGCAGGCATCAGATAATTTGGTAAGAAATTCTCCTAGCTCCTCCATTTCTTTCTATTGTGGTGCTGTTTTGCTTCATCTTTCAGCTCTTTGACTTGTCTCTGTAAATTTGAATTGGTAATCATCCTGTCATCTAATTCTCCTTGTAGAGCATTGATGATGAGTTTCAGCTCTCTAGAATGAGCACTGTGGCTAAGTGCTGCTGTTCGCATTTTTTCGGTCATTACCTGCATCTGCTTGGCATATTCATTTACTTGCATGATGAGTTCATCGTTTGTTTCCCATTCTTCAGACTTTGTAGGCTGTCTAGAGGTTTCAACTATCTTTGTGTGTGGCTCCTTGGGTGGTGTTGTGGTGGCGGCTTGGGGTTGGAGCGGGGGTTGTTCTTCACCTTGAGGTGTTGCGGTTGCCTCAACTGCTTTTGCTTCTTGAGGCTTTGTGGATGCCTCTGTTGTTTCTTGTTGGTTGGTTGTAGAAGGATCCACCTGAGTTTTTGTTGCTTTGGGCTACTCAAAATTGGTTGTTGCATGTTCGTGGTTTTCAAGCTCTTTTTCTTTGGTTTCCTCACCCTCATTGGGTTTAGCTGTTGGTGAAGGGCAAGGGCCTGGCATTGGATGGTCTGCCTACTCCGTAGTGGGTGAGGTGGGCTTTGGAGACATCTCCTCCTGGTAGTGCCGAGTCTCGCTTTGTTCCGTAGCCTCCGCTTTTCTTTGTTGCTCTGTTGCATCTTCTCTTGCTTTCCTCTCAGCTTCTTGAGCTTCTTTCACCTTTAGGGCTTCTGCCTGTGTGTATATGCGTTCAATAAATTCTGTGGGGTCCTCTGCTTCTTTCATTGCAGGGTTTTTGGTCCTGGGTCCCCTTATTTCTTTTGGAACCCACCTTTTCAGTTCCTCACCTGTTGCTTGGCGGCTTCTTTCATAAGTTTTTTTTTCCCTTTCAAACCTCGCCTTCTTTTGATGAGGTTCTTCTTGATGTGCAGTGATAGCTTTCTTCTTCATCTCTTCAATTTTGGCCCTCCTCTCCTCATTGTCTGAGCTCTCACTGCTATGAGCTTCATGAGAGCTTTTTGCCGATTCTTCATCTGACTTATAAACTCTTTTTGATGAACGTGTGGTTCGGGGAGAAGGTTGTGCAGACACAATCCATGTGTTCTCATCTGGGGCTGGTGGCAAATTGTCGGCCATGCCAATAGCATGATATGCTATTCTTGTCAGTACTTCAGGCGCACCCAGATAGGTGATTTTACCTTCTTTCTTTGTGCCCTTCAGCGTTGTGAGCACATACTGGGCATGATCAATCGGCTGCCTGGTTGTCGACTTCAACACTTGGGTGAAGGTAGTCGCAACCGCATGGTTTGGGGTGGTGTACCATGGCGGTCTCTTTACTAAAAAGTGGAAGTGTTGATGGTATAGACGTGCTGGTTCTTCCACTTGCCTTTGAATTAGGCCGGTAAAAGTTGCAGTAGCTGTCTCCTTGGTGAATGTACCTGCTGTCTTTCTATCTCGGGCCTGCATTGTCATCCCTTTAGTAGAAAACTTTAGTGCCTCGGCCACAATCTCTTTTGTGATAACAACTTCTACTTTCTGCCCTTGTACATCGGTGATTTGGGCTGATCCATCCTCTTTGATAGTAGAGAATAGCTCATAGGCTTTCTGGAAATCTATGCCGCATAGTTCCTGGTCGTAGAAGTCCCTGAGGCCCAGCCTTCTGTTGGCTTCTTTTGTGTCTGGCTTTGCAGCTACATCATATATTTCTTTTGGTAGCATCTACAACTCTACTTGGTGTCCTTCTTCACTCATGAACCTCCTTGTGAAAACCGTGGTGTTGTTTTCTTCAAGCTGTTCTTTTGACAAGTATGTTGCTTTGGCCGTCTTTACTGAACTTGGGTCCAGTTGGTAGGGTGGCAACTCTTGCAACTTTTCCTTCTGGGACACCCTTTTCTTGGCCTTCTCGGCAGCTTGCATTGCTCCTGTTAGGGGAATACAATGCCAAAGTTAGAAAATTATGCAGATTCTACTCTGAAATTTCCTTGAGTCTGAATTGCTGACAAATTGAGTCCAATTTGCTTCAAATCAATTTTGGAGCATGCACAGATGCATAAAAATATGTAAAGATCAAAATCATATAGTTCAAGCAAAAGTTTACAACAAAAGTAAATAATCACGATTATTTATAGCCGGGGACTTTTTCCAACTTTTTGCATTTTTGATATCATAGGCTTGAAATATATAGCATTTGGGTGCTCTAAGTGAAGTGTGGGTTCATTTAAGTGCATAGGGTGGAAATGGTGCCAGATTTAGGCTTTCAGTCTTTGAAACTAGGTATAAAGGGATTTTGAGTTTTTGAGATCCAATTTTGCTCAAACTTGGTCAGTGGACTTGGGACATCATGTGCTTTGGTCCCATAAGGTCAAAGTTGGTATTTCCCCCTATTTTGGCAAGAAAGTAAATAATTGTGAGATTATTAACTTTTTCATCAAAATGTACACCTTTTGGTGCAACTTGATTCTAGGCATGATGTAGACCCTGTGTATGAGATATGAGGTGATTTGGATCAAAAAATGTGACAAATAACTCAAAAATTGGATTGGAAAGACTTCTTTGCGTTTTTGACAATTTTCCAAGTTTTTCTTGATCATTTTGGCTCATACTTGAAATGTGGCATATAATAGATGTGTACAAGTGATAGGTGAGGTGAAGGTATCAATTTCAAGTAAAAAAAGCACAAAAGTAAATAATTGCGATTATTTATAGCAGTCAATTTTTTTGCTAAACTTAACAATTTTTTGACCTAAACATATTCAATACACCTAAAACAAGTCCTAAATTGAATTTGGTAAAGTTTTGTCATGTCGACATCACTTCATGCTTTGTCGACTCTGAAAAACTGATTTTTGTGACTAAATGGCTTGTGGAGTTGGTTAGTCACTTTTGAAGCTATGCACTTGTCCACTACATAGTCCTGAAGCTACCCATCCAATTTTGGTCCATTTGGAGTCAGTTTGACTTCATTGTCAAATTTGACGCTTCGTAGCTTTCGAGTTGTTTTCTGCTATTTGAGAGCTTTCCTTGACTGTTTTCATGAAACCATCCATGTACATTGTATATAGACCCAGTCTATAAGATGTCTGTGGAGTCAGAATCCAATTCTGGCATCTGGCAAAAACCTAGATTTTCTAGTTGGGACCCCCCTCGACCCCTGCCGAATGGTAATCTGGTGATATAGGAGTGTTCTATTATATAGGGGCATGCTACAGTTCAAGTCTCGTCCAAGTTGGTTGAGCTAACAAGCAGCTATGGTCAATTTTGGGTCATAGGACTTCGTGCACTGCTCGATTTCTAGGGTTTTTCCCTTGATCTTAGACTTGCTACTGGCCATATAGAAGTGATCATTGATAAGCATAGAACTTACCCCTCATGTCTCGTGTGAGACGGCGCTGTAAATAGGCGACTGTGGACTCCAGAAATCGCGCGCAAAGAAGGTCGAGAGCTCTCTTCTCAAAGGGCGACTAATGGAAATGAGGTGATTTTGGACTACCTTGGATATCTATACTCGGACTTCCCAAACTATTTTTTCCAAATTCCCCTGTTTAGTCCTACTAGGCCGTGAAACCTATGTTAGACTCAAAAATTTCCTCAATCAGATTCCGATAGCTCATTCTGCAAGAATTTGTGAAAGTAGGCCTCGGCCGCCTAATTTAGGCTTCCGGCTTCCATCTGCCGATTGATTGAAACTTTTTGTGCCTGTCCACCTTGTCCTTATGATCAGATCAACGTATCTTCAATTTTTCCATCTCAGCTCATTTGCTATTTATTATTAATTTTTGACACGTTTATTGAAAAATCAAACAAAATAACAAAATGCGCTAAACAAGCAAAGTGAAAATCCAATAATTAAGAAAATCCATTGAAAACCATAGCTTTATTATTTTTTGGTGAATTTCTCCATTTTTAAGTCCCAATATCAAGAAAAATGATGAAAAATAACACAAATTTTTGATGATTTTCTTATAGTATATATACTATTTACACTCATCGGGGAGATGTTATTAGTTAAATTTTCCCTGTTGATGATTTGTAATGGCATTGTTAGGTAATTTTATAAAAAATCACACATTAACATCAAACTTTTTTCTCCCTCTTCAAACATTGCCCTTAATTACTTAGTTCCCTTCCACCCCTCCGAGATGGCGTACTTTGGGACGACTGTGTGCATGAGTTGAACAATTGTATCTTGGTTGGCTCTACCATGCTTTGAAGATCAATGCGGTTAAAACCATTATGTTGTGCAAGAGTTGGGTCTCGAGTAATTAACTCAAGGGTTTCTGATGTTGAGGTTTTCTTTTGCTGTCTTCCAAAGAGCAAGTCTTGTAGCTTGTGTGATCACTGCTTTATTGTATCATCAGGATGCTTTGGCACACTGATTTCCTGAGCTATCGTTATCAATAACGATAGTTGTTGAGCTTTTACCCGCAATTGGTATCTTGGTTTGTCTTGTTTAGAATGTTGTGGTTGAGTCTTTTGAGACTTAACTCTCCATTGCTTTATTGGTTTTATAGTTTGCGGAGAAGATAAGTGCTCCTTTTTCTTCCAAATCCATTTTGTTTTAGGTTCCTTGCTTGAAAATTCTCCTCTTTGTGTTTTGAACCTTGGAACAATCTTTGGTACAATAGATGATGTTTTGGGCACCCAAATTTGAATCGGTTTGTCCTTAAAGTGCGCTTTTGGTACCCAGATTTGCATGACTCCTTGCTACTTGTAGCAGTTGCTTGTCGATAGGATGGTGAAGATTGATTGCTTCGTGATTTGTATTGCTAGATTCCTCCTTTCCATTCTTCTTTTCTCGGTACAATTGGAACAATGAGTTGTCCGCCTTTAGATGATAGCTTGAGCTGATTGGTATCCCAGTCTGGTACTACCTCGTATGTTCGCATCCATGAGATTCCAAGAATCATTGTCTCATTCATGTGTTCATATGGTAAGCATACAAATTGATGAGGGCATGAACACCCATGTACTATCACATTTAAGTTGACTATTCCCAATCTTGGTGTTGGGATTTTGTTGCATCCTTTAATAGTCGATATTCCTACTGTCAAAGACTGACTTGTTGCTTTCTTTTACGTGGAATAACTGATTGCATTTACTCGAGCTCTTGTATCGACCAATGCATTTTTCCTATGATTGTTCAGTTGTACTTTGATGCGAGGTTCATTCCATCTAACCATTCATCATCTGTTGACACTACATCTTTCTGTAATTCCCATAGTCGATCATCTAGTTCCAGAGTGTTGATGGGAATAGGTATTTGTTGATTTTTGAGAGAAGCTTTCCTTTTGAGTACTCGAAGCCGAGCTTTCTCTTGGGCTTCATCAATAACCTGCTGTCGTTTTATCTTTCTTTGCTTTGCTGCATGCATCTTTTCTAGCAATTTATTGGTTAGTGGAAAATTGTACTTCTTTAAATGGCATCCACTAATCCAATTAGCCATTGGTTCATCATCTAGGGTGGACAATTTAAGTGCTCCACTTGGAGATACATCTTCAATGATAAACGGTCCATTTTTCTTTTTCTTAAACTTGGGAATGTGTTGTTTAAGGGAATAGAGTAAAACTAAGTCCCCTTTTTGAAGATTTTTGTAATTAGATGGGAATCAAAAAATTGATTTTGTTTCCGCTTTTGTGCATAGACGTGACCTACAGCAGTTAGCCTTTGCTCATCAAGATTTTCTAGATCTTCAAGCCTCTCTGACAGTTCATGTCCATTCCACTCAAGATTCTTAGCTACTCTTAGTATCGGCAATAGAAATTTTTATTGGCAGTATGGCATCAAGACCATAAACAAGGTTAAAGGGTGTAGCATTTAAAGTTGTCTTGAATGAAACTCTATAAGCCCATAGAGAAGCATGGAGATTCATTTCCCAATCTGTCCATCCTAAACCAACACTTTAGTCAATAACGAGTTAAGAATTTTATTCGTATGCTCAGGTTTTCCATTTGCTTGTGGGTGATAGGGAGCCAATTTGTTATGGATGACCATAAATTCATTAAGTAGATACTCAATTACCTCATTGAGGAAATCAGTTCCCCTATCACTGACAATTTCTATTGGCAATCCATATCTTGTGAACACATACTCATATAAGAATGCGACTGTGGTTCTGGCATCATTCTTTTGAGTTGCTTTAGCCTCTGCCGACTTGGTCAAATAGTCCGTAGCTACAATGATATATTGAGCTTGGGTTCTATAAGCAGGTGGCTGTATTGGCCTAACAAATTCTATACCCCATTTTGCAAAATCTCTAGCCCTATCATTGGTCTTAAGGGCATGCTATCTACACGGGTTGGCATTTTTTCTCGTTGACATGCATCACACCTTCGAACATATTCTTTGGCATTTGCAAAAAGTGTTGGCCACCATATGCCTACCATTAAGATTGCTCTTGCGGTGGTTTCACTAGAAAAGTGACCTCTAGCTAATCCAGCATGTGCTTGTTCTATAATGGGAATATATTTGTCTTCATTTGCACAAAGACGCAGATGTTGATCTTTACCTCTCCGATACATTTGGTTCCCAATAAGAGCATAGGCTGTTGCTTCAGTTTCAATTGCTCTTTGGTGGCGTTTACTCATATCCTCAGGGAATGTTCGGTTCGATAAGTAAGTAACTAGATAGTTACTCCACTTAGGAACAAGTGATATTTGGGACAATGTCACATGAGGTATGGGTGCTTGTTTTTGGCATTGAGGACAATTTTTCACAAATGAGTGAACATCACTCCTCATAGTTGGCCAAATACTCCAAGTCTTAAGATCTACCTGCAGAGTTTGGTCTTTCGCAAAGTGAAGTCCTACTATGGTAATATGTGCTTGACTTAGATATTGGGTTTTCTCCTTGGAATTTATGTATAAAAGCAATATTCCATCTCAATTTCTTTTGTACAACCTTTCAACTAGTAGCCGCTTGCTCAATTAATCCCATTGTAATAAGAAGTGGTATTTGTGAATCCACTTGAGCTATGGTCATCAAGGAGACCATGTTTTTTGACCATCCAGGTATCATTTCCACGGAGAACAGATATGCATCTCGTAGATCATCGTCTATTCCCTTAGGTGGTTCTCCTGATATAATTTCTGACAAATGATCTGCTCTTTGATGAGTGGCGGCCTTTTTCACAACTAGAGTGAAATCAAATTCCAAAAGAATGATGAACCATCTCACTATTCTTTTTGTGTTGCATGGCTTGTTGACCAAGTACAATAAGGCTTGGTGGTCCACAACGAACACAAATTTGTTAGCTAATAGGTAATGTCTATACTTTTTTATGGCATAGATCATTCCTAATCCTTCCCTTTTGGTGGTTGTGTAATTTTTCTCTACCAAATTCAACTGTGTGCTAGCATAAGAAATAGGAAAATCAGTTTTCCCGTCTCCTGGTTGAGCTAGGATACATCCAATGGCAAAATTGGAAGCATCTACAAGTATGTGGAATATCTTATTCCAATCTGGTGCTTTCAATATTGGAGTTAAAGTGAGATTTTGCTTAAGCTTCATGAAGGATTCTTCACACTCATCGGTCCATTCAAAGAGTGTAATTAAGCTATACATGGGTTTTGCAATTATAGTGTACATGTAAATGAATTGTCTATAATATCCACAATGTCCCATGAAGGCTTGAACCCCTCTGACTGTTGTCGGTCTCACAAAATCATTAATAACATAAATTTATCCATATCAGTAGCTATGCCATTTTTAGAAACTATATGTCCAAGAAGTTTTTCTTGTCTACCCATAAATGTGCACTTTTTAGGATTTAAGCAAATCCTATAAATTCTACATTTTTTGAATACCTTTTTGAGGTGTTCAAAATGATCAGCTTGGATTGATGAAGTACACATAAATCATCCATATATACTTCTAATAAATTTTGAAGGTATTCTTTAAAAGCATGGCTCATCAATCTTTGAAAGTTCGTAGGAGCATTAGTTAAACCAAAAGGCATAACCCGATAG
The DNA here is from genome assembly GCF_014529385.1 of Adiantum capillus-veneris. Classification (NCBI taxonomy): domain Eukaryota; kingdom Viridiplantae; phylum Streptophyta; class Polypodiopsida; order Polypodiales; family Pteridaceae; genus Adiantum; species Adiantum capillus-veneris. The sequence goes on from NC_140941.1 coordinate 27,796,142, forward strand.
GCAAAAATACCCATTTAGTTGCAAAGGCAGTTTTATGTTGATCTTTGGGGTTAACCAAAAGTTGACTGTATTCTGAAAAGCCATCTAAAGATCTGTAAGCTTATTTTTCTGCAACTCGTTCTAAAACATGCTCAGTGATTGGAAGAGAAAAGTTGTCTCTAATAGTAGCTGCATTCACTTTCTTGAGATTGACGTACACCCTTAATTTTCCATTTTTCTTGGGTACTACCACAAGTGGAGACACCTAATCTGTGTGTTCAATTTCATAAATGAATTCGGCTTCCTTTGACTTTTCTATCTCTTTTTTGATCTTCCTGGCAAATGTCTTATTATAAGTGTATGGCCTTTGTCTGCTTGGTTTTGCATCATCTCTCATAGGTATGATATGTTGATAGATTTCTGGATCAACACCCTTGAGATCCTTATAATGTGTTGCGGGCTCAATGGGAGTTCCAAGCTATAAAGAACTGGTCAGTAGTGTGCCGAGGTTGCATATTCAGTAAGTGATGAAGCCCTAAAGGCCTTGGACATCTGGACATTACATATTTTTACCCTAGGTATAAGGCAGTGTGTAAAAGAAATTAGGGTTCTTAAGCTCATTGGTTGAGAGCATTCTTTGGTGAGAGCTCTTGAGGTGTGTGGCTATGGAGTTCTTGTCAGGACAAGGGCAAGGCCGGACTAGACAAGGGCAAGGCCGCGTTAGGCGGTCGAGTTAGGCAGTGTGGAAAGGGAGTCCAACTAGGGCAAAGGGCTAGGAGCCATGCTATATAGTGGGTGGTTGGGCGGTGGACTCCTAGGCAAGGCCGGACTAGACAAGGGCAAGACCGGGTTAGGCGGCCGGGTTAGGTAGTGTGGAAAGGGAGTCCAACTAGGGCAAAGGGCTAGGAGCCATGCTATATAGTGGGTGGTTGGGCGGTGGACTCTTGGGTTCTAGTTCCCTTGTCTAACAGTCCTTGAGCTTCTCTTTGCTCATGTGACTTGGTTAACATTAATCAATGCTTAATTCTTTTTCGCTATGTCTCTCTCATGCTTCTTGTGATTGTCTATGATGCTTTGATTTGTTAGATCTTAACTAATCAGTGGTTAATCTCGCTCTAATCTTGTGTGATTGCCCTCTTTTGCTTGTGTGTGCATGTAGGTTTGATTGAAGTGTGGTGCTCAATAGATCTATATGTGTGTGCTTGTGATTAGTGTGCTGCATGATAGGATTAGTGTTGTGTGCATCTTGCAATCGTTAGTGTGTGATTGGGTTGATTGGAGGTGAAGGAAAGTGGATGTGGAGATTGTCCATCATTGTGGCTTAGCTCCTCCATAGGCCGAGAAGCTCACCTCATGAGTCACCATTTGTGTTGCCATGATTAGCTCACTAATTGTGAAAGTGTTTTCATGTCCTAGCCGAGTAGCTCATCCCTTCGGATTGATAATTTTGTTGGCCATTGGAGCTATACAACGATGGAACCCCCGACATTTGGCGCCGTTGCCAGAGACAATGACCTACGCTAGTGTAATTGTGGCATAATCGGATGTGTTTCCTCACTAATTTCTCTACTAATTTCACTTATATGTTTATGGTTTTGTGGATTTTGGATGTGTGTGCATGAAGCAATGTGTTCATTTTCTCCTAATTTGTCACCATATCTTGCTAGTTGTGTGTTTACACACTCTAATTTCACACTAACCCCTTGCTAATTTCACTAATTTTTGCTAACTTACACACTAATTTTCTACTAAGGATTAGAGCTTTCAACCGTCCAATTTATCTTCATTGGAAAGGTAATCAAGGTGGTATTCTCAACCTCCATAGAATCTAAACATGTGTAAAATTGTGTAGAGATTCCATGATGATGCAATGTCAATGCCAATGCCATGTTGATGTTATGTTAATTGCAATGCAATGTCAATGCTATGTTATGCTCTGAATTTTTTTGGATTGTTCGTTTTCATGCCGTCGTAATACCGAAATTTTTCAAATTTGATAGCGTATGAAATTGACAAGTTTCAATTGCTAATTGGTGAATGTGCGTTGCTACTTGTGTGTGTCCCTAATTGATCTAATTGCATGCTTGAATGGTCAATTGCACGTGTGTGTGCACTAAAATCAAGTGTGTGTCCATTCTAATTGAGTGTGTGTATGCCTAATTTTAGGTGTGTGTGCACTATTTTGTCATTGTTTGTGCATCTAAAAATCAATGTGTGCTTAATGATTTTTCAATTGTGATGATTGATTTGTGTTGTGGTCATGCCCAACTAGAGATTTGTGAAATCATGTTGCAATTTCGACAAGATTAACCCTTTTGTGTGCGCACCTAAAGATTGGTAAAAACTACCAATCATTAGTGTGTGTGTGTGCCTAAAAAGTGCTTAATGTGCATGATTAATTCAATTTTTGATTTCATATTTGATGTGTGTAATGGTTTATTGCTACGTTTTTGAGCTCAAAACAGGGATTTACACACTCCAATTGCATCAAATTTTGACCTAATTTTGCCACTAATTTTGCCGATTTAATTGCCTAGCTTGGATTTTATTGATCAAATTATTTGGCAATTGAATTGATGTGATTCTTGTGATTTTATTTGGCTACACTAATCCCCTATGTGCGAAGAATTTTTAAATTTTTTTTGGGTATTTTTGGATAATTTTTATAAATTTTTGGTATTTTTGCTAATTTTTGCATTAATTTTGTAAAAAATAATATCGTGTGATCTTTATGAGCTGTTTTGTGTGTGTATTTACGGTTTGATTTCAAGCGCATTTGGACTTTTGTTCGCCAAATTTTGAGCGTTTGCTATTTTCGAGGACCGGATTGATGATTTTGTCGAATTTGGCTTTTTTGGTTAAAAACTTCTATCTTTGGTGTATTTATGCGTGTCGAAAGTGTTCAATTGTGATTGTCGATGATTCTTAGAGATTTCTAGAATTTCCAAAGAGTTTTTTGGATTTTTTTGGCAATTTTTGGGATTTGCAAATGATTTTTTGTGTTCTCGGGTGATTTTCGACCTAATTTTGGTATTTTTGGACGTCTGAAAATAAATAAAAAATGCTAGTTTGAGCTTCGATGCGGACCGGCGGAATTTTCGAACCTTGACGTGCGGTCTGATACAGGGTCAACATTCGTGACAGACTCGATGGGTGAATTTCGATTTTGACGAAAGAAACGGAATTTTGCGAGCTTGCGGTGGGAACGATTCCTTGTGGTGCTAAGGTTCAACTTTACCCAAAAATTTAAAAAATAAAAATCCCTCCCCCTCCCAAAAGAGCGATTATTATCTCTCTCTATCTCTCTCTCCCCTCCCCACTCTCTCTCTACTCTATCTATCCCATCTCTCTCCTCCACAAACGCTTATTTACTCTCTCTCTCTAACTTCCCCTCTCTCTCTCCTCCCCAAATGCTTATTAACACTCTCCTTCCTCCCTATCCCCCCCCCCCCTCTCTCTCTCTCTCTCTCTCTCTCTCTCTCTCTCTCTCTCAAACACGATTATTAACATACTCTCTCTTCTTTCACTCTCTCTCACTGAGCTCTCACCCTTTTTCTTTCCTACGTGACCCACACTCTAACTCTTCTTTTTCTCTCGCCTCTGCCCCCGGCTGTCACACACGGCCACGCCCCTTTCTCTCTTTCTCTTATTAAAACACACACACACACACACACACACACACACACACACACACACACACACACACACACACACACACACTCGTTTCTGCCCCGCTAACGGCGCTGACAGACTGCCATTTTGCTGTCGCATGCACGCCAGGCTACTACCTCCCCAGGCTCGTACAAGCCTCTCTCTTCTCTCTCTCTCCGGTGTGCCTTCAACCCCGCCGTCTACTCTCTCTCCTCTCTCCCTCCGTCGTGTACTGCCCGCAAGGCCCGCCATGAGCACTGTCCTCTACGTGTGAGCGCTGTCAACCCACCCACACCCACACCCCCTCTGCCGAATCGGGGCTGACAGTAGCCCGTACCTTCTCTCTCTCTCTCTCTCTCTCTCTCTCTCTCTCTCTCTCTCTCTCTCTCTCTCTCACACACACACACACACACACACACACACACAAAACTGCGGGCCAGTCCCTCTTCCCCGTTTTGTGCGCACCGTTGCTGTCAGAACCCACGTCAAGGCGCCACACAAGTCAAAGGTAAGCTTTTCTTTTTCTTTAATCAATTTATATCAATAAAAAAAAGTTCACAAAAAACCATTAAAAAACATAAACAAATAATTAAAAAAAAACATTTAAAAAACCATGTAAAAAAATAAAAAAGGGTTCTTAAAATTCAAAAAAAAGAAAATAAATAAATCACACAAAAATTAAAATTAAAAATGCATTAAAAAATCTAAAAAAACAATCTAAAAAGTCAAAAATCCATTAAAAAAAAAATAAAATAAAAATAAAATAAAAAAAGGGTTTTCAAAACTCAAATAAAAATTAAAAAATTACAAAAAAATCCATTAAAAATCACAAAAACATAAAAAAAATTTCCAAAATTCAATTAAAAAAAAGCTTTAGAATATTACAAAAAATAGAAAAACTCATTGAAAAGTTATAATAAAATCAAAACCTCACGTAAAATTCATTAAAAATTGAGAAATATTCATAGAAGCGCATAAAAATCCTTAAAAAATCCAAAATTGTCTGAAAAAATCACAATAAATCATTAAAAATTCAGAAAACCTTCAAAAAATTCCATAGAAATTACAAAATTCACAAAAAAAGAAAATTCACAAAGACATTCTTTAAAATTCAAAACTTTTTCAAAAAAAAAAAACCAAAAAAGTTTAAAAAATCTAAATTTCACAAAAAATAATAAAACTAAAAGGAAAGTCGTTGAAAGAGACAAAAAAGCAAAAAACACACTGCCAAAAGAATCACACACCGCAAACTGAGCAAACCACGTAAAAGCCAGAAACAACAGAAGAAGAACCGGAGAAAGCGAGAAAACAGCCAACTCAAAGCCGTTTTGAGAGGCAGACAAATTTCAAAATTTGCATGCTAGAAATTGGCAAGTGCAAATAATTGCATTGCAAATTGAGCTCCAATTGGACGAACAGAGGTACAACTCACATGTGATTGTAGATTAGGCTAGTACGGGCAACATAAATTTTGCTGATCGATACCAAAATCTAATAGGATACAGTTTTTACAGAACCAGTCGACATGGACTCAAATCGAGCCAAGGATTCAAGTACAACAAAGCAAGCTAGTAGCAGTGGCAACACATGCACAACTGCAACATAGCAGATTTTACAGCTATATGGCTACAATGGAGATAAAGTCTTATATGTAGATTCAGAAGACCATAGATACTTAATGAGCAGTAAAAGCAGCAGAGGAGCCAAGATCCTATTGATTATAGTGAAGCCAGATTTAGAGACTCCTAGATGTTCACAGACTTCAGTGGAGCCAGGTATTGCAAGCTCAAAGACGAAGTGCATATAGAAGTTCAGAAAGTCAACCCAAGTGTTTATCCACACATCTGCACAAGTCAGCCAAACATACAGTTGGTGCATATGCAATCAGGATCATTGTACATAGATTACAGTGGTCAGATCTATAGTCGAGAACCAGCAATGGAAGATCCAACAGATCAACCAATAGAAGCCAGTGTAATTGGAGAACCAAGCCAAAGACAATACAAAGGTCAAGATGGAGTAGTTTATAACTTGATGCTCAGTGTTTTAAAAGAAGATGCCGACAATTTGGCAAGCATAGACGCAGAAACTTCTTAGCAAGAGCTTGATATGACATAATAAAATGAAATACCACCAGTCATGGCATATTGCTCAGATTGTGGATGAAAAGGTGGACATTTTTTCGAAGACTGTCTAAGGAATCCAGACAACAGGACATATCAACTGCTAAGTAAGGTACATAGAAAATTGGAAATATGAATCTCGATGTAAGTGCATTTAACTCGTCACATTTAATGCAATCAGATGATTTTTCATTACCATTAGAAGCACTAGTAAAAATACTGCAAATTCAAAATCAGCATAAAGATGCACAGGCACCTGAAAATCTAAAAATGATTCTTTGAACAACAAATTCCTGCATAAATTTGGTTAAGATGTCCAGATACCACCGAATGTTGAAAAGACTATCAGGTTTGCAAATGATTTTGCATCCACTACCACAAGTGTGCAATCATTCACAAGTCTAAGGGACACATCAAACAAAATGTTTTTAGCATTGTATGGTACACATAATTCATATGCACACTATGTAGACCAAAAAGGGAAACTATACAAAAGGATCAACCAGTGTTGGAACGGACCACATACCAACTCATAGAAGTGCGTCCAATGACAAATAAAAAAGGATGGTTCATTTCAGAGGAAAGAATCTAATATAGCCCATCCTCTCTAGAGCTTAAGGATATTATCCAAGTGAACCCAAAAATGTGTTCAGAGCCAAACTCTCCTCCATCAGAAATCAAGCTTCGACGTTGTAATAAAACGAGTATATACTTTGACAAAAACAGTCATAGATATAGACGGGAGTCTAGCATCTATGATGCCTTGGGTCCTGAAACCACAGAAGCTAATATCATAGGAGACCCATGGGATAGACAATATCAGGGCAAAGATAATGCTATCTACAGGATTGGGGAATAATTTGTCATGTTTCATGGAGATACATAGGAAACTCTGCAGAAAGTTCACAGATGCCAAACATCAACAATGCTACTCAAAGTGTAGCTTCACAGTCCCAAAAGGTGAGACTAAACCAGAGCCAAACAATTTTGAACTCTTATAATGAAGCAAGCTATATTGATCACCCTAGGATGGGGGGAGCTGTAAATCCATCAAATCAGCTCATATACTAGGAATTGCAATAGCAATTATAATCCCTAGAGCTTCTACCCAACAAACCTCTTCAAAACAGAAACCATTCTAGAGCATATGGTTGTTGAAAGTCTCCAATTGACCCAGACGGATGGAGTACCAAAGAAACTTTCCATATTGGCGATAATATTAGTTGTAGAGTAAGCCCAGATTCTATGTCTATCTCATATCAACTACGTCGTCAATCATCAGTTCTGCGCTACGACTATAGGAGATGGAGAAGCAAATTAGGTAGCTGGGTTCCTCTCGACTCTGAGAAAAATTGTACAGAGTTTGAACTAAAGGTCACAATCCATCCACACACCGAGCACAGAAGCCTTACAGTAGCAACAAATTGGAGACTACAGGATGTTAGAGAATCTCTTGAGTTTCTTGATGAAACATCTCCCGAGTATAGATTCAAAGTGGATGGAATTGTGGTGAGCACAAGGATGGATAATTCAACCTCTTGCATCACATGCCTTCCCCCAAAAAGAGTTGTATTTGAGCCACTTGCAAGGACTTAAAAAAACAAGCTCAATATTGTAATCATTGCATTTTGCAAATATATTTGTCTTTTCTACCTTATTGTGATCATTATTTATATTTTTTTAAACTTACATGACACCATGATACACATTTAAGAATCAAATAGTTGGTATTAAGTATTTGAAGTACAAAATTATTAATCACCAAAGGGTATATGTTCAAATGGCAAAATGAACACAAGTGTACATAACTTTTGTGGAGTAATCAATCATGAAACTCCACTTTTATTTTTTACTGAGAGGATTCTGCATCCTCAGAGACCCTTTTTCTTTTGTGTTTAGGAGGGGGTGAAAGTTCAGGAGTGGGTGGTGGTGACTTGGGCTCCTTAGGGCTTGGCACGGGGGACTTGGCAAGGGTTGGTGCTTTGGGCTCTTGAGGAGTGGTTGGCTTGGGTGACTTGCCAACCTTCTTTGGCAACATGAATGGTAGCTTGAAAGGTTGGTGCTTTGGGCTCCTGAGGAGTGGTTGGCTTGGGTGACTTGACAACCTTCTTTGGCAACATGAATGGTAGCTTGAAAGGTGAGCAAGTGCCTCCCTCTTACTGTTCTTAGTTGTATGACGTTTTTGAACCTTGAATTTCAATGGTGAGTGGAATGGATGGCCCTTTGTATCTACTTTTCTTTTTGCAGGGCTCTTCTTCTTGGTGGGACTCTTCCCCTTGGCAGGACTCTCCTTGGCATGGCTCTTCTTTGTAGGACTCTTCTTCTTGTGATCCCTTTTCTTTGAAGGGATTTTCTTTATATGAATCTTCTTTGCAGGACTCTTCTTCTTGTGATCCCTTTTCTTTGCATCCAAACCCTTGGTGGCTCTACCTTTCTTTGGTGGCAAAGGAGACTCTTTTTCATCTGTAGTGGGTACCATAGGATATTCTGAATCATTTGGGTTTATTGATCTTTCCAAAACCATAGAAACAACCTTCTCTCTCACCCACATGACCCAAGACTCTGGATAGTCATGCAACTGCAACAAATAGAAAAAGAAATTAAAGGACATGAGTACATACATACATAGTTAAGAAGTCAAAATAAATCAATGGCACATGAGATACACACGTACCTTGACTCAAGATATCTCCATGCATTGGCAAGCAATCTCCATCCACAAGATGTTGAGTCTGTTTGTAAAGGCACTTTTTGATTGTAGTAATTGAAACCTTCTATATTGTAATCCTTATTTTTGGTACTCAAGTGACCAACGTTAAGTTTGGCAGCAGTGCAAGAAGACATCAATTAAAAAGCTACTAATAGAAAACAATGGGCCATCAAGAATAGATCATACTTTATACTTACAGTTTACTTCTCCCATGGATACTTGACAATGAATTCATAAATATAATATCTTTCTTCAAAAGATTGAAGATAATAAGACTCGAATGTCCTCTACAAAAAAATAACGATTAGCTAGGAATACCACAAATTATTATAAACTGTTAAGAGTTAAGATTTACCCTTCAACATAGGGGTATATTATGTAATTTCAAGTCAGCATGTTAAAATATTCAAAAAAACTTGAAAGTATTCCTTGCTTGTTAAATAGACACTATGTCACTAGATAATCAAGTATGGAAATTTTCATAGCTATAGCCTCTGGAAGATCCCTCATAAGACACCTGAAAAAGAAAACACATCCCCCAATGAGGCCCTTCTGCTTGCACATGCACTAATAATTAGCAAAGGGGAAACACAAACCTGAGACAAATAAAGAGCACAGTATCACAAAGCTCAATGTTGGGGTTTACAAGCATACTTGTGTCTTGAGGGAATATGTCATAGTACACCTCATCATCCCCACACATGGAGACATCCAAAACCATTTGGCATGTAGCTTTTTCATAAAGGAGAGAGTTGGATGCTCTTAAAATTTTTGCTTGCTCTGTAAGGATAGCATCCTCTCACATCATGTCTTGCTCCCTCTCAACCTCCTTGACTGCTTTGATATCCTGGGCCTTTCTTGTCTCATACTAATTTGTAACATCTTCAATGACAACCCTAAATTCTTTTGCTTCCTGGAAGGGGGGATATTTACAATTTTGAAGGCCTTAAGATCCTCACTAGGAATAAGCTCAAGAGCCTTATCAAACTTGTACCTCAACCGTGACACAAGCACAAAATCTTTGCTCATCAGTGTGACGGCTGCAATGTAGCTATCATTCATAAAGTCTATAAGAAAATCCTCAACAGCCTCTTGAAGGCACATCAAGGCTTGCGATTACCACCTTATTGAAACAAAGGTTTTGATATTCATCATGCTCATAAGTCTATCTGATATCTCTTTGACAACTATCATGAAAGGTAGCTTTTGAATGAGAAGACAAGTAGACTTCTGTGATTTCCTTATTTCCCTTAGAGATCTGACTTGATAATTCAATCTTTTTCTAGCAATAGGTCTGTGGCTAGGTTGTGTAGGTGGTTTACCTTCTTTCTTCACAACCTCTAGATTGACTGATTCTTCTTGGGTGTCATCATCTTTCTCTGAATCTTTTGGGGCTTGGTAAACTTTTCTTGCAGTTTGCTTTGCATGTCCTCGCCATTTGATAGTCAAAAACTGATGTCTTTTGCCACAAAATTCTCTAGAACAATGCGAAAATAGGTCCTCCCACAATCTAGAAGTGCTTGCTATCGTGTGTTCTGGGAAGATGAAAAAATACCGCAAAACACGATAAGATGTACTCCCAAAGTCTGGAAGTACTCACTATCGCGTCGTGCGAGAAGTTGTAAAAAATGCGGCAACCAGAGAGCAAATCGGGCAGAAAGGGGGTGTGCAAGTCCTTCCACAGTCTTGAAGTACTCGCTATCGTGTCATCTAGGAAGATGATGAAATACCGCACGACGCGATAAGATGTACTCCCAAAGTCTGGAAGTACTTGCTATCGTGTCGTCCGGGAAGTTGTAAAAAATGCGGCAATCGGAGAGCAAATCAAGCAGAAAGGGGATGTGTAGGTCAACAAAATAATGCGAAAGGGGGTGTGCGGGTCTATAAGAAAAATACAATATAAAGATGAAAGAAGAGATGGTGGAGGATGCTGGAGGTACGAAACGACGTGAACGTGTTGCTTGGGGGTGGTGGAAAATGAACACGTGACACAAGCTTTTTATACAACCAACCATCCGTACAGTGTTTGTTGAAAGAATGGCACGTGGAACGTGTGCATGAGTGACACGTGTCCATAACGGTCATTTTTGACCCCCTTATATAAAGCTTGATCTTGTTTTTTTATGGTGTTTTAATTTTTTTGGTGCCGCACGACACGAGAATCTTTAAGTTTAACCTTTCCAAAGCTTTGTTTCACTGCTCTCTCAACTCTATTTCACTAATCTCTCTATCCATCATATTGGTCCCACATGATGTGAGGGTGAGTGTTTGCAAAGGTTGGATAATTGCTCTATCGCTTTGTTCAGGTTCTATTGGCACGTTCTATTGTCAGCAGATTGTGCCTCGTGCTTCTATCGCGCTGTTTGGGTTTTGCTTCCACGGCCTAAACCTCTGCATGATGCGATAGCCATAGCTAGCAGAGTGTGCCCGGTGCTTCTATCGCTCCATTTGGGTTCTTCTTTGGCCTAAGACTCTACCGCTCAATTTCGGTCTAGCTTCTTTGCTTTGAACTTTTTTCCAACCAAACCATGAATGAAAGGTCGTGAAGAGATTTTAGAGGAGAGCCCAAGTGAGAAGATCTTGGTTGCTATCATGGATGGTGGTGACATGGAAGTGTACACCAAGGCATATGAAATGTTCAATCCTTTGTTTGATCTTGCAGTTATGCTAGACAATTTGAAGGACTTTTTGTCAGAAGAATTCAAAGAGTTTGAAGAGGTAGTTGAAGGCAAGTGTTTGGTTTTAGATGGTAAGACTTATTGCCATCTAACTGAATTTACTACCAACTCAATCGAGAAAGGCAAAGTAAAAAGGAGGCTAGGAAGATTTTCTAAGAAGACTTGATTTATTTGTCCACCCGACGATTTCTTGTCAATTACATTCAAAGCATTGCAACCTTGTTCCAAAAGAAGTTGCCTTTCTTTTCTTTTTGTTCCTTAAAGTTGATATGCAAGGCAAAGGTGATGAAGTGAAAGATACAGACAAAGAGGGAACAAATAAAAATGTTTCCACAATTTTGCAGCTTGAGAAAAGTGACATTCTAGAAGAGGAGGAAATCGATGCTGTAGCTGAGGAGCAGGAGAGTGAAAATTTTGATGTGGCTCAATTTAGAGATAGTACTGTCATTGATGAGCCCACAGAGGAGGTAGAGGTGTCTGAGGCCTCCCTTATTGTTCCAAACCTTCCCTACTTCTATATCAATGGAAAAGAGTATATCCCTCTCCATCATATTCAATGTCTGCTTAATATGAGGGAGGACTACTCTATTGCAACCATTTCTGAAGCTTCTGAGGTGGCCAAAGATTTTATTGACACAAAAGAAGAATCAAAAGAGGAGTTTTTGGCACTTGATCTTCAGACATCCAATAAACTATTTCTTTCTGCTCCTGATGCACTTGCTCTATGCATGAAAAGAGTGGAAGAGGAGAAACCTACTCTCCAAGATGAGGATTTTGAGAAGAGGCTTGTTGAGCTTGGCATCCAATCTTTTGGTAGAGACTTTAAGCTGAAGGAAATTGGAAAGGACGTTGACATAAGAGAGATGAGTGGATCATGAAATATCCTTTAAGAAAAAGACTTTGCCAAGGATGAGTTGCAAAAGGTAGATTTAGTTTCCCCTTGATCTTCCTTTTGAAATCTTCCTTTTTTTCAAGTTTGTTTTAATTACTCATTATGTCTTGTTTTGCAGATTGAACTCCTTGACAAAGACAATTTTCTTGGAAGCGCTAAAGGCTTGAAAGGTAAAGCAATAGAGGGAACTTCAAGAAGGGATGCCTCCTCTCTCATGCACTACATGCTTACATTGGATAGTGCCACCTTCTGTGCTTTTCATATGCACTATTCTGAAGATCCTGAGTTGACAATATTTGCCCTGAAGATATTGTCACAGTTTTTGGGGTACACTCCCCTTCAAATCAATGCAAACAAGATCATGCTACTTGAGAGAGCTGCAACACTTAGAATATTTGGGTATGCTGTAGGATTCAATGCCTCAAGAGCAGGATACTTTCTTTGCTACTCTAGCTATGCAACAACAGCTGAGGAGACAAATGTCAACCTTCTTGGGGGCTATAAAAGAAGAAAGTTTTTGAGATATAGGGGTGACATGCCTAGAGATACCAAAAAATAAAAAATTGATGTAAATTTGACAGTTTTTTGCACAAAAATGTCTTTTTTGAATCTAGATTTCTTTAGAAAGACTCGGTACAAAGTTTCAAAGTGAAGCATTAATCTCCATTTGTGGTTGAGCAACATAGTTGCTTGATCTCATCCGTTGTAATTGCCTCCTATAGAACCAATTGAATAATTTCTTTAGTGCGTTGCTCCTTCTTTGTCCCCCTCCCTTTCTCGTACATTTGAAAAAAAGAAGTCCTTGCTTGATAGTGAGATTTTTCCATTTTCTGAGTATTCAATGTTGCAAGGGCTCGTGTTTTGCAAAATATGGTCCATGCAGGTACAAAATATGCTAAAAATTGAAAAAAAAGGTTAGTTGAACTCATAGGATGCAATGTAAAATACTATCCAAGCTTTAAAAAGTAATTGAATACTCACCAAGTAATATGTGATGTCTTTTGCTCCCCAAGCATCTATGATAGTAGTTATTAAAAGCTTTATTGTCTTTTTAAAGTCATCTGCATAAGTAGTAGAGCTAACTTGTTGTCTCAAAACTTTCAAAAAATTGTCGAGCTTCTTCCACACTTCCATGCGTTTGCTGGCTACATCTGGTCTACTTTGGACATTGGTTGTTATTACACAAAGATCTTTCTAGTAGTTCCACATAGCATCAACTTGTTTGTTGTCATGGTTAGCAAAGCCTCACATTTTTCTATGCACTTGTCTGCAAGTTTACTTGGCTTAATAGAATATGCATAATCAAGATGGAGTTGAAGCAATTTTTCCAAGATTCTAATCTCTGCATGCATTGTACATATATGTACATTTTTTAAATTCATTTTTAGAATTGGATCCCAAATCATAGAAGACAATGGGTAGTCGATGACGTTTACACTATTTCTCGATGATGGTTTTCCAACCTCATGTTTTGCAAGCCATCATTTTGTTCCAGTGCTTGCCATGCAATACAGACATGGATACTTGGTATTGGCACCTCCATATACACCAAAAATGCACTTCAATGCTTTTAGGTCACCAGTCAAGTGCCATTCTACAATAAAGTCACCCATGCCATCTACACGGAGTTGTTCACCTCCTGTATAACAGAAGGGATATCGGTCTACAAAAAGAGCCATTTTAATGTATCGTGATTTTCTTCTGGTATTTGAGCTGCTCCAATCCACCAAAGCTCCATTCTTGATTGAGTTTTGTGGTATGGGAAGCTTACCCTGGCTATAATCCAATGCTCTATTCACTAGCTATTATGTTTACTCTTTCCATTTTTTGACATTTCTGAATTTGAGCTTCATCTAATTTCATAACAAATAAAATTTTTCCTTCACAATCTACTTAACGCATGTTATAGTATCTCACCATAGCAGATTGAACTTCTTTTATACTCTTCCAAATGTTATTAAAAACATTATACTCAAATGAAGATTTTTTTTCTATTTTTTGTATGGCATTGTTCATTATATATGATAGTACTCTCCAAAATGTTCGGGTATTTCTTCGTTTGACAGAGTCCTCACTTTCCCAACATTGTGAGGCCTAGGCAACCCAAAACTTTTAATCTTGTAATACTTTAAAACCTGAAACCAAGTTCTATAGATGGCCCTGTAACCTCTTCTGCTCACCCCCACTGTGTCACAAACTTCTTGCATTTGAGAAGGTTGGACCAATAAACCCATATCTTTCAGTAAATTTTGAAATACCAATATCTTCAGAGTTCAATTTTTAGGAACTTTCAAAAGTTTTAAAATGTCACTTTTGTTCATTACCTCATTAAAAAATCTCACCCTTTCTTGAAGATTGGACATATCAAATCCTAAAAGACTAGTCACATGTTCTCCAGTAATCTTTAATCTTTTTTTTCTTTGTCCAGGCTCTTCTGTTAAGTTTACTACATCTCTCATTCATTTTACTCGTGCTCTTTATCCTATTGGAGTTTCTTTTAAAGTCTGAAGCTGATGATTTTCTTGTTTTAGAGACGCTATTTGGTTTTCAATTTCCAAAATTCTTATTGCATTTGAAGACAAAGCAATTTTGAGATATTGTATGTAATGTGTATGATCAATGTGTAAATGAGATAGCCTAGACCTATATCCTAGTAAGCCATCAACCCCATCTCTGACAAAATTCATCAAATCATGAGGTGTGTGAAAATATGGATACCTTCCAGTGCTAGGATCCAATGGATACAAGCTCCCATCTCTCCATATATCAATGTGTTTCTTTCCCTCGTTACGAAGTTGTTGTGCTTCATTTGCAGTTGTAACTGATCTTTGGTAGACACTCCGCATAGTAGCGTATCCTTGGCTTAGCTTAATGTTCAAGTGAAACTTGCGATTATTACTAATGGAAGATGTATTACTCATTGTAAGTAATGAACACACAGAAAGTATAATGGAGATAACGTAGTAGCAGAACAAGGTGCATCAAAAAAGAAGAGAGAGAGCTCGTGAAAGGTGAGAGAGAAAAAAGAGAGTTTGAGTGATTCAAAAGTGGAAATAACTATTTTCCACCAAGTGAAGTAAATGAGAACAAATTTTGAGGTGAGCCACAAAGGAATGTGAAGAAAACGATATCTTTTTGAATATTTAGAGATATGTACCTAGATACACTTTAGATTGCGTAGATATGCTTTAAATGACCAAAATGGACAAATTTGGAGCCGTTTTGACCATAACTGGCTCTTCTAATTAGTAAGTTAACCAATTCCTTACACAACCCTTTTTGAGGCATTTTTGACCCTAATGTTAACCATGCTAAAGCACATGCCATCTACAAAGAAGAGAGAGAGAGATAGAGAGAGAGAGTTATGGCCAAGAGAAAGACCTTGAAGCTATTGCTATAATCAAAGAGGACGAGTCCGGGTTGCAAGGAAAGCCTCTCAGCTTTAAGGATTGCAGGAAGCTATGTCCAAACCACTTTTTGTGCCATCAACTATTTTGAAATAGAGGCAATGCAAAGGAATCAACTCCCGTAAAGCTATTAGATTTGTAGCACAAAGGACTCGCACGAGTATGCTTCGAAGATCCATACAAAGAGAGAGATTTATGCCAAACAATAACCAAATAGCACTCTACTTTATATAGTGAGGCGGTCCGGGGCGGGCAACAAGAAGAGTGGCCTCTAAGCACTTTTCTAGGCTCCCGTGCTGCTCAATTGGGTTGGGGTTGGAAAAAACAGCAAACACACACACAAACCTGCAACCTAACCCTACACAAATTTGGGGCACCACCTAGTTTTGGATGCGAACTAGAGAGAGAGAGAGAGAGAGAGAGAGAGAGAGAGAGAGAGAGAGAGAGAGAGAGAGAGAGAGAGAGAGAGAGAGAGAGAGAGAGAGAGAGAGAGAGAGAGAGAGGGAGAGTGCTCGGGCTACTTTGAAATGTTCAACAGTGATCAAGCAAACACAATTATATATGTAAGAAAAAGAGGGGAGGGGGAGGGGGTGATTGTTGCACTAATACCTTCTTAAAAATCTGTCATGACCAATGAAAGTAAGATTAGTATTTGTTCAACATAGCTTGAGTAAATTTCACCACAACACATCACAAGAAAAGCCACCCCAATCACTGTCTTAAGGCCAGGGGAGTCCTCTCCACCCTGTTGCCCTCTTACAGTATGTGGAATCTATGGCTGAATTGATGACAACACCCAGAGACAAGCTATCAAGAACTTAAAAAACACCAAGACACTTACACATCATTGTTGTCCATTACTTCACGTTGGAAGAGAGACAAAGTATCCAAGCTTAGTCCAAATCCACCCTCCTTGATTCAACAAATGTTGGGCTTACACTAGTAGGAGAAATGATAGATTTTCTACTCTCCATTGAGTGATCACTCTCTCTTACAATGGCATAGAGTTCCCTTGCTAATCACCCCTAATATAACACATGCATATGCATAAGACAATGAGCTTCCACTCAAGAGCTCCTTCTAGAGAGGTTGAGCTTGGCTTCTCAAGCTATAGCATAGTGCTCTTGCTTATGGCTCCCCCTTTTTGTGCTAGCTACACCTTCCTTTATAGCAATTTTGAGGGCTAGGGTTACTCCTCTAACCATGTTTGGGTTAGATTTTCAGCACTTATCTAATTTCTTTTGCTTGGAATTATCAAGAAGTTGGTGGGGATAGATGAAGAAGAGAGAGAGGAGAGAAGTGGAGGTGATAGGACTTTTCATACTAACTTAGTGTTAGTAAATTAGTAGAGTTAGTATTTTTATTGATTTACAAATGGAATTGGATATTTACAATGGGAGTATCCATGTAGGATACAAATAAGGAAGAAAAAACAATTAATAGGTAAGAAACATGGATTTCTTACAATGTCGATGCTCCAAGTGTCTTGAGTAGGGTCAATTTTGACGCTTGTTGACGGTCCACTAGCTTTGACGGTACGTTTTTTCCACTCTTGACCTTCCTTGGGAGCCAAGGTAAGTGAACATGAGTAATCAATCACCATGATGCTGTCTTTCAAGAGAAGAGGCTGAATTTTGTGGTTTTTTTGATAAATATGGGTAATATGGAAGAGAAAAAATGAGACTAGGTGGTCAATTTTGGAATGGAAGTGTGTGTAGGAGACATGAGTTCACCATGGTTTCTCTTATTCTTCAAGGTTGAGAAGAAGGTGAGTAGGGTGCAGAGAGGAGTGGTGAGAGAGGTGGGGATGATGAGTGTGAAAGAGGAAAATGATAAAGTGGAAGAGGGAGTGTGGCTGCATAGCATGGAAAAACTGGGGTCCACAAATAAAATCCTAGCTCACAGCTCGTAGCTCAAAAAAATATGAAAAAATTTGAGGTGAAAGTTCAGCTCACGAGCTACAACTTTTGTTTGTATCACCTTTTCAAATTCGGGGAGCATGTGATCTTTAAAAATTCAGCAAAACCGACTGTTTTTTCCACTACACAAGGTCCTTGTGAGGTCCTTCTTTGGATGATTCTTGTGAATACCTCCAAGAGTGAGCTCCCCATGGTGCATGCATGCATTTCAGATACCCTTGACCTTATTTGGTAGGTCTATAATTGAAGATATTGTTGAGATCATGATATAAGTGAATAGTACAACTAAGAAAATCAAATATTGAGGGGTCTAAAAAAATATATACATGTCAAATATAAATAATATAGGTGGAAAAAATATAAAGGGGTCAAAATAAATCTCTCTCATTATAACTCTACCATAAAAAGATGAATATTTTTGGTGTTCTAATTTATGAGAGTAAAAGAGAATAGATGTAGGAAGGAAAAATCACAATAGTGAAAAAATATACACATAAATAAAACTAGTTTTTTTTGGATTTTTGTTGGGATGGAGTTACACCAAAAATAAGAGAAGCTTGCATGAAATTATTTTTATATGGAATAAAGAGTATGCAAAATGGTAAGAAAAAATATGATAATGGTGAGTCAATGTACATAGCATAAATAACACACCATAGGTAGAAATATTTAAATAAATACCAAAATAATTATGAAAAATCCTTTTATTTAAGCCCTATATACAATGAAATATTTACACACAAATGGGTCATAATATACTTATATTTTTTATATTTTTTTTGGCTCAACTAGCCCAGTGACTAGTTAATTAAGGGTTTTTAAGAAGATATGGAAAAAGTCCCCTAACTCACACACACCTATATACAGTGAAATGGTAGGGATAGCCACAGTGTTTGGATGATTTTGGTAGGGTGGGTTAACTCACTATGGAAATTACGAAAAGCCGAAAAACGGCTATCAATAGTAGTGCTATGTTTATGACATCCTTGGGAGATGTGTATATTGGTCAGACCGCCCCAAGAATTCTGGCATTTGGCATGGTCGAATTACAGAGAAAGTGGTAGAAAATCACGCGAATAATCCAATGCCTGCACGCAAACATCCGATAGTTTTTCTTCTTAAAGAATCAAAGATGCTCATTGCATTAGAAATCCAAGGGCAAGATGTTGCAAGCCAAGGAGAGACACCAGACATTTTGCATGGCAGAATCCTTGAGCTTGAGATAGAGCTATTAGAGATCCAAGCCAAGCTGCAATAATATGCATCACTATACAGATCATTGCTAGATCATGCCGGTTCTTCGCAACAAGAACGTGAAAACCCATCTCCCGCACTTGAAAGTACTGAGCTCAACATAGATAAACTACTCAACGAGTTGACTCAATCTTTGGCTTGAGCACTTTGCTCACTTTGCCCCTAGAAATTTGATTTGAAGAAAATGCAAAGTGCTATAGTTTTTGTAATCACAGCTCGTCCTTTATCCCCTTAATTGTCCATTTTTGTATTCTTGATCAAACAAATTATATTGAATCTAATTGTAATGATGACTCTTATTGCAAAAATAACAAGAGAGAGAGAGAGAGAGAGAGAGAGAGAGAGAGAGAGAGAGAGAGAGAGAGAGAGAGAGAGAGAGAGAGAGAGAGAGAGAGAGAGAGAGAGAGGTGAACATCAAGTAGTGTAACATGGTGATGTGTCATAATTTTCACGTAATCACACCGAGCAAAACTTATATCTTCGTCTCCATCAAACACACCAATCATATCATCTATTTCATCCATGTCAGAGCATTCTAAAGCTATCTCCCATTCCATATCATCATCATCGTCTACTTCCGTACCTATAGCTTCATGGGTTTAAAAGACACCGTAGTGATTTTGTGTTGCTCTTGATGCAATGTTCACTCAATTATGGATAAGTCTCATGTTGTAGAAAACATAAACCAAATCAGCAGCCCGTTTAGGGTGAAGCCGGATGTGTTTCTTGGTATGCATAAAGTCAAAAGACAACCAATTTCTCTCATAGCTTCCACTTGATGCTGCAACAGATAGAGCTGTAATTGCAATGTGTTGCAACTCCGCTTGCTCTCCGCCATACTCCTTCCACCGTAGAGGCACATTTATGTGTGCAATGGCATCTGTATGCCATGGATCCTGGAACATGCGAGTTATATTAGCATAATCAACTCGCTGATGATTTTTTTTTTCTCCATCCTCTTGTTCAATAGTTGAGAGCACACGGTTTTGAAGTCAGTCATCATGACTTCTTTATTGGACAATTGTTGGTGCATTTGAAATTTGGGATCCAATACAAATGCAGCACCATGCAACGGCATATGCAATTACACCCATCGCTTGTTGGCAGCTATGCTTATGGAAGCTTTGTCCTTTGCACCAAAGCCAACATGCTTTCTTATACTTTGCGTAATACCTCTGACATATACAAATAAACTCGACCAAAGCCAAAAGAGTCTTTGCTGACTATTCGCAAAAGATCTACAAATGGTTTGGCCAGGGTGACAATTCTCTCTTCATTGCACCAAAAAACTTGCGAGTTCACAAGCTGTGCACATCTTGTAGCCGCCTCTTGGTAGCTAGGATACTTACTGAGCCAAGCATCCCATCATCTATCGACTACCATTTCAATCAAAGCAAGCTTCACTTCTTGCAAGGTGGCAAGCACATAGTATGAAGTTGCAAACCTTGTCGCACAAACTGTATGTAAAGTTTTGTTGGGTGATTTTTTTCAGAAAGAAGTATACCAAAATTGATGCTCTCTAATAAATTTCACCACATGATTTGCATCCATTAGTGTTTGTTTTATGACGTCCATTTTACCAATGTCTTTTAATAGAAAATTACGAGTATGCATGGCACATGGCACCCAAGTAATCTCTGGGTACTTAACTTGGATAGCCCTCCTTGCAGCCTTGTAATTGGATGCATTATCTGTGACAATTGTAGTCACATTCTTTGGACCATTTGCCTTTGCTATGGCCCACTCATATATCCTTGCTAGATAATGCTTGGTCTTCTCTTTTAAAGTGGTGTCGATGGCTTCTCAGAACATAGACCCTCTAGGGTTTTTGTCAGTTATGGCAACGGAGGTTGTAGCTCAAGACTTTTTGGTCATGCCTGCTGTAACTATGGAGGGTAATATAAACCTAGGACACACATGGATGATAGCCACCAAATGCACTATTGATTGGGGGACTGGGGGTGTCACAATGCAGAAACCAACTCTTACCTCTACCACTCAACTCATAGTCCCTGAGATATTGCCTCTTAAGGAAATAAAACCCAAAACATTGCATGTCCAGGAGGTTGAACCATATGTCCGCATAGCCCAACTCTCTAGAGCTTCAACTTTTATAGTCGAAATAAGGCTTGAGACACACAAGACCCATCCTAATATAACAAAGAAAACATACAAGTGGGTCCCTAAAGCTTCTTTAGCTATCGTTGCTAGTGCTAAAAAACAGGAGCCTGGTAAGAGACATCCCACTAGCCCCAAGAAATGTAAATAAACGTTGTGTTGGATTCCTAAAAAACCATTGGAAGCCCAAGGCTACTATGAAGGAAATGATCAAATCTGGGTGCCAAAACATAAATTGTGCTCTTACTTGTCACCTGACCCATGTGAGCCAAATCGTGTAGCTCCAAAATGAATTGAAGATCGTGGAAAGGAAAAAATCATAGAATGCTACACACCTGCTCTAGAGCTATTTTGGGTACAAAATGCTACACACCCGCTCCAGAGCTGGTTTTGGGTACCAAAGAAAGAACGATTTGTTCCACCTAGCTCAGGAACAAGGAAGTCAAATGAAGCTTCTTTCTCTTCATGTAGTTCATATACGGAAATAGGATCAACACAACCTCCACCTACCATTGTGCATATCCATACAACCAAGAAAGAATTTGCACCTCATGTTGTAAGTTCACCACCTACAACAACGTTGCAACTAAAATCATGGGAGAGTACCTTACCACCCTTGCAACTAGATGAAACGCATAGGGCAGACAAAAACTATTGGTTAAAACCTTCACCCATAACAACTTGGAATTGGTTTCAAACGGTGACAAAATTGTTCCAAAAGGTATGATCTACCCAAGGAAGGGGGGAGTGTTTGTTGACATCCATCATTCACTTGCTTCCCTCTCAACCTTTCTCCCTGACCTCTCAATCTCCCAATCTTAGGGAATGTATATATAAAGCTTTATACTCACAAAAAACAAAAATAAGAAAGTAAAAGAGAAAGATCCACCAAACAAAAATCAAGAAATCTACAAGTTTTAGTACATGACCCAAAATCATAAAAACACATTATGCACAAGGACATGAGCTTTTGACACAAGGTACCCTCTTTACTTTGCATAAGTGTTTCACATAGTCTATCTGGTGCTTGCATGTGAATGGGATTTGGTAGATACGCTAGCATGTGAGAGGAATTTTGAGGAATTAGAATGGTTGATATGTTTCTTGACCACAACTGATCGATACTTAGTAGAGGATGTAACCCGATTTCACAAGACTATCCTCTTGACCAAGATGACTATAGGCATCTAGTGATGTTCTTAGTGAACATTTGTGCCTCTAATGACAAGGAAGAGTTACATGATTACACAGATGGAAGATATATTCTCACGGATGATGACTTATTTTTTCTTGATGATGACGAGGATAAGGGTTTAGCCTTAGGGTTCCCTCCAAAATCTCTACAATATCCTATTCCCATCACTCTCTCGAAGGAGTGCAAATAATTAGGTTAGGGTTTCTTATGTTGCTTGATTGTGTTCAATAAGGGTTGGTGCCTCTTCCCACTGATGTGCCTCCTAGAGGTATTCTTTGTGTTTTCTAGTGTGTACAGGATGTTAGGACTTTGAACTTCATGGAGTCTTTCTCTCGTTCACTCTTCGAATCAAGCGCGATCATCAACACGAACAGGTGTTTCTTGTCCATTAGCAATACCCCTTATCTTTTTTGCAATCCATGTTTGTCTGCTTTAACTGTGATTGGTAGCATAATATTACACACATTTGCTTAGATTAAACAATAGATTCAATATAATTTTCTGTCATAATCCCTTGTCTAGGTTTCAGAAGCAAGCAGTCTGACTAAGCTAGTTTGACCAAGTTAGGAGTTAGAGATCTTCTCTTAATACCATGGGGAATGCCTTCCTAATAATCAATGGTTACTTTAGGTTCTTAATCCAATTTAGACAGCATTGTGTGCAATGTACTAGGGCTTTCTAGTGGGCTTAGTCCCTATTGACCTTTAGCTTAAGTATTGTAAAGGGAGTTTAGTAGTGTGATGAGCCTGGGGAGGGTAACAGTGTTCTATGACCCCCCAAAGTTACAAAATTAAAGTGCTGAAAATGAACAAACAAAAAAAGTCAAAGTGCCACAATATAAAATCTTAAGCTGGAAGAGATATCTCAGCTTGACTTGGTACTTCACTCACATGTATCACCTATGGTACTAGAGCCCTAGAGGTTCCTAGTGTGGGTGCTTTTCCTTGAAAAGCAAAAAACCCAAGGCATACAAAATAAACACACACCTCAAAATTGAATCAATGTGAAAAGACTTTGGGGGGTCAAAGAAAAGGAAATAAGTTAGGCGATGATTTCATGAGCAATTCCTTTTATCGTAGCTTAACTACAAGGTCTTCTAGGTATAGCCTCTAGTCAACCCTCGGACATGAGATACTTGGCTCATGTGATTGAAAAACTTAATTGACCAGAGAAAATTGAGAAGCTTGCCCATGGTATTAATAGTTGACCTCTAGTGCCTTTCGACCGTTAAATTAGGGACCCAGATTTGTTTAGTTTTTGACCTTTACAATTGCTTATGTGTTTGATTATATTACAATTTAATGTTTATTACTAACAAATTGTTTAATATTCTATTACCAATCAATTTGTCTACCTACAACTGCATATGCTTTTTCATTGTATATGAAAATGCAAGTACTGTGCCAATTTTGTTTGATTTTGTAGTGACTATAGAAAACTAAGGACATTCATCTCAAATGCTCTTCCACCTTGATGAACGAGCTTCATCCGAGTAGCTTTTGAGGATGGAAACTACATCAAGAAGGGGGACATGTTAACCCTCATGGATACCATATCACCTACGACGGACGCTGTATTATTTATTTGGTAGAGTCATGGATTGGGCTTGTCGGTCCAATAGATGAGTAGGTGATCGCCGATGAGAGGTGCACCACTTATCTTATTTTAACAATATTTGTGCAACGACTGGCCACTGTGGGTGCCCATGTCTGAATGGGCTAAACTCTTATAAAAGGTGCATTTGACCTAAAAATTTTCATTCTTTGAGGTGTAAGCTAAGAAGTACTCTTGCTCCATCTCTGTCTCCTTCTCCTTCATGTATGTGTGTGTGTGTATGAGAGAGAGAGAGAGAGAGAGAGAGAGAGAGAGAGAGAGAGAGAGAGAGAGAGAGAGAGAGAGAGAGAGAGAGAGAGAGAGAGTGCATTGCGTGACATCGGCGGCGGTGAGGCGATAGAGCACGTCATTGACGGTAGCTCCTTCTTCTTTGCAGCACAGGATCCTTCACGACGGCAACATTGAGAGGTGAGTGACACACCATTGTTCTTTGAGCTTGCTAGGATTCTCTAGTTGTGTGTTTGCAGCCTTTCAAGGATCGCACACAGTGCACATGCAAGTTCCCAGCCTTCAACACGTACAACAAAGCGTACACTTACTATATCAAAACCTTATTCATTGATTTGAAATCCTGTAAAAGTCCAAACTTGTTGTATTACAATTGATTTCCAAAGAGTGTAAAGTGATAGGGGCTTTCAAAGTTGTAATTATTTGCAATTCCTAGCCTTATTACTAGGCCAAATTAGCTAATTTAGCCTTATTACTAGGCCAAATTAGCTAGGGATCCATTTCTTAAACCTTGGCTATGGTATAAAGGCCAATTTTTGTAACTTTTTGACCTAAGCTTTTGGATAATGAAAGTGAGTGTACGTTGTTGAAGTTTTCTATGAGCACTCTACTGTTTCATCTCTTCTTGTCTCCCTAGTGTGGTGTCCCGTTGCATATTAACGTGCTCGCAGGTGAAAGCTCTTTCATTCTACATAATTTTCTCACGATGAAGTTGTGGTTGTTCAATAGGATTAGGGTAAGTAGAAAACAATCAGGATTGCATCTAATCTGAGGTGCATTCCAAAACACCAAAAAATTATCAAAATTATCTTTGATGCATCGAAGATAGATAGGGGCCTTTTGGGGTCGAACTTGGGAAACTGAACTTGCAAGGTGCAATAGCAACTTGATTAGGCCATCCCTATTGATTTTTGTATCATTTGGACCACTGCTTTTATTTTATCTCTTTTTGCTTTCCACAATTTTCTTTGAGTCCTTACTAATAAACTTTCAAACTCAGATTTTTCAAGAGGGTTTGACTTGTCTACTTTTGGCATGCTTTTTGATGATTTCTAAGCTTAAACTCTAGTCACTATTTTGCTAGGAGTTGTCAGCTCTAACTTAGATCCGCTAGAACAAGGTAAAACCCCAATGACATTCACAATCACTTTCCCCTTGTTTCCCAGGTTCTTTGCACAATGTTGGATTATGTGTTCTTTTCCACAACCCTCACAAAACCCAAATATTTTTGTTATCTCATCCTTGTGTGGACAATAAATGTGTGCCCAATGGTAACCTCCATATTCATAGCATGGACCTTCCAGCTGAGCAGCTGGTGGTGCCCCTATTGCCTGTCCTATCCTAGGAGGGTATATGAAGTTTTATCCAAAAAGTACAGTCCTCAGTGTATCGGTCACTCCATGCTCTCTTCCATGAGTTTTTGTTGGCTCTTCATAATAATAAGCAGTTGGTGGCAACATCTATTGACTCATGAGTGGTTCCACCGATTGTGTGTATCAATAATGGCTCTATTTTCTTGAGATAAAGGTGGTTGTTGGCCCAACACATCATTAGGAAATAAGACGTAGCTAAGTAGATATTAGAGTAGTTTACTTAGTGGAGAGAGATAATTTTCATACATAAGAGATTATAGAGTAGAGAGAGAGAGAGACCCGGGGAGGTCACCTAATAAAAATGTAACCTATCACGTGAACTCAACATAAAAGTATTTAAAGTTCTTGAAACTTACATAAATATATATACAAAAGTGCAATATTTTTTCAAATTTGAAAAAAATTATAGATTTTAAAAGAAAAGGGTACATTATATTCTTAACAAAATTCACAGATAAGGGGTTTTACAAACATGTCTTGAACGCACGTAATATGGTATTTTTACACATAGTGAACCCCTCGAGTGAAGAGAGAGAGAGAGCACACAATATATGTGGTTCACCCAATGTGAGCTACCTCCACAAGAAAGCAGCCACTCAATGGCTTCAATACTTCAAACTGGAAATAGGTTACAAAGAGATTATACCTTTAATGGAGCTCCCACCTTGGTTCACTATCACCACCTCACATATACCTTGTTTCATCAACTTCACAATGAATTTTGTGTGTAGAAGGGGCCTCCTTTATAGGCCAAGAGGGTTTCCCTCTCTCATGAGAGGAGGCAATCATGTGTAACCGCCCTTATATGGACAAGTCCAAGTTAAACTCTCCAATGTGCCCATATGTGGCCGCCCTTCAGAAGACAAGTCCCCGCCTAAAGTTTGGCCACTGGCCAAAGACTTTTGTCCACCGACTAGCGGCCATTGACTACCGGCCACCGGCCAATTGACCAATTGATGAGCCATTTTTTAACCACTTTTTGATCGTGGTTCGGCCATAATATTCTCGCAAAAGAAGGGAATGCTTTGTGTTTACTGCTTCCGCCCAAAGCGATGTAGCCGCATGCTTCGTGCTCGCTCCATGATTGTTTTGTTCATCCTTTTCAAAATGCCATTTTGTTGAGGTGTCCTTGGGATTGTCTTTTGCTTCCAAATGCCATTGCTAGCACAAAAGCTTTCAAAAGATTGGCTATAATTTTTGCCTCCATTGTTCGATCTGAGGCATTTGAGTTTGGTACCCGCTTCATTCTCCACAAAGGCTTTCCGGCTGATCGAGATTGGGTGTGAATTTTTGGTTTTTTAGCGGTTCCAAAAGAGTACGTATGCAGTGATATCTCACCTCAATGCGCTTTGTCGTTGAGTGAAAGGCTAACTTCTTTGCAAGATGAATGGTGCTTTGACTTTCACTATACAAGACACAATTGTATTGCTTGTATCCAAGCTCCTCCAAGAATCTATAAAGCCACATAATTTCTTTGCTTGCCTCCATCATTGCTACATACTCTGCTTCCGTGGTAGAAAGTGAGACCACTTTTTGCAGCTTTGAAGCCCAACTTACTGCTATGCCTTCAACTATGAAGACGTAGCTAGTAGTGCTCCTTTGAGTATCTTTGCCACTTGCCATATCTGCATCAGCATTCCCTTGCAAGACAATATTAGTGTCTCCAAAATACAAAGAATTTGTTGTTGTCCGTTTTAGTATCCAATTCACAACTTACCAATGCTCTTTACCTGGATTGTCCATGAATCTACTCACAACTCCCACTGCATGTGCAATGTATTTCCTTGTCCTGACCATAGCATACATCGGAGAACCTATCACTGTAGCATATGGAGCTTTAAACATACAGGGAATGCCGTATTCATATCCATTTGGTCAAGATTAAGTCATGAGCAACCACAAGGCTTAAGACAAGCTTAGTTGAGTTTATTTTTACTACAAGAGAAAATATTTTTGAGAAAACCCTTTTACCACAAGCCTAGATTTGTATATTTTGTTCCCACCTTCTTCTTCCTTCATCTTGTACACCCATTGTTCTGCAGTGCTCGCTTACCTTTAGGCAACTCAACCAACTCCCATGTTTGGTTGCAACATAAGGCGTCCATCTCCACTTGCATGCGCTTCATCCATTCTTCTTTGGATTTGCGTTGCATAGATTTTTAAAACGATTCCGGCTCTCTAGAATTTGAGACCAAGAGATGGTTGAAGGAAGGAGCAAACCTTTTTCGAGGTCTACTTGCTCTTGTAGATCTTTGAGGCATAGGTTGACATTGTTACATGTGGTACGACCGATGCTAGATCTCCTGTGATTTAGCTATCCCAACAAGCCGCCCATTTTGCTTAGTTCATATCGACCAATCTAGGATCCCATAGTATATATCTTTATTTTGTTATGTTGTTATTTTGTTACTCTGACTTTGTATCAGATCCACCACATTGTAACTTTCTGGTCTTCACTGTACTCAAGCTCCATGTACTTATCACTTGTATTTTTTGTTTTTTTTTCTTTACAAGTAATCTTTGTACATATTTTGTTTGTTGAAAATCACATCGCTACTTCTAAAGATTTTACCATCTTTAGGATTCCACACGTGATACCCAAAGTCAACTTCTCCATAGCCAATGAAGAAACACTTTTTGGACTTTGCATCTAACTTTGATCTTAGGATTCTATCTATGTGCATAAAAGCCTCACATCCAAACACTTTAAGAAATGCATAATTCACCGATTTACCTGTCCATGCCTCTTCTAGAACTCCCCCATCCAATGCCATTGATGGTGACTGGCTGTACACAGACGTACTTACTGTCTTTGCCCAAATCTCATATGGAAGGCATGCATGTAGCGGCATACTTTATGCTCGCTCCATGATTGTTTTGTTCATCCTTTCCAAAACGCCATTTCGTTGAGGTGTCCTTGGGGTTGTCCTTTGCCTCTGAATGCCATTGCTAGAACAAAAGCTTTCAAAATATTGGCTGCAATATTCACCTCCATTATTGAATTTGAGGCATTTGAGCTTGGTACTTGCTTCATTCTCGACAAAGGCTTTCCGCCTGCTTGAGACTGAGCATGATTTTTTTAATTTTTTGGTGGGTGTTTTTCTTACGCAGCACGATGGCTTCTCCTCATAATGGGGCCCTTACAAATGTGCATTTTTTAAACTAAAAGGTACAAGTGGTAAATTAGGTTCCATACTTAACACACAGGTTGTGGCTTGTCTCCCTCTTGTGTTGCATTGTTGGGTCCTATCTAGTACCTCAGTGGTGGTGGCAATGATTACACCACTGGAGGTCCACATGGCCTTTCTCTCATGTAATTTCTATTGTAAAAGTACTTGTTCGTGTCATGGCTGGTATACTTCTACTTGATTTCATACCACTTCGAGTCTCTTAGTATATTCGTTGCCTATGGCGAGTATTTGTCGCAGATTAGAATTTTGTCGATAAGCTTGGTTCATCCTTCAGATCACTTCCTTGACCACTTGATCCACATTTTGTGTGATTGAAGTAGGAGCACTTTTTCTTTTTAATGACTCATTGATGGTTGAAGAGGCACTATTGGTGGTTGTGTCTGTGTCCTTTGATACCTCTTTGTAGGTCTTGTAGTTTTCAATTAGATACAATGCTTCTCTGGTGACTTGCTCAAATGTGGTGCACACCTTTAAGTGCAAATCCTTTTTGAGGGTTTTGTTTCGCACGCCCTCTATAAAGAGAATTGAGTTTTGTTTCTCTAGTGAGTTGCTCAAATGTGGCGCACGTCTTTAAGTGGAAGTACTTCTTGAAGTTTTGTTTCCGAGGCCCTCAATCGTTTGTCTTGTAGTAACTCTTGTGACAAAACATCTCTTGATATAATGTTTGAAGCGAAGTGAAGATTTCTTCACTTTTTGTTTTCCTTTTGCTTAAAGGCATAGATTTGGGAAACCGTATTGTGCTTGATCCCTTTTTTGGTGAATTCCTCTACAAACTCACATAGGTGTTGATCAATGTTTGAGAAATCTCTACTATTCAATGACTAGAACCAAGTCAATGATGTTCCTTCCAAGGTCAAACAAAATCCAAGTAAAATCCCTTGTACCGAGTGTGGAAATCCTTGACTTGTTCAACTCTCAAAGAGTGAAACATGTGCCTAAGGATCCCTCAACCCATTGTACTTTTTTGGCAAACACATTTTTCCACTTGATATGGTCACATTCTTTGTGTTCCAACTACCATTTTCATTACTCTAGGCTCTCCAAATATAGCATCTCTCACTTCATATCCACTGACAAGCGCAAGCGAAAAACACACCCCGACATCCTCAATGCCAGGACCGTGCACGCAAAACTTGCCACGAAAAGTGAACATGGGGCACCACCTAGAATTGAGCGGCTAGGACGCGGACAACAGTGATTAAACTAACACTAATACAACACATTGTATAGAGAGAGAGAGAGAGAGAGAGAGAGAGAGAGAGAGAGAGAGAGAGAGAGAGAGAGAGAGAGAGAGAGAGAGAGAGAGAAAGAGAAAGAGAGAGAGAGAGAGAGAGAGAGAGAGAGAGAGAGAGAGAGACGTAGATGTAGATGATGAAAACCCTTCAGGATGTGAGGGAAAACTAAATTCAAAGTGTTATTTACAGAAACCTTAGCTTTGACGAAATACGGATCGTGGTGATAGAGAGAGATAGAGATAGAGCAAGAGAGAGCCTATAATGCATTCTCTAGGGAGAATTACATATGTACGGAGACCCTACTCTTGTGTGGCGACCCTTGGAGTCAATGTGTGTGCATGGATTCCTTCTCAAGTGCTGATTCTCAAGTGTTGCCTCCCTCAGTGCTGCAAGTCCCTGATATTGACCTCTCAGTGTTCTTTTACGCTGCATTAGTTTAGGATAATCTGATTAGGTTAGGGCCCTAATCAAGAGAGACAAAGCAAGGAGTTAGGTACCAGATGGTTGACCCTTGCTTTGTTTTATGAGAACTTTACAATGATATCTCCTAGGTGGGCCTTATGACCATCACCTAGAGAGAGGTGGCAATATACAATTGGTTTTTATACAAGGTTTTGGCTTGAAAACAGAAAGATAGATTACCCTACGATTGCTTACTGTGGAGATGGATTGTGGACGAGATGCCAGTGAATGGCGCACTTTGCTCGTGCGTAGGTGTAGCACGTTCGTCACTTTCGGGGTCGGCCGAGGCATGCCTTTGGCGTCAATCTTTGATTTTGTGCTGCTTTCGAGTGATTTTGGTCGTCTTTCTCCTTTTGTCGATGGTGTGGTGTTCATTTTCTTCTTCACTTTAAGTGTTTGTACATATGTGCTTATGTGTGGGTGCATGTACGTGTTTCGTGTGTAAGTAGGTGCACTTTTTTTGCGTGCAAGTGTTGTTGTGTGTGCACAAAGCGTGTGGGTGTGTGTGTGGAGAGAGGGAAAGAGATGGGTGAGAGAGAGGCCGAGGGAGTGTGTGTGGGTATGTATATGGGGTTGTGTGTGTGTGTGTGTGGGTATGTATATGGGGTTGTGTATGTGTAAGTGGGTGAGTGTGTCGGCAAGTGTGTGTAGGGGAACGAGAGTGTAAGATAGATATATAATTTTTTTACATGGGTGGCTTGGCACAGGACTCAGGAAAGGGGAGAGAGAGAGAGAGAGAGAGAGAGAGAGAGAGAGAGAGAGAGAGAGAGAGAGAGAGAGAGAGAGAGAGAGAGAGAGAGAGAGAGAGAGAGAGGCTGAAGCAGGTGAGGAAAGAGAGGCAGGGAGAGGGTGAGAGAGGGAGTGCATGTGTGTGTGTGTGTGTGACTGACGATAAGGAGAGAGAGAGAGAGAGAGAGAGAGAGAGAGAGAGAGAGAGAGAGAGGAGGGAGAGCTGAGAGTGGGAGAGGGAGTGTGTGGGTGAGAGAGAGAGGGAGAGAGTTGAATAATGGATGAGGGAGAGAGAGAGATAGCCTATGGCGGCCCCTTGGACTGGTGACGAATAGGAGAGAGAGAGAGAGAGAGAGAGAGAGAGAGAGAGAGAGAGAGAGAGAGAGAGAGAGAGAGAGAGAGACAGAGAGAGAGAGAGAGAGAGAGAGAGAGAGAGAGAGAGAGAGAGAGAGATTTTTGGCGGCTTGCAAACAAACGAGAGGGAGAGGGAGGGGCGGCGATAATGGAGGGGGGGGGGGGGGGGGGGGGGGGGAATAATGGAGGAGGGTGATGCCATGCTTGGTGGCGGCCCATTGCACGCGCACGAGTCAAGGAGGGAGGTGGCGGCATGCAGGAACCCACAAAAAAAAAGTTTATTTTAATTTATTGTTATTATTCCATGCTTCCCGAGTAGGGTTTGTTCTCACGGCCGCAGCTTCAAAAGCCGGCCATCACCACCATTGGAAACTATGGTGGGAGTTCTTTCAGGTACTCTCTCATTAGGTGGTACACCTCTAGCTTTGGCGCAAGTGTCTGGAACCTGGCCCAAGTGTCTGGAACCCCCGTAGTGTGGATGGTGTATGGAGTGTCACTACCTTGATGCATGGTCATTAGAATCCTTGAACTTAAGGATCCCATCAGTCTAGGTACAGAAAAATGGTCGACTAAATGAATCTTCCACTTTAGTTCTCACAAGACTCACTCTTGAGGTTTCTGGTCTTGTCTCAGAGAAAGCCAGTCTATAAGTGCTAGGAATGGCATAGTATTGATGAAGAGGTTCTCCAAAGTATGTATATCTCTCCAGCTCCTTGCGGTCTATGCAGAGTATCATCGTCATATTTATCAAGCATTATTGCTTGGGTATCTCTATCCTCCTCGTATGTAAATACATATACAAATTTCTACTCCATTAATTCCCTAATGGCTCATCACACCTATAATAGAGCATTTACTCTCCATTGTCGTATTTGTACAAACCCATATGTATTATCTGTGTTGACTTGAGTTGCCATATTCACTCTCCCAAGCTTGGCATTACGGATGTAAAAATTTGGTGACTTTTTCTCAGGCTTGACATCAACCTTATCCTTGGTGTTTGTTAATCCCCATTTATCCACAATATAAGGATATTGCACAACTTAATACATGGTTCCCATGTTATCAAAGTATTAGTCGTCACTATAGTCCATAGGAACTATGTCCTTGAACTCACTCGATCTCTCTTCTACTTTCACACTGTAAATCTTTGCACCTTGTTCATTTTCAAATTGAAATATCAAGTGAAAAAGTTTCATGGTTGTTGGTTGGGATGGTCCCACTCCCATGTTTGTTCCCTCTTTGAAACTCACACTCTTGAACTAGCCAACCATGTATGTGTAAGATATCTCTGATGAAGTATTAGAAAGACTTTTCTCTATGATGGGCTCTATTGAAGCAAAGGAGCCCAATCACGCCTATCCAGAGGGGCCATCAAAACTACTTTTTTTCTCACTCATTTATTTTTTTCCTAAGCCGATATTGTAAATCTTGAACTTGAAAGAGTTTAATTATTTTCAAAACATTTTTGTACCTAATGAAGAGGCTAGAAGCCAAAGTCCACTAGATTTTTTGAAATGCTTATCCCAGTCTAGCCAAAAACCCAAATTTTTCACCTTATTTATATAAGCCAAAATTTGTAATCATCAAAAAAGCTATTTTTACTTTGGAGCTCAGGTAGTGAAGAGTACGCCTATGCTTGCATGCTTACTACACTTTGTACGGGTAAGCATTGCTAATGAAACTTCTTGTGCTGCTTCCTCATGCTCTTGGCATCATGTACATGTTTAATATGCTACATTTGAGTGTGTGTGTGCGTGACGCAATGAGCGGTTTTAGCTCTAGGTTGTCTACTGTGTTTAAATGCTTGTTTTGTGTTGTTAATGGTGATTTAAGTAAAACTAAGTATGGATAGAGGTAAGTAGGCCTTAGGAGGAGCCAAACAACCCCTCATTTTTCATTTTTGGGTGAAGCTAGGAGGTGGCACCAATTGCGGTTGCTCATCTATCTGGCTTAGACTATTACTAATTTTGGTATTAGGAACCTATTGCCTATAGCCTAGAGACCCCCAATATCAAGTTTCATGGCATAGTTCATTTCACCTCTAAATGACCATTTGAGTGCAAGTTAGACCGCATGGGAGACTTGAACATTTTTCCACTTAGTTGCTTCCTTGCTTGAGAGTGACACCTCTGTCCGAGCTCTGTCCTCAATGTTTTGTTGTTTGGACATTGATTCGACGTTTTTCATGAACTAGTTGGGTCGACTACGTCCTCAGATTGACATATATATGTTGGTTTGAGTTCTCTCTAGGTTATATCGTTTGATCATGGTGATCCGCCAACATTGGTGCCACTGTCGGGGACGTAGGACTTACACTAGAGGAGAAAGTGGAATTGAGGTTCTTCTTTACCATATTCCCAAGTATTACAATTCATTACATTTACCTTTAGGTTGGAGAGTTAGTGAGACTTGCTGATTTCTCAGGTAGACTGAAGAGCCGTGCGTTCTCTTTTGGTTGCCTTGTATGTTAGGTTGACCTTAGTAGTTGGTTTTAGTACATTGTCCATTGAGTTTGCGCTTTGAGTCCTGTGTAAATCGTGTTTGGTAGAGAGTTGTGGTAAGAAGAGGAATAATTCAAAAATTTTGCTATCACTTCTTTCTACTTTGTTTTGTTTTGCATTTTGTTATTTTGCTGATTAGATCAGTTGTAGGAGTAGCAATTAGGTTAACATTACATCTTGGTGTTGCTTGAACGAACCAAAGTTGCTTTTGAATACCATATTGCGACTTTTGATGGCAAAAGTGACTAAAAAGGCAAGAAGTATGCATAAATTAAACACGAAGTGTGTGATTTAAGAAATTATTGCTTGTGCACTTGCATACACTCTAGTAGAGCATATTTGGAAATTATGGATAAAATTTGAGTCACCAGCTACTATAAGATAACGCAAAATTTGTAGTAATTGACCAAGTCGGATTTGAAACTTTAGACAGAGACCAAAAATTGATCATTTTGAGCTATATAGGGTATCATTGGGAAGCCCAATAGGTAAGAAACTAGCAAGAACTAACCAGGTGCAAATAAGGCCTCAGCGACAGCTATTGCAGTAGCTACCACCTATCATATTTTTGCAGCCTAAGCATACCAATAGATAGCCATTGACCCACCCTTAGAACTTGCAAACCACACCACTATCATTTCAAGCACCACTATCATTTCAAGCACCACTCCATCAGCAATACGAAGATGAGAGTAGAACACGAACATCAAATCCTACCAGGACTAAAGTACCACACCAAGAATGAGAAAGAGAAGAAAGGGGAATGGGAGATCTTATGCTTAGATTGATGGATCATCGTAGGATCAGACCTTATCAAGTCCAAAAATGGGCTAATAAGAAATATTTACAAACTAGGGATCCGAACGATCACGTGGAAGCATTTGTACTCGTTGATAGCCATTTTTTGGATCTCCGTAATTGCCATAGTGAGCTACCTCACCCTATCAAAATCACTCAAATATTTTGGTTATCCTCACCCTTTCACTGTACATAGGTGTGTGTGAGTTAGGGGACTTTCCCCATATCTCCTTAAAACTCTTAGCTAGCTAGTAGTTGGGCTAGTTGAACCAAAACATAAATAAAAATATATTATGGCCCATTTGTGTGTAAGCATTTCATTGTATATAGGGCCTAAATATAAAGATTTTTTTCTTATAATTGTTATGAGCGCGTATAGAGCTAGAAGAGAGCAAGAGGAGGTACTCACAATGTACAAGAACTTGGCTTTGATGATAAGATTAATATTGATTACAAGACTTAATACTTTATTAAGACGGCTAGATACAAGACTTGGATTACATGACTTGCGTACAAGACAAGGATTGATTGCAAGGACAAGAATTGAACAGAAGAACTAGAAGAGGGATTTCCTCATAGGAGGCTCACAACTGGTGTTGGCAAGACTGAGGGGCTTGTGGCCCAAGACCCCTATTTATACTAGTGCTTGAGGAGGTTAGTTGAGGAGGTTAGGACTTTCTAGGTTCTTCTTGAGGAGGTTAGAATCTTCTAGAACCTTCTTGATCCTTCTAGTTCTTCTAGAACCTTCTGGATCCTTCTTCAACTTTCTAGAGCTTTCCAAAAACTTCTAGATTCTTCCGAAATCTTCTCCAAGATTCTAGAAACTTCTTGATCCTTCTAGTTCTTCTAGAACCTTCTAGATCCTTCTTCAACTTTCTAGAGCTTTCCAAAAACTTCTAGATTCTTCTGAAATCTTCTCCATGTTTCTAGAAACTTCTAGAATCTCCTTGATACTTTTAGAACTTCTAGAATCTTCTAGATCCTTCTAGATTCTTCTAGAGCCTTCTAGCGATGACATAGGCGATGATGCAGGCAGCGGACTGACTCTCAAGCATCCATGACATTAACCCCTCCTCTAGCGACGAGTTCCATGAGGAGCAGTGGTGTTCCTTGAGTTGGGCTTCCATGGATGTTGTTGATGGAACTCTTGGACTTTGAGAGATGCATGTTGTAGATTGTGTGTTGGTTCCCAGGTTCATTCACTAACATCATATCCTTTCCAATGCACCAAGTACTGTAACCTGCCATGCGAAACTCAAGAATCTAGGACTTTCTTGACCTCATATTCGTCATGTCCTTGAATCTCAACAGGAGGAGGTGGTTGTAGAGCTCTTCCTGGGATCTTAGATGTGTGATAAGGTTCTAGAACTGAGACATGAAAGACCGAATGGATTTTCATGGATGAGGGCAATCGGAGTCGATAGGTGATTGGATTGACTTGACGGATAATTTTAAACAGGCCAAGCCTTCGATAATCAAGCTTTTGATAGGGACGAGATGAACACAGATCATGTCGGAGGAGCCACACTTTATCCCTTCTTTGTATTTCGGATGCTGCATGCGATGGAGATCTGCACTTTCCTTATACTTGGATTGAGCTTCTTTGATATGAATTGTAAGTTCTTTGTGAATTGCAGATAATTGTTGTGTAAGATGAATAGCAGCTGGATTCTTTACTTGATGGTGTCTGTCGATATCCTGTTTGGGATGTTGACCATAATTAGCAAAGAATGGAGTGTGACGGGTGGAGGCATTATTATAGGAGAATTCTGCTAGCGATAGGAGCTTGACCCAATTATCCTGGTGATAATTGATAGTACAACGGAGATATTGTTCCAAAACTTGATTTACTCTCTCTGTTTGTCCATCACTTTGTGGGTGATTGGCTGAGAAGAGGTTGATTTATACTCCGAGTAGCTTGAATAAGTTTTTTCAAAAGCTAGACATGAATTGTGGGCCTCGATCAGAAACTATGTCATCCGATAATCCGTGATAACGATAGTTATGCTGTAGAAAGAGTTTGGCCGTACCTTCGCTGGTGATGGTTTTAGTGGTTGGAATGAAGTGTGCCATTTTTGTAAACCGATCCATGACTACTAAAATGGAGGCAAATCCTTGTGACACGGGTAGCTCTACAATGAGATCCATGGAGATGGATGACCATGGTTTGGTTGGAATGGGCAAGGGATGGAGTAACCCATGAGGACAATGACAAGGGGCCTTTGATCTATTGCAAGTGTCGCAAGTGCCTACATACTCCTTGACAAGATTTCACATTTGAGGCCACCAAAAGTCACGGGAGAGAAGGTCAATTGTCTTATTAACCCCAAAATGCCCTGCTGATGGAAGATCATGCCGTTGTTGTACCTCCAAGCGTGTTGGTCCTGATGGAATATAGAGAAGACCCTTATAGTAAATTAGTCCATCAATTTCTTGAAAGTCCTCATTAACCTCTTGACCTTGTAGTTGTTGTCTAATATTATGAGCAAGTGGGTCTTTGGCAATTTGCATCTTCACCTTAGAAAGAAAAGTAGAATCTTCAGGAGCTTGGCTCATGGTGGCGTTTAGCTTAAGCTGCTCAAGTTTCAAAATCACTGACTCTTGTTGATCAAATGTTGCGTCGCCTTCTCTAGGTGCAAGGTAGGATCTTCTTGATAAAGCATCTGGCTTAGCTTGTTGACGGCCAGGTCTATAAGAGACAAGAAAATCAAACCTTGATAGGATACCACTTCACTTGGCTTGGCGATGATTCAAGACGTGGGATGTCATGAAGTATTCCAAATTCTTGTGATCTGTATAGACAATGATCTTATGAGGAGCTCCTTCAAGTAGGTGATGCCAAGTGTCGAAGGAGTGGATGATTGCTAAGAGCTCTTTGTCATGGATTTCATAATTGATTTCTGCAGCTGAGAACTTGCGGGAATGAAAAGCCACTGGATATACTCGACCATCCTCTCCTACTTGGGATAGAATAGTGCCAAGGGAAAAATCTGAAGCGTCTGTTTCTAGGATGAAAGGCTTTGTAGGATCTGTGTGAATTAGAATGGGTGCGGTCGTGAAAGCTTGCTTGAGAGTCTGAAATGCTTTCGCAGCCTCTGAGTCCCGGACAAACTTATTATGGCATGTCAACCTTGTGAGTGCTGTAACCACCTTGGAGTATCCCTGTATAAAGATACGATAAAAATTTTCAAATCTGAGGAAAAATTGAACATCTCTTACCGAGGTGGGTGTCTCCCAATGAAGGATGGTTTGAACCTTCTTTGGATCCATGGAGATTCCCTTTTCAGAAATTACATAACCAAGAAATTTCACCTTAGTTTGATGTAAAGAGCACTTGTCCAACTTTGCATATAACCCTGATGCACGAAGCTTTTCAAGCACTCATCGTACGTGGTGCTCATGCTCTTCTTGATCCTTGGAAAATATCAAGATATCATCCAAATATATTACCACAAAATAATTCAAATACTCCAGAAAGGTATCATTCATTAAATGTTGAAAAACAGCTGGGGCATTTGTGAGACCAAATGGCATGACGGTATATTCAAAATGGCCATACCTTGTTCGAAAGGTTGTCTTCCATTCATCACCTTCTTTGATCTTGACTAGGTTGTAATCACCACGAAGATCTATTTTTGTAAATATTCTTGCCTTGCCAAGGCACTCAAGAAGCTCTGGATCAAGGGAAGGGGATAGCGATTCTTGACGGTGATCTTGTTTAGGCCCCTATAATCCACGCACATCCGGAGAGTTCCGTTCTTCTTTTTTACAAAGAGTATTGGAGCTCCTGCTGGGGACTTTGAATGCCATATGAACCCCTTAGCAAGATTCTCATCAATATTTTTCCGTAATTCTACCAATTCATCTTGAGATAGCATGTATATTGGGCCAAAAGGGGGTTGGATTCCCTCCTGAAGCTCTATAGCACAATCATAGGGTTGATGCTCCGGTAAGAGGTCTGCATGCTTCTTCTAAAAAACATCATTGTAATCTTGATATTGACGTGGCAATGCCTCCATGATTTTTGTTGTGGACGTGTCGGTTGGTGTTGCAAATATCAGGAAAGTTGGATACTTTTTGGCTGCACGCATGAAGACCTTGGCTCCAAGATATATAGGCCTATTATGCCTTCCCTTCTTCTTTTGGACTTTTCGTGGTTCAATTTTCCGAGCCCTCCAATCGATGTCAGGATTATGTAATTCAAGCCACGGTAGCCCAATAACAATTGGGCTGCTTGGGCTTTGTATAATATTGAACGCTATTCTTGAAACATGCTCTTGCAATGTTATTTCTATGGGGCGAGTTTCATACATGACATCCCTTGAAGCGAGGGGAGGACCATCAATGACTTCTACAGTTGCTGGATTAAACTTCTCCACAAGTGGTATGCCTTGTTCTTTTGCAAATTCTTTGTCCATGAAGCACGCCGTTGTGCCTGAATCTAGTAATGCTTCAGAATCCATGTGCCTACCCGACATATGGATCTTGACTGGTAGCATAAAACTTGAAGTGGAATCAGCGGGAAGAAAGAGACCTTTTTTTGCTTATCTTTTGTCCAACCGGTCGGTCTCTATTGGGGTTGGACGTCCATGTTTTCCGAACACGTTGAGGCCATTGCACCATGAACCTCATCCTTCTCTTCCTTGGACACTGTTGAACTATGTGCCCCTGCTCTCCACAATACATACATAAGACATTAATGCGTCGCCTTTGCTTCTCCTCGGTAGAGAGAGGTTGAAAGCATGCCGAATCAATTTGCATGGGCTCAATGCTTGATTCATGGCCCTGTTGAGGTGTGTAGCCATTATGTGTCACTTCTGTTTGGGGTCGCAATGGTGCCCCAAGACACCTCTCTTGTCTCCTCTCAAATAGTCGATTATCACATTCTATTTCTTGAGAGATGAACTCACTTAGTGTGTGAACCTTTGGCATAGTCAATAAAAGATCTTTTACATCATCCTTTAATCCCCACCAAAATTGGCTAATGAAATATTCCTCATCCCAAGTTAGATCACAAGTGAGCTGTTGAAATTTGGATGCATAGACGGATGTAGGTCTTGATCCTTGGTGGAGATGTCTAAGTTTGGTTTCAACAACCCTTGTCTATCAGTATCCCCAAAGGTTGTAGAGAACTCTCGCACAAAAGCTTCAAAGTCATGAAGAAGAGGAGATTCTTTTCAAGTAAGGGAGCAAACCAAGAGAGAGCCGTACCCGAGAGGAGGGTCCCAATAAGGACTACTTGAGAGGCATCATCTGGGTAACGCTCTCATTGAATTCGCATGAAG
Source organism: Adiantum capillus-veneris (assembly GCF_014529385.1). Lineage (NCBI taxonomy): Eukaryota > Viridiplantae > Streptophyta > Polypodiopsida > Polypodiales > Pteridaceae > Adiantum > Adiantum capillus-veneris. The sequence goes on from NC_140941.1 coordinate 27,835,841, forward strand.
AGACGCACTTGTTGGAGAAAACCTCTATACTTTGATCTAGTCCCATCAAATTTTGCAGACATGCCAACCTTCGGCTCCTTCTTATATTGTTGAGAATAGCTAGATCTTGCAGCTTGTGCTTGATGTGTGTTGTCTCTTGAAGCTCTTGAATTTGATGTTGAAGATCTTGCAGCACCGGTCCCAAGATTAGAGGTTACCCTGCTTGAAGTTGAGCGTTACTCTCGCGAAGTTCGTGTAACTAAGATTGAATGCTTTGCAATGCGTTGATGACACCTTCCATCGTCGGCTCCATGATGGCTTGAGAAGATTAAGAGATGGTGATCTTGCCAAACTGTTATGAGCGCATATAGAACTAGAAGAGAGAAGAGGAGGCGCTCACAATGTACAAGAACTTGAATTTGATGATAAGATTAATATTGATTACAAGACTTAATACTTTATTAAGAGAGCTAGATACAAGACTTGGATTTACTTGAGTACAAGACAAGGCTTGATTGCAAGGACAAGACTTGAACATAAGAACTAGAAGAGGGATTTCCTCATAGGAGGCTCACAACTGGTGTTGGCAAGACTGAGGGGCTTGTGGCCCAAGACCCCTATTTATACTAGTGCTTGAGGAGGTTAGGACTTTCTAGGTTCTTCTTGAGGAGCTTAGAATCTTCTAGAACCTTCTTGATCCTTCTAGTTCTTCTAGAACCTTATGGATCCTTCTTCAACTTTCTAGAGCTTTCCAGAAACTTCTAGATTCTTTCGAAATCTTCTCCATGCTTCTAGAAACTTTTAGAATCTCCTTGATACTTTTAGAACTTCTAGAATCTTCTAGATCCTTCTAGATTCTTCTAGAGCCTTCTAGCAATGATGTAGGCGATGACATAGGCGCGATGATGTAGGCAGCAAGTGACTGACTCTCAAGCATCCATGACAATAATTATTTTGGTACTTATTTAAATATTTCTGTTTAGGTGTGTGTTATTTACCTAAGAATGGTATATACATTTACTCACCATTACCATGATCTTTTGTTGGACGGATACGCCGCGACGGACGTCAGCACAGCGAGAACTCACCTAACATGTAATGTCAAATAAGGACGAAGCTCGACCCGCAGGCGCGTGGAAGCAAGCATAAGGTGTCAACCTACACTCGATTGACTCCTAACTAATCCCTACAGAGGTCTCTACCAATTGTCTAAGTCACAGCCTTCAAGAGTGCATAGAGGAAACTTCCTACAACGCTTTCTAGAGCCGAACACCCATCAAACAATCTCGAAACACCCTAGAACTTGAAGGAGACCCTACTAACACCAATAGGTCGCTCTCCCTAAGGTCTATGAACCAAAATTCCAACCCAAAACACCCAGTGCAAAATCACGTAGAATGTCTGGCTGAAATCTGCAGGTCTTCATTTCCAAAATCTAAAGTGCCTAATGTGTAGTTCTACTCAATGTGAACGCGTGGATATGCTGCAATGCAAAATTGGACAACGTATGCTCATCCAAACACCAGATGAAGCTCGTAGAAGGAGCTCGCAAAACCGGACCGTACGCGCGCAATGTAGGTATCGGCGCGTAGCTCTCCTCGGGGGCAACACGCTGCACTTCTCAGCATTCGATTTTGACCACCGGTGCACACGTAGCGTCAAGATGAAGCTCACACTCTCTCTCGTACACAATACGCTCACTCACAGACTTTAAAACTTGTTTTTTAAAAATGACAAAAGGTTTTTCATTAAGGTCAAAAAGTGGTATATATACCTTACAATTCTCAAACCCTAAAGTTCCAAAATCAACCATCTACTCAATCTAACTTATCAAAACTGGGATACAATCTGGAAACTTCTGTAAGTCCCAATATTTACAAGGTGAAAAATCAGGTTTTCCTCAATGAATGAATAATTACAAAAATAATAATCTTCCGAGTAGTTAGTTGCCGTGGGGTGTGTCCAGCTTCTACCACTCCCCCCCTCCTTGATCATGTCATCCCCGACATGGCCGCTGATCTGCTTCTTCATCGTATCGTTTCTCGCATCTTTAGCAGTGATTCGTATCTTGCATGCAGGTTCATCATTGTTGGGCCAAAAATGTCAGTGTTTATTGTGAAGAAGCCTGTGTAGAACGCTTCTTCAAAAGCCTGGAGGTGATAGGATGGTAGAAACATTATCCTTTGATACATTGCATGTATCACCTCCTTGGAAGGCTGACCACAGATCATAAGCGCATCTGTAAGTATCCTCGAAGAAAAAGATGCTGTCGGTCACCTAGCCTGGCTTGAAAGTCTCAAACACTGCTAAGAGGGTTTTGTAGATTTTCTTCATCATAATGCATGTAAGGTTAGGTGAGCCAGTGAACAACTTGATGGCGCCCATTAGGGTTTTCACCATGTATTGGACACTTATTCTCTCACCTGCCTTCACGCCCGACAACTTAGGGTAGTTCAGCCAAGTGGGTTGGCTCCTTTGCAAGATTTCCTGCGCTTTCCACGTCCTGATCCTTGGTAGAGGACAAAAGCTGAGGTTGTCTCTGATATTTTTTGGTGCCTCTACCAAGTGGATTAGGTATTGTGGGTACTTTGTGAGCCAGGCTTTCCTCCACTTTGGCTGAGAATCAACAATTAGCCTGACCCCTTCTGGTTGTGAGGTATCTGCATTGTAAAGTGGTACGGTCGGCTCTTGTCTTATCCGCTTGTTGATGGTGGCTGCCTCATATTTCAGCAATGGATATGGGAGAGAGGGTTGAAGCCACTCGCGCCTGAGGTTGTTGGCGTCAATCTTCTGAATGGTCATAGACTTGAAAACCCTCTGTTCCCACTCCAAGGCTTCCTTTGTTGTCTCTCTGAGCTCCACCTCTATTGCTTTATGCAATTTTTCTTCCTCCTCCTGTGTTAGACCCTGTGGCTCTTGAGAGGATCCTTCTAGGATTTCCTCTTGCATAGGCGTGTCCATCGGATCTGCCACATTTTCTAAGTCAATGCCCTCATTGGCTGCTAGCCCTGTGCTCTCTGGCTCTCCTCCTTGCTGTCCTTTCAACTCCTCAATTTGCCTCAGGAGTTTTTGCTTTTACGTTTCCGCTTCTTCGTCCATATTCACAAGGAGGTCATTTAGTTCGGCGTTTATCCTCTCCGCCTCCTCGAGCTTTCTTTTCATACTTTCTACCTCCTCTTGCAGGGCTTTTTTCTCTTCTTCCATTTTTGTTTGCATGACGATAGATCCTTCTGCCATCATTAATCTCTGCTTTTTATCTAGAGTCAGCTCCTTCTGAAGTTCTTGCATTTGTTCTTCATAGAGTTGATTCTCTGTAGTGATGTGAGTCGAGCTAGTAGCTCTGACTCTGGCAGGTGATGCTCGTAGCCTCTGGATGGTCTGATCCTTTACTTTGAGTTGGTCCTTGAGCTCAAAGACCTCATCCTGGCTTGCTTCTTGATCTATCTCTGCCTTTTCTTTGGCGTTTCTCATGGCTTCTACTTCTTTAGACTCTTCTGCCAGCTGTAGTGTTAGGTTATCCCTTTCCTTCTTGGCATCTAGCAGTGATTTGCTGAGCTGCTGACATTCTTCTTCAGCTGCTTGCATTCTTTTTGCGGCTGCTTGATTTTCTTCCTCCATTGCTTGGCATCTTTGCAGTGCCCTTGCTAGGCTAGCCTGTAGCTCAGCTTCCCTCTCTTTCTGCCTTTGGATTTGTCCTTGTAGAGATTCTACTTCCATCTTAATCTTCACTTCAGTGTCCTTGAGAGCTGCCATCTCTCTTTATGAAGCCATGGATTGCGCTCTCAACCCGGTTAGCTTCGTCATCACCACGTCCCAGTCGTTGGAGGGCGGGTGCAGGTCCACTGTATCTGTGGCAATTTATTTTAATTCCACCAGCCTGATGCCTTGCATTGGTTCTTTAGGCCCTGTGCTCGCCAAGTCGAATGCGAATGTGGCGGCTTCTTCCTTCGTGTATCCTACAGCTAGTAGGTCCAAAAAGTTGTGATAAGAATCTTCTAACTCTTTTTGCTCACTTCGAGGTTTAGCCTCTTCCTTTGGATTTGGCTCCTGACTCTGCTCTTGCTTGGCCTCTTCCCGTTCTTCTGTTTTGTGTTCAGCCTCCTTATCTTCTTGTGGAGGGCTGCTAGGAGGTGGTGAGGGCTGTGGACTGGGTTTAGGGCTGGTCGGTAGAGATGTAGGCTTGCCCTTTAAATCCCTGTGTGCCTTAGTTTTTCTTTCTCTTTCTTGGCTCTCTTGCTCATCTAGCAGTTTCTGCCGTATTTGCTCCACTTCCTCCTCTGTGAAAGGGACATGCGGTATATTCTCTGATGCAGCATCAAGAATCTCAAAGTTCTTGATATAGTCCTCGAATCTGTCCCTTTGCACTCTTCGGGATGATCCCGATATAGCTTCTAGAGATGGCTTCCAGAGTTCACTTAAATCACCTTTGAGGGCTCTCTTTGCTCGGAAGCTCTCCATCAGCCTCTCTAATCTTGCCGCCTTTTGTGACCTTGTTTCTTTGGCAGGCACTTGGGAAAATTCCTTCTTTCCTTTGTTTTGCTCTGGCTGCTCCTCTTGAACCGGCTCTAGCCGTCTTTTCAGTCTTGTAGCCACCCTTGGTGCTCTGTGGGGCTCGTCTTCTTTGTCTTCTTTTAGCCTCAGCCAGTCGTTCTGAGACGGGGGTTCAAGCCACCTTCCTTTTGCGTGTAGTGCCCCGTAAATCACTTTAGTGATTAGTTCTCCTGGCACAATATAGTTTGGCTTCTTGTTACCCATCTTTACTAAGTTGTCATGTATATATGCCGCATAATTGATTATCTTTGGGGTGCCTTTCGTCATTGCCCAAGTGGATTTCGTGGCAATTGCACCTGGTGGCATTTTGTACTTCCGTGGCCTCTTCGTACACATGTGGAAGTATTGGTTATATAACTGGCTCATGATTGCCACTCTTGGGTTGGCAATATCTTCAAAGGTGTAATTCCCTTTCTTCTCATTGTACACCTTTACCTCATCTCTTCTTTTCGTTACACTATCCCCCTTGTTGGAGAGGTCTAGTGCATCTGCTACAACCTGCTCACTGATGATGATCTCTGTTTCTGGCCTGCCTTGTAGATATGTTACTTTGGCCACTCCATCCTCTTTGATGGTTGTCACAAACTCCCAGACTCTCTTTATGTCCACTCCTGCTAGTATTGCTTCAAAGTAGTTGTGGAGATCAATCTTCTCCAAGTACCCGGCCATCTTGCTTCTTACGAACTCATTGAGCTCTCACGGCAACATTGGTAGCTCGATAACATTGCCTTCAGTGTCTTTGAACACTCCTTGGTAGATCTTTAGGTCGTTGGACTCTAATAGATCTTCTTGTATCCATGTGCTGGTGGGCTTTAGTGTTCCTTCTGGAATGACGAAGGGTTCCACTTCCTCCAGGTAATCCTTGATAGTCATTCTTTTCTTCTTTGCTGGTGACTTCGTGAATGCCATAGATCCTGTTGCACTCATTAGTCCGAAGTTAGCATTTTTTTCATATTAGCTGCGAAACTGAGTTTTACTTATCCAAATGACTTGAAAATTGAAAATAAAGCTTAAAAGGAACTTGTGAAGCTGTGCATGTGCTCACAGTGCAAATTTGGAAAAAAAATTTCATCTAGACATTCTACGCGTAGGATCTTTTTCATCAGAATTGGTTCATACTTGCCATGGTGGGAGTGCATGGCTCATGGAACATGGCTACATGCCTAGATTTGGATTTGGATATCAAAAAGTGGATTTTTGGGCTGATTCCGGCTTTAGGCCACAAATTGGGTAGAAAGTCCATCATAGGTAGCAATTGATGTCCAAATGGGTTGAAAATTGGTATATGGGCTCATTGCACCATGGTATTGGCTCCCATGATGTCACTCTTTGCACAGAAGGCCTAAATTATGATGGAGACATCCTATGCGTAGGATGTCTTTTTCATCAAAATGTCATGAAATTTATTCTGTGGGTAGTCCTTGGCCTATGGAACATGGCTATGCTCTTGGATTTGGATTTGGACAAGGATTGATGCTTGTAAGGGCCTGTGTGGTGTTTTTGGGCTCAAAAAGTGTATCTTGAAGGTGTTGGGGGTCAAAAATGATTATAATGGCTTCAAAATTGATATATGAGCTCCTGATGATGAGGTGATTGGATATGGAATGAACAAAAATCCTCTGCAGGCCAAAAAAGTCAAATAGACATCCTACGCGTAGGATGTTTTCTTCACCATTTTTTGCTTCTGACCACACAGATTGGTTGTTGATGTGTTGGTGAATGTGTTGTGCAAGTTTCATGTGATTTGGACAAGATTTGGTAGGTCTATGGCCCATTATTGCCTCTATGCCCTAACTTTGCGTTCTTCATGCATATGAGGTCAATTTTGGTCCAAATGGGATGAGACTTGGTGGATAGCTTGTAAATGTCATTCAAAAAATGTGTATGATGAAAAATGTTGGAGTCTGTGCCCAAAAGTGCCCTTGATACATCCTACGCGTAGGATGTCTCCTGATGATTTTTTCATGGGTGGTGCTCCTAGTGCCTGCCCTTGGTCCCCCTGAGTCCCTTTTGAGCCTAATTTCAACAAAAAAGTCAAATGGATAGAGAATAACTCCCTGTGTGGACTTCAGAGCCTCCGAGCCGTTTTTTGACTTTTGGAGTGCTTTTTGGCGATGAAATTTCTTGGTGTTCGTCTCCATAGCTTCCCGATCCCTTGGGGATCCTTGCCGTATGGTTTTTGTCGACTTTGGCTTCACCGGAGCTTCATTTGAAAATTTGTCGCTATAGAAGCACCCGTGGTTGCATTTACATACCTTCGATGATTTGTGGTGGTCTACCACCATACCTCCCCCCCTCCTAGCCGAAGTCCTCCCGGACGACAAGGTATGGCCTCGGAGGATGTGCCGTGCATAGGTTGAAAAAGTTGTGCTAATGCCTGGCCGATTAATGTGGCCCTATTTTATGCATACTCTGTCAATGCATGGAAAAATTAATGCTGTGCAAGAGAAGGGAATAAGCAAGATGCTTATTGGCATTCGCCGTCGAGGTTTGCTGTTTTATTTGCAAGTAACAACTGTAGCTCTTCTGCTCTTTGTTTAATTGTCTTTTTTGCAAAAGGCAATTGATTTGCCGACACTGTTGATATAACCGTAGCTATTTCTATGTAGAGGATTGGCTTGGCCGAAATGGCCGTGAGCCGTAAATTCTTTGCCTTCCATTGGTATTTTTTTTCTGCCGATTTTTGTAGATGTTTTGGCACTTCCTTGTTTGCCACTGGTTTGTTGTTGATTGGCATCCACATAAGTAGGTTTTCCTTTTTCAAGTAAAACTATTTGTCTTCCGTTGTTGCTTGTACTGAAGGGAGTTCCTTTTGATTTTGTTTTGGTATCCAAATGCGAGTGACATTTGGGTTATGGCTAAGCATTTTCTTGGGGATCCATACCTGTTTTATGCCCTTGGTTTTTGGTTGAACCATCTGCTTCATTGGAATTCTTTTGTTGCATTGTTGTTTGTCTGCCATGTGATTTCTATCCTTGCGCATCCATACTTGCTTCTGTTGTTTTGGTAAGCGAGATATTTGTATTGCGGCCGGTGACTTCGTATGTTTGTAATTAGCATGGTTGGCCTTTACCTGATTGTTGGTTTCGGGTATCATGTTGTTCTTTGGTGGCATTTTCGCTTTTGGCTCTTTTTCCAGTGATTGCATGGCTTGCAGCTGATTATTCTGGTATTGCTGAGCAAAGGCTATCACCTGTTGTTCATGTGCATGCTGAATTTTGACTGCCTTTGCATTCCAATCTATCTGCACATTGTACTCTTTTTGCCAAGGTTGCCCCAACATCATTGGGTGTTGTGTGCTTTCATCCTCCACCACATAGAATTTGTGTGGGTAAATATATTGATGTATCTGTACATGCAATAGAGTCCATCCCAATGTTTTCAACAGATGTGATGTGCTACTTTCTAGCACTTGAGGAGTATGATGAAGTTGACGTGTGAATTTGAGCTGTTGGTATAATCCGTAAGAGATCAAATTTGCTTGAGCTCCCGAATCAAGCAATGCCCTCGATTCAACTTGATTGCTTCCCACTTTGACCACAATTATTGGCTCCACTGTGTCTTCATCCCACTTCGTCAGTCGAATGGCATTGATTCGCAATGGTGCTCCACTTTGTTGTTGTTGTTGTCGCAGAAGTCTTCTTTTTGCTATGCGTTCTTGTGCTTCTGCTTGAGCTTCCTCTCGTACTCTTTGTTTTTCCTTCATTCTTTGTTATCCTTGATGAATTTGTTGGAGCATCTCTTGTGTGAGTGGTAGATGATATTTCCTCGACATCCGCTAATCCAGTTTGGTATTTCTTCACCTGTAATGTAGCAAGCTTGATAGCTCCACTTTGTGATAGATCACTAATCACAAATGGTCCCATTCCTCGCTTTTTAAGTTTCTTGGCATGTTGCTTCAAAGTATAAACAAGTACGTATTCACCTGTTTTGAACTCTTTAGTGCGCACATGTTTGTCAAAGAATTCTTTTTGTCTTCTCTTTTTAGCATAGATTGAAGCTACAGCTCGTAAGCGGAGTTCATCTAGCTTTTCAAGATCATCTATTCTTGAAGAGAGCTCATGCCCTGTCCATTCTAAGCATTTTGCTACTCGTAGAGTTGGAATTAAAAACTCTATGGGTAGTATAGCATTTAGGCCAAACACCATGTTGTACTGTGTTGTTTCTATCGATGTTTGTAAGCTACCCTGTATGCCCATAGTGTTGAGTGTAGCTGTTGATCCCAATCTGTTCTTGATTCTGACACTATTTTAGTGAGAACCGTGCATAGTGTTTTATTTGTGGCCTCAGATTTTCCATTTGCCTGTGGATGGTATGGAGCAGATTTCCTATGTATGACCATGAATTCCTCTAGCAGATATTCAATGACTTCATTGAGAAAATGTGTCCCCCGGTCACTGACAATTTCTATTGGTAACCCGTAACGTACAAAAACATTCTCATACAAAAATTGTGCAGTGGTGCGTGCATCAGCTTTTTGTGTTGCCTTGGCTTCGACCCATTTTGTGAGATAGTCCATAGCCACAATGATATATTGGGTATGGGTGCGATATGCAGGGGGTGAGATAGGTCCCACAAAATGAATGCCCCATTTTGCAAATGCTCTTGCTCCCATCATTGGTTGTAATGGCATCTCATCTCTTTTTATTGGCACCTTGGTGCGTTGACATGCGTCACAACGCTTTACAAACTCTTCAACATCCATGTGCAATGTAGGCTACCAAATTCCTACCAAATTCTTATCGCCCGAAAAATGGCCTCCACTTATTCCGCTATGTGCATGTTCTAGAATCAGCAGGTATTCGCTTTCACTTGCACAGATTCTAAGTTGATTGTCCTTTCCTCGCTTATAGAGTTGGTTTCCAATTAACTGAAAGTCACGAGCTTCCAGCTCTATAGTTTTTTTCCGTGCTCTTGTGATGTTCTCAGGGAACGTCCTGGTGGTTAAGAAGTCAATGATATATTGACTCCATGCAGGTGCAATGTTTACCTGAAACAAAGTTGCGTGATCCACTGGTCTTTTGGCACTACATATAGTACAATTGGTAACATAAGAATGTGTGTCCGCATACATAGTTGGCCAATAAACCCCTAAGTGTTTCAGTCTCTGGTGTGTTTTCACTGTTGAACAATGAAATGCACAATCCTGAACATGTGCTTCTTCAAGGTAGCACTCGAATTCTTCCGAATTTATACATAATCGTAGGATTTGGTCCGATCCAAGATGATACAGCCGTCCTGCTATCAACTGGAAGTTTTTTGTTTGTCGAATTATTTGTTGTTTGGATCTGTATTCCGTATTATCAAACCCACTTCCAAAGGAAAGAATGCTTACAATTTCTTGAGACCATTTGGGTACCATTTCAATATTGAAAAGATAAGCATTTGGTATGTCATCATCTACTCCTTCAAGAGCTTCTCTGTTGTGTATCCTTGAAAGATGATCTGCTCGTAGATGGGTTTTACCCTTTTTGACCACCACTATGAAGTCAAATTCTAGCAATATAGTAAACCAGCGTACGATTCTCCCTGTATTGCATGGTTTATTTACCAGATACAAAAGAGCTTGATGATCTGTGAAGAACACAAATTTGTTTGCAAGCAAATAATGCCGAAATTTCTTTACATCATAAACCATTCCTAACCCTTCCCGCTCGGTGGTTGTGTAGTTCTTTTCCGCACTGTTTAGCTGTCGGCTCGCGTAGCAAACAGGAAAATCCATTGTTCCATCTCCAGGTTGAGCCAGAATACTTCCAATGGCATATGCCGAAGCATCAATGTGAACATGGAATATCTTTTTCCAATCTGGTGCCTTCAGTACAGGTGCTGATATAAGGTTTGCCTTTAGCTTTTGAAATGAAGTTTCACACTCCTCGGTCCAATCGAAATTGACTAGAAAATGATACAGAGGTTGTGCGATAACCGCATACATGTATATGAATCTTCGATAATATCCACAGTGTCCCATGAAGGATTGAACTTGTTTCGAATTAGTAGGCCTGGGTAGGTCTACAATGACTTTGACTTTGTCTAGGTCAGTGGTTATGCCATTTCTTGAGACAATGTGTCCTAAGATGCGGCCTTGCTTAACCATGAATACACACTTTTCCGGGTTAAGACAGATTTGATATGTCCTGCATTTTTCAAAAACCTTTTGCAAATGGTCAATATGTTCCTCTCGTAGAAGAGTGTACACAAAGATCATCCATGTAAATTTCTAAGAATATTCTTAGGTATTCCTTGAATGCATGAGTCATTAACCTTTGGATGGTAGCTGGGGCATTAGTTGAGCCAAACGGCATAACTCGATACGCATAAACCCCCCATTCTGTGGCAAAGGTTGTTTTGTGTTGATCCTCCCTTGCTATTGCCAGTTGGTTGTATCCTGAAAACCCATCCAGAAAGGAATAAGACCGTTTCCCGGCCACTCGCTCAAGTACATGTTCTGTGATTGGCAAGGGATAATTATCCCTTATGGTAGCTGCATTTACCTTTTTGAGGTTTACACACACTCGCAGTTTTCCATTCTTTTTGGGAACTACCACAATGGGTGACACCCAATTTGTATGTTCGATTTCATAGGAATTGTATGTTGGCATATCGATGGATCAACTCCTTTGAGGTCTTTATAGGACCATGCAAACACATCTTTATACTTCTTGAGGAGTTGTGTTAGCCGTTCTTCCTCTTCAGGCTCTAAATCGTTGGCTATATAGACCGGCTAAGGCTTTTCACCTGGTTCTGCGAGGTCTATCCTTTTTGCATTTTCTGGCCCATCGTAAGATTCTTGGTTGGTTCTTTCCCTGACTGGTGGTGTCATGATGATTTTTCTGTCATGGATAGTAAATTTTCGATAGTGTGACGGTACATTCATGTTTTCCTTTTCTGACTCGAGTTTACCATCACTATCTTCTTCAGTAGTCCATATCTCTCTTAAAGACCGTTTCAGTTCTTCGTATTTCTGTTTACGCTCCAGTTTGGTCCACTCTTGGTCTTTTGTTGTTTCTTCTTTTGATTTTTGAGATTTTTGTGATTTTGTTTCTGTTTTAGCTTTTCGTTCGTATTTTATTTCCTCTCGCGTTCGTTCCCTTTGATTTTTTGAGAATCTTCTTGATATTTGATCTTTCACACAATCCTCTGATTTTACAAGCATCAAATAGTGAGTTTTACCTTTTATCTTGGGCATCAAGTTCTCTCTCGCTTTGTTTCCTACTCGTTTCCTCCTATAGCGTTCCTGACGTCTGGGGTGTTGATCAGCAAAATCATAAAACTTGATATTCTCGGTTTCCCTTCCATGCTTACTTGAGGTGTCTGAACACTCATTATCCGCATCATCTTTTTCTTCCAGATGTTCAGAGGAGTTGTAAAACTCTTCTTGTTCCGGTGGTTCTACTGTCTCTTCTTCTCCTGGTATAATGCTTACCATGTAGTAGGGTAGCACATCATAGCCATCCTTATCGCAAAATTTTGTTGTTGGACTATCTGTAATGGTACAGACATCCAATGTTGCTAGTATGTGTTCCCATTCTAGAGGTTCCAAGGCATCTTCAGGGAAAGGTTCCAGAATATACTCCTTGTCCTCTATCGCTCTTTCTAAGACGTATTCCTCTCTTCTTAAGCTTCCATTGTGAAGCTCCGCACATCCATAGCTCTTTTGGTTGCCCTAACCATGCTGGGAGTTCTGATCCTGCTACTACTGTAGCTGAATCAAACTCTTCCACAGATGTTTGGTTCACATCTTTGTAACTATGGTCTTTCAGGTGTATTTTAGTTGTTGTCTCGCCATGTCTGAGGTATATGTGGTCGTAACCCCAATCTTGGACCATCTTCAATTGTCGCATGAATGGTCGTCCCAAGATGATCTCATAATTGTTCTTTTTGTCAAAATCGACTATTGCAAATGTATGCTCATACTCGATTCCGCACGAAGTAACAATCACTTTTTCTAAAAGTCCTAGAGGCTTCTCCATGAACCCATCTGCCAATTGCAATTTCATTCTGGTAGCCCTCAAAGCCGGTTTTCCCCATTTTTTCCAGGTTTCCTTGGTGGCAATAGCAACTCCCGCTCCACTGTCAAGAATAGCCTTGGAAACTACTCCTTGGAATTCTACTGGTAGCGTGGTGTTTCCATCTTCTCCCTCGCAGTACTCTCCAACCTTGTTTAATGGTACTGGCCTAGTGTTTAGTTGAGGCCTGTCCAACTCTCTGATCCCTTCCTGTAGCTTCAAGGTGGGGTCTTTCACTCCAAATTTTTCTAGGCATTTACCTACTGTGGTCCAGATGTTTGGCCATAACCTTAGGAGTTCTGCTAATGTGATTGTGCATGCCACCGGAGTGGACAACAACTCAATCAATCCTTGTGAATCCATCACCTTGTTAGAAGAAAGTCTTTGAGATGGGATTGCTCTCACCTCCGACTTGGCTTCGTACTCTCCTAGGTAAGAGGGTAAAGTTTTCAGCGAGTCTAGTTGGCTGTGCCCCGAACTAACTGATCCTTGGTCTCCCCCTTGTGAATGTATCTCAAAGTTCATTTGTGACTTTGCCTCAAATTCTTCAATAGGAGGTAAGGTTACATTCTTTTCTTTTCTTGTGCTATTCATGTGGTTACTCATCCTATTAGCCTTGTTGGCCTCACGGATTTGCTTCCACAGATTGTCTAGACCGTTACAGTCCTTACCCATTTTTGCCAATGTTTTAGGCTGGAACCCGTCACTTGCCTCATCTGTGGTATTTGGAACTATGATAGGCTCTCCTCTAGACTCATAGGCATTAGTGAGTCTTTCCTTTGTTTCTACATGTTTCTCTAAAGTTGGTTGGATAGGGGTTGGAGTTGGTGCCTCATGCCAATTTGCAGGTTTACCCAGCGTGTCTTCTATCATGATTGAGTTGTTTCTATCATCTTTTTACACATTTCCAACATCTGTTTTTCTATTTCTGCATATGGATAGGTCATCCACCTTTGCTCCTGGGTTTGGTTCCTTTTGAGTCTAGCTTCATAAGCTTTTAGAAGTGCATCCAACTGCTCATTTACCTTGTCAGCTAGTATAGATCCTCCTGATCCTACACTTTTGGGCTCTGCTATTTCCTTGGGTGCTATGGTTGCAGTGGTGTGTGAGCTTAGGCTAGCTAGATCCTCTAACCTCTTTAATCTATCCTTTGTATGTTTCAACTCCTCGGACAGAGCTATTTGTTCTTGTTCTTTCCTGGCTTTCCTACGCGCCTTTCTAGCTTTCCAAGTGCTTCTCTGATTTTTCATTTCTGAACTTTGGGCGTCGGTTTTTGGTTCTTCAACTATGGGTTCGTTCGTCCTTCTTTGAGCTTGGGCTCGTGTTACTGCCTGGATGGATATGATTGTTTCATTTTCCGATCCTCCACTGGAAGGTACTGTTTCTAGCATGTTCAAGGTGGTTTTTGCTCCTTTGCTCGGGTTTTTAGGGCAATCAGGGATCAAATGAGTAACTCCACACTCAGTGCAATATGCGTTGACTCTAATAATTTCATCATGAGGACAATCTCGTAGCCAATGGTCTCCACCACACTTGTAGCAGGGTCCCTTGGGTTGTTGAGGTGCTCCTTGAGCTCCTCTTTGTTGGTATGCATGTCTCTGTCCGCCCATGCCTCCATTGGTTATGAACAACAATGTTTGTTCATCTAAGCTATATCTTCCTTCTCCTACTGCCTGTGCAGCAGTTGGTGGTCCTGTATTTCCTATCATGCTCCATGGTTCTGGTGTCGAGGGCTCTTCCGGTGGATAATAGATAGGGTTTTCCGCATATCCATTGGGATCTTCGTAATATGCATGCATAGGCACAAAAGCCTTATCCTCTGATTTAGTTACGGTTGGTGTGTATCTTATACCGACTGGTCGTAATCTTATTAGTGGTGGTTGTTGCCCCAACACTGGTTGTGGTCTTTCTACACCTACAGGTCCTGGTAGGTTGCCTGCTTGATACCTAGGCATCGGTGGAACTTGAGGAGAAGCTACCGGAGCTTGGGGAGCGTAAGGTCTCTCTCTCACATATCCCTTGTTATAATAACATTCCTCGGTCCCATGGTTTGTCCATTTTTGTTCAATAGCACACCACTTGGGCTGTTTAGCTTGGGGTTTGGTGTACAAGTTAATCTTTTTTAGCACTTAATCTACAAGCTTCTCTTGGTTTACAGCTACTTCTCCTTTCAGTGTTGTCTTAGAAGACTTGCTTCCACTTTGTTGTGAAGATGAATCGTCGCCAAGGTCCTTGAACTCCCCCTCTTTGTAGACTGCACAATTGTCCACAAGGTAAAGAGCCTCCTTGGTCAACTCATTCAGCGTCGTGCTCCTCTTCATATGTAAGTCTTTCTGGAGATCCGCATTCGTTAGTCCTTGGATGAATATCAGCATAAGTCTGGACTGGGTTGGCAGTTCTTCAACAGGACAGAACTTAACATATCTTTTTAGTCTTAGGGATGCCTTTCGTACGGATTCTCCATCTTTATGTTTGAATTTATGGATTTGTGAGACGGTATTATGAGCTATTCCCCTTTGTGAGAATTCCTCGATAAACTCGTAACACTTCCTCCATAGACTCAAAGTCTCTACGCTCTACAGAGTCAAACCAAGTGGCAGCATCATCCTCTAGGGTTAGTCCAAACCCTGCAAATTGGGTAGGGAAGTCTAACACCTCTTCGGCTCTAATTACATGCACAAAGGCTGCTACATGATCTCTTTGGTCTCTGCTTCCTGTGTATTTCTTGTTTACCCATTTTTGCACTTGAGAAGGTCTACTTCTCCGATGGTCTACAAACCTCATCATTGGATCTCCACGTTCTAATCGATATACCTCCTCAGGTCTTCTGTAATAGGCTGTTTCCTCTCCCAGTGGTGCTGCTAAGCCATAATTTCTAACGGTTCTCCCTAGAGGTGGTTCATCTCTTCGAACTCGTTCTATGGGTGGTCCTCCAGGCTCTGTTGACCCTTGAGTCTTTGGCTTACTTTCTCCTTGATACCTTGAATAGAGTGGTGGTTCTTGCAAATCCCTTAGCCCTCGTGCGGCTTGATAACCATCTCGGTTTCGGTCTTGTTCTATTGTTGCACTCTGTCGGAGCCATGCCTACAATGATGGCTGGTTTGCTGATGGGTTTTGGTTGTTGAGTGCTTGCGGTCGGGTGGAATGTGAGGTAGCATCATACTCATCAGAAAAGGGATTTGTCGACTTACTTGGGGTGTAGGTGGCTCTTGGCACTTCTTCAGGGGCATATGTTGATGCTCCTGGACCTGTTGCCCTTTCTACCTCCTCTGGGAGAATACGCTGGTATTATCGCCCGTATCTATCAACAAAAACTATACCCTTCTCCATGGCAGTTTCATAAGAGAATAAGTAAAGAACCTTGTCTTTGCTTAATTCGTTTACGTATGGTTCTTTGCTGCGAAAGTAAGAGACTATACCCTCACTCTCATGCTTGTAGATTCCCACATTCTCGTTATAAGTTGGAACTCTTGTTGTTTTCTTATCATACATAAAAATAGCTCCGGGCCGATCAATGTTTGGTGGCGGTTCTTGAGCTTCTGAAACCATTTTCCCTTTCGCCACATTATCTCCATATTTGTTGTAATCTTCAGGGTTACTAACTATTAGATAGTGGTTCCCTTTTTTGTCTCGGAATCTATCTCCAGCATCATAGACTCGGATTATCTCCAATCTCTGAGCTGGCCTCTCTTCGATACAAATGCACTTGCGTCCTCGATAGTCAGAATAGACTAGGGCTCCCCTTGAGTTTGTTCCTTCTAAGAAGATCACAGTGAGGTTGGAATCATTCAAAGGATTCAGGGAGGTGTTTCCTCATGGCATCGGTCCGTCGTTTGTGAAAACTCCTGGCTGTTGACTACTCATCATGAAGAAAGATT
Source organism: Adiantum capillus-veneris (assembly GCF_014529385.1). Taxonomy (NCBI): domain Eukaryota; kingdom Viridiplantae; phylum Streptophyta; class Polypodiopsida; order Polypodiales; family Pteridaceae; genus Adiantum; species Adiantum capillus-veneris. The sequence continues at coordinate 27,852,255 of NC_140941.1, forward strand.
TGTCTAACGAAGTGTCAGTATCACTACCTTCCTCAATAATCGGTGCTAGCGGATCTAGCCTTGCCTGAGCTACACTCTCTCTGGTGGACACTAAGCTACCTTGGTCACCTGCCACCTTCTGGTCTCTAACAATGTATCTTCCCGATCTTAAATTCATCAAACTTATCAATGCAATTTATCAAAAATCCAACCACTCACCTGGCAAAGGATCAGTTTTCGCACAACTTCTTGCTTTGTTGCTGAATATACCTATACACAAGCGTTTAGTTTCGGCAATCGAATCAAAGCATTTATCTGCTAGAGGTTATCTTAGTAATGATTGATATAACTGGAGAGTTAATCTCAACCACTACTGTATTTTATACACTGTTGATGTTCTGGATTAGGTCTGCTAATCTGAAACTGTACTTCCCTCGGAAGTTGGTCAATTTACGCGAAAAAGTCTGAATTCAATTTTTGCTCCATCAAATGGGCATACAAGGTCCAAATTCACTTCTGAAAGAAGTTCTAGAACCCTTAAGCCAAATGGAATCTCACTGTCTAAGCCCAGCCAAATTTTCTCTTCAGTAGGCCCCAATAGACATCCTATGCGTAGGATGTCTCCTGCTTTGTTTTGCCTGGATTTTTGCACTATGGTTTCCCCTTGATGTGTTGAGTCTACATCTGTTTTTATTTTTAATGAGTTAGAAATCTGTTCCGACAGCCTGTTGCTGATCTTGATCAGTCTAATCAACTCCAATTTGGACCAAAATTGACTAGGAGGCTTGCCTTAGGCTTTACAACACCTTGCTATGCTCTCAGTCAAAGTCTGGCTTCAATTTCTTGCTTTAGACATCCTACGCGTAGGATGTTTTTTTCATCAGAATGACTTCAAACTCAAAGCACACGTTCCCCTTGAGTTGCCGATCACTTTGGTATACTCGAAATTTGGTTCGGAGTCCAATATCACACAGAAGACATCCTACGCGTAGGATGTCTTTTTGGCCTGTTTGACCCCAGACTTGTCCCATAGCTTCCCCTTGATGTCAGTTACCCAGTGGTATGCTTAGATTTTGGTTTGGATTTCAAAAGTTCCCAATTTTAGCTGTTCTTTCCTTTTTCAGTCAAAAGTGCTAAAGTCCGCTTTGAACTCAATTTTCTCACCCAAATGAGGTGAAACCCCTTTCAGTCACTCAATATATCATTCAATTATGTTCATGCAGCCATCTTATGGTTTTGGTCTCAAAATAATTTTTTGGCACAAATTGGGTAGGATGTCTGGCAATTTCAGTCTATCTGGCCTTATCCTGTCAATATATGGTCAAATTTCCACTTTCCAATTGAAATTAGGGTAAACCCCACCTTCTAAACACACTGGTCAACTCAAAATCCCAAAATTCCCACCAGATTAGCGTGTAGACATCCTACACGTAGGATGTCTCCTGGCTTGAAATTAATTTTTTTCCTGATAGAAATGCTCCTCATGCTCTGTAGATCTATCAGAAACACTCACAGTAACTTTTGGACTTCACTTAGGCTTTCAAACACACTTTTGCGTCTTCTAAAAACTTGTGATGACTTTACCAAGCAAGTATACATACATGAAATGCTCTAGATCCTGAATCATGATGTCCTACTTATTCTACTCCTACTTATCATGTGAAATGGTGATAATGATGTTTGGTTGCTTCGTGGCCTCTCCGGACTCTCAAGCTCTCCTCTCACCGCTTCTACCACTCCAACTCCTACTCAAGAACTCGACTACTACCTAAAACTATTTTGGTCTACCTAATCTACCTAAGTCAAAGGATCTAGGCCAGACACACGCTTCCTAGACTCCCTCTAAGACCTAGAGAGTCCTCCACCCTCTGATCCTATCTAAATGTAAAACGAGACTCCTGGCAAGCCAAAAATCCCAATCCTCAAGGATTAGTCTTCATCACCTACCTAAGGTTTTCGTCCCCGGCAGCGGCACCAATGTTGGACAGATACGCCGCGACGGACGTCAACACAGCGAGAACTCACCTAACATGTAATGTCAGCTAAGGACGAAGCTCGACCCGCAAGCGCGTGGAAGCAAGCATAAGGTGTCAACCTACACTTGACCGACTCCTAACTAATTCCTACAGAGGTCTCTACCAATTGTCTAAGTCACAGCCTTCAAGAGTGCATAAGAGGAAACTTCCTACAACACTTTCTAGAGCCGAACACCCATCAAACAATCTCAAAACACCATAGAACTTGAAGGAGACCCTACTAACACGAATAGGTCGCTCTCCCTAAGGTCTATGAACCAAAATTCCAACCCAAAACACATGGTGCAAAATCACGTAGGATGTCTGGCCGAAATCTGCAAGTCTTCGTTTCCAAAATCTAAAGTGCCTAATGTGTAGTTCTACTCAATGTGAACGCGTGGATATGGTGCAATGCAAAATCGGACAACGTATGCTCACCCAAACACCAGATAAAGCTCGTAGAAGGAGCTCGCAAAACCAAACCGTACGCGCACAATGTAGGTATCGGCGCGTAGCTCTCATCGGGGGCAACACGCTGCACTTCTCAGCACTCGATTCCGACCACCGGTGCACACCGAGCGTCAAGATGAAGCTCACACTCTCTCTCGTACACAGTACGCTCACTCACAGACTTCAAAACTTGTTTTTAAAAATGACAAGGTTTTTCATTAAGGTCAAAAAGTGGTATATACCTTACGATTCTCAAACCCTAAAGTTACAAAATCAACCATCTACTCAATGTAACTTATCAAAACTGGGATACAATCTGGAAACTTCTGTAAGTCCCAATATTTACAAGGTGAAAAATCAGGTTTTCCTCAATGAATGAATAATTACAAAAATAATAATCTTCCGAGTAGTTAGTTGCCGTGGGGTGTGTCCAGCTTCTAACATCTTTCTTACCATGTATTCTATAAAAAATCATTTCATGCAAGCTTCTCTTATTTTTGGTGTGAATCCACTCGAAGGAAGAACCTCAAAAAAATACCTTTCACCATCAGTAATTGCCTTTCACTAAATTCATAATTTTTAAACGTATTTTTCTTTATCTCTTGTAAATAAATATACAGCATTAAAAACAAATGAGGATCCTTCTCATTTGATTCCCTATATTGTCATATATGAATTTTTTGTATATAGAGCTAACACTATTCTAGATTCCATGAATTAATTATATAATATACTAGCGTGTTTTTTTCCATCATATCCATATATTATATTTATGCATAATCCACAACCATGAAAAATTTTTAACCCCTAAGAATCTATAAGGTCATGCTCTCACGCAAGGAGTGGCTCACCTTTGGAGCCTTATGCAAATTCAACAAAAAGGGGGCCACATAAGACTTTTTTACGATGAAAAATAGGTTTTTTGGTGGGAATTTTTACATCTATCTCCACTCCAAATTTGAAGCTATGATTAAAAGAAAAAACGTGGACCAAGATCTGAATAATCACCTCAAAAATTTTGGTACTTTTTGGACCTACCACCGATGAGATATGATTTTTTTTGTGGACCTCAGTCTGCCCACTTTTTTCACAAAGTAACCCATAGTCTTCTCCCACCTCCTTTCCTACTTCCCCCCCCCCCCCCACACACACACACACACACACACACTCATTTCTCTCTATTCCTCACTCAAACATATAACTTCCATGGTTTTCTCTCACCCTCTTCACCATTACCCTCCCCTCTCACACCCGTAGCTCTCTTTTAAAGCTCTACCTACATCCACCATCTCTATATCTCTCTCTATTACTCTTATATTACAATTTTATTCTATCCTTTCAAGAATGTATAAAAGATCATCAACCTAACCATACTAATCTTTGAAAAATGAGGGGTTTTTATCAACAAAACCCTCATTCTCTTTGTGGTGATTCAACTATGGCGACAACATGAAAGAAGAAGAAGAACGACGATTACTATCAACAATCTACGCACGGGTGAGTCCAAGATTCTTCAAGGATTCACCATCTCAAGGATAAACCCATCTCATTCACCCCTCTTTTCTCATTCTTCAAGTCATTCTACCCATTATAATTATGCTACTAACTTTTTCTAGTGACTACTAACACTAACTACTAACTTTTTCTTGTAAGTTGCACCCACTCTACTCTACCTTGGAGTACCTCTCTAGAATATTCTCTATTTCACCTCAATAATTCTCTCCTCTTGAGCCCACATCCATGTAACTCAAGAGACAAGAGAGCCCCACTCTCATAAGAATATATAAAAAATTTCATAAACATGGTTTTCTATGTAAGTGTTGATCAAGAGATAATCCTAATAAGGGCTCTCCTCAGCTATAAATAGAGCCCTTTTCTCTTTGTAAATGGCATGAACTCTACACTATTACTCACTACTTTGAGCATACCATTCTTCATCTTAGTTGTAGGGAGAGAGAGTGAGCTCTCTATACACCATTAGTTGTGGTGTATATGAAAGCTTCTTGAGATAGTTGTAGCATTGCAAGGGAGTGAGTGATTCATAACTTCCAATCAAAGTTGTATCTACTCTTGCACATCAATTGAATCAACAATTTGGGTGCAATCGCAGTTCAAAACTCTCTTGAGTCTCTCCAATTTATGCGTACTCTGTGCGTGTGCGTGTGTGTGTGTGTGTGTGTGTGTGTGTGTGTGTGTGTGTGTGTGTGTGTGTGTGTGTGTGACAGACACACACACATAGAGAGAGAGAGAGAGAGAGAGAGAGAGAGAGAGAGAGTACACATACATAAACAAAAAACACATACACATACATTGAGAGAGAGAGAGAGAGAGAGAGAGAGAGAGAGAGAGAGAGAGAGAGCAAAGAATGTAACACACATGCATAAACAAAGAACACATATACACACACATTGAGAGAGAGAGAGAGAGAGAGAGCGATTAAAAAATAGAGAAAAGAAGAGAAAACATGAAATGAAATGTTATATTAAACATCTTCAAAACTTCAAAATGATTTATGAGACCAATCCAATAAACTTCTTGTGGATCAAATATATTGTCTGCGTTGTCCATATATAGATAGATAGATAGATAGAGAGAGAGAGAGAGAGAGAGAGAGAGAGAGAGAGAGAGAGAGAGAGAGAGAGAGAGAGAGAGAGAGAGATAGGTTTAAGATTTATTTTTTATATTTAAGTTAGAGTTTAGGTTTAGATTTAATACTAGAACTTTGGGGTTAGGTTTAAGATTTAACTCAAGATTTAAGGTTTAGAGTTGAAGAAGAGGCCCAACCATCTCTCTCTTTTTTGTAGAGCTTAAAGGTGTTTGGAGCTAGTTAGCTTTGGAATGTTCAAAGGGTAGGCAGCAACACTAGCTGCTGAAAGCATTCTCCTTCTGTTGAGCTTAAGTGATGGAAGAGGAAAGTGGATAACTCAGGACTTTCACAACTTATCAAGTTGACTTGTGTGTGTGTGTGTGTGTGAGTGAGTGAGAGAGAGAGAGAGAGAGAACTCGCGATGCTGAGTAGAAATTAGAGCAGCTGACGTGGACGACGTAGCAAGAGCAGGTTTCATTGGAAAAATTTGCATTTTTGTTTTGTGTATGTGCATGCATGTTTGAGAGAGAGATATTAGGTTAAAGTTTAAGATTAGATTTTGGATTTAGTTTTTATATTAAAGATTACGGTTTAAATTTAGAATTAGGTTTATGGTAATCCCTCTCTTCCTCTCCACAGATGTGGCATTAAGTTGGAAAGCTTTTAACGACATTATACTCAGTATGGAGACAGACATGTAATGTGCACAGTAATCCAGGAGCTGCTGTTGTGAAGAGATGTTAAGTTGTTGTGAATTGCTACAGTTGAACAAGAGACAAAGGGTCTTTGTCCACTATATGCATTGTCATGTAGACGTGGGGTGTGTAGACTTTTTGTACCCCCACAAATATAGGCATTAAAAAATAAAGACAAGATTATAACCCGGTGGTTCTAATCTCCGTGCACCTCTAGACCAAGGTGTGCGGGGATCGGACATGGCTAGAGAAGTTGAGATAGTTTACAGTGTGATCTATGGTTTCTTGATTGTGAGGGAGATTGAGAGAGAGAGAGAGAGAGAGAGAGAGAGAGAGAGAGAGAGAGAGAGAGAGAGAGAGAGAAAAGAGACGGAGGATGCCAATAGAAGATTAAATTTATGTTCAAATTTATAAGGTTTTTACATTCATTATAAGTAGTGACGACGATGTGTGAAACAAAAATGCCTATCTTTCAACAAGGATCCTATGTCCTTGTAATTAATGTAAACATACTGTGCAACGAACAAGACACATTTCTTTGTAGCATGTCGCCAATTTGGTGAGTTTGACCCATCTATTATAGATCGAGTTATTGCCAATTACAACTCATTGGACGTTGACGCTAGCCAAGAGGAAGCAATCTTGCAACCCAATAGACGTGTTCGTAGGCGCTTTGGTCAAGCAGTATATGTGAGGCCACAAGATGTAGCCTTTGGCAGCTCGGAGGGTGATCATGCAAATCACATTACCAAGAGGCTATGTTTGAGCCCGAGATCGATGAAATAATTGTGACGATCATGGATTGAGAAAGGCTTATCTATGATGACATGAAAAGTGAAGCCGATACGCCATTGTATGACGGTGGAGCACATGTGTCTAGATTGAAGGCACTCCTGGTTCTTCTCAACATGCAGGCAAAGTTTGGATGGAGTGACACTAGTATTGCAACACTTTTTAGGTGATCTAATACAATGTGTTTACTTCAATAAAAAACTCTAAATGTATAATAATCCGATAGATTACTTACACAAGTGTATCACATTTTTTTGCTGTGTAGATTGCTCAAAGAGCACATACTGCCAGCTGATAATGTGATGTCAAATTCCAGAGAGGAAGCAAGAAAGATCTTGCAAAACTTGAGGATGGAATACAATTCTATTCACGCTTGTCCTAATGATTGCATTCTTTTCAGAGGGGAATACATAGACATGGAGAAGTGTCCAAATTGTGATTCCAAGAGATATCGAGTAGATCTCCACGGACAAAAAATTCCGCAAAAGGTTTTGCAACACTTTCCTCTGCTACCTCGCATCAAACATTTCTTTGAATGTAAGTCCATGGCCGCCCCAACATCATGGCACGAGAAGAATAGATCTTTGGATGATTTGCTGTGGATTCCTATAGATTGCGCGGCTTGGAATCATATAGACAACACATGGCCGGATTTTTCTAGGGAAGCTCAAAATTTGCGTCTCGACCTGACTATGGATGGTGTAAATCCATTTGGTCAGAGGTCAATATCTTACAGTGTATGGCCAGTTGTTCATCGTCAACTACAACATTCCCCCGTGGTTGACTACCAAGAAGGGGCACCTGTTTCTAAGCTTGATTGTGTTGGGGTGGTATAAAGTGAAGAATATGGATGTGTATCTTTGTCCACTATTGGAAGAGCTATAACAATTGTGGATTGGCATAGAAGTGGTGGATATGAGCCGACACACAAGTCGGCACAATGCTTTGATCAGAGGAATTCTAATGTGGACCATCCATGACTATCCCGGACTAATAGAATGCTCAGGTGATATATAAAACTCAAACACTATAAACCTTTGTTTGTCTCAAGCTTATCTATTGTCATGTGTATACATGCAGGGCTTCAAACAAGCGGATACAGAGCATGTGTTACATGTGGACCTAGACTTAATGCACACTGGGCGTCCTCATTGAAGAAGAAAATCTATGAAGTTCATCAAGTGCATCTTCCAGAGAATCACGAGTTACGCGATGTTTTTTTGGGAAGAAATCCACCGAGGATGTTTGCTCGAGCATGATTAGAGAAAAAGAAGATGTGTGATGACAGTTCTTCCCCAAGGATGAAGAGACTCTCTCTATGGTATGAGCTACCATATTGACCCAGACTCATGATCAATCACTTGCTCGATCCAATGCACATATTCAAGAATGTGGATAATTTGTTGTGGGACCATATCATCGGCAAGGAAGATACTTTGGGGGCCAGAATTGACCTTAGAAATGTGGATCGTATGGAGCAATACTGGCTACAGACAGCACCCGATGGATCAATAAAACTCCTTAAAGTGCCATGGATTTTGACAGGAGGCCAAGAATGCAAAGTAAAAGAGATCATTCATACCGTGCCGATGCCCACTGGCCTAATGCACTTGCTCCAAACATGTTTCACTAAAGAAGGGAATCTTACTGGTTTGAAATCACACAACTGGCATAAAACATATCAGGTAAGTTTGAAGTGGAATATACTATAGTGGGAATTGTGTAGCAGATCCGTGTGTGGACTTTAATGCCATTGCTAGAAGTGTTTTGCAGTTTATTGTACCGATGGCCATTGAGGGTTGTTTGTCTCCTGACGTCAGTACCACAATCTACAAACTTGCGAAGTTGGTGCAATGGATCTCCCAAAAGGAGATCCATGTAGGTTCCATACCATCCGCCAAACTAAACGTTGCGGAGGTTGTATTCATGTTTGAGAAACACTTTCCTAATACCATGATAACCATTCAAGTGCATCTTCTTGTTCACATAGTTGATGAGGTGGAAATAGCAGGCACAATGCATTCCAAATGGATGTTCTTTTTAGAACGTTTCATGGAAACGCTCAAGGGATATGGTCGTCAAAAGGCACGTATGGAGGGTAGCATGGCAGAATTTTGGCTGGTATCAGAGTCCCTAGTTTACATTGGAGAGTGGCTAGACGGATTTGATCTTCCTCGAGACACGCTATGGTGAACCATAGATGATGAGCGCATTTCTGGGATTGTCATGTGCAATCTTGATGTTGAGAAAAAAATGAGGAAAGATCTAGAGGCTAAAATCAATTGATTTTGCATGCTTCACTATCTAGTGATGCAAAAGTGGATTTCACAATACGAGGATGCAAAGCAAGAGCGAAAAAGGGCACAAATTGAGTGGATACGGAGAAGACAACCACTGATGCATTATTCGGCAGGTCTTGAGAGCCTACCAACATTCATGAGCTTAAGATGGTTGCGCAACCAATTGAAAAGCACACAACAGTGCGGCGAACAAGTGACTGAGGAGTGGGAGTACTCTTGGGGTTGCGCAACCAAGGTAAGTTTGCAATTTGTGTCTTGAAAGGGTCCTGGTGACCTGGTTAGTTCCACTGTCTCCAAAAAAACTGCATCTGTATCTTCATCAATATCAACATTTAAATGTGATGGAGTAAAGCTTTTGTTACAAGGTGTAGCGACATAAAAGAATCGCCGACTTCTTCACTTGTTTCTAAACTATCACCACATAAACATAGTCATCCGAATGAACAATGTGGTAAGCCGAGGACAGAGAATGGTCAAGAAGGTAATGCTTTTGATCTTCATGATCCCATCTTGGCAACACATTGACCTTAGACTTAGAGATCCCTGTCTGAACGATTGCTTGTAAGCCTTCAAAATTAATAGAAGAAGGCAATAGGCTTTGAAGAAAACATTCACTAAGTAGAAGCTCTCCATTTTGTAAAGAGACTCTATAATCCATATGAGCACCACTAATCGTCCATGAAAGCATAGCTATAGTAGCTTTAACTATCATGTTTGAGACAGACAGAGAGGAATAATACTTGAGGTAAATAAAATGACGAAAAGAGAAGGAAGAGAATGTGTATAAGGTACAAAGAAAGTGTAAAAGCATGCAGCTGCAAAAAGTTAATGCAATCATTGAAAACTGTTCTAAATAGATTTGGAATATTCACTCTTTAAGGTATGGACAATCATAGCCATTAAGATACATTTGAATCATCATTTTGTCAAATCCATATTGTAACCTATGGAGCTTTCAAAATCTCCCCAAATATGCGTATTAAAAAAAAAATGAATATATGTAATGGGACTTATTTTGAAAAGTTTTGATATATATTTTGTTTGGAGCAAAGTGTGTTCATTTCATCGTTTTGCCACAGTCTAGGACTTTATTCTAATCGTTTTCATGAAGTTTCAAATTTTGACCCGGGACACCTTTCGGGAGCCAGTTTTGAGGGTGCTAAGTCAAAATTTGGAAACGTTTTGTATGTAGGAATTATAGTCCTCAATACGAGGAAAAATATTGCTTCTTCAAGTTTTTTCAGATTCCTTCACTATGATGCTTATTTCAGCCCGTAGATTAGGAAAAAAGTGAGAAAATGCTGTTTTATGCTGTTTTTGTAGAAATTATCAACTTGCATGTGAATTTTCGACCAAATTGAGCAGGATATGGATTTTTTGCATCACACAATTGTTGAAGAGCTTAACCAGACAAACAAATTCATATGAAACGGCTCTGGGCAAATTAAATTCTGAACCGTTTGGGAATTACGACTCACTGAAAATGGCCGAGAATTGCTGGAGCTCTTCTTTCGTTTTGTTGTTGTTGTTTTTGATGTGGTTTATTGAACAAATATATATGAAATGATGTAGGTTTTTTGCATATATAGTGTATACATAGAATAGAGTATATAATATAGTATACTATTAATAGATTATATAGTATATAAAGCTATACTTTTACTTGTAGTAAATAGATTATATAGTATATAGTGTACATAGTAAATATAATATAAAATATTATATATATATATATATATATATATATTATGGAATATAATAAAAAATGGGCTATATATAGTATACTACATAAAAATGGTAAAAAATGGACACACTACATATAGTATATTTATTGTATTCTACATATAGTATATATATTGTATACTACATATAGTATATAAGCTACATGCTACAGATAGTATATATGTAGCTTACTACATACAGTTTTATATACTACTTAATACATATTATAGTATACCACATATAGTGTTATATACTATAATCTACATTCTAAAGTATGTTTTTGAATTAGTATGTAGTCTATATTATGTAATAAGTACTTAACTGCAAATTATTGGTCTTCTATAAACTAAAAACTATATCATATGTGTTTTGTAGATAATGGCACCAAAGAGGGAAAGCAAGAAAAGAAAACCTCCAGTCTCTCCTTTTAGCAACCTTCAAGTGAGCATGAAGCTAAGGTCCGGTTGTATACCAAAGGGAACTATCGATCAGGAGGCATCATCACGAGTCTGACATTTGAACACCCTATCCAATTAAAAGAATAGGATTCTCAAAAGGTGTGTTTTTAATTGATGATGAGGCTCAAGTTGATAAAGACTCCAACAACGACAAAGATGATGTAAAGAACACAGGTAAATTATGAGTGTATGCTATAATTTTATGTTGATACGTAGTTTGTATTATAAATTTTGCAATGGTAGATGGTTAAATTTGATGGACTTTTTTTTTGTTGAGAAATTTTGATAATAAATAACCATGTGGGAGATTAAGAAAGGGTGAACCATTTTTTATATACATACCATTGATAGTTGCTAGAGAAAATATTCAGTATTGTTTTTGTTTATGTTGGAGAAAAGGTCCTTAAATCTCGTGTGCTGTTTTTTTTTTATAAGTTGTCTCCATACAAAGGAGACTCTGGCAAATTTTTTGTAAATTAAATACTTTACACTATCTAATCCTAATGCATATGTTTTTGGACAATTAAATGTTTGTCACTTCTTTTCTCTATGCAGAGACCAATGTTCACATTGAAGATCCTAATGACAATGAAGAAGATAGTGATCATGAATGGGATGAGGAGAATAAGCATTCCAAACACCTAGGCAAGCAAATTTTGCTTGGCTTGATGAAAGATATTCTAAGTCAATTTTATGTCAAGAAGAAGACAATGCCTCCTCCTGCTCCACTTTGTCGACTCATCGTGCATGAGGCTGTTAGGTTTGCTAGAGATGATGTAGAATGGCTCATTCCCTCATTTGATTTTCCTGGGTATTTAGAAATTATGGGGCAATTTCTTCGGTCCGTTGGGGATTCTAGAGGAGATACCATTCCCGTGACTGTAGCGAATTTGGAGGAATGGGGACCACTTTGGCGGGAAAGAAACCAGTTTGAGAGACCACTTGGTAGAGAGTGGCAGGAGCTCAAAAGAAAAAAGTTTTCGGTATGGGATGGCAACCATAGGTTAAAAACATGGTAAAAGAGAATCAAAGATAGTGAGATCTTTCACCTTTTTCACTCTTTTGTTGTAAAGCTTTTTTTTTAAACAAATGATGATTTTTTTTTTGTGATAGAGTACTCAGACAATGGTGAATACCATGTTAACGTTCGTTGCCAATTCCTTGAGTTGTCCAGAGCAAAAGAAGCAGAGTTGCTTCTTGTTCTTGACAGTAAGTTTGTTAATTACATGTTGACTCTCAATTTTTTTGCAAACAATGCTTGTGCTCAACTCTTTGAGTTCTATTTTTCTGTAGCATTTCTAGGGCAGATGTAATGCCAAACATCACTCATGAAGTTTATATGTTTCAAATATTTGGCATGGCAAATAAAGATTCAATCCTTCAAAAATTGACACCCGATATGAGAGAATGGGCTAGGGTGGTGATGACTGTGGAGGCAAGGTATTACCATGGTGCTGCACCATGGTACAACACTCCATGTGGATTGATATCTCAACTTTTGTGGAAGGTGATACCTACTCTACATGTTGGGAAATTAATGTAAAATTTTATTATGGTTTCAATACAGTGTTTTGTATTAGGACGAGTTCACTGCATTTATGACCAAAGAAAGAGAAAATCTAGATGCACTTGGACTAAATGATATTGAGAAGAAGAAGAAGAGAGTGGACAAGGCCACAAAGTTAGAAGAGGAACGGTTGAAAGATAGGGGCTACAAGTACTTATCAATCGCCAATCCTCTTAATGGTGATGAGTTCTTCAAGTTGCTTTTTAGCATTAAATGGGATGAACCTTAAATGCTAAAGATCACTAGAGATAAGCTCTCTTGTCTGACAAGCTCTAAAATCATTCTTGAGAGGTATTGAAGCTATTAGTTTCTCATTTTTAATTGTGTTCGTTCCACTTCATTTTTCTATATGATTAAGTGATATGTTGTTCTTATTGCTCCTAGAAAGAATATAATTTTGCATCTCATGAGTCTCACTAAGTCTAAGGATCCACAATATCTTCATTTTGGTGATTACAAGCTTTTTAGAAGTTACACAAAAAAGGAGACTTATTGGGCTCACTTGCATGGGGAGGCTACACTTATGATTGAAAGGCTGCAAGTAGAAGGTCCACAACTTCCAAATTCTTTTGACCTATTCTACAAGATGAGCATGAAGAATCATATTTTGCAGGTATACATTTGACCATTGTTTTTAATAGGATATAGACATGTTTTAATTTACACAAGATCAAGTTGATTGTGTTTTTTTATTGTTACTATGTATGTAGGCTTTTATTTATCTAATGGATGTGGTGAAGTCTTCCGACTCTAGTGAGAAGATGCCAGAGCTTGTGGTGTCGGCCTAGAGAGTGACTTACAGGTTTGCATCTTCCACTTGCACTCTTTGCAAAAAAAGAGAATTTCATTTTTTTACCATGGTTTGGTGACAGAGAATGATGAAATATCATTTTGTGTTTACAAAAAATCCTTAAATTCCCGATATGGGGTGAATGGTTTTTTTTGAAAATACACACGTATATAATCTCTATGTTGAAAACACTTAAATCCCTTGTGGGAGCCCAAGTTAGGGTTTATGGTTTATTTTTAAAAAGTGTTCTCCATACAAAGGAGACTTTGGTGTCTTTTTTTTTTGGATACATGACATTTATTATACCATTGCGTTTATATGCTTTTCAAAGTGGATGATGCTCTAAAAATTGTGTAGATGGGTTATGCAATGGGTTGAGGCACAGGAATTGAATGAAGCCCCATTATTCAGTAGAGAGTGGATTAATGTGCGTGATGAGAATACAATGTTCTCTTCCTCTTTGATTGAAATGAATCTAACAACATGGGAAGCCAATGTTTGTCCTTGGTGGTTGGATTATCCACTAGGAGTTATTCCAAAGCAAGAGTTTGAATTACAGAAGAGTAAGTACCTTAACACTTGTGGCTCTTTTCTTTTGAGAATGTATATGTCTTACTTTAGTGTTAACTTATGTGATATTGTGCTATATGGTCATTGAATGAAGGGTTTCAAAATGAGACTCATGAGTACTTAGAGAAGACACAAGAAGAGTCTCTCCCTCCCATTTCTGATGGAGTTACTCAAAACACCATTGAGAGTGGCTCTCAAGGTACTCCACTAACAAGCATTGTATTCAAGAAGGGTAAAGGGAAAATGGAGCCTCCAAGTACATCAAGGATACCTACTCCTTCTTCAATGCCTCCCATTGTGCCATTTATGGAGCCCGACATGTCCTCCTTGGCAACCACTATACCCCATATGGCACTAGAATGGGAGCTGGTCTCTTCAGACAGCTTATTCTAGTGTTAGAATTTAGAGCTATTGGTTATGTCATCTTCGGCAGCCACTATACCCCATATGGCATTGGAATGGGAGTTGGTCTCTTCGGACAACTTATTCCAGTGTTAGAATTTAGAGCTACTGATCATGTCATAAGTTCAGTTAGTGAGACTAGAACAGAGTACTGGACTGAAATAGAGAAATAAACTGGAATGAAAGACATAACTGAAAGACTAGAAATGGTATTTACATATTCAGATTAATTGCTCAAGGATAACCAGTACAATGTACAATGGGTTTAAGCTCAGATGATTACAGAAGCAATAATTACAGGGGTGAATCTGGAAGCTAAGAGCTCGTAACTCAAGAGTGTTTAGAAATCCAAAAGCCAAAAAGACAAGAAGCCAAAAGCCCGGTTATAGTGTAGCGGGTCCTATTTATAGCTCTCAGGAGTTACTACAATAACTACCAACGATAATTACTACCAGTGTGTCTGCTCCCGCTTCCCACTGGTCGACCTTCTAAGGAACAATTTCCGCCTGCTGGGACTGTCCTCGCCTTCTACATCCTTCCCTCATTTCTTGAATTTCGGTATAACTCCAAAATTTTCTCTGCCTAGAAAAATTCCACTGAAACCCTAAACCCTTCTGGTTGCTGAGTTGGCTGATGTTCCTCATGATAGTACTCTTTTGGTATTGCTAGCTTTATAACATACTTCATGCTTGTTGAGTGCTTGACACCCCTATAGTTGTAATTCCAAGGGTGCCCAGCCAAGGAAATTCCAATGCCTCACTGGGAAAATCCACCATCTGATTCTGAGATGGAACTACCCAGTATCCTTCCACTGAACCCGCTTTCTCTTGTCCTTCTTCTGTGTTGGTTCCTGAGAAGTCTCAGCACCAGCATTGTCCTCCTGGATAAGTCTATAAATGGCCTCCTACTCAAGCTGATCCCACCTTTCAGTGGACATCTCAAATTTATAAGGCATGAGGGCGTTGTAGGTTTTGGTGTAGGGATCATACAGACTACATTTGCCCTTTGTTAGACGGGTTCTAGCCACTTTATGACAATGCAAGGCTGTGTGGATCCATCCCTACGGAAGAGGCTGATCCATCTTAATTCTAGCTTTAAAGAGAATCTTAGCCATCTCTCTGTATTGTGGCCCCAGTCCTAGTTTTGCAGGGATATCCTTTTCAGGAATCTTGGAAGACTTCACAATCAGTTGAAGTAACTGATTTGTGATCTTCGTTAATCCATGGAGCTGGATCTTCCATTGTCCCATACAGAGTTTGACCTTCTGCATTTCTCCTTGTAGATCCATGACAGAGTCCATTCTGAGGGCATCATTGATTAGTGATTTCCAGGCTTTCCATTCCATAGTGGCTCGCTCATACCAATCCTGGAGTTCATTAGTGATGTTGAAGTAAGTGAGCCGATCCACTAGTTTTGGATGTTGAGGATACAAGATTGGAAAAAATCTAGGTAGTTCAACCTCTTTAGCAAGTAATGCATACAAGCGAATAGGTGAATCAGACACAAACTCCAAAAAATTGAGGACGGCTTGGTTCTCATGCTGCATCATCTTTCTAGTAACTCGGACCAACTGAAAGAGTCTTTCAAGAGTGGTTGCCTGTTCTCCTACTATAGTTTGAGTTTGAGGTCCTTGACTGCTGGAGGAATGATCTTCAATGATGATCTACACCCTCTGATCCGAAACGCCTCTGGCAATTTGCATCTGAAGCAAGACTTCTTTTAATTGAGTCCTGACCTCCTTCATACATCTGTATGTAGGTCTGTTTCCTAGCAATAGATCCAGTTCAAGAGCTAGAGAGTGTCGATCTACAGTGGACTGTCGCTGCCAATGTGGATTGACTGTCATATCATCAAAAGTAAACGTCCACTCAGGTACCCTTTTCGGTAGCAGGATCCTATTGGGATGTTCAGGTAATTGACATAGCTCTTGATCATAAAAGGTAGTTGATTCCCAGAGCTGAATCGTTTCCTTAGCTCCCACATACAGCCTTTGGAAGCGTTCCAAATCAGAGATAAGAGTTTCATTCTCCAAATACTTTCTAGTAATAGGAGCTTGTTGCTGTATTAATCTCTTGTTCAGTGTGATGAGTTGCAAGGAGTGTTGTTCATCAACCTTAAATGATGCAGTCACAGCTTTGGATTTTCCTTTGCTATCTGGAATATGCCATGACTGGTGTACTAGAGAATCTCCAATGTTGCCCTTCTTGTGTTGTCCATCTGCCTAGCTTGCTGCTGACCATCAGACCGCTGGTCACCCGACTGTTGGTCTGGCTGGTCTTTATGATGGTCTAGCTGGTCTTTGTTGGGTTCACTGCCCCCTGTGGGAGTTGATCCACTCGCTCCACAGCCTAAGGGTGGGGAAGGAGGAATATTATCATCATCATCAGGTTTATCTGTTGGGTTGTCCTCCCCTTCCTCATCCTGCTCTTCTTCCCTCTCAGAATCTCATGACTATTTTGCTTATCGATATAATCCATGATGGCCTAATTTGCTAAAGCTATGTTGTATTCAAAGAGCTTTTCTTGTAGATCACCCTGCATGGTCTCCAAAAGTGCCTTCAAATTGTCCATATCCATGGTTACATTGCCTTGTGGAGTCAAAATATCAACAAGGTTATTATAGATATATCTCAATGTAAGGGAAGCCTTCAATGCAGTGTGGGTTGTCAGCAGCGTGTTGAAATCTACCCGCTTCATTCGTAGCATAGTCTGAAATCTGTCAGCATCTCTTAAGGCTTCTGCCTTGTCTTCATTTGATTGTCGATTTTCTGTTTCAAGCTTGCACAACTTTGCTTGCAGCTCCTTAATTGTTCTTGCTGACTGATTTTCAGCAATACCATGCCTAAGAGATTGTGCCCCGATATCCTTCTAGAGTTTTTGAATATGCCTGCTGGTTGCTTTCTAGTTCTTCTTTTAGCTTGGACGCTTCTTCATTGGAAGTTGACGCATCCATCATCTTTCCTAAGGTGTTGACAATGGTGTTCCATGATGTATGGATAAGCACCGAGCAGCCATCAGCTACTGTTGCTGAGTTAGATTGAGCTGGCTCATAAACCATGACGGGAGCCATGTATGGTAATGCTGCCAAATCCGGTTTTTGAAAAATCTATCAGCCTTTGAGAGGGTTATGTTGTAATTGCTGCAGTCGATCCTTCTTGGCTATGGGTAAAGCCAATTTGCTGAAAGGAATTTTGGTAGCTGGACTAGCAGGTGCTGGACCCTTTCCTTTGTCATTATTGACCGCCACCTATTCAGTGCTTGATGTTTCTTGTTGGCCTTTTCCAATTCTGGTGTCTACTGCTGGAGCCGGCTCTTCAGGTTTGACTGAAGTCTGGCCTGCTAAGGATTTTTCAGTAGGCAAGGGCTTGACCTGACTCTCCAGTTTCTTTAGTAAAGCAGTGCTCTTGGCCAACGCAATCCTTGGTTTCTTTGAACCACCGGCTTCCACCTGTGTGGCCTTCCTCTTCTATCTAGTTAGGGCCAATTTATTTCATGGACCCTCTTTGTCTAAAGATAGCTCTACATTGTTAGTGGCTGGAATGGGTTTCAGACTCCAAGCCATCTTTACCTGGAAAGAGGCTTCTGGAGCAGATGCCCATTATAAAAATTGCCAGACATACCAAGCCTTTAATACATTATGAGATTTCAGCTTGGCAGTCTGTTGTAACACATTGTGAGACAAGATCTAACATAAATTGATTTTAGCTTGAGCATTTAACCTTTTTCTGAGCAGCATGGAAAACACCTTCTCTGACACATATATGGGATTGTTCTTCAAGCTAACAACCTCAACAACAAACCTATAGGCTGAGGGGACGTCCAATCCTGCTACTAGAACCCCTTGTGCACTAGCCTTTGTTTTCTTTTTGGCTGCTTCATCCTCCTTCAAAGCCAGACTTATCTGCTCTGCAGACACTGTAGTTGGCTTTGTCTCGTTGGGCATTTTGAAAGCGTAGGCAATGTCGTCAGGTGTTGCTGTGATTCTTGCACCATTAACAATGGCACTACCTTCCTCAGCATTAAAAGAATCAGGAACCTGCTTGATAATGACCGTGTCAAAATCCAACCTTGTAGCTTGTACGACCACATGAAAATCCCATAGTTGCAGCAGTGCTTCTGCCTACTCAGTAAACACATATCTTTGTATCTTGCTATGTGGGGATAAGTGGTAGAAAAGCTTGAAGAGAGTTGATGATTTTTGCGGTTTCATCTATTGTATCCTGCATCTTCTCCAACATTTTCCTTCTACCGATACACTATGAGGATGGTAAGTCTGTAGAGGAAGAAGACTTACTTGTATATTCAAAGCCACAGCAAGGTGTGTCGGATAGTGATAGATAGTGATCAACAGATTCTGCTGACGAGGAAGTTTTTGGTTGTATTGAAGAGTCTTCAAAACTTGGCGATGGCGAGTGTGTAACAATAGGTAGGCGTCGCGTAGGATATTTGTGAGGAAGAATGCCCACTCACCTTACTCTTATACGCGTAGCGCCATAAAAACTCCACTATTTTCCGTTCCTAGAGTTTTGTGAATCATCGGTGACGTGGCACACATGCATTGGCCAATTCTTCCCATGTTCCCTTTAATGATTATCACATGCATTCCCACTGGCCCTTTTCTCCATAGGAACTGGTACTGACTCTGAAACTCGCCTAACTCTGCCATTGGCATTGTTTTATCACGCTGAGAGTTTTTTGGCACTGTCACTGATTCTGGTATTGGTTGTACATGGAAGAGTTTTAGAATGGCTGGGTCTGAAAGTCCCTGGTCATCAGTACCCAGAATACTAGTATCTTCCACTCTGGAGGTCTCTTTCTCATTCGGATAATATACATTGATTTTGGCCGCATTATAAACACGTGGCAGCAGTAATCCACATAAGTCCTTCAACCTTACTGTGCCATTGGAAAATACCCAATCGACTTCATATGGACCAGCCCAAGATATCTTTAAATTTGGTTTCTTAGGGCCCAGTTTAGATTGATAAAGCAAAAATAAGTCTCCCTTCTCGAACTCCCTAACCTTGATTCTTCTATCATGCCAATGCTTTCTTCGTTTGCTGAACATTTTCCTGTTCCAGCATGGCATGTTGTCGCAACTCATCTAACTACACTAACTCTTCCAGTCTATGTTTAAGATTATGATTAAAATCTAATCCAAATTCCACCGCCATTCTGAGACTGAGAATTACGAATTCAATAGGCATTACAGATTCAATACCATACACCATTCTGAAAGGTGTCATTCCAGAGGTGACTTTATAAGCTGTCCTGTAGGCCCATAGAGCAGTATGGAGCTTAAGATCCCACTGATGTAGTTCCTTCTGAACAATTTGGTGAGAATATTCTTGATGGTTTTGTTACTGCTCTCTGCTTGACCATTTTACCTAGGATAACATAATTACTATGGTATCATTGATAAAATGTGTCCTGTCATAAAATCTAATATCTAATATCTAACCAATCCAAATGATATTCTCATATTAAACTGATCACTTAAAACGAGAACAAGTGTTAAGATATAGGCATGTGCTTATAGATCTATCTCAACATGGGGCAAATGGTAAAGGGGCCCAAATGAGAGATGGTCTATCAAAAATCAAGGCTAACCAATGGAGCATAATACCTTAGGGTTAACTTCATTGAACACCTCCAATAATGTGTGTAAAAGTCCTTTGACCTTAGGTAAGCTAGGGCTGAGCTTGAGGCGGGAACCCGACCCAACTCGAGGTGCTAGTCTTGCTTGTCATGCTTGATGACCAAGGTGCTTGAAGTGCTTGAGGTGCTTGATGATTGAGGTGCTTGATGATTGAGATGCTTGAGGTGCTTCACATGCTTGAGATGCTAGGGTTACACTTGTGGTGAGAACCCATCCCAAGCTTAAAATGCTTAAGGGCCAAGCTTGTGGTGGGAATTGGGCCTATGCATGAGGGGCTTGAGGTGTCAAAAGGTCAAATATTCAATCCCTACAAGGAGGGGGCGAGCCCTACATGAGGGGGGATGAGAGAGAACACCCACACACTCACACAAGGCATGCATAGTACAAAGAAAGCAGAAGGGACACTTGTCAAGTTCCTCCTCATGTTGCCCTCATGGTGTACCTGAAGCCTATTGGTTTCCCACCCAAGGGGTCCAATGATAATTTAGGATATTTAATTAATTGATTTTGCATTTATCAAGTCCTCTCTCTCAAAGGGGAAATGGGGACACTTGTCTCAAGGCTACCCTTGTTGCTTGTAATGCCTCCTGCTTGTGATTGGCTAGGCCTGGAGGGATCCAATGAGCTTCAAGCATGAGCTACGAGGGGGGGTCAACCAAGCAAGCTAGGCGGTTTCTTAGAAGATATACTCACGGACACACACGCACACACACACACCCTCATTGTGTTCTATGCAAAGTGCAAGATCTCCCTCTCCTTCTCCAAGCAAGTAGAGGTTGAGAGCCTACACCAACACTCTTGGCTATGGAGTGCAAATCCTACCAAGAGCCATGCTTCAATGCTTAAGCTTGCCATCTCCTTCTTCTTCATCACTATGCTATTATGTATGCTAGCAAGAAGAGTTATGATAAGTGAGGAACTAACTCTTTCTCCTATCAAATGTTTCTTCTTCCTCTTCCCTACCCTCATTCCCTGCTAGCTCTCTCCACCTTCGAAGGTGTTTGAGGTCTTGAGACTGAGGCTTGGGATAGTTAAATCTTTCTTCAATTTTATGTTATGCTTGTGATGCATGAAGCTTTCCATCTTCCTTTCATCACCTAGGTTACAAGAAACACAAAGATTGTATTGTAACAAGTCTCTCCTAATGGGAGAAATCATAATACAAATGCCTATTGGAGGGAGACCGGCTCACATAAATCCGGTCCTCAACTGTTGTCATGTTCTCTAATTTCTCTCTGTTGCAAAAGTATTGTTCATGCCAAGTTAACTAATTTCTATGATTATGTTTCTATCTTCAATTATGTTCACCCGCTATGCTCACAAAGTCATTTCTCAAAAGTACTCTCATTAAGTTCCGCTACTCTCAAGTTAAATAGGCGAATTCCATTAAATTGGTATCAAAGCATTTGGTTTCTCTTTTCTTGCTTAAGAAGAGAGGTCCTTAAGTAGCCTAAAAAGGGTTGATGTTGTTAATTATATTAGGTTAAGTGGAACTCGGATCTATTATCAGTTTTGTTGAGCCCACTATGTTGGGGATGGTTCACACCTCAGGAGCTTTGGACTTAATAATGGAGTCTTTTTAGACTTGCCTGCGGCTTTACCATTATTGAGCCATAAGAAGTCCAAAAGGAGCTAGCCCTCGGCAAGTCTGCTATGTTAGACCTACTCCTCTACTCTCTATAATTAACCACTTCAAGCCGTGGGTGTAGATACTTAAGAGCGGATTTTCAAAGGCTAAGAGGAGTGGCAACTAAGGTTTCGAATTGCCAAAGCATACACTAGGTACATACATAAATTTTGTTAACATGGCTGACAATAATCAAGAGAGTAGAATGAACATTGATAGATTTGATTTTGCACATGAAGGTGCTAATGATGATGCTCCCATGTTTGTGAATTATCTCGTCGCTAGGTTGCAGCAAGCTATGGGCAACCCTGCTTTGCAAGCCGAAGTTACTCAACAGCTTCGTGCTTATGGAATTTCCCTTCCTCTCCAAGAGGAGAGAGAGCTTAGGAGGCCTCTTGAAGAGACGCCCAAAAGAAGAATCTCTCCCATTCGAGAGGATGAATCCAAAGAGCAAGAAATCAATGAAAGTTTAAGTTCCTCTGAAGATGTGGCTCCACAAAGACGGTGGTCTAGACGATTGCCCACTCCTCCCAAGAGGAAAAGATCAACACATAGTCCTTCTCCTCATCACTCTGAAAGGCAAGAGAGGAAACAAAGTAAGAAAAGGGCTAGGAAGAGGTCACCCTCTTCTCCTTCTTCTTCACCTTCCTCCTCTTCCGACGAAAGTTATGGCTATTCTCCTAGAGAATACAAGAGGGGAGGGCATTGCAAATCATTTCCTGCATGGCGAAGGTCACAAAAGCTAAAGAAGTTCCAGGAGGGAGGAAAGAGTATCTCTTTTCTCACCTATGATGGCACCTTGGGTGCTACCGACAAAGTGTTGGCCTTCATCCAGCAATTTGATGTAGCCTTTGAAGACGAGGGCTTCAAAGAGTCCTCCAAGCTACGCCATGTAGCTATGCAGTTCCAAAAATCAGCTCGTCAATGGTGGGCTAGCCTTCGTGGAAATGGTGAAGCCCCAAAGACATGGAAAACTCTACGAGTTTCCATCATGAAGCAATTCCTTGAAAGTGATGCAAAGGACAAAGTGCTTACCAAATGGCGCAGCTTGAAGCTTCTCTCCCATGAGTCTATCCACAAATATGTAGACAAGTTGTGGGATTTACATCTCAAGGCTATTGTCTTTCAAAAGATAGACTTTGCCGAGCAAAGGTAGTAATTATGTGCGGGGTTACCTGAAGAGATGGCTGAATACATTAACTCTCAACGGCCTGGTACTATTAGCAAAGTAATCCATCACAGCATGGTTGCTTCACACATCAATTTCCATCAAGGGGATAGACGTAATGTCAACCCCATGGAGAAAAAAGACAAAAATGATTCAAAGGGCAAAACCAATGTTCAAAATTCTTCCCAAGGCACTTCCAACAACAACAACAACAATCGGTCCAAGGAGAAGGGAGTTTACAAAGGTAAAAACAAACTCTCTCTTGAAGAGCTTGAAGCTTTTCGCAAGGACCATAAGTGTTTCAAGTGTGGGGAGCAAGGACATGGCTATCGTTCTTGCCCCAAGAAGAATACTCGCAATGAGACTCCTAGGGATTCCACCATCGAAGCTTTAAAAGAGGGTGCTCATTGCAAAGGCTCATCACTCTCCTATGCTTGGGGAAAGGTAAGAGAGCATGATGCATTCATCTTGTTTGACCCTGGCTCTACTCACAACTTCATATCAATGGAGTTGGCCACCAAGTTAGGCATTCAAGCTTTCGAGATGGGAGATGGTAACCACTGATGCATCTTTCAAGGGACAAAAAGCCTCTGTTACTCCCTTGATTGGGAAGTTGAGGCTTCATGTCCAAAGCTATGTAAAAAAAGAAGACTTTTCCAAAGCTATGTCAAAAAAGAAGACTTTTCCATCTCTCCTCTCCAACATGAGGATGTTATCTTAGGGGCACCATCGTTTGATCGCATGGCTACCAATATGAAGTTCCTTGAAAGGAGAATTTACTTCAATTACAGGGGAAAGAATATGTATATAGATGCTAGTGAGCGTGGTCGCACTATTCCACTTGTAAATTCTCCTGGTTTTGATAAATCAATGAAGAGCTCAGTTTCTGCGCATATGATTTTTGTCAAAGAGTCTCCAAAAGATCCTAATGTTTCATCAAAAGTAACTGGTAGGAATCAAGAAGAGTTAGACTTCTCTAATTTTCTAAAAGGATTCCAAGATGTCTTCATCGATGATATCCCTATGGACTTACCTCCAAAACGAGGGGATGATGACCATCGCATTGAGCTCCTTCCTGGAAGCTCACCACCTAACAAGCCTCCTTATCGAGTCTCACAAGCTCAACAAAAGGAGATCATGAGGCAAGTACAAGAGCTGGTAGACAAAGGAATGGTGAGGCCTAGTTCCTCTCCCTTTTGTTCTCCAGTCCTTTTAGTGTAAAAGAAAGATGGTACATACCGCATGTGTGTGGACTATCAAACATTAAACCATATCACTATCAAAAACAGATTTCCCGTGCCTCGGTTAGAAGGTCTATTTGATAAGCTACAAGTCTCTACCTACTTCAATAGGATTGACCTTAAGAGTGGCTATCATCAAATAAGGATAGTGGATGAAGATATCTTAAAGACCGCGTTTCGCACAACGTTTGGTCACTATGAATATCTAGTCATGCCTTTTGGTTTGACTAATTCACCAGCTACATTCAATTGTCTAATGGAGAAAAATTTTAGACCATACCGCAAATTCACCGGAGTGTTCTTTGATGATATCATCATCTAATCCAAGTCTTTGGAGGAACATAAGCAACATCTCCAAGTGATTTTTCAAGCATTGAGGGAGAATAAGCTTTTACTCAACCAAAAGAAAAGTGAATTTTTTCTTCAAGAGATTCAAAACTTAGGTCATATTATCTCTCAAGATTGTATCCGTATGGATCCATCGAAGTTAGAGGTAATAAAAGCATGGCCTAACCCAAGGAATCTACATGAGCTAAGAAGCTTTATTGGTATAGACGCTTCATAGCAAAATTCTCTCAAGTAGTAGGACCACTACACAACTTAACTAAGTAGAGCAGTAAGTATGTATGGACTGCTAAGGAGCCAAATGCTTTTGATAAGCTCGAAGAGAATCTTACTTCCCAATCAATCCTCGTACTTCCGGATCTCTCAAAACCATTTGAGGTCCAATGTGATGCTTGTGGTGATTGCCTTGGAGCAGTTTTGCTTCAAGAAGGGCATGTTATAGCATATGAGAGCCGAAGGCTCAATACTGATGAACGAGTCTTGGGCATTTATGAGAAAGAGCTTTTAGCTATTTTGCATGCCCTAGACACATGGAATCACTACTTATTGGGGACTCCATTCATTCTACAAACCGATCACCAAAGTCTCAAGTATTTCATGACGCAAACCAAGCTTTCCGACAAACAAATGAGGTGGGCAAATTTTCTTTCCCAATTGAATTTTCATATTGCTCACATTGCTCGTAAGCACAATCAAGTGGCCGATGCGCTTTCCCGACGACCAAAACTTAATGCGGTATCTATAGCTACTCACAATGATCTATCTTCTATGATAGATGAGTATGCTACTGACCCTGACTATAGAGACATAATGTCAGCCCTTGCTTTGGGGAAGAAAGAGGAACCATTCACCTTCCAAGATGGTTATCCTCTCGACGGCAATAGGCTATGTGCTACACATTCCCTTCGTGATAAAGTTATGTATGAATCCCATGCTCCTCCATATGCGGGGCATAGAGGTATTCAACCTACTCTCCGAGGAGTAGAGACATACTTCTATTGGCCTACCATAAAAGTGGACATACAAGAGTATGTTTCAAAATGTGTAGTATGCCAAAAGACCAAGTATGATAGAGGGAAGCAACATGGATTACTCCAGCCATTACCTATCCCAAATTCACCATTGGAGAGTATATCCATGGATTTCATCTTTGGATTACCCAAGTCTATCCATGGGAATACGGGAATATGGACAATAGTAGACAAGTTTAGCAAACGCACATTTTATTCATGTCAAAAATACTGTTAAGGCACATCAAATGGAAACTCTCTTCATATCTCAAATTTTCAAGCACCATCATGGATTACCCACATCCATCATGTCAGATAGAGATCCTAGAATGACCAGTAATTTCTGGAAAGGTCTCTTTGAAAATCTAGGAACAAGATTGAATTTCTCTTCGGCCTATCACCCACAAACGGATGGCCAAAGTGAGATAGCCAATCTTACAATAATCGATCTACTCAAGATTTATGTTACCGAAGTAGATCAACGATCACAATGGAAAAAGTACTTACCTCTTATAGAGTATGCCTACAATAATACTGTACATACTTCTACGAGAAAAGCACCTTTTGAGATAATTGAGGGAAGACCTAAAAGTCCCTTGCTACTCAAGGAACATGGGAAGATCTTTGCCGCTGATGAGTATAGCCGTGACCTACAAGAATCTTTTCAAAAGATTAAGGAGGCTATATCCATCTCTCAACAAAGGCAAAAAGCTACTGTTGATAAGCACAAAAGGGCCTTAATGTTCAAAGAAAATGATTGGGTCTTACTCAAGTTTCCTAAGGCTCGATTAAGGCAAACGACGGGCAAAAATCCAAAAATCCTACTGGCCATCAAAAGTATTATGCTAAACTAGCAAAAAGATACTATGGTCCTTTCCAAATCTTGAAGCCCATCAATGAGATGGCTTATCAACTCAAGTTACCCAACCATTGGCTCATACACAATGCCTTTCATGTAAGCCCTACAAAGGCGAGCCACCAAGTGAACAAATTATTGAAGACCCTCCCAAAGTTGAAGACCAAGAAGAGGTGCTACAACCCGAAGCTGTCCTTCGGCATGAAGACAAGGTACTACAACATGGTAAGATTATCCGACGAATCTTATTAAGTTCAAAAATTATCCTTTTGAAGATGCTAGATGGATGCAAGGAATACAGCTTAAGGATAGTATGAACCTTGTCAATGCTTACAATGCTACATTACAGTAAGCAAATATACAAATTTCTTTTAAATGACTCATTTTTTTGTGTTATAAGACTAGCCCTCTTTTCAATTGTGCACAATTTAACTAATATGCATGCTTAGAATCATGTTTGTGATGACGACGTCTCTCAAACACCAAGTAGAATTTGTCACTCTACTTTGGGAGGATGAAATGGACTAAACAGCAGACATGCTTGCGACAGCTATGTCTCCCAAGCACCAAATGGATTAGTCATCCATCTTGGAAAGATGTCGTAGGGTAAAAAGGGATCCTCTACCCGCTAACTAAAATTGACTAATGACTAAGGCTTTATCTCTTCTACCTCATAGTCGAGGACGACTATGATTTCAAGAGAGAGTTAATGTCATAAAATCTAATATATAATATCTAACCAACCCAAATGATTTTCTCATATTAAATTGATCACTTAATGTGGGAGAATAAACGGGAACAAGTGTTAAGATATAGGCATGTGCTTATAGATCTATCTCAACACGGAGCAAATGGTAAACGGGCCCAAATGAGAGATGGTATATCAAAGATCAAGGCTAACCAATGGAGCATAATACCTTAGGGTTAACTTCATTGAAGACCTCCAATAATGCGTGTAAAAGTCCTTTGACCTTAGGTAAGCTAGGGATGAGCTTGAGGCGGGAACCCGACCCAGCTTGAGGTGCTAGTTCTGCTTGTCATGCTTGATGCCTGAGGTGCTTGAAGTGCTTGAGGTGCTTGATGATTGAGGTGCTTGAAGTGCTTGAGGTGCTTGATGATTGAGGTGCTTGAGATGCTTGAGGTGCTTGATGATTGAGATGCTTGAGGTGCTTGACATGCTTAAGATGCTAGGGTTACACTTGAGGTGAGAACCTAGCCCAAGCTTAAAGTGCTTAAGGGCCAAGCTTGTGGTGGGGACTGGGCCTATGCATGAGGGGTTTGAGGTGTCAAAAAGTCAAATTTTCAATCCCTACAAGGAGGGGGCGATCCCTACATGAGGGGGATGAGAGAGAACACCCACACACTCACACAAGGCATGCATGGTACAAAGAAAGCAGAAGGGACACTTGTCAAGTTCCTCCTCATAGTGCCCTCATGGTGTGCCTGAAGCCTATTGGTTAGCCACCCAAGGGGTCCAATGATAATTTAGGATATTTAATTAATTTATTTTGCATTTATCAAGTCCTCTCTCTCAAAGGGAAAAGGGGGACACTTGTCTCAAGGCTACCCTTGCTGCTTGTAATGCCTCCTGCTTGTGATTGGCTAGGCCTGGAGGGGTCCAATGAGATTCAAGCATGAGCTACAAGGGGGGGGTCGACCGAAGCAAGCTAGGGGTTTGCTTAGAAGGTATACTCACCCACACACACTCAAAAACACCCTCATTGTGTGCTATGCAAAGTGCAAGAGCTCCCTCTCCTTCTCCAAGCAAGTAGAGGTTGAGAGCCTACACCAACACTCTTGGCTATGGAGTGAAAATCCTACCAAGAGCCATGCTTCAATACTTAAGCTTTCCATCTCCTTCTTCTTCATTAATATGCTATTATGTATGCTAGCAAGAAGAGTTATGATAAGTGAGTAACTAATTCTTTCACCTATGAAATGTTTCTTCTTCCTCTTCCCTACCCTCATTCCCTGCTAGCTCTCTCCACCTTCAAAGGTGTTTGAGGTCTTGAGACTGAGGCTTGGGATAGTTAAAGCTTTCTTCAAGTTTATGTTATGCTTGTGATCCATGAAGCTTTTCATCTTCATTTCATCACGTAGGTTACAAGGAACACGAAGTTTGTATTGTAACAAGTCTCTCTTAATGGGAGAAATCATAATACAAATGCCTGTTGGAGCGGGGACTAGCTCCACATAAATCTGGTCCTCAACTATTGTCATGTTCTCTAAATTATCTCTCTTGCAAAAGTATTGTTCATGCCAAGTTAACTAATTGCTGTGATTATGTTGTTATCTTCAATTATGTTCACCCGCTATGCTCACAAAGTCATTTCTCAAAAGTACTCTCATTAATTTCCGCTACTCTCAAGTTAAATAGGCCAATTCCATTACATGTCCCTTGATCAGACACAATCTCAATGGGACATCCATAGCGGCAAATAATGTTTTCAAGTAGAAAAACAGTAGTGGACTTTGAAATATTATCTGGAAGAGCCTTGGCCTCCACCCATTTAGTGACATAACATGTAGCCATCAAGATATATTGGTTCTTC
Organism: Adiantum capillus-veneris; assembly: GCF_014529385.1. Lineage (NCBI taxonomy): Eukaryota > Viridiplantae > Streptophyta > Polypodiopsida > Polypodiales > Pteridaceae > Adiantum > Adiantum capillus-veneris. Next base: position 27,881,039 of record NC_140941.1, read on the forward strand.
CTTGGAGTGACCTTCTTGAATGGTCCCATAAAGTCCAGATCCCATTTCTTGGCATACGCCAAGAACAGTGGCATACACCAAGATTAATCCAATAGGGGGGGGGGTGTTGTTTGTGTGTTTTCTTGGGCTAGGTGTGTTAGGAGTGAACAAAAGTGGAGTGCAGCGACGTAAAGGAGTGGGAGTAGTAAGTGCAGCACAGAGAGTGGGGAGGAAATTAACGCATGTCTTGCTTCCAAGGGTAGAGAAATACTCACGCTCCACTTAGGAAGGGATTTCTATGAGTACTAAGTCCCAAAGGCAACCACCAATTAAGGAGAGCGTCCCACATAGGATGGATGTCATGCTAAGGGCAAAGCCCGGTGGTCAAGGACCAGGCCCAAGGGGTAGGCGACAAGTGTGGATAGGGAATGAGACCCAAGGGGCTATTTAAAGGGAGGTTGGCAGGATCATTCCTAGGCAGTTCCACCCCGGGCTTTACATTGGTATCAGAGCAGTTCTATTTTGGGCAAGGGGGGTGTGGAGCCAACCACTTTTGCATGCTCATGCACCAAGGAAGCAAGGTCGTGGGTAGTAGTCCTTGACAGGCATCAGAGAAGGAGGACGGGGAAGGCCCGTGTGCAATGACCCTAGCATTGAGGGGGGAGGATAATTTGGCCAGTAGCAAATTGAACGAGTTCGATCTTGCTGGCATCATGCAGACCTGCTGGGTAAGTTTCGGTTCTGCACCATGGTGAGATTTGCAACCGTCTCTCTCTCTCTCTCTATGCAATCTGCATGGCCCACCACTATTTGCTGCGCCATAGCTTGTTCGAGCTTTTGGTTTTACACAGGGAAGATCCCAATATTCTTAGACCCAAAAAAATTCTTGGCTAGGGTTTCTTTCTCACCTCGTGCATACGGAGGTATTTTCCTCCTATCCTCGACCTACGGATCCGGAGTGACAACAAGTAACTTCATGTGCTGCAGTGCAGAATTTTTGAACAAACTGCTGCAATTTTAGAAATTGCAGACATCCACCACAATAACATACATTACTTTGAGACCATGGAATGGCATGACCTAGGTTTCAACTTCGTTTGCGGTAACAATGGCTTGCAGCCATGTTCAAAAAATATCACCATATGTAGTCGAGCTCTCAAGGAGGGAGATACTTGAAGCAAGAAAACATTTTTAGTATATATTTCAACTTACGATCAACACAAAGTATGAAACTTATGCAAAATACATGCAGAACATGGTGGTGGAGAAGCAAGGCTTTCTTGAACTTGATGTAAACATGAAAGTTTGTCACCACTGGAGCACGGCTCAAAGCGCATTCAACCAAAGGAGGCATCAAATTCAACCAAGCTAGTACCACAAGGAAAGTCGATGCGAGTTCTTTAGAAGATCAGCACACTGAACCAAGCTAGTATGACAAGTGGGGGACAAGGTTAATAACTTTCAAGTTATGTTTGTTTTGTCCATTTTTTACTTTTCACTTTGCAAAAGATCTCTCTGCTCTACAAAGCAAAGTGCTTGGGCAGACTCCATACAAAGCCCCTGTACAAAGCAAAGTGCTTTGCTAGATTTCATGCAAAGCAAGGCTTCTCTTATGTACAAAGATATTATCAATTGACTTTAGATCAACAATAATGGTACACATCTTTAGCACTATGTGGATATAAGCTCATAGTACGCAACAGTGCACTGTGATGTATCCATGCCGGTGTAATCGTGCAAGGCACGTATCCCAACGGGTCACATGGTTGAGACTGTCATTGAAGCCAAGGGATTATCATTCTATTTTTTGATATGTATGCATGGCATACTAGTCTGATGGACGTACAACACCCATCATTGCATACACTTCCGCTATAGCACTAGCTACTCTGTCGTGGACGAGCTCAGTTGTTGCTGTTTTCAAACATTTTATCTTTATGTTTATTCACAGGTAACGTGCCATACATCTGAACCCTGATACACTCATGATCACTTACAAGGTAAGGGGGTCAAGATGTGACTTTTGGTACCTCTCTCTCTACGAGGGCATGGTACAATTACATTGATGTACGCTTATAGGATAAGTTATGACACAGACATGGTCTACACTGGAGCATTTGCAAAGGGCATACAACACATTCAAATCAGGGGATTTCCTCAGTCCAGAATTCTCTCTCTCTCTCTCTCTCTCTCTCTCTCTCTCTCTCTCTCTCTCTCTCTCTCTCTCTCTCTCTCTCTCTCTCTCTCCAACTTCTATGCAGGAAAGGAAAAACAAGGCATGATTTTCTTTCTAGGTCAATACGGTAATAGGAAGGACTAAGAGACATCTATTGCAACCTATTTTGGAAAGGCTAAGAGCCATCTTTGAGTACCCATTGATTATAATGGACAAGCAAGAGTCTTGCCATTAGTGATTTTTTCGACATTATTTTAGCACTCTACACTTTAAGTGTGAAGTCAAGTTGAGTTTTTGAACGTCTTAAACTCGTAAGGGCTTATCTCTACCACGGTGTATGGACGAAGCCAGCATGTACGACCGCACGATTGTTCACACAAACCCCAGATTATGGATTTTTGGGTGTGAAAAAAATATAGTTGTAAATACGACTTCAACATCAGTGGAGCTCCTCTTAGCACTAAGAGTGCCTATATGAGTACATTTTTGGGGTAAGACCCGGCTTGTGATTACTAAATCGCTTAGTAAGAGTGGATGGTCCATTCTTGGAACCTTCACACTGAGTTTTTAAGGAAAGAAGTCCACTGACTCCTTGGGCAAACCCAAGGGGGGTCATAGACATAGGCCAAGGGCCAACTGCTAATTGAGCAGTTTTCTTGCAACATTTAACCAAGGGGTTTCACAATGTTGATTTTCACCAAGGGGTCTGGATTGCAAAGGCAACACCCAAGGTTACATGTGACATACTACTTGCATTTCACTAATTTTCAATTAGTGTTCCTAGGCCTTTTTGCAAGCGAGAAAATCAGGCAGGTACCTTTTCATTACAGATTAGTGAACACTATGTTCAACCTTCAGGTACGCATCTGATTTCGTTTTGTTTATTTTTGTTTTCTTTTTCCACGTAGGTTGCACAAATTATGATATCATCTATTTTTGCTCTTAAGAGACTTGACTAGGTCATGTAAGAGCCAATAAATTTGGGTTGTAGTGTCCAACATAAGTTTCTGCATTATGCGGTTATAGACCCACTTGTAGGGTTTATTTGGCACATGTTGTCACATGGGATGCAACATGGTCTAGGAACTCACGGAGTTTGGTTTTTCGCCAGTGTGGAGCAAGGCTAATGAGGGTCCCTCTCACTCCCGTCCTAAAGTGTTTGTAGTTACCTCCACGCACACGTATGATTTTGTACTTGAAGGATGTTCTTTTTTCAGACATTCTTACATGAGATATATTCCACATGTGGAGAATATGAGTCTCTGGGATTGGCACTGGCGCCCCTATTTCAAGTATGTGTCGTGGCAAAGTCCCTAGGTGCTGGTCAAATCTATTTTCTAGACCATTTTCAGCACGACATATCAAGAGCAATTTTGGTGGTCAGAAATTGTCGGATACTTAGAATGACTTGTTAAGGTACAAGTGCAACTAAACAACATTACAGATGGTTGTTTAAGCATATAGCAAGGCTATGAGTGTTAATAAAAAGGTTCCATTGTTTGTACCTAGAAGTGATTAATGTTTCACCTTCTATGATGGTTCAAACGTTTCAGCACGACTTGCAAATGATTGCAGCAGAAAGTATTTAGTTTCTTTTCAAAACTATTTCAATTCCTGTTTAATGTGCGCTAGAAGCATCACATTCGCCATAACTATTGGCGAGGATGATCATGGATATACAGGTTTGGATCTGTTTTTTGCTAAATGCTTTTGCACACTAGGTGTTATGGGCCCTAGTGTTTAGCAAAGACTAATTTGGAGCGGCATGCATATTCATCACATTAGTGCTATGAAGTATTTTGCACTCTATGTGCAGTATCTCTATGAGATTACTTTTGGGTCTACCAATCACCAATAGAGGTCATGGCTCAGTTTGGGTGCATGTGGATCTTTCAAGTTAACCTAGATGGTTATTCAGGACATTGTTGTTTTCTCAGCAATGTTCTATGATCTTGTAATCCCCGTTTACCAATCATCTGGAACGACTGTCTGTAAACCGTGGGGGAAAAACACCTCAGTACTATCAGTTTTTGAAGGGGATAGACAAATTACAAGTATAATCTTGTGCTAAAGGATATGCAAAGTGCGTACGTTAGCACCCGGTAATCCAATTAGTAAGCATTTAATGCTCTAGTTGGAGTTTATTTACCATAAGTTACAACATGTTTGTGACTAGGTTTAGTCTCTTCATGTATAAGTCAGGTTCTCAACTTTGAACAACACTAGCTATGGTGGGGTTGTTTACTGATGAAATTTGAGAACCAGTCAGGGACTTAAACTTGGTTGATGAGTTATGTCAGCAAGTTACTTTCATGGAAAGTGAAAAGAGGTACTCTTTTGGGTATATCTTTGTTGTGATAACTCGTTTAGCATGCTTATGTGCGTTCTAAATGGAGTTTACACACTATGATTGGATAGGCACCGGTAACACAAGATGGTTGCAAATGGACAACAAGGTGGAAAATCAAGATGTTACTCTTGGTTTCATTGAACCTCCTACTGAACCGTGTTCCGGTCAAGCAAACAACTAGATCCATGAGGGATGCTCTTGTGGAAAACATTAGTGTATCCTCACTCTTGTTTTTGAGGACAAAAACGCTTCTCCAAGGGGGGAGTAATGTCATGCCAAGGGCAAAGCCCGGTGGTCAAGGACCAAGCCCAAGGGGTCGACTACAAGTGTGGATAGGGAATGAGGCCCAAGGGGCTATTTTAAGGGAGGTTGGGAGGATCAGTCCTAGGCAGTCACACCCCGGGCTTTACAATGGAGAAGTTCCATGTCTTTTAATGTTTCCTGGGAAAGTTTTTTGAGCAATACCAGGCAGTGATACTCGTAATAATGTGTGTATGTGTGTGTACATTTTTAAAAAATGTGTGTGTGTGTGTAGGGGCATGGGAGTTTACTGCACACATTGGGAGTTTAGAACTTTGCTTTTGGTAAAAAATAACAATTTTCAAAGGGGACTTTTGAGACTACAATATGAGAGGACATTGCATGCTTCATGATGGATAGGAACCAAAAATATTTGCCTTCAGTTGATATGTTGTTTAAATCATTATGGACCTCCATGGCCAACCAATGCAAACATATTTATAGATGTTATGATGTATGGTCTTCAAAACAAAGAGACGATATTGATGAGTTAATTAAATTATATCTCAAACTAGATGGCAAGAACTTGGAATAATGAAAATGAAACTACTTAACATATCAAGGCGTGAGAATCTACCATAGTTGTTTGCACACTAGTGAGGACAACATAGGAGTGTAACTAGAACAAAATATTACTTTGCACCACCTTGGTTTGGCAAAGGACCATCACTCCAACATTTGCATGAAGTGATATGCATAAGAGGCTATGAACTCCTACACTAATGTTGGTGGAAAAATCATTGTACAAGATAACAAACAAGCAATTAGGAAAATGAAAAGACCTTCCAATGTGACACCACAAAGAACTCCTCATTGCTAGAAGAGGTACTCACAATTTAGTGAAGGTTGCCTTTGGTGCAAGTTTTTGTAGTCGCTTGCTTGACATTGAAAATGCACATTACACAGTAGCTATGGTCACATTGTCATTGCAAGTCTTCAAACCAAGAGGACTTCCCTTCTAATGTTGGTTCTATCTCAAACATGGTGGGGACCAATAGTGGATGATAGCATGTATACCCTTGCCCAACCATCTTGCTTTCTTGATGTGAGGAAAGGAGGTGGTATGGCGAGAGCAGGGAGAGGAGCTTGCTTGGTGTGAGACGCTAGGAGTAGGAGAGAAGGAGAAGGTGCTTTCTTGGTGTTGCAATGGAGGCAGGAGAAAATGGATGAGCTTGCTTGGTCTGGCAATGGGAGGTGAGAGAAGGAGAAAATGAGGAGAAGCTTTCAACAATGGAGGAGAGAGAAGGTTAGTAGAGAGAAAATGTTAGTAGAGGTTGAGTGTGATTGAAGTAGTGGAGGGCTTGAGAAAAGAATTCTAGATAGAGAAAATCATTTTTTTGGTATGGGATATGTTTGAGGAGACTTTTGAGAGTAGAAAATGATATTTTTAAAAGAATATTTAAAAAATCCATTTTTGGGTTTTTGGTTACACATTTTTTACTTTAAGAGGTCCAAACATGCTTTTTTGACCATAAATAGGTATGGAGGAGAGAAATACAAATTTTGAAAACTTTTAAAAAAATGGTATTTTCAAATCCAGGCCAATAAAGGGGGGGAAAGAAGTCAAAGTGATCCCTCCCCCCTCCCCACCTTCTCACTAGGTACTTGAGGCCATCAATATGTGTAAGATTACTTATCCCTATACTTTTTTTTAGGGTATAGAGTGTGTCCATCACCCTATTTCTATTGGTTGGCCTCTAATTAACTTCAATCCCAAAGGGCCCCTAAAAGGTCCATATTTTTCCTAAGGTTGGGCTTCCAATCAATCACAATCTTAGGGTCTTCTCGATGCATGTACACGCCCTCATAACCACATACACTCGGGCTCCTCAGTGAACATTCATTGGCGCTCAAACATCGGCCACTGTCCAGAACTCACCTTTCCTTTCCCTAAGCCCTTGAACATGTAGCCACCCTTTGTTTGCTCTTAATCCCAATCCCGAGGAAAAAATTAGGAATTAACAACCCATGATTCCCTCTTTTCTACTTCGTCTTCAACCTTTCTTCTCTTCTCTTCACATTGCTTGTGTTGAGAGAGAGAGAGAGAGAGAGAGAGAGAGAGAGAGAGAATCCAAGAAGAATAAATGTCCCTCTTCCTCTACTGCCCCTTCGCCCTTCCTCTTCTCATGTTCTTCCTGCAACTTCCCAAAAAAATAACAGAGTATGAAAATTTAAATATCTCCCAATTGATGCAGAATTAAACTATCTGTGTGAAACACAAAAATGTTCAAGGCACTTTTCAACCTCCCTCATGCAGTAAATTTAGTCTTTCACCTACTTTCCTTTCTATCACTGACCACCTAGCCTCCAACTACGTAACATGCCTTACATGGTTTAAGAGGCTTTTCTCATGCCAATCTTTTCTTTTTAAACATGAAGTCCCTACATTGCACAATTAACATGTACATATCAAATAAGTTTAATATACATCTTTTAACCCTTTTTCCCATTGTGGAAGCGAAGGGACACGACAACATGTTGAAAGGAAATCAAGCAGATTTTTTGCTACTCAGAGTGGCACTATATATCTTGGGTAGTTTCACACCAAGGGGAAGATCATTGCTACCACATTTACATACATTTTGACTTAGAAGATTTCCATGCATTTTTAGACTTGGATTGGATCGGTTGCTATGACACACTAGTGCCATTAGTGGTTTTTGTTTCATAATCGCAACTCATGCATATCTTGGGTGGGCAAGAAGCAACCTACAATGGGCAATTCTAGTTGAGATGTTGTGGTTAACTATGTCTTGCACAAACGCTGATTGACTTGAGTTTTGGACATCTACCACCACCAGGCCCTATCTCGTGAACAATTTAAAAATTTTCGCAAAGCTTCTAACTTACTCCTCTCTGTGGACTATCACATTAAGGTCTACCACGTGTTTATATATGAGTGTCAACCCATGTTCAATACGCCGCTCCCAAGAAAAATTCATAGTAGCGATAGTGTGAGCACCACTTAGGACTCCCAAGACATCGCTCGATGAGGCTTCTCTCTCCAACTTGTACATGCAACCATCATTGTGTGTGTGTGTGTGTGTGTGTGTGTGTGTATGTGTGTGTGTGTGTGTGTGTGAGAGAGAGAGAGAGAGAGAGAGAGAGAGAAGAGAAGAATAGTTTTACCACTGTCGTAGAACAATCCCAAGAGGCCTCAAAGATCTATCCGATAAGTCCTGAAGTCAATACATGGTTTCCGAGAGGGAGCAAGGATAACCAATCCACCACACTTGGGTAGAGAGAGAGACAGAGGGGCAGGGTTCAGACCATATCAATCATGACAAATAATCTTTACCGTGTTGACCAAGAGTACAGTCCGGAACAAAGGCAACTTGACACAAATTCTAACATCAACAATCACCCAGTAAGACCTATAGGCTATGTTAGCTCCACACAAGCATAAGAAGCTGATAAATGCTGTCATGTGTGATGCCCAGCATAAAGAGGTTAAAACACACAAAGAGATAACATGAAAAACCAGTTACCTAAAAAGGCTGATTGGGGCAAAAATGCAAAGATTCATTCTCCTGCAACGGTATCCACCTAGGAAGGCACTTGAGGAAAATAAGTTCAGAAGATATAATTACACAATCATGCCAAGATTAGCCTTTTAAATTACAAAATCCCAAGAGCATTTCAATGTACTCTCATTTCTTATTCCAATAATCTGTTTAAACTACATAAAACAGAAGATTCAAAGGAGCAGTCCTGTAGAAGTGAAATCCTTTGCCAATTTAACCCTTAATGCAGAAGAGTCTACAGATTCTTCAGACCTGTGGCAGGAAGGGCATGGAACCATAAATTTCTACATGACCTTCTCAAGCGTATGTAAGTTGAGGAACAAATCAATAGGCATACATCAATAGAGCTGCAGGTCTGTCTATGAACAGAGCAAGCTCAAGATTGCTAAACCCACGCTGTCCAGGAAAGCAAAAAAGCCTCCAAAAGTTGCCATGAGAAGCGAAGTACAAATGAGAACGTTGTGGAGCCACGACCTGACTGGGTGAGTTGCACATGAGAAAATCTCAAAAATTTCCCAACTTGATTGCCATTAGTGAAAAAAATTGATGCCAAAGAGCTCCCCAAGTAATACGCCCAATCCAAAAATGATTGCCACTATAGATGATCCTATAGTAAGGCGTCGTGTAATCCAAGGTACCCGACTTTGCAAAGCTTGGCCACAAGAACCTATGAAAGCAGTGTAGCTGCCCATAGCTACTACAGTCCCAAGTAAAAACATACCAAGATATGCTGCTCCTGCAAGCCGAGATGGTAGAGCCAATGCAGGCAGAATTACAATAAGAGCATCAGGTTGCAGGCCATAGACGATGCCTGTCGCAAAGGTCCTTAACCTGTGTGTAGTTTTCCTGTCCTCCACAACTTCAGAGGGACGCGGACCCTCTGCAGCCAAAACAGAAACCGGAACTTCTTGAGCTTCTTTCAAGCCTACTGCCCCAATCGCCAGTAATGTTATCCCAACAACCCTGGAAGCCCATACTTGCAACAGCTCGATTTTCAACTTCCCTTTGAGGAGGAGGAAAAACAAACCAAAGATTATTTGGCCGGCATCATGCCCACATCCCCACAGTGCTCCTACAAGGGCACTCTCTACTTTTGCTCTTCCTATGCATAGCGGGGCAAGTGCAGCAAGATGGTCCGGCCCTGTCAATGTATGAAGACACCCAGCCATCAAACCTGCCCATGCGCTCGTCATTATCTCAGAAAATTTTGCTTCTTGCAAAGCTGCTGCGACAGTTCCCTGAATGCCCAAGTCAGCTACTGCAGGAAGCTCAAGGCTGAAAAATGCAGCAAGGCCCATAAGGAGAAGAACCGCACGCTGTAGAGCCTTGGATTTTCAAAAAAAAAAACAAAAACCAATGTCAGTGCTCATCACGGACCAAGAGAGATGCTCTCTCTCTCTCTCTCTCTCTCTCTCTCTCTCTCTCTCTCACACACACACACACACACACACACACAACACACAAATCCGTTAGCACAGAATGGAAACCTACCATACCTTCAAGTTGACCGACCACGGATTTGCACCTGAAAACTCCCGAAAGAAGTGCCATGCAAGTCAGAGAAAGGGCACAAAGCAGGAAAAAACATGAATAAAAGAATTGAGTTCAAGGAAACGCACGGCTACTACGTCCTTCAGTGAAAGGGGGCAGCAGCCCAAGGAAGGGAAGACGATGGGGCTCGCAAATCCTGTGAGATAAGACACGGGAATGCTTGAAGGATTCATTGAAACAAAGGCTTAGAAATGGAAAAGTAAAGTACCTGGAGACGCCTGTGCAGGAAATACTCTCGTCTGCTTGAAGAAGGCAACGCGGTGCCGTCCGGTGCAAGCGCAAGTGAGGGACAGCAAACGACGGTAGGCGCGGGGAGGAGAAATAGCGCGAGGAGGAGAAATGGGAGGAAGCTCCTTCCCATCGCCATCGCCATTGTTGCTGCTGCAGCACCAGCATGCCCATCCTCTTCGGTGTCTCGCTCAGCCCCAACTCACACAGACTTTCTGTGTGGCACCATATTTGAACATAGTTGTGATTAATAGAGAATAAGCAGGCATCGGATCGGGCACACTAAAGCAAGTGCGAAAGCCTCAAAGGCTCTGGCCAGCAAACCAGGCATCCCCCATCCAGTGTTCGGTAAAAATCATTTTTCCAAAAATATAGAATTCCTTTTCTTGAATTCGTCAAGAGGAAATTTTAGAAAACTAGGTTTATTTTTTAGGTTTCTATACTATTTTGGGGTGGAATTTCTCCTTTTGGGGTGGTATTTTTGAAATTGAGAACGTCATGATATTAAGTTGAGACACATTTTTCCCAAACACCACCCGCATCCCTCCCCTGTGACTAGGCTTTAGTGTTATCCTTGCTACCCTCCTCACCTTCGGTGCGACCCGCTCTAAGAGGCTCTCCCACGTCACTATCTCACAAGGGTCCCTCAAGGGGGATCTAGGGCCTAAATAAGGTGATGCTGCGTAGGCTCCACCATTAGACTGCCATGTAAACTAGGGATCAATAGCTAGGGTAAGGTAGGGAGTAAACTAGGTGCTACATCACCTAATGATCCGGGCATTTTTTATACTTTATTTAAAATGACAAAACATCATGCTTTTATACATTGATACGGCAATTTATTAGTGAGCCTCAATACTACATACTACTAGAGTGCTCAACTTTTGCTCACATTCAAACTTGCTTCCCTCACATTGTCAGCCATGACTTAGACCTACACACTTTCCTCTCTAAGCCACGGTGTGGGCTCTCCATTATGATTCTCATCACCACAATCTTTAAGCATTGAGAATCACTTATCGGCCCCACACATAGTGCATCACACATATCTTTGGTACCATGGATTGCAAGGCGAGACTTAAATAATCAAAACTAGTTTAGTGCAATAGTTGACTCAAAATTGAGGGCTGAATGCAAGGTGAAAAAGAAAAAGAAAGATTGAAGATTTTGTTGATGACAAGGGCAATTCCGCTAATGAGGAAAGTGATGGTGAAAGTTATGGGTCAAATTCTCAAATATCTTAAGACAAGGAGGAATCAAAGAAGGCCAGAAAAAGAAAAGCAAAAATAAGAAAAAGAGGATGAATGGCAAGAAGAAAGGAAAGTCATCAAGAGAGGATGACTTGGACAAAAAGATTGCTACAAGGATTAAGTTTCTTGGACTTGGACAAAAAGATTGCTACAAGGATTAAGTTTCTTGGACTCTAGGAGACGCGCCGAAAAGGTTATGTGAAATTTGTGGAAAGATGGGACATGTCTCCTTGAATTGCCGGTATAATCCACAAAATTGGGGTAGAGTTCCTTAGCATATTCTGTAGTTCAACCAACATGGACCTATTCAGCAAATGAATCCTCAAGCAGTTCAGGTCGGGATTGAACCAATTACAAGACCTAGTGGTAGAGGAAAGAGGGCAAGGTCAAACTCACTTCCAACAACCAAACCAGGTGTTCAATTCCTAGGGACAAGGTCATAGATGTTTTATTAATCAAAGCAGAAAGCTCAACAATACTAATAATAACAATATGCTTTGCACACATTGTGGAGTTAATGGCATCGACAAGGGCCAACTTGTGAGCTATGGCGCAAGCATAGAATGGACAAGTTATACCAATTGTTAGATACAATGGTAAGGCAGGGGCTAATCAGATCAAGAGGATCAAGCTCCATCTCAGCTTAACATGGCAATTTAGGAGGACTTGAAGAAAAAGTTCGTTAACCCTATCAAGAAGGACATTTTTTATCCTTGCAACATTGTGATTGCTCTTAGTGTATTCATATTAAAGAAGTACCAAAAGATGGAGCATTAGCAGTTACAAGGTCCATGAAGAAACCCATGAAGCTCCTTTTTGCAAAGACAACAAAGAAAGAAGATCCCATTCAGTGGGAAGTCCAAAAATAAGTGAGAACAAGAATTAAAGAATTGAACTATTATGCAAGGAAAGGATGATGTTGAACATCTGATTTCAATTTTCTAGAAATGGACAAGTCTGAATATATAGGAAGAGGATGATAACATGATGTAGATATTGGTGAAAACACAATTGAATTTGACTTCAAAGCAATTGTTTAGCTAAGTTTTAGCTTTTAGAGGCAGAGTTTTTTAGAAGTGGAGGGTAGGACATGTGTATAGATGTTGGAATTAGGTTTGTACGGATGCACACAAAGCTTGGAGAAGATGAAGAAGCTCAAGGCACACAAAGAGTATATTGCTATTGCACAATAGAAAGATAAGTTATCCCTAGAATGGTGGACATATATAGAATGAGTATACAATGCGTAGGGAAAAAAACTTTTAGTGAGAGAAAAAATGCCTTGGTGGTCCTAAGGGTGTTCACACATTAGGAAAATTTTGAGCTCATTTTTGGGCCTTGTAAGAATTGTTGATGTAGCATAGCTTTCAAAAAGTGGGGATCGGTAAAATTTTTGTAAATAAGATCCAAACTTGTCGGAGGTTGGATATTTGGAATCTACTCTTCAAATGCTATCTATTGATATATAGCAGCATGTATCGGACATTGCCTTCATATAGATCTAGAAAAATGTGATTTTAGATTACCGTAACGGTAACAAAAATTGGTTGATTGAAAAAAAATGGCATAACTTTCATAGAAGTCATCCAAACTTTTTGGACCTTATCTCTTTAGAATCCATTTTTTAAAAGCTTTCCAATGATAGGTCATATCATGGGGTTCTGAGAAATATTTAGAGGGGTCTACCGGGTTGCTTTCTTTTGTACAACTTTGATGACGTGGCACTCTTAAAAGGCCCAAAAATGAGTTCAAAACTTTCCTAATACACATCACTACCACATATATGGTCACTAACAAATCCCCCTTGGGAGAGATGTACATCACTACCACATATATGGTCACATATATGGTCACTAACAAATCCCCCTTGGGAGAGATGTGGTGGATGAGAGCTAGCACATAGTGTACATGAAAGTGCCATGGCCTAAGGACATGATCAATCCACAAAGGGAAGCAAGCCCAAAGCTTTGCATAAAGTTGCCTTTGTGAACAAATCCGTAAGGTTGTCTTGTGTCAGCACATATGCCAAGTTAATCTCTCCTACTGAGAGTCTCTCTTTGACATAGTGATAATGCACCTCAATGTGCTTTGTGCAAGCATGAAAAATTGGGTTCCTCGCAATTGCCAATGCTCTCTAATTGTCAGTGTAGATGATGTTGGCAATGTCCACATCAACCATAAGGCGTTTGAGCCATACACACTCAACCGTAGCTATGAAGAGGATGAATGCCAGTGCTTGAGCAAAAGGTTTGGGTAGTCGAAATGTCTAGCCCATCAAAGGAATATGTATTCACATAGGGAAGGGACTCTGATATGTAGGCTTCCTATGCCTCGGGTGCTTTAGAGGGCCCGACGTATATGCCAGTGTGGCAAGCCACCATGTCTACCTTGCTTAGGGAGAGTTCCTCTAAGAGGATTAAACGGTCAATTACCGCCCTTAGAACCCCCTCAAGATCGCGCCTTAGATTGGCTATGGTAGTAGCCCCCCGCCTATTCGTCGGCTACAACCAAAGCGGGTAACCCACCAATTCTGTTGTCAGGCCAAGGGCCACCCTGGAGGTCAAGGACCGCGGGCCAAGGGCCGGCTACTAATGGAGACGGGATCCTAGGGGCAAGGCCTATAAAGGGAGGTTGGGCGGAGGATCGAGGTTAGGCAGTCCCAGGGCTTTACGTTGGTATCAGAGCGAGGTGGAAGAAGGGAGCAATGGAAGAGGGGAGAAGGAGGTCTCACATGGTGTGATGCATGAAGGTTGCATGCTCTGTGTGTGTGTGTGTGTGTGTGTTGACGAGCTTGGGCTGTGAAAAAGCTCTTGCGGCATGGCGGGCCATGGGCATGGCCCCTTGAAGACATAGAGAGCCGAGGAAGTCGGGGCCGCGGGAAGCGACCCCTATCGGGAGGGACAAGATTTTTGGCATCATCAATTCGGCGAGTAGTTGGGCTCGTCGAGGTCGCCGATCCTGGTGGTAAATTTTTGACACAGGGGCTCACCCTGGTTGGGCCTGCAGAGCAGCGACGGCCCTCTCCTCATCTTCATCGGAGCACACACAGGCAGTCTCCATCACTGAGTAGGTCTTATTATTTTTTAAGGTTGGCCTTCACATTTGGCCAACCCCTTGGCCATTACAAGAAGGGGTTCCCCCCAATAAATTTGCAAAGGCATGGATCTCTTTGAAATCAACAACCGGCAGCATGGCGGAGGAGAAGTCATGGATCTCTTCAAAATCAGCACCCAAGGTTGCATGCACTGCCATGCACGGGCTCTATGCAAGGCGTCCAAGGTGCAGGGCTTCTGCACAGTTTGGGATTCACGCCAGGTGAGGCTTCATGCCATTCAACTTTCAAACAATTGAACACACGTAGGCAACCATGCAAAGTGTTGTCAGCAAGGACATCACCCTAGGATGGCAGGCAAGGCTTTTCGTCAAGTACTCCAACACGATTGGATTATCAAGTTGGCGCTTTCACGTTCTTCCAGTTTTCATAACTTTATGTGTGCAATTGTATTGCGAAACATGTAATTATGTTAATCTTAGCTATGTTTCCCTAAGAGACTACCTATGGGTCAAGTATGACCATGGTCAGTACATTATGTCCACTTCAGCTGGTCGTTACCACCATTTGGACTAAGGAGCAAGGCTCCACCAAAGATAACCCATACAAGGGTTTTAATGGCTCCCACAAGGCAACGTTGCCTCGCAATACAAGTAACTCAGGCATGGCCTATACTGTACATGGTAGCGGTAATTGGCAAGGCCGATCTGATCATGCACAACACTCATGGCCACGGTTTGTGTAACCCAACTCGAGCATTGAATTGATCACAAGTTTCCAATTTTCTTGCGAATCGGGCAAGACCCTTGGCAGCAGGAAGTAGATCATCTATTGCACCAAGCAACGGTGTCGGGGGATATGTGTTCGCTACGTGAGTCAGGTAGGCGCCAGGCCTCTCACTGTGGGAGGTGTGAGAGAGAACAAGAAGAACATATGCATATGGCTTTGGCAATCACCGTAGTCTTCAATTAATTAATTCAAGCTTTTAGTACAATGTAATCGATAGACAAGGCGGGCTGTTAGCAGCACCGTCACTCGGATCAGCTGAAAATTAGGAGTTTAAGCTCCCTTTTTACAAAATTAACCGGGCCGTTAACGACACTGGGGCTTAAGATGGTGATTAATCAACCTTCGGATTGATGTCGATGAAGAAATTTTTGCCTGCTGACGAGGAAAATCCTATTGTGTCGATTCTATCTGTTGGATTTGTCTTCAATCAATGTCTATGACGAAAGTATTTCTTCTCCTATGACTGCTTACAAGCCCTTGTTGATCTCTCCTTGCCTAAGCGGATGAGAAATAGTCTCCTTGGTTGCCTTGGTTGAAAATCCCTGGCTTAAGCCTTTCCAAGATCGATAGAGAGAGAGCTCGCCCTTGCATGGCTGAGAGATTTAGAGAGAAAGCTTGCCCTTGCTCTGGTTTTGAGATTGAGAGAGAGAGATTGTCCTTGTTTGTGTGCCGGGGACGAGCCGAAGCACCTTCAGATTGGATCTCGAGAGAGGCTCGCCCTTCCTTAGCTTGGACTCGCCCTACCTTAGCTTGGATTGCCGATCAAGAGAGAAGCTCGCCCTTGCTTCCTTGGCTTTGAGATTCCTTCTTGGCTCCTTGAAGCTTCGAATTGCCTTTCTCTTGTTAAGCTCCGCTTGAGCTCTTAGTTCCTCTCCTCCTTCACATTTTGCTTCCCCTGGGGTCCTCCTCGTTATGCCCCTTGCTCGATGCCCTCATTTTTGCTTGCCTTGAGGATGAGAGCGAGAGAGAGGGAGAGAGAAGCTTTGCCAATCGAGGATCAGCCGAGGGCTTCTTTCCCTTCTCCTCCAGCTTTTCCACTCCTTACCTCCTCATTCTACCTCTATCTTTCCTTCGTTAATGCCCCCCCAATATCGCTTATGCCCTAAAAAAACTCCTTATATTTCCTCGGCCCATCAGTCACGGCGTCGTGACTGATGTGGCGCGGGACCCGTCATGATGACGTGGCAGATCCGATCGATGACCCGCTCAATTTCCGCCTTTGCTAATGCCGCAACTAAGCGCTATGGCATGCTGAGCAAAGTTTTCTTCTTTCGCGCGCTCAAAAGAGCTTTCCCCTGGCCGCCATGAGCAATTCTTCTCCTGCTTGCGCTCAGCTCGCTGTCTCTCGCCACACGCCATGCTTTTTTTCTTCCCTTCTTTCACATTCAAAATCCCCTAAAGTGTGTTGCCCTTAGTGCCACATTGGGCGGCCATTCACAACCCATAGTGGGCGGCCACTTAAGTTGGCTTGGGCGGTCATTGGCCCTTGGGCACCACACTTGAGTATACATATTAACCAAGGCACCGAAAGCCCTTCGCATTCGAGTAAAATTTTCGTGACTCCCTCGCCATCAGCATGGCATCTTGCAGTAAGACCTCATAAAGGAATTTATGCTTTCGTAATCCACCACATTTGGCGTAAACATTGACCAATATATTGCAACGCACAACAAATTTCTTCAGTAGCCGATGCCAAGCAATCTCATCATGAGTCTCGTTGTCCGTATCGAGGTCTTGAATAGCAAGAGACAACCCTTTTTTTAAAAAACCCACTCAATCACTTATTGTGTACTCTGAAGTGCATCAGATCCGGCATATATCTCAACCAAAGCACTGTTACCTCGAGCATTTATTCTACTGCATTCAAAACCCCGGCAGCTGCTCAAAATTCCAAAATAGCACACATATCAAGCGGACCGGGGACTGGTACGGAGCCGGCCCCCGACGAATCTTTAACGGCTAATATCTTGGCAACCGGAACTCTGATCGCTGATCTGTAAAGACCAACGCGCTCCACAAAGTGAGCACTTCAGGCCCGTGTATTCATTTCATTTCTGTCACCTCAGTTGCAGTTGCCCAATCTGGTATGGATCTGCAATCGACCTAAACTTCAAACTGCAATAACTTCTTCATCGTAGCTCCAATCGATGAGCCGTAAAGACAGGTCGGTAGAGCACTTCAAGCACTGCAATTCTAGGTCATAATCTTCCATCTGTGCTCACTTCAAGCATAATCATTTTTGGCATCATTGAGGCATCTGTTGGCCTTTTTAAGCCGCATCTGGCATATAATAATCATAAGCTTGGCATGTTATCAAGCCCTGATCACTGCTCACTTAATGTGTAGGCTTCAAAGAATCTTGGCTTGCATTTGTCTGCTCTGTTTCTCTACATGGCAGCGGAGCTGCATGACATCCACCCCCTCTAAACCTGCACAGCCTCCGGTCTGTTCCAACTGCACTTCAATCTGCATATGCTTTAGGTACCTTAATCTCTTTTCCATCATCAAACTCACGTAACTAATAAACTTACAAAAAAATGAAATAAAGCTTATACCCTATCGTCAATGTTCTAGCTTAATCATTATGTAGCTGCCCATCAAAAATCTCTGAACTTTATCTGCAGTATCTTCAAAGCATTCAATTATGGATAACATGTTTAGTGAACCCCGCCAGACTCAAGTGCTCTAGTTAATGATGCACACGGCTTGACCATTAAGCTCTCCTTAAGGAACCCTGTCAAGCTCAGGTATGCCTTACTCTATCTGCACACGGAATGGCCGTCAAGTCCTTTACTTCAAGTTCTGTTAGCAGAACCAACTCAAAAGTTGTGAAGACACTTCATCAATTGTCCAAAGAATTCAGCTAGAAGCCAGCCATGTAATCTTATTGAATGCATAACGAAAACTCTCCTGACTCAGCATAAATCTAGAAAACCAAACTTTGTACCATGAAACCTGCTACAACAGATAACTGGTACTCTTCAAATCTGCAACTGGCACTTTAGTAGCCCCCCCGGATCAAACGGGAAACTTATCAGTTGCCCCATTGTGAGCATTCCTTTAAAAAATTTGCACCATCCTCCAAGATCATAGGGATAATACAAGAGTTTCCCATCAATAAAGCATAAACATACATTAACCGACAAATCTTCATGCAAACCCCCTGGATCATATGGCTTATAAGTCAATTTCCCAGGATCATGCATATATCTGGCACCTCCTGGGTCAAAAGCTAGCTCAAAATCCCCTACATCAGAGGGTAACATCAGATTCCATATAGCATCAGGTAGCATCAGATACTGCCATATCCCCTATGCAATTGGCTCATCCAATTGTCGATAATCAATCACCGGTAAAAGCATTGGCAGTGCACCTTCACTCTCACTAGTATTGAAATCCCAATCATGCATATCTGGATACATCAAGTCTATGGAAAAATCGTCTTCATTAGGCTCAAAAGATGCATCTGAAAACAATTCTCTATCTCGTAGAGGCTCAAAATCAAGTAGAGCATCATCCAACAGCTGCATAAGTTCATCATCGACTTCATCTAAACAAATTGGCTCATGCATGAATTTAGATTCATTGGTATCCTTAGCATCTGTATTTAAGAACCCTTCCAAAGCTTCATCCAATAAGCACATAAGGTTTAGGTCCACCACTAAAGAAGGTTCCTCCATCTTGTACATCTCAGGTTGCTGCAAACTAAGATTTCCACATGTGACATGCATACTAAATGCATCTGTTGTAAACTGCTCTTTAAGTCTTTCACCCTCAGCTAAATATCTTTGCACTTCTGTAGCACAAAGTTCATCATGCACATTGAAAATTTCATCTTCTGCCCTGTTTGTATCATCGGCACAATGAAACCAATCATATTCAACATCAAGAGATTGCACTTCACTATGCACCCGCTCTGAATCAGCATCATCAAGTTCATGATCATTCTGCCACAGTGTGAGCCCTGTGTCACAAATTCTTGATAGAGAAGAGGTTTTCTCCCTCTCTAAATCACCAGCAAATTTAGGATCAGTCTGCCAGATCGGTAGCTCTAGGTCACAAAAGCGTGTCAAAGGAGTCTGCACCCCCTTTGAATCATCATAATCACGTTCAAGATCAATTTTCCGATTTGGTAGCTGTGCTTCACAAAAGCTTGTCAATGAAGGAATCTGCACCCCCTCTGAATCAAGCACATAATCTTGCTTAACCAAGTCCTCAAAATCTAGTACATCCAAATTCGATAAATCTGGTATACCAAAAACCATGGTCCTGTTGCTCTCAACAACAGCCCTGCTTTGACCTATGACATCTGTATCATTAATCAACTCTTTGTGTTGGACGGGAGCGACTCACACACCCATGAAGTGCATGTAAACACTACCTAGATCACCATAATGTCAATCAAGGACATAGATGACACGATAGGAACACGGAGGAAATCTCTTAAGCTTGTCAGGCTGAGACCATCCTACACATACAACACTCAGGAAGGCCAACTAAACCACAATCAAGAACCTCACTGCTCTCAACTACACCACCTAGCCACATACACACATACTAAAGGTAACTCGCCTAATCATGCCAGATTCGTACGAAACTTAAGGAACACCATCCCCTCACTAGGATACACCTGTCCCTAAGCTTCTACACTCAAAACCCTCACTCTAAACCCATCTGTAGAAAACGCGTAGGATGACAGAGCCAAATTTTGAAAGTGCCCGAAACTGAAATTTATGAGTACCTATGCGTAGCTTATGTCGCCACGATTCTATAGACTACTAGCACGCAGAAAACAGACATCTTTTGATACACTTACGACCACAAATAGCTCGTAGATGCGTCGGTGTGTGCGCTTCGTCTCGCGTGGAATGCTTGGCGTCGTCGCGTAGCTCTCCTCGAGCCTACAACAATGGTGCAGTCGGAAATGTGTTGAGTGAGCCGGGCGTAGCGAGAGGATGAAGCTCACGCTCACTCTCTTTCTCTCTCACACACAGTAGACGGCAGCGCTAAGTTTTGATTATGATTAAAGTCCTCTTTACAAAATGACCTAGGTACCTTATATACTAAGGCTACCTTAGGTTTAACCAAAAATGGGGTTGAAAGGGTCAAATGGCTTTGTATTTACAATCTGGAAGTGCCATTGCACCCCGGCTTCTGAAACTAGAATAACTACTCATTACAAATGATGTTTATAGCCATAATCCGTAGCATTTCATAACTCGCAAAAGATAAGACTTTGGTACGAAACTTGAGTTATGTTGTGTTGTTGACCCAGCGGTCAACACTCCCCCCTTCCGCGTTCATGTTGTCCCCGACATGACCTAATTGTCGATGGCGATGTGGTCTGTGCTGTCGTTTTGTTGTTGGAAAGAAAGTATAGGCTATAGCCTTTGCAGTAGCTTGTCTTGTTCGTCCAATCCGATGTACATAGTCTTCACATGATTCAGGAAAATCATAATTGATGACGAACTTTATGTCTTTCACATCCACGCTCCGAGCTGCAGCATCTGTTTCTGTCATTATAGGTCTACGGCCAGATCTAAATTCAAAAAGAACCCAATGTCATTGAACTTGACTCTTATCATCATGGATAGAGAAAGCTCCATCCATCATTTGCTCCAGCCAATCTGTGAATTCGGAGTATTTGTGATTCTCAGAAACAACTTCTACAATGTGTAGAATTGAGTGATTGGCTTTCTGATCTTGTGAGCCAATGACAACTTTGTAAGGATTTTGTAGAAATTGTATGGCTAAACCCATAACGTCTTTAGGCCAAGTTGCACTCCAATGCAAAGTCTGTCTGTCAGGCCGAATCCAGGACTTAATTATTCTAATTTGAGGTTCAAAACCTTGTCGAGCATTCGATGCGCATTATCAAGAACAAGCTTTTGAGATCCTCTGATTACTTTTATGTCTGGTCTTCTTCATTGGGGACTTCTTTGTTCCTGTGCAATGATGTTGTTAGTGTTGTCTGCAGCTTTGTCATTGTAGGCCATTCTTCGACTCGCCATTGAGGAGAAGTATGCTATGATCTGCAATTGGTGCTCCAATTCATTTGTCAATTGATTTGAGTAGCATTTCCTTATTGTTGATGTAGAAGGAATATGTACAAGAGGATGGTGATAGGTGTCTTTAGATTAGGGTCTAAAACCTGGATGACCAAAGGGAAAAAACCCGGTGGGAAAAAAATGCCTTTGGTATACGCTCTTATTGGAGTTGAGTAGTTGAACGTGAAGTACATGTTCATGAAGGTGAGTGCTTGGGTGAAACACGAAAAGAGTGCCTGATGCAAGTGCCAATTATGGGACACTCTATATGCGTGTCTTTTGGACCTTCTCCTTGACTTCACCAAACTTAAGTACTTGGACTTCGACTCTTTTGCTCACCTATACCAGCATGAGCGACACAACGTAAATATGCTCAACTCTTCCAGCTTGAGCAGTACCTAGAATAGCTAAGACGCTTAGACCACAGAGAATATTACTTGAAGCTTTAGGACTAACACCTCACTCATTTTGTGGCTTGGCTACTCGACTCTGACTTCTATGACTTGTCGGTTGCATGTTGACACTGCTTTGTGACAAGTTCTTCGACTATTGTAGTGGCTGCTGAGACATACTTCGTGAAGTTTCATCGTTTCCCTGTACCTTCTTCTCTTTGTAGTGCTCAGGCCTCTCGTCAGTCTTTTCTTCATGTGGATTATGGATTTTTAATTTTTTTTAAAATAATAAACAAAGAAAATCTTAAAACAACTCAACAAAAGAAAAATCATTCAAATAGAAATCTAAATGCTATGTACACTATACACATGTCCCTAGGGGCTCATATATGGATTTTGTCCCCATACTCCTCTATAACACTACTATGAGGGTATATACTCTAAATTTTGTCAAAAAATTATCACAATAAAACGTAAAAATTCAATGCATCTCACAAAACATTGCCCTCTAATAGTCATAATGTTAGGTCCGCATTCAGAATGCCTCCCCCCTTCCTATTTGGAGTCATCCTTTACGACAGGGTATCACAAAGGGTATGTGTTGTGCCTGGGCAATTAAAAGTTGTGCCTATGCAGGCCTTGTAATGTAGCCCTATTATGCATACACAGTCAATGCATGGAAAAGATTATGTTGTGCAAGATGTGGGTATAAGAAATTTGCTTATTGGCATTTGTTGGCGAGGATTCCTATTCTAAGCAATGTAATGGTCTTTGAAGCTCCTGTATCGTTGCTTGATTGAAGCGACTTTCTCTCTTCTAATTGTACTATAATCGTAGGAAGAATTGTAAGAATTCAAGCGGCGATGCACTGACAACAGTTTTGTTGTTCTTCTTTGGGACCCATTTCTTTACGATTATTGACTGTTTTGTTGCTGGCTCTCGTTTTGGAACCCATACTTGCCCGTGCTTCGTTTGTGTTTGAAGAGACTTCTTTGGGATCCACCTTTTTGTTGTGTGAGTCAACAGTGGTCTTTGCTTCAGCCCTTGTACGCTTGGTTTGGGGACGGGATTTAGGCTTTGAAAGTTGATACTGCGGTTGTTTTGGAATCCAAATGAATTCCTGATTTTTTTGTGCTTGAATCAACTTCTTTGGAGCCCAAACCTGAGTTGTGAAAGATTGCGACTTTGTGATATTCTTACCCGTTCGTGCACGCTTTCCTTGTTTTTGTTTTGGTGTTGGATCTTGTGATTTGTCATTAGAGATCTTTGTCTTCTTGATCCATATCTGTTTTTGGCCGATCTGGCTTTTTGGTGTCGAGCTATTTGGTGTCGAGCTTTTTGGCTTTGACTTGTTGTCCTGTTCTTTTGACCTGTCATGGTTGTTGCTGAAGGGTTTGGTGATAGTGATGGTCTGAGTTGATGATAGGGGATGTCGTAAGATTCATCACTATCGCTACTATCCTCAGCAAGGTTGACTTCTTGTACTTTCCCTTGATTTTTTGGCTGGTAGTGGAAAGTTACTATCTGTTTGCTCGTGGGTGGTAGTTTCTTGGAGGACTTTTCTAGCCCATTGATTAGAGCATTGTTAGCTCGTTGCTCTGGTCGTATTCCTCCTAGCTGAGTCTTTGCATCCTTATTAGGAGCCATGTATGAGGATGCTTGTGGTGGCTGTGTCTTCACCAAGGACTTTGGAATCCACTTTTGATGCACTTTATTTGTGTAGCGATGACATTGATTCCTGGGTCGTTGATCTTCTTGAAGCTCGAAGTGTTCTACAGAGTCATAGAACTTGTCATCTTCTTCATCTTTTGATTCTCCACATTTGTTTGTTTGCTCCTTATGTCGAGAGCTTGTTGATGTCTGGTTCTCTTCGTTTTCCTGGATTACACTCACTGCAAAATAAGGAACGACATCATAGCCATTTTCATCACAAAACTTTGTTGTGGGAGCATCCTCCACGGCGCACACGTCCAGAGTAGCCAAGATGTGTTCCCATCCAAAAGTCTCTAACTCTTCTTCAGGAAATGGTTATGGGATATAGTCCATATCCTCTATAAACCGCTCTAGGATACATTCCTTACGTTTCAAGCTACCACATTGTGAAGCTCCACACATCCACAGTTCTTTAGTCTTACCTAACCAAGCTGGAAGTTCTGATCCTGCTACTGTGGCGGAATCAAACTCCTCAACCGGTGTTCTCGTCACATCCCTATAGCTATGGTCCCTCATGTTTACCTTTGTTATGGTTTCCATATGTCTCAGGTATATATGGTCATAACCCCAATCTTGGACCATTTTCAATTGTCGCATGAATGGTCTTCCCAGAATGATGTCATAGTTGTTCTTCTTGTCAAAGTCAACAACAGCAAAAGTGTGTTCATATTCAATGCCACAAGAAGTAACAAGTACTTTTTCTAGTAGTCCTAGGGGCTTTTTCTTGTGTCCGTCTGCAAGCTGCAGGGTCATTCATGTGGATATCAAGGCAGGTTTTCCCCATTTTTTCCAAACCTCTTTGGTTGCAATGGCCACACCAGCTCCACTGTCAAGGATTGCCATGGTTTTTACACCATTGAATTCCATAGGAAGGGTGGTGTTTCCCTCTTCTCCCTCGTAATACTCGCCTACCTTGTTTAATAGCACTGGCCTAGTATTTAGTTGAGGCATTTCAAGCTCTTTGATGCCTTCCTCGATTTGAGTCATTGGGGTTTTTACACCAAATTTCTCTAGACATTTACCCACATTAGCCCACATGTTTGGTCTTATTCTGAGCAACTCGGCTAACCCTATTGTACAGGTGACTGGGGTAGATAGAATATCTACTAGCCCCTTTGAATCGATGGCCTTGTTGGGAGACAATCTCTGTGATGGGACTGCAACCACATCTGACTTGGTCTCGTACTGTCCCATGTAGGACGGTAGTGTTCTTAGAGAATGGGGTTGACTATCCATAGATTGTACAGATCCTTTGTCGCCCCAATACGATCGCACGTCTAGATTCATTTGAGATCCACTCTCAAATTCCTCTATTGGTGGTAGAAACACTCCTCGTTCATCACCAGTCTTGTCTACTCGTCTTATTAGGTCATTGGCTTCATTGGCCTCTCTGACTTGTTTCCACAATTCATCAAGACCATCTATCTCTTTACATTCCTCAGGTATAGCTTGGTGAAATCCCTCGGAAGAGTTATCCGTGGTATTCAGTACTATCCTTGGTTCTAATGCTGGGTCTTTGAGGTTTCGTCTGTGCTCATGACTAGAATCTGGCTCTTTTAGTTCCTGGTTTGGTGGGATTACTTGTGTAGGCATGACACTGATCACATCCTCAGGTTTTGCAACTGGTGGTTTTAGTAAAGCTTGGGCTATTTGAATCATTTTCTGGCACATTTCAAACCATTGCTTTTCTAGTTCCGCATAGGGATATGTCATCCACCTGTGTTCTTGGGTTTGGTTGTTTTTGAGCCTCACATCATCGGCTTTCAAGAGGGCATCTAAAGTCTCATTAACCTTCTCTGCCAACACAGATTCTCCTGAACTAGCACTTCTCGGTTTCTCATCCGTGGATGGTTCTTCTAGAGATTTAACCATCTGTGTAAGAGAAGGTGCCTCCTTTTCCTCATGTTGTTTTATCTTCTCCTGAGCTTCGGTAAGCTTCTCAGCTAGGGGATTTTGCTCTCGTTCCCTTCGTGCTTTCATCCTAGTTTTTCTAGCTTTCCAACTATTTCGTTTTCTCTTGGTTTTCTGACTAGGTGCCTCTGTCTTTGGTCCATTATCTGTCTTTGGACTCATGTCACTTTCTGTGGTCTTTGTCTTTGGATTCTCATCAACTTTCTTTTGAGCTTGTGCTCTCGTAACCACTTGAACTGTTACAAAATTTTCATTTTTTGAGCTACTAGGGAGCTAAACAATCCCTAATACATTTGTCGTGATTTTCCTGATATGGTTTGTGTTTTTCGGACAATCGGGGATCAAGTGAGTGATGCCACACTCAAGACAATAGGAATTTACTTCAGTGATCTCCGTATGAGGACATTATTTGACCAAGTGGTTTTCACGACTTTTGTGACAATCTCTGTCTCTGGTTGAGGAGATTCTTTTAGCATTTCTTTTAGCTTTGACCTAGATAAGCCGCTATTTGCAATGAATCGCAATGTCCTTTCATCCATTTCATACCTTCTTTCTCTTGATTGAAACCTACGAGGTGGAGGTTGTACCAGCCTCACCACTCCATGTGTTTCTCTCACATTTTGTTGCTTCGAAGGGTAGTACTTACTTTGGTTGCTATACCACATTGTAGCTGGTACTAGCGTTGGTTTATTTGATGCTTACATCATTGGCATGTATCTCATGTCTACCGGCATTCTAGCACCTGGCAGTGGAGGTTGTTGTCCTAAGACAAGCTGTGGCCTTAAAACTCCTACTGGTCTTGGCGCATTCCCCGTAATGTATCTAGGTGGAGTAGGTGCTTCTGGAACAGGTTGTACATACCTTTCCCTAGCATTTTCCATGCTATAATAGCACTCTTCCCCCGTATGGTTCGTCCATTTTCTCTCAATTTCACACCACTTCGTCTCTCCCGAATCAGACCTTACAAGAGGAATCAACCTCTTGACCAAGTCGTCGATAAGCTTTTCTTGATCAATAGGTGCCGTTGGCTTGGCAATGGAATCACTTATCTGTGAAACACTGTGCTGAGAGGATGTGTCATCTCCTTGACTCTTTAAGTCCTTTTCTTTGTATGCCTCACAGTTATCCACTAGATAAAGAGCTTCTTTGATCAACTCGTTTAGCGTCATCCTCCTTATCATATGCAGATCCTTCTGAAGGCCCTCATCTCTCATTCCCTGGATAAAGATCAGCATCAGTAATTTTGCTCTCGGACAGAGCTTAACATATCTCTTGAGCCGTAATGATGCTTTGCTTACTGATTCATTCTCTTTCTGTTTGAATCTATGGATTTGCGAGACCGTGTTGTGAGCAATGCCTTTTGGCGAAAATTCTTCAATAAACTCCTCAAACAGCTCATCTAGGGTCTCAAAATCCCATTTTTCCACCGAGTCGAACCATGTAGCTGCATCATTCTGACACCTATAGGTTGGTCAAATCATCCAGAATCTGCTCCAGAAGCTTGATGTCTGTTTTGATGAATTCCCAAGTCAAATCAACTCCAAATTGGACCAAATTTTCCTAGGGGGCTTATCTAAGGCTATATGACAGCATGGTATGGTCACATGAGAATTTTGGTCTCAGAATTATGCAGTAGACATCCTACGCGTAGGATGTCTTTTTGCCCAGAATGAACCCAAACTTGAACCACGGACTCTCCTTAAGGTGCTGATCACTGTGATATACTCAGAATTTTGTTTAGAGTCCAAAATCACACAGAAGACATCCTACGCGTGGATGTCTTTTTTGCCTGTTTGACCCCAGACTCGTCCCACAGCTTTCCCTTGATATCAGCAACCCAATGCTATGCTTAGATTTGAGTTTGGATGTCAAAAGACCCCAAAACTAGCCATCCCTGCCTTTTTCAGTGAAAAATGCTAAAGTCTGTTCAATCTTCCCTTTCATTGACCCAA
The DNA here is from genome assembly GCF_014529385.1 of Adiantum capillus-veneris. Taxonomy (NCBI): domain Eukaryota; kingdom Viridiplantae; phylum Streptophyta; class Polypodiopsida; order Polypodiales; family Pteridaceae; genus Adiantum; species Adiantum capillus-veneris. The sequence continues at coordinate 27,908,253 of NC_140941.1, forward strand.
ATGAGATGAAATTTATCACATGCACTCAATACAACATTTAGAACATGCCTATGGAGTCATCCTATGGTTTGGTCTCAAAATTAGGCCTTGGACACAATTTGGGTAGGATGTCTGGCAATTCTCGTCTTTTGGCTTTGATCTGTCAAAATTTGGTCAAATTTCCACTTTCCAGGTGAAAATAGGGTAAAACTTACCTTCTGAACACACTGGTCAACTCAAAATTTCAAAATTTCCACCAGATCACCCTGTAGACATCCTACGCGTAGGATGTCTACTGTTGATTTTTTGAGATTGAAGTGTCCCTGATGCTTCCTTATGCTCTCATCAAGTGCAAGTATGCTTCACAATTGCAAAAACATGCAAAAATCACTCAATTTAAGCCTTTTCTGAAAGTTTACGTTTTCTGACTCCGCCTTTTGGCTTTTGGTCAACAAAAATAGGAAAAAACACCCAAGTCAATATGTTACTAGGGTAAAACCTACCCTCTGAACCCACTGGTGCAGTCAAAATTTTTAAATTTGGTCTCCAGAACCCCCTTGAGACATCCTACGCGAAGGATGTCTATGTTTACAAAATTGCAGGTTTTCTTCATAGAACCCTTGCAAATGCTCTTTTATATGCACATCATCAGTCAGTCATACAAAAATATCCACAAAAGCTTGTTTAATGCATTTTTACCCTCAAAAGCACACTTTTCCGTGATTTCAAATGCAATCAAGCACTTTAGCAAATAATTCAGTGATGAATAGCTCTAGATCAGAATCGGATCACTTACCTAAAGCTACTCCTACAAATCATATGGGGTTTTGCATCTATGAGTAGAAAAACGCTTCACTGCCACACACGGACTAGTAAACGCTTTTATCACCTCACAAATCACTCGACCACCAACAACTACTCTAATCCACAGATCCTAACTAAACCTATCTAGTCGCAGACCCTCGGCAAGACACACGCTTCCTGGCTATCCACTTGATCGAGGAATATCCTCTTCCGGATCCACTTAAGAAAAACGCTTTCTTTAGCCGAAACTAGATCAAGCAACCATCACACGAGTGTTAGTAGGAAACCTACTTAGGTCCTTGTGTCCCCGGCAATGGCGCCAATGTTGGACGGGAGCGACTCACACACCCATGAAGTGCATGTAAACACTACCTAGATCAACATAATTTCAATCAAGGACACAGATGACACTTCAGATTCAAAGTTCAGAAAGAATGGATACAAAGTATATCTGACTGAAGTACACTTGACTAATGTATTAGGGATTACAAAGTAAGATTACAAATGAGGTAATGTAGCTCGGGAACAACTTCAGGACTACAACCACACAACTAAGAGTAAGAAGTCAAAAGATAAACAGCCCACAAGTACAGCCAACCCGATTACAATGTAATGGGTCCTATTTATAGCCCCTTTGAAGTTATTGTGGTAACCGCCATGGTAATTACTGACTGGTCCACTTTCAGGAGTCGGTTCCCACCTAGTGAGACTGCCTCCGCCAGTGAGACTGCCTCCGTCAGTGAGACTGCCTCTGCCATCTACATCCTTCCCTCCTTTCTTGAATTTTGGTAAGACTCCAAAATTTTTGAAAAAAATCCACCGTCTGATCCTTCTGGAAATATAGCTTTATGCCATATATCATGCTTGTTGAGTGCTTGACACCCCTATAATTGTAATTCCAAGGGTGTCCAGCCAAAGAGATACCAACACCTAACTGAGAAAATCCCCCATCTGATTCTGAAAATTCTTGGAAAATCCACCGTCTGATTCTGAGAACGGCTGGAAATTTCCTCCATCGAATTTTGAGATGGAACTACCCAATATCCTTCCACTAAACCCGCTTCCTTTTGCCCTTAGGTCTTGATGGTGTCTCAGAAGTCCCAGTGCTAGCATTGTCCTTTTGAACGAGTCTGTAAATGGCCTCTTGCTCAAGCTGATCCCGCCTTTCTGTGGTCATTTCGACTTCATAAGGGGATGATAGGTTTTGGTGTCAGGATCATAGAGCGTGCGTCTGCCTTTTGTTAGACGAGTCCTGGCCAATTTGTGACAATGCGAAGCTGTATGGACCCATCCTTCTGGAAGAGGCTGATTTGTTTTGATCCTAGCTTCAAAGAGAATCTCAGCCATCTCTCTGTATTGTGGTCCTAGGCCTGGTTTAGCCGTAACGTCCTTTTCAAGAACTTTAGAGGACTCAACAGTGAGTTGCAGCAGTTGGTTTGTGATCTTAGTGAGACCTCTAATCTGGATTTTCCATTGTCCCATACACACCTTGATCCTCTACACCTCATCTCTTAATTCCTGGAAGTCATTTAATTGAAGAGCATCATTGAATAGCGTTTTCCAGGTTTTCCATTCCACAGTTGATCGCTCATACCAATCCTGAAAATCATCAGTAATCTTATAGTATGTGAGCTGATCCACTGGTTCTGTATGTTGAGGATATAGTGCTGAAAAAACCTCGGCAACTCTGCTTCTCTTGTTGTTAAAGCATACAGGAGCACTGGGGAATCAGGTACAAACTCTAGAAAATTAAGAACAGCCTGGTTCTCCTGCTGCATCATCTTCTAGTAACTTTAACCAACTGAAATAATCTTCGGAGAGCAGTTGCCTGTTCTCCTACTGTCATTTGAGTTCGAGGTCCCTTGCTGGTGGTAGTTTGATCTTCAAGAATAGCTCGCACCCTCTGATCCAGAAGTCCCCTAGCAATCTGCATTTGCACTAAGACCTCTTTTAATTGACTTCTTACATCTTTCATACATTTATATTCCCCAGCAGGAGCTCTAATTCCACGGCTAGGGAATGACAATCTGCAGTAGAATGCCGCTACCAATGTGGATTAGCTACTTTCTCGTTAGCAGTCAGTATTCATTCAGGCACTCTCTCTAGCAGTTGTATTGTACTAGGATGCTCAGGCAATTGGGACACCTCCTGCTCATGGAAAGCAACTGATTTCCAATGTTGAACCATTTCCCTAGCGCCGACATATACGTTGAAATCGCTCTAGAGATCAGTGATAAGATCATCATCCTCCAGATACATCTTGGTTATAGGAGCTTGCTGATGTCGTAATCTCTTGTTCAACGTGATGAGCTGTAATGAATGTTGCTCATCACTTGTTAGAATCTCAGTCACAGCTTTGCCTTTCCCTTTATCATCCATACTGTGCTGTGAATGGTAAACTGGTGAATTTCTAGCGTTGCTGGGTTGTTGATCTCCCACCTACTGGTCACCCGACTGTTGACCTTCATGTTGGTCTGATTGGTCTGCCTTGGACTGATTCCCTGTGGTAGCCCCCGCTCCACCAATACCAGGTCCTGAAGGTGGAGATGGAGGAGAGTCATCATCATTATGCCCTTCTTTTGATTCCTCTTCCTTCTCTTCTTCTTCAGCTTCTGCCTTATCATCATCTTCCTCAAGGTTGTTCTGCTGTTCAATATAATCAAGGATAGCTTGATTTGCCAGAGCACTGTTATATTCAGAGAGTTTGTCTTGCAAGTCACTCTGCATTGTCTCCATGAGAGTCCTCAAATTATCCATATTAAAAACAACATTCCCTTCTAGATTTAATATCTCATCCAGATTATTATAGATGTATCTTTCTGTTAATGTGGCTTTCAAAGCAGTATGGGTATTTAGCAATGAGTTGAAATCAACTCGCTTCATTATGAGCAGAGTTTTAAATCTGTCCGCAGCCCTTTTAGCTTCTGCCTTTTCTTCCCTCAAGGTCTGTATCTCAGACTCCACCTTGGATAACTTATTTTCTAATTGCTGAATGGTCCTAGCTGACTGAGTTTCAAGGATATTGTGGCGTAGGGTCTGGGCTGCCCTCTCCTGCTCCATCTTTTCAATCTGCTACTCAGCCTCCTTCAGTTCAGTTTTTACCTTGGTTAATTCATCATCTGACACTGAAGCATCCAGCATTTGTCCTATGGCATTCACAATAGTGTTCCAAGATGATTGAATTAGTACAGAACAATCATCCTTCACTGTGGTTGGGTCACAAGCAGTTGGCTCATAAACCGTGACAGGAGACATATATGGTAATGTAAAATAATCAGATTTATGCAGAAGTAGACGTCCTTTGAGAGGATGAGTCTGTAGCTGTTGTAACCTATCTTTCTTTGTTAAACGCAGGGCCGCTTCACTATAAGGGATGGAAACCTTTCCAAGTGGACTTAAAGGTGCTGGTCCTTTTCCCTTATTAGTCTGATCCGCTAGCTGCTCAGCATTGGCCCTATCTGACTGGTCTTGTCCTGTACTGGTGGTTGCTGAAATCTTCCCTGTTGACTGGCTGACTCCACCAGTGGTCTGGTCAAGAGGTTGTTCAGTCTGGCTAGCTGGAGTCTTTTCAATAGACACTGTTTGGATCTGGCTTTCTAATTGCTTAAGAAGAGCAGCATCTTTAGTCAATGTCGTCCTTGGTCTTTTAGAACTGCCAACCTCCTCTTGTGTGGCCTTTCTCTTTTGCCTAGTGAGAGCTAACTGGTTTTCTGGGGATTCTTCATCTGACTATAATTCCACATTGCTGGGAACTAGAATTGTCTTCTGGCTCCAAGCGATTCTTACCTGGGTATGGGCGTCTGGAGCAGATGCCCAGTAAAGAAACTACCAAACATACCAAGCTTTGAAGACATTCTGAGACTTCAGCTTGGAAGTTTGCTGAAGCACATTGTGTGACAATATCTGACAGAGATTGATAGGAACTGTAGAGTCCAATCTTTTTGCTAGTAGCATAGCAAATAGCTTTTCTGACAAATAAGTAGGATTATTTTTAAGACTCACAGCTTCAACTCTACAAAGCGGTAGGCAGTAGGAATATCCAGACCTGCTATTGGCACTCCTTGCGCATTGGCTTTTCGTTTCTTTTTGGCAGCATCATCTTCTTTCAAGGCTGCATTGATTTGTTCTGCAGTTGCCACAGATGGCTTTGGCCCATTTGGCATTATGAATGTGAAAGCAATATTTTTTGGAGTAACTGACACTTTCCTACCATAGACCATAGCACTTTTGTCTTTGGCATTGAAGGAATCCAGAACTTGCCTTATAATAGTTGTGTCAAAATCTATCCTTGTGGCTTGCACAACCACATGCAAATCCCACAGTCTAAGTAAGGCCTGTGCTTGATCAGTAAACACATACCTCTGTATTTTGTTGTGAGAATAAGCGAAAGAGTTGCTTTTGCAGCAGCAATAAGGGCTTGGGTTTCTTCTATAGTTTCCTGCATCTTCTCCAATATTTTCTTCCTACCCATACACCGTGAAGACGATGAATCAGTATACAAAGAAGAAGATGACTTACTTGATTCGTCAAACCCGTATCCTGGTGTGGCTAGCAAGGATAAGCAGTAGTCCACAGTCTCCTCAGATGAAGAAGTTTGCGGCTGCAGTAAGGAAACTTCAGAGCTCGGCGATGGCGAATGAACGATAGTCGTCAGGCGTCGCACAGGAGATTTGCGAGGAAAAACACTTACTCACCTCACTGTTATACGCGTTTGCACCATAAAAGCTCCACCACTTACCGTTCCTAGAGTTCTGTGCACCGCAAGTGACGTGGCAGACATGCATTGGACAAGACTCTCGCTTGTCTTTGAAATGATTACAACTGATAGTCCTTCTGACCGTTGTTTCCATAAGAACTGATATTGGTTTCCACACCTTTCTGTTTGTGGTATGGACGTGTTTTGGTCGTACTGATACTGTTCGGAATTTTTGACTGGCTCTGGAACTGGTTGTACATGAAAAAGACCTAAAATAGCTGATTCTGGAATTTCTTGGTCTTCAGTTCCCAGACCATCAATACCCCTTTCCCGAATAGCTTCCGTGGCTTCTAAATAATAGAGCTATTATAAACCCCTGGCAACAGTAATCTAGACAAATATTTCAGCCTTACCGTGCCATTGGAGAACACCCAATCAACTTCAAATGGTCCTGCCCAGGTCATCTTTAAGTTCGGTTTCTTAGGGACTAATTTTGATTGATATAGGAGAGCCAGATCGCCTTTTTGAAACTCCCTGACCTTATTTCGTCTATCATGCCAGTGTTTTCTTCTTTTCTGAACAATTTCTTGTTCCAACATAGCTCTCTGTCTCAGCTCATCTAGCTGTGTTAGCTCCTCCAGTCTCTTTTTTAGATTGTGATTAAAATCCAAGCCATGCTCTACTGCCATCTTGAGACTGAGTATGACAAATTCCATTGGTACAACAGCTTCAGTGCCATACACCATTCTAAATGGTGTTAACCCCATAGTGACCTTATAAGCTGTTCTATATGCCCATAGAGCAGATTGAAGTTTCAAGTCCCACTGCTTTGGCTTTTTCTGCACAATCTTGGTAAGGATAGTCTTGACAGTCTTGTTAGTGCTTTTAGCTTTCCCATTGCATCTAGGATAATATGGTGTCGATTTCCAATGCTTGACTGAAAGCATATCCATGAGAATATCCATAGTGTCATTTATAAAGTGTGTACCTTGGTCTGACACAATCTCCACAGGACATCCGTATCGGCAGACAATATTCTCAAATAGGAACCTAGCCGTGGATTTTGCTGTGTTGTCGGGGATAGCCTTAGCTTCGACCCACTTGGTCACATAACAGGTAGCCATTAATATATATCTATTCTTCCTTGGAGTAATCTTTTTGAATGGACCCATAAAATCCAGACCCCATTTCATGAAAACACCCAGTGGGCTGGACTGGTGTTAAAGGAGTCATATCTGCTGCCGTGGGTTTGCCCATTCTTTGGCATATATCACATGTTTTAAAAAAGCTTCTGACATAAGATATTAAAGTCTGCCACCACAAACCAGCTTGCAGAATCTTCTTGAAAGTAATATTAGTAGAAAAATGTCCACGAGATTCCCCATTATGTGCCTCTCCAATAACTTGCATTCTACCCTCCATAGGCACACATCGGCGAAGAATCCCATCGACACCCAATCTGTAGAGTGAGCCGCCAATGATAGTGAACTTTAGACTCTTAATAACCAGAGCCTTCTTCTGATTCTGAGTCCAGTCATCTGGGAACCCACCCTTAGACAGGAACTGATATACTTCATACAATTCTGGATCAATTGATTCTGCCACTTGTAGCTGAAATAGTTCTGCATCTACTAGCTCGTCTCTTAAAGACTTCTTAGAGTGGCCCTCCGTACGCCTAGACAAGAAATCAGCACCACAATGGTTTTTGCCAGGTTTATGGAAAATACGAAATTCAAATTCCATAAGGAACATCATCCACCGTATCAGCCTGCCTTGAATAATGACTTTATTAATAAAAAATAATAAGGCTTGATGATCCACATAGAAATGAAACAGCTTGCCCAACAAATAATGTCTGAATTTAGTAGCACTGAAAAGCATCCCTAAGGCTTCTCTTTTAGTAGTTGTATATCCTTGTTCAGCTTGACTGAATCTGCGACTGACAAAGTAAACTGGATAATCAGTTCTTCCTTCTGGCTGAGCTAGTATTGCTCCCATCGCCAGTCACGATGCATCCACATGTACATGAAAAATGACATCCCAATTCGGTTGTCGAAGAACTGGTTTACTGATGATGGCATTCTTTAATTATTGAAAACTTTCTTCACATTCAGCAGTCCAACTGAACTTGCTGGTTTTCTTTGTAAGTTCATACAATGGTAATGCTTGGGAAGCAAACTTGTGCACAAATCTTCTGTAAAAATTAATATATCCGAGGAAAGAACTTAATTCTGAAGCATTTCTAGGCACCTTGGCCTGTTGAACGCACTGGATCTTGTCATTGGCCATTTCTATTCCATTTCTAGACACCACATGTCCCAGTAGCTGTCCTTTCTAGACTAAGAAAACAGATTTGAATGGATTCAGACAAATCCTCTTTTCCTGATAGCGCTTAAAAACCATCTCCAAAAATAGTAAATGCTTTTTCTCTGTTGAATATACAGTGAAGTCATCCATGAATATGGCGAGGAATCAATGAAGAAATTCACTGAATATTTCCATCATACATGTTTGAAAAGTGGTCGGTGCATTGCAAAGGCCAAATGTTATTACAAGATACATAAATGCTCCCCACTCCGTAATAAAAGTGGTCTTACCCGATCCTCAGGAGCAATCTGTAACTGGTTATAGCCACTATAACCATCCATAAAGCTATACATCTCATATCCTGCAATTTCATCAAGTAACATATCTGTGAAGGGTAATGGAAATGGATCTTGATGGTTTGAGCATTCAGTTTCCTATAATCTACACATACTCTCAGCTTCCCATTCTTCTTAGGGACAACCACAATAGGGAAAAACCAATCACTACTGGCTACTTCAGTAATGAACCCAACTTTTAGAAGGTTGTCAATCTCTTCCTTGACCTTCTTAGCATAATTTGGATTCATTCAATATTGCTGCAGTTGTACTGGTCTGGCATCGGGTTTTAGTGGTATTCGATGTTGACAGACCTCTGGATCCACTCCTTTGAGATCAGTATGTTCCTATGCGAACTCATCTTTATAGTGCTGGAACAGATGTCGTGCCTTCTCTTTCATCGCAGGATTCAGATGTTTATTGACCTTGATCAATCTAGGGTTTTCCTCAGACCCCAAATTCCATTCTTCTATCTCCTGATCATTTGGAAGCAACCAGTTAGGCCCTCCACCCTTTCTCTTGGTTGACTCCTTAGCATAATCCTAAGACGATCCTCTGAGCTCTAAATTACTATTCTGATTTTCAGTAGCTCCTCTAGAGTGTGCCTATTCTACTGGTGTGCTGAAATCAATTGGTTCTTTTGGCCTTCTAGTTAGCCGAACTGGACGTTCTCCTAACTTCAGTTCAGTGAACTGGTCTGGAAATTGTTTCTTTTGTTTTTCAGCTTGATATTTCTTCAATAAAACTGCATTGAGATCTATCTCTGTTAATGGAAAAATATTCATAGCCGCTAACATTCTCTCAATTTTCTTCACCTTATACTTTTGGAAAAGCTCTTTGGGTCTTAGTTCCTTTCTCCAACTTCTAGTGTTATTCATCTGGATTTGGATTCTGCCACTGGCCCCTTGTATTGTCAGAGTTTGATTAGCATAATCGTGAACAACCCGTGCCGTTCGCAGCCATGGGCATCCCAGTAGCATCCCATACGCTCCTTGCACATCCAGTACTAGGAAACTAGCTTTGAACTTTTCTTTGCCCACTCTTATCTGCATACTCTCTATCATTCCAGTTGCCTGCACCACTCAATGATCCGCCATTCGAACTTTGAAAGGTGCTGGTTTCATGTTAGTAATTCCCATCCTTTGCTGAAGATGTGCTCCCAGAATGTTTACCCCTACTCCTCCATTTAGTATGACGCTCGATAGTGGTTCCCACTGTTTCCAAACTTTGTAATCCACCTGAATCACCGGCACTTCATCATCTTTGACAGTTGTCAAGTCGACTTATCTGGCCTCCGCCTCAACCTTCATTCATTGTCTGATGAATTTCTCTGCTTCAGGCAAAGTTCTCTAATGTCCTCTAACTCCACTGTGAGTTTTTGAATTCTATCACAAATCTTGACATGAATTTCCTCTTTCTCATGATCAGAGTTGTTATCAAAACTTGAAGAACTGGTAGTTTCTTCACAATACCATTCCTTTATTTCAGTGCTTTCAGCTTCTTTAGCAGTTCCCAACTCTTCCATCAACCCTTGTACTGCAGCCAACGTGCTCTCTCAGAAAACTGGGTAGGTATCTTATGAATGACACGGGCGTCATAACTCTCTGGCTGCTCTGGCAGCTTCTTGGTTAAATCCGCTGTGATTTTCGTCGCTAGTTCTCTCTGCTCCTGCCATTCATCAACCACCTTTTCTTTACCCTTGGCCTTCCATACCTCTCTCTGCTGAGTCCATTTGCTACTTTCAGGAGTGATTGGTTTTGCTGGATTTTCTGGAATTTCCTCAATCACCACCCCTTTACTTCGTGTAACTGCTCGTACAGGAACTGGTTCTGGAACCTTCGCCTCAGTATCCGCAGTCAGAGGTGTTTCTGGACACTGAGCTACGAAATGCCCATACTTACCACAAGTATAGCAATTCAGGCTTTGATTCTGAAAATTACCACGACCTCGGCCCCGGCTAGTATGCGCTTGGTATCTACCGTGCCCTGGACCAGTACCAATGATACCTGGTTTCTCTTCTTGAGAAGCACTGGTAGTTTCCACTCTTACTAGTTCAGCATTGGTAAAATGCCACCACTGACAAATATTTTCCCTTCTTGAAATGATGAATTCAAATACCACAGTTGTTCCATAGATGGCCATAGGCTTTGCAATAAGTACACTGTGGGCATTCGTTTGAAACATGGTCTTTAGATTTACACTTTGAACACCAGGTTTCCATTCTTCTTACTGGCTGTCTGGTCTAGCTAATTTCAGCAATTTGCCGGGCCATTTCTTCAATCTTCCTAGACCAAGATCCCTTCTTAATCTTGTCTTTGGTCCTTTCATCTGAGCTACTTTCAGAACTACTACTGGAGGCTCTACTGGACTCAAAATCTTCAGTAGAAGTACTGCTACTACTAGACCTTCTCTTCTTATGACTCTTTTCCTTCTTAGCTTGTTGTTCTAGCTTCACGGCTCACTGCACCAAATCATTGAATTTCTTGTTTGGTGTTGGCACCTCCTGCTCCCTAAGCTTCTTACTGCAAAAATCATTCAAAAACCATGCTCGCAGCCACTGATAAATCACTTTTGGCATGTACAAAGTAGCATTTATATGCATGGTCATATGTTCAAAAATATGTAAATACATGCATTTTGGAGCTTTGCAAAGTGGTTTCAAGTTTGAAAAAAGATGCAACGTGTACACATTGTGAATAGTCAGGTTCGCGTGCTAGCAGTCGGACACATGTACATGCCCGTATAGGGTATCGGGTTCTTGGATATGGTTTTAGGTGACTTATTTTGGTTCTATAGAATGTTTTTGAGCTTTTTAGAATGTAAATAATTCAAGTGACAAGTATGGGTACTCTCATCCCGCTCGAGAAGTTTGGGACATGCAGTAACTGTCTATTTACGGTGCCTGATCTGCAGCGATGCGTGCACCGCCCTAGAAGTGGTCAAAAATAAATTTGGGGATGTGGCAAAGTGATTTGGGTATCAAGGATCAAGCGTGCAAAATTTGGTGAATTTTGGAATCCGTTTGGGGTTTTTTCTGCGAAAAATGTCCGCTAGGGGTCAAAACTGGCCAAAACTGGGCCAAATAAGGTCAAAAAAGGTGTGAAATGGCTTCAAATTGCCACATCACTCACGGTGGCGTGAGTGTTCCAGCGGAGGGAGTACTTTTGAAGAGGAATATCAACAATTTCACCCCTCTGTGTGTGGGAGGAAGCAAGGTTCCTACAGGTGGTCTAGTGCAGTCCCGTTGCGTTCCCGTCCTGTTTTCGAGTGTGTGGAGGAGTGAATGAGAGATTTCTCTCTTCAATTTTGCACTTGGGAGAGTCTATGGGAGTTTTGAGGTTTCCATGGATGTGTGTGTGCAAGGAATTGATGAAAGAAGGTGCGGATTTCTGCAAGACTATGTGACCCTGTATCGGTGCCATTAGGGTTGGCGCTACCCCAAAGAGTCCAACAGAGTGGAGTTTGGTGAAGCTTTTGCAACGGTTTGAGAGTGGCCTTTTTGTGGCTGGAGTTTTTGATTTTTTGATGGTTTTTCTTGTATATTTTGGTCACCATCAAGCGTGATTTCAAGTGTTGATCACCTCAACTCACCTTGTAGTGTCTGCGGGGAGGCAAGGGCTTGTAGGTCGAGGCGTTTGGAGTTTGAATTGAGCTTGTGGGTAGAGTTTTTAGGGGGCTTTTGAGTGGTAGTGAGTGAGGTGAAGAATTCAAGTAAATTTCTTGTGTTGTGTTGAGTTGTCTGGGTGTGTGAGTGTTCTCATGGCATCTTTTGCTCCATCATCCTTTGGCGATCCTGCTGCGGAGTGAAAATTGCCGGTTGTGCACCCAGAATTTGGATTTTGAGTAGTGATGTACACAAATCTTGGATGTTGAAGGAAGTTTCATGATGGTGGTGCCGTTACAACCATCAATTTTCACAGGTTCTGAGGATGCAGACGATTGGCTTGCATCATATGAGTTCGACTTGACATGTTTATGCCGTGCAGTTCCAAGTGAGGCGCAAAAGCTTGCAGGTATCAATCTGGTGGTCAGAGGTAATTCAAGAGAATGGTTTGAGAGATTGTCACAGGATGAAAAAGTGAATTGGGAGAGCTTTAAGATATGCTTTTTGAAGCGGTTTAAAAAGGTGATTCCTCACCAAGATGCATGGAAACAGGTCACTAGTTTGTTTATGCAAGATCACGAGTCTGTTGTAGATTTTTGGTCAAGATTTGATGATGCTTGGAGAGTGTGAGAAGATGCTCTATTGCATGTGGAAGCCATGTCTAAAGAGGAATTTTATTCCGCATTTACAAATAGCCAAAGAATACAGGTATTCACGAGTTTTTTACGACCAATCCTTAAAGTGAAAGTGCAAGAGAAAGAGACGAATTCCATGCGTGAAGCATTGAAGATAGCACTGCAAAAAGAAAGAAAGATATGCGTTGCCATAGGCATGAAGTTCCCTTTTTCAATACGTGGTATGGATAGTGTAGATGACCTTTATGTGCATAAAGTCACAGTTGCAGGTGCTCATGCTAGCAAGGATAATAGCTTGGATACAGGTGTGGATTTCCATATGTGCAAAGTCGATGCAAATGAAATATGTGAAGCAATTTTGGAGAGCATACACATGCCAATGGTGCAAAATGGCAAGGACACAGTAGAAAAATGTGAAAGTTTGAGGACTAGCATGGAAAGTGAAGATGATGAAACTAAAATTGACAAGGATGAGGCAACCTATGATGGTGACACATCTGATGTTTGTGAGAGTTGGTGCGATGATGTATGTGATGATGACATAGAGTCACTAGATCCATTGAAGGATATGGTAGCCTTGCACAAAGAGCAACGTATCTTTTGGGAAGCAGCTTTGCAGCAACATGGCATGGATGCTTGCATTGATGATGAGATGATGGGCTATGGTCAGGGAGTTTCCACATCAAGCAAAGATGACGTAGGAGATAATGATGCTATGATGGTTGATGTGACCTTGGGTCCATGTGCTTTACCAGAGCTAGGGGTTGGGCAACCCTATAGTGGTTGTGATGCAAAGACATTGGGTCATGAAGGTTATATGGATGAGTTCTATGTGTGCAAGGATTTGATGCGAGTGCCATCTCCAAGGGATGTCCGTGAGAATATGCGACCTGCGGTTGTTAAGTATAAACTTCTTGAGGATGGGGTAGACAAGGAGGTTAAAGTGACCTTTTGCTTGCATGATGATTTGATGGATGCATTTCACAAACTTCAATGTATGTTTAGGACATATCCCTTTATCTGTGAAGATCCTAATTGGCAGTTAGCGAGTCTTGGGGCTAGTTGGCATGATGAAGACTTGATTATAAGGTGCTATAAGGCTTTGTATGCATGTTTCCAGCTTTTCAAGTGGAAAATGTCTTATGTGGAAGAAGAAGAATCTGCTAGTGATAGAATTTTTGGAGAGAGTTTTCAATTTCGGAGTGAATTTGTTAATGCTTGGAGTGATGATCTCTTAGCCATAAGAAATGAAGAGCAGCTGATGCGTCAGGAAGACGATGTGCAATTTATGGTTGTCAATTGAATGGGATCTAATTATGAGATGCATTTTGAGGTATCTATGGTTCTGAATGATTGTGATAGCTTCTGGTGTGAGATGGCATGTAGCAACCTTCGAGGTGATTTATATCGTGCTTGGGATCCAGGTGGACAATGGCATTTTGGCAAGAAAAAGGATGTTTTTTTCTTTGATAGGGGTAGCCTGCTTGAGCATGTAGTTGGTTCTATGCGGATGTGTAAGTTTCCCTATGATCCTGGAGGAATTTTGGGGTCACTTTTGCAGTTTTTTTGTCACTGTTTGATGCAAGTGTTGAGCATAAATGCTCAACTAGGGGTTGGGCAATGATGATAAATCACTTTTGGCATGTACAAAGTAGCATTTATATGCATGGTCATATGTTCAAAAAGATGTAAATACATGCATTAGTGAGCTTTGCAAAGTGGTTTCAAGTTTGAAAAAAGATGCAACGCGTACACATTGAGAATACTCAGGTTCGCGCGCTAGCAGTCGGACACATGTACATGCCCGTATAGGGTATCGGGTTCTTGGATATGGTTTTAGGTGGCTTATTTTGGTTCTATAGAATGTTTTTGAGCTTTTTAGAATGTAAATAATTCAAGTGACAAGTATGGGTACTCTCATCCCGCTCGAGAAGTTTGGGACATGCAGTAACTGTCTATTTACGGTGCCTGATCTGCGGCGATGCGTGCACCGCCCTAGAAGTGGTCAAAAATATAATTTGGGGATGTGGCAAAGTGATTTGGGTATCAAGGATCAAGCATGCGAAATTTGGTGAAATTTGGAATCCGTTTGGGGTTTTTCCTGCGAAAAATGTCCGCCAGGGGTCAAAACTGGCCAAAACTTGGCCAAAAAAGGTCAAAAAATGGTCAAAAAAGGTGTGAAATGGCTTCAAATTGCCACATCACTCATGGTAGCGTGAGTGTTCCAGCGGAGGGAGTACTTTTGAAGAGGAATATCAACACTTTCACCCCTTTGTGTGTGGGAGGAAGCAGGGTTCCTACAGGTGGTCTAGTGCAGTCCCGTTGCGTTCCCGTCCTGTTTTCGAGTGTGTGGAGGAGTGAATGAGAGCTTTATCTTTTCAATTTTGCACTTGGGAGAGTCTATGGGAGTTTTGAGGTTTCCATGGATGTGTGTACAAGGAATTTATGGAAGAAGGTGCGGATTTCTGCAAGACTATGTGACCCTGTATTGGTGCCATTAGGGTTGGCGCTACCCCAAAGAGTCCAACAGAGTGGAGTTTGGTGAAGCTTTTGCAACGGTTTGAGAGTGGCCTTTTTGTGGCTGGAGTTTTTGATTTTTTTGATGGTTTTTCTTGTATCATTTTGTCACCATCAAGCGTGATTTCAAGTGTTGATCACCTCAACTCACCTTGTAGTGTCTACGGGTAGGCAAGGGCTTGTAGGTCGGGGCGTTTGGAGTTTGAATTGAGCTTGTGGGTAGAGTTTTTAGGGAGGTTTTGAGTGGTAGTGAGTGAGGTGAGGAATTCAAGTAAATTCCTTGTGTTGTGTTGAGTTGTCTGGGTGTGTGAGTGTGCGCACGGCATCTTTTTCTCCATCACCGCTTTTCAGATGGTGGTTCCTGCAGTTGTCTAGTCAGTTCTTTGATTTTCTCAACATAACTTCTGACTGACAATTTTCTCAACTTTATCTTATCCAGCTCATAGAGTGTCCTCATCCCCTCTGTTGTTTGAATATTCCAGTCGGAAAGCTTTAAGGAGTTTATTATATGATTTGAGTTGACAAGCCGGGTAATGGTAGTACCATTTCCTTGCTGCCTCCTTTAATGTTTGCGAAAAGTATTCAGCCCAGTCATCTTCATCAATATTTTTTAACTTAGCATACTGCTCAAAGGCTTGGATATGAACATCTGGGTCATTCTTCTTTCCCCCTTTGAACATGTGAAAACAAATTTTCAATGAGGATGTGTAATCATATCTATCAACATCATTTCTTCCTCTTCTCACCTTGGGATCCTAGCTCCTTTTTGAAGCTTTCTTATAATGGTATGTGTCTGCATCCCAATTAATTTCTTCTTCTGTCTCAATTTTTGTTTCCTCCCTAGCTTTTCTAATGGAACTATGGCGACTTCCTTTACTTCCTTTGGCTCCCTCGTCCCCCTGTGTGGTCCGAGAACTCTTGGCCTTGCGTTCTTGCCTTTCAACCCTTCTTCTTTTGGACTGACTAGAATGCTGAGAGTCCTTTGCCTCATCATCATGATTGTGCTCCTCCTGAGCCTCAGTGTTACTTACTTGTTCATCCTTGGAATTAGAATCTCTTTCTGACTCCTCCGGGATAGGGTCAACATGGTAGGATGGTTTCTGGCCACGGCTGGCTTTGGGTGCCATGACTGTATCTGAAAACTCAAACTGAGAGAGGAGTTTTCTGGTCAACGAGCAACAGCTCTAGCCACAGGGATCGCCAAAATGGAATTGGAGCTGATCTCTTTAGATAGCCGATTCCAGTGTTAGAATTTATAGCTACTGGTGATTCATTAGTTCATATCAGTAGAACTGGAGGAGAAGATAGAAATTGAATTGGAATAGTTACATGAACTGAAATACATCTATTGAGGAGAGAGACAAACTAAATGATTGAAATTAGTGTTCAGATTCAGATTCAAATTCAGATTCTGATTAAGATTCAGAGTTCAGAAATAATGGATACAAAGTATATCTGGCTGAAGTACACTCGACTACTGTATTAGGGATTAAAGAGTAAGATTACAAATGAGGTAATGTAGCTCGAGAACAACTTCAGGACTACAACCACACAACTAAGAGTAAGAAGTCAAAAGATAAACAACCCAAAAGTACAGTCAACCCGATTACAATGTAATGGGTCCTATTTATAGCCCCTTCGAAGTTACTAGGTAATCGCCATGGACTGGTCCGCTCCTCGGCTTTTAGGAGTCGGTTCCCACCTAGTGAGACTGCCTCCGCCATCTACAAAGTTGTTCTGAGCCAAGATGCTCTAACTCTCAACCAGAAAGTAGCAAAGACACCTTCAAAGGTTTGTACATTGAACACTAAGTGGCATAAGGGCTATGAGCCACAACATGTAAGAGCCATCTGTTTTTTTAGCGGGGTAAGACCCAACTGTTTGCATTCCTTGGGTGATTGTGTTTTCCAGCTTGAATAGATTTACCCAAGGGAGTACCCATCAATGATAATGGACAAGCCAGGGTCTTGCCATTAATACTGTTTTGGGTACGACGCTCGAGTTGAGTGTCTAATCCTCTTAGACTCACATCAGCTGATCTATACCACGGAGTACAGATGCAGCAAACATTTCAAACAACATGGCTCTCCATAAGATTTAGGAGTCTTGCTCTCTCTATAGCACTACAAGTGTCTATGGAAGCACAGTTTTGGGGTAAGACCAATCGGGTGATTACTAAATCACTCCATAGGCATTGAGGATCACAGCTTGATCTATCACAGTTGTACTTTCAAGGAAAGAAGTCCGCAATCTACCATGGGATAGTGGACAAATTCAACTTTTCCAGTTGATTCCAAAGGGATGTTTCAGCTAGAAGGCTTTCATCCAGCTTGCTCTTTAGCCACGTGACAAGGTCATGTAAGAGCCTAGCATTCTGAGCAAGTGTTGTCACTTTCTCCTTTCATTGTTCATCAGGATACCATTCTAGGTTTGATTCTTGTTGAAATAGTTACAGACCTACATGGTAGGGTTCTGTTTGGCACATGTTGTCGCATGGGATACAACATGGTCTAGGAACTCAAGTATTTCGGTTTAGCCAGTGTGGAGCATGGATAATGAGGCTCTCTCTCACGCACATTGCATGCGTGTTTACAATTACCTCCACACCTAAGTACATCTTGTACTTGCAGGATGTTCTTTTTTCAGACATCCTTACATGAGACATATTCCACATGTGGAGAATATGAGTATCTAGGACTGACACTGGCACCGCTACTTCAATTATGTGTCGCGAAGATGTTCCTCGGTGCTGGTCAAATCCGTTCTCTAGACCAAATTTTGCAAGTCGTATCAGGAATAATTTTAGTGGCCAAAAGTTGTCGGGTACTTAGAACAACTTGTTAAGGTTACAAGTGTACTAAGAGCAAGGCTATGTGTTGTTTATGAAACAGTTTCATTGTCTGTAACTATAAGTGATTAATGTTTCACCTTCTATTATGGTTCAAACATTTCAGCACGGCTTGCAAATGAGTGCAACAAAAAGTATTTAGTTTCTTTTTCGAACTATTTACATTCCTTTTCAATGTGTTCTCGGAGCATCACATTTGCCATAAGTATTGGCAAGGATAATCATGGATATACAGGTCAAATCTATATTTTGCTAAATGCATGCACACTAAGTGTTATGGGCCCTAGTGTTTATCAAAGGATGATTTGAAACAGCATGCATATTCATCACATTAGTTGCTTATGGAGCATTTTTCACTCTATGTGCAGTATCTCTATGAGATTACTTTTGGGTCTACCAATCACCAATAGAGGTCATGGCTCGGTTTGGGTGCTTGTGGATCTTTCACATGAACCAAGATGGTTATTCAGGACATTGTTGATTCCTCAGCAATGTTGTACGATATTGTGATCCCCATTTACGAGTCATCTGTGAAGACTGTTTGTAAACCGTGGGGAAACACACCTCAGTACTATCAGTTATCCAAGGGGATAGGCAGATTACAAAGTGTAATCTAGTGCTAAAGGATATGCAAAGTGCGTACAGTAGCACCAAGCAATCAAATTAGTAAGCATTTATTGCTCTACTTGGAGTTTGCTTACCATAAGTTAAAGCATGTTTGCGACGACTAGATGTAGTCTCTTCATGTGTAAATCAGATTCTCAACCTTAAACACTAGTTATGGTGGGGTTGTTTACTGATGAAATTTGAGAACAAGTCAAGGACTTGAACTTGGCTGATGAGTTATGTCAGCAAGTTACTTTTATATAAAGTGACAAGAGGTACACTTTCCGGTACATCTTTGTTGTGATAACTCATTTACATGCTCATGTGCATTCTAAATGGAGTCTACACACTATGCTTGGATAGGAACCGGTACCATCAGATGGTTGCAAATGGACAACAATGTGGAAAATCAAGATGTTACTCTTGGTTTCATTGAACCTCCTACTAAACCGTGTTTCCGGTCACGCAAACAGTTGGATCCATGAAGGATGCCACTGTGGAAAACATTAGTGTATCATTACTCTCGTTTTCGAGGACGAAAATTCTTCTCCAAGCGGGGAGTAATGTTAGGCCAAGGGCCACCCTGAAGGTCAAGCGGCTGGCCAAGGGCCGATTGCTAATGGAGACGGGATCCTAGGGGCAAGGCCTATAAAGGGAGGTTGGGAGGGGGATCGAGGCTAGGCAGTCCTAGGGCTTTACATTTGTATAGGTGGTCGTGAACATGTGCCATACTGAGCTCTTTTGGTTAAAGTAGGTGCTTTCCCTTGGCCAGAAGAGCCTGCAGAGCATATAGCATGCATTAACTCCTGATGTGCACTCGTTGTTGAGTCGCTTGACCAAGCCTCGACAACGACTCAGGGTGGCGGTTAGCCGGGTTTTCCCCAGCTTAAGGTGTCGTGCCAAGGGGTAAGTTTTTGTCATTTTGGAGCTCTTAGTTTTGCGATATATCTTTTTTGTGGGCCTCATTCTCCCCACACCTTCACACAAGGAGTCATCCTAGGCTCTTTCACTCCATACATACTTCGAGGTAAACACACCAACTCATCCTCTCCATCCCTCACTCAAACCTACAAATTCCATCTTCTCTCTCACCTTACTCACCATTCTCCTCCTTTCTCACTTCCGTAGCTTCATATCAATGTCTCTATACACGTGTAAATCCATGTCTCTCTCTAAATCACTCCATCTCACCATTCCCTCTTCACCAATTCCAAAATACAAAAAAAATCAACAAAATATCCAAGTTATCTTTGCAAAAGGAGAATTTTCAACATCCATCACTTCAAATTCTTCACTTTGACGAGACTTCAATGACACATGAAACTATGCAGCACTTACCGCTTCATCGATCGGTGTACAGTTGATTGATTCTACAACGTAAAGGAATCATGATAATTCTTTGCAACTTGAAGTCCCACCTTGGCAACCGCCATGTAGCATCCCAGGTTCAGTAAGCACATAGACTCTTATCAAGCTATGGTGTCAGATCATGTTAAGATGAAATGACATTTGACCTCAGGTGCTGACAAGAGCATCTAGCCAATGCCTTCTTAGCATGCATGAATGCTGGGTTGTGAAATTAATTGTTTAAATGCAGAAGCCAATGATAGCGCCATGACTACGAGATTAGGTCAGGCCCAAGGATGCCTCCCTTTATTGCATCCTTTTCTATCTATCTATCACGGATTACCCTTGCTGGCATTTGACCATGCCTATCTATTCATAGCGTCTTAAAAGAGCTTTCAAAAGAATAGTCGTTTAATTTGTTTTTTTGGATTCGTCCGGAGAGAAGCAGTTAGTCAATTTACGCATGCCGACCTTTTTTTAGAGCTTTGGTTCTTTCGCCTGAGCATCAGTGGAATAAGGACCACATGGTGCTAGCCACACAAATTCTTTGCTTTTCTTTGCTTTAAAAGAAAAGTTTTGTTTGCCTATATGATGTTGAGATGTCGAGCTCTACACCTTGAGCTGGCATCCACTACGGGTCTTGGCCGCTTATGGCATTTACTCACTGGCGCGTTAGGTGAGCGACATGGAGGATCTCTACCAGTGATTCTACAGCTGGACTACACTTATAGTGCTAGCCTAGTACGCTTCTAGCGAGTTCACACTTAGTGACCGCATGTACATATGTGCTACTTTTCAGCTTTAGCACTTAGTCATTTTGTACTCTCTTTTCTGTAGAAGAAGAAGAAGAAGCTTTCCATCTCTATGTGCTTTGTGCTTGTCTTGTGTAGCTCTCTTGCATCCTCATTCTTTACATGGTATCAGAGCCTGGTGCAGGCAAGAGAGGCAAGAGAGCCTGGTGCAGTATACAGAGATTTACTGTACAAGTATAGTGGTTGTATGTACGCTTGATTGTGGACACTCGTTGAGTGTAGAATGCGTTACAGGTACCACAATAGCAGGTTCAGCAGATTTGCAGGTTTTTGCAGATTGCAGCTATTTTGTCTTAGTGCTTCAAGATGTCTGACGGTTTTAGTCAGATTGTTACTGAGAAGCTTGAGAAAAATAACTACCCTGCATGGAAGTTCAGAATAACAAATTTCCTAAAAGGAAAAGGTTATTGGGACTACGTAGAAGGAGACAATGAAAAGGAACCAGAGATTCCCGAGGCAAATGCTACAGCAGAACAAAGGAAAGCTTTGAGGGACTGGCAACAAGGCCAGAGCAAAGTGATGTATTGGCTTTCTATGAGCATCACAGATGGCATGATGGGCTATCTACAGGATGCTGAAACCCTCGCCATTGCATGGAGAAACTTAGGCAGAGTGTTCGAGGTGAACACCAAGGCCAGGAAGCTTCAACTAAAGTCGGAGCTAAATCAAGTTAAGAGGAACAACCTCTCAATCAGTGATTATGCCTTGAAGATCAAGAGTATCATTGAAGCTCTTGGATCTATTAAAGTCTCAGTGGAAGACGATGACATTGTCCGTGCATGCTTGGATGGTCTAGGAGATGAGTATGTACATTTTAGGTCTTCCATGAATACAAGAGACGACATCCCCGTGTTCCAAGATTTGATTTCTATGCTTATTCTTGAGGAGAAGAACCTTGACACATCTTCTTCTCATGGCAGAAATAATTCTGAACAGGCCTTCTATTCTAACTCCAACAGAGGTAGAGGTAGAGGTCGTGGTCGAGGCCCAAGGGGTTGCAGGGGCCAATTTCTGGAAGGTCAATCAAATCAAAACAATACAGGTGGCAGGGGAAACCAGTCTCAAGGCAGGGGGAGTCAAAGAGGTCGTGGTGCAGGATCAAGCAGGCAACAACATACTCCAGATAGCAGAGAATGTTGGACTTGTGGTGAAAGAGGTCACATGTCACGTGACTGTCCAAAGGGAAAAGCAAGTGGAAAGAGAGAACAGGGCAACTATGCATCTACTAGCAGAGATGCAGATGACAGCAAAAACGAGCGCATGTTTGTTATGCAACATGTAATGAATACAATGACTGCAGAGAATTCCACCCAAGATGATGTTTGGTATGTGGATTCAGGTGCCTCTAATCACATGACGTCTCATGTAGAGTGGTTTAGAGATATGCGCAAACTAGATGTGTCAGGCTATGTGCAGACAGGAGATGACACAGCTCACCCCATTGCTCATGTAGGGGACATACCTCTAAATACGAAGAGTGGGAAATCAAAGTACTTAGCACATGTACTTCATGTCCCAAACATTACAAAGAATCTTGTTTCTGTTGGACAAATGGTTGAGCAGGGTTTGCAAGTTCGCTTCAATCCAAATGGCTGTTATGTAGAAGATTTCCAGAATGGCTGTAAGTTGATCACAGAGGGAAAATGTGTGGGTAAAATGTTTACGCTGAATGTAGACATGCCTGAGGTAAAAGCTGCATTATTTGCACAGGGCACAGGTGTTGTGGCTGATGTTGACATTTGGCACAAACACATTGGCCATGTCAATGAGCAGAGATTCCGCAGCATGCAATCAAAACAGATTGTAAAAGGTTTTCCCAAATTCAAGGTGGATGGTATGCATAAAGTGTGTGCAGCATGCCAGTTTGGAAAACAGTCAAAGGGCTCATTTCCACATGAGCGCAATGTATGTAAAAAGCCACTTGAGGTGGTGCACACAGATGTTTGGGATCCAACCGATACTGCAAGTATACATGGTTGCAGGTATTATGTCTCTTTCATTGATGACCATACAAGGAAAGTATGGGTCTACTTCATGCGTAACAAAAGTAAAGTGTTTGGTCACTTTCAAGACTTCAAAGTCATGATTGAGAAGGAGACAGATATGCAAATCAAGACATTGAGGTCAGATGGAGGGGGAGAGTACTTCTCCAATGATTTTTCAGATTTTCTGCGAATGCATGGTATACGCAGGTAGTTTACATGCAGATATACTCCACAACAGAATGGGGTCGCAGAAAGGAAAAACAGACACATTGCAGAGGTTGCACGTGCATTGATGAATGAGAAGAACATGCCTCATCATTTCTGGGCTGAAGCCGTAAATACAGCTGTGTACATTATGAACAGGACACCTACAGCTGCGGTGCATGATGTAACACCTGAGGAAAAGTTTACAGGTACAAAGCCTGATTTGGCACACTTGAAAGTGTTTGGCTGCATAGCTTACGTGCATGTACCAGATGAGTTGCGTAGTAAATTGGATCCTAAAGCAGAGAAATGTATTCTTGTGGGATATTCCCTTGAACAAAAGGGGTACATGTGCTACAATCCTACTACACGAGAATTACGAGTGACCAGAGATGTAGTCTTTGATGAGATGAGCAGCTGGTACAGTAATGCACATGGCACTATTGGGGCTGATGTAAAAGATGATGTGGTTGTACAAAATGTGAGGCCACAGTCACAGGTTTTGAGTGGACCACAAGAGTCCTCTTCTCGTGGCTCTGTTGAGAAACCATGGAATGGTAGACTACGTACGCAGGTTACTCCACCAACAGGTACAGGGAATGTATCATGAAAAGGAAAGGAAAAGGTTGATGAACCTCCCTTTATGGCTGATGCATCATCAGGTTTTTCACATGTAGACATGGATTCAGATGGTTCTGAACAAAGTCTTGATGAGGAATTTGGAATTTCGGCTGTTAGGACACCTGGTGTAAGGAAAGTACAAGAAGATGCTAGAGGGCAAAGGAGTGACCCAGGACCGCGCAGATCTAATAGAGTCAGAAATCCAGTTCAAAAATTGACTTATGATGGGTATCTAGCGCATCACCAAGCCTACATGGCTAAGGTGCTACAGGATGTGGAGCCCACATGTTTTGAGGATGCAGTTGGAAATGTGCATTGGGATGATGCAATGAATGAAGAGATGGCTGCATTGGAAGCAAACGACACATGGGAGTTGGTGCCATTGCCAAGTGGCAAGAAAGCTATTGGATGTAAATGGGTGTATAAAACCAAGCATAAGGCTAATGGTAACATTGAGCGTCACAAGGCAATGCTGGTCGCAAAGGGTTATGCACAGACGTATGGCATAGACTATGAGGAGACCTTTGCTCCAGTAGCAAAGATGACGACTGTGAGAGGTGTCATAGCAGTGGCTGCATCTAGAGGATGGATTATGCATCAAATGGATGTAAAGAATGCCTTCTTGAATGGTGAGTTGCAAGAGGAAGTGTATATGGATCAGCCACCTGGTTATGTCGATCCACATTACCGAGATTATGTATGCAGACTTCTCAAAGCTTTGTATGGTTCGAATCAGGGCTCTAGAGCATGGTATGACAGGATTGCCAAGTATCTTGTCAGTATTGGTTTTAGGAGAGCTCATGCTGATCATTCACTCTATGTACGTGAGAGTGATGTGGGGATTGTGGTCATTACCATATATGTAGATGACCTTATTATTGTTGGTGACAATGCTATGGAGATTGACCATGTGAAGGGTCTTCTCAAACAGGAGTTTGAAATGAAAGATTTAGGCGAGTTGCGCTACTTTCTTGGCATTGAGGTGATCAGGACTCCAGATGGTGTATGGATATCACAGAGACAATATGATTTGGACATGTTGTCAAAGTATGGTATGGCTGATTGTAAGCCAATTTCTATTCCCTTGGATGTGAATGCAAAGCTGAGTGCAGAGAAGGGTGATTTTGTTGAGGATGTCAACATGTACAGGAAGATTGTGGGTAGTCTAATCTACTTGACTATCACGAGGCCAGACTTGAGCTACACAGTAGGCTTGGAGAGTTAGGTCATGCAGCTTCCGAGGAAGCCACATTTGGATGGAGTACGACGCACACTTAGGTATGTGCAAGGTACTCTTGACTACGCATTGTTCTATGCAGCAGATGCACCATTAGCATTGTATGGGTATACAGATGCAGATTGGGCAGGTAGCATTGTTGATAGGAGATCTACGAGTGGCTTCATGTTCTCTTTTGGGAGTGCTGCTGTTACTTGGAGCAGCAAAAATCAGCCTACGGTTGCTTTATCGAGCACAGAGGCCGAGTACAGAGGTGCAGCAGTTGCGGTGTGCGAGGTAGCTTGGCTACGCACATTACTTGAGGACTTGGGAGTGCAGGTGGACCAACAGATTTTCATCCATTGTGACAACCTCAGCAGCATGCAGTTGGCTAGGAACCCAGTGTTCCATGCCAGGAACAAACACATAGAGGTCCATTACCACTACGTTCGAGAGCGAGTGTTGGCGGGCGACATCGACTTGGTCTACGTCAGCACAGAGGAGCAGATAGCGGATATCTTTACCAAGGCCCTCGGAGCTGAGAAGCTTCGATGTTTCCGGACTATGCTTGGACTCTGCGACATGCAGAGCTCGAGGGGGAGTGTTGGATGTCGAGCTCTACACCTTGAGCTGGCATCCACTACGGGTCTTGGCCGCTTACGGCATTTACTCACTGGCACGTTAGGTGACCGACGTGTAGGATCTCCGCCAGTGATTCTACAGCTGGACTACACTTATAGTGCCAGCCTAGTACGCTTCTAGTGAGTTCACACTTAGTGACCGCATGTACATATGTGCTACTTTTCAGCTTTAGCACTTAGTCATTTTGTACTCTCTTTTCTGTAGAAGAAGAAGAAGAAGCTTTCCATCTCTGTGTGCTTTGTGCTTGTCTTGTGTAGCTCTCTTGCATCCTCATTCTTTACATATGATACGTGTTTCACATGAAACGAGGCAAGGGCGTCGTTCAATCGACAGAACACATGTTTTACAAGCATGAATTTATTGGTTCAAGACCAATCGTCTCCATTTGTATACAGATTAGCACATTAAATTTATAACTAGGCTAGGAAATTCAAATTGTAATGAAAACTTCCCTGTTCCTTGGAGCCTAGCACTATATTAGCCTTGTTTTCAATGGAAACAGTGGTATTTATGGCATTTCTTTATGCATAGTTGACATAGCGAAGAAAACAACTCTTGACAAGGTAGTGTCTCTATGTCAATAAGGGCTAGCAACAGAGCCTCCTCCTCGCGTGTCCAAATCCCTAGCAAAAGGAGTAAGTAGCTGGGGAGAACCCACATACATCCATTGCATTCTAAGCTAGGGTCCCTTATCATGTACCATCATGCCATAGTGGGTTTACTTTAAAAAAATTGGGGATGGAGTCGAACCATCATTCTAGGACTGTAAGCCCAACGCATTACCAGTATGTTACCTAGTTGGGGGGTGACCAAAGCAAAGGCCACCCCGAAGTAATCGTTATTTATCTAGACTTATCTTCAAGGTTGTTTATTGATTTCCTTGAAATACGAAGAATATCAAAAAGGACATCATCAAAGAAAACAGGGCAATAGCCTTTGTTAAGGCAAAGCCTGGAGTAACATAACCGAATAATTGTTTGGCTAATGATAGATTTCATGCCACAGGGCATGTCAAAGGACTAAATATGTTTCCAATACCTATTGCTGCTCCTTTTCTCATTCTCGAGTTCATCCTTGCCATTCTCTTTTTCAGGAAGCAATAAGGGGCAAAGCTAGGAAATTCCCCCCAGTGCTTCCTATTCTCCGAGGTCATTATCGCCCGACCCAGTATCCTGACCGTTCCCTTCATTTTTGGAATCCGGTTTTGGTCCCCTACAGAAACACAAAACCCAGTTCCACCAAGAACGTTTATGCATTTTGTGATTGTGCAAGGTGATCCAGCTTGGAAAGCACCTCCTCTTCTTGTTGTCGAGAAAAGGGGCTCTGGGTCTTTGCCTCGCTAGTACCCTCCTCCTTCACGTTCTTCGATGACAAAGGGCTTCCCTCAACTTCACTTGGCCCTGAGCTCAATTCGTGTCTGGCCTTGTCTCCTTCTAGAGTGGAGTTGTATCCTTGATTTCAAGAGTATCCCCTCCAAACTCCTCTTCCCATAATGGCGCCCTCGAAGATGATGGAGGAGGATGTTACCATATACATGTGGTAGTGATGTGTGTGAACACAGTAGGATCGCCGGGGCATTTTTTCCCTCTTTAGGAGGTTTTTTCCCCCGTGCATTGTATATACGCCCATCACTCTAGGGCTATCTATCTTTCCATTGCACACTAAGTAACACACTCTCTATTGTGTGCCTTGAGCTTCCTTCATCTTCTCCAAGCTGTGTGCATTTCTCTGCAAAACTAATTCCAACAGAGGAGGAAACAATAAATTCTCTGTCGACGTCGAGCCTTGTTCAGCGGGCTGCTAGCTTGTTTCCGCTTTCAGCATGTCTTCCATACTCAGCTTCATAGATGAGAGTGGGCACAGTAGGTTGCTTCTTGCTCAACCATGATATGATTGAACTACCAAGCATGAAACAAAAACCACTTGTGGATAGTCGTGTTTGTAACAACCAGCCCAGTTTGACTCCAAAAAAGCATGAAAATTTGGCGGCAATGATCCCCCCTTGGGATAAAACAACCCAAGATTTAAAGTTCCACTTGCAAAAGGATCTAGCATAATTTTTTGAACAAACCACTCTTTCATTTCAAAATGACCAACCATAAATTGATTAAGTGGACATAGGTCATTGAATACATGCAATCATGGCACTAGGTGACTAATCACACTTCCCAAAATCTTAGAGGATTGAAAGACATAAAGCTAGGCTTAATCATGTGTGGAGAGAGAGAGAG
The DNA here is from genome assembly GCF_014529385.1 of Adiantum capillus-veneris. Taxonomy (NCBI): domain Eukaryota; kingdom Viridiplantae; phylum Streptophyta; class Polypodiopsida; order Polypodiales; family Pteridaceae; genus Adiantum; species Adiantum capillus-veneris. Next base: position 27,935,642 of record NC_140941.1, read on the forward strand.
AATTTATAATTTGAAACCTTACGTTAGATTTACAAATTAACGACTCTACAACTTCTTACCTCACACATTCCCCAACACATGTAGGATACCTACTCCTCTGTTGTCATTCTAATTGCCACTAGCCAATAAGGTCTCTTCAACCTACTACACAAACTATCTCACTCAATTTGTACTTCAAGCTTCTCCTTGGCACCCTCCACTTTTGTAGCTTGAATTTTCAAGAAATTGTTCTTAAATTTTGCCTTGATTCCATTAACATCAACGTTTTCTGGAAACTTAATCCTGATGTGGTACACACCTCCTCATCCTTATTGGCTTCATACTCGGCTCTCACCAGAAGATCACCATCTTACACAATTATCTTCACATCTTGCTTGCTCATGCCAATTAAGTTTATTCTAAATTCAAAGCACTTGTCATCCTCCATCACACCCCAAGGGATGCGACTTTCATAGTAGTTTATGAAGCGGTCACATCAAGCGATGAGAAGAAGAGGTCCACCATGCCCATCATCTGCATGAGGGATGTGTGGCGCATGAAAGAGGCCGGAAAGTTGAACAAGAAAAAGAAGAGACTTGGAACAAAGCTTGCCATCCATCCCCATTTAGCAACTTCTCTCTCCTACCACCTTGCTGTTGCTCTTTCAAGCTATCCCTTGCTGGATTGCAACGTAGCATGGCCAACCTTCACAATGGTCGAGTTATCTTGGGAATTTGTTGGAGGAAAAATATCAAGCAATGAACACGTACTCCCGGCCAAACACAGAAAATCCTTAATGGCAGCTCATAAGTGAGTGTCAGGCCAAGGGCTAGAGGGCACGACCCGACCTAGGGGGGTCAGAGACCTAGGACAAGGGCCGGACTGAAGGTGTGGATAGGGGATCCATTTAGGGAAAAGGGCCATGGGCCCTCCTATAAAAGGTTGGATAGGAGGAGGATCCAGTATTCAGTCTCCCCTCGGCCTTTCACTGGTATCAGAGCTCAAGGATGGAGGAGGGAGGAAGGAGATAGGCATGCATGGTCTCTCTCTCTCTCTCATCAAGCCATCAACCTGCAGTAAGATAAATTCCAAAAATTCTGATTGCATGCATGATAAATTGCAAAAATTATGATGGCATGTCAAGTTCTGAAGCAAGGCAACGACAAAGTGCACAAATTTTGGACGCCAAGGGCAAACCTTCAGCAGTATCTGAACATCAGGGATCTGCAAATCAATCTGACTGAAAGCAAAGGATGGTGGTACAAAAAAGGGCCAATTTTTTTTCCACCTGTTTGGTCCTTTGGAGGGAAAGTTTTGAGGCCCAAAAGTTTTGGAATTTGTATTTTTTAGCTATAATTGTATCTCAAAAATACAAGTCGTGCAGTTTCACAATGGGCCAACCAGTGTGAGAGTAGTGGTGTAATTAGTGGATTAGTGGTCCGAACTGCGTCCGTTTGAATTGAGCGCTTTTTGCCAGCGCTTGGGCTCTCTCTCTCTCTCCCCCCTCAGACTCGTAGCAGAGCTGCTCTCTCTCTCTCTCTCTCTCATCATTGTAGCAGAGCTGCTATCGTGTGAGTTTTCCCACCATGAGGACCCCAAAGGCCAAGGGAGCTGCTGCCAGCAGAACATCACCTTCAACATGCAAACAGAAAGGGAATTCCAAGGAGGGAATGCCCACCCATGGGAGAAGCAACAACAAAGGTTCTTCCATCCCCGCTGGAGAACAAAAGCAGTCCCAACACAAGGGCTAGTGCAAAACAGTTCAAGGCTTCTGAAATCGACTTCGAACGGACCTCACACCGTGTCGATGAGGATGAATCAAAATCTGCCAACAAGTCAAGACGTGGTAAGCTATTCATTGGAATCAGGCTTGTGTTAATTAGATGGTGTAAAATTTTGAATTTAAATGTTCAGTGTAAAATTTGATACCTTGGAGCATCGCATTTGTAATCCATATGCATATGAGAGAAAAATTAGAAAATTGACTTGGAACATGCTAATTATCCAGCTTGCTCTATAGTATTAAGTGTATTTTTCTAGGATATTCTAGAAAAGTGGTTGTGGAGCTTCAATGTTTGTGGATAGAAAGGTTTAGCTGAGACAATGTACATGATTCTATAGTTTCCCTGCTTTATGTTAGAGCTTTGTATATCATATGCTAAGGATTAAAACTGAAGTTATTGCATACTATTGTTGAAGTTTCGTGGAAATAGAGTATGGATAAATCATATTGTAAACACATCAGTTATTAGTTATTAAATGTACAGTAACAAATGTGGTACTTTGGATTTGTTTCACAATAATTTTTGATTTGTTTGACATTTCAGGTAAGAATAAAATGGAGGAGTACCCTCAACAAACCAGGTTGTGTTATACAACAGAGGACTTGCATGAGAAGTATGGCCTTAGTCTAGAAGGCAAACTCCCTAAGGACCTGACTAATGAGGACTTGCCATCCGAGCAGTGGTTATCTGTTTTCAAGTACAAGTTCCAAAAGAACAACAAAATTTATTTAAATAATTTGCAGCCACATCTGGTGGATGATGCAGATTTCTATTCTCCAGAGTTTATCAGGGACCCCCTTCATGCGGTGAACTGACCACCAAATTTGCTAAGGGTTATGCGTTCAAGAAATGTGATGCAGCGAGAAAAGACCCAACAGGGCATAGAATAGCATGGGCCCGGTTTGGGGAAGGAGTGTTGTAGATGATATCATTTAGGACTGGCGGTCTTGACCGTAAAGTTGACCGTAAAGTTGAGACTGGCGGTCTTGACCGCAAAATGCTTCCTCCCCTGGAACTGTCCCACAGTCAGTTAAGAAGGCCCGCATGACTCAAAGTGGCAACAACATCTGCACATAACTAGAGCAAGGTGTCAGAGGGGCAGTGGCTGACTACCTACCTGACTTAGAGGCATTGCTCCAAAGACTCCAAAAGCAGGTGTCACATCCAGGGTCATCAAAACTAACATACCTGAAGGCCTCTATTCAAGCAAACAAGGACCAGCTACTGGTATATGAGGGTAAATAGGGCGTGGCGAAAAGTTTGATGGAGGATATTGATACCTTGGAGGCGCGCATCGGTGTGCTATGGGTGGCAGCAAATACCTATCCTTGATGAAGAGATCAGAGAGGTGGAGGCTGAGCTGGGAGCAAGTCGACGCTTGTTACGACGGCACATGGTTTCTGAAAATATCAAGAATCTCCAAGTGGAGGTTGAACAGCAGGAGGTATTGTATTTCTGGCTGATTGCATTGTGTACGATTGTTGAAAGTTTTATTCTGCACAAGGTTTGGTGATTTGGCATGTTTCACTTCTTGACTGGTTTATTTGCTGACATTTTTGGGTTTTAGTACTATCTTGGACTGGTTTGGTACTCTCTCTAACTGTTTTGGTACTTTTATTTAACACTAAGGTCAGTGCTGGAACTTTCCTTATTACTTTATGTTGCTGCTTCATTTTACTTGGTACTCATTTAAACTACTTGGTACTATATTGGTACTTCCTTGTTTCTAATTTTTGAGTCTTACACTGTACTATTTGTTTTGTTTTGGATTCTATAATGGCACAATCCATGGTACTTTTGGTGCTTTTATGATCATTTGGTCTTTTTCAATTGTATTTTGGGACTGCTATGGTACATGCTGCTTAGTGCTTTGGTATCTTCTTTAAATGTCTTGGTACTTTCCAGTTTGTTTTTGAAAGTGGTTTGCTTATTTTTGGATTGTTTTGGTAATTTTTAAACCGATTTGGGTATTTAATCGAACACTAACTGCTATGTTCGTACTTCCCTTGTAACCTTTTGGTGCTTAGTTATTATAATTGATTCTCTCTTCAATCATTCTGGTATTGGCTTGAGAATTTTTGGTACTCATATAGTTTTCAGATATTGTCTTGGGTGCTATGTGGCACAATCTTTGGTACTCTAGGTGCTTTTCTGTTCATTGGGTACTCTTATTACTTATTTTGGAACTTTGTAGTTACAGTCTTATACTGTAATGTTTAGTTTGACTTGGGTACTTTTGGTGCTTGATACTGCTTTGGTACTCTTGAAACATTTGGTACTTCAACCTATTTTGGTACTTTTGGTACTTCCCTTGTAACCTTTTGTGCTTATTTATTTTATTTGGTTCTCTCTTTGACCATTTTGGTACTACCTTGAGAATTTTTGATACTCATATAGTATACAAATTTGCCTTGGGTGCTATGTGGCACAATATTTGGTACTTTGGGTGCTTATTTGTTCATTGGGTAGTCTGATTACTTATTTTGGTACTTTCTAGTTACAGTCTTACACTGTAATGGTGAGTATGACTTGGGTACTTTTGGTGCTTGATACTGATTTGGTACTATTCAAACATTGGTTCTTCAACCTATTTGGTACTTTTGGTACTTTCCTTGTAACCTTTTGTGCTTATTTATTTTATTTGGTTCTCTCTTTGACCATTTTGGCACTGCCTTGAGAATTTTGGTACTCATATAGTTTACAGATTTTCCTTGGGTCCTATGTGGCACAATCCTTGGTACTCTGGGTATTTATCTGCTCTTTGGGTAGTCTGATTACTTATTTTGGTACTTTCTAGTCACTGTCTTATATTGTAATGTTGAGCATGACTTGGGTACTTTTGGTGCTTGAAACTGCTCTGGTACTGTTGAAACTTTTGGTACTATTGGTACTTCTGGTATTTCTAGTACCTTGATACTACATTGGTATTTTCTTCTAATAATATTTTCTTTGCTAATTGTTTGATTTGGTACTGCCTTGGTTCTATTTTGTAACTATTGCAATAATATTTTTGTACTGCATGTTTTATTCCTTGCTAGCAGTCAATTTTGGTACTGTTTTGGTGCCTGTTGGGTACTGTTTTGTTCTATGTTAACCCTCACGGCTCACGTACACCCTATCACCTACGACGGACGTTGTAACCTACGACGGACATTGTATTATTTATTTGGTAGAGTCAGGTACCGGGCTTGTCGGTCCAATAGGAAAAGGGTAAGAGTGATCGCCGATGAGAGGCACACTCTAACTGGGACATTCAAGGGATTAGTTGGCTAAGCATGGGCGCCCAAGTGTGAATGGGGTGAGCTCATATAAAAGTCAACTAAACCTAAAATCCACTCATTCTCTCATTTGTTCTATAGAAGAGTGCTCTTGCTCCATCTCCATCTTCTTCTTCTTCACCTCCTTGTGTGTGTGTGTGTATGTGTATGTGTGTGTGTGTGAGAGAGAGAGTGTGTGTGGGAGATCGAGCATTACGAAGGCACGATGGCGGTGAAGCGGTTGAGCGCGGCGTAGCAGCGTCTCCTTCTTCTTCGCGGCGAGGAATCCTCCACGAAGCAAGCGTAGAGCGGTGAGTGACACACCATCGCCTTCTTTGAGCTTACTAGTTTAGGCTTGTTGTGTGCTTGGAGCCATTTGTGGCTCGCACACGGTGTATCGGCAAGTTCCTTGCATTGACACGTACGACATACGCGCACATTTTTGGCGCCGTTGCCGGGGAATGCTATACACCAAGCTCGAGTAACGCTCTGTGCTTCTCCGTGGTGCAATTTCTATTGTAGGAAAGGTAAGGAAGGAGTGTGTGTGTGTGTTGAGAAGAGGGATTTGGTGTTATACTGTGTGTTTTGTTTTATTAATGGAGTTTTCAAAGGTTCTATGTTTATTCTCTGTGTATTAAGGTAGTTAGTTTTCTTTGTTAATAGAGTTTCAAAGGTTTTGTGTGTTTTGTTTTATTAATGGAGTTTTCAAAGGTTCTATGTTTATTCTCTGTGTATTAAGGTAGTTAGTTTTCTTTGTTAATAGAGTTTCAAAGGTTTTGTGTTTATTCTCTGTGTATTAAGGTAGTTAGTTTTCTGTGTACAATAAGTAGGAAGGAGATTAGTGAGAGTTAATAGAGTGTGTTAGTGTGTAAGAGTAGGTGTATTAGTTAGAAGTAGGTAGAGAGAGTGTGTGTGTGCTCTCGTGCAGGCCGCAACGGCCTTATCCTTTAATAAAAAAAAAATTTAAAAATAAAAAAAAAATAAAAATTTTAAAGGTAGGATGGGGATCGAGAATATCTCCCAGACCCAAGCCCAAGCTCACGCTCAGGCCTAGGCCTCAGTCGCCTTTAAAAAAAAATGAATTTTAGCTTCACACGTAGCTAAAAATTGATTTTTGAGGACCAACAGAACGTCAGATGCCCGAAAATTGTGCTGTAAAGCACACAACGACCCTTTAAGTGATACGCTCGTTTCGAGCTATCACACACTTCAATAAAAAAAATCAAACATTCAGAAAACATCAAAAACAAGAAAAAATCAAGTAGGAAACGGGGTGCAAAACACCCACAAAACAAAGCAAGTAACCTTTGAGGGTACTTGCCGACACTTGTAGGGCACCCAAAGCACATGTATCTATGCTCTGGTCGTGTGCTAGAGTCCGTACAACTAGCTAGTGCTTCGATTTACGGGGGTACTCACTATCCTTCCACGCTAGGGTCTACGCCCTCGGCGGGGACCCAAGGTAGTGCAACCCAAGACCCAAATATAGCGGCTAGCGACTCTTCCTCTGACTACGATATTATGGAAGAGCATCTTACACAAAGCCCCGGGGGAACAAATGAAACCGTGCCTAGCTGGGCCCAACAACCTGGAACTAGTGTTTTTAGCCGTTTGATGGAAACTTTTAGTAGAGCTACGCGCTCTGAACCTACGGCTAGTGAAGTAAACGAAGGGGGTGGGGAAGTAGAATCACCATTCACATCTCCTGTAGACCCCACACTCCCTCAGAGTGTCCACGTGGACATTCTACCTACCTCATTTAATGAGGGCCCTACCGAGCTACCACCTTCCAAAGTCGCCTCTAAGGTAGCGGTGACTAAAAGTCAAAACACGGGAAGCAACATTGCATCCACCTCATGGCAACCCTCTAGTACACCAAGTTTGGACGGGGTATTTCTCAATGAAAATTGGGAATATGACCTACACACGGAGACTTTGACCGACCTATACATGGGCTACACATACCATGTGGGTTGGTTAGAAGTTGTACAATCCACATCTAGTGCCACTAGTCTGGAGGAACAACAACACATGATCTGCAATGTCATCCATAGGATTATCCGGTCTGAGAGGCAAAATCGAGGAATAAACATACCTTCGATGGGTCCTATGCGATTTTTAGACACGGGCAAAGGGAAACAACCCACTCTATCACAAATGGAGACTCCCCCAGTGAGTCCCATCGATCCCCCATATGTTGTTTCGCCAGGGGTCTCAATGCAATATGAGCCCACAATTGATAGCTTTACTTTTCCAAGTCTAGCTCATCTTTCCCTTGATGACACCACAGCTACCATGCCTACCCCAATGATGGGCACGCCAAGAAACACTCCATGGACCTCGTTTGTTAGTAAAGCACCGCTACATGGTAGCTCAATGCCTACAATAGTACCTACAAGTGCGTACCAATCGTATGCACCTATGGCTCACACTCATGTAGTCCCTACCCCTCCCATTGTTTCAACTACCTATGCTCCACAACCACAATACACAAGTTCTTATTCCCATGGGACTATACCGGCTAGCATTAGCATGTCACATCCGACGTTTGCTATGCCTAGGGCCACTCATATGAACTATGGACCACCACATGGCACAACATCGTACCCAACGTGGAACCCAAGGGCTTCCTATGCGCCAAGCCCAATGCCAATACCTACTCCACATGTAGTCTCTGGAGTGCCTTCACCCATGGTACCTGCTCACTTAGGTGACTTGGCAACATTTGCTCAAGCTATTGGTCGATCTATTGTTGAGAATATGCGTAACACGCCTGATAGAGAGCCTAGAAGTAAGGCAGTACAAATAGCCAAGCTCACACAAAAATTTAGCGGAGACGGGGATGTGAGAAAGCATATCGAAGTGTTTGAACAAATATGCGATTCTCTAGGAGAACACAATGACCTACATAAGAGCAATGCTTTAAGCCTAACCTTAAGTGGAAAGGCTGGGGATTGGTATAGAACCCTAAGGGTGGAAGAAAAAACGATTTACCCTACTCTTAGGAGACCGTTCTTAAAAGAATACATACGAGAGGGATTGCTTTGGGGTGTAGCCTCTCAGCTCCAGAAAGCCCAACGAGAGGAAGGAGAGTCGGTGAGAGACTTTATAAGTCGCTTGAAGCATTTTAATTCTCGTTGTAATCCAAATGAGTGCTTCAACAATAACCAATTGTTTTATAGATTCATTAGGGGATTACGACATGAGGATATCTACAATGGACTAGTCATTAGAGGTATCACCACTTGGGAAGCAGTCACCACCAATGCGATCCAATTGGAGGATAATTTAATGATTCAAGGAGAAAGAGTGTCTGTTGAGTCTAAATCTATTAGCTCACAAGCATCGGGGCATCAGCCAATGACCCTAAAGCCTATTGCTAAGGAGCCAAAGATATCTGAGATGACTTTAGCAGATCTCACCAAGGCTATTCAAGAGAGTCTTAGAGACAATCGTGCTCCACAAAACAATCATATGTATCCAAGAAGGGAGCAGCAATGGTGCTCAGTATGCTATGGACCGCATAGTACCAGTGATGCCCTACTTTTAGAGTAAAATTCAATGGGAACTGCAATGCATGTGGGAGGTATGGTCATCAAGCTAAGGATTGCATAGTATTTAAGCGTGCGATGGCCAATAGACCAACCTTAGCATGGACACACACACCTCGAGTGCCTGCCTTGATGCCGGCCCCACCTCTTGAACAAACAGCACAACACATGGTCCCTAGAATGTTGTTCAAACAACACCCTTACCACCTCCAGTGCTAGGACCGCAACCACCACATCCGAGAATCACTTCTGTGAATCAAGTGGGTTGTGAGTCATCTATTTCTTGTTTGGAAGGCTATGAGGAAGATATAGATCCTAATATCGCCTATGGGATGGATGTGCTTGAAGAAAGTCCACAATACTACATGGAGGACTATTGGGGACAAGTCAAACCTGTATATCAAGTAGCTGCTCTTGCGGCAAGAGGCCAAAATATCAACTACACTGTTAAGAGACCACCTCTTCAATGCTATGAGTGTGGAGGTCCACATCGTGTAGCCGAGTGTCCTATTAGGCTACAAAAGAATTCCACACTAATGCAAACCAATCAAGCGAGCACGTCTACAATGCCAATACTCAGGTGTAATCGATGTGGCATAGATCATTTGATTGCCCAATGTCCAAATAATCCAAATGCACCGAAGATCACACCATTAAACTTGATTGAAGTTACCGAGGAGCCATCACCAAGTACACCCGTGGTACCAGTAAACGTACTCACACGATCGATGCTCCAAAAACAAAATTATATTCTTGAGGAAAGAGACACGGCATCAATTTCCCAATCTCAGAAAAAGAAGAAAACACGAAGAAAGAGATCGCCAAAAGCAGCGAAGTCAGACCCCAGTTCAAAGACCAACATAGGGACTGGTGACAACCCCGTATATATGAACGATGCTGAAGAAGATTCTGATTCAGGTGAAACCATGGAGACCAAAACGACCACTAACATAGAAACCAACAAGGAATATCTTCATGAGCCACAATGGCTAGGATCCAAAAAGAAGATAGGAACTTACCCAAACCCTACAGAGGAGATTGAGCGAGTCAAGCAATTAAGGAGTTTGGTAGAAGATACCCAAAGGGATCTAGAACCAGCACCTAGGAAGATCCAGATTACAGACACCGTGCTCCCTACGCAACAACAACCTCACCAAGTCCATAGACCCTTGGACATACCCAGTGTCATCCAAGAAGAAAGTGACTTAAATTCATGGGAAAGTGGGCGTACTCACTTCTTGATGGAAAGAATGTTTACAGAGGGACTACCTGATCCTTTCGAAGAAATGGAGATCCCCTCTTCCCCACATCAAGGGACTCAAGGCCAAAAGGCGCCGTTAAACATTGCCAAATTGATGGATTTCATGTCTTCAGAAGTTAGAACCACCATCATGTCGAAACTATATAAAGACCCCGAGCTAGTCTCAGCTCTTCGAGCCTTCCTCAATGGAGAACTGAAGTTTGGGCTACCACAATTTGCACAGATGGATGGATCTGGGGAGATGCCAATAGAGGAGGAATACATAGATCCACAACCGAACCTAGATGAGAACCTTGTTATAGAAATACCTGTTAACAAGTTGGGACAATACTTTGAGGGTGATGAATCCAATGTGACCATACCAATCACTACTAAGGGATTGACTGTGAAGGGAATCCTTGATGGTGGCGCTGGGGTTATCATTGTGACTAAAAATTGCTGGGAAACTATGGGAAGACCTCACCTTGCGACCACAACCATAGTAGTGAAGATGGCCAATGGGTCTATTGTTAAACCTATTGGGATGCTAGAAGATCTCAAGATCAAGGTGTTTGGACATAAAATAAGGGTTACCTTCATTGTTATGGATTTCTCCAAGCACACTATGGCATCTGAGATGATCTTAGGACGTCCTTTCATGAGGGAAGCAATGCATGTAGCTTCTGACAAGACTCATCCTAATATAACGAAGAAAACATACAAGTGGGTCCCTAAAGCTTCTTTAGCGACCATGGCTAGTACTAAAAAATGAAAGCCTTGTAAGAAAAGTACCACTCGCCAATCCGAGTCTGAGAAAGCATGCAAATCTGGCGGCAACGATCCCTCCTTGGGATAAAACAAGCCAAGATGTAAAGTGCCACTCAAGTAGTGAAAAATCCTCTTGACAGCCTGCCAATGCTTAGACCGTGGGCTATGCATAAATCTGCACACTAAACATCCGGCCTTGCATACATAAATGGGGCATCCAACAACAATTTGGTAAAGAGTGACATCTGTAGGATCACCAGCATCATGAAGACTCAATTTCAAACCTCTTTCCATCGGAGTGGCAATAGCTTTGCAATCCTCAAGTCCAAACTTACATAGCAATGTCTTTATGTAACTTTTCTGACATAAGACAATACCACTATTAAATTGTATTCCCAGGTAATGATGCAACAACCCCAAATCCTTCATCTTGAAAGCAACATTCAAACTAGCATTAAATTCAACAATATGTCTCTCATTTGGTCCAGTGATTAGCAAATCATCTACATAAAGAACCACAATGAGAAGTACATCATCCTCACACTTTACAATGTGCTTTCTGTTAGACTGTTACGAAAGTCTCGTTTGATCAAATGAGTGTTAGCCTTCTCATACCAAGTACGAGGAGATTGCTTCAACCCATACAAAGCTTTGTTACATTTGCACACTTTATCATCTTGTCATTTCTTGACAAAACCGTGAGGTTGCATTACATAAACTTCCTCAAATATGTCACCATTCAAGAAAGCAGTAACAATGTTTGATTGATATACATCCCAACCAAAATGAGTTGTCAATGCACATAGAAAACGAAGAGTAGTCATACGACAAGTGGCAGAAAAAGTCTCTTCATAATCTATGCCTTTTTGTTGTGCATAACCCTTTGCAACAAGTTGAGTCCTATAGCGATCAATCTCACTATCCGGCTTGCATTCCAACTTGTAAACCCACTTCGTACCAATGGCCTTTTTGCTAGGAGGCAAATCACATAAAGTCCATGTGTCATTTTTTATAAGTGCATCATCAATCTCACTATCCGGCTTGCGTTCCAACTTGTAAACCCACTTCGTACCAATGGCCTTTTTGCTAGGAGGCAAATCACATAAAGTCCATGTGTCATTTTTTATAAGTGCATCATATTCTGATTGCATGGCAGCCATCCAATTTTTTAAATTTTGTGCTTTATCAAAAGATAGAGGTTCCTCAACATCATGTAAACTACACACAACCAAAGCATAATAATCTGATTCATAAGATGCACGACGAGAGCCTGAACGAGTGCGACTAGACAAAGGTGCATCCAATTTACTATCACGTAATGTATGCACCAACCATTTTGGCATACCTCTAGCCTACTCATTTTCAGCCCTTTTTTCATCAAGTAGATCATGCACATCTGCATCAGTAATAGGCTGATCTGTAACATTTTCAAATAATCCCATAGGATGTATATTTGCTTCATTGGAATTTACATTCAAACTTCCACCACTAAAAAGAGGCAACAAAGTGTCATAAATGTCCTGTGAGCTCACATTAGTGAGTAGAATCTTCCACAAACACAACATCTTGTGAAACCAGAATACGCTTTGTTTGTGTATGATACAACTTGTAACCTTTGCTTTTAGCACTATAATCAACAAAATATATTTGACAGACTTATCATCCAATTTTTTGCGCTGTGTTTGTGGCACCAAAGCATATGCCAAACAGCCAAAAACACGCATGTGCTCAATAGAAGGCTTTCTCTCATGCCATGCTTCATATGGAGTCATAGACTGCAAATCTTTCGTAGGACACGTGTTAAGTACATAAGTGGCACACATGATGGCATCCAGCCAAAACGAATGCGAAAAATCTTGACTTTTGACCATACATCATCGTGCCATTTCCGTGAGTGACCCGTTTTTCCTCTCAGCAACACCATTTTTCTGAGGCGTATAAGGCACTGTACATTGGTGTTTTATCCTACAACTAGCCATAAATGCATTAAATTCATGAGACATATACTCCCCCCTCGATCGGAACGGAGGGTGTCCATAGTACATAATTACGAGACATTTTCAGCCATAGCTAGAAATTGTTTGAAGCACATAAATACTTTGGACTTTGCTTTTAGTGGATATACCCATGCATGCTTGGAGTAATCATCAATAAAAGTCAGGAAGTAAAGGTAATTGCCCAAGGACGGAGTTTGTATAGGTCCACAAACATCACTATGCACAAGCTACTGCAACCTTCATATGGCCCTAACTAAACCATCCTTTGGAAACTTAGAATGTTGCATCTTACCCAAAATACAACCTTCACAAACATGTTTGACAGGTGCTTCAAGAGACGGCAAAGAAGTAACCATATCAGATTTTTGCAAACACAACAAACCGATAAAATTCAGATGACCAAAACGTGTATGCTAAAGTTTTGCATCTAAAATAGCCTTTGAATCCACAATTGCATTTGCAAAATTCTGTCCACACTTGTCATACAAAGTGAGCTTATATAGCTCACGATATAAAATGCCAGATGCAATAATTTCATCACCAAAACTAAGATCATGTACTGTGCATCTGTCATCCACAAATTTGACTACAAGAGCAAGTCTAGCAAGACCAAGTCTAACAAGTGCGGATACAGACAAAAGATTCTTCTTCATCGTAGGTACATAAAGTGCATCAACAAGTGTGAAAGAACTGTCATTTGCAGTAGTAAGCACAATCTTTCCAACTCCCTAAACCGGATAAGAGGCATTGTTGGCACAAGTGTCTGAATTCCCATGAGGGACAAACTTGAGAGAGGTGAACAATTCATGATGTGAGGTAATGTGCTTTATAGCACGACTGTTGAAATACCACACATGTGAATCTGTAGCAACTGACATGCATGCATCATGGACAGTAGGATTCTAAGTGCACTCTGCACTAAAAGCCCATTTTGCATCAACATCAGTATCACGATCTCCTTTCACAGAAGACTCAACAATAGCTGCATTTGTAGTGGAACCAACATCTTTCTTCTTAGCCTCTTTGGACTTCAACTTAGGACACTGCTTGATCAAGTGATCATTAGCTTTACAATAATGGCAACGCATCTTCTTTTTTCCCTTATCACCAGTTGAAGCATTAGGAACATGTGATTTTCCACTCATCGCAGAAGAACCATGAGAAGTGGTTGAATTACTATTGCCACCTTTTCTTTGAGCAACAATAAAAGCCTATTCAACTGCACGCTGTCTAGTCCTGTTTTTGTAGAAAGTAACTCTTGCAACAACAATGTACATAATGCATCAAACTTGACAACTTCAGGATTTCCTTGGGTCATAAGTCTCCAAGTACTAGCAAAAGTCTGGTAAGAATCTGGCAAGGCATCAAGAACAGTATACACAAGGGAACTTTCTAAAATGACTTAACTTGCAGAAATAAGTTTCTCATTGGTATCCTTGACATCAGCAAGGAAAGTGTGCATATCATCTTCCTCATGCATAATCTTCAACTCCAGCTCTTTACTCAACAATGCAATTTTTGCCTCATTGCGACTTGCATAAAGACTAGCCAGAATATCCCAAGCCTGTTTTACAGATTTTGCTGAACGAATGTGATGAGTAATGTGCACTTCACATGCAACACAATCAATTCATGAGTGCGCATCTTTAACGTCCCAACGAGCTTGTTCTGATTGAGGAAAAACAACTCTAACAACAGCAATCCTTGCAGCAAGACCTGCAACATCCTCAACATCACCTACATCCTTAGAACTACGACGTACATCAATGCCCTGCACAATATTCGAGACACCCTTTGACACAAGAACATGTTGCATCATGTAAGTGAAGGAGTACGAGCGGAAGTGCGACGCGAGAGAGAGTGCGAAAAGAAGAAGAGCACGACGATATGGTGAACTCGCTCTACTGTAATGTGTAGAGCATAGTGAGTTCTTATTAGGTTTTTACAAAAGAATATGTGTACATACCTGGCGGCCCGCCCACTTACCTGAGCGACCACATTGGGCTTTATACCCCAACAACCTCCCACTTAAAGTCCAATGTGGTACTTTAAGTGTGAGAGAAGCTACTATACAAGCTAATATACAAGAGATGTAGAGAAGTGATGTACTACCCTACACCTAACTGCTTGCGAAAATGCGCAAAGCTCTCTGAGGGAAGTCCTTTTGTAAGTAGATCAGCAAGATTTTCTGTGGTGTGAACTTTGACAAGCTGAAGTTGCTTATCCTCGAGCATTTCCTTGATGAAATGATACTTCACATCCACATGCTTTGTCTTTGAGTGATAAACTGGATTGCGAGCCAATTGTATAGCACTTTGACTATCACAATATAACACAGGCATCTCTTCTTTGATTCCCAAATCTGTTACTAGTCGATTAAGCCAAATTGATTCTTTGCATGCCTCTGATGCTGCAACATATTCAGCCTCTGTAGTAGACTGAGTAACACAATCTTGTAATCTAGAACGCCATGATACTGCTCCACCAGCCAATGTAAAGACATACCCTGACGTAGACCTTCGGTTGTCTAAGTCACCTGCATAATCTGAGTCTGTAAAACCCTTTACACTTAGCTCCTGAATCCCATAGCATATACGCATACTCTTTGTAGCTTTCAGGTATCTCAATATTCCTTTCACTGCCTCCCAATGTTTCTTGCCTGGGTTTGACATGTATCGACTTACTACTCCCACTGCAAATGCAATGTCTGGGCGAGTAGCAATCATTGCATACATCAAACTACCCACTGCAGACGCATATGGAATTTTATCCATTTCAGCCCGTTCTTCCTCAGACACAGGACAACTTGTTTGCTAAGTTTCACATATGGTGGCAATGGAACACTCAATGCCTTTCCCTTCTCCATATTGAGACGTTGCAAAACCTTGTCAATATACTCTGTTTGAGATAACCAAATCAACTTCTTTGACCTATCTCTCTCAATGCGCATACCAAGTATATGACTTGCCTCACCCATGTCTTTCATGTCAAACGATTTTGCCATCTTTGACTTGAAAGCTGAAATTTCTTCCAAGTGCTTGCCAGCAATCAACATTTCATCCACATACAAAATAAGGATCACCCAACTGCCATCCTTAGCCTTCTTTGTATATAGACAGTGATCGAACTCACTACGTTTGTAGCCTTGAGAAAGCATAAACTTGTGGAATTTATGGTACCATGCCCTCGGTGATTTTTTTAATCCATAAAGACTCTTTAACAACTGGCATACCCAATCTTCCTTGCCTTTCTCAACAAACCCTTCTGGCTGCTGCATGTAAATTTCCACATCTAAATCACCATGCAAGAACGTTGTCTTGACATCCATTTGGTGCAACACCAAATCTAATATGGCAACCAATGCAAGAAAGCATCTCTATGTAGTCATCTTGACCACCGGAGAGAAGACTTCATCAAAGTCAATGCCTTGTTCTTGCTTAAAGCCCTTGGCAACAAGCCTTGCTTTGTACTTTGGCTGACTATCATGAGCGGTGATCTTATACCTGTAAACCCATTTACAAGGTAGAGCCTTTTTGCCCTGTGGTAATTTAACTAGCTTCCATGTCTTGTTTTTATGCAGAGCTGTCATCTCTGACTGCATGGCCAATTGCCAATTCCCGGAGTCCTTCATTTGCACTGCTTCCTTGTAACATGAAGGCTCATTGCAATCAGTCAACATGACATAGTTCATAGATGGAACAAACCTATCAGGAGGTCGCATGACACGTCCAGATCTACGCACAATAGGTGGCTCAGGCTCAGCCACAACCTGTGGTTCCACTCTATCCTGTCCTTGCTCCTCTTGAGCTCTGACATTTTGTCTTGCACGTGCAGGTCCATCTTCTTGGAAGACAACTCTTATAATCTCCTCAACCCTCTCTGGTTTAGAATGATATTTGGATTCATTAAAGTGAACATCATTGCTGCGGACAACCTTTCTGGATTCGGGATCCCAAAGTCTGTACCCCATCTCACCAGAATTACCATAGCCTAGAAAGATGCACTTTCTACTCTTTGGCTCAAGTTTGTTCCTAAATTCCTTTGGAACGTGAGTATATGCCTCACAGCCAAAGACTCTGAGATGCTTGTATGAGGGCATTTTGCCTGACCATACCATCTCTAGCACTGAATCCTTCTGCAAAACCTTGCTAGAAGATCTATTTACAAGATGAACAACTGTTGATACAGCTTCAGCCCAAAACCCATTTGGCAGCTATGCATTAGACAACATACTTCTGACCTTCTCTTGTATGGTCCTATTCATCCTCTCAGCAACACCATTTTGAGGAGGATTGTAAGCAGCAGTAAGTTCACGTTTTATACCTTTTGACTCACAAAAGTCCTAAAAGGCCTTTGAAACATACTCTCCACCATTGTCAGTGCGTAAGCATTTAAGCTTCTTGCCACTCTGATTCTCCACAAGTGTCACAAACGTTTTGAAAACACTAAACGCTTCATCCTTGTGCTTGAGAAAGTAAACCCATACTTTCCTCGAGTAATCATCTATAAATGTCATAAAGTAAGAAGCTCCCCCTAGAGATAGGTTAGGCATAGGTCCACACAAATCACTATGAACAAGTGCCAACTGTGTATCTCTTCTACTGCTTCTATGCTTATGTGGCTGCTGTGTCTGCTTAGCATACAGACAATGTTCACAGAATTCAAAATCATTAAATGAAAAGCCAGGCAAATAACCAGAACGAGACAAGATTTCCATTCCCTTCTTGGACATATGTCCTAACCGGCTATGCCACAAAGAAACGTTCGGCTGCTCGGTTACATTGATTACATTTTTAGAGACATTTGATACATAAATCATGTAAAGTCCTCCAGACTTTACTCCATGTGCTATTGTCATAGAACCCTTGGATATCTTCCACATGTTCTGTCCAAAAGTGGTGACGTAGCCAGCATCATCAAGTAAACCTGTGCTGATCAAGCTCTTTGTAATTGCGGGAACATGTCTCACATTCTTCAGCGTGAAACAAGAGCCATTCTGAAACTTCAATTGAACATCTCCAACACCTAAGATCTCACATGTCTGCCCATTGCCTAGCCGAACATGATCTTTAGTGGTCACATAAGAGGTAAACCACTCCTTGTTTAGAGACACATGAAGTGATGCCCCTGAGTCTATAATCCAATCACTCAGTGCATTTCCATCAGATGCTGTAAGAAGAGCTGAGTCCATTGTATTCTTCAAGAAGTAGATGTCTCCTGACACTAGACTGTCATCCTCTGCAACAGTGTTTGTCACATTTATTTCTTGAATCTTCACTGAGGACTTGTTCTTCTCACCATGGTCTTCAGCTTTCTCTTTGCCTTTTTCTGCTTTCCATTCTCTGCAGTCTCTTTTCATGTGACCCTTCTTGCCACAATGGTAGCATTCTATGTCACTCTTGCCTTTAGCACTGCGGGACTTGCTATGAGACTGATTCCTCTTTCCACCTTTGTACTTTTCTTTTGTCCTTCCCCTGACAACTAAGGTTGTTCCTTTGCCTTTGTCCATTGTCTTTCTATTGGTTTCTTCAGTAAGCAGACTTCCTTCTACACCTGCTATGTTCAAACCATCTGGAGGTGCATAATTACTCAAAGCTGTGCGAAAAGTGTCCCAACTTTCCGGCAATGTGATCAACAGGAACATAGCTCTAACAGGTTCATCAAACTTGACACCTTGAGCTGACAACTGACTATAGATTGTGTTGAATTCATTCAGATGATTGGACATAGGTGTCCCTTCTTTCATCTTCAAGTCAACAAGCTTCTTAAGCCAGTATACCTGTGAAGCTGCACTCTGCTTCTCATAAAGATCACTCAGCTTTAACCATGCTTGCTAAGCCGACATCTCGTCTGCTACATTGAAGTAAACGCTTTCTGCGAAAGTCAGCATAATGGTAGAAAGTGCCAATTCATCCATTTCTCTCCATTCATCTTCGTCCATATCTTTTGGTTTTATCCCCTTGAGATTTATAGGTTTTATCTGCTTCTTTTGTACCAACACGTGCCATATCTGCTTCTTCCACAATGGGAAATTGGTTCCATCCAGCTTCTTGATATTGTAAAGAGCAATGTCCTGTGATCCAGCCATAGCTACGCTTCACAGTGGTTTACTTTCCTGGGAAAAATTCGGCAGAGTTTTCCCTGTAAACTGACCTCTGAACCAATATCAACCTGTCAAATGAACCAAAAAGGCTTCAGATTCTGCATAAATTTTGGCAGAGTCTCCTTTGTAAAATGGCTCTGGTGTACTCACAAAACATACCAAAAAACAGCTCAAAAACATTGTCTCTCTGACACTGTAAGCTGCGGGTAAACCTGTCCTGCACCTATACTGTCTCTGACTGTCCTGTAAGCATAGACTGCGACAATGCCTTAACGGCAGTAAAGCAAAGATGCAATCCCAACTGTCTAACTCACAGTCAATACATCCTAGCTGCCTATCTAAGGGTGCTCGAGGGATCGCTCCAAGACCTGTATCACCGAAAGGATCTCAACATTCGAGAATCCCCCAGCTCAATAAAACCTCACTCGACCCTCAACAAAGGCTGCATTAAATCTGACAGTACATAGACTTCCCACAAAGTCATACATCCACAAATTTCCCATTGTATGCTGTAACCGCTGCGACGGTTGTTTGCTGCGTGACTCACAGCTAGCAAACCCTCAACAGACATACATCATCTCTGACAATACATCCCATGTGGAAGTACCTGCAATGTCAGGATGAAATCTGGAATATCAAGAAGCAAACACAAGCTACCTGATGAACTAGTGGATGTCGCCTACAGACTGTGTGTAGATGCGCCCGTTTCATATGTGACACGCCTCCAGGAACTGTGAGCCGTCCTTCGATGTGTAGACAACCACAAATCAACACTCTGGGAGTGTCGATATCCTCAGCACCTGCAGTCGTAGGCCGAAAACCCCAAATTTGCAGAGTCGGATCTGCACCCGTCGAGACCACGTAGTCGAAAATGGCCTGCGCAGACCTTTGTCGAAGTCGAACGGTGGCCGAGATGACCTCAGAATGAAATTTTGAGAACACCAAGTCCTTTGGGCTTTCCCACGAGATTTGGGGTCGCGTCTTCGCCTGTCGAATTTCACTCCAATCTGAGATGGTGACTCTAGCCTCCTGCAGTGCTGCCCTGAGCCTCGATCTGAGCTTTGATACCAGTTGAAGGAGTACGAGCGGAAGTGCGACGCGAGAGAGAGTGCGAGAAGAAGAGCACGACGATATGGTGAACTCGCTCTACTGTAATGTGTAGAGCATAGTTAGGTCTTATTATGTTTTTACAAAAGAATATGTGTACATACCTGGCGGCCCGCCCACTTACCTGGGCGACCACATTGGGCGTTATACCCCAACAGTAAGCCCACATAGGGAAATTGTCCCCATCCAATCCATCCTCAACAACAAACATCTTGAACGTCTGTGTTGATGTCGACCTTGACGAATGCCTGCACATGATGTGAAAACTATCTGAAAAGAGGAGAAATGAAGCGGGAACAACACGTGCTAAATAGCACAAATTGTAGAAGATTGCAAGGGACCTGTTTTGCAAAAAATGGCACTGACAAAAATTTTGTACAAAATGACGAAATAGGCTGTAGTGGAAACGGAGGCCGAAATGAGCCCAAATCAAAATTTTGAGCAGACCAAGCTCTGCAAGTTTTCTCAAAATTTTTGTCGACCTACGAATGTTAGCCAAAGCTCACAGAAATCGAAGAAAGTGAGCAGGTATGTGTTGGAGTTGCTGACGACCAAGCCCAGGAGGACGTAACCTGCTCTAATACCAATTGTTGAAATTAGGGTTGCAAGAAAATACCCACAACTTGTAGAAGACAAAGGTAGTTGATGTCACACAACACAGAGGGTATTACTTAGTGTGCAATGGAAAAGATGAACATATACACAATGCACGGGGGAAAAAACCTCCTAGTGAGGGAAAAAAATTCCCAGTGGTCTTAAGTGTGTTCACACACCTCACTACCACATGTATATGGTAACAGAAAATTTTCTTTGCACGTCTTGGAGAGGCACTAGGCACTTTCACTTTCCAAGGTTGAAGGGAAACCAAATTGACGGTCGAGAGATAAAGTGCATGAAAATTTAAGCGTGAGAGACTTGTTGAAGAGGTGTATTGTGCTAGATGAAGTTGTGTTGAGGTTGTAGCCTTTGATTCTAAAGTGACCATTGGATCCATTAGAGACGTACTCCCTAGTTGTGGAGTTACCGGATGAATTATGCTTAAAGACCGAGAAAGAAACCTTTGTGAGCCAAGTGTACTGGGGATGGGCTTTGCAATCCATGCAATCCCATCTTTAGGAGTAAAAAGATTTATGTGGGTATCCTCCTCACTAGCAATCACATTCTCTAGGTCACCCATACGAAATCAACAAGTTGAATAATGTATTCAGGTCCCACAACCAATCCCTCTACTAATAGAGCCAAGTGTACTGGGGATGGGCTTTGCAGTCCATGCAATCCCATCTTTAGGAGTAAAAAGATTTATGTGGGTATCCTCCTCACTAGCAATCACATTCTCTAGGTCACCCATACGAAATCAACAAGTTGAATAATGTATTCAGCTCCCACAACCAATCCCTCTACTAATAGAGCCATTTCTCCTAAAAAGAGATAAAAAACTCAAAATTTTTATAATCATGGTCTCTAATTGAGGTAAAATAGGAGCATTTCAACTACTTCATGCCTAGGAGAGATTGCCACAAGCATCATCAATAAAGTGAGCAATAAGGTCTATTAGAGTCACCACTAGTGCTTGTTGCTTTGACATGCTTTTGGACTACCAATGCACTTTTCCTTCACAACAGAGTTTGCTTTTGATCATTCACAAAATTTGGATCTTCAAGGAGCATCCTATGTTGAACTTAGGCATTTTTAACATGAAAGAATGCATGGGCAATGTGCAAAGTAATAACGGACACTAGTGAGGAGCTACATGCACATCACAAAAAGAGATGCACACCTTTTGATGTTTCACATACGCAAACATTTGCTAAGGTCATTAGTGTTTGGAACCTAAAATTGTACATGGGCCACTCTCACAAGCTTCTAAAGTACTAAATTGTGCTTGGACAAATCGACTGTCATTAATAGCCTACTACACTACATTGTATAGGTCTTGTAAAACAAGTGCATCTGTGTTCTTTTTTTCTTGCTCCTATTTATTCTGCTGTCACACTCTCTCTCTCTCTCTCTCTCTCACTCACACACACACACACACACACACACACACACACACACACACACACACACACACACACACACACACACACACACACATGCAACACCCCCCCCCCCCCCCCCAACCCATCCCAAAAAAAAAAGGATACATCATTGCTTGTACATGCCTTCTCTTGCCCGCAATGCAAATCCTTGCTAGTGTCCTCCCTCTCTTCATATCTTTGTTGTTCTTCTCCACTCCCTCTCTCGCCTAGATCAACCCTTCCTTCTATGAGACATATTGTCTGCAAGGCATATCAAAAATGACAAATAGGACATGTCATTCATACTTCATGTGCTTAGGAGAGTGTACCCACAATCAAAGGACTTACAAATCCTCCCGTTTAAGCCTTGGATTATACTTATAATCAATAATAAGTGAGATACCATATAACATCCTCATCAAGTGCAATTTCAATGGGAGAGCATGTGGCTAGGATGAAGCCATTACCTGATCCATCCTCTATAGCCTTTGAAGAATTGCTGACAAGCCACCTTGGATATTTGGGCAAGAAAAATATCCCAAGCACCAAGTAGATCAAGAAGGGAATGAACAAGAATCCTAGCATCATTTGTCAATTAGCATGGTCACATAATTGTCATGTGCATGTAACTTTTGCCTTTCCTTAGGCCATCATGAGGTAGCTAAATCTTTCTTTCTGATCAATAGCTATTTCTTCCCATAGAAAATTTTGCACACATGTGAAAAACTTTCAAGGAGTGGCATATGTGCCAGTTTCACCAAACTCAAAACCAACAAAAGAGGGTGATGTAAATGCTCAACTATCACATAGGAAAAATTGTCTCATTTTGCATCTTCAATAAATATGCAGAGTAAGAACCTGGGGTTGACTTGAGAGAAATCAACTTTTCTACAACTTGCTAGTGCATGTTGTTTCAATAGCTGAAGAATTGGATGTGCATTTGACTTTTTAATGCAACTATAATTCCCATGTACTTATCATAATTTATAACTCTCACCACAAGCAAGGGATTTTTGAGGCGAGACCAAGCATTTCTAGCACACTACTTGCTTGCTGAAATCTTTCCCTAGTCTACTCCAAGCTTGCTTTACAATCCATAGCCAATGCCACTATTGTTTTGTTTGGTCTTTAATGTCCACAACATTGCTATTGTAAAATGAGAGCTCTTCTCAGCAAGTGAAAGCATGATCTTTGCAAAAGAAGCTAAATGATGCATAACTCTGGAGAGAACAACTCACTCGATCATTAGAAACCACTCCTCTATGACTACCTCAGCCTCCTTTAAGATGCCTCTCACAAAATATTCACAAGTGTTCAATGGAGAGAAAGCGTATTTGGTTTGAGCATGTATGACATGAGGAGTTTCTAGACAAGTGTTGAGATTTTTGTGGTCAACTTCCACCAGAGGTATCATATGCATGGTCATCGTCATGCTCTACATAAAGCCCTCCTTCAAAGGTATGCTAAAAAGTTGCTTGATGCAATTTGCGAACTCACCAAAGGGGTCGATGTTAGAAAAAGGCCAGTTTTAGCAAGAGAAGCATCAGAAGAGGCTGCTCCAGGAAAGGGGCTCTAGATAAATTTTGGCTAGCTTCGCTGCGTGTAAGTCACCATGACCTGCGCAGTCGGTCGAGGCACTTTTTGGGGGTGCAGCGCACAGCTTCAAAATATTATTAGCACACGCTTCTTCCCTTGCATGGATGCATACGCAGCGCAACGGTATGTACAGCGCCTCCCCACAGTGAGGTTGAGGGTTCGAGTAGACCGTGTGAAACCTGTGTATTGACTTTTTAGTCAAAAGCTCCCAGCCGGTTGCACGCAACTGGTAACCGGCAAGGTTACCTTCGCCACGAGGGCAACCAGGCCGAGATTTAACAAAATCCCAGGAAAGGAGGTGAGCTTTCTGAGTTTGACGGGCAACGCTTTGCAGGTTGAGGGCTCCACGGAGAGTTGCACCAGAATAGGGTAGCAAAAAAACGCCAGAGAGAAGAGCTCCAAGAGAGAGAGGCCAAAGAAGGGCCAACGTTTCACCAAGTCGGGGTGCTAATGGGAGCAGAATTTCATGAAAGATATGCTTGGATGGGATTTACAGGAGTTGTAGCTTGCTAGAGTAGCCGCCTGCTGTTGAAGGAGGCGGAGCAGGGTCCAGGCGCATAAATAAAAGAGCACCAGTTGTGTGGGAACAGAAGCAAGTAGTTGTTAGTGTGGACGCCATGGGAGATTTATCGAGAGAAGCCATGGAGGGTCAGTATCTTCTCGCTCTGTGTATGCCTTCCCATGTAGGCGGGTGTAGATGGTAGAGAGATCAAGAGATGGGGGTTTGGTTAAATATCGGCTAGCTTGCCTGCATGGCAGGGCAGGGAGCCAGTTGTCGGTCAAATGAAACCGGCTGAGAGGAGTTGACTAAAAGGTCAACATGTTGCACGACGCACAACTTGAACACCGGACTTCCCCGTCAAGAGCAAGAGCTGTACCACTGCACTACACACGCACATCTGCACATTGCTTGCAGCCTGCCTTACATAACTTTAAGAAAAAGTTGACCCCCCCCCCCCCCCCCCCCCCCCCAAAAAGCGCCGTGATCGGCTCCCCCGGTCAGCTCCACCTACACGTCGCTTAGCTAGCTGATATTTAACATGAGCCTGCAGAGATGGGCTCCGAGGCAAGGTCAAGTGGGTATCCTTGACGTGGTGTGCGTAGTTGTAGCCACGCTTCAACGTCATAAAGAGTTGATGTGTGAGCTTGTGGGCTTCCCAAGGTGAATCTATCCATTTCTCGAAGTTGGCATCAGAGGATGGTGGTCTCATTGTGTGCCAATCTCAGAAGGCCGTGAGATAAGTGCTCAGGGTGGTATCAGGTGTGGGTTTGGAGTGTGTGCATCTGGCCATCCTTCTTCCCATTATCATCTAATTTACAGACCTCCGTTTGACCCTAGGGGGGTTACCACAATACAAAATTCCTATCATGTGGATTCGATAGTAGGGGTTATTTTATTCAAGATTTTCTCTCATTTTCACATACAAAAGGGTGTTTAAAAAATAATATTGGGAAAAAAATTACAGATTGATAGGAAAAGGGGCCCTTTTATTGGTGAAAAATTCATAGCTAGGGGGTTTTATAAATAGTCCTAGAACGCACCTGATATATATTTGCACCCCCCCCCCCCCCCCCCCCCCCTTGACCTTTTGATACACCAATACAAAAGGTTGTACCGTTTTCAATCAGCACACATACCTTTTAACTAAGGTTCCTCCGGCCTAACAGAAGCCTCTACAAAAACCATCAATGTAATTATTGGGAATAATGCATAATATATATGAGAAGGGTTTTTAGCAATTTATTTTTAAGTGGCTATAGGTAAAACCAAGAAATTGTTTGATGTATTGTATGCGCCACAAATCAAGAAGCATCTGCTTCCGATTACTACAATCACTAATGGTGGACTTGAAATTTGTTTTAAGAAAACTAGAGTAAAAAATCTTTGATTCTCAAGGCAATACAATGGGAAAGGAAGCAAGGTGCAACAATATTTATAACTTTTTATACTTACGATAACTACATAAAAAGGTACAACTCAGTTATGGCATGAGAGCTTTGGTCACCTAAGTTTTGTTGTGATATGAATGAAGTATGTGAGGCTTGCATGATGGGCAAGTAACAAAGGAAGGCATTTTCATGATGAGAGAATAATGATTGAGCGTAGTCTCCTATAGAGTTGGTACATGTAGATCTCTGTGGTAAAATATCTAATTTTTCTTTGGGCGGATCTTTCTATTTTTTGCTCTTAGTCAATGCTTTTAGTAGAGAGATGTGGTATTTTATTTGTGAGAAGTCTAAAGCTTTTGGAAATTTATAGTGTGGCACAAGATTATAAAAAATGAGGTAGGAACGAAGGTTAAGAAACTTTGCACACATAGAGGAGGAGAATTCATTTTGGATGACTTCAAAAACTGTTACAACGAGCATGGAATCAAGTGTCATCGTAATTCTACTTACATACCACAATAGAATGGAGTTGTGGAATGTCACAATCGAACTATGGTAGAAATGACACGATGCATGCTCAAAGCCAAGGGTATGCCAAACTCCTTTTGGGCCGAAGCAATAAATACTATAGTTTATATCCTCAATCAAAGCTACACAATGGCTTTGAAAGGTAAAACACCTCAAGAAGCCTATTTTGGTAAGAAACCTTTTGTTTTTTATTTCAAAAGTTTTGGGTGTTTCTATTATGCACATGTTCTTGATTTCAAAAGAACAAAGTTAGAAGCCAAAAGCAAGAAGTGTATCTTTCTAAGATATAGTGAGAAGTCTAAGGTATACAAACTCTATGATTGAGAGACAAAGAAGATACTCAGTAGTCACAATATAGTATTTGAAAAAGGGCCACATTTGGTGGAGAAAACATGTTCGTCTACTTTCTCATCAAACAAAGAAATTAACCAACTTGTGCCAGATCAATGTCAGGTAAAAATGGAGGAGAAAGAGTTTTACAACTCAAACAAAGCTAACCAAACTATTGTAGTATCACATCAGAAGTTATTATCAAAGTAAGCTCAACTACTTTGATGATCAAAATTTTAATGCTCACAATCCTCGTGAAGAAAGGGATGGTTGGCAAAGGTAAATAATAATATAGGAGCAAAAATGAGCCTCTAAACACATCATCAACATGGCTCTAATGACTAAAGTTGTGGGTTATGTAAAGGAACCAACATTCATTGAAGAGGCCATGGTTGAGGCAAAGTGAAAAGAAGCAATGCAATTAAAGTATGATAGCATAAAAAAGAACAATACTTAGGAAATAGTGGATCTGTCATAAAAAACGAAGGTCATCGACACCAAATGGGTTAGTCAATACTGCACATACCACACACTTATCTCCCACCCACTCGTAGCACTATATAAGGATGTACTGGAATTAATATTTTGTTATTTATTGCACCTGACAGGTAGAAAATACATAGCTTCTCTATGGAATGTGCAAAGGATAGCAGATTCATTATCATTGTATTATTAAAGAGCTCTTTGTGATCTATAGTCACTTTATGTCCGGGCGGACAATGTGTAGTCATTTTTTAGCATTCAAAAATCTATAAGTAAATACGTGCAAGAGGAAAATGCTCACTCTTGCATGGGAGGAGATTGCACCTAGCGCCCGTGTTATTTTCCTCTCCTTTTCTCTCTTCTCTCTCACCGTGTTGGCGTAGCACTCCGCTCTAGGAGATGCACCTGCACGTGCTCTCTATCTTGTTCCTGTCTCTCTCTGTTCGTGTTTAGCTTGATTATGGATTTGTGCGAGTCGTTAGGTATGAAAATTTGTTTGTTTATAGCTTACAACATGTTATTTTGGTATTTTGCAAGGCCCTCAATGCTCCAGTTGTAGCAATGGTATCAAAACCACAAAAAACGCTCCTAGTCTTGTTACAAATGTGGCACCAACAAGATTCATGACTAATCAAACCCCACAACTAAGTTTACATTTGTTAGCATGATGCTTGGTTCTAATTTTTGATACAATGCATAGAATCATTATGTCATTTAATTATAATAATATAAGGTTGATTAAGAGTTAAGTCTAATGCATTAGCACGGAGAGAAGAATAAGATTCTAGAAGAAGCAAGCAAGAGAATTAGAGAAACTGTAATAGCAAGATATCTCCTAAGAACCCTAGAAAAAATTCATAGAATTATTCCACGAGTCTTAGGCTCAAGCCTTTTTAATTCTTTTTAATCATTGTGGAAATCAAAGGAAGAATCAAGAGTCTTCCAAAGAAAGTCGGAGTACAAAGCTCAACTGAAAGGAAAGGGACTCGTTGTAGATTAGATTATGTCTCTAGATTGTAGGATTATATACAAGAATAACTATAAGGTGAAAGCAATCAGATACCAATCTTGTAGGATATTGTAATCAAGAGAAGGAGATGATTTTAATGTAGTAGGAACAATCCCGAAGGACTTGCAATATCTACCTAGTAGGTAGCCAATACAACTTTTTCAGAAACGCATTTATTATTTTTTTTGGGGGGGGGGGGGGGGGAGAAAGGGAAAAGGGAAGGGTGGGAGAAAAAACGGGAAAGAGAGAAGAGGGGGGGGGGGGGGAGGGGTATTCCTTTCTTTTTTATGGCTCAAAGGGAGGTCAAGAACGAGCACAGGCATATAGCCTAGTGGTTAAGGTTGAGTTTCATACTATGTACGTGATGTGTTCAAATCCTACTCATCAAGATTGGTTTTAAATGGTGACGTGCATGTACATGCTAATTGGAGATGCTAAAGCATCTTTGGGAGATTCTATGTAATGAAAAACAAAAGTAGAGAGTTTAAATTCAACGGGATACTAAAGAGGAAACTGATATACATAAGAAAATCGTAATTGTTTTAACGTCCTAGGAATAAACTCAATCAATGTGTTCAGCAAGTACTTATGGAAGGTATTCGCGAGATTATTCGAAAAACCAATTTATTACACTTGAACTGCGGCCGTGGGAAACAAGCCCAAGAAAATGCCACAAACTGATTACAAATGGTAGAAGGACCACAGCTAGCCATGCGAGACATTTTTTTTCTTTTTTTTACAAAGCGGCATGAGTGGCTAAAGCTACAATGAGAGCTTCACCGTTGTTATGTTGCACCATCCAACATCACCATCGCCAACTCTATTGCCCAGCCTCATATAACATTGACGTGAGCATCCTCCCTCTCACACCGTCATTGAACCGTTGTCAGCACCACTAGGACTCGACCAAGGGGCACAATCACTAATCCACACTTACATGCAAAGTGGCAGCAAGTTGTGTGTAAGTGTGATTCAGCTTGCACAACTCACCTCAACCACCTCCCCCCAACTATCTCGGCTTCGGCATGCAAGTGCCGCCCACCATTCATCCCAACCACCACCTCTCCCTCTATCTATCCCTCGCCACACGTTGTTAGGCCATCATGGAACTACCCACTCACTCTTCTTAACTCTGTCGTTCACCCTAAGTAGCGGCTATGCTTGACATTACCCAACCACATCCACGCACACCGTCTCTCTCTCTCTCTCTCTCTCTCTCTCTCTCTCTCTCTCTCTCTCTCTCTCTCTCTCTCCACACACTCATAGCCACCCCATTTTTGACGACCCTCTAGCACCGCCCTTGCTTTTTGATTTCAGTCCCCCCCCCCCAGAGCAGTGAAGCCATGCTCTATCATCTCATCAGGCACCATGCAAACTCACTCTCTTTTGCTCTCCATTAGCCATCAATCCTGCGTTGACACTACTTTTTGGTGCCAATTTGGCATAATATAACCACCAACATGCACACACGTACTCTCTCTCTCTCTCTCTCTCTCTCCCCCTCGCCGTCAAACGCAGCAACCAAAGCCATCACACACCATGCAGCTTCTCTTTCTCTCTACAATGACCACACAATACTCTCTCTCTGTGTGTGTGTGTGTGTGTGTGTGTGTGTGTGTGTGTGTGTGTGTGTGACAACCGCCGTACATGTCTCCCACTCTCTCTGACCAACCACTTAGATTCTCTCTCTCTCTCTCTCTCTCTCTCTCTCTCTCTCTCTCTCTCTCTCAACCAACCGCCAGTCAACCTCTCTCTCTTTTGATCTCTGAGCCAAAAAATGGTGCTGCATGGTTTCCACTTACCACCCATCACCTCCCCATGCAACATGCATCAAAATATTAAAAGAAACCCACCCTTTTCAGTGACCCATCTCCTCGATATGGCTTGGTCGATTTGTGGATGGCCTCACAATTAAAACTTATTGCGAGGTCACGGATGATCAAGCTATGGAGCTTGCACAAGGGAACATTGGGAACCAATTTTAAAGTTGGGATATAACCGTTTCCTTCTTCTTACCCGAGGGAAAATCTGCGTGGCCAAGCAAGAAGGGAGAGGAGAAGTTGCATGAGGCAGGTTTTGTGGAGGAGAAAGACAAGGAAATGGAGGATTTATTGTCTAAGACTCTAGAAGCCTCCATGGCACTTGTACTACTTTCAATCAAGGCCCATTGAT
Organism: Adiantum capillus-veneris; assembly: GCF_014529385.1. Classification (NCBI taxonomy): domain Eukaryota; kingdom Viridiplantae; phylum Streptophyta; class Polypodiopsida; order Polypodiales; family Pteridaceae; genus Adiantum; species Adiantum capillus-veneris. Next base: position 27,965,454 of record NC_140941.1, read on the forward strand.
GAAGACGTGGAGGGGATGCTAGAGGGTAACAAAGTCCTTGAGTGCATCTCTGGCATCGACATCAAAAGGTTGCTGCCAGTTATGGTGGGTGGGTCTACGTATATATCCTTTTAGATGACAACTGCAAGATCTTGGTTCTTCAGGAGGACGTTGCCTCAACATTGGTAGCAATAAAAAATGCAAAAGAAAAATACAACTTGGTGCCTTACACATCTTTCCAACCCCCACAATTGTTAAGGGGAAGTGGCATAGCTAATAGAGGAGGCAACGTCAATATTGTAGCACCCCATGTACCATAGGGTGGCATCCAGCCATTGTGGGAAAACTCACCTTTGCCAATCTCCATGTTTTTTTTCCTTTTTTCTTTTTCCTTTGCAAAATTCCTTCTTCCACACTTAGGCCTTAATTGACTGGCTTATTGTTTTTTGTTCTAAGCACCTAAGAGGGCCAAGTTCCCAACTCTTGCTTTTGTGGGTTTTGGCCTCACATGTGATGACAAGAGTTTTGGCTGCGTCTTCTGATTCACAAATGTATGGCCGTGCAATTCATGCTATATAAAGGCTAGTCTATTTGTTGAACAAGGTGCATAAAGCATTTGTTGAAGCTTGTCTTGGTCACGAGCAAACCAAAGTGTGGACAACGATTTGTTGAAGTTTTCCATAGTCAATAGCAAAATTAAAACACCTTACAATCAAAGCCATGTTTATCATGAAAGACAAGTGTTAACGCATCGAGTATCTGCGACGCGGTACTTCAGGAGTATTATTTGCATTTCAAACATTTTCAAACATTTTCAAGGTGGTAATTAAAGAATATTATCCCGATTTTTAGTTTCTACAAGGAGGCACACCTTGCATTTATTTGTTGTAGTGAGACTTCAAATTACCACTATCGATGTTTAAAACAAGGCGCACACTTTACGAATTGCCAAGCATAGCCTATGTAGTACAATGATTATGATTGTTTTTTAATACATATGCAACACATTAGTTAAGACTCTTTTTACAAACTTGTCAACTATTATATTTATAGTTGGTTCATGAATTAGACAAGTAACAACTTTTAACTAATCATAACTATAAAAACCTCCACTATAAACTTGATCTTGTAATCACTTTCTTTAATCGTCCTTCATGCTAAGCTATACTATACGATTTTTACAAGTATGTTTCAAAGTTGACATTATAAAATGTTATACAATGCATATGTAGGACTTAAACTTTAGATGATCTATTCTTATATTCTTCTTGGTGTTAATTACATAAAAAGTGGTTTAACATGTGTACTTTGGTTTGGTCTACAATTTCTTTTAATTAAGCTGTTTATCTTGAATGACATTAATCACATGATAGATTTGTTTCTAACCTTTATTTTTAAGAACTACAACCACACACAAGAGCTAAGATGCTTTTGGATAGTGGAAAAAAGTATGTAATTACTTTGACACTTAAGCATACTTCAATTTTGTGTCAACCATGTGGTCAAGATTTCCTATTTCTTTTAATGCCTTGTATAGTCTATATCGATCATATGCACATAAATTTGTCAATTTAAGCAGTGTGTAAATATTCATCCTGGTGTAGAATCGTCGATTTAGGAAACATCACTCGTACGTGCACATCTATCGATTTAGGCAACACACCAAGAAACTCTAGATTTACTATTTTCAACAATGCTAAATACAAATCTGTCAGTTTTGACAGCATTAGTGCAGATTCACCGATCTAAGCACCACGTCTCATTGGTTTAGATTCGTTGGTTGAGACAACACCGATCACAAAATCATGCTGCAGTGGCTGGCCACCACTATAACTGGTATGATTTTGTTACCCGGGTACAAAATGCAAGTGATTTAGATTTGGACTTAAATTGTGGAATTGGAATTGGATTTGAATTTGGTATATGATGATTTTGTCACGATTTATCATGATGAGTGTGACCAATGATATCCTGATTCATCAGTGTATGACATATACTACTTATTCTAGTGGTATGGGACACTAGAATAGGTAGTATATGGATGATGATAAGCATAAACAACGTTCTTAAGTTTAATAAATTTTTTCTTTTATTATGAGATGATCACTATTTTTGACCAGTATAGTTTACAGATTCTTATCTTTGTAACTGATGACAGTTGCTTTCCAACGGAATGGAATTGATATTTTGATATTTATTGCAGCTGACAGGTGGAAAATACATAGCTTCTCTATGGAATGTGCAAAGGATAGCAGATTCATTATCATTGTATTATTAAAGAGCTCTTTGTGAGCTATAGCCACTTTATGTCTGAGCGAACAATGTGTATTCATTTTTGAGCATTCAAAAATCTATAAGTAAATACGTGCAAGAGAAAAATGCTCACTCTTGCACGGGGGGAGATTGCACCCAACGTCTGTGTTATTTTTCTCTCCTTTTCTCTCTTCTCTCTCTCCGTGCCGGCGTAGCACTCCGCTCTAGGAGGTGCGCCCGCACATGCTCTCTATCTCGCTCTCTGTTTCTCTCTATTTGTGTGTAGCTTGATTATGGATTTGTGTGAGTTGTCAGGTATGTAGATTTGCTCGTTTATAGCTTGCATCGTATTATTTTGGTATTTTGCAGGGTCCTCTGTGATCCATTTGTAGCAAAGGAGGCCATTTCCATAAAACCAAAGTGGTTAGTCAATATCGCGCAGACACCACACCCTTATCTATCACTTACCTGTAGCACTATATAAGGAGGCAATTTCCATAAACCATGGCATTCTATAATGATGGATAACAAACCCCTTATATTATTGTCCACTAGCTCTAGTTGTCTATATCGCTATCTAAGATTTACTTTGAGAGTGCATGGGTGGATAAAGCAATCACTTTGTAATAGTGCTAATTTAAAATAAAATTTTCCAATAATATGCTTTGCATCATATCTTTCTCTACTCTCCTTACTTCAAGATCCTATTTTGTTCTACATGTCTTACATTTAATAAGTTTGAACATGAGCATAAATAACACTTAACACGTGTATTTGACTTGCTTAACCAAAACCACTCGTATTTGAAACTTGAGAAAAGTTCATGCTTCTCATGTTGAACCCAAAGAAATTGAATATATGTAATCATGGCCTAAACTTAAAAATTTTACACTAGTTACATTATTAGTATTGGTTTTTGTAGTTATTAGAGAAAGTTTTGCTTATAAATCTTGTTATTTGACTCTCATCTTAAAGCAAAACACTCTTTATGCAGGGACTAATTTGCAAAACAGCTCATTCAATGTAATGAAGAATGCTTCAACTAATGCACTTGTTTTATATTTGCTTGATTTTGCTAGACCATTCTTTGTTGTTGTTACCGATGCTAGTGAAAAAGGCATTGGTGTAGTTCTTATGCAAGATAACCATCCACTAGCATTTGAGAGTTATAAAATTAAACATTTTGAATCAAAATTTTGAACATCCTGAATCAAAATTTACTACGTATGACACATAATTTTCATTCAGAATGTTCAAACTTTTTTGAACATTTTGAATCAAAATTTACACCGTATGACACAAAATTATTGTTGTAGTAATGCTTTAAAGATTTTAAAGAACTATTCAATGGGTGTTGATTTGATAATCAAAATTGATCAACAAAGTATTAAATATTTCTGGTCTCAATCATTAAGAGATGATAGATACATTAAGTGGACTTCCTTCATCCAAATATTTAAGCCCAAAATTTAACACCAACCCGGTAAACAAAATATTGTAGCTGATGCTTTCACATGTAGACTCTTTCTTAATAATCTATCAATCATTACCGATACCTCATTTGTATCTATGCTTGATACTTATGTACAAGATGATGATTTTTGAAAGGGAATGGTGCTATGGTGGAAATGCTAACAAACTGTTCATAGTGTGTTTAGTAGGGTTAATTACAAGAAGATGAAAGAGAGAGATTGAGACTTAATTAAAGTAGAAAATCATAACTAATATGAAAATGAGTACAAAGGGAGCTAGAGTGATGGTAATGAGTGAGGGTGCAAAGTGGATATGAGGTTGGATACAAAGTGTGTAGCATAGGCTTCCTTTATACAGTTGGGAGAGAGTTTCTAGTGAAGTAAGTAGTGATGTCAGAGTATAGGTCTTCCAAACTAGAGACGGTTCTCGTTTGTGGTGGTGTTCATGTCCAACAAGCCTCCATGTGTGTGTCATGGTAGCTCCCAAAAAGTACAAAGGTATCCTCCCCATAGAATTGTCAACTAGGTGTAGGACCAAAGTCGAAACATCATCCCCAAAAAATTCTCAAATGGGTGTAGGATCAAAATACATCCAAGAATACACCTCCCCTAGAGAGTAGGCAACTAGATGGTAGATCAAATACAAATGGGGATTCTATGATGTCGAAGATCAAAAAGTGAAGTCCTACTGCAAATATTCAGAGTGCTTTGTTGTCGATGTTGGCTACAATATGATGCTTTCCCTCCCCTCCAAAAGTGTCACCAAACATTATATATGCTGATGGCGGCATGGCATGTGTACTAGATTTTGTGCAAATGTGTGTGAGGATGGTCTTACCCAATGCCAAATAATGTCTGATCCTTGTATAATTATAATTTTTTGTGAAGCCAGTTGTAACGAATAGATCCAATGCAAAGGGAAAATGTAAAGTGCAGAGAGTACTGTGCAAAATTCAAAGGAAAATTTGTGCATGGTGTTGGTGATTTGTGGGGTTTTTACAATCTTGAAATTTGATTTTGTATACACATCAATTTGTGTACTTGAGCTTGTGAGCATGTAGTTATTATTGAAGCTTGTAGGCCTTTGATGCTCCTTTTGAATTAGGATAATCTTTTTTTGCTCGATTGTTGTGGGGATTCCCACCATTTGCCAAGGTCTTGAGGTGTGAATGTGCCCTAGGCCAAGGCCCTTTGTCTTGGTGGTGGCGCGTGGGAGGCTACTCTTGAATAGTGGGGCTCAAAAGCCTTTTGGTGGGGGAGAAGGACTTGGGCTTCTACAACCACTATGAGAGCAGGGCTTAGCGGACCTGGTAACCTCAATAGGCTTTGCTTGATGTGGTTTGAAATTTGGGCAACGAGCACCAAAGGATATTGGGTGCAAGATGAGCACCAAAGGGTGTTGGATTCGAGGTGAGACCCTTACGAACTCAAAGAGGTGAGTAAGCCAAAGCTGAGCACCAATGTGGAGTTTGTCGAGCATGCCACCCAAAAAGGAGATGAGGCTTGAACCTTGACCTCGCATGGCCACCAAGATTAGGATGTTCTCCTTGGACCATGCCACCAAATTTTTCTACTTGTTCAATGAAACAAGTTTGGAAATTTTGGCCTCGATGAAGAAGGGAACCCAAGAGCTTCAAGAGCTTAAAAGGGCTCCAAATGAAGCATATGTGGGCTTGTTGGAAAGCTATGTCCAAGAACCTCTTGCACACAAAAAAAAATAGTGGTAATGGAAAGTGGGAGTGAGCTTAAACATACAATGCAATGGAGACCTAATCTAAATGCAATGCAAGGAGTAGTAAAAATGCTCAATTGTTAAGCTTATTGTGACATAAAAATGAAAATGCAAAGAAGGTTTGCTTAAACCACCAAGAAACGAGAGAGAAACCTACTAATATAGAATATAAGGATATTTATAGGCCAAGGTATGGAAGCATTGGCTTTGATGACACATGAAAGGGAATGGCATTATGGCAAAAATGTTAACGATCCGTTCATAGTGTGTTTAATCTGGTTAATTATAGGAAGATTAAAGAGAGAGATATTGAAAATTAATGAGAGTAGAAAATCATAACTAATATGCAAATGTGTACAAAGGGGACTAGAGTTATGATAATTAGTGGGGATGCAAAGTGGATATGAGGTTGGATATAGAGTTGTAGCCAAGGATTTCATATTCATGTAATAACGTGTTTTTTGTGTGCTCACAATGTCAATTATCAAAGTTCTCAATTCACGTCCTTTTTGACTGAAAGTAAGTAGAGATCAGAGTACCCTTGTATGTAAATTTTTCTAGGTCAATTGGAATGAAAATTTTGTACTCTCGTCCATACTTATCTACCATCAAAACTTGCACTCTGTGGGCATCTGTATATGTGAATGCATAGAGGTTCTTAAGGAATGTCAACTCTCTAGTATAGGTTCAACAAATGACCATGTGATGTGAAGGCTACCATACAATCGGGTCATTTTTGTCTACGAAGAAACAACCCTGGTCCTCCGGGATTCAACCTAGTGTTAGAGTTTTTTAGACTGAGCAAGAGCATGAACGCATGAGCATTGCACTTAAAAAGAGCTCTTTTGTTTTCTATTTGTGAAGGAGTACGAGCAGAAGTGCAACGCGAGAGAGAGTGCGAGAAGAAGAGCACAACGATATGGTGAACTCGCTCTACTGTAATGTGTAGAGCATAGTGAGTTCTTATTAGGTTTTTACAAAAGAATATGTTTACATACCTGGCGGCCCGCCCACTTACCTGGGCAACCACATTGGACTTTATACCCCAACAACCTCCCACTTAAAGTCCAATGTGGTACTTTAAGTGTGAGAGAAGCTACTATACAAGATAATATACAAGAGATGTAGAGAAGTGATGTACTACCCTACACCTAGCTGCTTGCGAAAATGCGCAAAGCTCTCTGAGGGAAGTCCTTTTGTAAGTAGATCAACAGGATTTTCTGTGGTGTGAACTTTGACAAGCTGAAGTTGCTTATCCTCGAGCATTTCCCTGATGAAATGATACTTCACATCCACATGCTTTGTCTTTGAGTGATAAACTGGATTGCGAGCCAATTGTATAGCACTTTGACTATCACAATATAACACAGGCATCTCTTCTTTGATTCCCAAATGTGTTACTAGTCGATTAAGCCAAATTGATTCTTTGCATGCCTCTGATGCTGCAACATATTCAGCCTCTGTAGTAGACTGAGTAACACAATCTTGTAATCTAGAACGCCATGATACTGCTCCACCAGCCAATGTAAAGACATACCCTGACGTAGACCTTCGGTTGTCTAAGTCACCTGCATAATCTGAGTCTGTAAAACCCTTTACACTTAGCTCCTGACTCCCATAGCATATACGCATACTCTTTGTAGCTTTCAGGTATCTCAATATTCCTTTCACTGCCTCCCAATGTTTCTTGCCTGGGTTTGACATGTATCGACTTACTACTCCCACTGCAAATGCAATGTCTGGGCGAGTAGCAATCATTGCATACATCAAACTACCCACTGCAGACGCATATGGAATTTTATCCATTTCAGCCCGTTCTTCCTCAGACACAGGACAATCTTGTTTGCTAAGTTTCACATATGGTGGCAATGGAACACTCAATGCCTTTCCCTTCTCCATATTGAGACGTTGCAAAACCTTGTCAATATACTCTGTTTGAGATAACCAAATCAACTTCTTTGATCTGTCTCTCTCAATGCGCATACCAAGTATATGACTTGCCTCACCCATGTCTTTCATGTCAAACGATTTTGCCATCTTTGACTTCAAAGCTGAAATTTCTTCCAAGTGCTTGCCAGCAATCAACATGTCATCCACATACAAAATAAGGATTAGCCAATTGCCATCCTTAGCCTTCTTTGTATATAGACAGTGATCGAACTCACTACGTTTGTAGCCTTGAGAAAGCATAAACTTGTGGAATTTATGGTACCATGCCCTCGGTGATTTTTTTAATCCATAAAGACTCTTTAACAACTGGCATACCCAATCTTCCTTGCCTTTCTCAACAAACCCTTCTGGCTGCTGCATGTAAATTTCCACATCTAAATCACCATGCAAGAACGCTGTCTTGACATCCATTTGGTGCAACACCAAATCTAATATGGCAACCAATGCAAGAAAGCATCTGTATGTAGTCATCTTGACCACCGGAGAGAAGACTTCATCAAAGTCAATGCCTTGTTCTTGCTTAAAGCCCTTGGCAACAAGCCTTGCTTTGTACTTTGGCTGACTATCATGAGCGGTGATCTTATACCTGTAAACCCATTTACAAGGTAGAGCCTTTTTGCCCTGTGGTAATTTAACTAGCTTCCATGTCTTGTTTTTATGCAGAGCTGTCATCTCTGACTGCATGGCCAATTCCCAATTCCCGGAGTCCTTCATTTGCACTGCTTCCTTGTAACATGAAGGCTCATTGCAATCAGTCAACATGACATAGTTCATAGATGGAACAAACCTATCAGGAGGTCGCATGACACGTCCAGATCTACGCACAATAGGTGGCTCAGGCTCAGCCACAACCTATGGTTCCACTCTATCCTGTCCTTGGTCCTCTTGAGCTCTGACATTTTGTCTTGCACGTGCAGGTCCATCTTCTTGGAAGACAACTCTTATAATCTCCTCAACCCTCTCTGGTTTAGAATGATATTTGGATTCATTAAAGTGAACATCATTGCTGCGGACAACCTTTCTGGATTCGGGATCCCAAAGTCTGTACCCCATCTCACCAGAATTACCATAGCCTAGAAAGATGCACTTTCTACTCTTTGGCTCAAGTTTGTTCCTAAATTCCTTTGGAACGTGAGTATATGCCTCACAGCCAAAGACTCTGAGATGCTTGTATGAGGGAATTTTGCCTGACCATACCATCTCTAGCACTGAATCCTTCTGCAAAACCTTACTAGGAGATCTATTTACAAGATGAACAACTATTGATACAGCTTCAGCCCAAAACCCATTTGGCAGCTGTGCATTAGACAACATACTTCTGACCTTCTCTTGTATGGTCCTATTCATCCTCTCAGCAACACCATTTTGAGGAGGATTGTAAGGATCAGTAAGTTCACGTTTTATACCTTTTGACTCACAAAAGTCCTGAAAGGCCTTTGAAACATACTCTCCACCATTGTCAGTGCGTAAGCATTTAAGCTTCTTGCCACTCTGATTCTCCACAAGTGTCACAAACGTTTTGAAAACACTAAACTCTTCATCCTTGTGCTTGAGAAAGTAAACCCATACTTTCCTCGAGTAATCATCTATAAATGTCATAAAGTAAGAAGCTCCCCCTAGAGATAGGTTAGGCATAGGTCCACACAAATCACTATGAACAAGTGCCAACTGTGTATCTCTTCTACTGCTTCTATGCTTATGTGGCTGCTGTGTCTGCTTACCATACAGACAATGTTCACAGAATTCAAAATCATTAAATGAAAATCCAGGCAAATAACCAGAACGAGACAAGATTTCCATTCCCTTCTTGGACATATGTCCTAACTGGCTATGCCACAAAGAAACGTTCGGCTGCTCGGTTACATTGATTACATTTTTAGAGACATTTGATACATAAATCATGTAAAGTCCTCCAGACTTTACTCCATGTGCTACTGTCATAGAACCCTTGGATATCTTCCACATGTTCTGTCCAAAAGTGTTGACGTAGCCAGCATCATCAAGTAAACCTGTGCTGATCAAGCTCTTTGTAATTGCGGGAACATGTCTCACATTCTTCAGCATGAAAGAAGAGCCATTCTGAAACTTCAATTGAACATCTCCAACACCTAAGATCTCACATGTCTGCCCATTGGCTAGCCGAACATGATCTTTAGTGGTCACATAAGAGGTAAACCACTCCTTGTTTGGAGACACATGAAGTGATGCCCCTGAGTCTATGATCCAATCACTCAGTGCATTTCCATCAGATGCTGTAAGAAGAGCTGAGTCCATTGTATTCTTCAAGAAGTAGATGTCTCCTGACACTAGACTGTCATCCTCTGCAACAGTGTTTGTCACATTTATTTCTTGAATCTTCACTGAGGACTTGTTCTTCTCACCATGGTCTTCAGCTTTCTCTTTGCCTTTTTCTGCTTTCCATTCTCTGCAGTCTCTTTTCATGTGACCCTTCTTGCCACAATGGTAGCATTCTATGTCACTCTTGCCTTTAGCACTGCGGGACTTGCTACGAGACTAATTCCTCTTTCCACCTTTGTACTTTTCTTTGGTCCTTCCCCTGACAACTAAGGTTGTTCCTTTGCCTTTGTCCATTGTCTTTCTATTGGTTTCTTCAGTAAGCAGACTTCCTTCTACACCTGCTATGTTCAAACCATATGGAGGTTCATAATTACTCAAAGCTGTGCGAAAAGTGTCCCAACTTTCCGGCAATGTGATCAACAGGAACATAGCTCTAACAGGTTCATCAAACTTGACACCTTGAGCTGACAACTGACTATAGATTGTGTTGAATTCATTCAGATGATTGGACATAGGTGTCCCTTCTTTCATCTTCAAGTCAACAAGCTTCTTAAGCCAGTATACCTGTGAAGCTGCACTCTGCTTCTCATAAAGATCACTCAGCTTTAACCATGCTTGATAAGCCGACATCTCGTCTGCTACATTGAAGTAAACGCTTTCTGCCAAAATCAGCATAATGGTAGAAAGTGCCAATTCATCCATTTCGCTCCATTCATCTTCGTCTATATCTTCTGGTTTTATCCCCTTGAGATTTATAGGTTTTATCTGCTTCTTTTGTACCAACACGTGCCAAATCTGCTTCTTCCACAATGGGAAATTGGTTCCATCCAGCTTCTTGATATTGTAAAGAGCAGTGTCCTGTGATCTAGCCATAGCTACGCTTCACAGTGGTTTACTTTCCTGGGAAAAATTCGGCAGAGTTTCCCCTGTAAACTGACCTCTGAACCAATATCAACCTGTCAAATGAACCAAAAAGGCTTCAGATTCTGCATAAATTTCGGCAGAGTCTCCTTTGTAAAATGGCTCTGGTGTACTCAAAAAACAGTCCAAAAAACAGCTCAAAAACATTGTCTCTCTGACACTGTAAGCTGCGGGTAAACCTGTCCTGCACCTGTACTGTCTCTGACTATCCTGTCACTGTCCTGTAAGCATAGACTGCGACAATGCCTCAACGGCAGTAAAGCAAAGATGCAATCCCAACTGTCTAACTCACAGTCAATACATCCTAGCTGCCTATCTAAGGGTGCTTGAGGGATCGCTCCAAGATCTGTATCACCGAAAGGATCTCAACATTCAAGAATCCCCCAGCTCAATAAAACCTCACTCGACCCTCAACAAAGGCTGCATTAAATCTGACAGTACATAGACTTCCCACAAAGTCATACATCCACAAATTTTCCACTGTATGCTGTAACCACTACGGCGATTGTTTGCTGCGTGACTCACAGCCAGCAAACCCTCAACAGACATACATCATCTCTGACAATACATCCCATGTGGAAGTACCTGCAATGTCAGGATGAAATCTGGAATATCAAGAAGCAAACACAAGCTACCTGATGAACTAGTGGATGTCGCCTACAGACTGTGTGTAGATGCGCCCGTGTCGTATGTGACACACCTCCAAGAACTGTGAGCTGTCCTTCGATGTGTAGACAACCACCAATCAACACTCTGGGAGTGTCAATATCCTCAGCACCTGCAGTCGTAGGCCGAAAACCCCAAATTTGCAGAGTCGGATCTGCACCCGTCGAGACCACGTAGTCGAAAATGGCCTGCGCAGACCTTTGTCGAAGCCGAACGGTGGCCGAGATGACCTCAGAATGAAATTTTGAGAACACCAAGCCCTTTGGGCTTACCCACCCGATTTGGGGCCGTGTCTTCGCCTGTCGAATTTCACTCCAATCTGAGATGTTGACTCTAGCCTCCTGTAGTGCTGCCCCGAGCCTCGATCTGATCTCTTATACCAATTGAAGGAGTACGAGCGGAAGTGCGACGTGAGAGAGAGTGCGAGAAGAAGAGCACGACGATATGGTGAACTCGCTCTACTGTAATGTGTAGAGCATAGTGAGTTCTTATTAGGTTTTTACAAAAGAATATGTGTGCATACCTGGCGGCCCGCCCACTTACCTAGGCGACCACATTGGGCTTTATACCCCAACAATTTGTTAGTGATATTTGCACTTGATTAGCCAATTGGAGTTGTTTTGTAGATAGACAAAGAAGAAAAGAAAAAGAAAAATTGCTAGTGACCAAGCTGGCATTCAACTTGTTGTAGTTTAAATCATAAAGGAAATGAATATTGATCATTAGCAGATGCATTTTAGGTCATCAAATCACTTAGAATTTTTTTTAGTATGCCCACATGCATATTTGGTTTGGCAAGAGCTCGCATGGTGACATCATATATATAGGGAGTTGTCAATATGAGAAAGAGAAGGGAATGATCCTTGAGAAAGCAACCGTGGAGTTGCTCGTGTAGAACCGGCGTTGGGAGGGTGTGAATAGGACCTTGAAGAGGCTTTGCTCAAATGAAAAAAAGGGGTGTTTGTAGGTTTTTTTAAACAAGTTGACGAGGGGGTCAAAAAATTGAAAGAATCAGGAGAGTGTCGATCAAAATGGAGAGCCGCCATTTGCAGGCGAGGCAGAGTGTGAGAGGTTACCATGCCAAGGGAGGAGTCGAGGGGGTGCAAGCCATCCAAGATGGCACCAGGCAGAGCAGCATAGCGAGAATGATTAGAGAGAGAGAACCCTTGAACGTTTCCAAGAGCAATGAAGAGAGAAGGAGAGGAGAGAGATTGCGAGAGAGAGAAGCACCCGCTTTGTTGGGAATTTTGTGTGAGATGGAGAAGCATCTGTTTGCAGGTCATCTAGAAGGAAGGAGATTTAAATAAAAACCATGAGAATAGCTTTTATTTAACTCCCCATAGGCGAAGAAGAGTTAGAGAGAGATTCTCTCTAGGCGAGGGCGAGAATGAGAGATAGGGCTGCCTTGGGTTTAGATGCTTAGAGAGGGAGTGAGAGAGAAAGAAAGAATAGAGCTGCCTATTCTCTCTGCATTTGAGAGAGAGAAAGGTGGATAGAGAGAGGTGTCTTTTCATGGGCCATATTTGCTAGAGAGAGATGAGACTTTGTTGTGTGTGAGAGAGAGCGAGCGTGCTATCAAACAAGACCAAACTGCACTGCCCTATAGGGTGTAAGCCAAATTGACGCACTATCCTATAGGGTGTAAGAATTGAGTCGCTATCATTCGAAGTTCCCAAAGCTGATGAAGCTGCCTCGACAAAAGTTTTTGAAAATGAGCAAAGATAAGTTTTGTTAAGCTTGTTGTAAAAATAATTCCAATACTCATAATTGCTCAATAATTTCACACAATATCTTGTGCTTTCTCTTCTCCCCTTTCTCTCTCTTTTGAAATAAAGACAACATTCAATCTCTCTCTCTCTCTCTCTCTCTCTCTCTCTCTCTCTCTCACGTTGAATGATTAAGTGATCACTTTGTTTGTGGATCTTCGTTGATGAGATCTAATATTGCGATTGAATTACACATTCCTGGGCAACAGATTTTAGTAGCACACCTTCCAACCATAGTACCTTGTTGGTGGGCTTGGGTTTTGGAGTTTGAGAATCTTTAGTCTTTTCTTGGGTTTTCTTGTCTGGGTCTGCTCCATGGCCTAGGCATAGAAAAATATCCATTAGTGGCATGCCTCATGGGACACATCTTCGAGCATCTTTGCATGGGCAAAGTACCTACAATTCCCAGAGATGGAGCTAGTTTTTCCTTTTTGCTTGTATTTGACTTTTAAGTTGGTTTCCCTCCTCCCGGCCATTTGGGATGCTTGCATATCTAGGATGAGGGACTCCAAGAAAAGGGTTATTTTAGCATCTATTGCTACCCAGACCTGGAGCGTTGAAGATGATGTTGGTGAGCCTTTAGGTTTTTATAGAGTTTGGGATGAGTTTTTAGCCCATTTGAGTGATGAAGTTGATGAAGACAAGGGCATTTTCCTTGAGGTTATTTCTTTGAGCTAAGTGATGAGAGAGAGTGAGACTCTTGATGAGAGTGTTTGGATGGATTTTTAGCTAATTTAGTTGATGATGACACTTTGAATCAATATCTTCTTGAGGAGGAGAATGTTGACCTACCTCTTGTTCTTTACCACCCTCCCACCCTTGTTCAGAAGGTGCAGTTTGGAGTGGGATTTACTGCTTCTTTGACCATATTGATAATGCAATGTAGCCTTTAGAAAGGGTGTCAGAAGTTAAGCCATTGGTTGACACTCATGTCTATAAAGATGATGTTCTTATTGAGGATGTTCTTGATGCTTCTATTTTTAGTTCTCTGGATGTTTCTAATGATGATGTGGTTACCATTGAAAGTTCTTAAGAAAGAGCAGCTTGATCCTCCACCTATTACTCCCCAAGCTAGGGAGAGACCTATTGATCAATGGATTGTCAAGTTTACACCCTATGATGGAGTTGGGGCTGATGCAGATGATTCTCATTTATTGCAATTTGTGAAAGCTTGTTGGATTAAGGGTTATGACAAGCCTAAACACCTCATGCAGGTCTTTCCTGCCTTTTTGACTGGTGTAGATATACAGTGGTATCATAGTATGTTGCGACATTCTCCACATTTGATGTAGACTTGGGATGAATGGGTCGAGATTTTGCTGCTATATTTTCTCCTATTTTACCTTCTAATTTAGCCTTTGGGAACCTGCTAGACTTCTTCCAAGGGGAGAGTGTATGAGTTGCTGAGTATGTTGGTCATTTTAAAGCTTTCAAGAGGACGCATTGTTACCTCTATTGTTTTGATGAAAGGGTTTTCTTGGAATGTTTTCTTAAGGGTATTTTGAGGGATATTCAACTGCACGTGAGGGTGTCAAGTCCAAAGACACTTGAAGATGCATATGCACAAGCTAAGGTCATGGGGGAGTTCTTTACATCCACCGTAATAGCAACCCACTCTAGACTTACCTTTGAAGCTGAGAAATACAAGAGAGAGGCTTATTCAACTTCTATGGCGAGTGCCTCGATGGTGCATGTTCCACCTTCTTTTGGAGTTACAAGTTTATTCCTTCCACATTGGGTATCACATGTGCTAAAGAGTGAGTTTGTTTCCCATCCAAGGTGGTTATGGCAAGATAAAGGAAAGAGAAAAGTAATAAAAAAAGGGTAAGATTGAAGTGGAAGGAGAAAGAGAAGCCCAATGGATAAGGCACCGTCTAACCGGAAATGCTTGGTTCACATTAGCAGGCTAGTTTTCCCCGTAGGACGCCACTGTTGGAGTTTTTTTTGGACTGAGCAAGATCATGACCGCATGAGCATTACACTTGAAAAGAGCTCTTTTGTCTGATATTTGTTAGCGATATTTGCACTTGATTAGCCAATTGGAGTTGTTTTGCAGTAAGACAAAGAAGAAAAGCGAAAGAAAAATTGCTAGAGACCAAGATGGCATTCAACTTGTTGTACTTTAAATCATAAAGGAGATGAATATTGATCATCAGCAGATGCATTTTCAGTGATCAAATCACTTAGAAATTGTTTTTGGTATTCCCACATGCATATTTGGTTTGGTGAGAGCTTGCATGAAGTGACATCATATATATAGGGAGTCGTCAATATGAGCAAGAGAAGGGAATGATCCTTGAGAAAGCGGCCGTGAAGTTGCGCGTGTAGAACCGGACTTGGGAGGGTGTGAATACGACCTTGAAGAGGCTTTGATTTAATGAAAAAAAGGGGTGTTTGGAGGTTTTTTCAAAACAACCTGACGAGGGGGTGGAAAAATTGAAAGAATTAAGAGTGTTGATAGAAAAGGGGTTTTTTTCATTTGCAGGCGAGGCAGTGCGTGAGAGGTCACCATGCCAAGGGAGGAGTTGAGGGGTGCAATCCATTTGAGATGGCGCCAGGCATAGCGTGAGAGGTCACCATGCCAAGGGAAGAGTTGAGGGGGTGTAAGCCATCCAAGATGGCTCTAGGAAGAGAAGCATAGCGAGAAGGAGTAGAGAGAGAGAGTACCCTTGAAGGTTGCTGAGAGAAATAAAGAGAGAAGGAGAGGAGAGCAACCCTTATTTGCTATAGGGAATCAATGA
This sequence comes from Adiantum capillus-veneris, assembly GCF_014529385.1. Taxonomy (NCBI): domain Eukaryota; kingdom Viridiplantae; phylum Streptophyta; class Polypodiopsida; order Polypodiales; family Pteridaceae; genus Adiantum; species Adiantum capillus-veneris. Next base: position 27,981,232 of record NC_140941.1, read on the forward strand.
GAAAGAGAGAGATTGCGACAGGAAGAAGCACCCGATTTGTTGGGAATTCTATGTGAGAGGGAGAAGCATCTGTTATAGGTCATCGAGAGGAAAGAGATTTAAATAAAAACCATGAGAAAAGCTTTTATTTAACCTACTCTAGGGGGGCTCCCCATAGGCAAAGAAGAGCTAGTGAGAGATTCTCTCTAAGCAGGGGCAAGAAAGAGAGATAGGGCTGCCTTGTGGTTAGATGCTTAGAGAGAGAGAGAGAGAGAGAGAGAGAGAGAGAGAGAGAGAGAGAGAGAGAGAGAGAGAGAGAGAGAGAGAGAGAGAGAGAGAGAGAGAGAGAATAGATATGCCTATTCTCTCTGCATTTGAGAGAGAGAAAGGTGGATAGAGAGAGAGGTCTTCTCATGGGCCATATTTGAAAAAGAGAGACGAGACTTCTTTGTGTGTGAGAGAGAGAGAGCAAGTATATGGTGCTATCAAACAAGAACAAACTGCACTGCCCTATAGGGTATAAGCCAAATTGAAGCGTTGCCCTATAGGGTGTAAGCCTTGAGTCGCTATCATTCAAAGTTTTTGAAGCCGATGAGGCTGGCTCAACAAAAGTTTTTGAAAATGAATAAAGATAAGTTTTGTTAAGCTTGTTGTAAAAATAATTCCAATACTCATAATTGCTCAATAATTTCACACAATATCTTATGCTTGCTCTTCTCCCCTTTCTCTCTCTTTTGAATAAATAAAACATTCAATCTTTCTCTCTCTCTCTCTCTCTCTCTCTCTCTCTCTCTCTCTCTTGTTGAATGATTAAGTGATCGTCTTGGTGGATAGTCATTGGTGAGATTTGATATTGAGATTCCATGCAAATTCCTTGGCAGCTGATTTTAGTAGCACATCTCCATCCATAGTTTCTTGTTGGTGGGCTTGGGTTTGAGCATCTTTAGTCTTTGCTTGGTTTTTCTTGTCTAGGTCTTCTCCATGGCCCATGCATAGAAAAAATCCATCACCTACCTTTACAAGTCCTTCAGAATATAGTCCTCGCCCTTCGGGCAACTTGAGGGGCCCTCCGAGTAGCATCAACGGCTCTTTGGGTAAATACATTGACAAAAGTGATATGTAGGCAAAAATGTTAAGTATGGAGCCTGATTTAGCCCTTGTAATTTTTTGTATTAAAAACACACATGTGTAAGGCCCCCACTATATGAGGAGAAGCCATCGTGCGTGAAGAAATAATCACTTGTCGGAAAACCAAAATTTCAATGGCCATTTGCTGGAATATTCTTTTCCACCGAAATATTAAGGCCGGACGACGGCCAAAAAGAAGTCGGAACGGTAATGTCTAGTGGCCAATGATCGATTTCAAATTGGACTTGTCTTCTCAAGGGCGGCCACACATGGGCGCATGGGAGAATTCAACTCGGACTTGTCTACACAAGGGCGGCTACACACGACTGCCTCTCTCATGAGAGAGGAAAACCCTTTTGGCCTATAAGAGGAGGCCTTTTCTACACACAAAAATGGATTGAAGAGGTGAAGCAAAGTTGATGCAACAAGGTGGTGTGAGGTGGTGAGAGTGAAGCAAGGTGGGAGTTCTATTAAGGTTATAATCCCTTTGTAACCTACATCTTGTTTGAAGTCCTAAAGCCATTGAGTGGATGCTTTCCCATGGATGTATCCCACATTGGTGAACCACTTATATCGTGCTCTCTTTCTCTCTCTCTCTCTCTCTCTCTAATATCTCGTGTTTGAAATTTGGTGTCTGTTGTTGTTGTTGATAAGGAGGTGTATTGAAGACTTCTTCTTAGTACTCAACAATTGTTTAGGCACCCAAATTTGTTTAGGATTGTTGATGAGTTGGGTTTTGGAAACCCAAATGCGCTGGTTCCTTACATGCCGGTATCATGAGGATGAATTCGGTGGAAAATAGTGAGCATAGAGCTTGGGTTTTGGGTACCCAAAATTGCATGGTTCCTTGCATGTTGCTTTTATGAGGATGATTTCGGTGGCAAATAGTGAGCTAGGACTTGAGTTGTTCTTGTTTTCTGGTAGCTTTGGAGTCTTGAGAGCAACTTTCCACTCTTCATGGCTATGAGCAAAAGGTACTCTTAACTGGCCACCTTTGAGTGTTAATACTAAAATCTTTCAATCCCAATCTTGTAAAGCTTTATAGGTTCGCATCCATGGACTCTAGCACCACATACGAATTCATATTCTCATCAACAATGAAAATAAAGGTATGAGGATATAGAAATTAATGCACAAAGATGTTGAGATTAATCATCCCCAATGTTGGTGTGAATTCCTTATGATAGCCCTTGACTTAAGCTCTACAATATTCCAACGGTTGGGTGGCCTCTTTTTTGTACGTGGAATAGTTGACAACATTGAGTCGTGCACCTATGTCGGCTAGTTATTTGACTTTGAATCCATCTTTCAGGGTCACTGTTATTCGCATATCTACCCTCTAACCATTCATCATTTGTCTCCACCTCATCGTCAGCTAAGGATTGAGTAAGGTTGAGTGATGGTGAACGTGAAGGGTATTGAGTGGAAACACCTCATGGATTGGTTGCATTGCCACCTTTCACTTCAAACTCCAAATACGTGCCTCTTCTTGCACTTCTTCAATCACCTATTGTCATTTGAGCTTGCATTCTTTTGTTGCATGCATTCTTTGCAAGAGGTCATTACTTAATGGTAGATGGTATTTTCAAAGACAAAATCCACTAATCCAGCTTTTTATAACCTCTCCATCTAAGGTAGCTAGTTTCACAACCCCATTAGGAGAAACATTCTTGATGAAAGAAGGACCATGTCCCTTCTTCTTGAATTAAGGGATCTGATGTTTCAAGGAGTAAACTAGTACCAGGTCCCCTTGTTTGAAGATTTCTGTTAATAAATGTGAGTCAAATAATTGTTTTTGTTTTGTGCATATATGTGGGCTGCGGATGCCAGTCTCTATTCATCTAGCCGCTCTAAATCCTCTAGTAGTTCTAATAGCACATGTCCTTTACATTCTAGTTTGTGTGAAACTCTAAGAGTGGGTAGCAAGAATTCCATGGAAAATAGAGTTGCGTTCAAAGCTATTTTGAATGACACTCTAGAAACCCACAAGGTTGAATGAAGATGCATTTCCCAATCAGTCCTTCCCGTACTAACAATCGTGGTTAGCCTTGAGCTCAAGATCTTATTTGTATGTTTGACTTGAGTATTAGGTGCAAATTTGTTATGGATCACTATAGAATTGTTCAACAAGTGTTCTATCACCTCATTGAGAAAATGTGTTTTGCAATCACTCACCAGCTCAATAGGAAGTCTATATTGCATGAATATGCACTTATACAGGAATGCTTCATTTGTTTAAGCATCGTTCTTCCTAGTGTCTTTTCCCTCATCCCACATGGTTAGGTAATCCGTGTATGATGGTTGTTGTATTGAAGGACAAAGTCTATTCCCCACTTAGCAAATGCACGTGCTCCCATCATAGGTCACAATGACATACTTTTAATTTGTGATGGCATCTTTGCTCCTTGAAGTGAGACACATCGTTGAAATTTTTTTTTGCATCCGCAAACAGAGTTGGCCACCAAATTCGAGCTATCAATATAGTTCTAGCTATATTTCATGAGAAAAGTGACCTCTTGTCAGACCAGTGTTCGCTTGTTCAAAGATAAGAAGGTATTCATCTTCATTGGCACATCGTCTGAGTTGTTGATTCTTTCCTCCTCAATAGAGTTGACATCCAATCATCACATAGTTGGTTGATTCAGTTTCAATTGCTTTTTGCCTTTTTATGTGGCATGAGGTAGGACAGTCTTTTCCTTACAATGGGAACAATTGTTGACATAAACACGAACATCTTTCCTCATAGTAGGACAATAGACCCCTAGCCACGTTAATCTTTGTAGGGTTTGATCTTCTGCAAAGTGGAGTCCTACTGACGGGTGCAAAGCGAACCCCGAACCCCGACGTCCTTTAAAACACCGGGGACCGAATGGCGCACCTCGAGCCTGTCATGGTAAAGAAAACAGGGGGCACCACCTAGCTTCAGCGGCTAGGACGCAAACAACACACCACCATAACAAAGTTTTCATCCAAGAGAGATGGATGCTTGGGAGTAATGATGAAGAGGAAAGGGAATGAGATCAAGTGTGTGTGTGTGAGAGAGAGAGAGAGAGAGAGAGAGAGAGAGAGAGAGAGAGAGTGAGGGAGGGGGTATAGCGGCTTAGTACTTAGGCACCACAAAAGGGTGGCGAATCCGCACACCCTTCACACATACACAAGCTCACTCCAAAACACAAGACTAGGTGGCGATTCCGCACACCTCACATGGGAAAAACATTGCAAGAAAACATACTCACAAAACCTCAAGCTTTATTTAGAGAATTAGGCGATGAAATGGGGAGCATAGGGTAGGGGAATGAGAAGGGAGAGAGTGGTAGAGCACATGGAGGATAGGTGGGAGTTGATGGCGAAGACTCGCACGAGGATTATGGCCATCATCCTTCATTTAGTTGCCCTTCATCTTCCATAGCCAAGGGTGTAGAGGTCATGCTCAAGACAAGCATGGTGATTGCGGTGATGGTGATGGTGATGGTGTGGGTGTGTGTGTGTGCACTAGGCACACACAGTGCATAGTGTGTTCTTTGGTGATGTTGTGTGTAGATGTGTGTGAACACAAGAAAAATCAGGTAACCACCGGGTGGGGATGGGTCTGTGGGCACCTTTTTCAGTGAAACTGAGTGTGTGTGAGTGTGGGGGAGGTTATTTAGCTACAAGACAAGAGACATGGCGCCCTTTAGAGAGAGAGGGGGGTTTTTGGGTCATGGGATATGATAGGAGAGAGAAAGAGGGGGTGGGGTATACTATTTTGGAAGATAGGGTAAGTTGCATGTGAGTTAGGGTGCATTATTGGTGAGTTATAATGCATTATTGGTGAGAGGTGGGGTAGCTTGAGGGGAGAGAGGGGAGAAAGGACAAGGGGAAGAGAGAGGGGGTTGACCTTTTGAGTGGAGGAGAGGAAAAGGGACACCCGGTGGGGCAACAGTGAAGAAAAAGGAGGCAAGGTGGGGATGGGCTATCCCGCAGGCATGAGGTGGCCTATTTTACATTTCTTATATATTTACATAATCATACTTTATTTTTTCCTTACTTTTTTCCAATGCTTTTTATCACTCCCTCCCTAAGAGGGGGTTTTCATGGGGTGGGGACGAGAGAAGAGGGGTATGGGAGCTTGGATTGTGAAAAGCCCCCATCACTACAATCGTCATATGAGCTTGACTCAAATATTTTTCACATTCCTTAGAGCTAATGCACAACAATAGAATCCCATCCTTGTTTTTTTGATACAGCCTTCCCGCTAGCAATTCATATAAGATCGATTGCTCAATCAATCATGGTGTAGCGGGAAGTGGTATCTATGAATCTACTTGAGCTATGGTCATTAAAGATACAAGGTCCTCTGACCATCTAGGAACCATCTCCACAAAGAGTAGATAAGCATATGGTAAATAATCATCTATCCCTTGTGGTGCTTCTCTGAAAGTGATTCTTGATAGGTGATTTGCTCTTTAATGAGTTGTGCCCTTTTTGACTACCACGGTGAAGCTAAACTTGAGTAGGAAGATAAACCATCCTAGTATTCTTCTTGTATTTCATGGCTTGTTCACCAAATAGAGTAAGCCTTGGTGGTTTATGAAAAAGACAAACTTGTTAGATAACAAGTAGTGTCAAAATTTCTTAACGTCATACACCATTCCAAGAACCTCTCTTTTAGTGGTGGTGTAGGTATTTTCCACTAATTTTAGTTGTCTGCTAGCATAAGAGATAGGAAAACCCATTGTTCCCTCACTTGTATGAGCTGATATGCAACCAATAGCAAAGTTTGAAGCATCTACATGTGCATGGAAACTTTGTTCCAATATGGAGTGTCCAATATTGGTGATGATGTCAAGGCTTGTTTAAGCTTCTAGAATGAATCCTTCCATTCCTTAGTCAATTCAAAATGAGTGATAAGGCCATAAATGGGTTTTGTAATGAATGCATACATGTAGATGAATCTATGGTGATAACCACAATGTCCCAAAAATACCTAAACTGCCTTGACATTGGTGGGTCTAGACATCTCCGCAATCACTACTACATTTTTCATATCCGTGGCAATATCATTTTTTGACACAATATGTCCGAGAATTTTGACCTGTATAGCCATAAATAGGTACTTTTTTGGATTTAAACAAATCATATATACACGGCATTTCACAAATACACACCATGATTGCTCAAAATGGTTCTCTCTTTTTGTAGAATGCACACAAAGAGCATCCATGTATACTTCTAGAAAATTTCATAGATATTCCTTAAAAGCATGGCTCATTAATCATCAAAATGTTGCTAGTGCATTGGTCAATCCAAAAGGCATAACCTCGTAAGAAAAGATTCTCCATTCCATGGAAAAAGACATTTTGTGTTGATCTTTGGGATCTATGGCTAATTGATTATAACCCAAGAATCCATCCAAGAAGCTATAAGCCTCTCTACTAGCTACTTGTGCTCAAACATGGTCCATGATGGGAAGAGGATAATTATCTCATATGGTAGTTGCATTCACCTTCTTGAGGTTCACACGCTCTGAGTTTTCCATTCTTTTTTGGCTCTATCACAGTTAATGATACCCAATCAGTGTGTTCTCTTTCATAGATGAACTCACCTTCCTTGTACTTTTTGATCTCTTCCTTAATTTTCTTAGTGAAGGTCTCATTGTAGGTGTATGGTCGTTGTCTATTTGGCTTAGCATCTTCTCTCATAGGGATAGTATTTCAGGATCCACTCCCTTGAGATCTTTGTGGGACCAAGCAAAAACATCCCTATACTCTTATAATGTCCTAATGAGAATTTCTTCCTCCTCTTGAGACAAATTTGTAGCTATGTATGCTGGCTTTGAGTCCTCTGTCGGCCTAGCTAGGTCAATTTGTTTGGCGCTTTCAGGTCCCTCATAGTATTTTCCTAGTTCTTTTGACTGTCACAATGGTTTCTCAACTATGATTTGTCGATCTTGCAAAGTGTATTTTTTGTAGTGTGAAGGAATACTAATTGCTCCTGGTTTGTGACTATCTAACTCCATTTCTGTAGTCCAAACCTCCTTCAAGGTTTGTTTCAACTCCTTATTCTTTGCTTTTGCTCGATTTTAGTCATTGGAGGTTCTTTTCCTTTAGTCTCATCAGACTTGCTCAATTTATGTTTTGTTTTGGTATGTCAATCCGTGTTTTTCATGGCTGGATATCACCCGTAACTGTCTTTTCCTTGATGCATCTTATGTATCTATCATCATCAAGAATTGAGTTTTGTTTTCCATCGCTGGTTTTAATTGATTCCTTTTTATGTGATTTTCTCATTTTTTGCAATATCTTTGTTGGAGTTTACAATGCTGATTTGAAATTTAAAAACTTTTCTTCACCTCCCTTGAGTAGTATTTTCGCCCTTACATGTTCTTTTTCAGAGACCGTTTCCTCTGTTGTGAGTGTCGTCTCCTATAATTCATTCTTCATACATAATAATGATTAGAGAAAAATTTTTGTTCCTCGATCAGTTCAATAGTTACTATTTGAATAAAAACTATATCATATCTCTCCTTATCACAAAAGTGTGTGGGTGTGGATTTGTTAATGCATACGTTCATTATAGACAAAATTGAGTCCACTCAAATGGTTCAAATAAATTCTCAAATAGATTCTCAAGAAATGGTTCAGGTACATATTGAGAATCTCGGTCTAATATGCAATCCTCACCCTGTAAACTACCACGCTCAAAAGCTCCATAGATCCAAATTAGAGTGTCTTTATGTATCCATGACGGCAGTTTAGTTTTCACTGAGGTTTCCAAATCCAACTCCTAGATTGGTGTCCTCAAGACATCCTTGTAAGAGCGATCCTTCAAATTTACTCAATTAATTGATTCTACTTGTTTCAAGTAAAGATAATCATTCCTTCAATCCTGGATCAATTGTTTCAGAGTCATGAAAGGTCTTCCTAGGATGATTTCTGAATTGAGTTTTTTCCCAAAATCTACAATGACTAAAGTGTGATGGTAGTCAATTCCATAGGAGTTGATTATTGCATTTTTCAGTAAGCCCGTTGATTTCTCAATATACCCATTTGTCAGCTGCAATTTCATGTACCCATTTCTAGAAACTAGCTGGTCTAACTTTATGATTATGTTTGTTAGGTGTGACTTGTGTGGACCTCTATTTAAAGTGGTTTTTGCTTCTCTACCCCCATTTTTATCATTGAGGCAATTTCTTCAGTCGTACTTCCCCGTTGATTGGCCATGCTACCATAGGCTCTCTCATTTGGCTCTGAATTTTGTTCTATTTTAGGTATTGTCTCCATAATGACTTCTTGGATTGAGTATCCTTGGTATTTTGTATGTTCTATCTCCTTTGGAGTCATCATAGCAAAATTATTATTATAACAATCCCTAAAGAGATGGACAAGAAGTTCTGTTAATCCCTTCTCCCTTATCTTGAAAAGATACATGTTTTTTAAGGGTGCCAAATGCCACGGTTTAGTATGGGCAGTCCAGATCAAATCTGTAACATTGTTGTCTTCCCAAGTGTAGACTCCAAGCCTTGGGTTGTTGGTGGGGATACGCTTTAGAGGTTTGGTGTCTATCAAGTCATATCCTTCTAACTCCAACACCAATGGTCCTTCTTGTAAAGAATAAGGATGCAAGAGAGCTACACAAGACAAGCACAAAGCACACAGAGATGGAAAGCTTTTTCTTCTTCTACACTTAGAAAAGAGAGTACAAAATGACTAAGTGCTAAAGCTGAAAAGTAGCACATATGTACATGCGGTCACTAAGTGTGAACTCGCTAGAAGCGTACTAGACTGGCACTATAAGTGTAGTCCAGATGTAGAATCATTGGCAGAGATCCTCTGTGTCGGTCACCTAACGCGCAAGTGAGTAAATTCCATAAGTGGCCAAGACCCATAGTGGATGCCAGCTCAAGATGTAGAGCTCGACATCTCAACACTCCCCCTTGAGCTCTGCATGTCGCAGAGTCCAAGCATAGTCCGGAAACGTCGAAGCTTCTTAGCTCCGAGGGCCTTGGTAAAGATATCCGTTATCTGCTCCTCTGTGTTGACGTAGACCAAGTCGATGTCGCCTACCAACACTCGCTCTCGAATGTAGTGGTAATGGACCTCTATGTGCTTGGTCCTAGTATGGAACACTGGGTTCCTAGCCAACTGCATGCTGCTGAGGTTGTCACAATGGATGACAATCTGTTGGTCCACCTGTACTCCCAATTACTCAAGTAATGTGCGTAGCCAAGCTACCTCGTACGCCGCAACTGTTGCACCTCTGTACTCAGCCTCTGTGCTCGATAAAGCAACTGTAGGCTGCTTTTTGCTGCTCCAAGTAACAACAACACTCCCAAAAGAGAACATGAAGCCACTTGTAGATCTCCTATCAACAATGCTACCTGCCCAATCTGCATCTGTATACCCATACAATGCTAATGGCGCATATGCTGCATAGAACAATGCGTAGTCAAGAGTCCCTTGCACATACCAAAGTGTGCATCGTACTCCATCCAAATGTGGCTTCCTCGGAAGCTGCATGAACTGACTCTCCAAGCCTACTATGTAGCTCAAGTCTGGCCTCGTGATAGTTAAGTAGATTAGACTATCCACAATCTTCCTGTACATCTTGACATCCTCAACAACATCACCCTTCTCTGCACTCAGCTTTGCATTCACATCCAAGGGAATAGAAATTGGCTTACAATCAGCCATACCATACTTTGACAACATGTCCAAAACATACTATCTCTGTGTGGAAACCATACACCCTTTGGAGTCCTGATCACCTCAATGCCAAGAAAGTAGCGCAACTCGCCCAAATCTTTCATTTCAAACTCCTGTTTGAGAAGACCCTTTACATGGTCAATCTCCATAGCATTGTCACCCACAATAATAAGGTCATCTACATATATGGTAATGACCACAATCCCCATATCACTCTCACGTACATAGAGTGAATGATCAGCATGAGCTCTTCTAAAACCAATACTGACAAGATACTTGGCAATCCTGTCATACCATGCTCTAGAGCCCTGCTTCAAACCATACAAAGCTTTGAGAAGCCTGCATACATAATCTGGGTAACCTGGATCGACATAACCAGGTGGCTGACCCATATACACTTCCTCTTGCAACTCACCATTCAAGAAGGCATTCTTTACATCCATTTGATGCATAATCCATGCTCTAGATGCAGCCACTGCTATAATAGCTCTCACAGTCGTCATCTTTGCCACTGGAGCAAAGGTCTCGTCATAGTCTATGCCATACGTCTGTGCATAACCCTTTGCGACCAGCCTTGCCTTGTGATTCTCAATGTTACCATCACCCTTATGCTTGGTTTTATACACCCATTTACAGCCAATAGATTTCTTCCCACTTGGCAATGGCGCCAACTCCCATGTGTCGTTTGCTTCTAATGTAGCCATCTCTTCATTCATTGCATCATCCCAATGTACATTTCCAACTGCACCCTCAAAACATGTGGGCTCCACATCCTGTATCACCTTAGCCATGTAGGCCTGGTGATGTGCTAGATACCCATCATAAGTCAATTTCTGAACTGGATTTCTGACTCTGTTAGATCTGCGCAGTCCTAAGACTCCTTTGCCCTCTAGCATCTTCTTGTACTTTCCTTACACCAAGTGTCCTGATAGCCGGAATTCCAAATTCCTCATCAAGACTTTGTTCAGAACCATATGAATCCATGTCTATATGTGAAAAACCTGATGATGCATCAGCCATAAAGGGAGGTTCATCAACCTTTTCCTTTCCTTTTCGTGATACATTTCCTATACCTGCTGGTGGAGTAACCTGCGTACGTAGTCTACCATTCCATGGCTTCTCAACAGAGCCACGAGAAGAGGACTCTTGTGGTCCACTCAAAACCTGTGACTGTGGCCTCACATTTTGTACAACCACATCATCTTTTACATCAACCCCAATAGTGCCATGTGCATTACTGTACCAGCTGCTCATCTCATCAAATACTACATCTCTGCTCACTCGTAATTCTCGTGTAGTAGGATTGTAGCACCTGTACCCCTTTTGTTCAAGGGAATATCCCACAAGAATACATTTCTCTGCTTTAGGATCCAATGTCCTACGCAACTCATCTGGTACATGCACGTAAGCTATGCAACCAAACACTTTCAAGTGTGCCAAATCAGGCTTTGTACCTGTAAACTTTTCCTCAGGTGTTACATCATGCACCACAGCTGTAGGTGTCCTGTTCATAATGTACACAGCTGTATTTACAGCTTCAGCCCAGAAATGATGAGGCATGTTCTTCTCATTCATCAATGCACGTGCAACCTCTGCAATGTGCCTGTTTTTCCTTTCTGCGACCCCATTCTGTTGTGGAGTATATCTGCATGTAAACTGCCTGCGTATGCCATGCATTCGCAGAAAATATGAAAAATCATTGGAGAAGTACTCTCCCCCTCCATCTGACCTCAATGTCTTGATTTGCATATCTGTCTCCTTCTCAATCATGACTTTGAAGTCCTGAAAGTGACCAAACACTTCACTTTTGTTACGCATGAAGTAGACCCATACTTTCCTTGTATGGTCATCAATCAAAGAGACATAATACCTGCAACCATGTATACTTGCAGTATTGGTTGGACCCTAAACATTTGTGTGCACCACCTCAAGTGTATTTTTACATACATTGCGCTCATGTGGAAATGAGCCCTTTGACTGTTTTCCAAATTGGCATGTTGCACACACTTTATACATACCATCCACCTTGAATTTGGGCAAACCTTTTACAATTTGTTTTGATTGCATGCTGCACAATCTCTGCTCATTGACATGGCCAATGCGTTTGTGCCAAATGTCAACATCAGCCACAACACTTGTGTCCTGTGCAAATAATGCAGCTTTTACCTCAGGCATGTGTACATTCAGCGTAAACATTATGTCCACACATTTGCCCTCTGTGATCAACTTACAACCATTCTGGAAATCTTCTACATAACAGCCATTCGGATTTAAGCGAACCTACAAACCCTGCTCAACCATTTGTCCCCAACAAAAACAAGATTCTTTGTAATGTTTGGGACATGAAGTACATCTGCGAAGTACTTTGATTTCCCACTATTTGTATTTAGAGGTATGTCCCCTACATGAGCAATGGGGTGAGTTGTGTCGTCTCCTGTTTGCACATAGCCTGACACATCTGGTTTGCGCATATCTTTAAACCACTCTCCACGAGACGTCATGTGATTAGAGGCACCTGAATCCACATACCAAACATCATCTTGGGTGGAATTCTCTGCAGTCATTTATTCATTACATGCTGCATAACAAACATGCGCTTGCTTCTATTGTCATTTGCATCTCTACTAGTAGATGCATAGTTGCCTTGTTCTCTCTTTCCACTTGCTTTTCCCTTTGGACAGTCACGTGACATGTGACCTTTTTTACCACAAGTCCAACATTCTCTGCTATCTGCAGTATGTTGCTGCTTGCTTGATCCTGCACCACGACCTCTTTGACTCCCCCTGCCTTGAGACTGGTTTCCCCTGCCACCTGTATTGTTTTGATTTGATTGACCTTCTTGAAATTGGCCCGTGCAACCACTTGGGCCTTGACCACGACCTCTACCTTTGTTGGAGTTAGAATAGAAGGCCTGTTCAGACCTATTTCTGCCACGAGAAGAAGATGTGTCAAGACCAAGGTTCTTCTCCTCAAGAATAAGCATAGAAATCAAATCTTGGAACACGGGGATGTCGTCTCTTGTATTCATGGAAGACCTGAAATGTACATACTCATCTCCTAGACCATCCAAGCATGCACGGACAATGTCATCGTCTTCCACTGAGACTTTAATAGATCCAAGAGCCTCAATGATACTCTTGATCTTCAAGGCATAATCATTGATGGAGAGGTTGTTCCTCTTAACCTGATTTAGTTCGAACTTTAGTTGAAGCTTCCTAGCCTTGGTGCTCACCTCAAACACTCTGCCTAAGTTTTTCCATGCAATGACAGGGGATTTCAGCATCCTGTAGATAGCCCATCATGCCATCTGTGATGCTCATAGAAAGCCAATACATCACTTTGATCTGGCCTTGTTGCCAGTCCCTCAAAGCTTTTCTTTGTTCTGTTGTAGCATTTGCCTCGGGAATCTATGGTTCCTTTTCATTGTCTCCTTCTACATAGTCCCAATAACCTTTTCCTTTTAAGAAATTTGTTTTCTGAACTTCCATGCAGGGTAGTTATTTTTCTCAAGCTTCTCAATGACAATCTGACTGAAACCGTCAGACATCTTGAAGCCTAAGACAAAATAGTTGCAATCTGCAAAAACTTGCAAATCTGTTGAACCTGCTATCGTGGTACCTGTAATGCTTTCTACACTCAATGAGTGTCCACAATCAAGTGTAGTAAATCTCTGTGTATTGCAATTTGGAGACCTGTTCAGAAACTTGTACGAAAAACTTGAAACTTGTACGTGGATTGTGAGCAAAGAGATTGTGATGCTCTTGCTCTCTTAGCCTCTCTTGCCTGCACCAGGCTCTCATACCATGTAAAGAATAAGGATGCAAGAGAGCTACACAAAACAAGCACAAAGCACACAGAACGCCCACAAGAGGCTAAGAAGCCTAAGCAATCATGAGATACTCCACGTGGATCTCTCAGCACTGCTGATTTTGAGCCTGCAAAGAAACACAATTTGTGTTTTAGATGTCTTTCGGACCAACATAGCAAGAAAGATTGTCCTCTTTTTCAAGGCAAAGAAAAGGCCATGCACATGGTTCAACGCCTCACATTAGATTCATCTCCTAAATATTGTGATATAGAGGTTCTTCATATGGAAGAAAAGCACAAGTGTTTATGCCTGCTTCAATGTGGCATCCCACCTTTGGCCTCCATGATTTGATTCGCATGCATGGCACTATTAACGGATAACGTGTTCGTATTTTAGTGGATGATGGTGCAACTCATAACTTCCTGAACTATAAGCTAGTCAAGAAATTGAAGCTTACACGGACTCCTTGTTCTTACAAGTATGTGGTCGAACAGATGTATGGCAATGATAAAGAAGTATGGGACATAGTAGTTCAAGGGGTTGAGCTTATTGTTCAAGATCATACGATGACCAGATGTGTGGTCGAACATATGTCTGGCAATGATAAAGAAGTATGGGACACGGTAGTTCAAGGGGTTGAGCTTATTGTTCAAGATCATATGATGACCCTTGAATTTCAAGTTATGAACATGGACCGTTCTGATGCAGTTTTAGGACGGGAGTGGCTGCACGGTTTAGGAAACACATTGCACACTAGTTATGAACACAACTCCTTATCCTTTATGGCCAATGGTAAACATGTGCTTTTGCTTGGTGAGAAAAATATACCATCTACACCTCTTATATGTATAGCCGAGCTTTCTATTTTGAAGATCGCAAATTTAATAGATGAAGTCTTTTTGTGTTACTGATCGTCTCCAAGTCTTGTGAATTCTCAAGAGCAAAGTGTGGTGAATTCTAGTAATGGTATACAAAGTGCAATGAATTCTAATGATCAGCAAAGTGTTAACAAATCTAACAAGCAAAGTGCTCTCAATTTTAATTCTTTACAGCAATGTGCAGCTGTTGTAAAACAAACATTACAAGAATTACAAGATTCTCTATCCCATCATAGCTCTAGTTTACTTTCTCCTATTGCACGGAAAAAGCTGACTCACTTACTCACGGAGTATAGTGATGTATTCTCAAGTGATTTAGTGCTGGGTTTACCCCCTACACGGGATGTGCAGCATGGTATAGATGTCTTGCCAAGCACTAAACCGGTGAGTAAACCACCTTATTGTATGAGTGCTAAAGAAGCCAAAGAAGGTTGAGAGTCAGTTGGCTAATTACCTCGCCCGTGGTTTCATTAGACCGAGCACTTCGCCTTGGGTATCGCCAATTCTATTGGTAAAAAAGAAAGATGGTACTATGCGCATGTGCATAGATTATTGGAGATTAAACGCCATAACCATCAAGAACAAGTATCCTCTGCCTTGAGTGGATGAGTTGTTTGATCAACTGCATGGGGTAAGATACTATACAAAGATAGATCTTTGTGCAGGATACCACCAGGTGTGTCTCCTTTTGCAAGATATCTCCAAAACTGCCTTTAGAACATGGTTCAAGCATTTTGAATTTTTGGTTATGCCTTTTGGTTTAACCAATGCTCCAGTTACATTTATGACACTCATGGATAGTGTCTTACGTCCTTACCTTGGAAATTTGTTGTGGTTTTCCTTGATGACATTCTCATTTACAGTAAGACTGAAGATGAATACATAGAACACTTACGATTAGTGCTTGAAAAGCTACGAGCTCACCTGCTATATGCTAAGCAAAGCAAGTGCAATTTCTTTAAAACAGAGATACATTACCTCAATCGTGTGATCTCTTATTTTGGCATCAAGATGGACATTGACAAGGTCGCTGTCATTCTTCGATGGCCACATCCCAACACGGTTGAGGAGCTTCAAATATTCTTAGGCATGGCTGGATTTTATCGACAGTATATCTGTGATTATGCCAAAATCTCTGTTCCTATGACGGATCAACTTAAAGCAAAAGGTAAGACTTTTTCTTGGGAAGAAGCCCAAAAACAAAGTTTTGAACAGCTCAAGGTAGCTATAGCCACTGCTCCCATCCTAGCAATTGTTGACCCACTTAAGCCGTTTGTGGTAGAGACTGATGCTAGTGATAAAGCAATTGGTGTGGTACTTCTCCAGGAGGGAAGACCTATAGCCTTTGAAATTAAAAAGTTAGATAGAGCTCAACAGAATTATTTTGTCTGTGAGAGAGAGCTCTATGCCATAATTCACGCTTTATAAAAGTGGAGACACTATTTATATGGTACCGGGTTTGAAGTAGTTTTTGACCATGAGAGTATCAAATGATTTATTATTCAAATGGACTTGACGGGCTGTAAAGCTAGATGGGTAAAAATCCTTCAAGATTATGATTATAAGCTACGATATCGCAAGGGGTGATATAATGTAGTAGCGGATGCACTAAGTCGGATGCCTCAGATTAATTCACTTGCTTTCATGGAAATAAAGAGTGGGATTTTGGAGTCATTACGTGGCAAGTGTGCACAAGATAAATCATATGCTAAAGTATGGAGTGCAGTTTTAAAAAGGTCTCCCTTACACTTACATGTCTCTCTATAGCGAGATCAACATGTCTTTGCATGCGTAGATAAAAACTCCAACACACAGAGCTGCATCCCTACTCAGGAAGAGCTTAAGCCATGAAATAATTTTTCCATTGATGACGGCTACTTACTCCACAAGGGTAGAGTATGTGTGCCAAAGGACTCAAACACTAGGCACAAAATCTTGTTTGAGTGTCACGATAGTCCAAGTGCTGGTCATCCAGGTATTCGTAAGACGTATGCCTTAGTTCGATGGAAATTTTATTGGTGGGGCTTACATCATTGTTCAAGAGTACGTACTGAACTGCCAATAGTGCCAAGTTAATAAGGCAGAACTCCTCAAGGTAGGTGGACTTTTACATCCTTTAGAGCTTCCACAAGGTAAGTGGGAGAGTATCTCTATGGATTTTGTAGTAGGACTACCTACTACCAATTGTGGCCAAGATGCCATATGGGTAATTGTAGACCGTCTCACAAAGATGGGTCGATTCATTCCCACTAAGACTACGCTTAAGACACCGAAATTAGCATGGCTATTTGTAGAGCATATATATAAATTCTACGGTCTTCCAGCTAATATCATTAGTGACAAAGATCAAAAGTTCGATAATCACTTTTGAAGAGCTGTGTTTCAAAAGTTGGAAACTAAACTTAATCTAAGTACGACTGATCATCCCAAAACAGATGGTCAAATCAAAAGAGTAATCAAGTACTAGAGAATATTCTACAAGCGTATGTTAGCAAGAAGCAAACCAATTGGGAATACTACTTACCTATATTGAAATTTGCTTATAATAGT
Source organism: Adiantum capillus-veneris (assembly GCF_014529385.1). Lineage (NCBI taxonomy): Eukaryota > Viridiplantae > Streptophyta > Polypodiopsida > Polypodiales > Pteridaceae > Adiantum > Adiantum capillus-veneris. The sequence goes on from NC_140941.1 coordinate 27,998,259, forward strand.
TCAAATCATGTGACTACAGGGTTTAGTCCATTTATGCTTCTATATGGATTTCAACATAGATCACCCGTTACGGTGGGTTGGCTAAGGAAAAGATACAACAAGCAAAAGATATTCTCCAAGACCATTTTGACATGCTTCGAGTTGCTAGACAGAATGCTAAGCAAGCTCAAGATCGATATAAGAAGTACGCAGAGATGAGCATCGTCATCTTGCTACTTTCAAAGAAGGAGACAAGGTTTTCCTCAAGGTTCCGAAGCATTCAAAAAGTCTGAAGACAGGAAAAGTTGCTAAAATTTCACCACGCTATTGTGGACCATTTACCATTCTCAAATGTATAGGTCAAGTGGTCTATAAGTTAGCTCTTCCAGAGCACTCACGAGTTCTTCCTGTTTTCATGTTAGCCGTTTACGAAAATAGCTAGGATAGAATGATAATGTCATTGACACAGGCGTGTTAATTGACCTTATCAAACCGCCAAGCATCCCTCATGAGCCCGAAAAGATTTTGGATTCTCATGATCTTTGCACCAGATATTATGTCAAACTACAGGTGTTGGTGAAATGGCTAGATAGACCTGAAGAAGGTTCTACATGGGAGAATGTCTCCGCACTTAAGAAACATTTTCCTACGTTCATTTTTTAGGACAAAAATGATTCTCCAAGGGGGCGGTAATGTAAGGACATGGGTCCTACGGGCAAGGCCATCGGCACGAGCAGATAGTGTGTACGCTAGGGGGAGGCTATAAGATAGCACGATTGGGTGGAGACTAGCACACGCATTACCACCACCCTTTCACTCTCCCAAAGTACCAAGATTACCTAAAACCGTACTAGACTTGAAGCTCATAAATGGATACAAGCAATTACTAAAAAAATACTTCAAATCTAAAAAGATGATCTTTGGTTCAGACACAATGCTTCTAAGCCTTACCTCGCCCTTCTCTACCAAGATGTGATTTCCTGCACACCAACACTTTAAACCGTATGTGATTTTACAATTGCTAGTTTGAAGTCATAAAGTCTATGACAGATCCTATCATCAATCACTAGATAATGAGCCAAAACCCTATGAATTTTGTGTAGGCTGTCTTAGGCACACCCAAGATGGTTGCACCCTTTCTATGAGAGGAAATATGGCTTTGACTGCTTGATTGGGGTTCTTATGGTCTGACAAAGCAAACCCTGGTGTCAAATCAATAAAATCACTCTTCTCGTAGGAGTTCTATCTTCGGCGTGCTGAAGATAAAATATCAATATTTCAAGAGTTTTTTTCCCGTAATTCATGGGTCTTTACATGTAGTTTTTAGTCTCTCCACCATTGAGTTTCACAAGGTTTGCTATGTATGTGAGTGGTTTACCACCCCCTTTTTTTCTCGTCTCAAAGGTTTCCAATTTTTTTGGTGTTTCCAGCCTTTGCACAACTGCAAAGTTGTTCAAAATTGCTCAAGAGATATATATTGTTCACATGAAGCTATGTGAATTGAAAATTTTGAAAAATTAATCCTCTGGTCAAAAATTTATCTTTGGCACACCAAAGATAATTTCCCCAAAATTTTACAAATTTTAAAATTTTGCTTCACAGTTGATTTTCCCAAATTTTTATGCTTACCCATGTGCTGCTTTCAATGTTTAGACAAGAAATGGCTTTTCTTTCCCTAATTTTCTCACAATGGTAGTTTCTCACCAAACTGGAGCCCAACTAGTTTTTTCAATGGTCCAAATGATACCAAAATCAATAGGGATGGCCTAATCAAGTTGGTCTTTCACCTTGCAAGTTCAATTTCCCAAGTACCAACCCCACAAGGCCCCTATCTATGTTTGGTGCACTAAAGATAATTTTGACAATTGTTTGGTTCACCTCAGATCAGATGCAGTCCTGATTGTTTTCTACTTACCCTACTCCTATTGAATATGAAAAAGAATGCAATATTATGGAAAAATCTACTTTGAGGACCAAATCTCTAATTTCTACTTAAATGTTATCCTTCTCATCTGATCACTAGTCTCAAGGACCCTTCATCCAATCCTACCAGCTAATCTAATTCGATCAAGCTCCTCAACAAGTATCCCTACTCTCAAGCACCTCTCAGTAGTGATAAAGTCAAAAAGTGTCTTACTCTAGTTGAAACTAGAGGAAGTTACGGAATTTTGAGTGAATGATTTGGGTTTTCCTCTAGTCTAGGTTGCCTCGTCCCCAACAACGGTGCCAAAATGTTGGTGTCTGCTAAGCCTCCCCATATTGATGCTAGCAAAGCAAGAACCACATACATGAAATGACAATCCCTAGGACGTAGGTGACACAAGTACTGCATGTAGGCTACAAGAGATAGCTGATCTCTCAAAAAACCCAAGTCTTGTGTGCTCTCACTCAGATCAGTCTTAGGTGTGTGTCAAAGATTTGTCGATTTCAATTTGCAAAAGATTTACATTGGTTATATGGTTGTTGAATTTTGGTATTTTGTTTGTAGATATGGTTGAAGACCTTGATTACAACGAGACACAACAAATTATCAATGCGGATCAAATTTGATGTGGACAATCAGACTTATCAGTTATTGCAAGCATTCAAGAGGATGAATCAAACCTAGAGGGAGAGCCCTTGAGTCACAAACAATGCAAAGACTTATGTCCAAACCACTTTGTTTGGAATACACTTTTCAAAACAAGTGGCCACGTAAAGGGAAATCCATCAGTAAAGCTTTCTGACTTGCAACATGTGGGCTTAGCTCGAGTTCTTCTCCAACAATTTATATGTGAAGAACAATCTATCCAAAAGCTAACCTAGTGCTCCAAATGCAACAAAACTTGCTACTTAGAATGTGTAGAGTACCCTCACTAACCTCATGTGCGCCAAAGTCAATTTCAACACTTGGAAAAACTTGCAACAAAGATAAATAGCCTATTTTGGGCAGGTTAATTTTGGCCTCTAAAGCACTCTAAAGTGTTCTTAGGATGTGCTCTATCTACTTCTATGGTCAAAAACGATTTTTGATGCGTGTATAGTGCATAAGGAATGAAAACGAATTGTAGATAGACACGACTAAAAACCACAAATTCATCATGAGAAACTTACGTAGAATGGAAGAGCTTTCACCTGCAAGCACATTGATATGCTTAGAATTCAGACTGCAGCACCACACGAGGGAGACAAGAAGAGATGAAACAGTAGAGTGCTCATAGAAAAGTACGGTAGCGTATGCTCACTTTCATTATCCAAAAACTTAGGTCAAAAAGTTACAAAAATTGGCTTTTATATCTTAGCCAAGGTTTAAGAAACGGATCCCTAGCTAATTTGGCCCAATAATAAGGCTAGAAACTGCAAATAATTACAACTTTGAAGCCCCTAGCCCCTTTACACTCTTTGGTTATCAATTGTAATACAGCAAGTTTGGACTTTCAAGGGATTTCAAATCAATGAATAAGGTTTTGATACAACAAGTGGGGATGAAAATTGATGATGATGTTTCTTTGATGTTCATGTTAGCTTAGTGAAAAATAGAAAGCAATACTTCTTGCAGGAATCTAGTGTCCAACTCTGTATATGGATGTTGAACAATATGTGAAACGTTGTACGATTTCCAATGCACCAAAGCACCTATGTGACGAGACAAAATGCCATTAAGACTGATTATGTATGCAAGGGATCTCACCAAATGGAGGATAGACTTTGTTGGAACTATCTCACCACCTGCCTATAGGACCCATGCTCAATACATTATAGTGGCCACATATTATTTGATCAAATAGATAGAAGCCAAAGCAACACAAAAGAACAATGCCATAACCACATTGCAACTCTTATATGACAACATCATCACTAGATATGGACTTCCAATTGAGATAGTGAGTCATTGGGGACTTGCTTCTTAAACAACATGATTAAATATCTATTGCAAGAGTTTATGGTGCTTCATTTGAAATCAACACCGTATCACCCTCAAGAAAACAAACAAACTGAGAGCACAAAAAAATTTATATGTGTTATGCTCACAAAAATTGTCGAATGAGTTGAGAGCAGACTTGGATTGGAATCTACATTTAGCTCTTTGGGCATAGGGTAGCATACAAAACAAAATCAATAACAACACCTTTCAATTTGGTGTTTGGAATCAATGCCATATTGCCCTTAGAATTCTTGGTTCCCACGCTAAGAGTAGTTGAGTACTTAGGATGGACTGGACATGAACTATCGAACAAAGTTGCTCAACTCACCAGGCTAGATGAATTGAGACTCAAGGTTGTGGTGGCCATATATGTGCAAAAACAAGAAATGAAAGTGTTTCATGATTAGCTTGTAATAAACAAGGAGTTTCAAAACAAGACTATATATTAGTCTATACTTTGAACCAAGAAATTGAAAAGGCAATGAATTGGCCCATTTGTGATCGTTGACATATCACAAAGTGGAGCCGTAAAACTTGCAACATTAGAGGGAGAGGAGATGCCTAATTGGATCAATGGTTGCAGATTAAGGAAGTATCATTTATCTCTCACCCCTGACATGTTGGATAAGATTCACCAAGCAAAGGAACGAAAGAAAAAATCTCAAGACATCCAAGACCATGCGAAGGAGGAAGCAAAGTTGCGGATTTTGAAACACAAAGAGCAACAAAATATAGCTCCAATCTGACAATTGAGTACACCATCTCCTCCTATCAAAACGACTCAAGTGGAGTCAAATAAGCTTGGAGGTATGGATGTGCAAATCAATGTCCAACTTGTAGATGGATCAATATATTAGGCACTTGTGGATACTGGCATAAGAGTCAATGGCATAAAGCATTAAACTTGTAGATGGATCAACAGAACAAGAACTTGTGGATACTGACATAAGAGTCAATGCCATAAAGCATTCAACATACTGAAGTTGTCAAATGAGATAGTGACACCAAACAAAATCAACATCAAAGCAGCCAACAAAGGGACAATGGTCAGCTTAGTACAAGCCAATGTATCAATCAACATTGACAATAACCAATGTCCACATCAATTTCATGTGATGACAGATACACATCTTCATGAAGTAATCATTTGGGGAGTTTCATGGATGCAAACGTACAAATCAGTTCCAGATTCGTAAGATGACACTCTAAAGTACAACCTTAAGGCAACCATATATGTCACTCCCTTGGCACATACAGATCGTATTTGGAATGTACAGCTAGAGACCAGCAAGATTCACAACTTGCAATAAAGACTCACCCATCAACAACAATCCATGGAGAAGTTCAAAGAAGTTGTCTAAGGAAATCCATAATGGCAACCAAATCAACAAAAATATGGTTACCCAAGGTAGCCCCTTTAGATCAAACTTCCAGCTCAATCCAGCCAAGCTTAAGAGAAGCAACAACAACTTGGTTCAGTTTTACTTGGTAGAAGGAATCAACATAGAGGATTAAATTATCATCAAAGTAACCCAGGTATAAATGAATTTCCAAATACTAATAAAAAACGACAACATATGTCAAAAAATCAATGTAGCAATGGAGACCCAAACTACTAAAGCAACAATAGCCTTTGTAGTGTCCACAACCACCCTACAGGTAGGTACTCAAAGCTACACCAAGACAAATCAACAAACCACCAACATTACTCAGTAAATAGACCATCAAAAAATGGGTGTACCACCTTCAAAGGCTTTTGTTCAAAAAATGTAGTTTAGATGGAACATCACCAACGAAAACCACTGAACAACCAGTTTAGTCCCCGCATTTTTCACAACATAGTGTTACCCATCATCTCTTCTATAAGCATAATAGGGCCACATTCCATGGTCTTGCATAGACACACTGTTCGCACCCATGCATGTTCCACAAACCTTTGTCCGGGATGAATCACAATGGGAAGGGGGGAGTAACAGTAGTTGGAGTAGCTTATTGATAGATCTAGAGCTACAAGAGAAAGATCATGTGTAAAGTGTACAAAGTATGTCTTGCCACTTAAATTTTTGCTTTTTTATTAAAATCTAACACTTATCATGCATAAAAATGAGCCATAATGCCAAATTTTGACAAATAAGATGTCTAGAGTGAGAGTATGTGTATATGAGTGTAAGGAATAATTTTGGATAATTTTTTGGTTGTCATAATAATTTTTTGTAATTTTCTTTTCTTTTTAACCTAATAAGGATCAAAAATTAATAAGAAAAGCCAAAAAAGTTGGAATCAAGTTTTGAAAGCAAGCATCAAATCTACAAAGTAAGTTTGGAAGGATTTGACACATGTCAAAATTTGGCCCGACCAGAAATGCAAAATCGAAAGCAATTAACAACCAAGCATCCAAATGATGAGCCTTATGAGTTGCAGGTGGTATGCCATGGGAAATGTGAGCAAATAATGTAAGTATACACTTGGCACTTGGGGTAACTCGGGCACATGTAGAGAGAGAGAGAGAGAGAGAGAGAGAGAGAGAGAGAGAGAGATTTTTGACCTAGAGCAACCTGCCTTTCTCCTGCTACAACCACCCCAGACACCCATACCCCAGGCCATGTGATCAAAGTTGCGAAAGGTGGTGGAACATGGATCTGGATCCATGTCCCCCAACCTCCAATTCTAGAAATTTTTGGTGTAAAATATTGCACATAAAAGCACCTATACACTGCTGCAATTACATTAGAAAAATGTTGTTGAACATGGATCGCAATCCATGTCTCCCAACATGCCAAATCAAGGAAAAAAGTGCACAGAGAGTTTGACATAGCCTTGGGGATGTGCCATGTAAAGTTTGGGAAAAATGGACCTTAGATCAATCAAAAACCAAGGGAAATAAAAAAGTCAATCTCCAAATTTTCATTTTGACCCATTATGTGAAAAAGTGATCCAAATTCAAAAATAAGTTGATAAATAGCTCATGGAATATGTCCAAAGCCATTCCATGAAGTTTGGAACCAAAACTGGTCACCAAGCATGGATCACGATCCATGTACCCTAATAGAAAAAATGCAAGAAATTAGGTGCAAATTGATGATACAAGTCAATTAAGGGATTGTATGTCCAAATTTTAGGGTTTGGATGTATGAAGTGGGTATTGTATCTGTAACATTTAATGGTCTAGTAACTTGTGTGTAGCGGAAAATAGCATGAACATAGTGAGCATTTCATTAGAATAGATTCCTAATGAGTATAACAAGAGCGCTTGGGTGGAGAGAGCAACAAAAAGTCTAACACCTAGTTAGATAGCATGAACATAGTGAGCATTTCATTAGAATAGATTCCTAATGAGAATAACAAGAGTGCTTGGGTGGAGAGAGCAACAAAAAGTTTAACACCTAGTTAGATAGCATGAACAATACTTCAAAAGAGAGAGAAATTAAGCAATTGACCACAGTTGAGGACCGGATTTGCATGGAGCTGGTCCCCCCTCCAAAAGGATTTGTATTATGGTTTCTCCCATCAAGAGAGACATTTTACAATACAAATCTTTGTGTTCCTTCAATACTAGATAGTGCAATGAAGATGGGAACTTCCAGCACTAAGCAAAATCGTTATCAAACACAACACCAATTCCCTCACGGTCTTAGGCCCAAGACCTCACACACCTTCGAAGATGGTGAGAGCTAGCGGGGTATGAGAGTAGATTGAGAGGAAGAAGGAGTAGTCTTACGAGAAAGATGTACATCTCCTCACATAATCACTCATATGAGCATAGCTAAGCTTAGTAATTAGCATGGTAGAGGAGATGAGCATGCATTGAATCTTGGCTCTTGGTTGGATTTGCATCACAAAGCCAAGAGTTGTTGGTGTAGGCCTCCCTTCTCACAATCTTGGAGTAGGTGGTAAGATTTCCATTAAAGCTTGAGAAGGGGAGAGAGAGAGAGAGAGAGAGAGAGAGAGAGAGAGAGAGAGAGAGAGAGAGTCTTTTTGCTCCACACATAGATTGTGTGAGTTTGTAAGTGAATAATTCCTTTGAAAAATCAGCCCCCTCTTTGGTCGACCCCTCTTGATTTTTCCTCATGCTCACTCCTTATTGGACCTCCCTAGGCTCAACCAATGGAAATTAAGCAACATAAGTGATAGCCTTCTGACATGTGTCCCCCTTTCCCCTTTTGTGAGAGCTTTTGCTAATTAATTAATGCAACTAAACTCTCATTGGACCCCTTTGTCTCCTGGCCAATAGGAATCAGGCAAGCCATTGGGCTGTTGAATGCTCATTGGACCCCTAGGGAGACTGTCCAATAGTCTTCTAGAGAGCTTGATTCTTATTGGTTCTTTTATTAAGTGTTCTTAAATTAATTAAACTAGACTTACTCCAATCTAATTCTCATTGGTCCACCTCCAAGGCCATCCAATAGGATTTGAGTACACCTTGTGGGCATTTGGCCTAGGGAGCTGACATGTGTCCCTCTTTCCCCTTGTGTACAAATGAAGCTTGTGAGTGTGTGTAGGTGTTTCTCTCTCATCCCCTACTTCTTGGGCTCACCCCCTCCTATGTAGGGACTTATGAAGACTTTTTTACACACACATAAAGCATCCAAATTTCCTAATCTTTGACCTTTGGACACAACCTTTGAATTTTGGAACCTTAGCATTTTGGAAGTCTTAATGGGATGAACCTTGGGGTCTTTCAAGCCCATTGTTGCACATAGCTCTTTTGTAGATGGCCCCCCCTTTGGATCCCTATTTTCCCTCCTTTAGATTCCTACTATGGCCGGTCTGCTAGCTTAACCAATATTCTAGATTTTTCTCCCCTGGCACTTCCCCATATTAAATGATCAGTTTAACATGAGAAAATCATTTAGGAGAATTATAAATTAGTTATTATGAAATTACCTCTCTCTTGCAATCATAGTCGTCCTTGACTATGGGGTAGAGAAGATAAAGCATATTCATTAGTCCTTTTCCTAGCGGGTAGAGGATCCCTATGTTACCCTATGACATCATTCCAGAATGGATGACTAGTCCATTTGGTGCTTGAGAGCCTAAGCTACCGCAAGCATGTCTGCACATTAGTCCAATCAATCTTCCATAGTCGAGTGACAAGCTCTACTTGGTGTTTGGGAGACGTTGTCTCCGCAAACTTGATCTAAGCATGCATACTACTTCACATTTGTGCACAATAAAGAAAAGAGAGTCTTATAAGACAAAAAACTTTGTTCATTTTCAACATTTGTACATTTTCTTACTCTTAGGAAGCATTGTAAGCATTGACAAGGTTTAGGTTATCCTTTAATTGTATGCCTTGCATCCATCTAGCATCTTCAAAAGGATAATTCTCAAACTTTATAAGATATCGTCGGATAGTCTTACCGCCTCTTAGTACCTTGTCTTCATGTCGAAGAATGGACTTGGGCTGCAGCACCTCTTCTTGGTCCTTGATCCTTGGTGGGTCTTCAATACTTGGTTCTTGAGGTGGCTCTTCTTTGTAAGTCTTTAATAGGCTCACATGAAAAGCATTATGTATGAGCCAATGGCTGGGCAACTTGAGTTGATAGGCCATCTCATTGATTGGCCTAAGAATCTGGAAGGGACCATAGTACCTTTTTGCTAACTTAGCATAGTACTTTTGGTGTCCCGTAGGATTCTTGCCCATCGTGTGCCTTAATCAAGCCTTGAGAAATTTGAGTAAGACCCAATAATTTTCTTATAAGGCTTGGGCTCTTCTGTTCTTGTCAGCAGCAGCCTTTGCCTTTGCTGTGAGATAAAGATAGCATCCTTAATCTTTTGGAAAGATTCTTGTAGGTCTCGGCTATACTCATCTGCAACGAAGATCTTCCCGTGTACCTTAAGTAGCAGGGGGTGTTTTGATCTTCCCTCAATTACCTCAAAAGGTGCTTTTCCCATGGAAGTATGTACAGTGTTATTATAGGCATACTCCACTAAGGTTAAGTCCTTCTCCCATTGGAATCTTTGATCTAATTCCATTACATAGGCCATTTCACTTTAGTTAGCTATTGTTATTTTTGTTAGCTATTGTTAGCTGTAGATCGAGAATTGTTAGTTAGCTATTTCACTTTGGCCATCCGTTTGCGGATGATAGGCCGAAGAGAAGTTTAGACTTGTTCCTAAATTCTCAAAGAGACCCTTCCAAAAATTATTGGTCATTCTAGGATCTCTATCCGACACTATGGACATTGGCAATCCATGGTACTTGAAGATTTGTGAAATGAAGAGGGTTGCCATTTGATGGGATTTGATAGTCTTTTTGACACGTATAAAATGAGCTTATTTATTGAACCTGTCTACTATCGTCATATTCCCGTATTCCATGGATAGACTTAGGCAATCCAAAGATAAAATCCATGGATATGCTCTCCCATGGTGAATTAGGGATTGGTAAAGGTTGAAGCAATCCAGGTTGCTTCCCTCTATCAAATTTTTTCTTTTGGCATACCACACATTTAATAACATACTCTTGTATGTTTGCTTTCATGGTAGTCCAAGAGAAATATGTTTCAATCCCTTTTAGGTTAGACTGAATCCCTCTATGCCTTGCATAAGGAGGACCATGAGATTCATACATTACTTTCTCACGTAGTGAGCTAGCAACACATAGTCTATTTCCATGGAGAAGATAACCATCTTGTAAAGTAAATGGCTCCTCTTTCTTCCCTAATGCAAGGGCTGAAATCACATCTCTAAAATTGGGATCAATAGCATACTCATCTATCATAGAAGATAGATCGTTGTGAGTTGCTATGGAAACCGCATTCACTCTCGGCCGTCTTGAGAGTGCATTGGCTACTTGATTATGCTTGCCAGCAATGTGAGCAATATGAAAATGAAATTGCAAAAGAAAATTTGCCCACCTCATTTTTTTGTCGGAGAGCTTGGTCTGCATCATGAAGTATTTAAGACTTTGGTGATCCGTTCGCAGAATGAAAGGAGTCCCCAAAAAATAGTGCTTCCATGAGTCTAAGGCATGTAGAACTGTGAGGAGTTCCTTTTCATATATGCCTAGAGCTTGCTTAACAGGGTCGAGCCTTTGACTTTCATGGCCTATGGTGTGCCCTTCTTGGAGAAAAACAGCTCCAATGCAATTACCACAAGCATCACATTGGACCTCAAATGGCTTTGATAGATCCGATAGTGTAACCACAGGTTGAGAGATAAGCTTTTCTTTAAGCTTTTTGAAAGCATTTCTCTCCTTGGCAGACCATGTATACCTAACGCTTTTCTTTGTTAGGTCATGTAATGGTCTTGCTATTAGTGAGAACTTTTCTATGAAGCGTCTATAGTATGCACACATACCTATAAAGCTTCTTAGTTCATGAAGATTCCTTGGTTTAGACCATCCTTTTATTACCTCTAACTTTGATGAATCCATTTGGATGCCATCTTGAGATATAATGTGACCTAAATATTGAATCTCTTGCAAGAAAAAATCACTTTTCTTTCAATTAACATAAAGTTTATTCTCTCTTAGAACTTGAAATATTACCTGGAGTTTTTGTTTGTGTTCGTCTATTGAATTAGAGTAGATGACGATGTCATCAAAGAACACTCTAGTAAAGGTTCGGTGAGGCTTGAATAGCTTCTCCATCAAGCGGTTGAATGTGGCTAGTGCATTAATCAAGCCAAAAGGCATGACAATGTATTTGTAAAGACCAAATGTAGTGTGAAATACGGTCTTTACAATGTCTTGATCAAATATCCTTATTTGATGATAGCCACTTTTTAGGTCAATCCTACTGAAGTAGGTGGACCCTTGTAGCTTATCAAATAGTTCTTCTATCCATGGAACGAGAAACCTATTCTTGATAGTGATCGTATTTAGTGCTCTATAGTCGACACACATACGATATGTGTCATATTTCTTTTGCACTAATAGCACAGGAGAACAAAATGGAGATGAGCTAGGCCTAACCATGCCCTTCTCAAATAACTCATGCACTTGCCGCATAATCTCCTCTTGTTGAGATTGAGAAACTCTATAAGGAGGTTTGTTAGGTGGTGAACTTCCTGGAAGAAGTTCAATTGCATGGTCATCATTGCCTCGTTTAGGAGGTAGCTCACAAGGGATGTCGTCAATAAAGACATCTTGAAACCCCTTGAGAAAATTGGATAACTCTAATTCCTTTTGATTGTGTATATTTTATTTCGCTAAAACATTAGGTTCATTTTGAGAGTCTTTAACAAAAATCATGTACATGGAAATAGAGCTCTTTATTGACTTATTGAAAGCTTGTATATGTACAATGGGTATGGTGTTACCCATTTCCTTAGCATATATGTACATATTTTTTTCCCTGAACCTAAAGGAGATTATCCTTTCAAAAAATTTAACATTGGCAGCCATGCAATCAAACCATGGTGCCCCTAGGATTACATCCTCATGCTTGAGAGGAGAGATAAAGAAGTCCGCTTGTCCACATAGCTTTGGACATGGAACCTCAATTTACCAATTAAGGGAGTGACTGAAGCTTCTTGCCCCTTGAAAGCACCATCTGCGGGTAGGACATCTCCCATCTCATAAGCTTGTATGCCTAGCTTGGTGGCCAACTCTGTGGATATGAAATTGTGAGTAGAACCAGGGTCAAAGAGAATAAAAGCATCATGTCCTTTTACCTTTCCCCAAGCATGGCATAGAGGAGATCCTTTGTCGTGATTTTCCTCCTCTTGGATTTCGACCAAGGTAGCTCTAGGAGGCTCATGGTGGGTGTTCTTTTGGGGACAAGTGTGGTACGCATGCCCTTGCTTGCCACACTTGAAACAACGGTTATCCTTGTGATAACGCTCAAACTCTTTAGGAGAGAGTTTATTTTTTCCTTTGTAAACTCCCTTCTCTTTAGCTTTGCTGGAATTTCCCTTAGGAGACTTTTGGACATTGTCCTTCCCCTTAGGCTCATTAGAACCCTTGTTTTCCATAGGCTTAAAATTTCTTTTAGCCCCCGTTTGGAAATTGATTCAAGAAGCCACTATAGTATGGTGTATAAACACCGATATGGTGCGTGGCCTTTGGTAATTGACATACTCTACCATTTCTTCAGTTAAGCCCGCACAAAATTGTTGCTTTTGCTCTCCAAAATCCAATTTCTTGAAGACAGTGGCTTTGAGTTGTAAGTCCCAGAACTTGTCTACATATTTGTGAATGGATTCGTAGGGAGAGGGCTTCAAGCTTCACCATTCAATGAGTACTTTGTCTTTGGCATCGGTGGCCAAAAACTGCTTCATAATAAAATCTCTTAAAGCTTTCCATGTTCGTGGATCTTCACCGTTGGCCCATAGGGTAGACCACCATTGTTTGGTGGACTTTTGAAAATGCATAGTTACATGGCATAGCTTAGAGGACTTCATGAAGCCCTCATCTCCCAACGCCACATCAAACTATTCGATAAAGGCCAAGACTTTGTCCGTAGCACCAAAAGTGTCATCGTAGGCAAGGAAAGAGATTCTCTTCCCTCCCTCTTTGAATTTCTTGAGCTTGGATGACCTCTTCCATGCGGCATAGGATTTCCTATGGCCTCTTCTTTTTGATGGTTCATAGGTTGCACCATCATTTTCTTCAGAAGGTGAAGAATTTGAGGAATATGGAGAAGAGGGTGACCTCTTTCTCACCTTTTTCTTGCCTTGATCTTCTTTGTCTTCACCATCACCTTTCATAAGAGGAAGAGGATGAAGAACATGAAGAAGAGGGTGTCCTCTTTCTCGCCTTTTTCTTCACTTTATTTTTGTCATCCCTCTTTGAAGTATGGTGTGGAGAAGTATGTGATGGTCTTCTCCATTTTGGAGGTGATGGAGAGCATTTAGCCTGCCGTCTTTGTGGAGCCATCTCCATCAAGGTGGCAAAAGACTCACTTATTTCTCATTCCTTTGATGGAGGCTCTTGAGTTCTCCTTTGTGAAGGAGATGCGTCATCAAGGAGAAAATTTTTGAGCCCTTCATAGGGATCCTCCTCTTCTTCCCGAATCGGAGAGAGGCCTCTTTTGGGAGTCTCACAAGGAGGCTTCCTAGGTGCTCTTTCTTCATGGTGGGGATCTTGGCGAATCCCATGAGCACGAAGCTGCCGTTGCACTTCACGTTGGAGGGATGGATTGCCCATGGCTTGTTGAAGCCTAGAAACAAGATAGTTAACAAGCATCGGGGCATCCTTAGAAGCCTACTCATTAGCAAAATTAAAATTATCAACATTAATTTCACTCTCTTTACTATTGTTAGCCATTCTAACAACTTTTAGGTATAAACTTTTTAGGTGTACTTTGGCACTTCAAGCCCTAGTTGCTACTCCTCTTTACCCCTTTAGAAAAAGCGCTCAAGCTACTGTACCCATGGCTCGAATACCATTAATTGCAAGGAATAGAATAGAGGGTCATTCAACACCAAAACAGCACTAGCTCCTGTCAAGCTTCTAATAGCTCAAAAGTGGTTAGGCCGTAGGCAAGCCCCATACGACTCCACTATTAAGACCATAGCTCGACGGTGATGCCCCGTTAACTGTACAAAGGCAGGCGCACTGCAAGGCTGAAAAATCCCTATTCTACTTCCTCACATGCAATTAATAATACCAACCATTTATAGTTAGCTTGAGGACCTCCCTTCTTGAGCAAGAAAAGAGAAACCTTGTGCTCTGATACCAATGTAACATTTAATGGTCTAGTAACTTGTGTGTAGCAGAAAATAGCATGAACATAGTGAGCATTTCATTAGAATAGATTCCTAATGAGAATAACAAGAGTGCTTGGGTGGAGAGAGCAACAAAAAGTATAACATCTAGTTAGATAGCATGAACATAGTGAGCATTTCATTAGAATAGATTCTTAATGAGAATAACAAGAGTGCTTGGGTGGAGAGAGCAACAAAAAGTATAACACCTAGTTAGATAGCATGAGCAATACTTCAAAAGATAGAGAAATTAAGCAATTGAGAACAGTTGAGGACTGGATTTGCATGGAGCCGGTCCCCCCTCCAAAAGGCTATGTATTATGGTTTCTCCCATCAAGAGAGACATTTTACAATACAATTCTTTGTGTTCCTTCAATACTATCTAGTGCAATGAAGATGGGAACTTTAAGTACTAAGAAAAATATTTATCAAATACAACATCAATTCCCTCACAGTCTCAGACCCAAGACCTCACACACCTTTGAAGATGGTAAGAGTTAGCGGGGTATGAGAGTAGATTGAGAGGAAGAGGGAGTAGTCTTACGAGAAAGATGTAGACTTCCTCACATAATCACTCATATTAGCATAGATTAGCTTAGTAATTAGCATGGTAGAGGAGATGAGCATGCATTGAAGCTTGGCTCTTGGTTGGATTTGCATCACAAAGCCAAGAGTTGTTGGTGTAGGCCTCCCTTCTCACAAGCTTGGAGTAGGTGGTAAGCTTTCCATTAAAGCTTGAGAAGGAGAGAGAGAGTCTTTTTGCTCCAAACATAGATTGTGTGAGTGTGTAAGTGAATAATGCCTTTGAAAAATCAGCCCCCTCTCTCTCTCGGTCGACCCCTCTTGCTTTTTCCTGACGCTCACCCCCTATTGGACCTCCCCAGGCTCAGCCAATGGAAATTAAGCAACATAAGTGATAGCCTTCTGACATGTGTTCCCCTTTCTACTTTTGTGAGAGCTTTTGCTAATTAATTAATGCAACTAAACTCTCATTGGACCCCTTTGTCTCTTGGCCAATAGGAATCAGGCAAGCCATTGGGCTGCTAAATGCTCATTGGACCCCTAGGGAGCTTGTTCAATAGTCTTCTGGAGAGCTTAATTCTTATTGGTTCTTTTATTAAGTGCTTTTAAATTAATTAAATTAGATTTACTCTAGTCTAATTCTCATTGGTCCACCTCCAAGGCCATCCAATAGGATTTGAGTACACCTTGTGGGCATCTGCCCTAGAAAGCTGACATGTGTCCCTCTTTCCCCTTGTGTACAGATGAAGCTTGTGAGTGTGTGTAGGTGTTTCTCTCTCATCCCCTACTTCTTGGGCTCGCCCCCTCCTATGTAGGGACTTGTGAAGACTTTTGTACACACACACACAAAGCATCCAAATTTCCTAATCTTTGACCTTTGGACACAACCTTTGAATTTTGGAACCTTAGCATTTTGGAAGTCTGAATGGGTTGAACCTTAGGGTCTTTCAAGCCCATTGTTGCACAGCTCTTTTGCAGATGGCCCCCCCTTTGGATCCCTATTTTCCCTCCTTTGGATCCTACTATGGCCAGTCTGCCAGCTTAACCAATATTCTAGCTTTCTCTCCCCTAACACTTCCCCATATTAAATGATCAGTTTAACATGAGAAAATCATTTAGGAGAATTAGAGATTAGTTATTATGACAGTATCAAAGTTCAACAATTTCAGAGTGCAATCCAAAGTCTGTGAATTTGGCAAAGTTATGGTATTGAAAGAGATGTTAAGCGCCAAACTTAGTACAAAAGATGCTTGCAAAATGAACCAAACTTTCCAGCAAACCTGAGACGTCGAAACAAACCCCAACGTTGTGAAAATGGACAAGCAGATAGGATTGGGACTACACTTCAACTCTCAATCGTCACAATTGCAAATCTCAAACAATACAAGCATAAAGAGAGATCAAAAATGGGATCAAAACCAAATATGGCAGTCAAACCAAATTGGGCCATAAATTGGGAAACTGGATAAACTTAGGAAAAACTTGTCCAAATCTGAAAAGATTTCACCATTGTATTATAACAAGCTATAAGAACATGTACCAAGTTTCCCCCCAAAAGGCTACCAAAACATGGATCGCAATCCATGTACCTTTTTCAGACACAAACACCATATATTCTTCTACTTCTTGAGTCGAGATCTCTTCCAATTGCGATTATGGGCATAGAAAGGGTTGTGGAGTACATGATAAAGATGCATCAACACCCCTCACATTGACTTTCTACAATTGCATGTAGGAAGCAAGCAAGAAAGTTCAAAAGATGCATAAAAGCAGGATCTTGAGCACGGAATGGATGAAATACATAAAGAAGTGGTTTAGGAGATGGGATGCATTACACTTGCTACATGATGCTTCAATTGACTCCCAAGTGAATGAAGCTTTTCTACAACGCCAATGTATTATGGCTTGGCAGAAATCCGGTGGGTCACGCTTCATACATTACACCATCCATATTGCCCCTAGCTACAAGACCATGTTCTTCACTGAAAGAGGAAACCGTACTTACACTTACATGCTTGATCCTATCTCCTTGTTGGTGATATGCACTATCGCAGCCATTCGGCTTAGCTCCCATTCCCTTTGATGCAAGACAAGGCATTGGGGCAATGGACAAGAGTCAAATCAATTATGCACAATGCAAGTTTGAGAGTCTGAGTACCACACACTACTAGAGTGCTCAACTTTTGGTCACATCCAAACTTTCTTCTCTCACATTTTCATCCATGACTTAGACCTACACACTTTCCTCTCCTAACCAAAGTGTGGGCTATCCATTGTGACTCTCATCACCATAATTTTGGAGCATCCAGAGTCACTCATCATCCATACACATACTACATCACTTGTAACTTTGGTCCCATAGGTCATATTTGACCTCTGAGGACGACAATAAAATCTCTTTCTCTCTCTCTCTCTCTCTCTCTCTCTCTCTCTCTCCTGGCTTGCGTCAGCAATTGATTGTTACCAAGAACCTGTCTCTCAGATAGATCTTTAAGGTCTGTCGGGATAGTTTCCTAGGACGTTTAAATTTTCTTCTTCT
Organism: Adiantum capillus-veneris; assembly: GCF_014529385.1. Classification (NCBI taxonomy): domain Eukaryota; kingdom Viridiplantae; phylum Streptophyta; class Polypodiopsida; order Polypodiales; family Pteridaceae; genus Adiantum; species Adiantum capillus-veneris. The sequence goes on from NC_140941.1 coordinate 28,015,856, forward strand.
TCTTCTTCTTCTTCTTCTTCTTCTTCTTCTTCTTCTTCTTATCTCTCTCTCTCTCTCTCTCTCTCTCTCTCTCTCTCTCTCTCTCTCTCTCTCTCTCTCTCTCTCTCTCTCTCTCTCTCTCTCTATTTATGAGTGTGCCTTGAATCTACCAAAGCATGCTACCACCCTCTATTTAGGGGATGTAAAGAGGTGCTCTGAAAATATCCCCCACCTCAGGGAACATGGATTAATCCACCACATAACTAAACTCATACAAGCTGCTTTTTTGCCTCAATAGCTATACATCTCATTCAAAAGATTCCCCACCCATTGCATAGAAGGAACGTGGTCTTCACACTCATATAAATCTGGATTGTCGTTCAAAATACACCAAATATTGAAGATCAATTCTTGGCTCATCAATAACATGTACATACAAAACCAAGGATTGGTATATAGCCATAAAAATGGGATCCCCATGGGGCTTGCTTGCTCCCCCTTTGGTGCAATCTCTACTTACACTCGTTGGAATTTGACTTCATTCTGGAAATCCTTAATTCTCCCAACACAACCCCCACCCTTAAGAAGTTGGGTTCACCCTTTCAATACTTTGATGACATTCTCATTATTGACTCAACGGACCCCCACACTTCATGGACAACCAAACTATCTATCTTGATTGCCTCTCCATTGAGAGCGAGATAAGCACAAATGAAAAATTCATCAATCTTCAATTATCAATTGATAAGAGGCAACTCATTAATCATCTCAAAGAAAGGAGGAAAATCTCCCTTGCTAACCCTTCATATATCTTCAACGATCTAGTAACCGGCCCTCGGATTGGGCTCATAAGGTCATACTTTTACAGTTAAAACCAATCCTCTTTTGCAACACCTGCCCATTAAATGTTGCATGGGACATCTGAGCACTTGTCCAAGCTTTTTGCCATAACGGGTTTGAAAAAGCTAAGCTCTGGAGACTGCTTAGAAACCATTTGCAGGGATATGTAGCTTCCTCCCATACAAGCCTACTAAGTGAGGTCTTGGAACACCTAAAAGCTGGACTAAGGGGTCCTAGTGCCCCCTAAAGAGGTATTAAACACTCCTCCTAGTATGGGTCGAGGAGGGCCTCTCTCTCTCTCTCTCTCTCTCTCTCTCTCTCTCTCTCTCTCTCTCTCTCTCTCTCTCTCTCTCTCTCTCTCTCTCTCTCTCTCTCTCTCTCTCTCTCTCTCTCTCTCTCTCTCTCTCTCTCAACCCAAGGGAAACACCTCTTACATCGGGAGAACTTCGTAGCAAAAACAAAAAACCCATATGGTAGGTGTAATGGAAATGGACTATGAACCTGGACAATAGCGGAATTAAGAGAATTATAGATAACATTTTTGTGAAACTACTTTGAGAGCATAGAGCATGAACTTAGTTGTTGACAGTTGTAACATAATCATAGTACTTAATTAACTTGGCATGAACAATACTTTTGCAAGAGAGAGAGTTTAGAGAAAATGACAAAAGTTGAGGACCGGATTTTTGTGGAGCCGGATGCCCCTCCAGTAGGCATTTGTATCATAGATACTCCCATCAAGAGAAACTTGGTACATTACAATCTTTGTGTTCCTTGTGACCTAGGTGATGCAATGAAGATGTAAGGCTTCATGCATCATGAGCATAACATAAACTTTGAAAAAAGAATTAACAATCCCAAGCCTCAGTCACACGGCCTCAAACACCTTCGAAGGTGGAGAGAGCTAGTGGGGAATGAGGGTAGGGAAGAGGAAGAAGAAACATTCCATAGGAGAAATAAATGGTTCCTCACTTATCATCACTCTTCTTGCTAGCATACATAATGAAGATGGAGAAGATGGAAAGCTTAAGCTTTGAAGCATGGCTCTTGGTTGGATTTGCATTCCATAGCCAAGAGTGTTGGTGTAGGCTGTGTGGAAGAGTATACCCCCAAGCTAGCCCCCTTCTTGCTTTGGTCGACCCCCCCTTGTAGCTCATTCTTGAAGCTCATTGGACCCCTCTAGGCCTAGCCAATCACATGCAAGAGCTATATCAAGCAACAAGCGTAGTCTTGGGACAAGTGTCCCCCTTTCCCCTTTCAGAGAGAGGACTTGATAAATGCAAAAACAATTAATTAAATTAACTAATTCATCATTGGACCCCTTGGGAGGCCAACCAATAGGCTTTAGGCACACCATGAGGGAAACATGAGAAGGATCTTGACAAGTGTCCTATTTTCTTTCTTTGTACCAAGCTTGCCTTGTGTGAGGATGTGTGTGTTCTCTCTGTAGCCCCTTCTTGTAGGGCTCACCCCCTCCTTGTAAGGATCCTTGTTGACTTTGTGGAACACCTTACCCTCAAGCACCTTAGTCATGGAGCACCTTAGCATCTTAGTCATTAAGCCCCTCAAGCACTGAGGCGGTCCGGGGCATGCAACAAGAAGAGCAACCTCTAGAAACCCTTCAAGGCTCTCATGCTGATCAATGGGGCTGGGGCACAACACAACACAAGAAAGACAACAAACCCACAGCCAAAACCCAACTACACAAGGGGCACCACCTAGTTTGAGAGCGAACTAGGATGCAAGAAAGGAGTATTATAGAGCAAACCCACAACCGAGAAAGAGATACACTAGCCCTTACACCAATCCAACACACTCACACACTAGAAACACAAAAAGAGAGAGCAAGGGGGGGGGAGAGATAGAGAGAGAGAGAGAGAGAGAGAGAGAGAGAGAGAGAGAGAGAGATTGGGTACAATCTAGCTTCAACCTTATGATTTGCACAAGAAGGTACCTAGAGCTTGGGGATTCAAATAGCAGCACTTCATATTTGGTTATAGCACTATGCACTAGAATATTGTCTTAGGGTTATGGGAGGCCTCTCACCGTCCATCCTCCTACAATATTAGCCAAAGCAACAGCCGAATCAATGAATCACAAGCACAAGCAACGAGAAAACAGCCTTCAATGAACAAGTTACATTATGAAACTGAGTGAGTTTGCCAAGCCAAATTGGAAGAGAAGCATGAGCCTTTGGAAAACAATTGCACCCAAGCTATCAATTTTATTGATGTTGAAGTAGATACAATAGCAATGGAAGGAGTATAGTCTACTCACACTCACTCACAAACTCAAACTAGCTCAAGCTTGTCTATGCACCAAGGTGATGGTGTATAGAGAGCTGGCTCTCTCTTCTTACAACTAAGATAGAAACTAGAGCGTGCTATGCTCAAAGTAGTATGCAATAGTGTGGAGACAGTTTTAACAAAGCAGAATGGGCTATATTTATAGGTTTTTGAGAGCCTTTATTAGGATTATACCTAATCAATTTTATTGACAAAACAAGAGATTACAAAATATTTTTTATTTTCAAAATGGGAGTGGGTCTTCCTTATCCCTTGAGTCACCTGGATGTGGGCTCAAGCGGAAAAATTTATTCAGAGTGAAAGGAGAGAGAGGTGAGTAACTTGGAGGTGCCTACTTTAGTAGGTAGTAGAGGGTGCAATTTACAAGAAGGGTTAGTCATTAGTATTAGTAATTTGTAGTTAGTAGGATGGATTAAAATTACATGGCATATGCACTCAAGGTGCATTACATGATTTATACAATGATAAAAAGTAAGATAAGGATGAGAATATACACAATTTGATGGAAACCACAAGATGGAAAGGAAATTTTTCACCTATCTCCTCCCGTGAATGAAGCGGTTGTAGAACTCTATCGGTGTAGTTTTTGTGACCATGGGAAAGTTGAATTTTCCATCATCAAACTCCTCCTTTTGCAGAGCTTGAGCTTGATTATTTCTTGACTTTTTCTCTTTTTGTGAAAGGATGAAGAGGTTATAGTAATATGAGTTTGATTCTAGAGAGAGAATTTGGGCTATATGTGTGTAGAGATGAGAATTTTTGAGCTATGGAGTAAGGGAGAGATGGAAATGGTGAAGAAGATGAAAGAAGGCATGAAAGGTGCAGATTTTGTTGAAGGAGGAGGAGGATAAATGTGTGAGTATGTGTGGAAGTAGGAAAGGAGGTGAGAGAAGACTATGGGCTACTTGTGAGAAAAGTGGGCAAACTAGGGTCCACCAAAAAAATCCTATCTTATGGGTGATAGCTTTAGAAATTATCAAAAAAATTTAGAGGATTATTCAGCTCTTGATCCACATTTTGTTTATTAACTACCACTTCAAATTCGAAGTGGAGACGGATATAAAAAATCCCACCAAAAAGCCTATTTTTCTTCACAAAAAAGTCCCCTTTTTGTTGAATTTGCATAAGGCTCCAAAGGTGAGCCACTTCTTGCGTGAGAGCATACCGTATAATTCTTACGGGTTTGAAAATATGCATAATTGTGGATTATGCATAAATATAATATATGGATATGATGAAAAAAATAAGCTATTATATATAAACAATTTATGGAATATAGAATAGTGTGATTATATACAAAATAAATAAATATATGAAATATAGGGAATCAAATAAAGAGGGCCCTCATTTGTTTTTATTGATGTATGTTTATGTACAAAAAGGCAGTGACTGATGGTAGAAGGTATTCTTTTGAGGTTTTTTCTTGGAGTGGATTCACACCAAAAATAAGAGAAGCTTGCATGAAAATATTTCTATATGGAGTAAAGAGTGTGCAAAATGATAAGAAAAATTGTGATAATGGTGAGTCAATGTACATAGTATACATAGACAAATAACACACACCTAGGTAAAAATATTTAAATAAATACCAAAATAATTATGAAAATTCCTTATGTTTAGGCCCAATATACAATGAAATATTTACACACAAATGGGCCGTAATATATTTTATTTTTTTATTTTATTTACTTTTTTGGCTCAACTAACCCAATGACTAACTAGCTGACGGTTTTAAGGAGATATAGGAAAAGCCCCCTAACTCAAACACGCCTATGTACAATGAAAAGGTAGGGATAGCCACATCCCACAGGATTATGGTACATTCATGTACCATCAAAAGGCATCTTTTTCAATGAGAGTGGTTCCAAGCTATTTACGATGTTTTGTGCCTCAAACAAGTCTTCATTTTGTAGTTCTTCTTCACCTTGTCTTGAACTACTGACACAAGCCAAACTACAAGACTCACATGATGATGTAGCTTATTGGAAATGCTCTTGCAGATCCTTTGGGAGAGTGAGACTTAAGTAGGCTTTAATCGGTACCCACTCACCTTTTTAGGATGCTCCTTGCTATCTACATCCATGAGCTGATAGTAACTTGAACTAAAAGATTTTTTGACAACATATGGACCTTGCCATCTAGTGTTGAATTTAGCATCAAACCTATTGTCAAGTCGATTGTCATACCTTAAGAACAAATATCCTTCTTTGATTCCTTTGTCCTTCACCTTCTTATCGAATTTTTCCTTTACTTGTGTAGCCTTTGTTTTGCGGCACTCATAGGTCGCTCCTCTCTTCCATTCTAGCTCTACCAAGGTGAGAAGGCGGTCCATCCATGCTTCCTCTTTGCCATGTGCTAGTCTTCCTTGGAGATGCATGGTTGGAATGTTGAACTCAAATGGTTGCAAATCCTCTTGACCATACACCAAGTGAAATGGTGTGAATTTTATGGCCTCCCTGTATGTGGTTCAATATGCCCACTATGCTCCATCCAAGAATTCATCCCATAGCTTTGTCTTGTTTTCCACCATCTTTCTAATGATGCTTGCAATGATACCATTAGCATTTTCTACTAAACCATTTGATTGTGGATATTAGGGTGTGCTATGACGATGTAAAATGTGAAGCTCTTCACAAACTTCCATGAGTATACCCTTCTTGAACCTTGGACCATTATCAGAAACAATTTCCAAAGGTGTGTCAAATCTACAACAGATGTGAGTGTAGACAAACTTGCTCACCGTTCTCTCATTTACCTTGGCCACACTTTGTGCTTCTACCCACCTAGGCATATAGTCTACTGCCACCAAAATTTTTAGTTTACCATTTTTTGTTCTAGGTAGAGGACCCATAGCATCAATGCCCCACTTTTCAAAGGGTTCATTTGCAAGTACAAATTGACTTGGAACATGTATCAATCTTCTATTCCATTTACCTGATAGTTTTTGAAAACTTTTACACCAATGTTGGACACCCACGGGCAGACTTGGCCAAACATACCCCGCAAGCAAAATCTTCTTCACAGTTAACTCTTGGGCAAAATGACCACCACATGCCTCTTCATGCAAACCTTTTAAAATGGCTGGAATTCCGCGATAGCTGGCACTCTTTTGCACACTTGATCCTTCTCTCTTTGATAGAGGGAGCCTTCTAGGAAGAGATACATGTTTGCCTTCTTCATGAGTCTCCTTTTCTTGAATTTTGTAAAGTCTTGCAAAAACTCGCCGTCCAAAATGTAGCCAATAATGGGAGCTAATGACTCCAATCCTTGGTACCTCGGTTGCTTGATGGCAGCCGCCACCATGATGACCTGCACTTGTTTCTCAACACATGCAATTGCTTGTTGTGAAAGTAAATCAGCATCCTCATTTTGTTTCCTAGAAATATGATATAATTGCACCTCCTCAGATAAATTTAATAGCCTACGGATGGCATAACTTTGGCCCTTAGTCTTTCATTCTTGCATGCCCAAATGCCTAATATTTGCTTCACAATGAGAAGTGCATCTCCCTTTACCATGAGATGTTGTATACCTTGACTAATGCACATCTTCAAACCATGAAGTAGTATGTCATACTCTGCTTCATTGTTGCTAGTTGAACCTGGTAGATTGACCTTCTCTTTCATGACCACTTCTCCACTTGGGTTGAGCAACACTAGCCCTTCCCCTACTTTTACTGTGGCTCGTCGAAAGCTCCATCAAAGAACAAGGTAAAAGCATTAAGAATACTTTTTGGTGGTGGCAATGGTAGGGTCTTTACTTTAGGCACCTTAATCTCCTTCTCATGAACCCTATAATTGAGAATCCCTGCCAATTGTGCACGCACACTATGTTCTACCTTAAAAGAGTATTGGAACTCTTGCAACTCCATAATCCACTTTGAGATCCTAGTACTAAGGTCCATTTAAGATGACACCCAAGGGAACAATTTTTTTGCAGTGAGAATTACAAAATTTTTTGGTAGCAAGTAGGATCTAAACTTTCTCACCACAAACATGAGAGAAAGCACCATGAGTTCTGCTTCTGTGTAGCTTCTCTCCAAAGCATTCATGACCCTACTAGGAAAGTAGATGGGTCGCATTCTGGTACTTTTGGGATCTTGTTGTAGCAAAACAACACCAATTGTTTCTTTCCCAACACTAGAGCTAACAAAGAATGTGTACTCTCAACAAGAAGGCATAAGTGTTCGTAGTTTTGACAGAATGACTTTGATCTTGCAAAAATATTCTTCAAGCTCATCATACCACACAAACTTGACTTGTTATGTCAATTTCTGCAAGGGGTGAAGTAGCTCCAAGGCTAAGTGAATGAAGTGTGACATATACTTAACCTTTTGAATGAATGAGATGACCTCCTTAAGACTCTTGGGTGATGGTAACTCAATAAGAGACTTTTCCTTTGAAGGATCCACTTTGATGCCTTTGTAAGAAACTTTATGACCAAGCAAGATCACTTCATCCTCACCCATGTGGCACTTTTCGGGGTTGAGTTGACCTTCCATGTCGTAGAGTTTCTTCAAACCCTCTTCTACCTTTTGCAGATGTAATGATTTTGAGCTATAAATGCAAAATCATTAATAAATGGACTTTTCAAAGAATGCTTGCAAATGTTCATGAAGCGTTGGAAAGTTGCAGGAGCATTTGTTAGGCCAAATGGCATAACTCTGAAAGCATAACAACCCCAAGGAGTGATGAAGGTTGTTTTCAACTGATCTTCTAATGTGATACCTATTTGAATGTTACCTGGATAGCTATTGTATATAGTATACTTCTCATGACCAGCTACCTCATTTAGTATGTCATCCTAAAATTGGAGGAAAAAGTGATCTCTTTCTATTGCCTCATTTAGTGGACGATAATCCACACACACCCTCCACTTGCCGTTCTTCTTGAGAGTGACAACAATGGGAGGGACCCACTCTAAATTCTCCACTGGATAAATGAAACCTACTGCTAGAAGCTTTCTTACCTCCTTGAGTAAAGCCTGCTCCTTGATGACTCCTAGCCTTTGTATCTTTTGAGCCTTAGGTGTGGCCTCCAGCTTTAGCTTGATCTTGCGTTGATCATCATCTACTCCACGCACGTTAGTGTAGTCTTTAGAAAAAAGCCTAGGAAATTTCCTTTAACACACCTTTGAACTCCTCTCTTTCATCCTTTGTAAGTGTTGTAGACAACATACCTTCCAACATTCCTTCATCTTCCACATTTTGGTTCCCTTGGAAACCTTCCTCCTCCAAAACTTGACAAGAGGTCTTTATGTTGTTTGGATAATACCTCGCCCCCATCACTTCGATGGAAGACTCCTCTTCAGTAATGATGTCGCTACTTTCTTCTACTGAAGTGCTATCTATCCACTCTTCCTCCATCTCACTTTGAGATGATTCTTCATGGAGATCCTCTTGGCGTTGCTCCTTCATGTCAAAGACAACCTTCTTATGACTGTCATTCTTGAAAATTAACTTCGCACTCTCCCAATCCTGCAAAGCTTTCATTTTCATTAGCCATAGTCTTCCTAGGATAAATGGGTAACCATTTCCTTTGGTAGACATAAAATAGAAATCCACTGCCTTCTTAATGCCAAAGGCTTCCACAAAAACATTTTTACAAATCCCTACGCACCTAGCCTTGCTATTGTTTGACATTTTTACTTTGAGTTTAGGTGTCTCATGGATGTGCAGGCCTAGTCTCTGCATGAGTCCCTCTATCATGATGCAAATTTATGCCACCCCATCCACTAGACCTTTCCTAGCTAACCTTCCTTTCATGCAACAGTCTAGCACCGGTGTAATTTCCTCATTCATTTCAGCTTGTGTATTTTTACAACAGGCACACTCTCTTTTACCTTTCTCCTAGTCTAGCTGCCTTTGTTAAATCCCTCCTAGCTTGTGGACATAATGCAAGAAACTGAGGCCATGAAATATCAGCACCCTTACCTCTCATGTCTTCCAGCAAGTTGTATGGAGCCATACCACGTCCAAGAGGAAAGTCTTGGAGGTTGATATGATGTCGAGTCCTCTTGGTTTCCTTGGTCTCCTTCGCCTTCTTTTCTCATCCATGGTCACTTTGTGATGTGACTCCTTCTTTCTCCTTACCTTTTCCAGGGCCACGCTTTGGCTATTCAGCTCTTGAACGGTGATTATTCAGCTCTTGGTCCACATTTTGTCTTCTAACCACCGCTTCAAATTCGGAGTGGAGATGGATATAAAAATTTGCACCAAAAAGCATATTCTTCTTCACAAAAAAGTCTTCAGTGGTCCCATTTTTGTTGAATTTGCATAAGGCTCCAAAGGTGAGCCACTCCTTGCATGAGAGCATGACCTAATAGATTCTTAGGGTTTTGAAAATATGCATGGTTTTGGATTATGCATAAATATAATATATGTTTCTGATGGGGAAAAAGAGGCTAGTATATATAAACAATTTATGGAATCTAGAATAGTGTGAGTTATATATATAAAAAGTAAATATATGAAAATATAGGGAATCAAATGAGGAGGGCCCTCATTTGTTTTTATTTGATGTATATTTATTTACAAGAGGTAAGGAAAAATACCTGTAGAAAATAGAAATTTAGTGAAAGCAATGATTTTTTTGAGGTTTTTCCTTGGAGTGGATTCACACTGTTGGGCGCATTTGTGACACCCCTTTTTTTGTAAATTTGTACATACGGACATGACACCCGATGTCAAAAGTTGGTGTGGGATTTCTTTTTGTGGGGTTTTTAGCTTGATTTAGTAAGCACATGTACATGCACTGCAAGTCGCTAGTCTAATTACAGTTGTCGGGCTACTGTAAGTGCCCGTGAGTGAGTTTTTTGAAGGGAGACTTGTATATAACTAAAACTCATGTAAAAACTAAAAAAATTTCAGTCAAATATCAGAAATTTGTAGGTTTTGGTTCGTTGTGGCTTCTTGATGTTTTTGGATGCAGTTTTTTTCCCTCAACTAGCCTTCTTACGTGTAGTCGTGCCAATTTTGCACATAGAGGTACATAGAATTGATATTTGTGGTCTTCAGAGCTTTTGTTTTATAAAATGCAGAGAATTTTTGAGGCTTGAAAGCATCCCTTTTGGAGTTGTGGTTTGGGAGATACAGTCTATTTCCCACAGCGCACAGGATATGGCATATTGCAGGCAGTTTGGTGTATGGTAGGTTGTGGAAGCTCTCTTGTTTGGAGATGTGTGTACACTTCAAAATTTTGTTTTTGAAGAGTTATTTGGTGAAGGTGAAATCTCTTTCTCTCAAGTGCATCGGTCGGCATGTGCTGTAAATTCATGCCACGGTAAGTGCTTCCTAATTTTCATGGTGGTCTTTTGGGTGGGCGTGTGCAGGTAAATTCCCAAGAGATCACTTGTCTTTGAGTTGTGTTTTTGTTGAGGTTCTTTTGATACCATTTGTGGTGTTGATCTTGTGTCTTCAACGCTCTTGGGAGACATTTCTATAGAGGTGCCCCTTGCTCTTGTTTTCCCAACAGTGTTTTGGTGCCCGCCACCGAGGAGTTGCTTCAAGTGACCTTCAGTTTACAAGTTTGATTGGATTGCTAGCTTGAGTTAACTTCAATTTGGATGGCTCATACATAAAAGTGCATCCATGGTTAATCTTAGTGATGCATTGATTAGGATGAATGATGCGATGAGACAATGGAAGCTAAGCAGGTTAGAAGACTTGGACATGCATTACATGAGGTTTTTCTTTCTCAAGCAAGAGTTAGAGGTGCTTGAGGATATGGTTTTGGATGCAACAAGAGAGAGGTTCTTGTTCATTGGTACTCTTCCAAGATGTCTGGGTATTGAGGTTGCTTGCACAGACTTGTTGGGTGTGAGAAGAATTGTTCATTTCTTGAAGCAAGAACGATGGTTTGAAAACGTAAATCAGTCTTGTGCTTCTTCATGGGTTTCATGTGAGAGCCCCTCTATCACTATTGATGATTGTAGCACTGATGATGAGGTTGATTCAAATGTAGAAGATGACGCTTTGTTTCTTGATGATGTACATTTGAATGAGGAGTTATCTGCAAGTGTTATTGTGAAAGAAAGAACCTTGGAGTGCATGTATAACAACGAGGGCAACGGTATAGCTGATTTGGACGCATGTCTGAATTTGTACATTTAGACATGACGCCTGATGTCAAAAGTGTGTGTGGGATTTCTTTTTGTGGGGTTTTTAACTTGCTTTAGCAAGCACATGTACATGCACTGCAAGTCGCTAGTCTAGTGACAGTTGTCGAGCTATTGTAAGTGCCCGTGAGTGAGTTTTTTGAAGGGAGACTTGTATATAACTACAACTCATGTAAAAACTAAAAAAAATTCAGTCAAATATCATAAATTTGTAGGTTTTGGTTCGTTGTGGCTTCTTGATGTTTTTGGATGCAGTTTTTTCCCCTTGACTAGCCATCCTACGTGTAGTCGGCGGGCCATGGCAGCTTGTTGTTCGTGCCAATTTTGCACATAGAGGTACATAGAATTGAAATTTGTGATCTTCAGAGCTTTTGTTTTAGAAAATGCAGAGAATTTTTTTAGTCTTGAAAGCATCCCTTTTGGAGTTGTGGTTTGGGAGATACAGTCTATTTCCCACAGCGCACAGGATATGGCATCTTGCAGGCAGTTTGGTGTATGGTAGGTTGTGGAAGCTCTCTTGTTTGGAGATGTGTATACACTTCAAAATTGTGTTTTTGAAGAGTTATTTGGTGAAGGTGAAAGCTCTTTCTCTCAAGTGCATTGGTTGGCGTGTGCTGTAAATCCATGCCAGGGTAAGTGCTTCCTAATTTTCATGGTGGTCTTTTGGGTAGGCGTGTGCTGGTAAATTCCCAAGAGATCACTTGTCTTTGAGTTGTGGTTTTGTTGAGGTTCTTTTGATACCGTTTGTGGTGCTGATCTTGTGTCTTCAACGCTCTTGGGAGACATTGCTATAGAGGTGCCCCTTCCTCTTGTTTTCCCAACTACACCAAAAATAAGAGAAGCTTGCATGAAGATATTTCTATATGGAATAAAGAGTATGCAAAATGGTAAGAAAAATTGTAGTAATGGCGAGTCAATGTACATAGCATACGTAAGCAAATAACATACACCTAGGTAGAAATATTTAAATAAATTCCAAAATAATTATAAAAATTTCTTATATTTAGCCCTATATACAATGAAATATTTACACACAAATGGGCCATAATACATTTTATTTTATTTATTTTATTTACTTTTTTGGCTCAACTAATCCAATAAGCTAGCCGAGAGTTTTAAGGAGATATGGGAAAAGTCCCCTAACTCACACACGCCTATGTACAATGAAAAGGTAGGGATAGCCATAGTGCTTGAGTGATTTTGATAGGGTGAGGTAGCTCACTATGGCAATTTTAGATAGCCAAAAACCGATTATTAGCACCTTAGTCAACAAGCAAGACAAGCACCTCAAGCTTGGGCCGGGTTCCCACCTCAAGCACAACCCTAGCTTACCTAAGGTCATTGAAGGACTTTTAGCACTAACCTTTGGAGGTCTTTAATGAAGCTAACCCTAAGGTCTTTTAAGCTCCATTGGCTAGCCTTGCTCTTTGACACACCATCTCTCATTTGGACCCATTTACCATTTGCCCTGTGTTGAGATAGATCTGTAAGCACATGTCTATATTCTAACCCTTGTTCCCGTTTATTCTTCCACATTAAATGATCAGTTTAATATGAAAAATTCATTTGGGCTGGTTAGATATTAGATTTTATGACATTACCTCTCTCTTGAAATCATAGTCGTCGTAGCATTGTGTATGAGCCAATGGTTGGGCAACTTGAGTTGATAAGCCATCTCATTGATTGGCTTCAAGATTTGAAATGGACTTTTGATGGCCCATAGGATTTTTGTCCGTCGTTTGCCTCAATCAAGCCTTGGGAAACTTAAGTAAGACCAATTCATTTTCTTTAAACGTTAAGGCCCTTCTGTGCTTGTCGAACGATAGATTTTTTTCTTTGTTGAGAGATGGATATAGCCTCCTTAATCTTTTGGAAAGATTCTTGTAGGTCACGGCTATACTCATCAACAACGAAGATCTTCCCATGTACTTTAAGTAGCAAGGGACTTTTAGGTCTTCCCTCAATGATTTCAAAAGGTGCTTTTCCCATAGAACTATGTATAGTATTAGTCTACGAATTCTCTACATGTCATGCCAAGGGCATACCCAAGGGCGGTCATGGACCGGGGCCAAGAGGCCGACTACCAGTGTGGACTGAGGATTCAAAGGCTAAGGGGCTATATATGGGAGCTTGGGTGATGAATCCAGGCAAGGCAATCCCTGGGCATTATACTGGTATTAGAGCATGGTCTATTTTGGGAAGAAGGCGTGGAGCCATTGATTCATTGCATGCTCATCCAAGGGAGGGCGTGCAAGGACGCTTGGAGTGAGGAAGGTGAAGCCAAAGTTAAATCGCATGTGCAAGGCATCTAAGCCGTGTAGGGAGCAATTCCTCGACCTCCACCAAATCAGGTGGAGTTGGGTCGTTGGGGTGCCATCACCTATGCTAGGGCCATCACCCTTTGAGAAACACATGCTCGTGGTGTATACCTGTCTCAGCCTGCTCATCGGCAGCAAAATGCCATCGCTGTTTTCCTTCCTCACGTTCACATATACGCGCCCAAGGCCAAGGGCCTTAAGGCACTTAAAGAAATTTAAGGGAGGGTACTCATAGTCGCCCCCCCCCCCCCCAATCTTGGCAGTCACCTTACGAGGTCGTACAACATCATCGACGACACCCCAAGCTTTGCACAAATCTTGACAATCTTCGCCACAGTAAATTATGCAAAAAAATATAAATCTCCAATTTTTCAACAAACCTTGGATATTTTTCAAGCAACGATACTTTCTTGTAGACGATGGTTTTTGCACGGTTTGGTTTCTCAGCAATCATACAATTTCAGATTGCGGTTACGGGTCTAATTAGCACGGCTAATTATCGACGTTGGCGATGCATTCTACGATTACGAACTTTCTTTGGAATCAAGGTATTCTTCTTCTTTTTTCTAGCATTGCACAGTCACCATGGATTCAGATATCAACATGACTTTTGACTTTGAATGCAATATGCCCAATCCTCTTAATGATGGCTCGCGGCCAGGTACTCTCACGGAGGGTGCCCGCTGTGAAGCTACGGGAGGAGATGATGCTTATGAATTGCTCAATATCCAAGAATTTTGAGCAGTTCAAGCACGCATGTCAGTGATGGAAAAAAATTTTGCATCCCTAAATGAAAATGTCAATAAATTATCCACTTTAGTGATACAATTTATGCAACAGCATGCCAAGGGTCCTGTTTGACACACATATGCATGAGCACGTGGCCAATCAGGGGCAAGGCCCTTCTAGTCATGGACAAGGTCCATCTCCGGATTCTCTGCACTCTCTCACTGCAAAGGAGGTGGACGATTTGTTGAAAAATACAAAGCCACCAACTTTTAAGGGAGAGGATGGAGATCGCAATAAGGATGCAGTGAATATCTTTCTCAGCAAGTGGGATGGAATTCACACCTTATGGCGTACTCCGAATGTAGTTAAAGCACTACAGACAAGTCTGACTTTGGAAGTTAAGGCCTATAAATGGTGGATGTCTCTCAAGGAGAAGAATATCATATAGCAGAGTTGTATAGCCTTTGAGGCTATGTTTAGAAAAGAGTTTCTACCCACAAATGAGGCAAATAGAAATTGGACGGCTTGGGACACGTGTTCCTTGCGCCAACATCCATCATTTCTTGAATATATCTCTCACTATTGGGATGTTATCCTCAAGTTGGAAGGGTTAGACACCTTTCAACAACTATGTGGGTTTATCCGTGGTCTGCTGACGCCAGAGCTTAAGAAGCACGTCAAGACTCAGGACCCTAAAACACTTGAGAAAGCCATAGTGAAAGCTCACATTCATGATGATCTAGATGAAAAGAAATCACATAGTACTCACGTGCCTGTGAATACACATGGTAGTACATGCACACAGCATGGGCACAATAAAAGGAAAATTATAGTAGCCGATTTTGAAGCAGCTAAAACCCCCAAGGGGGGCCTCTCTCTTTTGAGTAATTTGAGAAGGCTAAAAAAGAGAAGTTTATGCTTTCAATGCTTGGGAAGCGGCCATGGCAAAAAGGATTGTCCCAAAGGGAAATCTGCTGTTCATGGCAAGGAGAAAGCAATGCACACGGTGCATCTACTGCCTCTTGAATCTTCCTCACGTTTCTCCAAGGTGGAGGTAACACACACCGAGGTGGTGCATGAATGTTGTATCACAGCTTCCATGTGGCACCATACCTTTGGTCCACATGAGTTAGTGTGGATCTCTTCAAGGGCACAAGGTGCGTATCTTGGTAGATGATGGTGCTACTCACAATTTTATTAAGTAAGGATTAGTGAAAAGACTCAAATTGCCCCAGACTTCGAGTTCCCACCACTACAAGGTAGCAATGATGAACAGTTATGATGCCGAAGTATGGGATACTCAAGTCAGAGTTGTACCATTGGCAATTAAAGTCTATTCCACGTCCTTGGATTTCCAGGTTATGAATATGGAGCGGACAGATGTGATACTTGGTAGAGAATGGTTGCATAGCCTAGGACCATCACTGAAGCGTAGCTACGAGCACAATAGTCTGATGTTTGAATCCCACGGCGCACATGTGTTGTTTTTAGGAGAGAAGGAGGTACCTTCCTCACCATTGATATGTGTAGCAAAGCTTATGAAGCTCACTTCTGATAATGAAATAGAAGAAGTTTTCTTATCTTACTCATTGTGTCATTTTCTTTCAATGTTGAATCCATTAAACATTCCTCAACTCCACATGCTTCTCTCATCTCTTTGAGCAATGGCTACTTCTCAACAAGCAAAGGTTGCTAATCATTTAAAAAAATTATTAATGGAATTTCACGATGTTTTTCCTAATGATTTTCCATTAGGATTATCGTCGACACAATCTGTGCAACATGGCATAGACGTGGTTGTAGGCAGTAAACCAGTCAGTAAACCACCCTACAGAATGAGTCGATGAGGAGGTGGAACATCAATTTTTTGATTATATTACTCATGCTTGTATTTTTTCGAAGATAGACTTGCGGTCGGGCTATCACCAAGTACGTATTTGACTTGTTGATATACCCAAAATTGTCATTTTTGGAGGGTTGTGTTTAAATGATTGGGTACACAACTCAACCTCAGTACAACAGATCATCTAGAAACGGATGGTCAAACTGAATGAGTTAACCAAGTGCTAGAGGATATGCTACGAGCATACTTTAGCAAGAAACAAACAAACTAGGAAGAGTATCTACCTCTTCTTGAGTTTGCTTATAATAGTGCTAAACATGCCACGACTGGATTTAGTCCTTTCATGCTCATGTATGGTTTTCAACCTAGGTCACCCGTTACGGTGGGGTTGGCAACCAAAAAACTCCAACAGGTTAAGTATTTTCTCCAAGACCGTATGGATATGCTGAAACTCGCTTGTCAAAATGCCTGGCAAGCGCAGGATTGGTATAAGAAGTACGCTCATGAGAAACATCGACAAGTTACCTTTGAGGAAGGGGAAGAGGTGTTTTAATGTGTGCTAGAGCATTCAAAAAGTCTGAAGACTGGGCCACACCTAAATTATTGCCATAATATTGTGGGCCTTTCAAGATACTCAAGCAAGTTGGTGATTGTGCTTACAAACTCTCGTTATCGACACACTTTGATGTACATTCGATATTTCATGTAAGCCGTTTACGTAAGCGATTACATGGAAACGACAATGTCATTGACCAATAGAATCTAGTTGATTTCGTTGAACCTCCTTCCCCACCGCATGAACCTGAGCAAATTCTCGACTATCATGATCTACGTACGCATCATCATGTACGTTGTCAAGCTTTAATCAAGTGGAAAGATCGACCTGAAGAAGGCGCCACTTGGGAAAACATAAGTGATTTTAAGAAGAAGTTTCCCACTTTTGCTTTCAAGGACAAAAACACTTCTCCAAGGGGGGAGTAATGTCATGCCCAGGGGGGTCACGGACCCGGGCCAAGAGGCGGGTTGCCAGTGTGGACTAAGGATTCAGAGGCTAAGGGGGTATATATGGGAGGTTGGGTGGTGAATATGGGCAAGGAAATCCCTGGGCATTATACTACAAGAGGTAAGTACTTTTTCCATTGTGAGCGTTGGTCTACTTGGTAACATAAGTATTTAGTAGATCGAGTATCGTAAGATTGGCTATCTCACTTTGGCCATCTGTTTGTGGATGATAGGCCGAAGAGAAATTCAATTTTGTACCTAGATTTTCAAAGAGAGCTTTCCAGAAATTACTGGTCATTCTAGGATCTCTATCTGACACGATGGATGTTGGCAATCCATGGTGTTTGAAAATCTGTGATATGAAGAGAGTTTCCATTTGGTGTGTCTTAATAGTCTTTTTGACAGGAATAAAGTGTGCTTGCTTGCTAAACCTATTGACTATTGTCCATATTCTCGTATTCCCATGGATAGACTTGGGTAATCCAAAGATAAAATCCATGGATATATTCTCCCATGGTGAATTTGAGATAGGCAATGGTTGGAGTAATTCCTGGTTGCTTACCTCTATCATACTTGGTCTTTTGGCATACCACACATTTTGAAACATACTCTTGTAGGTCCACTTTCATGGTAGGCAGATAGAAATACATCTCTACTCCTCGGAGAGAAGGTTGAATGCCTCTATGCCCCACATAGGGAGGAGCATGGGATTCATATATGACTTTTCACGAAGGGAGTGGGTAACACATAGCCTATTTCCATGGAGAAGATAACCATCCTACAAGGTGAATGGTTCCTCTTTCTTCCCCAAAGCAAAGGCTGACATTTTGTCTTTAAAGTCAGGATCAATAGCATACTCATCTATCATAGAAGATAGATCATTGCGAGTAGCTATAGACACCACATTGACTTTTGGTCGTCATAAAAGTGGATCGGCCACTTGATTGTGCTTACTAGCAATGTGAGCAGTATGAAATAAAATTGTGAAAGAAAATTTTCCCACCTCATTTGTTTGTCAAAAAGCTTGGTTTGCGTCATGAAGTACTTTAGACTTTGGTGGTATGTTCATAAAATAAATGGAGTCCCCAATAAATAGTGCCTCCATGTGTCTTGGAGATGTTGCTTGTGTCTTTCCAAGGACTTGGAGTAGATGATGATATCGTCAAAGAACACTCCATTGAATTTGCGGTAGGCTCTAAGGATTTTCTCCATTAGACAATTGAACGTGGCTGGTGCATTAGTCAAGCGAAAAGGCGTGACTACATATTCATAAAGACCAAACATTGTACAAAACGTTGTCTTTAGGATATCTTCATCCACTATCCTTATTTGATGATAGCCACTTTTAGGATCAATCCTTTTAAAGTAGGTAGAGCCTTGTAGCTTATCAAACAGATCTTCTACCCGAGGCACGGGAAATCTGTTTTTGATAGTGATATGGTATAATGCTTGATAGTCCACACACATATGGTACGTACCATCTTTCTTTTGCACTAAAAGGACTGGAGAACAAAAGGGAGAGGAGCTAGGCCTCACCATCCCTTTGTCTACGAGCTTGGGAAACTCAATAAGGAGGCTTGTTAGGCAATGAACTTCCTTGGTCTCACGTGCGTTGAATATGAACCGCTGATGAATTTCTTCTAGAGTGACTTCAAATTATATATATATATATATATATATATATATATATATATATATATATATATTTCTAGTTGCTAGAATCATGTGAGGCAGGTTGTAGGCCTGGCCTCTATTGCATCATATTCAGAGTGTTGCATCGCTACCATCCCCAACTAGTGGCCACTGGTGCCCTTGGACCTAGTGCCCAGTGCATACCCTAGCACCCTTCGTAGGAGCTCAATTTAATGGTCATCATCCCCTCCTTTTGGAGGTAAGTCCATAGGGATATCATCGATGAACATATCTTGAAATCCTTTTAGAAAACTAGACAATTCTAACTCTTCTTGATTCCTACCTTTTACATTTGATGAAACATTAGGACCTTTTAGGAACTCTTTGACAAAAATCATGTACGTAGAAACTGATCTCTTCATCGATTTATCAAAAGCGGGAGGATTTACAAGTGGTATAGTACGACCAGGCTCACTAGCATCTATATAGTACAAGTGGTATAGTACGACCAAGCTCACTAGCATCTATATACATGCTCTTTCCCCTATAGGTGAAGTAAATTCTCCTTTCACGGAACTTCATGTTGGCAGCCATGTGGTTGAACCATGGTGCCCCTAAGATAGCATCCTCATGTTGGCGAGGAGAGATTAAAAAGTCTTCTTTGTCGACATAGCTTTGGAGTCTCAACTTCCCAATCAAGGGAGTAACGGAGGCTTGTTGTCCCTTGAAAGCGGTGTTGGCCATTACAATATCTCCCATCTCGAAAGCTTGAATGCCCAACTTGGTGGCCAACTTCATTGATATGAAGTTGTGAGTAGAGTCACGGTCAAACAAGATGAAGGCATCATACTCCCTTACCTTTCCCCAAGCATAGGAGAGAGGTGATCCTTTGCAATGAGCATCCTCTTTTGGAGCTTCGATGTTGGAAGCTCTAGGAGTCTCATTGCAGGCATTTCTCTTGGGGAAAGAACGATAGCCATGTCCTTGCTCCCCACACTAAAACATTTATGGTCCTTGCAAAAAGCTTCAAGCTCTTCAGGAGAGAGTTTGTTTTCACCTTTGTAAGCTCCCTTCTCCTTGGACTGATTGTTGTTGTTGTTGGAATTGCCTTGGGAAGAACTTTGGGCCTTGGTTTTCCCCTTTGCATCACTCTTGTCTTTGTTTTCCATAGGCTTGACATTCCGTCTAGCCCCTTGTTGGAAATTGATGCGCGAAGCAACCATGGTGTGGTGGATTACTTTGATGATAGAACCAGGCCGTTGAAAGTTGACGTACTTGGTCATCTCTTTAGGTAATCCCACACAGAATTGTTTCTTTTGCTCGAGGAAGTTGATCTTTTCAAAGACAGTAGCCTTGAGATGTAAATCCCAAACCTTGTCTACATATTTGTGGATAGATTCATGAGCGAGAAGCTTCAAAGTGTGCCATTCCAGTAAGCACGTTGTCCATTGCATCGCTTGCAAGGAATTGCTTCATCATGGAAACTCGTGGAGTTTTCCATGTCTTTGGGGATTTGTCGTTGCCACGAAGGCTAACCCACCATTGATGAACCAATTTTTGGAAGTGCATAGCTACATGGTGTACCTTGGAGGACTCTGTGAAGCCCTCCTCTCCAAAGGCCACATCAAATTGCTAGATGAAGGCAAATACTTTATCGGTAGCACCAAAGATGCCTTCATAGCTGAGAAAAGAGATACTCTTTCCTCCCTCTTTGAACTTCTTGAGCTTTTGTGATCTTCGCCATGCAGGGTAAGATTTGCAATGTCCTCCCCTCTTGTTGGCTTTCATCGAAAGAGGAGGAAGGTGAAGAAGAAGGAGAAGAGGGTGACTTATTTCTTGCCCTTTTCTTCCTTTGTTTCCTCTCTTCCCTTTTGGAGTGATGAGGAGAAGGACTATGGACCATTTCCTCTTGGGAGGAGTTGGCGACTGTCTAGACCGTTGTCTTCGTGGAGTCACATCTTCAGAGTAACTTAGGGATTCATTACTTTCTTGTTATTTGGATTCCTCCTCTCATAAGAGAGAGAGTCTTCTTTTGGGGGTCTCATCAAGAGGCCTCCTAAGCTCTCTCTCCTCTTGTAGAGGAAACAAAATCCCATAAGCATGAAGTTGCTAAATAACTTTGGCTTGCAAAGTAGGATTGCCCATAGCTTGCTGCAACCTGGTAAACAAGATAATTGACAAACATGGGGACATCATCATTAGCACCTTCATGTGCAAAATCAAAGTTTTCAATGTTCATTCTACTCTCTTTGTTATTGTCAGCCATGCTAATTATACTTATGTATAGAATAATTTGTGTGTTTACTTAGTGTATTCTTTGGCAATTCAAAACCTTAGTTTCTACTCCTCTTAGCCTTTGAAAATTGGCACTTAAGTATCTGCACACACGGCTCGAATTGGTTAATTATAGAGAGTACTGGAGTGGGTCTAATATTGCAGAGTTGTCGAGGGATAGCTCCTTTGAGACTTCTTATGGCTCAATAATGGTAAAGCCATAGGCAAGTCTAAAAAGACTCCATTATTAAGACCAAAGCTCCCAAGATTTGCACCATATCCCACATAGTGGGCTCAACAAAACCGATAATAGAACCCGGTCCCACTTACCATAATATAATTAACAAAATCAACCATTAATAGGCTACTTAAGGACCTCTCTTCTTAAGCAAGAAAAGAGACATCAAATGCTCTGATACCAATGTAATGGAAATGGACTATGAACCTTGAGAATAGCGGAGTTAAGAGAATTATAGAGAACATTTTTGTGAGACTACTTTGAGATCATAGAGAGTGAACTTAATTGACAGTAGCAACATAATCATAGTACTTAATTAATTTGGCATGAACAATACTTTTCGAGAGAGAGAGTTTAGAGAACATGACCGCATTTGAGGATTTGATTTTTGTGGAGCTAGTCCCCCTCCAATAGGCATTTGTATTATAGATTATCCCATCAACAGAGACTTGGTACAATACAATCTTTGTGTTCCTTGTGACCTAGGTGACGCAATGAAGATGGAAAGCTTCATGCATCATGAGCATAGCATAAACTTTGCAAAAAGCATTAACTATCCCAAGCCTCAGTCCCAAGGCATCAAACACCTTTGAAGGTGGAGAGAGCTAGCATGGAATGAGGGTAGGGAAGAGGAAGAAGAAACATTCCATAGGAGAAAGAAATAGTTCCTCACTTATCATCACTCTTCTTGCTAGCATACATGATAGCATAGTAATGAAGATGGAGAAGATGGAAAGCTTAAGCATTGAAGCATGGCTCTTGGTTGGATTTGCATTCCACAGCCAAGAGTGTTGGTGTATGCTCTCAACTTCTCTACTAGTTTGGAGAAGGAGATGGAGCTCTTGCACTTTGCACGTCACACAATCAGAGGTGTGTGTGTGTGTGTGTAAGAGAGTACACCCCTAAGCTAGCCCCCTTCTTGCTTTGGTCACCCCCCCCCCCCCCCCCCCCCCTTGTAGCTCATGCTTGAAGCTCATTGGACCCCTCTAGGCCTAGCCAATCACATGCAAGAGGTATAGCAAGCAACAAGGGTAGTCTTGCGACAAGTGTCCCCCTTTCCCATTTGAGAGAGAGGACTTGATAAATACAAAAACAATTAATTAAATTAACTAGTTTATCATTGGACCCCTTGGGAGGCCAACCAATAGGCTTTAGGCACACCATGAGGGCAACAGGAGCTTGACAAGTGTCCTCTTTGCTTTCTTTATACCAAGCTTGGCTTGTGTGAGGATGTGTGTGTTCTCTCTCTAGCCCCTTCTTGTAGGGCTCGCCCCCTCCTTGTAGGGATCTTTGTTGACTTTGTGGAACACCTTACCAAGCACCTTAGTCATGGAGCACCTTGGCACCTTAGTCATGGAGCACCTTAGCACCGTAGTCATTAAGCACCTCAAGCACCTTAGTCAGCAAGCATGACAAGCACCTCAAGCTTGGGTCGGGTTTCCACCTCAAGCACAACCCTAGCTTACCTAAGGTCAAAGGACTTTTAACACCAACCTTTGGAGGTCTTTAATGAAGCTAACCCTAAGGTCTTTTAAGGTCCATTGGCTAGCCTTGCTCTTTGACAGACCATCTCTCATTTGGACCCCTTTACCATTGGCCCCGTGTTGAGATAGATCTGTAAGCACATGTCTATATTCTAACTCTTGTTCCCGTTTATTCTCCACATTAAATGATCAGTTTAATATGAGAAAATCGTTTGGTTTGGTTAGATATTAGATTTTATGACAGAAGGCCTCCCACATATAGACATAAGCTATATATGACACCTTCCCAAAAAAAAAAAAAAGGGGAGAGGGAAATGTGAGTTCCTTTACTACTCCACATACACACTCACTTTAATGATACCCATAATTGAACACTACCCTTCCACAAGGGAAAACAAATACCCCACTCCTCCCATCCTACACTTTCTCTTGGAGGGAAACAAAAGGTGAGAGCACATATATAAGGTGACCTTTTCCCAAGACATCTGCACCTAGCGAGAAGAACATTACCACTTGCTGCAAAGACATCACACCCCACACTTAATGCCCAAATGCCCTCTTCTAATCATGTTTTGTGAGTCTATTTTTTTCCTGCTTTGTGCATTAGATGGACATTTATAACACGTAGGTTCATCTCATGACACTTGCCTTTCACCTAATGGACTAACAATCTCTTTTTTTTTGTGGGTGATGGTGGCAGGTAACAGGATACTTTTTTGTCTAATACACATGCATGGTACCCATGGACCCCCCATGTAGCAAGATTGTGTATTGAAGACCCTCCTTTTTCCTCACTATCATGGCATCTATTGTTCTCAAAATGCTTGGATTAATTTCAAATGGGTGGTTGCAAATATTGGTTGTCTTGTTCCATGGTTCAATATGGATTTTAAAAGATAAAAGTTTTTGAATACCTACTCTCTCTAGTGGTATATTGGAGTCCCTAGTTGCTAGGAACCTCTTTCGATTCCCTGTAAGCTCTACACAATTTTACTTTAAGAGTTGTTATTTCCATGGCATGTATGCAATGTGGTATATGTTAAAGTATACATAACCTTTTTTTGGTTAGATCCTATACTCTACATGGTTGGGTTGGTACCCTTACCCCCCTTTTTTCCCCCAAAATTTCTTTTTGGGTTACCCTCTCTCTCTCTCTCTCTCTCTCTCTCTCTCTCTCTCTCTCTCTCTCTCTCTCTCTCTCTCTCTCTCTCTTTTCACTAAGGACTCATCCCTGACTCTCAAACCTGAGGCATAGTTCCCCCACACAAAACTGAGGATGGAGCACAAATATGTCCACATACACCTGGACTAGGTAATGAATAAGAGACAGTTGGCTTAGTTGTCAAGAATAGTACACCTGAAAGAAAGGGGTGAGGCTCATTGTACACGAAACCCCCCCCCCCCCCGCCCCCCAAAAAAAAAAAAAGATAATTGCCTTGAAGGCTCACCTGCCTTGATGTCATGGCGTGCAGTGCCCTGAAGGATCACCTACCTCACTCATGGACCCCAGCCCCTTGCCTACCCTAAGACCTTATCACATGGTACACAATGTTTTTTATGCCCTAAATCACTCACATAAGCTATGGCACAAAGAGTGCTATATCGCACCATGAAGGCTCATAGTCTCGCACTACCCTGCATTTTGAGCCCTAGCATGGGTGTGGCATGAGTTGGACATAGACTCTAATTGCACCACAGATACACATAGACCCTCATCACATGGTGGGTTCATGACATCCACCCAACTCTGGTTCCTGGTGCCGACCTGCATCACGCTCAAAGTTCGAGCCTCCTACACGATTAGGAGGATGAGACCTACCTGCTACAAATGCTCGGCCCCCAAGACTTCTTTATTTCAAAAGAAAGCCAGATGGCTCACCTGCACACCAGGGCACCATCTGTGATAAGACATGAGGCATACCCTACTTTGGCATGGGACCATCAGGCCCTCATCCCCGAAATCACTCGTGCTCGGGATGCTGGTGATGGGCATGCAGTGTCATCAGTAGCAAACACAGAACATAAGGGCATGAGGCATGGTCCGACTCAAACTCTAGCCACATTGTGAGCTTGCACAAGTCATTTCTAACTTTGAACGTGCACCTACAGCACATTCAGACCCCCTACATGCCCAGGAGTGTTGTGCTCAACTGCAAAAAATATTCAATCCTTGCGCTTCAGATTTGGCATGTTGAGTGGTGCTTGAATAGCTCACCTACAACAAAGAAACTTCATGTGTTGAGAGGCAAGGTCTACCCTCCTTGGGCACGGACTATGCATGCCCTCATCCCTGACAACAAGGATCTTCTGGGTGATGATTTTCATAAAAATTAATATCTAACCAACCCAAATGATTTTCTCATATTAAATTGGTCACTTAATGTAGGAGAATACACGGGAACAAGGGTTAAGATATAGATATGTGCTTATAGATCTATCTCAACACGGGGCCAATGGTAAAGGGGCCCAAATGAGAGACGGTCTATCAAAGAGCAAGGCTAACCAATGGAGCATAAGACCTTAGGGTTAGTTTCATTGAAGACCTCCAATAATGTGTGTAAAATTCCTTTGACCTTAGGTAAGCTAGGGCTGAGCTTGAGGCGGAAACCCGACCCAGCTCGAGGTGCTTGTCCTGCTTGTCATGCTTGATGACTAAGGTTCTTGAGGTGCTAGATGATTGAGGTGCTTGAGATGCTTGAGGTTCTTAATGATTGAGATGCTTGAGGTTCTTGACATGCTTGAGATGCTAGGGTTGCACTTGAGGTGAGAACCCAGCCCAAGCTTAAAGTGCTTAAGAGCCAAGCTTGTGGTGGGAACTGGGCCTATGCATGAGGGGCTTGAGGTGTCAAAAAGTCAAATATTCAATCCCTACAAGGAGGGGGCGATCCCTACATGAGGGGGGATGAGAGAGAACACCCACACACTCACACAAGGCATGCTTGGTACAAAGAAAGCAAAAGGGACACTTGTCAAGTTCCTCCTCATGTAGCCCTTATGGTGTGCCTGAAGCCTATTGGTTGGCCACCCAAGGGGTCCAATGATAATTTAGGGGATTTAATTAATTTATTTTGCATTTATTAAGTCCTCTCTCTCAAAGGGGAAAGGGGGACACTTGTCCTAAGGCTACCCTTGCTGCTTGTAATGCCTCCTTCTTATGATTGGCTAGGCCTGGAGGGGTCCAATGAGCTTCAAGCATGAGCTACAAGGGGGGGACCCAAGAAAGCTAGGGGGTTGCTTAGGGGGTATACTCACCCACACACACTCACAAACACTCTCATTGTGTGCTAGGCAAGGTGCAAGAGCTCCATCTCCTTCTCCAAGATCCTTGAGAAGTTGAGAGCCTACACCAACACTCTTGGCTATGGAATGCAAATCCAACCAAGAGCTATGCTTCAATGCTTAAGCTTTCCATCTTCTCCGTCTTCATTACTATGCTATTATGTATGCTAAGCAAGAAGAG
Source organism: Adiantum capillus-veneris (assembly GCF_014529385.1). NCBI lineage: Eukaryota > Viridiplantae > Streptophyta > Polypodiopsida > Polypodiales > Pteridaceae > Adiantum > Adiantum capillus-veneris. The sequence goes on from NC_140941.1 coordinate 28,042,076, forward strand.
TGATGATAAGTGAGGAATTATTTCTTTCTCCTATGGAATACTTCTTCTTCCTCTTCCCTACCCTCATTCCCTGCTAGCTCTCTCCACCTTCGAAGGTGTTTGAGGTCTTGGGACTGAGGCTTGGGATAGTTAATGCTTTCTACAAAGTGCATGTTATGCTTATTGCAAGAAGGCTAATGGTTTATTGCAAGTAGATTAGTTACTTAATGCAAGTAGATTAATTGTATTGCAAGGTAGATTAATTGTTGCTTTAGGCACAAGTTGATGCATAAAAGTATACATCTTCATGCACTCAAATGATTTAGGGAACACAAAGACTAATGATGTTCACAAGTTCTTGATTGTTTTCAAGCTAAGATTGATTGTTGATATTATGCAAAAGCTTGGTGTATGAAGCTTCCATCTCCATACTGTCAAAGAGGTCTCAAGGAACACAAAGATTGTATTGTACCAAGTCTCTCTTAATGAGAGAATCTATAATACAAATGCCTTTTGGAGGGGGGACCGACTCCACATAAATCCGGTCCTCAACTATTGTCATATTCTCTAAAATATCTCTCTCTCTCTCTCTTGCAAAAGTATTGCTTGTGCCTAGTTAATTAAGTGTTCTGATTGAGTTGCTACTACCAATTAAGTTCACTCTATGCTCTCAAAGTTGCTCACTCTAATTCTCTTAATTCCACTATTCTGTAAGTTCATAGGCCATTTCCATTACATTGGTATAAGAGCATTTGGTTTCTCTTTTCTTGCTTAAGAAGAGAGGTCCTTAAGTAGCTTATAAATGGTTGATGTTGTTAATTATATTAGGGTAAGTGGAACTGGGATTTATTATCGGTTTTGTTGAGCCCACTATGTGGGGGATGTTGCACACCTCGGGAGCTTTGGACTTAATAATGGAGTCTTTTTAGACTTGCCTACGGCTTTATCATTATTGAGCCATAAGAAGTCCGAAAGGAGCTAGCCCTCAGCAACTCTGCTATGTTAGACCTACTCCTCTACTCTCTATAATTAACTACTTCGAGCCGTGGGTGTAGATACTTAAGAGCCGGTTTTCAAAGGCTAAGAGGAGTGGAAACTAAGATTTTGAATTGCCAAAGAATACACTAAGTACATACATAAATTTTGTTAACATGGCTGACAATAATCAAGAGAGTAGAATAAACATTGATAACTTTGATTTTGCACATGAAGGTGCTAATGATGATGCTCCCATGTTTATCAATTGTCTTGTTTCTAAGCTGCAACAAGTTATGGGAAACCCAACCCTACAAGGTGAAGTTTTCCAACAACTTCATAGCTATGGGATTCTCCCAACTCCCCCAAAAGAGAGAGCACGTGAGAAGTCTCTTCGAGAGATTTCCAAGAGAGGGCTCTCTACGGTGAGAGTAGAGGAGAACCCATACGAAGCGCTTAAACGTTTACTAGTAGGCTTACCTCCATCCAAGAAGAGAGGTGAAGTCTCTACTATAGAGCCTTCACGAAGGGAAGGAGAAAGAAGTGAGTCTCCCAATACTTCCGAAGATGTGGCTCGAAGAAGATGACAGCCTCAACGATCTCCAACGCCCCCCAAGAGGGAAAGATTTCCGCAAAGTCCTCCTCCTCGTTATCACAAAAAGGAAGAGAAGTACCAAAAGAAGGAAAAGGAGAGAAAGAGGTCACACTCTTCTCCATCTTCATCACCTTCCTCACGGCTCTTCTCTCAAAATGCCCAAAAGGAAAGGCCATCGCAAGTCCTATCCGGTATGGAGAAGGTCCAAGAAGCTGAAGAAGTTCAAGGAGGGAGGAAAGGACACCACTTTCCTTACCTATGATGGCACCTTTGGTGCTATGGACAAGATCTTGGCCTTCATCCAACAGTTTGATGTGGCCTTTGGTGAAGAGGACTTCATGGAGTCCTCTAAACTACGTCAGGTATCTATGCATTTCTAGAGCTCCGCTCGTCAATGGTGCGCTAGCCTACGAGCCCAAAGAAAAGCTCCAAGGACATGGAAGGCTTTAAGAGCCTCCATCATGAAACAATTTTTGGCAAGCAACACTAAAGACAATGTCCTCATAGAATGGCAAATCTTGAAACTCTCTCCCCACGAGTCTATCCAGAAGTATGTAGACAAGTTTTGGGATTTACATCTCAAGGCTACTGTCTTTCAAAAGATAGACTTTGCTGAGAAAAAGCAACGATTCTGTGCGGGTCTTTCTGAAGAGATGGCCGAGTATATTAACTCACAAAGGCCTAATACCATATCGGCAGTCATACACCATACTATGGTCGCCTCTCAAATGAATTTCCAACAAGGGGTTCAGAGAAACTCTAAGCCCATGGAAGTGAAGGATCAAAATGAGCCTAGAGGGAGTAATAATGCTCAAACTTCCTCCAAAGGAAACTCTAGCAACACCGATAACAAAGAGAAGGAGAAAGGAGTCTGCAAAGGTAAGAATAGACTCTCTCCAATAGATCTAGAGTGTTATCATAAGGATAACAAATGCTACAAGTGTGGATAGCAAGGTCATGTCTATCGTGCTTGTCCCCAAAGAAATGCACGCAACGAGCCACCTTGAGTTTCTATGCTGGAAACTCCCAAAGAGGATGCTCATAGCAAAAGGCTTTTTTTTCCCTATGCTAGGAGATATGTACATACATGTTTATGAGTCGAGTAGCATCCTATCCCTTGTAAATATGCATTCTTTTCACAAGTTAATGAAAATCTATATTTTCATATACATGATTTTTGTTAGAAAGTCTGTAAATGAATTTAATGTTTTTTCAACCAGTAACAATAAAAAAAGACGGGAATCAAGAGGAATTATAATTTTCTCTACATTCCTAAATGGATTCCAAAGTGTTTTTATTGATGATACCCCCATGAGCTATCTCGACAATGAGGGGACAATGACCATGCAATGGAACTTTTACCACGAAGCTCACTACCTAATAAGCCTCCTTATTGAGCTTTATAAGCTCCACAAGAGGAGTTCAAAAGGCAATAGCATGAACTGGTAAGTTTCAAGAGAGATTAGGCTTTCTTCTAACCAAAAGAAAAGTGAATTTTTCAAGAGATTCAATAATTAGGTCACATTATCTCTAAAGGTGGTATTTGTATGGATCCACAAAAGGTAGAGGTAATAAAAAGATGGCCTAATACAAGGAGTCTACATGAGTTGTGAAGCTCTAAAGGTATGAGTGCATACTAGGGATGCTTCATAGGAAAAATTCATGCTTATAGCAGGTCCAATACATGACTTAACAAAAAAAACAACGTTAAGTATACATGGACTGCAAAGAGAGAAAAATACTTTTGAAAAGTTCAAAGAGAAACTTATCTCTCAACTTATGCTTACACTACGGGATCTCTCAAAGCTATTTGAGGTCCAATGTAATGCCTAGATGATTTCCTTCGAGCAAAACTTTGCTTCAAGAAGGGAATACCATAGAATACAAGATTCAAAGACTCAAATCCAATGAGCGAATGTTGGACATATACAAAAGGAACTACGAGCTGTTTTACATGCCGTTGACACATGGAATACCTCTTGCGGACTCCATCCATGATACAAACCAGGCTCCCCGACAATCAAATGAGGTGGGAAAATTTCTTTTTGCAATTTAAATTTTACATTGCTCACATTGTTGGCAAGCACAATCATGTAGCCGATGCACTTTTCCGATGGCCAAGTGTAGATAGGGTATCAATAGCAACTTACAATGAGCTATGTTTTATGATAGTTAAATATGCTTCTAACCCAAGCTTCAGGGATGTGATAATAGCCTTTACAAATGGAAGACAAAGAATCACTCACATAAGAGGATGGTTATCTTCCATACCTCAATAGGCTATATCTTCCTCACTTCCCATGCTCCTCCCATATGCGGGGCAAAGAGGAATTCGAATTTACTCTGCCAGGAGTAAAATCATACTTGTATTGGCTTACCAAGAAACGAGAACATACAAGAGTATGTTTCAAAATGTATGGTATACCGAAAGATGAAGTATGATATAAGGACCATGCCTTGCCAACATCTAATTGTGTCGGATAGAAATCCTACCATGACCACTAATTTCTGATAGAGTCTCTATCAGAACTAGAGTAACCCTCTTATGTCGGCCTACTATTCCAACAGATGGCCAAAAGGAAAATCACAAAACTAATGATCCTTGATCTACTAAAAGGTTGTGATTCAAAGTAGATCAATGCTCAAAATGGGAGAAGTACTTACCCTAACAACAGTATGTCTCTAATAACATGAACATACTTCTAAGGGGGAAGTACCTTTTGAGGCTAAAGACCAAAATTTCCTTGTAGCTTAAGGTACCTCGGAAGATCTTCATTGCAAAGGAGTATAGCCGAGATCAAAACGAATCTTTTTAGAAGATTAAACATGCTATATCCATCTATTATCTAGGCAAAAGAGGCTCCTGCCATTAGGCACAAAAGAGCCTTATCCTTTAAAGAAAAAGAAAAAAAAATTGGGTCTTACTAAACTTCCCCAAGGCTCATCTAAGGCAAATTACACACAAGAATCCTACGAGCCATTAAAGGTATTATGCTAGGTCAGCACAAAGATACTATGGCCCCTTCTAAATTTTCAAGCCCATCCATCAGATGGCTTATCAATTAAAGTTGTCCAACTACTGGCTCATATATATCATTTTCATGAGAGCCTATTCGAGCCTTATTAAGGAGAGCCACCAATAGAGGCTATAAATGAAGACCCACCAGCGATTAAGGATGAAGCAAATGAGCTCCAACCCAAGTTCATCCTTCGACAGGAACACAAGGTATTAAGAAATGGTAAGATTACTGTCAATTTCTTATTTAAGTTAAGAATTATCCTTTCAAAGATGCTAATTGCATGCAAAGAACATAGCTTAATGATAATATGAACCTTGTTAATGATGCTTACAATGACACAGAGGAGTAAGCAAATGTAAAAGAAATGCAATTTAAATGATCAATGTTTTTGTCTTATAGGACTCTCTTTTTATGTTTTGTGCACAAATTTTAAGAAGTATGCATACTTAGGATCATGTTTGGAGTGACTACGTCTCCCAAACACCAAGTAGAACTTGTCACTCTACTTTGGAAGTATGATATGGACAAAAAAGAGCAGACATGCTTGCGGCAGACAATGTCTCTCAAGCACCAAGTGGATTAGTCATCCACTCTGGAATGATGTCGTAGGGTAAAAATGGATCCTCTACCCGCTAAGACCAATGGACTAATGGGTGAGACTTTACCATCTCTACCTCATAGTCGAGGACGACTATGATTTCAAGAGAGAGGTAATGTCATAAAAATTAATATCTAACCAACCCAAATGATTTTCTCATATTAAACTGATCACTTAATGTGGGAGAATACACGGGAACAAGGGTTAAGATATAGACATGTGCTTATAGATCTATCTCAACACGGGGCCAAAGGTAAAGGGACCCAAATGAGAGATGGTCTATCAAAGAGCAAGGCTAACCAATGGAGCATAAGACCTTAGGGTTAGCTTCATTGAAGACCTCCAATAATGTGTGTAAAAGTCCTTTGACCTTAGGTAAGCTAGGGCTGAGCTTGAGGCGGGAACCCGCCCCAGCTCGAGGTGCTTGTCATGCTTGATGACTAAGGTGCTTGAGGTGCTTGATGATTGAGGTGCTTGAGATGCTTGAGGTGCTTAATGATTGAGATGCTTGAGGCTCTTGACATGCTTGAGATGCTAGGGTTGCACTTGAGGTGAGAACCCAGCCCAAGCTTAAAGTGATTAAGAGCCAAGCTTGTGGTGGGAACTGGGCCTATGCATGAGGGACTTGAGGTGTCAAAAAGTCAAATATTCAATCCCTACAAGGAGGGGGCGAGCCCTACATGAGGGGGGATGCGAGAGAACACCCACACACTCACACAAGGCATGCTTGGTACAAAGAAAGCAAAAGGGACACTTGTCAAGTTCCTCCTCATGTTGCCCTCATGGTGTGCCTGAAGCCTATTGGTTGGCCACCCAAGGGGTCCAATGATAATTTAGGGGATTTAATTAATTGATTTTGCATTTATCAAGTCCTCTCTCTCAAAGGGGAAAGGGGGACACTTGTCCTAAGGCTACCCTTGCTGCTTGTAATGCCTCCTTCTTATGATTGGCTAGGCCTGGAGGGGTCCAATGAGCTTCAAGCATGAGCTACAAGGGGGGGTCGACCCAAGAAAGCTAGGGGGTTGCTTAGGGGGTATACTCACCCACACACACTCACAAACACTCTCATTGTGTGCTAGGCAAGGTGCAAGAGCTCCATCTCCTTCTCCAAGCTCCTTCAGAAGTTGAGAGCCTACACCAACACTCTTGGCTATGGAATGCAAATCCAACCAAGAGCTATTCTTCAATGCTTAAGCTTTCCATCTTCTCCATATTCATTACTATGCTATTATGTATGCTAAGCAAGAAGAGTGATGATAAGTGAGGAATTATTTCTTTCTCCTATGGAATACTTCTTCTTCCTCTTCGCTACCCTCATTCCTTGCTAGCTCTCTCCACCTTCGAAGGTATTTGAGGTCTTGGGACTGAGGCTTGGGATAGTTAATTCTTTCTACAAAGTGCATGTTATGCTTATTGCAAGAAGGCTAATGGTTTATTGCAAGTAGATTAGTTACTTAATGCAAGTAGATTAATTGTATTGCAAGGTAGATTAATTGTTGCTTTAGGCACAAGTTGATGCATAAAAGTATACATCTTCATGCACTCAAATGATTTAGGGAACACAAAGACTAATGATGTTCACAAGTTCTTGATTGTTTTCAAGCTAAGATTGATTGTTGATATTATGCAAAAGCTTGGTGTATGAAGCCTCCATCTCGATACTGTCAAAGAGGTCTCAAGGAACACAAAGATTGTATTGTACCAAGTCTCTCTTAATGAGAGAATCTATAATACAAATGCCTTTTGGAGGGGGGACCGACTCCACATAAATCCAGTCCTCAACTGTTGTCATATTCTCTAAACTCTCTCTCTCTCTCTCTCTCTCTCTCTCTCTCTCTCTCTCTCTCTCTCTCTCTCTCTCTCTCTCTCTCTCTCTCTCTCTCTCTCTCTCTCTCTCTCTCTCGCAAAAGTATTGCTCATGCCTAGTTAATTAAGTGTTATGATTGAGTTGCTACTACCAATTAAGTTCACCCTCTATGCTCTCAAAGTTGCTCACTCTAATTCTCTTAATTCCGCTATTCTCTAAGTTCATAGGACATTTCCATTACATGATGGTCATATATGACCTGCAACCTCACTAGCAAGGCTTACACACAAGCGGCATGATGATGAGCCATGCATTCTCACTAGGGCCACATACAGGCACATGCCTGCAACCTCAGACAGTTTCATTACGGTGCTAAACTGGGGCATGATTTTCCTCAGGCCTACTATTGTGTATCTATTTGATTTTTGGGTTTTTGGTGCTGGGGTAGGCACTATCTATAACTTAATCTGACTTTCATAACATGCAAAGGCTTATGACCCTCATTATTACACTCTGCATCAATTGATTTGCCTAATATGTGGACCCATGATATCTATTGTCTACACAGGATACCTAGTAGCAGTATATGTACTCCCTCCCTTTGGACAGAAAACCTTAAACCTCCTTTACCCTTGTATATGTATACTCCACATAGGAATCTGCAATCTTCTTGCTTATAGACACTTGCCTGCTCTTGACCTTCTCTTGTTCTTTAGTTTGATCTTCCAACCTGTATCATGCTTGTTCTCATAGCTTGAGCCTTGTACACACCCGGGAGTTGGTGCTAAGACGATATAACTCAATGCTTGATGCAAAGTTTGGAGGACATTTTTTTTGTTAACCCTTTGCTAGATTTATGTAATGTCAGGGCCTTTTTTGAACCCTTCTTCTTTGGATTGAATATTTTCACCACTCACTTTGGAGTGATTATCTCTTTACATGGTCGTTTGACGCTCCTTTGAAGGTGAAAATGTGTAATGCATGTATTGTTTTTACCTCTCATAAGGAGATGATATACACATTGTTGTTGAATAAACACACAAACAATAAATAATCTCCAAGAGATTGAGTTTTGATTAATTCAGGGCTAAGTATTATGTGTGAGATAGAATTAGGAAATCAGAGAGACAGTGAGACAAGAGAAACTCAGACAAAAACATCAGAGATTGTATATCAAGAAAATCCCCAGTACAAGTTCCTAAACAAGACTCAATACAATCCCAACTCCCAAAGTTCCCCATTCCCAAATATAAAGTTGCGCTCTGAATTCAGTTAGAACTGCCTAATTCTTGGCATACACTAACAATATCCAATCAGGCTTACAATATCCGACTAGCTACTACAATCAGACAATACATCCGATATTCGACTACATATCCGACTTTGTATTTACCCTTCAACACACATGTCCATGTAAGCAATTCCATTCACATATGGACATGACATGGGGACAAGTCCTAACCACTAATATTAGAGCTTTTGTTTCGCTAGATTTAGCTCAATTATGTGGCATTGGGCTCTTACATATAGCATCTACTCCACCCAACTTGGGTCAAGCATGTGAGGAGCTTTGTCTCATCTTGGACACACTCATACATACCAATTGCATCAAACTCCCATCATGCCTTGCACTTGGTGATGCATGTGAAGCCCTGAAAGGCTATTGTTTCAATTTCCTCCCCCGAAAAAAACAACATCGGTTGTACCCTCACCTGCACAAGGAAACGGAACAAATCAAGCATACCTTCTTCATCTCTTGCTTGGATAAGGCACCAAATAACATGGAACTTATATGTAGAATTCTCATTGTTAATGAGGCTAACAAGAGATTACAGGGTAAGGATTTTACAATGTACGCTCAAACCATCAAGGATACACTAGCTCAAATCGGGATTATCCTTGCTCCCATTGTAAATTTGAACAATAATGATCTCTCCTTCTTAACCGCCTCATATAAAAGACATAACAACTCATTTCGGTGGATAACATGTGGCTCTACATGCTGCTATACGGATATTTTCCTCCTAATGGCATGCTTCTTAAAAACATGCATATCACATCTCAAACAAAGGGCAAAAAACTTAAAGCAAAAAGCCATACTATGCCATCCTCCAAGTCCAATCATGGTGGATTGTGGACTCGATTTATGAATGTGCCTTGAATCTACCAAAGCATGCTACCACCCTCTATTCGGGGAAGTGAAGAGGTGCTACAAAAATACCTCCCACCTCGAGGAACATGGACTAATCCACCACATAACTAAACTCATACAAGCTGCTTTTTTGACTCAACAACCATACATCTCATTCAAAAAATTCCCCACCCAGTGCACGGAAGGAACATGGTCTTCACACTGATATAAATCGGGATTATCGTTCACGATACACAAAATATTGAAGATCAATTCTTGGCTCATCAATAACATGTACATACAAAACCAAGGATTGGTATATTTCTAGAGAAATGGGATTCCCATGGGGCTTGCTTGGTCCCCCCTTTGGTGCAATCTCTACTTACACTCGTTGGAATTTGACTTCATTGCAAGAATCCTTAATTCTCCCAACCTAGCTCCCACCCTTTAGAAGTTGGGTTCACCCTTTCGGTACTTCGATGACATTCTCGTTATTGACTCTACGGACCCCCTATACTTCATGGACAACCAAACTATCTTCTTGAATGCCTCTCCTTTGAGAGCGAGATAAGCACAAATAAAAAATTCCTCAATCTTCAATTATCGATTGATAAGGGACAACTCATTAAGCATCTCAATAGAAAGGAGGAAAACCTCCCTTGCCAACCCATGAAATATCTTCAACGATGTAGTAACCGGCCCTTGCATTGGGCTCATAAGGTCATACTTTCACAGCTAAAACCAATCCTCTTTTGCAACACCTACATTAAATGTTGCATGGGACATCCGAGCACTTGTCCAAGATTTTTTCCATAGCAGGTTTGAAAAGGCTAAGCTTTGGAGGATGGTTAGAAACCATTTGCAGGGATATGCAGCTTCCTCCCATACAAGCCTACTAAGTGAGGTCTTAGAACACCTAAAAGTTGGAGGCCACTAGGAGTCTAACCTCTTAGGGGGCCTAGTTCCCCCTAAAGAGGGAATTAAACACTCCTCCTATTGTGGGTGGAGGAGTCTCTCTCTCTCTCTCTCTCTCTCTCTCTCTCTCTCTCTCTCTCTCTCTCTCTCTCTCTCTCTCTCTCTCTCGACCATAACTTGCTCTCTAGTAGACAACAGTTCACTCTTTTGACCATAACTTGCTCATCCGAACTCCGATTTAGGTGATCTATAGCCTCAATCGAAGAGCACGAAGCCCTCTACGCATTGATGTAAAGACAGAATTTTTTTGTGTAATGGAAGGCTTTACTGTAACAGCATCTCAGAACTGAAAAAACTGTCAAAACTTTGCGTTTTTGATGCCGACTTGAAGGCAATGTCAGACAAAACTCGCAAGGGTGGAAAAGCCACACTCGCCATGGAGAATGATGCAAAATCTCCAAGGAATTTGGATGCTAATCCAACCACATCGTCTACAAAAACGGAAGCAATGATCATGGCTTACTTGATCTCGTTACAAGAAACCGTCAACAAGCAAGGTGAAGAGTTGCGCGCACTTGCAATGGAGAATGGTACTTTAAGAGTTCTTGTTGTGGAGAATGAGCACCTCAAGAAGGTTCTTGAAATGCAAACAACACGCTTGATGCATCTTGAGAATGAAGTTCAAGAATGTAAACGCTCTCTTGTTGACATGAATGTAGTGAAAGAGCGCTTGAACAAAGTTGAGAGTGATCATGTATTGAAAGAGGAAACGATAGATACAATACGACATGATGTATGTGAGATGAGAAATGCATCCAAATCATGGGCTGATATATGTAAGGATAATGTGGTTTCTACATCTCCTATCACGCAAGCCGTTGTCCAAGCGAAGAATGTAGAGAATGTGGACACTCAAGAATTGCAAGAACGACAAAAACGCTCAAAGAACATCGTCATTTGTGGAATCAAGGAGGAAAGCATGGAAACACCCCAATCTCTTGCGGTTGCTATTGAAGAGTTTTTTGCTACACACTTTGGCATGTCAGGAATCATGGCTTATGGTGCACATCGAGTTGGAAAACAAGGAGTCCCTCGCTCGGGAGAAAGACCTATTGTATGTACCATGGTTGATGAGGTAAAGAGAAAGATCATCCTTGACAATGGTTGGATCTACCTCAAAGGAACGGGTTGTAATGTATATGAGGATCGCACTCTTATGCAACAAAATGTACGTCGCAAAGCATACGAGGAAAGAAGCAAGAAGGTTAAGGTATCATCTCAAGAAGAAAAGACACTTGAGGAGGATGCAAGTCCACCCAACAAATAGGGACACATGATCTATGAGACCAACTCACGCTTGCGAATAAGCTTTTGGAATTGTAACGGGTATCCATGGAATGCGGGAATTGGCATTGATGAGCTTACCAATGACTCCGATGTGATACTTCTTGTCGAAACATGGGAGCATGATGCGCAACGAATTCTTGGATTTGACAAATACGATGTGCATTCTTTGATGTGGGCCAAAAATGCAAAGCAACGAAGAGGCCAAGGAGGCGTAGCATGTATGACCAAAAAGGGTTTGAAAGATGTTTCCATTGTCAAAGAAGATAAGTATAAACGCTACTTATGGCTGAAAATCAGCCCACCAAATGGTCAAGTCATGTTTGTGGCCAACTGCTACATTCCTCACTATGACTCCAACTTTTATGCTTGCTTGAATATGGATAGAGATCAGCCCTTTGTTGAACTAGAGGAAGACATTGCTCATTACAAGGATCAAGGTGAAGTCATTGTTTTTGGAGACATGAATGCTCGCACAAATATGTTACAACACGACACACAACAAGTCGACATGCCGCATGTCTCAAGAAGAGTGGATGACTCATACATGTATAATCGAAGTTCTAAGGATGCAAAAGAAGTGGATCACTATGGAAAGTCACTTCTACATATGTGCAATAGTACCGGAATGCTCATTGCAAATGGTGTATCTCTATGGCAAGGCACCAATGACTTTACATGTAGAAAGCACAATGGTGCTAGCGTGATTGACTATATGTTGTTCTCAGAAGCCACTCTAGAATGCATACAAAGCTTTACACTTGGTGAATGGAATCTGGAATCGGATCATAGGATGTTATGTATTGACCTCAAGTGTGGTAAACGGCCCGAGCATGTAGCCTCCAATCATGATGTGAATCATTTGTACCTACGTCTAGACTTCAAACGAGCACTTATATATGTTGATATGGTGGACCAAATGTTAAGCATGATAGAGCATCAAGGGAGCCCAACATTAGAATGCAAGTGGAAAGTTTTCAAAGAAGTAATTTTCTCTTGTGCGAAGGAATGCTTTTCGGCGAAACACATGTCTTGCAAAAGGTCTAAGAAGGGTAGCACCAAGAAGAAATGGTTTGACATGGAATGTAGTCAAGCCCGAAAACACTTGCTAAGATTGGATGCAATCAAAGACAAGGAAGTTTACTTGGAATGTTCACACACATACAAAGCACTTATTCAAAAGAAGAGGAGAAGGTGGGAAGTCGAAAAACAACTTCTTTTAGCACAAGAGAAAGCACATGCATGTGGCAAGTTTTGGCAAAATCTAAAAGGCAAGCGCGTTGAGAGCTTTGGTGACTTGACTCTTGAGGATATGTATATGCATTGTAAGAACCTCTATGAGCAACCCAATGTTGATAAGATGGAGGGTTGTAGCTCCCTTCCATTTATGTCTCCCTTCTTTACCATTGAAGATGTATGCCGCGCGCTTGAGAAACTTGCTACTCGCAAGGCAGGTGACCTTCAAGGTGTCAAGGCTGAAATGATTAAATGGACAAGCAAGAAAACACGATATTGGATATGCGATATGTTTAACCTTGCACTTCAGTATGGCATGCCTCATGATTGGAGTGCAAATTGGATCAAACCTTTGCACAAAGGAGGAGATGTAAACAATGTGAACAACTATCGCACTATAATGGTTGGTTCTTTGATGGCAAAGTTATTTGGATGTATCATGGAGATGAAGATAAGTGAATGGGCTGAAAAGAATGGCAAACGTGCGCTTGGCCAAGCAGGTTTTCGAAAGCATCATAGCACTATTGATCACCTTGTCACTCTTCGAGTTCTTATGGAAGCGTCTCGATTGAAAGGAAAAAAGTTGTATTGTTGCTTTGTGGATTTCAAGAAAGCTTTTGACATGGTACCGCGAGGAAATCTTTGGAGACGTATGCAAAGCCTTCAAGTGCCGAGAGAATTTATGCATGCAGTCTTTCGCATCTACCAAAAAGTGATATGTCGATTACGTATGGGAGATGGAATTTCAGAATTTTTTGCAAGCACTATTGGTGTCAAACAAAGATGCCCACTTTCCCCAACCCTCTTTGGGCTACTCATTGATGAATTGGAATACATGGTTCTTGATTTTATGCAGCAAGAAGGCATAGAAGAGTTTAAGATTGGAAATGCGGTGATCATGCTTTTGCTTTATGCCGATGATGTAGTGCTCTTGGCACATACCTTAGAAGATGCACAAAAGCTTATGAGTGTCTTGGAATGCTTTTGCCTACATAGCGGGCTGATCGTGAATGGATCCAAAACCAAGGTTATGCTTGTAAAGACCCTCAATGACGAAAATCCATGCATTGTATACAACAATGAGAAACTTGAAGTGGTAGATCACTTCAAGTACCTTGGCCTTGAGGTTCCATCCAATCATAAATGGAAGGATTGTGCAATGCGTCGCTTGGAAGCCGGAAAGAGGGCTTATTATGCATTTGAGAACATGTGCAATGCAGGAGAGATCAAGTGTTGGGCTCTCAAAAAGTACCTCTTTGACACATTGGTGACACCGGTGCTTCTTTATGGAGTGGAGGTGTGGGGTGGAAGCATCGGGAAGTCTACTTGGAAAGAGTTTGAGAATGTCCAAAAGCGTTTTCTCACCAACTTTCTCCAAGTCAAGACACAAACACCCTACATGCTCTTACTTCTTGAGTCCGGATCGCTTCCCATTGAGGTCTTGGGCATGGAAAGGGTTGTGGAGTACATGCGTAAGACACAACGTAGCCCTTTGCATCGACTTCCTAGAATCGCATATGAAGCAAGTCAAAAGGTTCAAAAGACATGCAAGAGCAAAATACTAAGTTCGGGGTGGATGCTTGATATCAAGAAATGGTTTGGAAGATGGGATGCATGTCACTTGGTCAAGGATGCGTCGATCGACTCCCAAGTTAATGAGGCCTTCTTACAACGCCAATGTATCATGGCTTGGGAGAAATCCGGAGGTTCTCGCTTCAGCCATTACACCACACACGTTGCCCCAAACTACAAATCTCTCTTCTTCTCGGAACGAGGTAACCGAACCCATTCCTACATCCTTGAGCCCATCCCATTGAGTGCGATCCGCACCATTGCCTCCATTCGTCTTAGCTCCCATTCTCTACGCTGCGAGACAGGACGTTGGGGCACTGGCGAGGAGTGTCATCGACTTTGCACCTTATGCCCTCGTCAAGTGCGAGAGAGTGAGTACCACACACTACTTGAGTGCTCAGCTTTTGACCACATTAGGTCCTCTTTTCCCCATATATTCAGCCATGAGCTCTCCCTACATACCTTCCTCTCCCAACCACGATGTGGACTCTCTATTGCGACGCTCATTTCAGCCATTTTTGAGCATCGAGAGTCACTTATGAACTCCACTCACACCACGTGACATGTTCATTTGGTCCCATAGGTCATATTTGACCTCCCAGGACGATAATAGAACTATCTATCTATCTACTCTCTCTCTCTCTCTCTCTCTCTCTCTCTCTCTCTCTCTCTCGTCCCCCTTAACCCAAGGGAAATACCTCTTACATCGAGAGGACTTCTTAGCAAAAAAAAAATCCCCCTTATGGAAGGCCTCCCACATATACGCAGAAGGTATATATGACACCTTCCAAAAAACAAAAAAAGGGGAGAGGGAAACATGAGTGCCTTGACTACTCCACATACACACTCACTTTAATGATACCCATAACTGACCACTACCCTTCCACATGGGAAAAGAAATACCCCACTCCTCCCATCCGACTCTCTCTCTTGGAGGGAAACAAAAGGTGAGAGCACATATATAAGGTGACCTTTTCCCAAGACATCTGCACCTAGGGAGAAGAACATTAGCGCTTACTGCAAAGACATCACACCTCACACTCAATCCCCAAATGGCCTCTTCTAATCAGGTTTTGTGACTCTCTTTTCTTCTTGCTTTGTGCAATAGATGGACATCCATAACGCCTAGGAGCATCTCATGACACCTGCCTTACAATATCTTGTTTTTGGGGTGATCATGGCAGATAACAGGATACTCCTTTGTCTAATACACATGCATGGCAACCATGGACTCTCCATGTAGCAAGATTGTGTCTTGAAAACCCTTCTTTTTCCTCACTATCATGGCATCTATTGTACTCAAAATGCTTGGATTGAGTTCAAATGGGTGGTTGCAAATATTGGTTGTCTTGTTCCATGGTTCAATGTGGCTTTTAAAAGATAAAATTTTTTGAATACCTACTCTCTCTCTCTCTCTCTCTCTCTCTCTCTCTCTCTCTCTATCTCAATGTTTCCCCATTGTCCTGCCATCATACACAGGATGTTCTCTCCATCCCCACTGAATATTTCTCCCAAGCTCCCTACACATCCCTCACTTGTCTTTGCACCGCTTTTCCTCTCTTTTAAGATGGATACTAGCATGGTTGCACACAGGGTCACTGAAAGGTTGAGGGGAGACTGAATATCGGATCCTCCTCCCATCCAACCTTTTATAAGAGGGCCCATGGCCCTTTTCCCTAAATAGATCCCCTGTCCACACCTTCATTCCGGCCCTTGCAAGGTCTAGGTCCATGACCCCCCTAGGTCGGGCCGTGCCCTCTAGCCCTTGGCCTGACACTAATTCCCCCTTGGAGAATAGTTCTTGTCCGCAAAAACAAGTGTGATGATACATTAATGTTTTCTACAGTGGTATCCTTCATGGATACAACTGTTTTTGTGATTGGAACACAGTTCAGTAGGAGGTTCAATGAAATCAAGAATAACATCTTGATTTTCCACATTGTTGTCCATTTGCAACCTTCGTGTTTTACCGGTTCCTATCCAATCATAGTGTGTAGACTCCATTTAGAACACACATAAGCATGCTAAACGAGTTATCACAACAAAGATGTACCTGAAAGAGTACCTCTTTTCACTTTCCATGAAAGTAACTTGCTGACATAACTCATCAGCCAAGTTTAAGTCCTTGACTTGTTCTCAATTTTCATTAATAAACAATCTCACCATAACTAGTGTTCAAGGTTGAGAACCTGGCATAAACATGAAGGGACTAAACTGAGTCACAAACATGCTTTACCTTATTGTAAGCAACACCAACTAGAACGATACATTCTTGCTAATTGGATTGCTTGGTGCTAACGTACGCACTTTGCATATCTTTCAGTACAAGAGTACACTTGTAACTTGTAATCTGCCTATCCTCTTTGGATTCTGACAGTATTGAGATGTGGTTTTCCCCATGGTTTATAGGCAATCGTCCTAGATGACTAGTAAACGGGGATCTTAATATCATATAACATTGCTAAGCAAATAACAATGTCCTGAAGAACCATCTTGGTTAACTTGAAAAATCCACAAGCACCCAAACCAAGCCATGACCTCTATTGGTGATTGGTAGATCCAAAAGTAAGATCATAGAGATATTGCACATAGAGTGCAAAATGATTCATAGCACTAATGTCATGAATATGCATGCCGCTCCAAATAAGCCTTTGCTAACACTAGGGCCCATAACACCTAGTGTGCATTCATTTAGCAAAAAACAAATCTGAACTTGTATATCCATGATCATCCTTGCCAATACTTATGGTGAAGTGATGCTCCTAGCACACATTACAGAGGAATGTTAATAGTTCCAAAAAGAAACTAAATACTTTCAGTTACAATCATTTGCAAGCCTTGCGGATACGTTATAAAAGGTGAAACAGTAATCACTTCTAGGCAAACAATGAAACCTTTTCATTAACAATTCATAGCCTTGCTATATTGCATAAACAACCATTTATGAATGTTGTTTAGCTTCACTTGTAACCTTAACAAGTCCTTCTAAGTATCCGATAATTTTTGGCCATTGAAATTGTTTGTGATATGACATGCTAAAAACCGTCTAGAAAACAGATTCGACCAACATCGAGGGACTTTGTCGTGACACAGAAATGAAATAGTGGGCGCCAATGTCAGTCACACAGAGACTCATATTCTCCACATGTGGAATATGTCTCATGTAAGGGTGTCTGAAAAAAGAACATCCTTCAAGTACGAGATGTACTTGTGCGTGGATGTAATTGCAAACACTCTATGATGGGAGCAAGAGGGACCCTTATTAGCCTTGCTCCACACTTGCTAAACCAAACTCCTTGAGTTCCTAGACCATGTTGTATCCCATGTGACAACATGTGCCAAATAAACCCTATAAGTGGGTCTATAACTGCATAATGCAGAAACTTATTTTGGACACTACAACCCAAATTTCTTCATGACCTTGTCATTTCTCGTAAGAGCAAAAATGGAGAATAACATAGTTTGCATATCCTGCCCAAATTTCCCACCTTCAAAGGCCTAGGAACACTAATTGAAAATTAGTAAAATGCAAGTAGTATTGCACCTGTAACCTTGGGTGTTGCCGTTGGAATTTTGACCCCTTGGTTAAAATCAACATTGTCAAACCCCTTGGTTAAAGTTTGCAGTAAAATTGCTCGACTAGCAGCCGGCCCTTGGCCTATGTCCGTGACCCTCCTTGGGTTTTCCCGTGGCATTACATTACCCCTTAGCAATCGGTGGACTTCTTTCCTTGAAAATGCAAGTGTGAAGATTCCAAGAATTGACCATCCACTCTTACTAAGTGATTTAGTAATCACGAGCCAAGTCTTACCCCAAAACTATACTCATGCAAGCATTCTTAGTGCTAAGAGGAGCTCCACTGAAGTTGGAGTCGTATTCACAACTAGATCTTTTTGACACCCAAAAATCCATACTTTGAGGTTTTTGTAAATAGTCGTGCGGTCCAAAATGCTGGCTTCATCCATACATCATGGTAGAGAAAAGCCCTTACAAGTTTAAGACATTCAAAAACTCAACTTGACATGTACACTTAAAGTGTAGAGTGCTAAAATAATGCCCAACAAATCACTCATGGAAAGACTCTTGCTTGTCCATTATAATTGATGGGTACTCAACTGGATAAAATTGTTTGACCTTGAAATCAATCACTGATGTACTACAAATTGATAGCTCTTAGCCATGCCAACGCTCTTAGCCATACCAAAATAGGTGTTAAGAGATGGCTCATAGCCCTTCCTGTTATCGTATGGACATAGTAAGATTGCAATAAAATCATGCCTAGTTTCACCTTTCCTGCATAGAAGTTGGGAAGAGAGAGAGAGAGAGAGAGAGAGAGAGAGAGAGAGAGAGGGAGAGAGAGAGAGAGAGAGAGAGTGGGAATTTTGGGTTGAGGAAAACCCCTTATGTGAATGTGTTGTATGCTTGTTGCACATGATCCAGTGCAAACCATGCATGTGTTTTAGCTTATCTTATAAGCGTAAAACAATGTACTAGTACCACGCCCTCGTAGGGAAAGGTACCATAAGTCACATCATGACCCACTTACCGTATATATGAGCTCATCCTTGACAAAGTAGCTAGTGCTATAGTGAAAGCGTATGCAATGATGGGTGTCATACGTCCGTCATACTAGTATGTTGTGCATATATTGCAAAATAAATGGAATGATAAGCCCTTGGCTTAATGATAGTCTCAACCATGTGAGCCTTTGGTATATGTGCATTGCACAATTACACTGGCATGGATACATCACAGTGCAGCGTTGCATAAAATGTGAGCTTATATCCATGTAGTGATAAAGATGTGTGCCATTATTGTTGATGTAAAGTCAATTGATAATACCTTTGCACATAAGAGAAGCCTTGCTTGGTATGAAAGCTGGGAAAGAACTTTTCTTTGTACATCAGCTTCGTATGGAATCTGCCCAAGCACTGTGCTTTTCAGAGCAGAGCGATCTTGTGCAAAGTGAAAAATAAGAAATAGACAAAACAAGCATAGCCTGAAATGTACTAACCGTGTCACCCACTTGTGCCCAGGTTTTTGGTAGTTCGCTCGAATCTGACTCCTATCCATGTATGCAAATAACTTGAGAGCTGTTGGATGTCCCGCACATGCCTTCTTGGCTTGGTTTAATCCGGTCTCTTTTGAGAAAACATGCAGACATGCTGCAAAGACTCCCAAGTTTGTATGCTGATAGCATATTCCAAACGTCACAAACTGCTATGCAGTATGTCGTAGAGTGAAGCCTTGCTTCTTATAAGTACTCATGGAGTTTTGGTGCGCAGAGCTAACAGATACTCTTGCCAAGTTACAATGGCATAGAAAAAGAAAGTCGACCGTGTCAAGCATGCATATACTGTATTGAGAAACAAAAAGATACATGCAAGAGATGTACCTCGTATCTACTTGTCTTGATTACTGTTATCTTGAAGATTTGTAGATAGAGCCTTGCTCTCGTGATGTCTTAGCAATTGTCGGATCATGCTTGCCAACAATGGGTGGATCATGTTGTTGTCTGATTGCATTGATGACAAAAAACCTGCCTAGGCATCATGCTCTAGCAACTTGAAGCCTTGCTTCCCCCCTCTTCTTGATAGTAGGAAGAGGTTAAATCAAAGAGATACTTGTTAATCAAAACCTATGACCAACTAAGTGTATGGAGCCTTGCTCCTCTTTGGAACTATAAATGAGAGAGAAGAAGCGTCGCTTCAGAGGACAATCTACATGCCATGGACGACAAAAAGCATATCAATAATCAACAAGGAATCAACCTACAGTGCATTGACATTCATTGCCACTGCTACCTTGCACAAGAAGTAACTTGTGCAAATTTCTTAAAGAACCCCTGCAATGTAAAATTATCATAAAGCTAGAAAACTTGGAAAGCATGAAAGCTCAAACCTGTGGATTAGCCTCAATCATGGTGCACTTCCTGAAACCTTGCTTCAGTCAAACCATGAGTATATCCCATCTATTTAAAGCTCCCTTGGAGAATCTCAATAACATGCCATTTGTTGACTTTGCCTTGGAAACTAGTCTAACACTTTGTGTTGCCAAATTCATGTCGATTTTGCCTTGGAAACTAGGTGAACACTTTGTGTTGCCGAATCCATGTGCATTGCTAGGACGGTTACAACTTTGGAAAACCGCCTAAAACACAGGTGACTGAAAGCCAGGGATGGTGGTACAAAACTGGTTGTTCTTGACACCACCTAGGCTTGGTGGGTGTGGTAAGGAGAATCAGACCCAAGTAAAAGATGCAAAATTGAACAAAAAGGAGAAAAAATAAAATCAATTTCTTGGAGGCTTTATAATTTACTCTACTTTATTCTTTTTTCCCGAAACGGGTTATAACAAATAAACGACGTGGGTGCAAGAAGTGGGGAAGGAGATTCGGTTGGCTCTCTCTCTCTCTCTCTCTCTCTCTCTCTCTCTCTCTCTCTCTCTCTCTCTCTCTCTCTCTCTCTCTCTCTCTCTCTCTCTCTCTCTCTCTCTCTCTCTCTCTCTCTCTCTCTCTCTCTCTCTCGCTCTCTCTCTCTCTCTCGCTCGCTCGCTCGCTCGCTCTCTCTCTCACACACACACACACACATTCTCTGTTTTGTTCTCTGTGGAGCACCCACCCTTCTTGCCCACCCTCTCTCGCTCTCTCGCTCTCTCTCTCTCTCTCTCTCTCTCTCTCTCTCTCTCTCTCTCTCTCTCTCTCTCTCTCTCTCTCTCTCTCTCTCTCTCTCTCTCTTTCTCCCTCTCTCCCTCTCCCACCATACAGCCATGGCAGCTCAGGCCAGTACCATATCTTCAGAGATGACGATGGATACTGAGCGTGATTCCTTCACCTATCTCGAGTCAGGGGTACTTGCATCTACAGAGGGTGCTATGATGGAAACCATGAGCATTCATGAACCTGTCAAGCAAACAAGTATTTTTGTGGGACTATTGGGCACAAAAAAAGCGTGAGCAACGACACAAGGAGCGCAACCCTGCTAAGAGAGCTGAACTTGCTACAACCAGATGAAGGAACAATATATGCAAAGCCATGGCTAGATGTTGGCATCGGCAGACCCAAGGACTAACAACACTAGAACAACAAGAAATTCTAGAGCAACTCATGCATCATCAGCCATTTTCCAAGTTGAGGAGTTCGGATGTGCAATCGAGTCTTCTTTTTGGCGTTCACAACACATTGACTCAGCTAAAAATGCCCTACTCTTCAACTGAGCTTTTTGTGAAGAGAACCTCTTTGACGATGATACTGAACACTGTGATCAGAGCATAACCACTGTGAAGCAGTCCAAAATTGTTGCTACCTTGGGTGTTCAACGACGTAATATAGTGGCAACAAGCAGTCGACTGGGAATGGAAGATAAGGATGAAGTGTTGCCACTTAGTGCTTGTCACAGACAGTTGCCTCTGCATACAAGTATCACAATCGAAACTAGAGATTTGGTGGCCGCTTTCTGGAAATCCGAGACAAGAGTTTCTCCTAACAAAAAGGATATCTGTAAGCACGGGATCGAGGCAAAATGTGTCATCAAACATCCCATACATCTTCTTGATGATCCTCAGGTAATATGTGTTGCCCACACTATAATCCTTGCTCGCCTTTCTACTCTTGGATTAACACAGAATACCACAACTTGTTAGCCAACAATCATTGTACGAATAATCAGCTCCATAGTACCATTTCCAGCATGCCAAAATTTGACTAATTCCCAGCATGCCAAACCTAGTATCATTCTGGTACCAATTCCTACCTCAGTAGTACCCAATTTGAAGCTTCTCTAGATTCTGAATAGTACCAAACAGATGCATAGTACCATTGTTTGGTAGAAATGATCCAAAGTAAAGATTCACATTCCCAATTAGATACTTTTTTGTATCTGGAAAGTTGTTATTTTGGAACTATGGATCCATTTTGTAGCTTTGCAGTATACAAAAAAGTACCCAAATTGGTACTAGGTTTCCAAATCGGTACTATGCAGGGTACAAACATGTACCCACTTTGGCACTAGGGATCCTGTTTGATACTGTGAATTTAGGCTGGTACTATGCAATGTACATAATTTGGTACTAGGGATACTGTTTGATACTATGAATTCAGACTGGTACTATGCAATGTACAGGATTTGGTACTAGGGATCCTTTTTGGTACTATGAATTCAAGCTAGTACTATGCAATGTACGGGATTTGGTACTAGGGATCCTTTTTGGTACTATGAATTCAAGCTAGTACTATGCAATGTACAGGATTTGGTACTAGGGATCTTTTTTGGTACTATGAATTCAAGCTAGTACTATGCAATGTACAGTATTTGGTACTAATGATCCTTTTGGGTACTATGAATTTAGGCTGGTACCATGCAATGTAGAGAATTTGGTACTGGCGATCATGTTTGGTACTATGAATTCAGGCTGGTACCATGCAATGTATAGAATTTGGTATTAGGGATCTTGTTTGGTACTAGGTTTGGTACTATGAATTCGGGCTAGTACCATGCAACGTACAGAATTTGGTACTAGAGATTCTGCTTGGTACTATGAACTCAGGCTAGTACCATGCAATGTATGAAACTTGGTACTAGGGATCCTGTTTGGTACTCTGAATTTAGGCTGGTACCATGCAATGTACAGAAATTGGTAGTATGGACCCTGTTTTGTACTATGGATTCGGTTGGTACTATGCAATGTACATAATTTGGTACTATGGACCCTGCTTGGTCCTATGAATACAGGCCGGTTCTATGCAATGTACATAAATGTTCCCACTTTGGTAGTATGAATCCAGTTTGGTACTGTCAATCCAGTTTGGTGCTTTTCTGCACTTAATTTGGTACTGTAGCCTAAAATCTGGCAATACATGCCAAATTTAGTATTTTAGAATAAGTTGGTGGTTTACATTGTTAATTTTGGTATTGTAAACTACTTTGGTGCTTTGCTGTTTTATAGTAATATTCTGAGCTCTAATGTGGATCAAATTTTGTATATAGGTGGAGCTCTACAGAAGATTCAAAAGCACGTATCCTGCGGTGGAGTTGTCACTTAGGTCCTTTGAGACACTCAAGCCATTCTTTGTCCGAAAATTAAAGGAGCGCTATACTTGCTGCTGTGTTTACCATATCGAGATGGTATACTTCAGGGATGATTTCAATCAAATGCGCCAGAACAAGTTTGGGCATCACGCAAAGGAACATCCATGTACATGCTCCATTTGTGGTACACAGTGTGAAGTAGGTGAGTGTTCTGCAAACCAGGCAGTTTTTCAGCACATAAGTATCTTGCTGGATTTCATATTGTGCACTTGCCCTAAGGATCATGAATATCATGCACAGAGATGCTTGTTGGGAGAGTGCCCTAGATGTGGTGTAAGGAAGTTGTCATTCTGCCCAGACGAGATTGCAGCAGATAGCAGGGAGGTGATTGTTAAGATATTTAAGGATGTGGGTATTGGACAGGTTAATGCTGAAGGAAACGAGAAGAAGAGAAAGGAGTTAGTCATGGAAAGGATGAAAAGTGTAACTTTCATTCATCTTTTTTCAGATCATCTGAAAAGCTTTGTCAAGCACAACTTTGTTTTTAGGTGGCAGGCCCAGAAATTTAAAGACTGCTTGCTAAAGTTTCCAAGCAACATTGTGGTTTCTGTTGTTGATTTTGCAGATAATTACAGCTTTAAAGTGTATCATGAGATTCAGTCCATGCATTCGTGGTCAACACAGGTCACAATACTGGTGCACATCTCTTATATCAGAAATTCAGTAGAAAAGCCATTGTGAAGACTTTGCATTTTTACATATCAGGCAATAAGCTCCATGACACGCTCTTTGTTCAGCATTTTTTTCTCTTGCATGACAGTTGGATGAAACAACAAGGACAGTGTTTCCGTTATCAGTGGGTTTGGTCAGATGGTGCCGCTTCACACTTCAAGGCACGACGACCATACTATTTTGTAGCCAGGTATTATCAGTTGACAGGATTGCATATGATGCACAACTTCTTCGCTTCAGGACATGGAAAAGGAGAGCATGATGGTGCAAGGGCTGTTATCAAGAGAACCTTGACGCATGAGGAGCTAAAGCCTGATGGCTGGCCCATGAAGTGTGCGGCTAATGTGGTCAATTTTCTAAACGCGAGGTTTAACACAATGAGGGAAGGTGGGGGTGCCAACACAAGAAGGGTCTTCTGGTTGGTTTCATCGAATGATGTGTTGCGTTCTCCACTATGGAACTGCAAACCAATTGCAGGGTATCGCTAATTCCATTGTGTTGATGGCTACTCAACACACAATCCATGTGATGTGCGTTTTCGGACGCTGTCTTTCTTTTGTGATCCTTGTGTGCATGGGCAATGGAGGAGATGCAATAATAAACAGCACACTGAAGAATGGAAATATCTCTCCATTGAGCCATTGACAGAGTCTGTACAAGTAGGTAGAGATGAGGACGAGGATGATGAGGAGAACTACAATGATCTGCTTTCCTCCCAAGTGAGTGTGGATTTAACCATGCCTATGTATGAAGGAGACCCTAAGGTGCTGAGCCAATTACTGTCCATCGGGGATAACTTTGCAGTAAAGAAGCCGAGGAGAAAGAGGACTTCTACCTTCTAAAGTGCACCAAAACCATGTACCAGGCACCAAGAGTACTGAAGGACCTTTGGCATAACAAGATCGTAAAGGGTGGAATTCTGGTAGAGGGTTTGTATTATGCCCTGGTTGAGGGAAAAGTTGATACTTATACCCTATTGAATGAGAAACCACCGGTCATGATCTACTCCCATCTTGTTAGAGCCATACGGATGGATGTCAAACCGGGCCTGCATAACCATTTTAAACTATCCTCAGAGATATATGAAAATATCTACAACAGTATGCCATATAACGAAGGGAGTGACCATGAGGGGAGCCATATAGCGTAAACCCTAACTACAAGTCTAGCCAGTGGCAGCAACAGTTGTAATTCTCTTGAATAGAATCTTACTTGTGATCAGTAGTGTGTACTTGCTAATTTGTTTTCAGCTGACTCTTGTAGTACCAAATTTGATAGCCAGACTGCCTAATCGTTTGATAGCAGGATACTTTAATATGGTTGAAAATATCTTAGGCAGGTGCAAGAATCCGGGTTTAGTTATCAATGGGACAGAAATTAAAGTGGAAAGGAGTAATCAATGCTCGTGGGTTATTTGACATTTCTATTGATTCAAGCTTCACATGCAAATAGCAACAGAAAAATTACCAAAGAAGTGGCAAGAAAAAGATCATGTGCAAAAAAATTAAGTGCATGTGTAAAACTTTGGCAGACGAAGGTTCATGCCCATCAATAATTTCTTATCACACGAAAATTCCAGTCTTTTACAGAATATTTTACACATCAAGGGGGTCAAACTGGTACGAGTACCCTTCCAAAGATACAAAGTAGTCAGCAACATACAGGGAGATGTCGTCCTCTACATCAAACAGGGGTGTGTGCCAGCTATAAGCTGTGGGGAACTTCTCATCTAGCCATCCTGTGATCCATGGTAGAATGACATCTATGAGATACTTCGGCTTGTTCGGATCGTAATAGTTTGGCTCATATGTCCGAATGCAACAGCACAACTCATAATCATTCTTCAATGATTTGTATCTTGTGTTGTCCACAAGGAGCGTGCTGGCTTCATTAAATTGAGGATGCTTGCGCTAAACTGTTCGCAGGAGCTTCAGGAAAATGGGCTTGTCGTCGAACTGTCCCAAAAGGCCTGCCACATCCTTCATAAAGGAAACCCATTTTTCACAATGGGACTGGTCAAAAATATATGTGTCAAGTAAACTAGGTTGTTAGAGCAGGTATACAGTTCAGAGTACCAAAGTCTGAAAAACAGCAACAAGTTCTGTACATAACAGTACCAAAGCACCAAAGTACCAAAGTACCAAAAGTACCAAAGGACTTAATCACCAAAGTCTGAAAAACAGTAAGTTCTGTACATAACAGTACCAAAGTACCAAAGGACTTAAATCACCAAAAAAAGAAAAACTGCAAGTTCTATACATATCAGTACCAAAGTACCAAAGGACTTAAATCACCACAGTCTAAAAAACAGCAAGTTCTGTACATAACAGTACCAAAGTACCAAAGGACTTAAATCACCAAAAAAAGAAAAACAACAAGTTCTGTACATAACAGTACCAAAGTACCAAAGTAAGATGTGCAAATAGTACCAGGTTGTATGGATAGTGTCAAGTTGTGCAAACAGTACCAAACCAAAGGACCAAAATGAATTAAAATAACCAAAAAGAACCAAAAGAAACAAATAGTACCCAATTGTGCAAACAGTACCAAATTGTGCTAACATTACCAAAATTGTGTGGACAGTATCAATTTGTACAAACAGTACCAAATCCTATACACGATAGTACCAAATAGTAAAAAAAGAACCAATAGTACCAGAATATGTACAAATCAGTAGCAAAGGTAGATACAGTACCAAAATCAGCCAAACCAGTTTGGAAGTTAAGGGATTCATACCTAAAAAGAGACTTTGCATCTTCATCAACTTAGGGAAGCAAGCATGCAGTATGGTCATCAAATTGTGTCTTTGGTTGCAGGACCAAAGCATCACGTAGCATCGCCTCCTCAAGCTAAGGATGAAATCCTCCGCATCAGGTCTAACCACGCAGTATTTGAGCCGGGAGACCTACACGCATCGGGGCCTACATCCCTCTGGAAATGGGATACACCACAAATCTTTGGGTTCTTTATGACAATCCTTCAACAGAACTCCATTCACAACCAGAATGACAAGGCGCTTAGTGCTCTCCTTTACGTCCAACGGCATTGATGTATCCGGTCGCTTTTCATTCAGCCACCACCTGTCCCTCATTGAAGTACCACGAAGCAAAATGAGTAAACGAACACCCAGCCTTTTGGCAACAGAAAGTGTGGACATTTAGCACCATTAAAGGTTACCAATTGTTGACAGCATGACATAACAAGGAACGGACACATTAACATCTGACTGACATGACACCAAACATTGACAAATGCAAAATGGGATCGTATTTCATGATAAGCCAGAAGCAAGTACAAAATGCTGTTAAATAGCTAATTCTTGGAGATTCGCGGCTTGAGACCATGACCTTTGGGGCGCTTTTTACATTTCATAAGGAAGAGTTCGGAGAGTGTGGCACAGTCAATGCTATAACCTGTTTCTAAGGTTGTCGCCTGCCCCGCACCTTCAGCCTCCTCCATGGCTTTCGTCTCCTCCGCAAAATAAGCTGCCTCCTCCGTGCCATACTCTTTCGCAGCCTCCTTCGCACCCTCCTTCGCACCCTCGGCAGGTTCCGCCTCCTTTGCATTGTCAGCATGTTCCGCCTCACTCTTTGCCTGCTGCCTTGTCTTTCTGCATGCCTTCTCCTCTACATACTTTGGAGTTGCATCCAAACACTCGGCCGCCGAGGGAACTTCCACTGCCACCTCCTCATCAGCCTGAATTTATGCGTTGTTCTTCTTGCCTAGCTCTATCTCTATGTCATCAACTTCCTTAATCGGTTCGCTTTCCTGTTTATCCTTCTCCTGCACTTCAGTTTTCGGTTTAGCTTCTGCCATACCAGAGCCCACACCAGCGTCAAACCCTTTCCCTTCCACTGTGCTGGCATTAGGGCCTTGCTAGCTTTCCTGCACTTCGACTTTAGTGTTATCTTCCTCCAAACTGGAGTCTAGAGCAGGCTCACCCTTTTTGCCTTCCATCGTGTTGGCACCAATGTCATGCAGTACTTCATGCACTGACTTATAAGGATCTTCCTGGAACATGTGACTGGCATCTGACTTGCCGTATCCAAGAAGATCCTTCCGATCCACAGGGGTGTTGGTGTTGTCATGGGTGTCCGCACCGAAAGATCCTCTCCCTACATATACACAAAGATGAAAGAGAAGATTAGATCATAAATTCAACTGATATTATAAGCATGTAGTGTCCAACACAAACACCCCACTTACTCTTCAATAATGACCTCCATGAAATCCAGTCCTTTGCCTCCGAAGGGATTGCAGTGTTGCAAAGTGCCTTCACGCACGTATCTTCCATTCTCAATACACCTGCAAAACATAGTGGATGGTATTGATGCCTGCAGAGAAGCATGAAGGTACCAACCACGTAAGAAGCCTCCAAAGCCTCCCCACAGGCAACACAAGAACCAAACACATGTATTGTGTTTTCAGGGTCCACAACATGAGGCCTTGGAGTCAACGTGTGAGTCATCCCTCTCTTCACATCAGCAGAGAGCTTGCTTACAAATTCGTACTGGTCTTGGGTTTCCAGGGACTCGTTGTAGATCCTGGCATATTCTCTCTACAAAACAGAATGCTCTCATAATTTACTTACCAAAACAACCAAGATGTATGGAAGAACACATGCAATAGCAAAAATTATTGAAAGAGTACCAAAATAGAATGTGCGCGTATGTCGTACGTGTCAATGCAAGGAACTTGCCGATACACCGTGTGCGAGCCACAAATGGCTCCAAGCACACAACAAGCCTAAACTAGTAAGCTCAAAGAAGGCAATGGTGTGTCACTCACCGCTCTACGCTTGCTTCGTGGAGGATTCCTCGCCGCGAAGAAGAGGGAGACGCCACTACGCCGCGCTCAACCGCTTAACCGCCGGCGTGCCTTCGTAATGCTCGATCGCCCACACTCTCTCTCTCTCTCTCTCTCTCTCTCTCTCTCTCTCTCTCTCTCTCTCTCTCTCTCTCTCTCTCACACACACACACACACACAAGGAGGTGAAGAAGAAGAAGATGGAGATGGAGATGGAGCAAGAGCACTCTTCTATTGCACAAATGAGAGAATGAGTGGATTTTAGGTTTAGTTGACTTTTATATGAGCTCACCCCATTCACACTTGGGCGCCCATGCTTAGCCAACTAATCCCTTGAATGTCCCAGTTAGAGTGCGCCTCTCATCGGCGATCACTCTTACCCTTTTCCTATTGGACCGACAAGCCCGGTACCTGACTCTACCAAATAAATAATACAATGTCCTCCGTAGGTTACAACGTCTGTCGTAGGTGATAGGGTGTCCGTGAGCCATGAGGGTTGGCATGCCCCCCTTCCTGATGTAGATTCCGTCCTCAGAAGCTATTGAGTTGAAGCTCGTTTGTCGAGGTGGAAGATCATTTGAGATGAATGTCCTTAGCCTTCTTCAGTCAATGCAAAATCAAACAACATTGGCACAGTAATTGCATTCTCATATAGAATAAAAAAGCATATGCAGTTTTAGGCAGACAAATTGATTGGTAAGAGAATTTTAAATAATTTGTCAGCAATAAACATTAAATTGCAATATAATCAAATGCATAAACAGATGTAAAGGTAAAAAATTAAACAAGTCTGGGGTCGCTAATTTAACGGTCGAAAGGCACTAGAGATCGACTATTAATACCATGGGTAAGCTTCTTAATTTTCTCTGGTTAATTAAGTTGTTTAATCGCGAGAGCGAAGTATTTCATGTTCGAGGGCTGACTAGAGGCTATACCTAGAAGACCTTGTAGTTAAGCTACGATAAAAGGAATTTCTCATGAAATCATCGCCTGACATTACCTTTTCTTTGACCTCCCAAAGTCTTTTCACAGTGATTCAATTTTGATGTGTGTGCTTATTTTGTATACCTTGGGTTTTTTGCTTTTCAAGGAACAACGCCCACAGTGGGAACCTCTAGGGCTCTAGTACCATAGGTAATACATGTGAGTGAAGTACCCAATCAAGCTAAGATTTCTCTTCCAGTTTAAGATTTTACATTATGGCACTTTGATTTTTTGTTTGTTCATTTTCAACATTTTAATTTTGTAACTTTGGGGGGTCATATAACACTGTTAGCCTCCCCAGGCTCATCACATTAGTAAACTCCCTTTATAATACTTAAGCTAAAGGTCAATAGGGTCAAGCCCACTAGAAAGCCCTAGTACATTTCACACAATGCTGCCTAAATCGGATTAAGAACCTAAGTAACCATTGATTATTAGGAAGGCATTCCCCATGGTATTAAGAGAAGATCTCTAATACCTAACTTGGTCAAACTAGCTTAGTCGGACTGCTTGATTTTTAAACCTAAACAAGTGATTATGACAAAAAATTACATTGAATTAAATGTTTGTTACTAAGAAAATGTGCTGGATATTATCCTACCAATCACAATCAAAGCAGACAATCATAGATGCAAAAAAGATAAGGGGCAATGCTAATGGACAAGAAACACTTGTTTGTGTCGATGGTCATGCTTGATTTGAAGAGTGAGTCGAGATAAAGATTCCATGAAGGTCCAAATCCTAACCACAGCAACATGTTCCTGTACACACTATGAAACACAAGAATATCTCTAGGAGGCACATCAGTGGGAAAAAAGAACTTTGGTAATCACTCAACTCTAAAACAGAAACACTCCTATCGTATTAATCCTACCTACCCTCCATCACTCGAGTGACGAGGATCAAAGGTGTTTGATGACATAGGTTTCTGTTTCAGTGTACCGAATGTGAATGTGTAGGTCTAGGTCAATGTTTTGACTTTTATTGTGCATATTCATTTCCTAATTGCTCTTGCTCTTTATTATTTTTGTTTTTTGTGAGTATAAGTCTTTATATATACATTCTCTAAGATTGGAAAATTGAGAGGTCAGGGAAACAAGGTTGAGAGGGGAGTGAATGAATGATGACTACCAGCAAACATTCCCCCCTTCCTTGGGTAGATCATACCGTTTGAAATGAGCTTGTCACCCTTTGAAACCAATTGTTCCAATTGGTAATAGGTGGGGATTTCTGCCAGTAGTTTTCTATTACCTTAGGTGTCTCATCGAGTTGCAAGGGTGGTAAGGTACTCTCCCAGGATCGAACTTGAAGTGGTTCTTCAGGTGATTCTTGAACACTGGGAGGTGTGGATTTCTTTGTAGCTTTATGGAGGTCCACTATTGTAGGTGGAGGTTGTGGAGAAGCTTTTACCTCTATGGATGCATTACATGAGGAGCTAGAAGCTTCATGGGACTCTCCCCTTCCTGAGCTAGGTGGAACAAATTGTCTTTCTTCGGTACCCGAACTAGCTCTGGAGTGGGTGTGTAGCATTCATTGATTTTTTTCTTTCCGCAATCGTCAATTCGTTTTGGAGCTACATGATTGAGCTCACATGGGTCAGGTGACAAGTAAGAACATAATCTACGTTTTGGCACCCAGATTCGATCATTTCCTTGATAATAGCCTTGGGCTTCCAATAGTCGTTTAGGTATCCAACGCCATGTTTTCTTACTTTTCTTGGATGTTTTGACACACGAGTGTCCACAAGTGGTTTTTTTTTTCATGCTTGGTAGCTCATGCATATCATGGTTGAGCAAGAAGCAACCTACTATGGCCACTTCTAGTTGTGAGGCTAAGTACAGTGCAGTCTTCACAGCTACGGTTGAGTGTGTATGGCTCAGACGCCTTATGGCTGATTTGGGTGTTAGACAGGACACTGCCAACACTATCTACATTGACAATCAAAGCGCATTGGCAGTTGCAAGGAATCCACTCTTTCATGCTCGCACAAAGCACATTGAGGTGCATTACCACTATGTCAGGGAGAGGCTCTCGGTAGGAGAGATCAGCTTGGCTTATGTGCCAACACAGGACAACCTGACAAATCTTTTCACAAGGCATTGTCTCGTAAGAAGTTCGACGGTTTTCGCAAAGCTTTGGTGTTACTCCCCTCTATGGATTGGTCATGTCCTCGGTGCATGGCACTTTCCTTTACTCTATGTGCCAGCTCTCATTCACCACATTACTCCAGGGGGGATTTGTTACCATATACATGTGGTAGTGATGTGTCTGAACACATACAAGACTTTAAAAAGAAAGTATTTTCCTTCCAAAAAGCTCGTCATGTTTATTAATCTCAAAAAACAAGTCTATTTTCCTTGTCTTTTATTGTTTCCAATTGCCCCATAATTTAATTGGACATTGTTTTAACTAGGCTATGATAATCGGATAGTCTCCATGCATGGTAAAGCAATGGTTATGTAAAGCAAAAAGGCAACACGTCCACAAGGTGATGGTTATGATACAATCCTGACATTGCCAATTTTTTCATGGGTCACAATTTCCATTGCAAGCAACTTCGTTAAAGGAACTATACTTTATCTTCAAGACATGGATGATGAGCCCAAGTTAAGGAGTGGATTTGGTTATAAGAATAAACAAAGATGGTCGCAGTGGCCTCTCCATTTGTGTGATCATGCCCATCTAGTACATGTGATCACGTCCATTGAGTGGACGATGGTTGGCACACAATGGGCACGCAATCTAGTTTAGTTCACGTCTCTCATGTACTTGTTCAAACTTGTTACCATGCAACATAGGGAGAGTTTTTGACAATTGCAATGTGCAAGTTTAGGCAGCAGGACAAGGGGGCTCTAGTAA
The DNA here is from genome assembly GCF_014529385.1 of Adiantum capillus-veneris. NCBI lineage: Eukaryota > Viridiplantae > Streptophyta > Polypodiopsida > Polypodiales > Pteridaceae > Adiantum > Adiantum capillus-veneris. The sequence continues at coordinate 28,074,655 of NC_140941.1, forward strand.
TGTTTTTTGAAGTACTGAATCAAGTGATGGAAGAGAATACTCATCATCAATCATCAAAGGGAAAATTTTGTTGGTTTGATGGCTGAGGAGGATAGGAAATGCACTAGCATGTGTGTGTGTGTGTATGTGTGTGTGTGTGTGTGTGTGTGTGTGTGTGTGTGTGTGTGTGAGAGAGAGAGAGAGAGAGAGAGAGAGAGAGAGAGAGGTCTTTTCACTAACATTACGAGGACAACTAGAAGTTATTTGCACAAAAATACATATATATATATATATATATATACCTCAAACCAAACAAAGCATAGGGAGATCTGTGAATTCGCTTAAGGGAAGTTACAAGTTCGCATGTATAGAAGGGGGTTCTTTAAGCCATCTTGAATGGTGAACTGGTGTAAGAAGATCCCCAAGCTTGGTTATCTTCATATTCATCTAATGTGATACCAATCTTATCTTACAACAGTATATTTAATCAAATAAAGCATTAATAGCACAATTGCACTAATTGAGCCAAGTAGTTTTCTAGATGATGTTTAGATCAAATAAGAGTGAAGAGCACCAAGTCAAATTCTCATACGTCACTCATCGAAAATAGAACTACAGAGCCATCTCTCTGAGACAAGAGTAATCCACAAACAATCCATTTAATAGCTGACTAGTCATACATTGATACTTTTAAATGAAACTAGTTACGCTTTCAGCTAGTTACTGTCCAAGCATTTGAAGCATTTTTCAAGAAAAACATTTATACAACATTGATATTCACATCATTTTTGAGATAAGAATGCACATAATTTTTGACATAGAGAATGCACACTCTTCCAGATTACTCAGCAGCTATCAATGACACTTTTAAGTCATCAGCACTCATGACTCCGCTTTTACTTGAGCTTCTTTAAGCCTTTCCTGAAGAATTTCTAACCTTCCAGAGGTTGGTAGCTTCAGAGCCATCAGAGCTCTTCGCAACTCTGCTTTATCCATCTGTTTGATTTCATATTCAGTGAGAGGTTTCGCCAAGGACTTGGGTAGAGGAGGCGGCGGTGGCTCACTACCGCCCAGCATTCGTGGGGAACCTTTCCATGGTATAGTCTTTCTAGCCTGCCTTACAATTACTGTATAGTTATCATGTTATAACAACAAAGCTATGACCTCAACAGAACTTCATTTAGCACAACACACCTCTTCAACAAGTCTCTCAAGCTCCTGGTAGGTGGGCTGCTGAGCCTGCCGGCCTATTAAATCACTAGTGCCATCCCCAGCCATGAGGTAGACCTTTGTGAAAACAAAGGAAATATTAGCACAGTCAATAATTCGAGCACTGTGAAACCAAGGACAAAAATGTTCAGAAAAAAGGTTAAGGCCTTAGAATAAAAAATTATGGTAACTTCTTGTCAGTGAAACGTCATGTCTTTTACTTAATTAGGGAAATGTTTCAAGGCTCACAATGTCTCACCTCTCTGGACCTGTCGACACACATTTCATAGTGACCAATGACCATGCCAATCAGACTGATTGATGAGTAAATGTAGGAAAATGCAGCTACGTGCAGCTTTATGGAAACGGTGGTCACTTGCAAAGAGAGAGACATTGATTCTACGGGGCAACTTCTCTTAATTTTGCTCCCTAAGCATCTAAATGCTTCCAAGGTTGAGGATATCCAGTGTTCATGATGGTCATCAAAACTATCGCACTATATTGTAGCATCACAACTTGGTGTGTATGCTACAAACAACAAATGGCTCCCTTACCTGATATTCCATACATCTACTAGCAGCACAGCTCATGGTGAATACTTACATGCCAATCTTCGGGAAAGCATTTCAACAACCTCACAACCCCGCCAGAACTTCCAGCTACCACATTTGAGGCCTCGCCAATACGTTGCTCCAGAAGAACATAAGTTGGTTCGAAAGAGTTTAGGAATTCTTCAGCCTGTCTGCCAGAAAAAAAATACGTTAATATGGAGCATCAATGTCACTGGCAAAAAAAGCCCACAAGAACTATACGACACGAAGATGGCCCAAATACATGCCTTTTCCAAGGACCAAAGCCAAAGTCTGAAACAATCTGGCCTGACGAGCGCCATTGCGGATTCACAATCAATGTGGGCCTTTTAACCTCACTCTGAAGTATTGACTTGATCTGTGCTGATAAATACATGTAAAAGAAAAATCATAAACTGTGGCTTCTCAATTACAAATGCACCAATTAAAAACTCTGTAGTCCTATGCTTCTAAACTAATAACGGTTTTATGGTATTTCAAACAAGTAAGAAGTCATATGATCCAAAAGATAAATACTACCTTGCTACTTCAGATAAAATCTATACTGCAGAGTCTTGCAGCATATTCTTCACAGTTTTTAAAATTCTATGCCTATGATTTAAAATGAAAAGTTCATAGTAAATCAGCTCAGGAGAAACATACCTGATTAATTTTGAAAAGCAAATGATAAGTCAATACACTAGTAGCCATCCAGAAGACTACATAAACATGAGCTCCAGGGCATTTATAGGCTAAATAATATTGAATACACATAATAGCACCCTCATCACCTGCTGAATGCTGAAAAGCGGAAGCAGAAGTATCTATAACGTTTTCTTCATCACATGGACTCTTGGCACATACTCATATGAGCGCGCACACAAGCAATACACACTGAGTTCTTTCATAGCTGTCACATACAAGAAGACTCGACTATCATAAGCCTAGCAAGGGGTTTCTTTTTTTGGATGGGGGTTCTTTCTTTTGGTCACTCCATAACATAGTTACCAGGAACGGGGAACTTGGAACGGCAACTCCCATAAAATGCCATTCCCTGTTACGGATACTCACGTCTGAAACACGGAACAGGGTCCAGAACGGGAACCTAGAATGGGAGCATGGAACAGAGACCTGAAAACGGCCATTCCCTGTAACTATGCTCCATAACAGCTCTTGGTAGATACTAAAGCCACCACGGGACATGAGGTGAAACCCTCAACAGAAGCCAAAAGCCACTTACTGAGGGAACCCTAGCTTAAGTGCCAGAGAAAAGCAGTTCCTTCCTGTGAAAAGGAATTGTGCACTCATCATCGCATAGGCTCCAACTCCTACCTCCACCTTGCATTGATTTCCTCTTGATTTAGAGGCACACTCTACCACTAGAGAGGAGTGCTCTTTGGAGCAGTAGACACTAAGTTATCTTCATCATCCAACTCTCACCACCACTCAAGAAGGACAAAAAGAGAGATCGGTCTCTAATTCACTATTTATCTCTCAAATGAAAAATTGCACCCATATATGCTTAGTGATAGTGGGTATAGTGGCACCGTCCACAAGGTGCGTGGGAGGAAGAGGAGCAATGAAGAGAGGAAGACAGAGAGGTTGTGCATGATTGTTTGGGTGTCTTTGTGTGTGGATGACATAAGGTGTGTCCGTGTCTTCATGCATTTGTCTCTCCCCATCTCTCTGTTGCAAACCATCCAGGAAAGGAGAAAAGTGAGATAGGCAAGCTGGTCGGAGATTGGGGCCAATCATGGTAACTTCAAATCAAATACCATTATGCGTGACAACTTGTGCTGCCTCATCGTATTTTACATCTAAACATCCACCTTTGCAAACTGTACAAAGAGTGCTCCAAACTACTAAAAAAACTTGAGACTACTTCTCTACATAATAAGCTAGCTTTGCTAAGTAACTCCCAACTGATAAATCAAACAAGACATCAATAGAGTCTAGATATCATATTTCTTTAAAAAAATTATTCTGAAATGTACTAGCTAGAACTTCTACTTTAACTCCAAAAGACTCTTTCCTCTTTAAGGAGGAAAATGATGCCTAAATAGCTTTTACAAAAGGTACCCACCTGTTTCAAGGTCTCTGCAATTGGAAACACAATAGCAGCAATAGACTTATCCAAAGGGTATAACGCAGCAACAGGATCCATCTCATTCTCAAGCTCACCGATTCGCTTTACAAGTATTTCTTCATTTCCATCTCTGTTGTTCAATCTTTTAAGTATAGATGTAGTTACCTTGCAACACGCCATAAATTCATCTCTTATGCTGCATGGATAGTCCCTATTCACAAAACACACAACAACCAGGCTCATTGTTGCAAAGTGAAGCTTACAAACATATCAAAACTAGTAAACTTTGAGTAAAATCACGTCGTCAAAAAGTGAGTGTGTGTGTTGTTGTTGTTGTTTTAAATTAATACATATACACAAAAGAACATAATAGTTCAAAAGACAACTGGCTTTAAACTAGGGACAAGGAGTAGCACAAAAACATTATTTTTGTACATAGATATGAGAATGAGGTTTCATTCTAATGTTTTTGTACATGGGGTAGTCTGCAATGATTATTCTATAATGTGACGAGAGTCATGTACATTAGCAACGGACAACAGCTAAGCCAAAAAAGATTCCAAGAAAGGATAGAGTCCTCAGCGACATCCATGCAAATAAGACAATAGATAATTTGGTCTTGAATACGTTTTACAAGTGTCGATGGACTTTATCAGTTGTTATCCATGTCCATCTTACAATCTTTTTTTACTTTAAACCCATTGTCCAAATTAAATCTGTTTGTTTTAGTTTTAAGTAAAAAATTTGTTATCTTTTTTTGTTCCTTTTAAGTTTTTAACTTGTAATCAAAAAGGGCATCACTCCTTAAAGATTCAAGTGAGTTTTGTAGGTTATAGATAAGGTTATTATTTACCCCAGTTTTTAAGAGTTTTAATATCTAGTTTATCTAGTTTAGATTCTGATCAGAAGGCCCCTACCCCTTCTGATCCAAGTGTTTTGAAACCCATATTTTCCCAAAGGTCTTTATTTATGTATCTTGCTTACATATGCCAATCAATCTTTGCATACTTGAATCAATGGTGCCATAAATGTTTTTGCAGAGACCTCCCTTGTGATCCTTTCAAAGAAAGTTCTATGACAGATGCTACTCTATTTAAACCGCCGAAATATAGGATTGAATTGAGATAAGTATAGTTGTTCCTAAATAGCCTAAGAACATTTTAAAAACCTATGTCAGATTAGTATTTTTTATGTCAAAGGAATCTTTGCTTTGATCAAAAGAGATTAGCCATGCCATTGCTACATTTATTTGAACATGAGTAAAAACCGAAATGTATCTGAAAAAAATCCTGCTTAGGGACGAAGCTTTAGTTCGCTCAATCAATTATTTTTTTGAAAAAACAATCCTAAGTAGTAAATTGCCACAGTACAACCATGCCTTGAGAAGGAGCTTAAGTTTGCTAAATCAATCTCCAGGTAAACCATATACCACATTTTTTTGAAAAGATATATACACATAGGCAAATTTTATGCCTTCTCACTTCCAGAAAAAAAGAACCATCAAGCAAATCAATCAGCAGCGGCATAACCAATAGGATGCCCCCCCTTTTTTCAAAAAAATTATACGCAGTGGGCCGAAACCAATTTCCAAGTGTATGCTCGTTGTGACAGAAAAAAACCAGTAGGTTTAGTGCAAGATGTGCTAAACCGAAAGCTAGGATAAGCACCTCTGTGTGTGTGTGTGTGTGAAACCGGCCTGTATGATCCAAAAAGGGCGGTAGACTTTACTTTAAACCTTGATTTAGCTTTCACCCATTATTAGTCGTCTATTTTACTTGTATTTTCAAGACACAACAAAGGGGAGAGGGATACAGGCTGCTAGATTGCACCTGTATGAGTAGACAGACACCAGATTGGCCCCTAACTTAGGCGCCCCTTTCGGTATTTCTTTATTGTTCAAAAGAGGGAATAAACGCTGTGGTTCCTACAAGCTGCCCCGCACAAACTCGGCTGAATTTCCACTGTTCCAGCCCGATTTCGGCAACATAACTGTACTAGAACCCTTCACGGTCAGTATTCCCACGCATTGACTGACTTTCCCGACGCATACGGGCACTTTGCAAAACCTGGCGAGAATCTGCAGCACGCTGAATTCTTTGTTTTCAGCCCTGAAAATACGCCAGATCGCCTGTACAGCGGTCCCCTTGCGTCCCCGAACCTCCTGGGGGTATTAGGGTCCGTTTAGGGCCAAAACCCTAAACCTGCAAAAATACACAGCAGGCTGTAATTCACTGTTTCGGGCTCCGTTCCGCGTGCCGGTCGCATCCCTAGCAAGTCCTCGAGCTCCCGCACCTGTAGGGCTACTTGCCCTTTGAATCGGACGAGATTTCTGGCGTGAAACCTCTCCGAATTCACCTGTACCTGCGGGGGGATTAGCCGCTAGCTAATCTAGTACCTGTGCAAGAGGCTCTTGCCTCGGCAATCGCGCATGAACCCACACAACTGTACATTGGTCAAATGAAGAGCCCACTAGAGGGGCATAACATACTGCCAAAGGGGAGAGAGAGGGCAGTGCGTAGCGTGCAGGGCATCACTCCTGGCACCGCACTGTGCATAAGAGGGAAAGCAAGCACTCCATAGCTCTTAACCTGTGACAAAATCTGAAAATGAGGCTCTCTCCTCTTCAAATTCAGCGCCACTTCTTGTTGCATAAGGCAAGTGCACCAGAAGGTGCCACTTGGCACTTTTACAAGCATTTTCCCGTTTCGGGGTTGCCGCCTAAAAATATCCCAACCGGTGGCCCAGTTGACTTCACGGCAGAGTAAGAAAATGTTCCCTTTGTCATTCTGGAGGTAATGACGCCAACACATTTTCAGGTCCCAAAATAGCAGTTCCCTAAATTTTAGGAGATGCTGCCATTGTATCTTTCTAGGTCATCCGACCCTCTTTGTACACTGCGGCCACATCCAGAACTGAAATGTAGCCTCTGTAGCAAAGGATTCCACTTTGGCTAGTCAATGACCCCACTTGGCTAACCATAGTCCTTGTCCAACCTTAGTGCTCTCTTGCCCTCAGGCTTGGACTCCCTCTGGACAGTTCCACACTAGCTATGCAATGCAGGGCAGTTAGATTTCCCGAGGGGTGTTTCCAAAAAGTGAAAGTAAATAGATAATAAGAAAGAAATCAACAAAAAGGATAGATAGTAGTCACACGCTGGTGACATACCCCCCTCTTGAAATCTCAAACGTCCTCGTTTGCATCTATGTCGTACATGCTTACTGTCAACACTGATGTATTCAACACCTGTCGACACATATACGACACATACATGCTCATTGTCAACCCTGGTGTATTCAACACCTCGTCGACTCATGTATTGCCTGCGTGTGAACCCTGTCCCAATGACATAGTGGTAGCTTCGCACTCTGCCATTGCTTTGAGTCACTAACTTTCCAATGACAAAATGATAGCTGCACATTTTGCCACTGTCTTATCATACACGTTGGATCCCGTAACACTTTCGAGCATACCCAAACCGACAGTTTAAGAATGCAGTTACACATGTACTCTTCAATAGAAGCAATCACTGTATCCTTGACAAACTGACAAGAAATACTCACTTCTATAGCACTAACCAAACTTTTGGACATTCCATAAGAGCAATTGCCAAACTGACAATCTGTACAGCTCTAACATTCATGTAACAGGTATTTCATTTGAGCTCACTTTAAATACCATGTACATCATTTGTTTCAGAAGCCATTGTCACACTGACAATCCATGTAGCTTTGAAACTCAAGGGGTCAAGGTAGGTTGCAAATCGAAGGCTTCCAAGTAGAGTGATAACACAGTTGGTGACTCTGCAAGTTCACCTTCTTCCATCCACTTAGCATCCATTGTTGGATAGTTTCTGAACTTTACCAAGTAACGCCTCGCAACCTTGCCTTTCACTTTCCTTTCTTTGTGTGCCAAAATCTGTTCAGGGAGCAAGATCTCGTCAAGTTCCTCGACTTCCGGCTGATCTTCAGCTGGCATATCTTCTGGCACATCACCCACATAGGGTCTGAGAAGACTCACATGAAACGCATTGTGAATCTTCCAACTGTCAGGCAATTTCAGCCTATATGCAACATCACTGATTATGTCGCATACTTGAAAAGGCCCATAGTAACGCATGCTGAGCTTTGGAAAGAGTCTTTCCTTGCCCTTCATCTTCTTTAACCTTGCCTTTTCAAACCGTAGAAGCACCCAATCACCAAGTGAATATACCACTTCACGACGGTGACGATCAGCTGCTTTCTTTTGCTTTGCCTGAGTCCTTTCTAAGGCCACTTTGACCTTCTTGTACATTTCATCCATGTCTTGAACATACTTATCTGCTTCAAATATCTTGTCCTTTGTATGCAGTATGGGAGGAACTTTCTTGCCACCTTCAACTATCTCAAAAGGTGCCTTGCCAATTGATGAATGCACTGTATTATTGTATGCATACTCCACCAATGGCAAATACTGCTCCCACTTTCCTTTATGCTCTGACACATAGCACTTCAGCAGATCTAGGACAGTAGAATTTGCCTCTTCTGACTGCCCATCTGTTTGAGGATGAAATGACGAAGAGAATTTGAGCGTGGTACCCATATTCTCAAACAAGCCTCTCCAGAACAAACTAGTCATGCGTGGATCACGGTCGCTAATAATCGACTGTGGCATGCCATGATACTTGAAAATATTGCTCATAAACAAGCGTGCCATCTGATCTGGCTTTATCTTCTTCCTGACAGGAATAAAATGAGCCTGTTTGCTGAATCTGCAAATAATGGTCCAAATACCATCATTTCCTGTCTGCGTTCTTGGAAGATCAAAGATAAAATCCATAGCAATACTTTCCCATGGTTTATCTGGAATAGGTAGTGGTTGCAATAACCCTGGTGCCTTTTGCCTGTCAAACTTGACCTTTTGGCATATTAGGCATTCTCGCACAAAGGCATCCACATCCCTTCTCAATGTAGGCCAATAGAAGAATGTCTCAACCGCTTTAACTGTAGCATCGATACCACGATGCCCTGCATACGGTGGGACATGACTCTCTTCCATGACTTTGCGTCGCAATGGCTTTGTGACACACAATCTGCCATGCATCATCATGAACCCGTCTTTAAGAAGATAGTGTTCATGACGTTGTCCATCCATTAGTTGCTCGAAGACCCTTGCAAAATCTTCATCATTTGCATACTCTCATATCATCAAGTTCATGATGATAAGGAATCGACACAGCTGAAATTTGTGGCTTTCTTGACAAGGCATCAGCCACAACGTTCTTCTTGCCTTCCACATGCACAATCTGAAAATGGAACATGGACAAGATATTTGCCCATCGCATATGCTTCTCAGATAACTTTGTCTGTGTCAAGAAGTATCGCAAGGTCTGATGATCCGTTTGGACAACGAAATCTGCACCTAGCAGGTAGTGTTTCCAACTTAAGAGCGCATGAATCACAGCCAGTAACTCTTTCTCATAGACCTGCATGGTCATCTCTGGCCCTTGCAAAATTCTGCTCTCATAGGCTACTACCCTGCCATCTTGCATTAGCACAGCACCAATGCTACTACCGCAGGCATCACACTGGACCACAAATGACTTCCTAAGATCTGGCAACACAATGACTGGATCCAAAGTCATCTTTTCCTTTAAGAGATTAAAAGCTGAAATCTCTTTTTGTGTCCATCTAAAGGTGACTGCCTTCTTTTGAAGAGCATGTAAAGGTGAAGCAATCTCAGCGAAATTTCGGATAAACCTTCTGTAATAGGAGCATAGTCCCAAAAAGCTTCGGACATCATGCACCGTCTTCAAATTTGGCCATGACTTGATCGCTTCGACTTTTGCAAGATCCATTCTGACACCGTCCTTTGAGACAATGTGTCCCAGAAAGTGAATCTCTTCCAGAAAAAACTCACTTTTCTTTGCATTGATGAGCAACCTATGACTGCGTAGCTCTTTGAACACAATGGCCAAGTGATGCCTATGCTCCTCTTCATTCTTTGAGTAGACTATCATGTCATCAAAGAATGTACCAACAAACTGCTGGTGTGGACGGAAAATTCTGTCCATCATCCTATTAAACGTAGCAGGAGCATTTGTGAGACCAAAGGGCATCACTAAAAATTCGTAAAGGCCAAACGTTGTTCTAAAAGCAGTCTTGTGCACATCCTCTGATCTAATGCGGATCTGATGATACCCACTCTTTAGATCTATCCTGCTAAACATAGCTGCTCCTTCTAATTTGTCCATAATATCATCAATTCTAGGTATAGGGAACCTATTCTTGATGGTATTCTTGTTCAGTGCACGGTAGTCGATGCACATACGCCATGAGCCATCCTTTTTCTGCACCAACAACACTGGAGAACAGAATGGAGATGAACTGGGCTGAATCAGCCCTTTTTCTAACAACTCCTGTACTTGGCCCATTATCTCTTTCTGCTGAGCCGCACTAACCCTGTACGGAGGCTTATTTGGTGGGCTACTGCCTGGCACCAAATCTATCGCATGGTCCTCGGGTCTCTCTGGCGGTAATTGAGACGGTAATGAATCGGAAAAACAGTCACTATACTGTTGTAAAAACATTGACCTTTCTTTATCTAGCACAGATAAATTTGATTCATCACAATCTGACACTTCACGTGCAAAAACCAAGTACGCAGAAAGATGCTTTTTCATTACAGAAGTAATAGCAGAAGCTGATACAGTAGGAATAGACTCCCCTTTAAGCTTTACATCCAGAATGTGAGTCTTTCCCCTGCTCTGTACAGTGATCTTTTTGTTGTAGGCATCCATGATTCCCTGTACACGAAATAACCAAGGAATACCTAACAACACATCACATCCGTCCAGTGGCATGATGTAAAATTCTTCAGCATCTACATAGGACTGGATATGTAGACGCAACTTTCCAATGATGGGTGTCACAGCCTCTGTATGGCCAGGACATGCCAAACCTGCCTCTGCTGTATACCCCATCTCTTCAGGTCTGATTCCCAACTTTGAAGCCAATTCTGGGGAAATAAAGTTGGCTTTGGCACCTGGATCAAAGAAGATAAGCACTGTTTGATCCCTAACCTTTCCCCATGCTCTGCAAAGCTCACTTGCATCTGAATTTGGCTTGTCGCCCACCATATCTGGCACTAGACCAGCCATGGGCTTCTTTCCCTTCCTGTCCTCCTTGTCTTCAGAATCAGCTGGCCTTTTCTTTGTAGGACAGTTGTAAGCAATGTGGCCAGGCTGCTCACATATAAAGCATTTGTTCTCTGTCCTCAGGACCTTCTTTTGCTCTTCTGACTTGCGAGGAAAACGTCTTTTCCATTTCTTTGCTGGTCCTTTTTCTGATTCAGCCGTAGCTTTGTCTTTCCCTGCGTTGGCTGACTCCTGAGTCCCTTTAGGAGCCTCATTGGGAACGTGCTTCTTGGCTGAATTTTTCTTGCCTGATCCTGCCTTGACGCCAGTGTTAAATTCACAATCTTCTCCCTTGAGCAAACCATTGCCAGTGTTTGCTACCTCGATGAGCTGCGTCAAAGTAGTGACTTTTGTCTTCGTACAGTACTTTCTCAATCCTTTAGGTAGGCCACAACAGTATTTTTCAATCTGTTCTGTCAATGGCACAAACCTATAGGAAGTTACTGGAAGTAGAGCTTTCCAAAACTTCCGATTGTAATCATCCAGATTTCTGCAAGTGGCAGCATTAAGCTGGTGCCATTCTGTCATGACATCTGCTTCGAAATCATCAGATAACCATGCTGCTGCAAAAATCTGCTTGAAGTAAATCCATGTGGACGGAGCTTGCCCTTGAAGCAATAAAGTTGTCCACCATTGTCCCGCATTCCCTGTCAAGAAAGTGGCTGCCTTGCGGACCTTTGAAGCCTCTATAAAGTTTCCCCCTGCATAGGCCTTGTCAAACTGCTGGAGGAATGAAAGAGCCTTCTTCCTGTCATCAAACCCTGTAAAGGTCGTGAATGACACTCCTTTGCCACCTTCTTTGTACGGAGTTGGCCTCTCCAGCGGCGTTAAATTGTCATATGGAAGTGACTGAAACATGGGAACACTAATAGGGTTCATCTGTGTTCCTTGGCCGCTATTAACTTGACCTGGAAATGCCATATTTGGCTGCTGATTTGTAATTCCAGCCATACCAAAATTTGCTTGTGGCATCCCAAATTGTCCCTGAGTGCTTTGAAACCCTGGTTGCATACCCATGACACTGTACATGGGGTTAGGCATCATCGTTTGAGCACCCCCAAACACTGTTCCTGGCGTATAAAACTGATTTCCAGGTGCATGACCAGCCATGCTTTGGAATACGGATCCACCTCCAAAATAGCCAGGGTGTACTGAAGGTGGTGGGAAGACCTGTTGCATAGCCTGTAAGTTGCTTCCCTGCCCATTAGAACCAGCTATAGGCTGCTGAAAGGTGGCGGGCTGAATTGGTACAGCTTGAAAAACTGGCATCTCAGCCACCTGTTCTTGCACCTTAGGCATACGTTGTGGAGACTGCATGTTCTCCGTCAAGTGTACAGGTGTTTCCATTGACTGTGCGGTATGAATCACCTGTGTTCGAGTCTTAACAGGCTTTTGAATATGATCCAGTGACCCAACTTGCTGAGACGGAACAGGAGGTTGCAGAAAGGCTAAAAACCTCGGATTCTGCATTACTTGTGTGAACATAGCCACAGCAGTAGCCAACTGGGTCCTGAATATATCATCATCAGTCTGTGGTGGTCTTGAGGACTCACCCACTTCATGTGTCTGTTGACCCTGTGAAGAGGAAACCTCTTCAGTCACATCATCTGGTCTGTCAGCCATAATTACAATTCCCTGTGTCTGGTCTATGATCCCCTGTGTCTTCAAGCCCAAAACTGACCAAGGCTCACTTCTATGGGAAAAAGTGATTTAATCCCGTCGATGGAACCATGAAACCGGCCTGTATGATCCAAAAAGGGCGGTAGACTTTACTTTAAACCTTGATTTAGCTTTCACCCATTATTAGTCGTCTATTTTACTTGTATTTTCAAGACACAACAAAGGGGAGAGGGATACAGGCTGCTAGATTGCACCTGTATGAGTAGACAGACACCAGATTGGCCCCTAACTTAGGCGCCCCTTTCGGTATTTCTTTATTGTTCAAAAGAGGGAATAAACGTTGTGGTTCCTACAAGCTGCCCCGCACAAACTCGGCTGAATTTCCACTGTTCCAGCCCGATTTCGGCAGCATAACTGTACTAGAACCCTTCACGGTCAGTATTCCCACGCATTGACTGACTTTCCCGACGCATACGGGCACTTTGCAAAACCTGGCGAGAATCTGCAGCACGCTGAATTCTTTGTTTTCAGCCCTGAAAATACGCCAGATCGCTTGTACAGCGGTCCCCTTGCGTCCCCGAACCTCCTGGGGGTATTAGGGTCCGTTTAGGGCCAAAACCCTAAACCTGCAAAAATACACAGCAGGCTGTAATTCACTGTTTCGGGCTCCGTTCCGCGTGCCGGTCGCATCCCTAGCAAGTCCTCGAGCTCCCGCACCTGTAGGGCTACTTGCCCTTTGAATCGGACGAGATTTCTGGCGTGAAACCTCTCCGAATTCACCTGTACCTGCGGGGGGATTAGCCGCTAGCTAATCTAGTACCTGTGCAAGAGGCTCTTGCCTCGGCAATCGCGCATGAACCCACACAACTGTACATTGGTCAAATGAAGAGCCCACTAGAGGGGCATAACATACTGCCAAAGGGGAGAGAGAGGGCAGTGCGTAGCGTGCAGGGCATCACTCCTGGCACCGCACTGTGCATAAGAGGGAAAGCAAGCACTCCATAGCTCTTAACCTGTGACAAAATCTGAAAATGAGGCTCTCTCCTCTTCAAATTCAGCGCCACTTCTTGTTGCATAAGGCAAGTGCACCAGAAGGTGCCACTTGGCACTTTTACAAGCATTTTCCCGTTTCGGGGTTGCCGCCTAAAAATATCCCAACCGGTGGCCCAGTTGACTTCACGGCAGAGTAAGAAAATGTTCCCTTTGTCATTCCGGAGGTAATGACGCCAACACATTTTCAGGTCCCAAAATAGCAGTTCCCTAAATTTTAGGAGATGCTGCCATTGTATCTTTCTAGGTCATCCGACCCTCTTTGTACACTGCGGCCACATCCAGAACTGAAATGTAGCCTCTGTAGCAAAGGATTCCACTTTGGCTAGTCAATGACCCCACTTGGCTAACCATAGTCCTTGTCCAACCTTAGTGCTCTCTTGCCCTCAGGCCTGGACTCCCTCTGGACAGTTCCACACTAGCTATGCAATGCAGGGCAGTTAGATTTCCCGAGGGGTGTTTCCAAAAAGTGAAAGTAAATAGATAATAAGAAAGAAATCAACAAAAAGGATAGATAGTAGTCACACGCTGGTGACAGTGTGTGTGTGTGTGTGTGTGTGAGAGAGAGAGAGAGAGAGAGAGAGAGAGAGAGAGAGAGAGAGAGAGAGAGATTTGTGGACACCAAATAGGAGGAGTTTTTATCAGTTTAAACTCTATGCATCCACAAGCATCAAAAGCATTCAACACCAAAAGTATAGATAGAAGTGTAGCACTTGTGCCTCACCTTTAACCGGAGGGGAAGTCACATGCGCACTTCACTTGCGCCACGTGGACAAGCTTCTACTATAGCCTAGAGTCAATCATAGTTAGCATAGGACCTAGCCTGGCACTTTGTGAGCCTCTAGCAGGACGAGCATGCCCAGGCAGGTCATAATTGCCTGGAAGTGCCATCGCACCCCGACTTCTGCAACTAGAATAGCTACTCATTACAAATGATGTTTTTAACCATAATCCGCATCATTTCATAACTCTCAAAAACATAAGACTTTGGTACGGAAATTGAGTTATGTCATTGATGCAGCCAAAGTGTGTCGACCCTAGCAGAGGGCACATGCAGTGATGTGTATGCTTATAGATGCATGGCAGAGGGCTAGAGAAGATGGGAAGAGCTTGTGCAGGCAAGTGACAGTGCAGACGTATGCTTTATGTGGTTTCATAGGCCAAAAGGGCTCCAGATAGGGCCTAGGGCCTGACAATGTGGCAAGTGATAAATGTTCGAGGTGCTGGTTTTTGGCCCAGATATGTAGAGCTTGAAATGCTGAAGGAACAGGTCCTCTCTTGCATAGTACAACATTTCCACATATAGGCATTTTACCGCATGTGAACCGCCTCTTGAGCCACTTATTAATAAGTGACTTTTCAGTCTATTTTTTCCATGGTCATGGGGCTGATTCGGATGCTGCTCGACCCAGCTTCTACCATATATATATGCAGCACTAGAGAGGAGGGAGGAGCAGAAGAACCAAGGGGGATCAGTACCTAGTGTACCAAGCACCCTTCCTCAGAAAAAACTAGCATTTTCATCAGCCTGGCATCAGCGTTTTCAGCCTACCCAAAACGCTAGCAACAGCCAGCGCTTTTGCCATCGATCAGCCTCTTCACCCTCACCATCAACACCCTGTCGTCGCAACAACACAACATTTTCAGTTTTCAGCCCATAGACTCTTCAGCAATTTCAGTTTTCAGCCCATCGTTGTCCCCGGAGATAGCAGGTCAACCCACAGCCTAGCTATCATGATCGTCGGAATACCAAGCATCTTCAATAGTACCCATTAGCACCTCAGCAGCACCACAGTACAAGTACCCCTCGTGGTTGTCATCGTCGTCGTCGACGCAGTACCCCAGCATTTAGCACCCCTTGCGTTTTGTGCCTCGCTCAGCGTAGGGATCTTTAGGACCTCCGTGTCCTTAGCACCCAAGTACCTTCAGTACCCGCAGTACCAAGTACCAAGAACTTTGCAGTACCCAGCACTTAGCCTCTCAGGTACCAAGCATCCACAGCAATACCCCTCAGTATCTACCACAGTACCCTTCAGTATCTCAATAGTACCAAGCATCAGCATCAAGTACCCATCAGCATCTCATCACTTAGCATCATTGTATCAGCATCTCATCACTTAACATCATTGTATCAACATTGTGTAAGAAATAAAGAAAGTATTTGCCCTCGCAATAGAGCAAGGGGGCCCTTGAGGGTTGTTGGGACCCGACATACGGTGCCGTCTCTCTTTTCTCTCTCTGCGTCTCTCTCCTTCATTGTGTTCAATTCAATTTCTCTTTTCAAGTGAAGTTGAGTAACCTTGTGTTTCTACGGAGTACTAGCTGGCAGATGCGAGCAAAATCCTTAACACTTCCGCTGCACCTGACAATTTGGGACCCCATCTGGTGTTAGTCTTCTTTCTCTCTCTCTCACTCACCGAACCTTGACTCACGGTATCATTCTCTCTCCTCTCTCTATTCTTAGCATCTCTCATTATGTGCCGTGCAGAGCACTCATCCTGAGATATCACCATCAACAATAACAAGAGACTCAACGGGCTGCAATTGAAAGGAGAAGATTGGCTCTAGAGAGGAAACATGAAGCTCATTCGGAAAAATATGAACCCCAAAGGCGCCTTGTAAGCGCAACCAATCAAATTTGAGTCAACAATAGGACATAAAAGGGGGGGCATGTGAAACCAGCCCGTGGGGCGGTAGGCGTTGGCTTTCACCCGAAATTCTTTACTTTAAACACACACAGAGTACTTTGCAAAGATAAACTGTAACGAGGATTAACACCTAAGCACACACACGGCTCGGAAGCTAGAATGCCCCGAGCAGACGCCGACAACCTGTAGGCCCCAAAATTGGCGCCCCTTTCAGTATTTCTTTATACTTTGAGAGGGTAAATTTACAAACTAGAGTCCTAGGAATCCTTTGTCTATATCCAACTAGATACCACTTGATTTGGCTAAATTTCGGTAGCATAACAGCCCCAAAACTTGCGCGAAACAAATTCGCCTATTGGAACTCACTTCCACTAGCATAAATCCTCTGATTCCTGTCCAAAAACAGTAAATTCAGCACGCTGTATTTACTGGTTTTTGCCTTGTTTTCAGCCCCAAACAATCCCCTAGCTGTCCTCTGCCAGTGGGGCACTATTCCCAATGGTTCTGGCGTCCGTATGGCTGAAAAACAGTCAATTTACAGCACATACACAACACTGAAAACGCACCTGTACGGTGAGGTTATGACCCTCACCAGTGCCTGCTTTGGAGTAGCAGTTAGCTACCCCTGTTCCTGCTTAAGAAGGCTCTTGCCTCAGCACAAAAGCATGAAACCACACAGTTGTACATCAGTCAAATGAAGAGCCCTCTTGTGGGGCATCACATAACTGCACGTAGGGGAGAGAGAGAGCAGTGTGTAGTGTGCAGGTCATCACTCCTAGCACCACACTGTACATAGAAAGGAAAGCAAGCACTCCATAGCTCTTAACCAATGACAGACTCTCAATGAAGCATCCTCCCAGCATAAATCGAGCGCCCCCTCTTCTACCCTTGACCTGTAATGCATCTGTGAACAAATAGATGCAATAAGGGGAAGATTTCCATGGCTGCCAAAACCTGCATATCGCTGAAAACGCAGCAAAACAGCCCTGTAAACATGCATCTGATGCCTTCCGATGCTGAAAATGAGCTCCTTGGACCTAGGCAAAGTCATGGGAAGCTCAAAAATGGAGAGAAATGGTTGAAAATCAGAGTTAAAAGCCTCCAAAACTGCTCCAAAAAGTCAGTTACGAGTTTTGTTCTCCCAGACTTGGTAAATTGACCAAAAATGTGCCACTTGGCACTCATACATGCAATTTCCTCGCATTGGCCTTCCTGCTTAAAAGTCTCTCAACTGGTGCATGAGTTGACTTTATAGCAAAGTAATAAAATGTTCCCCTGGTCATACCGAAGCTAATGACGCGAATAGATTTCGTGGCCCAAAATAGCAGTTCTCTAATTTTTAGGAGATGCTTTCGTTGGGCTCCCACTGGTCATCTGACCATCTATCCTCATTGGGACCGCATCCAAAAGTGCAATGTGGCCCAACTGTCGGATACTTTCTGTTGGTGATCCCACCTTGACTTTATGCCTTTATTGAGTTCACTTCCTAGTATCCACCAACTTGCTAAGTGCGACGGGGGACCTACATGATCTTGAACTGAGCCTAGACATCCTTTTACTTTACAAGTTCCAGTGCCGACCAACTTCCCGTCTGCGAGTGAAACTACCGTTTACATTGGCCATACAATGTCCGACCATTTGCAACTTCAAAAAGAGGGTCTCAAAAATTAAACAAAAATCATTGGAAAGAAACCAACAACTATGGTTAGCAGTTGCCACGTCCTCATGACACTACCCCCCTCTTGAAATCACAAACGTCCTCGATTGCATACCATAAATACATGCCATGGATGATCTTGTGTGGTAAGCACCCTTTTATCATCGTATGTATCCGCAAGAAAGACTGTCAAAACATATGTACAAATGACTTAATGAGACCTTCATACTTTTGTCAAACCGTACACTGCTGTTGCACTGAATCCATGAGTACATTTGAAGTGCTAGCTCTATCATTACCCCTCCTTTGCAGACATTGGGTTGAGGCATACGTAGGCTGTAACCCAAATGCCTCAAGGTAAAGCTGCAATACATTTGGTGACTCTGACAGTTCATGCTCTTCCATCCACTTTGCATCCATAGGTGGATAGTTCTTGAACTTCACCACATAGCATCTTGCAACCTGTCCCTTAACTTTTTACCTTTGCAAGAGGCTCTTGCCTCTGCAAACGAGCATAATTCCACAACACTGACGTACCACCCATAACCAAGCAAGCTCAAATCTCAAGATGATTTACCAATGCGTCATAGAATCCAAGAAATCGCCTCAGAGAATCGGCAAGCAGTGTGTCACCTGGCAAACCCACATCACTCCCGCAGGAGATCTAGTGGCCAATCTACCACCATGAGACCTCTCCCTATCTCATCTTGGTTCGTACTTGCAAACCCTAAAAACGCAACAGAAAATCAGCCCTAATTTGACCACTTTTTGGCAGGGCGAACATGCGGAATTTCTTGTTTGTTCTGTGAAGAGGAACCCTCTTCCATAATGCCCTTCCCTTTGTCGGCCATTGTGTAATCCCGCGTTCTTGTACTCTGTCTCTTTACCCAAAACAACCGAGGCTCACTCTTTGAGGAAAAAGTGATTGATGTCCCGGCAACGGAACCTTGAAACCGGCCCGTGGGGTAGTAGACGTTGGCTTTCACCCGAAATTCTTTACTTAAAACACACACAGAGTACTTTGCAAAGATAACCTGTAACGGGGATTAACACCTAAGTACACACACGGCTCGGAAGCTAGAATGCCCCGAGCAAACGCCGACAACCTGTAGGCCCCAAAATTGGCGCCCCTTTCGGTATTTCTTTATACTTTGAGAGGGTAAATTTACAAAGTAGAGTCCTGGGAATCCTTGATCTATATCCAACTAGATACCACTTGAGTTGGCCAAATTTCGGCAGCATAACAACCCCAAAACTTGCGCGAAACCAATTCCCCAACTGGAACTCACTTCCACTGGCATAAACCCTCTGATTCCTGTCCGAAAACAGTAAATTCAGCACGCTGTATTTACTGGTTTTTGCCCAATTTTCAGCCCCAAACAGTCCCCTAACTGACCTCTGCCAGTGGGGCACTATTTCCAATGGTTCTGGCGTCCGTATGGCTGAAAAACAGTCAATTTACATCACATACACAGAGCTGAAAACGTACCTGTACGGTGAGGTTATGACCCTCACCGGTGCCTGCTTTGGAGTAGCAGTTAGCTACCCCTGTTCCTGCTCAAGGAGGCTCTTGCCTCAGCACAAAAGCATGAAACCACACAGTTGTACATCAGTCAAATGAAGAGCCCTCTTGTGGGGCATCACATAACTACACGTAGGGGAGAGAGAGCAGTGTGTAGTGTGCAGGTCATCACTCCTAGCACCACATCGTACATAGAAAGGAAAGCAAGCACTCCATAGCTCTTAACCTGTGTGACAGACTCTCAATGAAGCATCCTCCCAACATAAATCGAGCGCCCCCTCTTCTACCCTTGACCTATAATGCATCTATGAACAAATAGATGCAAAAAGGGGAAGATTTCCATGGCTGCCAAAACTTGCGTATCGCTGAAAACACAGCAAAACAGACCTATAAACACGCATCTGATGCCTTCCGATGCTGAAAATGAGCTCCTTGGACCTAGGCAAAGTCATGGGAAGCTCAAAAATGGAGAGAAATGGTTGAAAATCAGAGTTAAAAGCCTCCAAAACTGCTCCAAAAAATCAGTTACGAGTTATGTTCTCCCAGACTTGGTAAATTGACCAAAAAGTGCCACTTGGCACTCATACATGCAATTTCCTCGCATTGGGCTTCCTGCTTAAAAATCTCTCAACTGGTGCATGAGTTGACTTTATAGCAAAGTAATAAAATGTTCCCCTGGTCATACCGAAGCTAATGACGCGAATAGATTTCGTGGCCCAAAATAGCAGTTCCCTAATTTTTAGGAGATGCTTCTGTTGGGCTCCCACTGGTCATCTGACCATCTATCCTCATTGGGACTGCATCCAAAAGTGCAATGTGGCCCAACTGCCGGATACTTTCTGTTGGTGATCCCACCTTGA
The DNA here is from genome assembly GCF_014529385.1 of Adiantum capillus-veneris. NCBI lineage: Eukaryota > Viridiplantae > Streptophyta > Polypodiopsida > Polypodiales > Pteridaceae > Adiantum > Adiantum capillus-veneris. The sequence continues at coordinate 28,095,026 of NC_140941.1, forward strand.
CTTTATGCCTTTATTGAGTTCACTTCCTAGTATCCACCAACTTGCTAAGTGCGACGGGGGGACCTACATGATCTTGAACTGAGCCTAGACATCCTTTTACTTTACAAGTTCCAGTGCTGACCAACTTCCCGTATGTGAGTGAAACTACCGTTCACATTGGCCATACAATGTCCGACCATTTGCAACTTCAAAAAGAGGGTCTCAAAAATTAAACAAAAATCATTGGAAAGAAACCAACAACTAAGGTTAGCAGCTGCCACGTCCTCATGACAGCATGGATAACCCATATCTACATGCCTCAAAACTATGTCATGTAGCATATCTATGGAAAGAGCTCAACAATGCGCTCCAAATGCACACTGTCAGACAAATTTGAAGTTAGAATGCTCAAGTTGTGGCCATTCGAAAAAATGTAAAAACTGGTGGGACCGTGGCCACAAGCCCATTCTCATTGGTGTAAAGAGTATATTCCAAAAGCATCTTTGACCCTAAAGGGCTCTTTTGGGGTTCATATTTTTCCTAATGTCAACGCATACCTGCTGAAGAAAAGAGGGTGGCTATGGAGCTGGAGCGTGAGTCTCAAAGAGACCTGCGCATGCAAGAGTTGGTATACCAGTTCCTCTCAAAAGGCGAGCCACCGAGAGCAGCCGCAGAGTCATCACGTAGACCTGGTAGAGATAACGACTCCAACAATAAAGACACTAAGAAGTTGACTTCCAATAAGTATGATGGTAAGATGAATGACACTATGATTTATTCTTGGTTGCATCAATTTAACGCTTACTTTGCTACTAGCCAAAAAAGCGGAAGCAGTAAAGTTTTGACAGCCGCCATGTATTGTGTGGTAATTGGTATCAAGCCTAGCAAGAGGCACTGAGGGCCGAGCATCTTGAGCATGCCGACAATGGCAAGCCACTGTCTTACAGTTAGGTCAACTTCCAAGCTAAGGTCAAGGAAGAACCGCATATGGAAAATAAGGATGTTTTAAGTGTCACACTAAAGGTCTTTTGCTAGTCTTAGGCAGACTGTCATGAATGCCGTGATAGTATTTCATAAACTACACGCATGTAACAGATATTTTCTAGAATGAGCAATTTGAGTTCAAGATTCTTGCTTATCCAATCAGCACCTCTTGGCATCTCATGGAGAAAAGTCTTAATCGAAAAGCAAAATTAACTCCCACATAGTGGCTACACCATATTCAACCGACTAGAATGTAGATGACTTGACACTTCCGAGATAGCAAAGGTGCCACTCACACGAGCATTTCCTACGCCTTCTCCATTCGATTACAAGTGGTTTTGGATGCATACCCATCACCCACACCAACTACCTACTTGCATAGTTAGATATTGATGTTACAACCTTTGAACAAAAAATAGAGAAAATTTAAAACCTTGAACACATCGTCTGGTGACCTTTTAGTACTTGTTCACAATGAAGTGAAGCCTGTGTATGCAAACCACTGATGCAGGGTTAGGCCCGTCAATTGCTGGCATTCAGGTGAAAAACCAGAATTCCAAAACACAAAGCAATCTTCAGCATCCCATTAATTTCAATTTCTTGTGGGAACGATGGGACACAACATGCAGCTGTGGAGAATGTAACTGCATACCTTGGTTCTGTATCTAGATAATTGAACTGCCGCTGATCTACAGGAAGTAAGAAATTAAGAAGTTGCCTTGACTTTCCTTCCTGTACCGCCCTGTCTACTGCATTTGCAGCCTGCATATAAAGGTCAAGATGGCAATATGTAAGCAGACGCCAAGTGCGCAGTATGCGAGAGATAACAGTAAAAACCTGTTGGGAAACCTCCTCGACGGTTTCTGGATTCGAGACTGTCGCAATGAGAGCGAGAGAAAAAGAGGAAGAAGCTCGCACAGGGGTTACCAATGCGAGATTGCTGTAGAAACGAGGACGTGGGCGTCGTCGACAGCTCACAATTTTCAAGCAGGTTGCAAGCTCCCCTTGATGAGGCCAGGCGTAAGCCCCCGACAGAATGCTCATACCTGCTGTAGCTCACACAGGCCAATTCACGAGGGAGCTATGGCGTCGACACGACAGCACTGTTATCTCAAATCACGATGGAAACAAAATAAGGGGGTGGTTGCACACGAATGTGTGCGCCTTGTCAAAGTGGCAAAGAGAACCAGTTTCTCCGCAGCTGCCAGTCGCGGATCACTTTAGGTAAGCTTTTTTTGAAGTCAAAAGGGGACTCATATAAGGATGCCAATCGTAGGTGTTGTTCCCACATGCATTTTGAGACGGTGAAGCTGATTTGAACTTTTTGCTACATTCCGAGATGCTACCCCCCCACTCACAAGGCTCCTCATGCGAGTTTTGAAATGCTTCGAAAAAGGGTGTGAAGCGATGGCGGTTTTGGGCTAGTGTAGGGCAATGAGTTTCTATGCAAAGGGGTGGCTTCAAAAAGACATCATGTTAGCATTGAGAGAGAGGGTCTCCCCCTAGGCAAAAGGGCTTGAATAGCTTGGCATGGAGCTGGCATGCGAAGCCTCGACACCAAGGTGGCCTCCAATGGTCCAAAACCAACTCAAGGCTATGGAAAAAGATTTGACCAGTACGCAGGTAGCGGCCTATGCAAAGCTGAAGTTCTCAAGGAAACTGCAATTTTGTTTGGCATATGAATGTGAAGACAAAAGAAAATGTACGATCGCTAGAGAATAGAGGCAAAGGCAAGCTTGAGAATGACAGCACGGCTAGCACCCAGTTAGCAGCCTATGCACGGATGAGGTTCTCAAGGAAGCCATCAATTTGTTTGACTCGGGACTATGAAGCCAAAGGCAACTGCACGAGCTCACTAGAGGACCGAGGCAAAAGCATGCTTGGCAATGACAGGACCACTGTTTATCTAGTTGTCTTAGTACACATGAGATCCAAGAGCCGTTGTTATAAATGCGAGAAGACACTTTGTTTGGCTCAAGAGTGGGAAGCCAAAGGCAAAAGCAGGAACTCACAAGAGGACAAAGGAAATGCAAGTTGGACAGACATAACGGTGATAAATAATTGAAAAAGGAGATCGGCATGGCACACATGGTGGCAACCACAATGAAGTGCACACGATACGAGACAGAGCTTCCACTATGCCTCAATGGAGATGTAGGTTGAGAGACAAGAGAGAAGACACGGCCTATGTGGGTACAATATGTTGTACCTCTTTAGGTTTTTCAGATAGATATATGCAGAATAGTACAATACCCATAAAGGTTATATTCACACACATGTAGGATACAGTTAGGGTACGAGTACGGTGCCCTTTATTCCCAACAATCTTTCACCTAAAGGCAATGTGCATGAAGGTGGAGGAAAAGAATTAGCTAAGTCGAAGTATGTACAAAGTTGAAATACATATATATATCCAACTCCCATTATCTGCGCCAATGAGAAAATCATTATGCTGGAAGACCCTTCATGAAGAGAAGGTTTGCAGGATTATTCTCTGTATGTACCTTGACAAGATCAATGCTCTTGTTGTCAACTACTTCCCTAATAAAATGATACTTCACCTGCATGTGCCTTGTCTTTGCATGAAAGACAGGATTTCGTGCTAGCATGATAGCACCTCGATAGCACTCTTACTATCACAATGAAGAACAAGAACCTTTGTAATGCTAAGCTCTTCTGCCATACATGAAATCCATAAAGCCTCCTTGCATGCCTCAATGGTAGCCACATTCTCTGCCTCTATATTAGACAATGCAGCATGCTTTTGTAGTCTGGATATCCAAGAGAGAGACCCCCCTATTAAGGTGAATACATACCCTCCAGTAGACTTCTGCAATCTGAATGACCAATATAGTCTACATCTATAAATTCAACGACATGTGTCTTCTGCTTTCCAAAGTAGATGCACAAATCCTTTGTGCCCTTAAGATATCTCATGATACCCTTCATTGCTTCCTAATGATTTTTGCCAGTGACGGGAGCAAAGCAGATCCCGAACCCCAACGACCTCTAAAACGCCGGGGGCCGAATGGCGCGCCTTGAGCCTGTCATCATCACGGTAAAGCGAACAGGGGGCACCACCTAGCTTTGAGCGGCTAGGACGCAAACCACGATGATATGAACACCGCAAACTTACACACCGAGAGAGAGAGAGAGAGAGAGAGAGAGAGAGAGAGAGAGATTTTGCAAATGATGAAAACCCTCGGAGGTGTGAGGGAAAATTATTTCTGCAGTATTTACAAATGGCACGCTGTGGTGGTGAGAGGTAGGGAGAGGAGGTGGTGCAAACTACTTGGTGCGTTCTCTAAGACGACTCAATGATTGTAAAGCTTGCTACCAAGAGCGTGTGTGCGTGTATGCATCGACCATTGGAGTCGAGAGGTGGACGTGGCTCCCTTCGCATGGTGCCATTCCCAAGGCAAACCCAACACACAAGCCCCCTCCCCGTGATGGTGATAGTGTCAACTCTTCCCACTACACTCTACCAAGTGCTGACTTCTCATGAACTGCCCCCCCTGATAGTGACCTCTCAGTGCCAATTTATAGGTGGTGGCTGCTTGGATTATGGTAATCCCATTGTGATTAGGGTAAGCTTAATCGGGGAGACAAAGCAAGTGGTGGGCCCGGTGTGGTTGACCCTTGCTTTGTTTTGGGAGGTTATTAAAAGATAAGAATCTCTAGGTGGGCCTTTGTGACCATCACCTAGAGAGAGGATATTTACAAAAAATGGGAATTTACAATGGCTCAGGTGAAAACTAAAGAAATGATGAAAATACCTTATAATTTACTGGAAACGGCATCGTGGTTGCGTGTTGCCGGCAAATGGTGTGTTGTCGGTACGTCGATGTACAGCGTACTTCTCTTCGAGGTCGGTCGGGGCATGCCTTCGGCACATTTCCTCTTTTTGTTGTTGGCAGCGCGTGCTTTAGGTCCTCCTTCTTTTTTCGTTGTCGTCGTAGTCGTGAAATCCTTCGTTTTTTTTCTTATATTTATGTGCGTATATGCGTGTGTGTGTGTGTACGTATGTGCATGTGGACGGATGTGTATATATATATGTATATGGGTGCGCATGTGTGAGTGCGTGTGTGTGTATTTGTATGTGTGCACAAGCATGCGGTGGGAACGGGGGCTTATATATATTATATATATGTTTTTTATAAATTTTTTTTCTCTGTGTTGGCGGCTAGTGGCAGCCACCCGAAGATGGGGGTGGGGGGGGATGGTGTGTGTGTGTGTGTGTGTGTGTGTGTATTGAGAGATAGAGGAAAAATGTGCGCGAGGGAGAGGGTGAGGGTGAGTGAGTGTGTGGTGTGGGAGAGCATTGGGCCCCGGCTCCTTGCGCTGCGCCTTCGGGCTGAAACGGAAGAGAGAGAGAGAGAGAGAGAGAGAGAGAGAGAGAGAGAGAGAGAGAGAGAGGTGGCGTGGATAGGAGAGAGAGAGAGAGGGAATCCATAGGGAGGGTGCCCACCGTGGGGGGGGGAAGAGTGTGTGAGGGGGGGTTGTCCTATTCTCTGTCTTGCATGGTGTCTCAAGGATGAGAGGAAAGGGAGAAGTCAATGGTGTGGGGGGGTTAGAGGGTGGGGATAGCGGGCCAAGGGAGGGTAGTGAGGCCGAGGGGAGGGTGAGGCGAGCGGGTGGGGAAGAGGGGGGGGGGAAGAATATTAGCAGGCCAAGGGGGGGGTAATGGGGGGGGGGGGGGGGGGGGGGGGGGGGGGGGAAGGGTGAGGATAAGAATACTGGAGAGCGGGAGTTCACATACGGCTCGACACAGAGGGAGCACGAGGAAAATGAGAGGGCTCCGGGTGAGTGGTCGAGGCTTGCGCCTGGCCGAGGGTGGCCAGTAGGGAGGGGGGAAATGGAGGGTGAGGATGAGAGAGAGAGGATATTAGAGAGAGGTATGTAGGGAAAATGAGAGAGAGAGAGAGAGAGAAGGGGGGGGAGGGGGGGGGGGGGGGTATTTCATCCGATGCCTGCCGGGGGGGGAATAAACTATGGGGGAAGAGAGAAGGGGTATATGAAACCGAGGGCAGTCGGCTAGGCTGGGGTATAGACAAGCGGGGGCCTGAGGGTGATAAGGTCGGCCAATCGAAGGGGGGGGGGGGGGGGGGGGGGGGGGGAGGGGGGGTGCCATGCCCGTAGAGGTGTCGTGAGGATTGACCAGGCGATGCCAAGCCTTCCAACAGTGTCGCCAAGGCCCCAGCATAGGAAAAATAATTTTTCTGTTTTTTTTTCTTTGACTTTCAAAAATCAGCCATCATTAGCCCTCTCCCTTTGGCTAGAGGCATTCATGTTTCTAGCCCATCTTTTGCATCTTTAGCTGTGGAGTTAGAGGGTTCTCCCTCTTCTGGAATGTCTAGCATGAATTATGGATCAAACCTAAGAAAATACCTTTTCAGTCTCCATCCATTGACCCTAGTCTTGTGAATTCTCCCATCAGCTTATAGCTGCCGTTGTCGTAGCGTTTCTTGATGATGAATGGCCCTTCCCATCTGGGTTGAAATTTCTTGTTCTTCTTGGTGTCAAATATGTTGTATCTAAGTACTAACATACCTTTTTCCATTCCCTTTTCTTTAAGCCCTTGGTTGAAAGTGAGCCGGCGTCGTTCTGCCTACGCTGCATAGTGATTGATTGCTTCTTCCCTATCCAGTTGGAGTCTCTCCAGATCCAAGATGTGGTTTTGGAGATTTACAATCGGACGATGTATCTGGCTAGCCAAAACTCGTAAGCTGGCTATTTGTACCTCAATGGGTAGAATCGCCTCCTTCCCATAAACTAAATGGAAAGGGGTGAAACCTAGGGATGTTCAGATTGTTGTTCTGTAGGCCCAAAGAGATGCCATGAGATGTTTATCCCAGTCCCCTGTGTGATTGTTCACCTACTTTGTGATGATTTTGCAAATCATTCCGTTTACCTTCTCTACCAGACCATTGCATTGTGGATAGTATGGTGTAGAATGCCGACGTGTGATGCCTAACTTCTTCATGTTGGGGTACAGGCGCCTGTGCCTTGCCCGGCCGCCCAAAGTCTGGGCGCCCACTGACTTGTATACCTTATACATAGCATAACTGTATAGGGGGAGATGCCACTTCACAGTCTCTCCACCCACATCGTGTGTGTGTCTCCTTCTCTCTCTCACTCTCCGTCTGTGGTGCTCCCCGATCCCCTTCAATTGGTATCAGAGCTATGGTGACCGCGGAGAGCACGACGGCTTTGAGAGCTTCGAGGCGATAGCTCGCTCGCTCTCGACGGTAGAGAGATTAAGAAAGCTTGGAAGCTTTGTGAGAATGCAATGGGAGTTTGTGAGCTCAGTTGAGAGTGATGTATGCTCTTGTGGAAGCTCAGAAAGGAGTGTAGAAGATTGTGTGTAAGTGAAGGTGCTGCCCTAAAACTGTGTGCGCAGCAGCACTGTTTTAAGATTCGTTTTCCTCCTTGTAAAATACAGATCTGAGAATTTTGTCCGCGATTGCCCATCCGTTTCGATGTGGTCTACAACTTTGCAGAAGAAACTTTTTGCAAATTCCTCACCGTTTTGCTGATATTCAGATCAGACTGACTGTATACAGAAATTCCAGATTTTCTGTTGTCGCCTTGTGTGCAAATTTGATGCACTTTTGGAAGCACGGGAGATGCTTGAAGTTGAGTGCATAAATTCTGAGCTAAAGATGCAATTGCAGCTTGTGTTAAGCTTGTGGTTTGAGGGTTTTTTGGTAGACTTGGGCAACGAAGTACGGAGGCGTTTACACACCACCGAGGCGGTCTCTTGAGAGACGCAGTTTTTGGAGCACACAGGTGGAGCTTCTTTCACTGGTTTTCACAGGATACTTTGACAGTGATTTTGTGCTTGGATTCATGGTCTTTGCGGATGGTTTGCATATGGTTATGGCGCATGGTTGATGCCCATTATACATGCATTTTGGCGAGCACTTTCAAGTGCCGGTGAGCTCTCTTGAGAGCATTGTTTTTGCATTGATCAAGTTTCCGGATTGCAAATCTTTTGGCGCTTGCTTATGCGCGGTCACTCCGTTGATGTACGTTGAGTGCGGATTGCCATTGTATGTGAAAATGTGGAGCCATTTTGGCATTTCTACTCATTGGCATTGAGTAGTGGTATGGTTTATGGTAGAGATTGTACTTGAGTTTTTTGCTCAGTTTTCAGGGGAAATTCTGTCGGATTTTTCCCAAATTCTCACCATAGTTTGTGATCGAGTGTTTACTCTCACTTTGATAGGTATTGTCAGTTTGGACACATTTTTGTGTTTTTGTATCCACTCTCGCAAGAGTAAGAAGTTGTTTATCTTTCTTTGCTTGAGACAGTGGTTTGCTCTCGGGTGGGAGAGTCTTGTGCATTGTTTGCCATAGTTTTGCAGAGCTTATGCATGTATGTTGAGTGTAGTTTGATGCGCATTGATTGCTAATTGTATTGAGCTTGCAGGACAATGGTTATTTTGTGTTGATAGCCATTGTGCGTCGAAACTCTGGCGAAATTTTCCCAGGAGTTTTATGCGTATCATTTATGCGATCTAGGTAGAGATTGTGGGTTGCACTCAGCATTTGCGTGCAGTGTTCTCTGCAGGTGGGAGATTTGTGCGTGTGTATGCATCGATACCGCATAGTGTGGGCTTGGTGATTAGCTCACAGATTGCAGTGTGATACTAGAGCAGGCGAGGCTTGTATTGACATTGTGTGAGCTCTATTTTGGAGTGTGTCTCACAGGTTTTACATTGTGTTTCTTGCCATATTTGTAGACAGTTTCCAGGTGTTGTTGGTGAGGTGGTTTTGCTTTCTAGTTTGCTACATTGTGCTCATGGCAGAGACAGGTGATCGCTCAGATTATGATCTCTCTGAAATGTGCATGTTTGATGGGTCAGACTTTGCAGCATGGAGAGAGTGTATGCTTGATGCATTGACACAGAGAGGGTTGCATCGTCCATTGAGTGGTGATGCAGGTAGACCTTCAAACATGTCTGACGATCAATGGCAGGAGCTAGAGAAGATGGCACTATCTACACTCTCTTTGCACCTTGCGGAATCTGTATATGCTCTTGTTATGTATGAGACTACTTCGAGAGCACTTTGGTGCAGATTACATGATATGTATGATAGATCTGAGTCATCACAGACTCGTGTGAGACATGTACATTCACGAGCACGCCGACAGGTGACATGTTGGCATTGTGGACATAGAGGGCACATTAGGCGTCGATGTTTCAGGCATTTGAGACAACGGAGGCGACAAATGCGTGATGCAGATTTGGGCATGACAAATGCTAGTGAGATCAGTACGGTGGTTACTGAGTATGCTTGTGATGGCGATGTCACATTTACATCTAGCTTGTCTTCAGACAATCTTATGTCTACGGATTGCATATCGGATTGCACATTGTCTTCACATTGGTTACTAGATTCAGATGCTACATTCCATGTCACGTCGAATCGTGAGTGGTTTAGCACGTTTTCTAGTGGGAGACTTGGTTGTGTGCACATGGCTGATGGTGTTGTGTATGACATTGAGGGTGCAGGAGACGTATGTTTGTCCTTGCCCAGTGGTATGAGATTTACCCTGCGTCATGTGCGTTATGTGTCAGATCTGAAACGGTATTTGATCTCAGTCAGACAGTTACGGGATAGTGGATGTCGGGTATCGCTGCTTGAGCGATCTTTTGCATTGCATTTGGGTTCGCTAGTGATTGCGAGAGGTGCCAGGAGTGGTACAGGTTACCCATTGCATGTGGATCACGCGAGAGACGGTGTTGTCTCTGTGATCACGCAGCCAGGTAGAGAGCGAGAGAGCAGGCGAGTCTCTTTTGCTTGTGGGTTGCAGGATGCTTTGCATGGAGTGCAGAGTAGTGAGCTCGTTGTGCACACAGTTGGGGCACGACTTGAGCAGTCACACAGAGAGGTGACAGAGTCAGACATGCATGCTTTGCTAGTGACTGAGCAAAGCAAAGAGTCAGTTATGCGAGATACTTCTATGCAGGATAGACAGGTAGAGCGGTCTTGCTCTAGTGAGTCACGACAGGAGGACGTTGTGCAACAGTCTATGCATACGGAGTTAGAGCATGAGAGCTCTAGTGAGTCACAGCAGATTGAGTGGTCATGTTTGCAGTGGATGATTGCAGAGGAGGCTGAGATGTCAGCGATTATGCAGTCATTCCTTTCTATGCTCGACAGTGAGCATGGGGATATAGTTGTCTTCCTGCAGACACCTAGAGCAGCTGGTTTGCTCTGAGGTTGCACGACAGGTTGATGCGTCTTTTGTGGACAGTCAGGAGATGCATGTGGCTGACACGCCTTGTCAGTCAGAGATGCCTATTGCCAGGGATATATATGTTGATGCATGCTCCGTAGAGCTAGCAGGCCCGCTAGCATTGCATCGGCATTCAATGGTCTCATGTATGAGATGCTGATCTTGAGACCGGATATCGCAGCTGCAGTGGGAGCATTTGCAGTTGGGTTTGTCAGCCGTTTGTTGACTGATGGTGGCATAGTGCACGAGGGAGATATGCAGGTATTGCGTACATACTTGCAGTACGTGTGCGGTACGTCTGGTGGTGTATGGACTTACACGGAAGCAGGACAGCCGGATGCACACGATCACAGCGAGCTAGAGGGCATAGGTTGAGAGCGGTTTTCTCTCACCTTTTGTAGTCTTTAGACTAGGTTCTCTTGCTTAAAGGCACAATCGCCTTTAAGTGGGAGGTTGTTGGGGTATAGGCGCCTGTGCCTTGCCCGGCCGCCCAGAGTCTGGGCGCCCACTGACTTGTATACCTTATACATAGCATAACTGTATAGGGGGAGATGCCACTTCACAATCTCCCCACCCACATCGTGTGTGTGTCTCCTTCTCTCTCTCACTCTTCGTCTGTGGTGCTCCCCGATCCCCTTCACTTCATCAGTTCTCCCACCGAATCACCTATGAACCCTGGTCCTTTATCTGATATTATCTCAAGAGGAGTGCCAAAACGGCAACAGATATGCTCAAAAATGAACTTTTCTACCTCTTGGGTTGTAATGCGGGTGGTGGCTGTTGCTTCTGCCCATCGAGTCATGTAGTCGACACCCACTATGATGTACAGTTTACCTGATTGGGCCCTTGGTAAAGGACCAATTGCATCTATTCCCCATTTCTCAAATGGACCATATGAGATGATAGGAGTTTGTGGCTCGTAGGTTAAGGTGCCATTACTGGCCACTTGACAGGCCTTACTTGTTTTACACCAATGGTGTATATCCCTGTTCAAACTAGGCCAAGAGTATCCCGCTTGTAGAATCTTCCTACTGGTGATGTCTAGAGCAAAATGATCGCCGCAGACGCCATCATGGCAACTTGAAATTACCTATGTGATCTCACTGGAGGTTGGCACCCGCCTGAGAATTTGATCCTTGCCCTTAGAATACAAGTGGTCATTTACAAGGCGGTACCTAGTAGCCTTCCTTACCAGCCACTGTTTATGGCCTTTGGTGTATCCTATTGGACATTCTCCTGTATCTTAAAAACTGACGACATCCGGTATAGCATCACTACCTTGGAAGAGGGGTAGTTTTAGTTTGATTTCTCCTACGGAAACGTCTTGTATTCTCTCTTTGGCTAGAGCGTCTGCCTCCTGATTTTCTGCTCTGGGGACATGAAATAGTTTCACTGCTTCAAACTTCTTTAGAAGGTCCTTAACTTGGTGGAGTTGACCAAGTAAAACCTGATTCTTACAATCCCAAGTGCCATTTATTTGCTTTATCAAAAGCAAAGCATCGCCAAACATATTTAGGCGCTGAATTCCTTGTGAAATACATTGTTCCAACCCAAGAATTAGGGCTGCATATTCTGCTTCATTGTTGGAGTGGGAGTGTAATAACTACCCGATGGAGAATACTCTTTCTTGTTGTTCATTGAAAATGACTATGCCTACTGCTGCAGACTGATCCATTGTTCTTTTGTATGCTCCGTCAAAGAAAAGAGAGTGAGCTCTTTCTAGACTAGGACTCTCTACCATTGGTGTTTCTTCCTTTGCTTCCGTGTTGATCTTCAGCTTCTTCTCATAATGGCGATGAGTGAGAATTCCCGCCAAACTAGCCCTGGTGGAGTTTTCTACTTGCATGGTGTAGTCAAACTCTTGTAATCTAATCAACCACTTTGAGATCCTAGATGAGACATCCATGCGTCGCATTACATATGGAAAAACCTCTTCCATTGTCAGGATTACAAAGGGTCTAGGCAGGAGATAGGAGCGGAACTTTGTGGTAGCAAACATTAGTGCCAAAACCATGTGTTCTACTTCGGTAAATCCCTTTTCTGATGGTGTCATGACACGACTAGAGAAGTAAATAGGGCGCATGAAAGAAGTTTGGGGGTCCTTTTGCATTAGCACGGCTCCGAGTGTATCACTTCCCACACTAGGGTTCACATAAAATGGCTCATCCCACTTAGGAGGTGAAATAGTGGGAAGCTTAGCTAGGATTTGCTTTACCTTAGTAAACTGCTGCTCATTCTCGTCACTCCATTAGAAGACATCCCTCTGGGTGAGTTGTTGTAGGGGAAGGACCACTTGAGATAGCAAGTGAATGAACCTGCTTAAGTATCTTACCTTCTGAAGGAAAGAAACTAGTTGCTTAGCGGTGGTGGGTGATCATAAAGATACCAGGGCTTGAATCTTGCTAGGCTCAGCCTCGATCCCTTTTGCTGAAATTACATGACCAAGGAGAGTGACTTTGCTTTCACCAACGTGACACTTATCCACATTGAGCTGGCGACCCAAGGTTTACAGCCTGGTTAAGCCATCATAGACTTTGCTTAAATGAAGGGCTTGTGAGCTATAGATGCAAAAATCATCTATGAACACCCGTATTGATGTTCCAAAGTAGGGATGGAAAACAAAAGTCACATACATAGCGTTGAAATGTGGCCGGGGCGTTAGTGAGGCCAAACGGCATCACTCTGTAGGCAAAACATCCCCAAGGTGTGATGAAGGTTGTCTTCTTCTTATCTTCCTCCGCAATGCTAATCTGGAAGTATCCTGAGTAGCCATCGCACACTGTGTATCGCTCGTGACCTGCCACTTCATTGAGTATTTCATCCTCGAATGGGAGGGGAAAGTGATCCCTCTTCGTGGCTGCATTGAGAGGTTTATAATCCACACAGACTCTCCACTTACCTTTTCTTTTTGGCGTGACTACTACTGGGGAGATCCATTCTGAGTCTTCGACAGGGTAGATGAAACCTGCTTGTAGCAAACTTCTCACCTCTTTAAGCAGTGCCTCTTGTTGGATTACTCCAAGTCTTCTGAGCTTTTGTACTGCGGGTTTACTGCCTTCCTTGAGCTTTATGTGGTGTTGCACTACTATAATTCCTGTGATCTTATCATAGCCATCAATGAACAAAGTAGTGAAGTTACCTAGCATGGAGACATACTCCTTCCTTTCTTCATTGGTTAACTCATTTGAGAGAATTTTTTGTAACTTACCTGCATCCTCCAAGGACTGCATACTTGATGATCCCTCTTGGTTTTTCGGGGGTGTTTCAGATTGTGTCAATCTGTTTGGGTCTTTAAGAATGACCCCCATCACTTCGATGCTACTGTCACTTCCGTCGGTGGTGGTCGTCTCTTCTCCTGAGGTAGACAAGTAGTCGCTGGTGGACTCATCTTCTAAAGCCTCCAAGATCATGTTGCACTGCTTCCCAGTCCTCATGTCGTAGAATATGGACTTCCCTGTAGCGTCCTTCATCTAAATCATCCCGGTGCTCCAGTCTTGTTTAGCTTCCATAGCCATAAGCCAAGGCCTCCCAAGAATGATGGGGTAGCCCTCCCCTTTGTGCAGCATGGTGAAGATGTCTACCTCCACTTCTGTATTGAATGCTTTCACTTTTACAGCATTTACAATGCCTCCGCATTTCAGTCTTACATTGCTTGCCATCTTGGCTCGGCAGGGTGCCGGCCTACTTACCTCTAGACCTAGATGGTGCATCATCTTTTCACTCATGACGCATATTTGCGCGCCACCATCTATGTAGACGTTTGAGATTCGTTGCCCCTTGATGTGAGCGTCCATGGTTGGTAGGATGTCGTCGAGATCCCTTCCAGAGATAGCCCCAGCTATCTTGGGCCTTGATTTCCTGGTACTTACCATTTTTGTCCATTGCCTCCTCATTCTGGGTGCAAGGTGGAGTAATTGGGGCCAAGTTATCTTTGGGCCCTGCATTAACACATCTCGAACTAAGTCATAGGGTTTTGCATACTCACCTAGTGAGAAGTCCACGATGTCTATCTTCCGCCGCGGTTTAGCTGCTTGCTTGCTAGACTCGGCCTTCCCTTTCATCTTCTCTTCTCTTTGAGATGCTTCCTCGTGCCTGGCACGCTTCACTCCCATAGCATCCACTTCTTCTACCTTCGCTTTCCCTTTGTGCTTCTCTTGAACTAATTCTTCTACCTTCGCCTTCCCTTTAGCCTCCAAGCTAATAACACTCACCGCTTGGTTCACAGCAGGTGATGGGGGTAGTGGCGGAATGAGAGGTTGGGGTGGTGGTTGCTGTTGTACAGGTGGTCGAATGATTTGGACCGATGGGATTGGTCCTGGTTGCCTAGGTGGTGGTGGTCTTGCTCTTGGTGGAGAGATCTGATTCTGTCTCTCCCCTCTATTGAAATTCTGCCTCCTCGGGTGTGGACAGTAGTACATTCCATGGCCATCTTCCCCGCAGCTGTAACAGTGGTACTCTTGGTTCTACCTTCGTTGTCCTCTTCCTTGTTCTGGATTCCTGCGAGATGCATACCCTTGCTGCACCAAATGCATAGATAAATTCTCTAGTTGGGTGGTGATGCAACTCAGCAGGTCTTGCTGCTCCTCTTATGCCTCTTGTGGTTGGACTCTATGGTTGGCTGTTGCAGTCACTGGGGTTGGTTGGGCCGAGCTTCTTTCCTCTGACTCGTTTACTCTTGCTTGCATGCATAGCTTGTTGTCTTTAAGGTGGGCTACTTCGACTGCCAACTCATATGTTGCAGGAAACCTTCCCTTCACCTTCTCTCTAAGCGGCGACCATAGACCAGCAATGAAACGGTCCTTCTTTAGGAAATTAGGCGCTCCTTTGCCTTCCTCCAGTGAGGCAACCCATCTCTCCCATAAGTCCACAAATTTTGACTCATAGGTGGCATACTCCAGCAGACCTCCCTGCTTTAATTCTGTCAGTAGCTGCCATAGCCTCCGAGGTTGTGCCTCCACCAAACCTCTTTACAAAAGCAGCCCTTAACACATCCCATGCATTCTTGGTAGCCTGGGGCAATGCATTATACCAGGACTTGGCCTCTACTTTCATCAGTAGAGGAAATTTTCTAAGTCGTGAAGCGTCGTCATCTTTGTTGGAGACGACACAAGCAATGTCGAAATCATCCAAAAAGTCAGTGGTGAGATCTTCTCCCTTCTTTCCACTGAACGTGAGGAAAGAAACACTTGCCATGGTAGTGACTCAGGAAATTACAAACCCTTTTTTTTTTTAATAACAATAGTAGCGGCTCATAGCGACGTTTTACAGGGGTGGGTGGATAGACTAAAATAGGATAAAGATAGAAACATTAAAGGAATGATGGTAATCCAATATGGAAAGAATGATAGGGTTCGGGGAATTGAGGATTTCTCCTAGCACCGCCACACCGAATAGGTATACGATCTTCTGTGGGGGTAGAAGGCTTTCCTATCTACATAGATATTCACATGCATATGCTGCAGGAATGCCGTCGGCCCGTTTTCCATCATGCACAGAGGGTGGAATACTTACTTATACTCTTACCGTGCCAGTGTTGATGAGTCGGCACATCCACAAGAGGTCGTCGCCTTTCATGGGCTCTACCTTTCCTTCGTTGCTCAGCACGTACGGGGTGATGGTGACACGTCTGACCACTCCTAGCCTCTTGGCTAATAGCAATTGCAGGTAATTTCCGTAGTCGGCGTGTTGCATGAATTCTACTCCATTCAGTTGCAACTCGTCCCCGGCCCACTGGGTTTCACCCGTGGTAGAAAGCTTCTTCAGGATAAGTTGTACATGGAGAGGAGGAAGATCCTCCACTCGCTTTCCAAAACAGTGAGAGCAGTAGCCGAACCCCTCTTCCCTAGGACAAGGGAATCTTCTTACCACTTCTTCCGGATTGTCGAAGTGGATTGGTAGCACTCGCATGCGTCGTGCAAATCGATAGGCGACCTTCCGCTGCTTAGCTTTGGATGACTTCCTCTTTGGCAAGTTGGATACTATCCGAATTCTGAGCTTGAAGTACTTGCTTGGCCAGATGCTTCTCCCTTCGGGGTCATGTGTTTCCAGACTGGCTTAACTTCTCCTTACCTTTGGCTCCAACAGCCCCTTTAGGCCACTTTGGAGTTATAAATTTGACTGCAGTTTCTTTAGGGAAAAGAGGCCTCACCGTTTTCTTCCCTTCCTTGATGTGAATGACTTCTTCGCAATGAATGTCAATGTAAACAATTTCAGCCCGTTCGCTGCCTTCGTTGCCGACACTCATTGACAGTGTGTCTTGGTTGACAATAGTGATGGCACTTCACCGACCTCCCACCTAATGCTCTCAATTTATGGTTAGAACGAGCAACACGAGATGGAGAATGTACCTCTTGAATGCTGACGACACTACAGCCTGGCAGTAGCACCTCAATGAAGGCGGCTAGTGCCTCCTTCGTCTCCTCTTCTTCCGTCCTCCAGTTAGAAAATTCCTTCAGCCAGTCGTCCATGATTGATAGTGGGCGTCACTTTCAACATTGTAAATTGAAGGGTCTTAGAAAGACCTCCTCAGTGGGGGAACCAAATGACGGGAGCAAAGCAAACCCCGAACCCCGAAGGCCTCTAAAACGTCGGGGGCCGAATGGCGCGCCTCGAGCCTGTCACGTTAAAGTGAACAGGGGGCACCACCTAGCTTTGAGCGGCTAGGACGCAAACCACGATGATATGATGTCAGCATAGCGAGAACTCACCTAACATGTTTGTCAACTAAGGACGAAGCTCGACCTGCAGGCGCGTGGAAACAAGCAAAGGGTGTCAACCTCTACTCGACCGACTAATGACTACTTCCTACAAAGATATCAAATCTACATGCCATCGGTTCTGTGAATGTGAGAGTCTCCTATGATGCTACCGCAAGCCAAAAGCCCATTAGACGTTCTCGAAACGTTACGAAACTTGAGGGATATCCTATCAACACCAATAGGCCACTCTTCCTAAGGTCCATGACCAAAAACACCTACCCAATACCCTTCGTGCAGAAAATGCGTAGGATGTCTAGCCGGTTTTTGCAGATCGACGTTTCCGAAAACTAAAGTGCATAATGTGTATCTCTACTTGCTCTGATCGCGTGGATATGCTGAAATGCAAAAACGGACAATAGTTACTCACCGAAACTCCAAAAGTAGCTCGCGGGTGAAT
This sequence comes from Adiantum capillus-veneris, assembly GCF_014529385.1. NCBI lineage: Eukaryota > Viridiplantae > Streptophyta > Polypodiopsida > Polypodiales > Pteridaceae > Adiantum > Adiantum capillus-veneris. The sequence continues at coordinate 28,112,391 of NC_140941.1, forward strand.
CTGCCAAAACACAGACGAACGCACGTGATGTAAGCATCAATGCGTAGCTCTCCTCGTGGGCAACACACTGCTACTCTTCGTTTGCGATTCCGACCACCGTAGCTCCTGTAGCACACACACACACTCTCTCACTCTCTCGCAATCTCCCAACGACACAGAAGATCAGATTATTAGAAGTCTCTTTACAAAGCTTTAGGTTTTGGTTTATATACTAAACCTTAGAAAACCTAATGTCCAACCAAAATGACCTGATTTGTCCCTAGGCTTCTATAGAGCTTAATTACAACACTGTGAGCTGGCTTTGCTCATCCAACAAGCATCTGTGGCCTAAATACAATTGCCGACTTAAAATATAAAGTTCCCGTAAACATTACAAAATTGGCCATAATGGCTCAAAATAATAATAACGGGATATTCGATGATGTCCATGACCTTGTATCTTCATATTACAACATCCATCTTCGTCTTCATCACTTCATCAGCATCTTTATTTGGAATCTTTAGAGAATCTTTGAGAAATCTTTATGGAATCTTTGTGGAAGCGTTGTTGAAAGGTTGACCTTTCAACACTCTCCCCCTCTGAAGTCTTGTCATCCCCGACAAGACCCTATGTCTGCAGTGGCCTTGACGAGTGCTTCATGTTTTGGTGTTGGTTGAAGCTTTTGTTGTTGCAGTTGCTTCTACCAGATGCTTTGTATGTTGTAGAGGTACCTTTTTCTTGTACATGTAGTGTAGTTGAAGCCATAGCTCTCCCCCTCCGATCGGTTGTTGTAGCATGAATAAGTCGAGTGAGGTTTGTTATTGCAGCAAGTCTTTATCTTGGCAGCTCTGTATTGTTTGTTCTTTGGGTGTCATCCTGCATGTGTACCTGTAAACTTGAAGCCTTTTTGAATTTTTTCTAGGCCTCTCCCCTTTGATTTTCTAGCTTATGAGATTGTAGTTGTTTGGGGATGTCATTGGTCTGCTTTTCTGTGTTTTAATAAGAAAAATAGTAAAAATAAAATGTGGCGTATATTACAAAATGAAGGTCTTGGATACCTGGATAAGACTAAAGGGAAAAACCCAATGGGAAAAAATGCCTTTAGTCACAATTAAATGTCAGGCTATATGTACTTATGTATTGATGTAACCGAGTTTTGCTCAGTTAAAGTACTTATGGCCGTATGGCTACTATTATTGACTTGATATCCATTGGATAAGTGTTAGTAGCTTGAAGTCAGAGTCGTTGTTGTTGAGCAAATGCTGATGAAACCTGTTACCGCTTCGTCATCGTCATTTTGTTGTGTAAGTGCATGGGTGGAACACAAATCGTGTCAAATGCAAACGTCCAATGATGGGACATTATATATGCTTGCACAGATAGATGCATGGGAAACAATATGCGGTGCGAGAGGAGTTTGAATGGGTGCTTCCAGGAGTGAATGTAGCTAGAGAAGAAAAAATATATTTGACTTCAAGAGCTGCCGTTACTCACAAGAAGGGTTTTTGTCGACGAGGTTTTTTCCACTCTCCTCACTGTTTTCATGTGCGTGAGTGTTTTCTGGACTACTCTGCCACTCCACCATTTAAATAGTAGACTTCGACTCTTATGCTCACCTATCCAGCATGAGCGACTCCATTTTACAATATGCTCAACTCTTCCAGCTTGAGCTATAATCTAAATATCTAGACTCATAGACCACAAAAAATATTAAGACATGAAGCTTGGGTCTGACACTTGCTCATTTAGTGGCTCAGCTGCCCGACTCTTGACTCTTATGCCATGATTTTTATGGCGACTTGACTTACTCTCGAGAGCTTTCGACCAAGAATAGGTTTTGAAATTCAAAAATCCCATCCTCAAAGAGAGGATTTGTAAAGGACCATACTGGAAATATTGGTTTCTTTTGCCATACCTGGGTGACCTTGGTTGTCAAAATTTCTTTTTGTTGTTTTTGGTCCCTTGGTTGAGAAGATTGGCTCACTCCATTCTCCGTAACACTTTGTCTATCATGTCTTGACATTTCTTGAGAGCTAGAGATGACTTCAATCTTCTTCGTTATGTGTTGTTCTTTTGGCACCCATTTGTATCTGCATCGTGTGATTAGCGTGTCTTTGCAGCTATCCTTTGCCTTGACTGTGACATTGTCCTTGATTTTGCCTTCCATGAAATTGCGATTATTTTCAAGCTGAAGTTGTTTGCTTGAAGAATGTTTACCTGGCATCTTTGGTAGCCAGATTCTCTGATTTCCTTGATAGTAACCTTGTGCTTGAAGGATTGTAGATGGCACTTCCCATGATGTTTTTGATATGTTATTGAGATGTACAAGAGTGCCATTTTTGGGATTATTTATCGATGAAGTCCTATGTTGGTATGAAGGCTAGCTGGATTTGAAATTTCATGCATACCTTTGGCGAGCCTTGTTGGTTGGTCTCCTTTGGCGATATAGATATGAGCTTTGTTGCTTTTGGGGACGCTTTTTGAAACCTTTATCCACCACATAAGTCGAGGTCTGTGGTTTTGGTAACCAAAGTTTCTTTTGACCCTCATAATAGCCTTGCTCTGCTAAGCTGTAGTGGGAGGCTATCCATCCCATGTGTTTACCTTTCGTCAATTGGCTAGGCTCATTTACCCACATTGGGTCCTTGACCTTTATTTCTTCAGTTTTAATGTAGACCTTTGAAGATTTTGGTCGACGATGATCTCGCAGTGTAGGGTATTTTGGTTGAAAAACTTTCTTTGGAGTCTGCCTTGGGCGTGGAAGCGTATTGACTGTTGATATAGAAGCATTATCTTGAACTCGAGTGGGTTGGACTGAAGACTTTGATTGAAGAGGATGCGTGTGTTGGTAGGACATTTGTGTGCTAACTTTAGCTTTTCCTTTGTCAGCAACCGATAATCTTGGAGCGGTCGTAGGCTGGCTTTCTTGAGAGCTAGTCATGATGACCATTGTTGAAAATTCAAATTCTTCTTTAGGTGTTTTTGCCCAAGCTTGGACAAAATCAAATGTGTACTCATTTTGGAGGAATCCACCACTAGGAATTTGTCTTCGATTACCTTTGACCGTAGTTTAAGGGTAGCTTCTTCAATCCCTAAACTTGTGACAACTATTCCATGTGATATAGGAACCTGTACCTGAATTTCATACAGTTCTGGCTTACCTAGAAGTAACCACAACCCATAAGACATGAAATTAGTCGTGGCACTGCAATCTATCTCTACTGTAAAGTTGAATTTCAGTTTCTCATACACATCCAACGAGAATTTAATCTTCTTGTTGGCTGCCAAGTAGCTGATGTCATGGTTGCTTTCGGTACCTTTCTTGGACTTTTGTGCCTTGAAGGCTTTGTCATCCTCTTGTATGTTGAACTTCTTTGTCATTTGACTGGTTGTAGCATGTCCCAAGTGCTTACTATCTTATGTTGTAGCTGCTTGTTGGTGTTCATTGCTAGTTTCTAACTATGACGCCTTGATTCTTGAGTTCAGAAGCTCTTTGTCACTATTTACTTCTTCTAGCACTTGAAGGTCATTCAATGGTGACTTTTCTTCTTGGAAATGTTTTGAAGCTTGTGTAGCAAGATGTTGAGGTTGACTCTCTTCTTCTGATGCAATGGTCGCCGTGGCCTTTGGTTTCCATTGTTCCATGGGTTTTTGTAGATTCTCTTCTTGAAAATATTCATTCCTATCCTGTATTGCTTGTCCTTGGTAGTCAATCTTGGACTCAGTCATTTCCTGTTCTCCTGTGCATTATTGTCTTCAGTTACATCTTCTTTTAGCTTCTCATACTCTTTGATTTGTTCAATCACCAATGAATAGTCCACAGTAGAGAATTTATTTGGTAGACTTTCAGCTTCATCCATTGATTCTATTTGCATGTCTTCCACTTGTGAGGTGGCACTAAGATTTTTTGTTACCTCTGCCACCTCTTCTTGTGTTGGCTTACTATCTTCAGAATCTTGGCTTCTTTTGCTCTCGAACCTTGAACTGCGAGCTTCATCTTCATCACCTTGTGGATGCTTTGACTTGTCCTCACTGTGGTTCCTTAAACGATCTTGAATCAACTGATTCAATTGATATTTTTTGAAAGCATGATTCTCTATGATGATGTCGTTGACACCCTTGACTTCAAGCAACTGTGTCTTGAGCCTATCTTTTGTGCTCTGCGACAAGATCTGCTTCTTTTCTGGAGATCTTGTTGGGGATTCTTTCTTCTGTTCCCTTGTTGTCACTGCCTGAACTTTGCTTTTGGCTTGTTGCTTCTTCTTTTCCATGTAGAGCTTTGCTGGGCAGTCCTTCACTAAATGACCAATGGCACATTGGTCGCAATATGTTGTTATCTCAACATGTGCACCCTTTGGACGAGGCAGCTCTCCATAATACTGTTGATAATGGTTTCCTGTGGTATCTAGATACAGATATGACCTCTTCTTTGCATGCCTGAACCTATAGATTACGACTGACTTAGGTGTATCCACTGGCTTTGTCTCTTTATCCTTCATCGTCTTGTCCTTGAGAAGCTGAAAATAGCTTCCATTATTGCTTGCATACAAAATCAAATCACCATTTATGCTTTCTATCAGTTGTAATGCTAATTCTTCCATCAGTATATGGTCTTTGACGTGGGGCTTCTGCATAGCCTTAGGGCTATGTTTTCGAGTTGATTTTGGCGAGTTTTGCACCGAGGGTGAAGATTGAACCGAATCTTTGTTTTCCGTTTCCCTTGATGGTGCTTTTGGACGGGATCCAAGTATGTGACTTATAGGTTGCCCACAATTGCTAAACTCATCCATATTTTTCACATTAAGTATTTCATAGTGCCTATCGTATTTGTCGACCACAATGACATCTTGACCTGACCTTCTACATTGGGCATTGTGAATTTCCAGTGGTCTCTCCTCCGGCTCGGCATCTTCCAATGCTTCTTGAAATTACACTTGGACTCCTGAAAAGGACACTACTTCTTGTAAAACTGGACTTCTTAATCCCACTCTTGAAGAGATAGGGTCTTTTTGTTGTGTTTGAACTCCCCCCATCCGAGAGGATTCCATATCTGATGTTGGCATCTGTTTAATGCCTGATGATATGACTTCTTGTGCTTTGTTAAGTAGCTCTTGAGACCGAGCTAGTTCTTTTTGAAGTTGTGCTATCTTCATAGCGGGTACTTCCGACGTATTCCCTGTTTGTGCAATTTGGTGTGCTTGTGCTTTGTCTTGTGCTGGTGTGGTGCATGAGACTTGTACCGTGTCTTTCCATGTTGTGCCTTGTTGTGTGTCATGTGGTGTGTCACTCATTTGTGTAGTGAGAGCTGTAGGTGTCAATTCTTCCCGGTGCGTAGTTAGAGGTAAACCCATGACGAGATGGTATACATTACCACCTTTAGACATGTAGTCTTCTCCTCTTGAGCCAAACGCTTCTGCTGCAAAATAATGATTGTTTTCTATAGGAACTTCATGACTTGTGACAGCCCTGTAGTATCGACCGTCTTCGTCTCCATAGAGGGTACCAATTTTCTGTTTTCCATCTTGTGCTTTGTACAGAAAACTACTTGGAGGATATGTGTAGATATCTGTAAGTTGATCCTTGTGCAACATTTCTATCTCATTGTCGATGTATTTTCCGTGCCTCATGTAAATTGATCCCAGACAGTCTTCCATGAAATTTGGATGTGGGTGTAGTACATTCTTCGTTGTTTCAACTTCCACATATTGAGATGTCCGAGTTTCCTCTGTATCTTTCTTTGTCTTGATGTACAAATTTCGATTGACATCCTCATAGCATGGCAGTCCTTTGTACTGGCCAATCAGATAGATCCAAATTTGCTCTCTTGTAATTTCTGTGGATGTACTTGAAGCTTTGTCTCGGCTGGTCTGATTCCTTTGAGACGCCATTGCTTTCATCTTGACTCCCTTGTTGTACATGTTCAGTGATAGCTCTAATTGCTTACCTCAATGCTAATAAAAATTACTAGCACCCTTGTGTCGGTCTTTTTTGCTTGAGGTCCTTCAGCTTTTGTGGATGCCTTAATCTCTGAGTTTTCTGAATTGGGCTTTGCTTGCACTGCTTGAACTTCTCAGCTCCCTTGCTTGCCAAGACTGATACTGACTTGTCTGGCTGCTTGCTTTGCCTAGAGATTTTTAGCAGGCCTCGATCTATTGGAAGCACTGTGATAAGTTATGCAACTTACCACTATACTGCAACGACTGCTCCCTTCGTAGCGATTCTTGAGTCGAGCTAACCTGTGTTCACTTTAGCACACAATCTGCAAAATTCTATTTATTTGCAAAATTTTTCACAATGAATGCAAAAATTCTTGATGTACCTTTGACGGCCACACTTGTTCCTTGAGCTCGGAAGTGACTTTCAAGTTTGCTTTTAGCTGAACTAAACTTGAGCTAGCACAAGAGAATTATGCACAAGTCGTAGTGATTTTCTAGTAAAAATCTTGTGTTGAAGTTCTCCAAAACTTGCGACTGTTGTTGCAAAATCAAGAGTCCTTGTGTATGGTCTTACTGCTACCAGATTTGTGTATGGACGCTCAGATTTTACACTAGGCCGTAGTTAACTTTTACACCTTCCAGCGGGTGACCAATGGTTTTCCCAAAAGATAATTTCAATCTACTAACTTAGCAGTCTTCAAAAACCGTGACGGTTTTCTCACAATTCTTTCGAGCTGTCGATTTTAGACACTCCTGACTTCCAGATGCATTTTGAGGCCTTAAACGATGTTTTTTTTTCAAAGTTGAACTACAATTTTTCAAGTTTTGCTCTAAGATTTGTAGAGTCACTCTCAGGCTACGTTTTGATATAAAAACTTTTCCAATCCGATACCGTTTGTGAAAGTTATGGCCAAAACAGTGAAATGCAGCTTAGAATGGTCAAAATGAGTCCAAATTCTTTGAAAAAGGATTTGGGATCTCTGTGACACTGTGAACACTCTTGTATGGTCAAAATTACAGTTGGTCCCTAAAACTGGCCTAGAGACATCCTACGCGTAGGATGTCAATATGCTCAGAATTTAACAAAATTTGATCTAGAGACTCTAATTAAGTCTAGCAACACAATGGTATGCTCAGAATTTCATTTGGACCTAAAAATGGCCTTGAGACATCCTACGCGTAGGATGTCTTTTTGCTCAGAATGACTTGAAATTTTCACCCCAGCTTCTCCTTGATGTGTTGATCACAGTGGTGTACTCATAGGTTGTTTTGGAGTCCTAAATCAAGCTGGAGACATCCTATGTGTAGGATGTCTAATTGCTCAGATTTTGTCCAAACTTGATCCCAAGATTCTCCTAGTGCTCAGCAACCCAATGGTATGCTTAGAATTGAATTTGGATGCCAATAGGTCAAGATTTGGGCTGCATAAGCTTCTAGTGCACTCCAAGAGTAGGATATCTGACAATTCTTGTCTTTGCTTGGTAAATAGGCCAAACAAGGTCCAAATTCACTTTTGAAAAAAGTTCTGGAATCCTTGAGACACTGGGAACCTCCCTATATGATCAAAATTGAATTTTGACCACTTTATGACCATGGAGACATCCTACGCGTAGGATGTCTTTTTGCTTTGTTTCAGCTCAAACTTGCACTGTAGCTTCCCCTTGATGTGCTAAACCCACAACTACTTTTACTTTTTGATTCTGACACCTATAGGTTGGTCAAATGATCAAGAATCTGTTCCAAAAGCCTAATGTCTGTTCTGATGAATTCCCAAGTCAAATCAAATCCAAATTGGACCAAATTTGCCTAGGACGCTTATCTAAGGCTATATGACAGCATGGTATGGTCACAGTAGAATTTTGGTCTCAAAATCATGCAGGAGACATCCTTCGCGTAGGATGTCTTTTTGCTCAGAATGAACCCAAACTTGGACCAAAGATTCCCCTAGTCTTCAACAACCCACTGGTATGCTTAGATTTGAGTTTGGATGTCAAAAGACCCCAAAACTAGCTATTCTTGCCTTTTTCAATCAAAAATGCTAAAGTATGTTCAATCTTCCTTTCACTGACCCAAATGAGATGAAATTTATCACATGCACTCAATACAACATTTAGAACATGACTTTGGAGTCCTCCTATGGTTTGGTCTCAAAATTAGGCCTTGGACACAATTTGGGTAGGATGTCTGGCAATTCTCGTCTTTTGGCTTTAATCTGTCAAAATTCGGTCAAATTTCCACTTTCCAGGTGAAAATAGGGTAGAACCTACCTTCTAAACACACTGGTAACCTCAGATTTTCAAAAAAGTGCCCAAATCACCCTGTAGACATCCTACGCGTAGGATGTCTATTGCTTATTTTTTCAGACTGAAGTGTCCCTGATGCTTCCTTATGCTCTCAGCAAGTGCTAGTATGCTTCACAATTGCAAAAACATGCAGAAATCACTCAATTTAAGCCTTTTCTGAAATTTTACGTTTTCTGACTCCACCTTTTGGCTTTTGGTCAACAAAAATAGGGAAAAACACTCAAGTCAATATGTTACTAGGGTAAAACCTACCCTCTGAACACACTGGTAACCTCAGTTTCCTCAAATTCCCTGCCAAAAGTGCCATGGAGACATCCTACGCGTAGGATGTCTACTGTCTTAAACTGTAATTTTTTCTGGCAGTAGTATTCCCTATGCTCTGTAGAGCTCTCAGCAATAATCATAGAAACTTTTGGACTTCCAATCAGCTTCCAAACACAATTTATCGTCTTTCCTCCTTAGTGTTTTCTACTTCTCTGATGAGCCTAACAACAAATAAGACATGCATAAGGTACTCTAGATCAACAATCAAGATATCCTACTTACCCTACTCCTACTCATCAATGTGAGATGGTGATTTTGATGTCTTGGTTGCTTCCTAGCCTCACATGGACTCTCAAGTCAACCTACCACCACATCTACCACTCCAACTCCTACTCTCTACACCACAACCTACTACTACCTAATACTACCTAAGACGGAAGATCCAGGCTAGACACACACTCCCTAGACTCCTCCTAAGACCTAGAGATTCCACCAGCCTCTGATCCTATCTAAATGTAAAATAGTACTCTGGCAAGCCAGAGGGACCTCTATCCTCAAGGACTAGTCTCGGTCACCTACTTAGGGCCCTCGTCCCCGGCAACGGCGTCAATGTTGGACGGATACGCCGCGACGGACGTCAGCATACCGAGAACTCACCTAACATGTAATTGTCAACTGAGGACGGAGCTCGACTAGCAGGTGCGTGGAAACAAGCAAAGGGTGTCAACCTCTACTCGACCGACTAATGACTACTTCTTACAGAGATATCAAATCTACATGCCATCGGTTCTGTGAATGTGAGAGTCTCCTATGATGCTACCGCAAGCCAAAAGCCCATTAGACGTTCTTGAAACGTTATGAAACTTGAGGGATATCCTATCAACATCAATAGGCCACTCTCTTTAAGGTCCGTGACCAAAAACACCTACCCAATACCCTCCGTGCAGAAAACGCGTAGGATGTCTAGCCGGTTTTTGCAGATCGACGTTTCCGAAAACTAAAGTGCCTAATGTGTAGCTCTACTCGCTCTGATCGCGTGGATATGTTGAAATGCAAAAACGGACAACAGTTACTCATCGAAACTCCAAAAGTAGCTCGTGGGTGAATCTGCCAAAACACAGACGAACGCGGGTGATGTAAGCATCAACGCATAGCTCTCCTCGTGGTGGGCAACACACTGCTGCTCTCCATTTGCGATTCCGACCACCGTAGCTCCTATAGCACACACACACACACACTCTCTCTCACTCTCTCGCAGTCTCCCAACGACACAGAAGATCAGATTATTAGAAGTCTCTTTACAAAGCTTTAGGTTTTGGTTTATATACTAAACCTTAGAAAACCTAATGTCCGACCAAAATGAACTGATTTGTCCCTAGGCTTCTATAGAGCTTAATTACAACACTGTGAGCTGGCTTTGCTCATCCAACAAGCATCTGTGGCCTAAATACAATTGACGACTTAAAATATGAAGTTCCCGTAAACATTACAAAAGTGGCCATAATGGCTCAAAATAATAATAACGGGATATTCGATGATGTCCATGAGCTTGTATCTTCATATTACAGCATCCATCTTCGTCTTCATCACTTCATCAACATCTTTATTTGGAATCTTTAGAGAATCTTTGAGGAATCTTTAGAGAATCTTTGTGGAATCTTTATGGAATCTTTGTGGAAGCGTTGTTGAAAGGTTGACCTTTCAACATATGAACACCGCAAACTTACACACACACACACACACACACACACACACACACACACACACACACACACACACACACACACACACACACAGATTTTGCAAACGATGAAAACCCTCGGGGGTGTAGGGGAGAATTATTTCTGCAGTATTTACAAATGGCACGCCGTGGTGGTAGAAAGGTAGGGAGAGGAGGTGGTGCAACCTACTTGGTGCGTTCTCTAAGACGACTCAATGATTGTGAAGCTTGCTACCAAGAGCGTGTGTGCGTGTATGCATCGACCATTGGAGTCGAGAGGTGGACGTGGCTCCCTTCGCATGGTGCCATTCCCAAGGTAAACCCAACACACAAGCCCCCTCCCCGTGATGGTGATAGTGTCAACTCTTCCCACTACACTCTACCAAGTGTTGACTTCTCATGAACTGCCCCCCTCGATAGTGACCTCTCAGTGCCAATTTATAGGTGGTGGGACTGCTTGGATTATGGTAATCCCACTGTGATTAGGGTAAGCTTAATCGGGGAGACAAAGCAAGTGGTGGGCCCAGTGTGGTTGACCCTTGCTTTGTTTTGGGAGGTTATGAAAAGATGAGAATCTCTAGGTGGGCCTTTGTGACCATCACCTAGAGAGAGGATCTTTACAAAAAATCGGAATTTACAATGGCTCGGGTGAAAACTGAAGAAATGATGAAAATACCCTATAATTTATTCGAAACGGCGTCGTGGTTGTGTGTTGCCGGTGCGTCCGTGTAGAGCGTACTTCTCTTCGGGGTCGGCCGGGGCATGCCTTCGGTGCATTTCCTCTTTTTGTTATTGGCAGGGCGTGCTTTGGGTCCTCCTTCTTTTTTCGTTGACGTCGTAGTCGTGAAATCCTTCGTTTTTTTTATATTTATGTGCGTATATGCGTGTGTGTGTGTGTACGTATGTGCGTGTGGGCGGATGTGTATATATATATGTATATGGGTGCGTATGTGTGAGTGTGTGTGTGTGTGTGTGTATTTGTATGTGTGCGCAAGCGTGCGGTGGGAACGGGGGCTTATATATATTATCTATATGTTTTTTTTCTCTGTGTTGGCGGCCAGTGGGGCAGCCACGTGAAGATGGGGGTGGGGGGGTTGGGGTGTGTGTGTGTGTGTGTGTGTGTGTGTGTGTGTATTGAGAGAGAGAGGAAAAACGTGCGTTGCGCCTGTACAGGCCGAGAGGGAGAGAGAGAGAGATGGCGGGCAGGGTGGAGCCGAAACAGAGCGCGAGAGAGGGAGAGGAGATTGGGGTGGTGAGTGAGGGAGAGGGTGAGGGTGAGTGAGTGTGTGGTTTGGGAGAGCATTGGGCCCCGGCTCCTGGCGCTGCGCCTTCGGGCTGAAACGGAAGGGGGAGAGAGAGAGGATGAGGTGGCGTGGATAGGAGAGAGAGAGAGGGAATCCATAGGGCGGGTGCCCACCGTGGGGGGGGGGGGGGGGGGGGGAAGAGTGTGTGAGGGGGGGGTTGTCCTATTCTCTGTCTTGCATGGTGTCTCAAGGATGAGAGGAGGGGGAGAAGTCAATGGTGTGGGGGGGGATAGAGGGTGGGGATAGCGGGCCAAGGGAGGATGAGTGAGGCCAAGGGGAGGGTGAGGCGAGCGGGTGGGGAAGAGGGGGGGGGGGGAAGTGTGAGAGAGGAAGAGGGTGAGGATAAGAATACGGGAGAGCGGGATTTCACATACGGCTCGACACAAAGGGAGCGCAAGAGGGAAAACGAGAGAGGGGTCGGGGTGACTGCTCGAGGCTTGTGCCTGGCCGAGGGGTGGCCAGGTGGGGGGGGGGGTGAGGATGAGAGAGAGGATATTAGAACAAGATATGTAGGGAAAATGAGAGAGAGAGAGAGAGAGAGAGAGAGAGAGAGAGAGAGAGCGGGGGGGGGGGGTTATTTCATCCGATTCCCACCGGGGGGGATAAACTACGGGGGAAGAGAGAAGGGGTATCTCAAACAAAGGGCGGCCGGCTAGGCTGGGGTATAGACAAGCGGGGGCCTAAGGGTGATAAGGCCGGCCAATCAAAGGGGGGGGGGGGGGGGGTGTGCCATGCCCGTAGAGGTGTCGTGAGGATTGACCATGCGGTGCCGAGCCTTCCAACAGTGTCTCCAAGGCCCCGACAGAGGAAAAATAAGTTTTTCTTTTTTTTTCTTTGACTTTCAAAAATCGACCATCACCAGGATGTGCCATGTACATGCTAACCACTCCCACCGTAAATTCTATCTCCGGACATTGTCGTGCTGCTTTGCGAGCACGGGATGAAAGATGATTTTGTATGCATTTTCAAGTTTTTCCAGTCTTATTGTCATAAAATCTAATATCTATATGATCATTTAATGTGGGAGAATAAACGGGAACAAGGGTTAGAGTATAGACATATGCTTACGGATCTGTCTCAACACAGGGTGAAGGTTAAAGGGGTCCAATTGAGAGATGGTCGGTTAAAGAGCAATTCTACCTAATGGAGCTTAAAGACCTTAGGTTTAGCTTCATTAAAGACCTCCACAAGTTAGTGTTCAAAAGTCCTTTGACCTGACCTTGAGGTGGGAATCCTACCCAAGCATGAGGTGCTTGTCGGCTTGCTAAGTGTTTGTGGAAACTTTGTCCAAGCTTGAGGCGCTTCTTGTATGCTTAAATGACTAAGGTTCTTGAAGTGTTCAATTCAAACATAAACTCTCAAGAGGTATAAACGGTTTCCATGCTTATTTGATTAGGTCCTTGAAGTGTTCAATTCAAACATGATATCTTAAGAAGCATAAAAGATAGATGTCCAAATGATCCTCCACATGTGGCCCTCATAATGTGCTTGAATCATATTGGATAGGCTTTAAAGGGGTCCAATGAGAATTTAGATGCATAAAAATAAATAATTAAGTTCTTTCTCTCAAAGAGAAAAAAGAGGACATGTGTCCAAATGAATTAATTAAATAATACAAAAGAGAGAGAGGGGGGGGGGGAACCAAGCATGAGAGGGGGTATACTATCCCACACACACACACACACACACATGATGCTTGAAGTGTTCAATTCAAACATGATATCTTAAGAAGCATAAAATACACATGTCCAAATGATCCTCCACATGTGGCCCTCATAATGTGCTTGAATCATATTGGATAGGCTTTAAAGGGGTTCAATGAGAATTTAGATGCATAAAAATAAATAATTAAGTTCTTTCTCTTAAAGAGGAAAAAACGGACACATGTCCACATGAAATAATTAAATAATGCAAAAGAGAGAGAGAGAGAGAGAGAGAGAGAGAGAGAGAGAGAGGGGGGGGGGGGTTATACTCTCCCACACACACACATTCTCTCATTGTGTGGAGTGCAAAGTGTAAGAGCTCCATCTCCTTCTCTAAGCTTGTTGAGAAGTGGAGAGCCTACACCAACAATCTTGGCTATGGAATGCAAATCCAACCAAGAGCCATGCTTCAATGCTTAAGCTTGTCATCTTCTTCATCTTCATTACTATGCTATTATGTTATGCTAAGCAAGAAGAGTGATGATAAGTGAGGAACTATTTCTTTCTTCTATGGATGAAAGAGTGATGATAAGTGAGGAACTATTTCTTTCTCCTATGGATGATTCTTCTTCCTCTTCCCTACCCTCATTCCCCACTAGCTCTCTCCACCTTCGAAGGTGTTTGAGGCCTTGGGACTGAGGCTTGGGATAGTTAATGATTTTTGCAAAGTTTATGTTATGCTTGTGATGCATGAAGCTTTCCATCTTCATTGCATCACCTAGGTCACAAGGAACACAAAGATTTTATTGTATCAAGTCTCTCTTGATGGGAGAATCTATAATACAAATGCCTTTTGGAGGGGGGACCGGCTCCAAGTACATCTGGTCCTCAACTATTGTCATATTCTCTAATACTCTCTCTCTTGCAAAAGTATTGTTCGTGCCAAGTTAATTAAGCACTATGTTTATGTTGCTACCATCAATTAAGTTCACCCTCTATGTTCTCAAAGTAATCTCACAAAAATGCTCACTCTAATTCTCTTAATTCCGCTATTCTCAAAGTTCATAGGCCATTTCCATTACATTGATATCAAAGCATTTGGTTTCTCTTTTCTTGCTTAAGAAGAGATATCCTTAAGTAGTCTATTAATGGTTGATTTTGTTAATTATATTAGGGTAAGTGGGAGAGGGATCTATTATCCGTTTTGTTGAGCCCACTATGTGGAATATGGTGCACACCTCGAGAGCTTTGGTCTTAATAATGGGGTCTTTTTAGACTTGCCTACGGCTTTACCATTATTGAGCCATAACAAGTCCACAAGGAGCTATCCCTTGGCAATTCTACTATGTTCGACCCACTCCACTACTCTCTATAATTAACCAATTCGAGCCATGGGTGTAGATTCTTAAGTGCTTATTTTCAAAGGCTTAGAGGAGTAGCAACAACTAAGGTTTTGAATTGCCAAAGAATACACTAAGTAAACACATAAGTATAATTAGCATGTCTGACAATAACCAAGAGAGTAGAATGAACATTGATAACTTTGATTTTGCACATGAAGGTGCTAATGATGATGCCCCCATTTTTATCAATTATCTTGTTACTAGGTTGCATCAAGCTATGGGCAATCCTACTTTGCAAGCCAAAGTTACTTAATAACTTCGTGCTTATGGGATTTCCCTTCCTCTCCAAGAGGAGAGAGAGCTTAGGAGGTCTCTTGATGAGACCCCCAAAAGAAGACTCTCTTCCATACAAGAGGAGGAATCCAAAGAACATGAAAGTAATGAATCCCTAAGTTCCTCTGAAGATGTGGCTCCACGAAGATGGCGGTCTAAACGATCGCCAACTCCTCCCATGAGGAAACGGTCAACACACAGTCCTTCTCCTCATCACTCCGAAAGGGAAGAGAGGAAACAAAGGAAGAAAAGGTCAAGAAAGAGGTCACACTCTTCTCCTTCTTCTTCACCTTCCTCCTCTCTCGACGAAAGCAATTGCTATTGTCCTAGAGAATACAAGAGGGGAGGACATCGCAAATCATACCCTGCATGGCGAAGAAAACAAAAGCTCAAGAAGTTCAAAGAGGGAGGAAAGAGTATCTATTTTCTCACCTATGATGGCACCTTTGGTGCCATCGACAAAGTATTGGTCTTCATCCAGCAATTTGATGCGGCCTTTGGAGACGAGGGCTTCACGGAGTCCTCCAAGCTACGCCATGTAGCTATGCACTTTCAAAAATCGGCTCGTCTATGGTGGGCTAGCCTTCGTGGCTACAGTGAAGTCCCAAATACATGGAAAACTCTACGAGTTTCCATCATGAAGCAATTCCTTGCAAGCGATGCAAAGGACAAAGTGCTCACCGACTGGTGGAGTTTGAAGCTTCTCTCTCATGAGTCTATCCACAAATATGTGGACAAGTTTTGGGATTTACATCTCAAGGCTATTATTTTTCAAAAGATAGACTTCGCCGAGCAAAAGCAACAATTCTATGCGAGATTACCTGAAGAGATGGCCGGGTATGTCAACTCTCAACGGCCTGGTTCTATCACCAAAGTAACCCACCACACCATGGTTTCTTCGTGTATCAATTTTCAACAAGGGGCTAGACGGAATGTCAAGCCCATGGAAATAAAGACAAAAGTGATGCAAAGGGAAAAACCAATGCCCAAAATTCTTCCGAAGGCCATTCCAACAACACGAACAACAATCGGTCCAAGGAGAAAGGAGTTTACAAAGGTAAAAATAAACTCTCTCCTAAAAGGCTTGAAACTTTTTGCAAGGACCACAAATGTTTTAAGTGTGGGGAGCAAGGACATGGTTATCGTTCTTGCCTGCTCGCAATGAGACTCCTAGAGCTTCCACTATCGAAGATCCAAAAGAGGATGCTCATTGCAAAGGATCACCTCTCTCCTATGCTTGGAAAGGTAAGGGAATATGATGCCTTCATCTTGTTTGACCTTGGCTCTACTCACAACTTCATATCAATGGAGTTGGCCACCAAGTTGGGCATTCAAGCTTTTGAGATGGGAGATGTTGTAACTGTCAATGCTGCTTTCAAGAGACAGCAAGCCTCCGTTACTCTCTTGATTGGGAAGTTGAGACTTCATGTCCAAAGCTATGTCGACAAAGAAAACTTCTTTATCTCTCCTCTCCAATATGAGGATGATATCCTAGGGGCACCATAGTTCAACCACATGGCTACCAACATGAAGTTCCCTGAAAGGAGAATCTACTTCACCTACAGGGGAAAGAATATGTATATAGATTCTAATGAGTCAAGTCGTACTATACCACTTGTAAATCCTCTTGCTCTTGATAAATCAATGAAGAGCTCAATTTTTGCGTACATGATTTTTGTCAAAGAGTCCCTAAAAGGTCATAATCTTTCATCAAATGTAAATGGTAGGAATCAAGAAGAGTTAGACTTGTCTAACTTTCTAAAAGGATGCCAAGATGTGTTCATCGATGATATCCCTATGGACTTACCTCCAAAACGAGGGGATGATGACCATCAAATTTAGCTCCTATCAGCAGGAAGCTCACCGCCTAACAAGCATCCTTATCGAGTTTCCCAAGCTCAACAAGAGGAGATTATGAGGCAAGTACAAGAATTGGTAGACAAAGGGATGGTGAGGCCTTGCTCCTCTCCCTTTTGTTCTCCAGTCCTTTTAGTGCAAAAGAAAGATGATACATACCGCATATGTGTGGACTATCATGCACTAAACCATATCACTATCAAAAACAGATTTCTCGTACCTCAGGTAGAAGATCTGTTTGATAAGCTACAAGGCTCTACCTACTTCAATAGGATTCACCTTAAAAGTGGCTACCATCAAATAAGGATAGTGAAGACAGTGTTTCGTACAATGTTTGACCTTTATGAATATCTAGTAGTGCCTTTTGGCTTGACTAATGCACCAGCCACGTTCAAGCGATTAATGGAAAATTTTAAGACCCTACCGCAAATTCACTGGAGTGTTCTTTGATGATATCATCATCTACTCCAAGTCCTTGGAGGAACACAAGCAACATCTCCAAGTGATTTTTCAAGCATTAAGGGAGAACAAGCTTTTTCTCAACCAAAAGAAAAGCGACTTTTTCCTTTAAGAGATTCAATACTTATGTCATATTATCTCTCAAGATGGTACCCGTATGGATCCATCGAAGTTAGAGGTAATAACAACATCGCCTAATCCAAGGAATCTACATGAGCTAAGAAGCTTTATTGGTATGTGTGCATACTATAGACGCTTCATAGCAAAATTTTCTCAAATAGCAGAACCATTACATGACTTAGCAAAGAAGAATGTTAAGTATTCATGGACTTCTAAGGAGCTAAATTCTTTTGACAAGCTCAAAGATAAGCTTACCTCTTAGCCAGTCCTCATGCTTTCGGATCTCTCAAAGCCATTTGAGGTCCACTGTGATGCTTGTGGTGATTGCCTTGGAGTAGTCTTGCTTCAAGAAGGGCATGCCATAGCATATGAGAGTTGAAGGCTCAATATGGATGAACGGATCTTGGGTATTTATGAGAAAGAGCTTTTAGTTGTTTTACATGCCCTAGACACATGGAAGCACTATTTATTGGGGACTCCATTCATTTTACGAACAGACCACCAAAGTCTCAAGTACTTCATGACGCAAATCAAGCTTTTCGACAAAAAAATGAGGTGGGCAAATTTCTTTTGCAATTTGATTTTCATATTGCTCACATTTTTGTTAAGCACAATTAAGTAGCCGATGCAATTTCACAACCACCAAAAGTCAATGCGGTGTCTATAGAAACTCACAATGATCTATCTTCTATGATATATGAGTATGCTACTACTGACCCTAACTTTAAAGATGTAATGCCAGCCCTTGCTTTGGGGAAGAAAGAGGAACCATTCACCTTGCAGGATGGTTATCTTCTCCATGGAATAGACTATGTGTTACCCACTCTGTGATAAAGTCATGTATCAATCCCATGCTCCTCCCTATGTGTGGGGCATAGAGGCATTCAACCTACTCTTCAAGGAGTAGAGACGTACTTCTATTGGCCTACCATGAAAGTGGACATACAAGAGTATGTTTCAAAATGTGTGGTATGCCAAAAGACTAAGTATGATAGAGGGAAGAAACCTAATTTACTCCAGCCATTGACAATCCCTAATTCACCATGGGAGAGTATATCCATGGATTTTATCTTCGGATTACCCAAGTCTATACATGGGAATATGGATAATAGTCGACAGGTTTAGCAAGCAAGCAACACTTTATTCCTGTCAAAAGAACTATTAAGGCACACCAAATGGCAACCATCTCCATATCTCATATTTTCAAACACCATGGATTTACCAACATCCATCGTGTCAGATAGAGATCCAAGAATGACCAGTAATCTTTGGAAGGACTCTTCAAAAATCTAGGTACAAGATTGAATTTCTCTTTGGCCTATCACCCACAAATGGATGGCCAAAGTGAGATAGCCTTACAATACTCGATCTATAAAAGACTTATGTCACAGAAGTAGATCAACGCTCACAATAGGAGAAGTACTTACCCCTTGTAGAATATGCGTACAATAATACTGTCCACACTACTACGAAAAAATCACCTTCTGAGATCATAGAGGGAAGACCTAAAAGTCCCTTGATACTTAAAGTAAATGGGAAGATCTTCGCTGCTGCTGATGAATATAGCCGAGAATCACAAGAATCTTTTCCAAATATTAAAGAGGTTATATCCATCTCAAAGCAAAGGCACAACAGGCTACTGCTTATAAGCACAGAAGAGCCTTAGCCTTTAAGAAAAATGATTGGGTCTTGCTAAAGTTTCTCAAGGCTCGTCTAAGGCATACCACGGGCAAGAATCCTACGGGCCACCAAGAGTATTATGCTAAAGTAGCAAAAAGATACTATGGTCCTTTTTAAATTCTTAAGCCAATCAATGAGATGGCTTATCAATTAAAGTTACCCAACCATTGGCTCATTCACAATGTTAACCATGTGAGCCTACTCAAGCCTTACAAAGGAGAGCCACAAAAAGAACCAATAATTGAGGACCCTCCAAAGATCGAAGATCAAGAAGAGGTGTTGCAACCCGAATCGATTCTTCGACACGAAGACAAGGTATTAAGAAACGGTAAGATTATCCAACGATATCTTATTAAATTCAAAAATTATCCTTTTGAAGATGCTAGATGGATGAAAGGAATACAGCTTAAGGATAGTATGAACCTTGTCAATGCTTACAATGCTACACGATAAGCAAATGTAAATGCTTTCTAAATAAACAATTCTTTTTTCTTATAAGACTAATCCTCTTTTGTGCACAAATTTAAATAGTATGCATGCTTAGAATCATGTTTGTGATGATGACATCACTCAAACACCAAGTAGAATTTGTCACTCTACTTTGGGAGTATGATATGGACTAAAGACCAGACATGCTTGCAACAGCTACGTCTCCCAAGCACCGAATGGACTAGTCATCCATTCTGGAATGATGTTGCAGGGTGAAAAGGGATCCTCTACCCGCTAAGAAACGTAGACAAATGACTAAGACTTTATCTCTTCTACCTCATAGTAGTCGAGGACAACTATGATTTCAAGAGAGAGGTAATGTCCTAAAATATAATATCTAACCAACCCAAATGATTTTCTCATATTAAACTGATCATTTAATGTGGGAGAATAAATGGGAACAAAGGTTAGAATATAGACATGTGCTTACGGATCTATCTCAACACGGGGCCAAGGTTAAATGGGTCCAAATGAGAGATGGTCGGTTAAAGAGAAATGCTACCTAATGGAGCTTAAAGACCTTAGTGTTAGCTTCATTATAGACCTCCAAAAGTTAGTGTTAAAAAATCCTTTGACCTTAGGCTACTAGGGTTGACCTTGAGGTGGGAATCCTACCCAAGCATGAGGTGCTTGTCGGCTTGCTAAGTGTTTGTGGGAACCTTGCCCAAGCTTCAGGCGCTTCTCATATGCTTGAATGACTAAGGTTCTTGAAGTGCTCAATTCAAATATAAACTCTCAAGAGGCATAAACGGTTTCCATGCTTAATTGACTAGACACATGTGGCCCTCATGATGTGCTTGAATCCTATTGGATAGGCTTTAAAGGGGGTCCAATGAAAATTTAGATGCATAAAAATAAAAAATTAAGTTCTTTCTCTCAAAGAGGAAAAAGAGGACACATGTCCAAATGAAATAATTAACTAATACAAAAGAGAGAGAGAGAGAGAGAGAGAGAGAGAGAGAGAGAGAGAGAGAGAGAGATCATGAGAGGGGGGTATACTCTCCCACACACACACACATTCTCTCATTGTGTGGAGTGCAAAGTGCAAGAGCTCCATCTCCTTCTCCAAGCTTGTTGAGAAGTGGAGAGCCTACACCAACACTTTTGGCTATGGAATGCAAATCCAACCAAGAGCCATGCTTCAATGCTTAAGCTTGCCATCTTCTTCATCTTCATTACTATAATATTATGCTATGCTAAGCAAGAAGAGTGATGATAAGTGGGGACCTATTTCTTTCTCCTATGGATGATTCTTCTTCCTCTTCCCTATCCTCGTTCCTCGCTGGCTCTATCCACCTTCGAAGGTGTTTGAGGCCTTGGGACTGAGGCTTGGGATAGTTAATGATTTTTGCAAAGTTTATGTTATGCTTGTGATGCATGAAGCTTTCCATCTTCATTGCATCACCTAGGTCACAAGGAACACAAGGATTGTATTGTATCAAGTCTCTCTTGATGGGAGAATCTATAATACAAACGCCTTTTGGAGGGGGGACCAGCTCAAAGTAAATCCGGTCCTCAACTATTGTCATGGTCTCTAATACTCTCTCTCTCTCTCTCTCTCTCTCTCTCTCTCTCTCTCTCTCTTGCAAAAAGATTTTTCATGCCAAGTTAATTAAGTACTATGTTTATGTTGCTACCATCAATTAAATTCACCCTCTATGTTCTCAAAGTAATCTCACAAAAATGCTCACTCTAATTCTCTTAATTCTGCTATTCTCAAAGTTCATAGGTCATTTCCATTACACTTATGATTATGCCAGAATCTGTTATGGCATAAGGTTGAATGGAATGTATGCTAACTATGGGCTTTGGGGCCACTAAATGAGGTTAGATGTATGTAGGCATGTGTAGATATGTTATCCAAATGAGGGTTTATAGGCCAAAAGTGTAGTGCTTGACACGCTCTCCATTCCTGTCTTTGCAGCTCATCAATTAGAGTCCGAACGAGGAAGATATAGGCAGTATAAGAATTTCTAGGGGTCGGCTATGCTATTTTTGGATGTGCCTAGAGATTGAATTAAGTTTAACAGGGGTTTGGTTGCTAGAGGTCAAAAAGGGCTACAACATGTGCTTTACAGAGCTCAAATCGGGCATTAACTGCTCAACTTATGGCCGATCCAATTCTCTCCGCAGTTGCGGACATCCACGAGCACAGAAAATTAATGTGAATGCAATAAATGTTGTGCTTGGCATTGGCTTGGTTGGCATGTGGACCAAGAGTTGTGTTTGGTAATGCCTTGGTTGATATGTATGCCAAAAGTTATGTCTGGCAGTGATTGGGTTGATATGTAAGCCAAATCTGGGGTGCTTCATAAATCACAATAAGTACTTGAGGAGATTTGTGGAATGTCACCTCTTGCAATGCATTGAAATAAGTGTATGCCTAACATAGTTGTGCCTGGGAAGCTTTGAACTATTTTAATTGAATGCGAATGGAAGGATTTTCTCTAAATGCTTTCAATTATACTTGCATCTTAAAGGCAAGTGGCCTTACCAAATTTGTTGATATGGGCAAGAAAATTAACGATAAGATTGTTGGTTGGGGGCTGCCAGAGAAACATGTTGTGCCTAGCAATGCTTTGGTTGATAAGTGAGGTATAGAGGTATGTACGGCCAAAGCATGGACCAATTAAGTGGCCGTGGCCGGCCAATAGAACACATGGTTTTTTTTAATGTGAATAAGGGAAAAAAAGAAAACATGGCTACCATGCCTAGGGTAAGACCCGGCAGGCCAAGGGCCAAGATGGACATGCGATCAAGGGGTGCTATATTTTAGCAGGCTATGAGTCTATATATAGCGAGGTTGGGTGGAGAGTGGCATGGTCTAGTCCCCTGTAGTCTTATATTGGTATCAGAGAAAGGTTCCAACAAGGATAACCCATACAAGGGTTTCAATGGCGCTCCTCAACCTTGAATAAGGCAAGGTTGCCTCGTAGTAAAAGCAAGTCAAGCATGGTTGATGACCTATAAAGGAAATCGGCAAGGCCAATCATTAATTCCAATTCCAAGAAGTCGACAAGGAGAATTGATTATGATCAACCATGTCGGCCAACCAGATTTGAAAGTATGATATCCTACTTGACAAGCGATGACCATTAACAAGTAAACCAAACCAAGAAATTATACCAATTATAGCACCAAATGCAGCAAATCAAGCAAGTTGGTAAGCAAGTTGCAGTTCACAATTTTGAACTAATTTCACAGATGTTTTTACTATGCGAACTTGATAGCAAATGTTGCTTTGATCAAGTAGAGATTGGTAGTAAGATGAAATTCAACAACTAATCTTCCTGAGCTATCTATTTCAAGATTGGGCAATCTACATATTCTCACTAAGAAGTACACTTTGGCAACGCCAATTCTCTATGAAAACTCGACAAGGTTGATTCTCTTTTGCTTTGACATTTGTGTGTCAACAGGAGCACATGTTAGCTATGAACACTCATGATCACTTATGTCTCATCTTTGATGGACTTCTAGGAAGCAAGGATTCACATAAGGGCATACTGGATAGAAGTTTCCATAGTATTGGCAATCAAATCTCGAACGAGCAAGATATGGTTGATTGAAGTTTTCAAGGGGCCTAGTTATGTGGCACTTTGGTTGCATCGGTGTATGTACCGTCTTGGAGTTTTCTGGCTTCGTCTAGGCTCTGGGGAGTGATGTTCAGTGTATGAAGTTAGTAGAATCAACGGCATGTCAATCGGAGTCAAGGCTAGCAAGGTACTGATGCTTGAAGTCGGTGGTAGTTACTAGCAGTTCAACGCAAGATGATTTTTTTGAGAGTTGGTGGCCTCGGTTGGAGGGCCCAACAAGGTTGAAGCACGGTGGGATACTCAAGGTTT
The DNA here is from genome assembly GCF_014529385.1 of Adiantum capillus-veneris. NCBI lineage: Eukaryota > Viridiplantae > Streptophyta > Polypodiopsida > Polypodiales > Pteridaceae > Adiantum > Adiantum capillus-veneris. The sequence continues at coordinate 28,135,667 of NC_140941.1, forward strand.
GAAGTAGGCACATAGATTTTTCACTTGATCTTATGGCTTGGTCATTGGGTTTGTGGGCATCAATTTGGAGAGGCTTGATCTTAGTGGGGAAAAATTATTCTTTGTGGATTTTTTAATGGTAGTTTGAGAGCCCTGGAGGGTGGGAGCGAGGAGCACATGCCATGTGGCGGCTACATAGTCCCATATGCAGGGTTGCTGGCAGGGGTCGCGGGATATGTAATGCAAAATATTGTGGCCCATAGTAGTCGGTGTAAAAGAAGGGGGGGAGAGAGAGAGAGAGAGAGAGAGAGAGAGAGAGAGAGAGAGAGAGAGAGAGAGAGAGAGGAGCTTGGGCTCCTTGGCTGTGGCCTTGAGTGTGTGGGGTAGGCAACGATGATTTTGGCCATCGAACGGCAAGGTGATGTAGTTGATGATGTGGCATGCTCCACGGGGAGTGGTTCCCACACGTCCAACGGGCCAAACATTTTGGAGGGAGAGGGGTCCCACAAGCCCTTGTCATGGCGCCATGACATCCCCCCAAGCAAGAGGGCGGGTGCATGAAACTTGGAGTCCAAGTCAAGCCAGAGTTAGAGTGATGGTTCACATGCAAAGTGGAGATAAAAAAAGGAAAATTGGACAAAAATAGGGGAGGATTTCCACGCCCTATAAAGACCATTTTTTTTGCAATTGGGAGAGTTCTTTGGAGCAATGAGAGCTTCAAGAGGAGGCTTTTTCAAGGGCTCTTCAACGAGGAGGAGGCTATGCACAAAGAAGGAGCCAACGAGGCCCTATCAAAGTGGTTTTGGGCTCACTGAGGTTGTGTCGGCAAAGCAGGATTGTGAGAGCGGATAGTGCCCCTCTTGTGTCTACAGTGGAAGAATTGTTTGTACATGGTGTTGTTGTCAAAGAAGAATCTCTTCATTGCCGATTTTGGTGCCATCTTTTCCCCCCTTCCCCCTTGTCTTCTTTGCTATGCTCAATGTGTGTGGTGTCAGTGTGTGAACTATGTGTGCCATTCAGGCCGTCTATGTGTGTGTGAGAGAGAAAGAGAGACAGGTGTCATGTTGTGGAAGTGCTGGAAGCGGGAAAAATTGGGATGATGTTTGTTGATGATGTAAAGCACGTGTACATTGGTATGTGTGCAAACGGTGGTTTTCTTGCAAATGTGTGTAGTGTTGATGGTGATTTTTAGTGGACGAGGGTGTTGTGAGTACCCTGGGCTATAGAGAGGCATCTGTGTAATGAAATATGGCTATAACATTGACTGTAGCGGAAATTGAAATAACAATAGTGAGCATTTCCTTTAAGAGAATTGGTAAAGAGCATAAGAAAGGTAAATGATTAAAGGTAGCGAGATGAACATTACACCTTATTAGCTTGGGATGAACAATACTTGTAAAAGAGAGAGAGAAAGGATTAGAGAAATTGAAAATAGTTGAGGACCGGATTTATGTGGAGCCGGTCCCCCCTCCAAAAGGATTTTGTATTAGACTTGGTACAATACAAGCTTGTGTTCCTTGAGACCTCGTTTGGTGCAATGAAGATGGTAGACTTCATACACCAAAATTATGCCCTTAATTAACTTGCAAAAGCATTAACATATCCCTGGCCTCAATCCCAAGACCTCAAACACCTTCAAAGGTAAAGAGAGCTAGCAGGGAGTGAGGGAAGGGAAGAGGAAGAAGAAGTAACATATGAGAAAGAAATAGTCTCCTCACTTGTATTACTCTTGTAGCTTAGCATAGCATAGTAGCATAGCAATGGAGATGAAGAAGATGGCAAGATTTTTCTTTGGAGCAAGGCTCTTGGTTGGATTTGCATTCCATAGCCAAGAGGTGTTGGTGTAGGCTCTCAACTTCTCAACAAGCTTGGAGAAGGAGATGAAGTTCTGTCTTCACACAATGAGAGTGTGTGTGAGTGTGTCTGAGGGTGTATATCTTGCAAGCACACCCCCTTCTTGGGTCAACCCATCCTTGTAGCTCATGCTTGAAGCTCATTGGTGGATGTCAAGCCTAGCCAATCACAAGCCTAGGTCATTTCAAGCAATAGAGGTAGCCTTTGTAGAAGTGTCCTCCTCTCCCCTTTGAGAGAGAGGGATTGAATAATGCTTAAACAATTAATTAAACAAACTAAATTCTCGTTGGACCCCTTTAGAGTCCAACCAATAGGCTTTAGGAACCTTATGAGGGCAACATGGGACCTTATGAGGGCAACATGGGGAGGTGCTTGACATGTGTCATTGTTGCCTCTTTTGTCTTGGGCTTGCCTTGGGTGTGCATGTGTGTGTTCTTTTATCATGTCCCTGCTTGTAGGGCTCCACCCCCCCCTTGTGTAGGGATCTAAGTTGACTTTGGAACATCTCACCCCTTAAGCACCTTAGTCATGAAGCACCTTAGTCTTAAAGCATGACAAGCACTTCAAGCACCATAGTGATAAATCATGACAAGCACCTCAAGCATCTTAGTCATCAAGCACGACAAGCACCTCAAGCACCTTAGTCAGCCCAAGCACCCTAGTTAGCTCAAGCACGACAAGCCTTTGGAGGTTTTTGGAGGTCTTTCATGAAGCTAGTCCTAAGGTATTTAATGAAGCTAGCCCTAAGGTCTTTTAAGCTCCATTATCTGGTCATTTCCCTTTGATAGACCATCTCTCTTTTGGACCAGCTGCCTTCTCTCCCTTTGGTCCTGTGATGAGCTAGATCTAAAAGCACATGTCTATATTCTAACTCATTCTAACTCTTGTTCCCATTTATTTTCCCACATTAAATGATCAGTTCAACATGAGGAAATCATTTGGGTTAGTTAGATATTAGATTTTATGACATTACGTCTCTGTTAACCCTCACGGCTCACGGACACCCATCACCTACGATGGACGCGTATTATGTATTTGGTAGAGTCAGGTACCGGGCTTGTCGGACCAATAGGAAAAGGGTAAGAGTGATCGTCGATGAGAGGCGCACTCTAACTGGGACATTCAAGGGATTAGTTGGCTAAGCATGGGCGCCCAAGTGTGAATGGGGTGAGCTCCTATAAAAGCCAACTAAACCTAATTTTTACTCATTCTCTCATTTGTGCAATAGAAGAGTGCTCTTGCTCCATCTCCATCTTCTTCTTCTTCACCTCCTTGTGTGTGTGTGTGTGTGTGTGAGAGAGAGAGAGAGAGAGAGGGAGAGTGTGTGTGCGATCGAGCATTACGAAGGCACGACGACGGCGAAGCGGTTGAGCGCGGCACGACTGCAGCTTCTTCTTCATCGCGGCGAGGAATCCACCACAAAGGCGAGCGTAGAGCGGTGAGTGACACACCCTCTTGGAGCCGTTTGTGGCTCGCACACGGTGTATTGGCAAGTCCCTTGCTTCGACAGTGCAGCAAGGAGCGCACATTTTTGGCGCCGTTGCCGGGGATATGCCCTACACTAAGCTCGGTTAGCACTTTACGCTTCCTTGTGGTGCAATTTCTATCATAGGAAAGGCAGGGAAGGAGTGCGTGGAGATTTCTGTTTTTTGCGTTTTCTGCATTTGCTGTCAAGTTTCAATTTCTGCTATTGTCTGCGTTTTTTCAATTTCTGCAATTTCTGCATTTTCAAGTTCGGCGTTTTCAATTTCTGCAGTTTTCTGCATTTCTGCGTTTTTCAATTTTCTGCATTTCTGCATTTTCAATTTCTGCGTTTTCAGTTTCTGCAATTTTCTGCATTTCTGCGTTTTCAATTTCTGTATTTTTTGCATTAAAAAAAAAAGTTTTTTTTTGAAAAAAAATTTCTGAAAAAAAAAATTATTTAAAAAATAATAATAATAAAAAATCGAAAAATAAAAACGCGAGCGAGCGGGCGGCTAAATTTTTCGAAAATAAAAAATTAGAACGGACGGGTTGGTTTGTATAAAAGGTAGATCAGGATCGTTTTCCCAGGCCCAGGCCCAGGCCTCAGTCCTCAGCCTTATGATATATACTAGCCTCACTCTTATATATATACCCTACTCCCTCAAGAGAGAATGAGAGCATGTGGGACAAGTCCTCCACTCTCCTCCTTTCTCTTTCCACTTGCACCCTTAGACTTTTTAGTTTGGGCCTAGTTCCCTACTAGAAATTGACAGTTTTAGGGATTCCGAGGGCATAGAGTGACCAAACGGAGGGCTGTAAAGCACAGCACGACCCTCTGACCGATACGCTCGTTTCGAGCTATCACACGGCCCATTCCACGACACGCTCTAAAAAATCTAGCAAAAAAACAAACAAAAAACACGCTAAAAACTAGTCACAAGGCCTCCTAGAGCAGCTTTTTGACACCTTAGGGTATCAAAAGCACATGCACTTACGCTCTGGGCGGGTGCTAGAACACGAGCATATTGAGGGTGCCTCTGTTCATACGGACACCCATTACCCATCCACGATAAGCTCTAGACCCTCAGCGGGGACACAAGGTAGCACCACCCAAGACCCTAAAATAGCCGCTAGTGATTCCTCCTCCGACTCAGAAATCATGGATGCATACCCTACCCAAAACACTGAGAGAGAAGGCCATGCACCTCCCGAAGCTCCACAGCCTAGTACTAGTATGTTTAGCCGTTTCATGGAAACATTAGGTAGAGCTACTCGCTCGGAACCTGATGCAAATGAAGCACACGAAGGGGGTGGGGAAGTGGACTCTCTTTTCACATCGCACGTGGACCCCACACCCCCAAAGAGTGTCCATGTGGATATCCTGCCAACTTCTTACCAAGAAGGCCCTGTTGAGCTGCCTCCTTCAGAAGTTCCCTCTAGAGTACCGTTGGTGACAAGTAAAACCACGGGGAGCAACATTGCTTCTACCTCACAAGAAACCATTAACACGTCGACTCTAGAAGGATTGTTCATTAATGATCATTGGACATACGACCTCCACACTGAGGTGTTGACGGATCTACACTCTGGCCACACCTACCATGTAGGATGGATAGAGATTGTACAATCCACCTCTAGTGCCACGAGCATCGAAGATCAACAGAAAATGATCTGTAATGTTATCCATGGCATTATTCAATCAGAAAGGCAAAACCGAGGGGTAAATATACTCTCAACTGGCCCCATGAGATTTTTGGATACGAGTAAGGCTCAACAGCCTACTCTATCACAAATGGAGACTCCTCTAATGAGCCCCATGGACCCATCTTACGTCATTTCACCTGGGGTCTCTATGCAATCTTAGCCTCCGAGCGAAAACTTTAGCTTCCCTAACTTGGCTCAACCCTCTATTAAGGAAAACACAGTGCTCACTCCAGGGATAAGCCTGACAGAGAATGTACCGATGACATCTACGGTTAGCGCAGTGCCACTACCTAGTGTCGTAGTACCTAATATGGGGCCTCGACCATATGTGCCTCTAGCCCCTTATGCACACATGGCCCCCACACCTCCAATTGTACCACTTGCTTATGCTCCTCGAGTGCCGCTCCCTAGCTCTTATCCAAGTGGACCTATGCCCGGTTATGTTCCATATCCTGCATCATCCACACATATGCCAAGACCGGCACCCATCCCTCTCCCACATATGATTCCAAGAGTACCTCCACCGGCCTTGCCTCCTCACATAGGTGACTTGGCAGCGTTTGCTCAAACCATAGGTCGATCTATCGCGGAAAATATGCGTCACGCATCTGATAGAGAGCCTAGAAGTAAGGCAGTACAAATTGCCAAACTCACGCAAAAATTCAATGGGGACGAAGTGAAGTATGAAAACACATTGAAGTGTTTGAACAAGTATGTGATTCCTTAGGGGAACGCAACGAACTACATAAGTGCAATGCCTTAAGCTTGACATTAAGTGGGAAGGCTGGAGATTGGTATAGGACCCTAAGGGTGGACGAGAAAACAATCTACCCTACCCTTCGAAGGTTGTTTCTAAAGGAGTACATACGAGAAGGTGTGCTTTGGGGTGTAGCATCTCAGCTACAGAAGGCCGAACGTAAGGAAGGAGAGTCAGTAAGGGACTTCATTAGTCGTCTAAAGCACTTAAACTCTCGTTGCCCTGTAAATGAGCGCTTCAACAATAACCAACTGCTTGATCGATTCATTAGAGGGTTGAGGAATGAAGGAATCTATAATGGACTAGTGATTAGAGGTATCACAACCTGGGAAGATGTCACTGCCAATGCAATCCAATTAGAGGACAACTTGATGATAGCAGGCATGAGGGTGTCTACCGACACGAGATCCACTAGCTCACAAGCCATTGAGTATGAACCCATGACTGCAAAGCCCATTGCCAATGAGCCAAAGGTATTTGAGACATTCTTGACAGACCTCACCAAGGCAATCCAAGAGTCTCTTAAGGATAATCGACCCCCTCAAAATAGTCACATGTATCCAAGAAGGGAGCAACAATGGTGTTCCATTTGCTTAGGTCCACATAGCACTAGTGAGTGCCCTACGTTTAGAGTAAAATTTAATGGAACTTGCAACGCATGTGGTAGGTATGGTCACCAAGCTAAGGATTGTTTAATGATCAAACGTATGATGGCAAATAGACCACCTGTAGCCTGGACGGATGCACCTCGAGCTCCTGTATTGATGCCTACTCCACCTGTTGAGCAACTACCGCAACACATGGTCCCTAGATCTCAAAATGTTGTACAAGCTACACCGCTACCACCTCCTGTGCTAGGACCGCAGCCCCCGCATCCAAGAGTCGCCCCTATGAACCAAGTGGGTTGCGAGCCATCAAATGCTTATGCAGATGGCTGTGAGGAGGAAATAGACACTAGTATTGCCTACGGACTTGATACATAGGAAGAATGTCCTATATACTACATGGAAGATTGTTGGGGATAAGTCAAGCCGGTTTATCAAGCTGCTGCTCTCGCATCCAGAGGTCAAAATATCAACACCCAGGCTAGGAGGCCACCTCTTCAATGCTACGAGTGTGGTGGACCACATCGAGCAGCGGAGTGCCCTATTAGGCTACAAAAGAATGCTGCACAGATGCAAATGAATCAAGGGAGCACGTCTGCAATGCCAATACTCACATGTAATCGTTGTGGCATAGATCACTTGATTGCCCAATGCCCCTATAACCCAAATGCGCCTAAAATCACACCCCTGAATTTGGTCGAAATTGCTAGTGTGACGTCGCCAATACCACCCGTCGCACCCGCTTATGCGATTACACGGTCCATGCTTCAAGGGCCAGGACATATCCTCGAAGAGAGAGATACCGTGTCAATTATCCTAGCAAAGAAAAAGAAGACACGAAGGAAGAAGTCGCAGAATACGGAAAATTCAAAGCCAAGTTCCAAAACAAACATAGGAACAGGAGATGACCCCGTGTATATGAATGACCTCGAGGATGATTCAGATTTAGTCGAGACAATGGAGACTAGAACCAATACCACAAAGGGAAAGACCGACAAAGAAAACCGTAACATGGAACCAAATGAAAACCGAATAAGAGAAAATCATAAAGATCCTCTGAAAACACCACAAGTGTTTCCAAATCCAATTCAAGACCCCCAAGATAAACCGCAGGGGCAAAAAGGGAAGAATCGTAAAAAGAAGATTGGGACGTACCCAAACCCTGTAGACGAGATTAAGCAGGTGAAACATCTAAGAGGTTTAGTGGAGGAGACTCAAAGGAAACTAGAACCAGAACCCATGCATATCAAAATTCATGACACAGTGTTTCCCACGCAAGTTCATCCACCCCACATGAACCATAGACCGTTAGCCATATCTAGTATCATCCAAGAAGGGAGTGAGGACGGGACATCAGAAAGTGAGCATACACCCTTCTTGTTGGGAAGGATGTTTAACGAAGGAATACCTGATCCCATTGAGGAATATGAGATTCCATCCTCACCAGTTCCTAGTCAAGGACCTACACCCTGCAAAACGCCAATGAATGTTGCCAAACTAGTGGACTTCATGTCTTCTGAGGTCCGAACCACGATCATAGCAAAGCTGTATGGAGATCCTGAGTTATTCCTTGCACTTCGAGAATTCCTTAACGGAGAGCTACGAACGGGATTACCGCAGTTTGCGCAACCAAATAGGCCTGACTCGATTATGATTGATGAGGAAAATCATGTGCAATCACTTGACTTAGATGGACACGAGTCTGTGATCGAGGTACCCATTGACGAATTAGGGCAGTATTTTGAAGGCGACGAGTCTAATGCGACCCTACCCATCACTACCAAGGGATTAACTATAAAGGGAATTCTTGATGGTGGTGCGGGAGTTAGCATCGTTACAAAAGATTGTTGGGAATCCATGGGAAAACCCCACCTCAGTGTTACTAACATTGTGGTAAAGATGGCAAATGGTACCATAGCCAAACCTATGGGGATGCTCAAGGATCTTAAGATCAAAGTTCTAGGACACAAGGTATGACATACGTTCATTGTAATGGATTTCTCTAAACACCTTATGTCATATGAAATGATTTTAGGACGACCATTCATGAGGGAAGCACAAATGGTTCACGATTGGTCTAAAAATCATGTCTATTTGCAATTCCAAGACTCTGTCCTTAGAGTGGATTTGGTGACTGGTAAGGTACACCCCTTAGGGAGTAAAACCATTATTGATCATCGCTCTGACACCACGGTTCACTCGGCCCCACTACAATATTGTTACACTTGTAAGAAGGATACAGACATTGGCCAAGATTCTCCTTATATGGATATCCTACCTGGGATGACTGAGTCGGACAATGTGGATTGGGTCCACCTAGCATCAACCATAGACACTTGGGGAAATAGGGGGACGACCTGGGTAACACCTGAGGGGGATGAAATGCCTATACCCTTAAATATGCTACAAGCAATGCGTATCGCTTCCGACAAGACTCATCCTAAGGTAACAAAGAAAACATACAAGTGGGTCCCTAAAACCTCTGTAGTGAGCATGGTTGATGCAAAAAAATGGAAACCTAGTAAGAACCGTACCACTCACTCCAAGAAATGTAAAGAAACGCTGCGTTGGATTCCTAAACGACTATTGGAATCCCAAGGATACTATGAAGGAAATGATCAAATCTGGGTGCCCAAAACGTAAAGTGTACTCTTACCTGTCACCTGGCCCATGTAAACCCAATCCTGTGGCTCCAAAACAAATTGAAAATCGCGGAAAGGAAAAAATCATGGAATGTTACACACCCGTTCTAGAGCTAGTTTGGGTACCAAAGAAAGAACGATTTGTTCCACCTAGCTCAGGAACAGGGAAATCAAATGAAGCTTCTTGCTCTTCATGTAGTTCCTATACGCAAATAGAAGCTTCGACACAACCTCCACCTACCACTGTACATATCCATCCAAGCACGAAAGAGTTTGCACCTTCCGGGGTAAGTTCACCACCTACAACAACGTTGCAAATAAAATCATGGGAGAGTACCTTACCACCCTTGCAACTAGATGAAACACATAGGGCGGTCGAAAACTATTGGTTAAAATCCTCACCTATTACCAACTGGAACAATTGGTTTCAAAGGGTGACAAGCTCATTTCAAACGGTATGATCTACCCAAGGAAGGGGGGAGTGTTTGTGGACATCCATCATTCACTTGCTTCCCTCTCAACCTTTTTCCCTGACCTCTTAATCTCCGATCTTAGGGAATGTATATATATAGCCTTATACTCACAAAAAAACAAAAATAGTAAAGAGCAAGAGCGCCTAGCAATGAGAGAGCACCCTATCAGATCTTACATATAAGTCCAAATTCACCGTGGCAATTCAAGCAACACACAAAAACAACTCTTATGTTTTAAAGGCCTAACCAAATCTATCTGTCTTGTCAGAAATGGCTACTTCACCAGAGGCATGCACTTCTATTTTTGATGAAAGGTACCCCTTGTCTTTTCAACAAGTGTTCTACGTATGCTACCCTATACTTTCTTGCGAATGGGATTTGATAGAGAGCCTTGCATGTGAGAGAAATTTTGAGGAGTTAGAATGGCTGATACGTCTATGGCTAACTAGTGATCCCTACCCAGTAGCGAATGTGTCTCCAATGGCACATGCTTATTCTTTTGCACAAGATGAGTATCCACGCATCACGAGGTTCTTGATTAGCATGCTTGCACAAGAGGATGATGAAGAGGAACTAATAGAGACCGAGGAAGACTATGGCCTCACGGACAACGATTTTATTTATCTAGATGATGAGGATAGAGGCCTAGCCTTAGGGTGGCCACCCGGTTTATATAATATCCTCTTTCCTTGATTCTAAAAGGGGTGACAGATAGGTAGCTTAGGGGTCTAGATTGTGTTTTGAGTTTGTTTTTTAGGAGTTTTAATTTTTCCCACTGATGTGCCTCCTGGAGGTATTCCTTTTGTTTCCTAGTGTGTACAGGAGCGTGTTGCTATTGATAGGATTTGGATCTTCATGGAACCTTCAAATCAAGCGCAACCATCAACACAAACAGGTGTTTCTTGTCCATTAGCATTGCCTTTATCTTTTTGCATCCATGTTTGTCTGCTTTGATTGTGATTGGTAGCATAATATTCAGCACATTGGCTTAGTATCAAACATTTAATTCAATGTAATGTTTTGTCATAATCACTTGTTTAGGTGTAAAAATCAAGCAGTCCGACTAAGCTAGTTTGACCAAGGTAGGTATTAGAAATCTTCTCTTAATACCATGGGGAATGCCTTCCTAATAAGCAATGGTTACTTAGGTTCTTAATCCGATTTAGGCAGCATTGTATGAAATGTACTAGGGCTTTCTAGTGGGCTTAACACTAGTGACCTTTAGCTTAAGTATTATAAAGGGAGTTTACTAATGTGATGAGCCTGGGGAATGTAACAGTGTTATATGACCTCCCAAAGTTACAAAATTAAAATGCTGAAAATGAACAAACAAAAAATCAAAGTGCCACAATGTAAAATTTTAAGCATGAAGAGAAATCCCGGCTTAAATTGGTACATGTATTGCCTATGGTACTAGAGCCCTAGAGGTTCCCAGTGTGGGCGCTTTTCCTTGAAAAGCAAAAAACCCAAGGCATACAAAATAAGCACACACATTATAATTGAATCAATGTGAAAAGACCTTGGGGGGTCAAAGAAAAAGTAATCAGTCAGGCGATGATTTCATGAGAAATTCCTTTTATGGTAGCTTAACTACAAAGTCTTCTGGATATAGCCTCTAGTCAGCCCTCGAACATGAATACTTGGCTCTCGCGATTAAACAACTTAATTGACCACTGAAAATTAAGAAGCTTACCCATGGTATTAATATTCGATCTCTAGTGCCTTTCGACCGTCATATTAGCGACCCCAGACTTGTTTAATTTTTTACCTTTACATCTGTTTATGCATTTGATTACATTGCAATTTAATGCTCATTGCTAACAAATTGTTTGAAATTCTTTGACCAATCAATTTTTCTACCTAAAACTGCATATGCTTTTTAAGAGAATGCAATTACTGTGCCAATGTTGTTTGATTTTGCAGTGACTGAAGAAGGCTAAGGACATTCATCTCAAATGCTCTTCCACCTCGACGAACCAGCTTCAACTCAATAGCTTCTGAGGACGGAATCTACATCAGGAAGGGGGGCATGTTAACCCTCACGGCTCACGGACACCCATCACCTACGATGGACGCGTATTATGTATTTGGTAGAGTCAGGTACCGGGCTTGTCGGACCAATAGGAAAAGGGTAAGAGTGATCGTCGATGAGAGGCGCACTCTAACTGGGACATTCAAGGGATTAGTTGGCTAAGCATGGGCGCCCAAGTGTGAATGGGGTGAGCTCCTATAAAAGCCAACTAAACCTAATTTTTACTCATTCTCTCATTTGTGCAATAGAAGAGTGCTCTTGCTCCATCTCCATCTTCTTCTTCTTCACCTCCTTGTGTGTGTGTGTGTGTGTGTGTGTGAGAGAGAGAGAGAGAGAGGGAGAGTGTGTGTGCGATCGAGCATTACGAAGGCACGACGGCGGCGAAGCGGTTGAGCGCGGCACGACTGCAGCTTCTTCTTCATCGCGGCGAGGAATCCACCACAAAGGCGAGCGTAGAGCGGTGAGTGACACACCCTTTGTTTTCTTGAGCTTGCTAGTTAGGCTTGTTGTGTGCTTGGAGCCGTTTGTGGCTCGCACACGGTGTATTGGCAAGTCCCTTGCTTCGACAGTGCGGCAAGGAGCGCACAGTCTCTCTTTGAATCATAGTCATCCTCGAGAGGTAGAGAAGATAAAGTCTTAGTCATTTTTCTTAGCGGGTAGAGGATCCCTTTTTACCCTACAACATCACTCCAGAATGGATGACTAGTCCATTTGGTGCTTGGGAGACTTAGCTGCCACAAGCATGTCTGCTCTTTAGTCCATATCATACTTTCCAAAGTAGAGCGACAAACTTTACTTGGTGTTTGGGAGACGTCGTCATCACAAACATGATTCTAAGCATGCATACTACTCAAATTTGTGCACAATAAAAAGAGATATCTAGTCTTATAAGACAAAAACATTGATCATTTAAAAGAAATGTTTACATTTGCTTACTCTAGTGTAGCATTGTAAGCATTGGCAAGGTTCATACTATCCTTAAGCTGTGTGCCTTGCATCCATCCAACATCTTCAAAAGGATAATTTTTTAATTCAATACGATATCGTCGGATAATATTACCATGCCATAGTACCTTGTCCTCACGTCGAAGGATAGCTTTGGGTTGTAGCACCTCTTCTTGATCTTCGATCTCTAGGGGGTCTTCATAATTGGTTCTGTTGGTGGCTCTCCTTTGTAAGGCTTTAGTAGGCTCACCTGAAAAGCTTTGTGTATGAGCCAATGGTTAGGCAACTTGAGTTGATAGGCCATCTCATTGATTGGTTTTAAGATTTGAAAAGGACCATAGTATCTTTTTGCTAATTTAGCATAACACTTTTGGTGGCTCGTAAGATTTTTGCCCGTAGTTTTCCGTAATCGAGCCTTGGGAAACTTAAGTGAGACCCAATCATTTTCTTTGAACGTTAATGCCCTTCTGTAATTGTTAGTAGGAGCTTTTTGCCTTTGTTGGGAGATGGATATAGACTCCTTAATCTGTTGGAAAGATTCTTGTAAATCTCGGCTATACTCATCGGCAAGCGAATATCTTCCCATGTACCCTAAGTAGCAAGGGACTTTTAGGTCTTCCCTCAATGATTTCAAAAGGTGCCTTTCCTGTAATAGTATGGACAACGTTATTGTACATATACTCTACAAGTGGTAGATATATCTCCTTCTGTTGATCTACTTCTGTAACATAACTATTTAGTAGATCGAGAATCATAAGGTTAGTTATCTCACTTTGGCCATCCGTTTGTGGGTGATAGGCCAAAGAGAAATTAAAAACATTATACTTAGATTTTCAAAGAGATCAAATTAATGGTCATTCTAGGATCTTTATTTGACACGATGGATGTTGGAAATCCATGGTGTCTAAAAATCTGGGATATGAAGAGAGTTTCCATTTGGTGGGCCTTAATAGTCTTTTTGACAGGAATAAAGTGTGCTTGCTTGCTAAACCTGTAGACTATTGTCCATATTCTCGTATTCCCATGGATAGGCTTAGGTAAAGATTAAATCCATGGATATACTCTCCCATGGAGAATTAGGGATTGCCAATGGCTGGAGTAATCTAGGTTGCTTCCCTCTATCATACTTTATCTTTTGGCATACCACACATTTTGAAACATACTCTTGTATGTTCACTTTCATGGTGGGCCAAAGATTAAATCCATGGATATACTCTCCCATGGAGAATTAGGGATTGCCAATGGCTGGAGTAATCTAGGTTGCTTCCCTCTATCATACTTTATCTTTTGGCATACCACACATTTTGAAACATACTCTTGTATGTTCACTTTCATGGTGGGCCAATAAAAATATGTCTCTACTCCTCAAAGAGTAGGTTGAATCCCTCTATGCCCTGCATAGGGAGGATCATGGGATTCATATCACTTCCTCACGAAGGGAGTGAGTAATACATAGCCTATTGCCTTGGAGAAGATAACCATCGTGCAAGGTGAATGGTTCCTCTTTCTTCCCTACTGACATTATGTCCTTAAAATCAGCGTTAGTGGCATACTCATCTATCATGGAAGATAGATCATTGTGAGTTGCTATAGACACCGCATTTGACCTTGGTCATTGTGATAGTGCGTCGGCCACTTGATTATGCTTACCAACAATATGAGCAATATGAAAATTTAATTGCGAAAGAAAATTTTCCCACCTCATTTGTTTGTCGAAAATCTTGGTTTGCATCATGAAGTACTTGAGACTTTGGTGGTCCGTTTGTAAGATGAATGGAGTGAGTCTTCGACTTTCGTATACTATGGCATGCCCTTCTTGGAGCGAAACGCTCCAAGGCCATCTCCACAAGCATCACATTGGACCTCAAATGGCTTTGAGAGGTTCGGTAGTGTAAGCATTGGTTGGGAAGTAAGCTTATCAAAAGCATTTTGCTCTTTAGCAGTCGATGAATACTTAACATTCTTCTTTGTTAAGTCATGTAATGGTCCTGCTATTTGAGAGAATTTTTCTATTAAGCACCTATAGTATGTGCACATACCAATAAAGCTTTGTAGCTCATGTAGATTCCTTGGGTTAGGCCATCCTTTTATTACCTCTAACTTTGATGGATCCATACGGATATCATCTTGAGAGATAGTGTGACCCAAGTATTGAATCTCTTGAAGGAAAAACTCAATTTTCTTTTGGTTAATGAAAAGTTTATTCTCCCTCAAAGCTTGAAAGATTACTTGGAGATGTTGCTTATGCTCCTCGAGATAATTGGAGTAGATGATAATATCATCAAAGAACACTCTAGTAAAGTTGCGGTAGGGCCTAAAAATTTTCTCCATTAGGCGGTTGAATGTTCCTGGAGCATTTGTCAAGCCAAAAGGCATGACAAGATATTAATAAAGACCAAACGTTGTGCAAAAAGCAGTTTTTACAATATTTTCATTCACTATCCTTTTTTATGAAGCCACTTTTTAGGTCAATTTTACTGAAGAAGGTAGAGCCCTGTAGCTTATCAACAGGTCTTCTACCCATAGTACGGAAAATTTGTTTTTGATAGTGATCCGGTTTAGTGCTCTATAGTCGACACACATACGATATGTGTCATCTTTCTTTTGCACTAGTAGGACTAGTGAACAAAAGGGAGAGGAGCTAGGACTCAACATCCCCTTGTCTATCAACTCATGCACTTGCCTCATAATCTCCTCTTGTTGAGCTTGAGAAACTCTATTTGGGGATTTATAAGGCGGTGAGCTCCCAGGTAGAAGCTTTATCTTATGGTCATCATCCCCTCATTTTGGAGGTAACTCCATAGAGATGTCATCAATAAATACATCTTGAAATCTATTCAAAAAATTAGACAAGTCTAATTCTTCTTGATTCCTACCAATTTTTTTTGCTAAAACATTAGCATCATTTAGAGACTCTTTGACAAAAATAATGTACGAGGAAATCGAGCTTTTCATTGACTTATCAAAAGCAGGTGAGTTTACAAGAGGTATAGTATGATCCAACTCATTGGCATATATATACATGTTCTTTTCCCTATAGGTGAAATAAATTTTCCTTTCAGGGAACTTCATGTTGGCATCAAAAGCAGGTGAGTTTACAAGAGGTATAGTACGACCCAACTCATTGGCATCTATATACATGTTATTTTCCCTATAGGTGAAATAAATTTTCCTTTCAGGGAACTTCACATTGGCAGCCATGCGGTTGAACCATGGTGACCCTCTGATAACATCCTCATGGTGGAGAGGGGAGATGAAAAAATCTTCTTTGTCGACGTAGATTTGGACATGAAGCCTCAACTTCCCAATCAAGGGAGTAACAGAGGCTTGCTATCCCTTGAAAGCTCCATTGTTGGCAGTTATAGTATCTCCCATCTCAAAAGTTTGAATGCCTAGCTTAGTAGCCAACTCCGTTGATATGAAGTTGTGAGTAGAGCCAGGGTAGGTCAAAAAGGATGAAGGCATCATGCTCCCTCACCTTTCCCCAAGCATAGGAAAGGGATGACCCTTTGCAATGAGCATCCTCTTTTGGAGCTTCGACCATGGAAGCTCTAGGAGTTTCATTGTGTGCATTTCTTTTGGGGAAAGAACGATAACCATGCCCTTGCTCCCCACACTTGAAACATTTATGATCCTTTTGAAAAGCCTCTAGCTCTTCAAGAGAGAGATTTTATTTTTACCTTTGTAAACTCCCTTCTCCTTGGTCTTGTTGTTGTTAAAGTTACCTTGGGAAGAGTTTTGAGCATTGTTCTTCCCTCTTGAATCATTTTGGTCTTTGTTTTCCATGGGCTTGGAATTCCTTTTAGCCCCTTGTTGAAAGTTAATGGGAGAAGCAACCATAGTGTGGTGGATGACTTTGGTGATAGTGCTAGGCCATTGTGGTTGACATACTCATCCATTTCTTCAGGTAATCCCACACAAAATTGTTGCTTTTACTCGGCAAAGTCTACCTTTTGAAAGACTGTAGCTTTGAAATGTAAATCCCAAAACTTGTCCACATATTTGTGGATAGACTCGTTGGAGAGTAGCTTCAAACTCCACCATTTAGTGAGCACTTTATCTTTGGCATCGCTTGATGGAAACCAGTAGAGTTTTCCATGTCTTTGAAGCTTCACCATTGCCACGAAGGCTAGCCCACCATTGTCAAGAAGATTTTTGAAAGTGCATCGATACATGACGTAGCTTGGAGGACTCTGTGAAGCCCTCGTCCTCAAAGGCCGCATCAAATTTGTGGATGAAAGCCAAAACTTTGTCGGTAGCACTAAAGGTGCCAACATATGTGAGAAAATAGATACTCTTTCCTCACCCTTTGAACTTCTTAAGCTTGTAGGACCTTTTCCAAGCAGCATAGGATTTGTGATGTCCTCTCCTCTTGTATTCTCTAGGAGAATAACCGTTGCTTTCACCGGGAGAGGAGGAAGAGGACAAAGAAGGAGAAGAGGGTGACCTCTTTCTCTCCTTTTTCTTCCTTTGTTCCCCCCCTTCCCTTTCAAAGTGACGAGGAGAAGAACTATAGGATGGTCTTTTCCTCTTGGGAGGAGTTGGGGATCGTCAAGACCGTCGTCTTTGTGGAGCCACATCTTCAGAGGAATTTGGAGATTCACTTATTTCTCGTTCATTGGATTCCTCCTCTTATCTTATCAGAGAGAGTCTTCTTTTGGAAGTCTCAACAAGAGGATTCTTAAGCTCTCTCTCTTCTTGGAGAGGTAGGGAAATCCCATAAGCACGAAGTTGTTGAGTAACTTCGGCTTGCAAGGCAGCGTTTCCCATAGCTTGTTGTAGCCTAGTAACAAGATAGTTCACAAATGTTGGGGCACCATCAGTAGCATCTTCATGTGCAAATCAAAGTTGTCAATATTGAGTCTACTCTCTTTATTATTGTCAGCCCTTTTAAGCAAGAAAAGAGAAACCAATAGCTCTGATACCAATGTAATGAATATGGCTATAACATTGACTGTAGTGCAAATTGAAATAACAATAGTGATAATTTCCTTTAAGAGGATCCTTAAAGAGCATAAGAAGACTAAATGATTAAAGATAGCAAGATGAACATTACACCTAATTAGCTTGGCATGAACCTTACTTTAAAAGAGAGAGAGAGAGAAAGGATTAGAGAAATTGACAATAGTTGAGGATCGGATTTATGTGGAGAGCCCCCCCCCCCTCCAAAAGGCTTTTGTATTATGAATTCTCCCATAAAGAGAGACTTGGCACAATACAAGCTTGTGTTCCTTGAGACCTCGTTGGTGCAATGAAGATGGTAGACTTCACACACCAAAATTATGCCCTTAATTAACTAGAAAAAGCATTAACATATCCCCGACCTCAATCCCAAGACCTCAAACACCTTCAAAGGTGAAGAGAGCTTGCAAGGAGTGAGGGAAGGGAAGAGGAAGAAGAAGTAACACACAAGAAAGAAATAGTCTCCTCACTTGTATGACTCTTGTAGCTTAGCATAGCATAGTAGCATAGTAATGGAGATGAAGAAGATGGCAAGATTTTTCTTTGCTTCATATGGAGTAATAGATTGCAAATATTTTGTAGGACACCTATTAAGTACATAAGTGGCACACATGATGGCCTCAAGCCAAAAAGAATGCGGCAAAGCTTGACTTTTGACCATACATCGTGCCATTTCCTTCAGTGACCTGTTTTTCCTCTCAGCAACACCATTTTTCTGAGGTGTCTAAGGCACTGTACATTGGTGTTTTATCCCACGACTAGCCAGAAATGCATTTAATTCATTCTTGGTTGGATTTGCATTCCATAGCCAAGAGGTGTTGGTGTAGACTCTCAACTTCTCAACAAGCTTGGAGAAGGAGAAGAAGTCCTATCTTCACACAATGAGAGTGTGTGTGAGGGTGTATATCTTGCAAGCACACACCCTCCTTGATTGGGTCGACCCCTCCTTGTAGCTCATGCTTGAAGCTCATTGGCTGATCTCAAGCCTAGCCAATCACAAGCCTAGGTCATTTCAAGCAATAGAGGTAGCCTTTGGAGAAGTGTCCTTCTTTCCCCTTTGAGAGAGGGAGCTTGAATAATGCTTAAACAATTAATTAAACAAACTAAATTCTCATTGGACCCCTTTAGAGGCCAACCAATAGGCTTTAGTAACCTTGTGAGGGCAACATGGGGAGGAGCTTGACATGTGTCCTTGTTGCCTCTTTTGTCTTGGGCTTGCCTAGAGAGAGAGAGAGAGAGAGAGAGAGAGAGAGAGAGAGAGAGAGAGAGAGAGAGAGAGAGTGTTCTCTTTCATGCCCCTATTTGTAGGGCTTGCCTCCCCTTGTGTGGGGATCTAGGTTGCTTAAACAATTAATTAAACAAACTAAATTCTCATTGGACCCCTTTAGAGGCCAACCAATAGGCTTTAGGAACCTTATGAGGGCAACATGGGGAGGAGCTTGACATGTGTCCTTGTTGCCTCTTTTGTCTTGGGCTTACCTTGAGTAAGTGTGTGTGTGTTCCCTTCTCATGAGCCTACTTGTAAGGCTCGCCCCCCCCTTGTGTAGGGATCTAGGTTGACTTTGGAACACCTCACCCCTTAAGAAACTTCATCATGAAGCCCCTCAATTACCTTAGTCATAAAGCATGACAAGCACCTCAAGCACCTTAGTCATAAAGCATGACAAACACCTTAGTCGTCAAGAACGACAAGCACCTTAGTCAGTTCAAGCATGACAAGCATCTCAAGCACATGCTCAGCTTGTCTAAGGTCTAAAATACCCTAAGGTTGTAGGTCTAAGGACTTTTAATACTAACCTTTGGAGGTCTTTAATGAAGCTAACCCTAAGGTCTTCTAAGCTCCATTATCTGGTCATTTCTCTTTGATAGACCATCTCTCTTTTGGACCCGTTTCCTTCCCTCCCTTTGGTCTCGTGCTGAGCTAGATCTAAAAGCACATGTCTATATTCTAACTCTTGTTCTTGTTTATTTCTCCGCATTAAATGATCAGTCCAATATGAGAAAATCATTTGGGTAAGTTAGATATTAGATTTTATGACAATCTATGTGTGTTTTTGGGTATGTTCCCATTCCCCCTCTCCATTGTCTTGTGCAGCCAGCCCATATCCACCAACATAGCGTATAGACTCCATTAAGAAATCACTTGAGTATGCTAAAAGAGTTATCACGAGTAAGATGTATCTAAAAGAGTACCTCTTTTCACTTTTTATGAAAGTAATTGGTTGATGTAACTCATCAGCAAAGTATAAGTCATTGACTTAATATCATTCTTCATCGTAACAACCCCACCATAAGCAGGCAAGGGTGAGAACCCGATTTAAACATAAAGAGGCTAAACTTAGTGACAACATGCTTTGTCTCATGGTAAGAAAACTCCAACTAGAAAGATAACCTTTTTCAATGGGATTGCTTGGTGCTAATGTACGCGCTTAGCATATCCTTCAACACAAGATTAACACTTGTAATCTAGTTCTTCTCTCTAGATGAATGGCAATACCCATATGTGTATCCCCGCTGTTTACAAATAGTCTTCCAAAATGACTGGTAAACAGGGATCACAATTCCTTACAACATTGCTGATTAATCAACAATATTAGGACCAACCATGTTGGTTACCTTTAGTGAGATGATCTACAAGCACCCAAACCGAGCCATGACCTCTATTGGTGATTGGTAGCTCTACAATTAATCTCATAGAGATATTGCACATATAGTGCAAAATGCTTTAAAAGCTACTAATGTCATGAATGTGCATGCCGCTCCAAATCAATTTTTATGTTTGGAGGTGATAACAACATACAAGTGCCCACCTAGACAAGGCGCCCGTTGGGCCAGTCAACCAAAGTTTTGATGTGGTCACATTATTTTTCCGATGTTTATACATCAAACCCTATAAAAGCTTAATGTCAATCGTCTATGTCAAGTCTGAGTCAAAGATGTAATTTTGCCAATGATGTATGTAAAGGTCCATGAGAAGTTGGCCGCCGGCCACTTTAGAAAGCCCTAGGTATATAATACACTAAGGTTAGTGGAAAAAGAGGGAGATTATTTTTTGAAGATAAGTGACTATTGCGTTACGCACAGAGAGCTACCTCTTTGCTCCAACTTGTAATCATCGCTTCTGTGGCTACGGTAATCCAAATTTAGTTTTGTTTCTTGCATTGTGTTCCTCTTACTCTGCTCTTTCATTCAAGTGTAAGCATTCAAGATTCAGTGAAGGTTTCAAATGCATCCGTTTAGGCCTTAAATCATTGTTTTGAGTGTTTATATGCGTACTTTATGTTGTTTTGACCCTAGGAGAGGCTTTAGGGACCCAAAAACGACCCTTAAGGGTCATCCGTTTACTGTTTTTGCGTACTGTGGGACGAACAATCGCGATCTTTGTACCTCTCCAAAATGCTGTGACAGTGATAGGGTATGTTCTTGATAGTCCCCTGTAGCTTCCCTTCAAGTTTCGTGCGATTCCGATATGATTTGCATGGTAAACGGGCGTGATGACTGTAGAGCTGTGTAGAAGAACATAGGCAGATTACTTGGCTTTAGTGCGTTTGATTTGCTTGTAGAGTTAGTAGTTGCATCTCTTCGAGTTCACTTCATTAGGATTGACACCCTAGTGAGTTTCCATGCGTCATCCGAGTCGCTTCCCCTGTATCGATAATTTTATGTTGATGCTTGAGAGCTATGCTATGGACGTCCGTCGCGGCGACGCGCAAACATTGGCGCCGTTGTCGGGGAATGAATCTTAGGTGATGAGTGACCGAGTGCGTATTTAGAGTTTTCTTATTGTTCCAAAAGATAATTTCCTTTCCGTTTACATTTCAGTGAAGCATCTAGACAGGGGTTTAGTGCTTAGTGGACTCTAGGGTCGGTGGACTGGCTAGATCTACTCTTGAGAGATATAGGGAGTTGTGAGTGAGGTTGCTTTAAGAAAATTTTCTCTTCAAATTTCTTTGTATCGATTGAGTACTGATCCATCATCCATTTTTTATCCTGTTTGTTTTGTTTGATTCATTTTCTTATGTTCTTTCATTTTTGTACTTAGGAGTAGGATAAGTAAATCACATTCCAGCCAGATTTGGGGCAAAAGATAGAGTCAAAAACACCAGAAAACCATAACTTTGGCAAAAAGGCCATAAGACTCTAAAATTTAGAAAATCTGACCAAACAGAGCTGAAATTGATTCAAATCACAAAGTGGTAGAAACAAACACTGGGAAACACTTGTCAGAGGGAGCAGACAAAATTTCATCAAATTTGGCCCAGGTACTACGATCGCGATCGGTGTACCTCAGTGTCAGAATTGATAAGATTTGACATGTGCCTTCCTGATAAGATTCTACACAAGTTTGTCTAAAGCAACCACACCCAAAAACATCAAAAATCAAGAAAATCAGGCCACTTGGGTAAAACTAGCTTGACAGACCCAGAAAGTGCAAAATCTTGACTTTTGGTGATCCAAATGCAAAAAGACTAGGGGGATAGCCTTAAAACATCAGTGTCTACAAGCATGCCAAATTTGGTCTAATTTGGGCTCAGAACTACGATCGCGATCAGTGTACCTAAGTGCCAGATTTTGACCAGATTTCATCTGTGGGATCCTCAGGTGTATACAAACATAAAAGTGTAAATGACCTAGAGCCAAAAACCTCAAAATACCTGTCAAACCATCTGAATACCATCTGAATACAGATCCAAATCAAAAACTGCTAAACTGGCATAGAAATTGACTTTCAGTAGACCAAAACACATCAAAACTGGGAAGAAACCATACAGAGGGATAGCCTGTACACAGGACAACTCCAGAAAGCTTTCAAATCCCAAAAAAAACACCAAAATCAATCAAATTGACAGATTCAGGAAAATCAGGCACTTCAAACCAAGAAACTACAAATTCTTGACTTTTTTGAGTCCAAATACAAAAGTGTTTGGCAGGTAGTCTTATAATAGCCTAGTGAACAAGCTGGTGAAGTTTCATCCAATTTGGGCTCCAAACTACAATCGCGATCGGTGTACCTCAGTGCCAGATTTTGACTAGACTTTACCCACACATACACCTAGATTATATAAGATACCAGGAGTTTTCAAAATTCAAAAAAAAATCACCAAAATAGCCAAAAACAACAGACAGTCAGGAAACCACTGCAGCAGACCAAGATCTGGTGAAAACATGACTTTTTCTTGTCCAAATTCAAAAAGATTTGGGGAGTAGTCTGTACACATCATTGTCTACCATATCCACAAGTTTCATCCAATTTGGGCTCCAAAGTACGATCGCGATCGGTGTACCTCAGTGACATTTTGAGTTGAGACTTGGTGAGTAGGTAGGTGATAACTAGACAAACAACTTTCTCAAAAGAACCAAGGTCAAAAAACCAAAAGACAATTGTCAAATAGGGCAAACACTGATCACAACACTGATCACTCATCCTTCATACCAAAATTTTGAGAAAATTCAAGTTTTTGTGATCCAAATCCAAAGTGGGTTTGGGAATAGACTATTCATACCCTTGTCTATCAACTCCTAAAATTTCATGCAAAAAGGAGCTAGAACTACGATCGCGATCGGTGTACCCCAGTGACATTTTGGACTGAAAATTTATGAGTAGGTAGCTGACATCTAGTGCAACATATTTTCCAAAAGGAGCAAGGTCAAAAAAGCAAAAGAAAGTGGTCAAAAGTCCCATTTACACAATCAGGCCAATAACCACAAAACCACCTGGGATTTGGGTTTTCATTGGTCAAAACATCTCCAAATTCAAAAATACAAAGACACTTGGTATCAAAACATCAAGGGCTAGCTACTGTGCAAAAATCTTCCAAATCTGTGACATGGGGTCAACGATCCGATCGGTGTACCTCTACATAGTGGGGGTATCTGACTTCATAAGTTTGTAGACCTACTCGAGTACATCCCAAATCTCAAGTTTGAGTGAAAAATACCCTCTGGAAGCCAAGATACAAGCACAAAATCTCTTTGTGTCCTGATCCTGAAACTGTTTTGAGTGCTGTTTCAAGTACAGTTCACTAATAGTGCTCTAACTTTTGATAGGCAACTCCAAATTGAGTCAGGTATAGTTAGGTTTCCTAATTCCAAACTTTTAGGGTACCGAGTACCAAATTCCAAAGACCAAAAAAGTCACAATTCCTTACTTTTTAGAGACTTGGCCAGGGGCAAAAAGGGATTGTGTGCACTAAGCCAAGGTGTTCTTATCAAGGATCGTCTTGAGAGTATTGAGTGAGGCTTAAACACGACAACTCATCCATCATTAAGGTTTCCCACTCAACTCAGAGCTATGCCACCTACACAAACAGCCAGAAATACTGCAACACCTATAACAAGAGGGTTGAGACAAGACCATGAGGCTTATCAATCATATCAAGCCAAACCTCAAGGCATGGCTCATGGATATTTGTCAAGTGATCATGTAGCTCACTGGAAGCCAAACCAATCAACTAAAATGCGGGAGTTTGAAAGAGCAAAAGTGGAAATTGCTGGAGACTTAGAGGAGAAGCATCCTCCAATCAACAAACCCAACGTGAGGTTCATCAAAACCAATGAAGCCACGAGAGTTCTAACGGATTACACTTATGATGTCCTTTATAGGTTACCTATTGGGGATCAAAACAACTTCTATAGA
The DNA here is from genome assembly GCF_014529385.1 of Adiantum capillus-veneris. Classification (NCBI taxonomy): domain Eukaryota; kingdom Viridiplantae; phylum Streptophyta; class Polypodiopsida; order Polypodiales; family Pteridaceae; genus Adiantum; species Adiantum capillus-veneris. Next base: position 28,159,721 of record NC_140941.1, read on the forward strand.
TGTTTAAATTCCATCATTGAAGAGTTGACAGACTACAAGAACCTCTATGCCTTCACATACACAGATGACCAGGGAGTGCAAGTTCTAATGGTAGATAAGTATGGACGAGAGTACAAACTTAACAACCCAATTGAGCTAGAAAGATATACATACATGGGTACTCCAATCTCTGCTTACTACTTTCAACCGAGTGTAAGCGTACCAAGGGTTTTGGAGACTGATTTACAAGAAGCTAACATTGAAACTATGGGATCAAATGGACCTCAAACATCCAAAATAGCTATTCACGGGAGTGTAGCTCCTACCTCATTGGGTGGGACCAAGAAACCACCAATTAGACTTACAAATCCATCAACATTTCCAAAACATGTCTCAAAGGGGATTCCACCAGGATTTTCTCCAAGACGAGAAGAAGGAACGAGGGGTGTCTTTGTGAGAGACCCCAACACGCTAAGATACATGGTTAAGCCAGAACCAATGAGACCATATAAATTGGCCAAATGTGTCAAGAAGAAGTATGATGGGTTAAGGGATCCATACGTACATGCAACCTTGTTCAAACACGTGTTAAGAGCCGAACAAGTATTTTATTTTCATACACAGTATGAGGGATTTGGCTTAACCTTGGAAGGGATAGCATTGAATTGGTTCCAACCGCTGGACAAAAATGCCTTCTCAAATGTTGAACAATTGTTGCAAGAATTTGTTGTGGAGTTATCTAAAAGGGGAATCAAGCATAACACAGTGTCCCAAATCTATGCATTCAAGCAAAAAGAAGATGAGAGAGTGAAGGAAGCATCGCTACGCTTCAAACAATATATAGAGAGATGTCCGGAATGCGAGTTACCACAGGATGAAAGATTATCAATTCTCTTCATAGACGGTTTGAAAAATGAAACTCTCAAGAAAGATTTGCACTTAAAAGGATGTACTTCCTTTGAACAAGTCACAAGAGAAGCGTTATACCTAGTTGACAATTGTAAAGCCTATGGCGAGGAAATTGGTGATACAAAGATCACTAGGATAATGCTCCTTTAGCATCTAGTGAAACCAACACAAGGCAAGTGGTTATGTCTCAATTAATGACCAACATAGATGAGCTAGCAGCACAAGTAGCACAACGAATACAGTGGTGTGCCATTGAGCAAAAATGGACCAATCATGAGATGAGCGAGTGCTACTATAATCAAACCTACATGAGGGGAATACTATTTGGACATCAAATAGAAAAACAAATGCCATTACCAAATCATCCATTATTTCAAAATAGAGTTGTATCAAGGTCTTTAAAAGAGCTGAGGTATCACAACCTAAGCTAGGGAAAGAACCTATGAGAAAACTCTATTCATTGAATGAGGACACTCTGATGTTCATAGCAAATCAAGAGTGTAGACCAGAGACCATTCTGGCTAAGCAAGAACAACCATCAATTGTGCCACTAGTGACTCAACAAGATGGACCATGCTACAAGTGTGGAGGTAATCATTGGGCCAAGAATTGTTCTCGTGTAGAGATAATTGGATATTATGTGGAGTGTGCCATTACACTCATTGTTCCAAATTGTCCAAAACACCCAAACAAACAGGGGAAAACAACAATGAATGTTGTGGAAGTGTTACCTTCTCCAAGTGGATCAGAGGCAGAACCCAAAATTCCTGTGAAGGTAGTGACTAGAGCCCAAGCAAAAGAAAATGCTGAGGACCAGGCTAATGAGGAGAAAGATCAACAACCCAAACAAGGGGAAAAAACTAGTGTGTCGGTGAGGACTGGAAGAAAATCCTGGAAAGCCAAAAGAGACAGAATTAAAGCAAAAACAATCACAAATCAAACTGCACTACAAACAAAATTACAAGAAACAAAGGAGCAGTTAAAACAAGAATGGGAAAACAAAACAGTGGTGAGTGATAAGAAACCAAGGAAGGCGTCTTCCGGAGGATCTGTGTTGGTAGACAAAGTCCTAGACCCATTAGATGCTACACTGGAAGCATATGAGGCTAGATTGAAACCCAACCAAACCCTAGAGCAACGAGGGATGAAATATCCTCATGCTGAGGTAGGGACTGAGAGGTTGAAAATGTGTAAGGAATTGGTAAAAACTGCACAGGCAATGATGGAGCCTGAAGCACCAATTCCACCTCCAGAAACACAACCAAAAAGTGTTGGATTTGAAATGCCTAAGGCAAAGGTTGTTGAAACATTAACTCAAAGAAACATTGAGCTAGAATCACAAAAGAATGTGCAAGCCAAGACTGTAACACAAGAAACCAACAACCTAGAAATTCAACTAGATGATCAAGTAGTGGCCAACACCACTAATGATGCAAGGTCAAGATCACAATTTATGGCACCTATCCCAGAGATAGATGAGCCATGGCCAAATGAATTGTGGGAAGCAATTAGAAGTGTAAAAGATGGAAGTGCGGCTTTCCAATATGCACCCATAACTGAAGTCAATACAGGGCATGAAGTCTATCAGGGAGACATTCAATCTCTAAATGGAGATGCAGGGACGGAAGTTTCAATTGAAAGCAAACCAGAGTCCTTGAAGACCTTACCCTCATACATAGGAGAACATGAGGCAAACTCACAGACTAGAGTGGTGCCATCTCAGAGGAAATCCATATCCAAGATGATGGATACAAAGAGTATGCAAGAGTTGATGTCAGCTCCAATACAGTGCACCATTACTCTATTTGAACTGCTTAAGATTAGACCACATGTATGGGATGAAGTAGGCAACAATTTGGGAAAGATGGGATTAAAGATACCTCTTCAAGATCTACCCTCAAATGAACAATAAAAAAAAACTCAACAAGAAAGTGCAAACGCTAAACCTGTGCCAATAAACAAGGTGGGGGAATATTGCGAAGGAGAAGAAGGAAACACCACCTTACCTGTGGAACACAAAGGAGTTAAAACATTGGCTATACTTGATAGTGGGGCTGGAGTAGCCATAGCCACAAAAGACATTTGGGAAAAATGGGGTAGACCAGCGCTTAGGAAAACTAGAATGAAGCTGCAACTTGCAGATGGATACACGGAAAAAACTATGGGCGTCCTAGAGAAAATTATTGCGACTTCTTGTGGAATTGAATATGAACATACATTTGCAATAGTAGATTTTGGAAAAGGGAACAATTTTGATATCATTTTAGGAATATCTTTCATGGGTCAACTTAAGATGGTTCAAGATTGGGGCTATGACTATATCTACTTGAGACATAAAACGATCACAACAAAAATAAGCATAAAAGACCATAGCTATAGAGATGTGAATAGAACTCCTTTAGAAGAAATTGACTCTACTACAGTCAATGGGAAAGAGATACCTGCGTGGCTACAAACCAAAGAAGAACTTTGGATGTGTGGTGCTTCGAAGTGTGGAAGCTCAGTGAAGGAGGATTGCATCCTAGAAAGATCAATGGACGATGAAGCTTACATACCGGAACCCTTTCCAGAGCAATTATTTGAGCCATTTGGATAGACTCAAATATTGGCAACCTTGGATGTGTGTGTAAATGAGCTAACTCCAACCAAGTTTTGTAATGAAGAAGGCTACGACCTAGTTTCATGTTTTATGTTGAAAGTGTTGAAGGAAGCTAATGAAGTTTGTGAGTGTGAAAGCAGAAAAATTGAGACAGATAGCTACATCCTGGAGCATGAGGCAAAATTGAAAACGAAGGAAGCAGAGCAACCACAAGAATATGTCATTATTGACATATTTGAAGAAACAACAAAAACTGTTTCAAAGAAGCCGACTCTAGAAAAAGTGCAAATGAAAGTAGATGAAGGAGAAAAGCTTCCAAGTTCAACGGCAAATCTTCAACAAACGCAAGATCAAAAAAAGAACAGGGACAAGGAAGAAGATGGACTATCTCCAATGATGATCAAATTCAATTTATGCGGACAAACAGGGCTCAAGGTTACATGTTCGGCCGCAATTGATCCTTATGCTACTAAGAATCTAATGATTTATGGAACGTGGATCATGATGGGAAAGCCACCAATCAATGAGCTAGAAGAAACAGTTTACACAAGTTCAAAAATGCCGATTCCTAGTTTTGGAGTGGCAGAAGCTGTACTCAAATTGAGTACCGGGGAGTATAAAGATACTTTCCACATAATCAACTCCCATCATATCAAAGAGAGTCTGGTCCTGACAGAGAGCTGGAGAAACATCTTCTTTCGACAACAATCGAAAGCTTCAACAACAACAACGGTAAGACTCCATGAAGCTTCTCAAATCCATGCAGAGAAGAAATCGCCAACCGTCATGAAAAAAGGTAAAGCAAAGGTAAACATTGAAGTATATCAACCTCACCAGGCGACTTTACCTTCAACGAGCTTCCATCAAATTTCCCACGAAGCCTCTACATCAAGAGCCACACCATCAAAAATGCAATGGAAACCAAAGCAAAAAGTCTATCAACCAAAGTTTCCATCACAAAATAGCATCCAGAAGAAGCCGAAGGATGTCAACCAAGTGTTGGTATCCAAAGAGCACATCCAAGTCAAAGACCCAGTTTGGATACATGAAACACGGGTTCAACCACAACAACAAAAGGTGACAAGGTGGATAGCATCAAATGAGTCAATCATTGTTCAAGGCTACTTCCGAGGAAACACTAATGTTTGGGCCAAAAAGCCTAAAGTAACAGCCTGGACCTACCCACCTCAATCAACGAGTTCTACAAGGAACAAGATGCGCTATCAACGGAATACAAAATACTCAGGCAAGCGAAAGAACACCAACAAAAGGCAAACAAAAAGACCTTCCAAGCGGGCAACGCGAAAAGTTTGGGTACCGAAATCAAACTTCAACGAAGCTACCCAACACAAACAGATGCAGCAGCGGATAATTCTAGTTAAGCTACTTGAAGCACAAGGATTCTATGAAGGTAACACCCAAATATGGTTACCCAAAGTAGTTGCTCAACCTAGAGCCACTAAGACCAACCAAGTAGCAAAGGACCCCACAAAAAGACAATCAACAACAACAAAGAGCCAATGGAGACTAAGCACAACCAAGGGAGAAACAACCTCAAAATGGATCCCTCGTCTTCTACTACAGAATCAAGGCTTTTACAATGGTAATAGCCAAGTATGGATACAAAAGCCTAGTGTCCATCAGGTCAAGGAAGCAACTCATGAAGCAAGAACAAAGTGGGTTCCAAAACCACTGTTGAAAACTCAGGCTCCTCACAAAGAAGAAAAAGTAAAGGTACAACAATGCGGCCTCCTTACGAAACATCCCATGCAACAAAAGAAGCTAGAGGAGTCGAAGTATGCCAACTTACTTGAAAAGATGGTGGCATCCAAAGACCAACACAATTATAGAGGCCTTAATCTCAAGAACCTATGGCATTGGGTTTCAGGCCATGAACAGGTAAGTCCAAGTCGCCATTAAAATACATGGCATAAAAGTCAAGAGTCGGGCAGCTGAGCCACTAAATGAGCAAGGCATTAGTCCCAAAGATTCAAGTAATATTCTTTGTGGTCTAAGAGTCTTAGCTATTCTAGGTACTGCTCAAGGTGGAGGAGTTGAGCATATTTATGTTATGTCGCTCATGCTGGTATAGGTGAGTATAAGAGTCCAAGTCTATGTATTTTAAGTTTGGTAAAGTGAAGAAGAGAGTCCAAAAGACACTCACGCACTATTCATAGTGAGTAATGAGTGGAGAAGCTTCAACATCAAAAACCCTTCTTGGAAATGTGGAAGCTATTGAGATGTCCTTGGATATCACATGTTCTACATTTGTTCCTTGAAGCACCCAACAACTCATTTTTCACACCGCATGATTTTCTTGAAAGAACTCTTGTGTGCATATAGAGTGTCCCATAATTGGCGCTTGCATTATGCACTCTTACTTTATTTCTCCCAAGCACTCACCTTGCATGAACAGGTACTCAACTTCCAAGTGTTCAACCCCAATAAGAGTGTATACCAAAGGCATTTTTTCCCACTGCGTTTTTCCCTTTGGTCATTTAGGTTCCAGACCCTAATTTAGAAACACCCATTACTATTCTATTGTACATATTCCTCCCACCAAAATGAAACCAATAAAGAATTTGTTACACGATCTTCAAAGAGATAAAGTGGGGCCACATTGTTGTCAACTACGCTTCGACAAGAGCAGCTCTTATCTTCAAAGATACCAACAAAGCTCTATTGACAAAGTGGCAAAGAAAATCAAATTGGAGATGCCAGTGCACACATGTCAAAGTCTCAAACATTTTGAGATACGAGCTCCAATAAAAAGTCAAATGTACCAGGAGGCAAAGTATCCAAAGAAGCAGGTATCATCGACCAACTGCACAAATTGAAAGGTAAAGCAGGATGTGCAACAACATGCACAAATGCCTCGTCCACAACATCCAAATCACAAGAACACATGTTCATCAATCAAAGGCAAATGGGCACCCCATTTGAACAAGCAAAACATGCCAGATATAACTCAATCAAGGAAGGGGGGAGTCTCATCAACAAGAAGACCAGACTACAAATGATCGTGTCAAGGGACGACACGAGCTAGGAAGGTGGGAGTATTTGGAGGTGATAACAACATACAAGTGCCCGCCTAGACAAGGCGCCCGTTGGGCCAGTCAACCAAAGTTTTGATGTGGTCACATTATTTTTCCGATGTTTATACATCAAACCTTGTAAAAGGCTAATGTCAATCGTCTATGTCAAGTCTGAGTCAAAGATGTGATTTTTCCCATGATGTATGTAAAGGTCCATGAGAAGTTGGCCGCCGGCCACTTTAGAAAGCCCTAGGTATATAATACACTAAGGTTAGTGGGAAAAGGCGGAGATTATTTTTTGAAGATAAGTGACTATTGCGTTACGCACAGAGAGCTACCTCTTTGCTCCAACTTGTAATCATCGCTTCTGTGGCTACGGTAATCCAAATTCAGTTTTGTTTCTTGCATTGTGTTCCTCTTACTCTGCTCTTTCATTCAAGTGTAAGCATTCAAGATTCGGTGAAGGTTTCAAACGCATCCGTTTAGGCCTTAAATCGTTGTTTTGAGTGTTTATATATGTACTTTATGTTGTTTTGACCCTAGGAGAGGCTTTAGGGACCCAAAAACGACCCTTTAGGGTCATCCGTTTACTGTTTTTGCGTACTGTGGGACGAACGATCTCGATCTTTGTACCTCTCCAGAATGCTATGACAGTGATAGGGTATGTTCTTGATAGTCCCCTGTAGCGACAAATGGTTACCTCTCACTAATGCAAACCACCCGTGCTTAAATTCTACACACTCACAACCTGGAGATTATATCTTATGGATGCAATCAAACTCGCTAATTCATAGGCCTTTAAAATCCTAGAACACCGTGCTTCAACATAAAGAGATCACCCCAAACATGAAAGCAAAATCTATTTCAAGAAATGGTAGCACTGATAACTTCATGGAGAAGAAGATAGGATCACGCCTACCTATAGCAATAAAATGGATCGAGGGCCAAGAAGCAAAAGAGATTCAATAGACCATGGCATTGCTATTTGGCTCCACTTGTGCTCCAAGCAGAGCACCTTGACAATAGGATTTTTCTCCTACAAAGACTTGTTCCCGCAGTTGTATCTCTTAGTGAAGATGAGCAATGGTGTCACTAAAAGGCACCAATGATTGTTCCTGCATAGACCCCCCAAGAATCGAATTTTGTTGTGATACCACTATAAGGCCATGACATGCTATTCTCCACCCAACCACTCCTCTTTATAGGATCCCTTGGCCCCTATCTTTAAGACCCCTTTCTCTAGACCCTTGCTTTAGTTTTGGCCTTATCTCGTAAAACTTGGCTTTGGACTGTGTCCCATAAGACCTGTGTCTTGACAAGTACATATTGGGTCACTAAGAATGTAAGACTTGGGCCTTACTTTACTAGAAAGATGCCATTTTGCTTGAGAAGTTTGAAGTTATTTGCAAAATTTTACAAGCAATAAAATCGTTACTTTTTTTAAGAGTTACATAACTTAATTAGTAAAATATTTGTCTTTGTTGTTGATACAAAGCCAAGGAGTGCCTAAATTTAATAATTGTCTTTGTTGTTGATATAAAGCAAAGGAGTGCCTAAATTTGTGTCAAAAGATGAAGATGCTCATGCGAACAATCCAGTCATTTAGAATCAGATCAAGAGGCTTAGTTATCACACGGCCTTTATGGATGATGTAGTATTTTATTTTAATGTTTGTTGGAGATCCTTAAAGACCATGTCAACTTTGTACTTATTGCAATCCCATAACTCTTTTGTAAAAACTCCATCCATATTAAGGAGAATTTCTCAATTGTCTTTCTCTTGTTATGTTTTTTTGTCTATGCAGCGGGTTGTCAATTGTTATGTGCTAATTTGTTATGTCTATTTGTAGGTTAAAAATTATGGATACCTATTTGAATAGTATGATGTAGTGGGCCATCAAAATATGTATCCTTATTTTTAAAACAATCATATAACAATTGTAATTTATGGTTCTTGGTAATTTAATTCAACTCATCCGTTGAGTGAGTATTGAAAAAAAAAACCAGTCTCATAGCACTTGTAAGCGTGGGTATGCAATTAGGTATTTATGTGATTATTAACGCATATATACACCGGAGTATAAGCGCAGGTATATGCCTACAATACTACATGTATACATATAGTTGATGGCTGAGAACTGTGATTATAACCACGAAAGTATCCGCTCTGCCATTGTTTTTTCTCTTTGCTTTCTTTTATTATTTTGTCGCTATGCTCGCGGCAGTGGACTTCACTTCCCATGGTGCAAGTAGTGCCTTGCCCTATGTATTCTATTTTCAAGGGTTGATATCTTAGCCTTCGGAACCTATTCTCTTTGCTTTCTTTTATTATTTTGTCGCTATGCTCGCGGCAGTGGACTTCACTTCCCATGGTGCAAGTAGTGCCTTGCCCTATGCATTCTATTTTCAAGGGTTGATATCTTAGCCTTCGGAGCCCATTCTCTTCCCCCCCTCTTGATTGAGCCTTAAATTTATCCAATCGAGCAAAGAGCACTAATGAAAAACCCTTGATCGATAGAGGCGAATAAATCCGCTCATTCATTTAGTGACGTGTATTGAGGCTAAGTGAAATTTAGGAGAGCCTAAGCAAATGCCATGCAAAGCAAAGACTACATGTACTTTGTATTATTGAAAGTCTTTTGTTTATGGGTACAAGAATCACCAAAGGAGAAGGAATATAGTACTCATGATATTACACCATACGGAGTATAGGAGTAGATTGTTATACTTTAGGGTAGTGCTTCAACTGTTGAAATGATCCTCTATACTTTCCTCTTTCTCTATAATCAATGCTATTTGAATTATAAAATTGAAGAAAAAAGAAAAGCTTATTCTTTAACCTCATTTATTTACTTTATTTTAAGTAACTAAGCTTTATATCCATATATCCAATGGATCTTCCAAACCGAGGTGAGATCATTTTTAATTTGTACTAGTATGGTCGGCTGCCTTCGGTTGCCTCTTTCTCTCTCCCCCTCTCTCTCTCTTTCGCGTGCAAAGGTTTTTTTTTTTGTTTTGGACTTTAGCCTTCACGTCACAGATTACGACACGTGTAAAAGGCTCCCCCTTCTGCCATATTATGTTAGTAGATGTCACAATTGTGTGCCCCTTTCTCCAGTAGACAAGCAATTTGGCAACAAGGAAAAGTGAACCATTGCATGCATGTCTTCTTCATCCCATGATATCTTCTTTACGTTTGCTACAAGCCATTTTAAATAAGTTAAGTCTAAGTAAAACCCTAAAGGGAAATAAAATCAAAAGAGTTCATTCGATTTAATAATGCAAAGGAACACCAAACCATAATTTGTTACTAAACTATATCACTTTGCTCGTTGCTTTGGATGACATCAATGCATTAGTTATACCTTAATGCATTAGTTATACCTTTAAGGTTCAACTAAGGATACTATGCACATAAATTCTCAAGGACCTAGACCTTTGACTAAATTAAATTAATTACTTGCTATTATCTTCCAAGATCTTATGCTTGGGAATGATTTCCCACCATGTAATGAGAAATATGATTGCTAGACAGCATAGTATGGAAGGGCATCTTCCTACTTCAATGCCGAAAACATGGAATTTCAAAGCTTTAATACCTTATAGGCTAGGCTTGTCACACATCTAATAGAATATCATTTGACACATTGAAGGCCTACACCTCAGCAACAAGAATATTTCTTTGAATAAACCATGTTGTGTGGTGAGGTAAATTCCAAGAATATATGACTGAAATTCCTCTGGCAAACCAATGTTGCGGGGAGGTGAATTCCAAGAATATATGGCCAAAATCCCTCTGGCAAACCAATGTTGTTGCGGTGAGGTGAATTCCAAGAATATATGGCTAAAATCCCTCCCCTCCTAGTGAACCAATGTTGTGGGGAGGTGATTTCCAAGAATATATGGCTAAAATCCCTCTAGTAAAGCAATATCATGGTGAGGTAAATTCCAAGAATATATGGCTAACATTTCTCAATAAACATGCGCATGCAAAATTTAGGCTATCTTTAAATAAATAATTTAGGCAAGAGAGGACATTCCAAGGAGTCCACTCACCCCCCCCCCCCCCCACCCCCCCCCCCCAACAAAAAAAAAAAAAAAAAAAAGGAGTTGTTAAGAGTCTTTGCCCATAGATAGATCTCTTGCATTATACACTGTGAATGATTAAAGTGTGTAGAACGTAGAAGCATAAATGGAGGCATATGCAAATGCTATGGTCAACAATGTTATGCAACGTGGTTTAAAACGAGCTTGTATTAACCAAAAGTGTGATCTTTTAATCCATCAAGGGTCCTTTCTAAGGTCATGAAAGTGCGAGATGCCAAAAATGCTATACACTTATGTCATTATCGGTAGCCAAAAGGTCGATAGGTATCTATAAAGCGCATGATGTAAATGTGAAGTAGGAGACTAGAGAGGAGAGAAGAAGACACAAGGCGATTGAAGGGGATCAGCGATTGAGAATAGGCGGCAAGGGTTGCGAGCCATCTCAACCATTCGAATTGAGTCTTGATTGGAGGACCGAGATCATTGCCCCATATATGGGATCATTGAGTGGTATCTTCCACCATAGATCCATCTCTCTATCAATGAGGGGGAGGGAAGGGGGAGCCGAGGGGGGTGTTGGGGGGGCTCGTCTAAATTTGACATGGGCCAGAGTGAAGGGATCGATGACATGATAATCTGCAGGCTCCGCAGGCTGGTTAATGATCCCTGGATTAGGTGGCCACATCAGTCGATAGGGCCACATAGTAATAGAGACTTTTTGCACATGCTCAAAGCAGTGATCGCGAGCAGTTCTTTAATTATCCCTTGTCTCGCTGCTGATGATTCCATATCTATACTGAGTTAAGACATGCTTCTTAGTCTTTATACACTATACTAGTGGCTAAAGTAGTAACGAGTTGAAATTGGCTAGATGAGCAGTCTAGGATGGGCAAGGTCTTGGGTTCGAGCTAGCGTCGGGGGTATGACAAAAGTTTTGACACACTCACTCGACTCTTTGTCGTACATAAAACACTTGGGGATATGTGGAGATGTGTTTGTGTTGTCGATCCCTTTTTGATAGAGATCTGACACACTCCGCCTTTTTGTCGTACATAATGCACCTCAAGTTCCGTGGAGACGTGCCTATGTTGTCGATCCCTTCACTACCCTCTTTCTCACATATGGAAGAGGGGGATGGGTCTCTCTCTCTCTCTCTCTCTCTCTCTCTCTCTCTCTCTCAATTTAGATGTTGAAGAGTGATTAGGAGCAGACAAGAGAAATCTTGTAGTGAAGACAAAAAGGAGGAAGAGCAAGGAAAGAGTGGGGTAGAACCTACCACCACTAGGGGAATGACGAACCTGCCCTTTTTTGGGCAGTCTCTTTCAATATCGACCCGGATGTAGGCTAAGAGGATTTGCAAATATTTAAATGGATGCATGAGTCGCTTGTAGAGCCTGGAGGAAACCTAAGGAGCTCCCGCAGTGACGAGAGAGACAGAGGGAGAGAGAGAGTCTCTTGTCTCCCCTCAGCGCAGAGAGAGAGAGAGAGAGAGAGAGAGAGAGAGAGAATGGTGAAGTTTTCCAAGCAAATGGAGCTGCAGCTGGTGCCCGAGTGGCGCCACAAGTTCTGCGACTACTGGCAGCTGAAGAAGGACATCAAGCGCATCAAGCTGCTCAAAGCCACCCCTCCTCCGCCTGCTGCTCCTGCTCCCGCTTCCGACCCTCTTGTGCAACCAGAATCAACGGCCACAAAACTCCCACCATCACCAGCTGCCGGGGATCATACCAGTGGCACGTGGACTCCACTCTCCAACTTCACTCGACGAGCTTACCATATGCATCCCTGGGCTCATGAAGACATCATCAAGGTCTGTCTCTCAGCTTTGGAGAGAGAGAGAGAGAGAGAGAGAGAGAGAGAGAGAGAGAGGAGCACAATTGCCTGCAGGTTTTGTGTAGTTATAAGTTTGCAAGGTTTTCAAGTTTCATCACTATCTCAACGCTTATCCCACATCTTGCTATCATTGCTACGGGGAGGTTACCTCCTTTCACAAGAAGATTTAGAAATTTTCTCATGTAGGAAAATGGAGTCTTTTTCAGTGTTTTTCATACAATGCATAACATCATGAGCTTCTGCTTGAGAGGCACCGCATACCTAGCTAGGTATATGGTGCCTCCCTCACAGAAGCTCATGATGTTGAGGTAAGTCTCAATGTGAGAATTATTGTGAGAATCTGTCCAAAACTTCTTATGTTTGGGACAATGGATGGTTTGTGTGTCAGCTCTAACTACATAATCTCGATTTTAAACGATCTTTCATGAAATAGACTTGCAACCCACATTCAAACCGCACAATACAAGGATACAGCCCCTTACTCCATCAAAGTCTCTTACATCTCTTAGCATATCAAAAGGCTGGTTTGGACCACTAGTATTGGTAACAATGGCTAACTCCATTAAAGCTTCAGCTGAGGTATCTTGAGTTGAAAACTTCCTTTGGGTCAATGGATGGCTTGTGTGTTAGCAATAATCTCTCTCTTGCACAATCTTTCATCAAATAGACTTGGAGCCCACATTCAAACCCCACATTACAAGGATCCTTGTGATCGAGCCATTGTAAGAAGCTTACTCCATCAAAGTCCCTTATATCTCTTAGCATACCAGAAGACTGGTTTGGACCACTAATATTGGTAACAATGGCTAACTCCATTAAAGCTTGAGCTATGGTATCATGAATCAAAAACTTCATGCAACCTCACCCTAAGCACTTTTCTAAATGGGCTTACATAGGCTTGGTTGAGGAGAAATTTTGAACTAGCTTCATCCTTATGTGGAAGTGGCTCAACTTGTGCTTGGCTTAACATCTAGGGGGCCTCTGATGAGATAAAAGGCATGTTTGAATGAGTGTCGTGTCACCTCTCTAGTCATTGATGGAAATTGATTAGATGGAGCTAACCGCAACACCTATTCAAGGCCTAGCATCCAAAGAGGGTCAGGGCCCAAAGAAAATTCCATCAATCATTTTGACATTCCAAATTTACATTTTGCTTAATAAATAGCAAAGGAAAGATGATCCGATATACAAAAGGATTAATCAAGCCTAGCCACAAGCAAGACCTATCATTTGCTATGTTTGAGAGCTTGTAGAACTGTGCGTGAAAATGTAGGAAGGCTTTGTATTGGTTCAACTTAAAGAAAGGTGAGAGTGATTTCTTTATACTCTCACATTATCGCTGGTTGGCTTAGAGAGACATGGAGAGGAGCTAAGAGCCTAAGATGAGAGCTACTTGGGGAAAAGGAGGTTAGGGGATTTCTAGGAAGATGTTTAATTAAAAGATATTCTGTAATGTTTTAAAAGAAGCAAACAAAACTAGCTTGTGGATTCTTGATGTTTTAGGGTAGAAGCCCCAATAGTGGGATGGGTTTCAAATCTAAGACACCCTCAAATCAAATTTAAGATGTGTGTGATACTTTGGAATCATCATGAGGTGAAATGAATAGAGCTTGATATGTGGTTTCTTTTCACATAGCATTCATTCCAAAACCATTAAGTGTAGTTGGAGATTGAGTGAAAATAACTTGAGTTTCCCACTATCTGTGCCTACTTTCCAACATCCTAAAATGGAGGCTTCTATCCTAGTTCCTTCCTACCTTGTGGGCAAAACCGAGAGGATAAATTTTGGGTTCTCTCTCTCTCTCTCTCTCTCTCTCTCTTAGGTCACTAATTTTTGTAACCAATGATATTATTGACATATAGTTTATGTTCAAGGATGAAAGGTGATCCATCTCTTCTCATTGTGTTTCTATGCTAATTCTTCTACATCTAAATATTGACTCTCTTGTGATAATTTGCTAAGTTTGTTCTTCCTCTTGCAGGTTCTTGATAAGAAGGTAATTACACATGAAGATGGAGGAGTTGGATGTTTGTATGAGACTCAATTGTTAGAAGGAATAGCAATCGAGGAGCCAGAAAAGGAGTTCCTTAAGAGGCTTGATGAGGAACTTAACAAAGTGAATCATTTCTTTTTTGCAAAAGAGCATGAGTTTTTAGAACGAGCAGAGATCTTAAGTCGCCAATTAGCAAGCCTCACTGAGATACACGAAGCATACAATAACACCATGGCGCAAGTTACAGCATGTGCTCTTCTTGATTCCAAGTCTAGTAACATTACCAATCCTCCTTATGAGCCGCCACACAAACCTTGCCCTCGAAATTTCTTGATTAAGAAGATCACCAAGTTGAAAGGACTGCTCCTCTCAAAAGCACATCCATCCACATGCATGGATAATGGTATATCAAGATGTAATAGCGGTAAGCGAGACATTTTTTTATAGAAGTTTGTTTCATGTATGTAATTATCCTTTAAAACAAACTCTACTTTACAACAGACTATGTGTACATGATCTATTGGCAGAGTATGTTTATAACTATTTTATGGATAACATTTATGTCAAAACTAAGGATTTTTATACCATAGTGGACATAAAAGGGAGAAACCCACACACAAGCCATCATGTTGTTTTATGGCATCTCATTCGTTGCATAGAAACACTTAGTTGACACTATGTTAATAGAGAATCATATTGAGACTAAGATTGAGATATGATGTTAAGGCTACTTGTTGTGACGAGCCAAAGAGTCATATGTGATGGACCTCAAAGAAGAATGCCTTTGATATAATTCATCTTCTTCAAGGGAAAAAAAATAGCATGATTCAAGTTATCTCCTTTATTGTTTGCTTGCTAATAAGACTATTAAAATGTACCTCAATAACCTATTATCCTACAGGAGGCATGGACAGCGAGGAGAACTCAACACACCCACTAAGACCTCAAGAAGAAGAAGAAGATGGAATAGCTTGCAAAGATCACTATACTATTGATATAAATGGTAAGAATGAAGAAGACCCCATTTGCCATGGAAAAAGTAAAGCCATGGATAAAAAAAGCTCTTTGTATGATGAAGAAGACTGGGCCCTTGATGGCCTTTTCAATCATACACACGTGAAAGATTACAACTACGAAGAGAGTGCCACATGTGCACGAGTGAGCATATCAAGCATCGTCAATGCATTGCTCAACCAAAAGATGTGGGAGGGCACCAAGAAGCAAGACAAGGAGCATCAAAGCAAAGAGAAATTTAGTCGTAATAGAAGCACCAATACAAAGGGTGCCTTATATACCTTGACTAGCCAAAACTCTTTCAAAGCAAGCATGGCCAATATGAAGCGGAGTATGAGCATGAAAATGAGGCTTGAGCACTTGGATGAGAATTGTGTGTCACTGCGAAAAATCAAGCATGCTCGCAAAATGTTACGCATTGCCTTTGTGGAGTTCTATAGAGGCCTTGGACTCCTTCAGACATTCAGGCTCTCTCTCTCTCTCTCTCTCTCTATATATATATATTTATTTATTTATTTATATTTATATTTTTGTGTGTGTGAGTGTGTGTGTGTGTGTGTGTGTGTGTGTATCTACGCTCATAGTATTTACTTCATGTAATATTTTATCTAGAGATTTTAGAACGTAAGAATGTCAAAAATCCACTCTTCATGATATGATGACAGCATTCTACATTTCATTTAGAGGTCATGTTATTATGTGTGGAAGCGAGAAATCATTGTTTTGAGGGTGCTAAAGGCATGTGCAATGTTGATTAAACGAGATTGCATAATACTCATGTGTTGAAGAACTTTGAACTTGGGTTGCAGCTCTTTGAACATATTAGCCTTCGCCAAAATCTTGAAGAAATATGATAAGGTAAGGCACCTAATTGTAGAAATTGCACTTGTGCTTGGGACAGCCCTCATAATTTTGTGATACCAAGTCAATGATATGGTTCTTGTAGCACTATGTATATTTATGGTTGCAAGAACCATAAATATATATAAGGTGTGGATTGCATATATTGCATAAGGTGTAGATTCAATTGACATGGATAATAAAATCTTGGTAATTGGTGGTAGGTTACAGGAAGGCATGTTTCTTCAACCTACATGAGGGTTGTGGAGAAAGCACATTTTAGCACCTCTGACAAGGTAAGAGTGTATGTTTCTTTTTGTCCTTGTGTGTGTGTGTGTGTGTGTGTGTGTGTGTGTGTGTGTGTGTGAGAGAGAGAGAGAGAGAGAGAGAGAGAGAGAGAGAGAGATTTTTTCAAAAAGTAGAGGGTCAAGGATATCAAAATAAGGATGAAATCCCATATTCATTTGACAAGCTTTTGAGGAAAGCTGGCAATCTCGGTAGCATACACCTAGGATGTGGTCATTACATATAATTGGTGCAACAATGCCAAAATTGACATATTTATAAAAAGATAGGCATAGTTATACATGACAATATTTATATATGAAAAATAAGCGGTGCACGTTTGACCATGCATGAAGCATAATAATTTGGTAAAGTAATCAATAACTATGTTTTGCATGGCCACTTCCTAATACTCAAAATAAGCAACACCCTCGACATACACGTTGGTGTAGCCAAAGTTGGTCCGAGTTGGAAAGTGATCTATGCTAGGCAAAGGCTGTAGGCAGGTGCAGTGCATAAGGTTAGGGCAGGTACCAAGATCTAGGGCAGTCAAAGGGTAGCGAGAATGTACGCCTAGTGCGGCTTTTTAGGCCAAAAGGGCTAAAGAGTGGTCTAGATGGAATAACAGATGAAGGTGCTCGAAATGCCAAGCCAGTGGTCTCGAATGTAGTGTTCAATGTGCTGCAGAAGTCGGTCCAGACGGCTCATCAAACAGAGCCCCAATGTGCAAGATACTGAAGTTCAAAGCTAAAAGATGTTGCAGATCCCCGACGGACAGGGCAGCTAGGGACAGATGGCCCAAGCTCTTGTCAGTAGATGCATGTGTAGAGCATGTTTGTCTTCTCGGATTGCTAATTGGAGCTCTGGTTTGCGAGTTATGGCCAGTGGACCGGGGGCCATTTATGGGCCAGGTTGATCGCATTGGAAATCGTGCCATCTCGGTTTTTTTGGGGTCTCGATTGAGTTCTAGAGGGCAATGCACTTCATGTGGAGTAGGTAGGAACTAATTGTGCGTCACTTGGGCACCCGGTCAACGAGGTATCACAGGTCAAAGCTTGGGATGGCTTTTTGAGGGGTGCATGCAGATAATTTTCTTGGTTTTTGTGGACTCGGATAACGAGCTTAGAGGATTCAAAAGACGGTGAGGTTTGCACGGCCCGGGGCCAACCCGGTGAAGATCCGGCATGGCTTGGCGGCTCAAGCTTCCGACCATCGAGCGGTACATGGGAGCTCGGGGAAGGAGGGCCCAAAAGGCAGTGTATGAGGGTTTTTTTGAAAACTTTCAAGGCCTCTAGAGGATCGATGATCTAGCGGCTGCCACGTGGCCAGCGAGATCCCATATGCACAAAGGGAACCAAGATAATAAACTATTTAGGCGGGGCCGTGAGCCCATTGAAGAGATGTGAAGGGAGAGAAGCTCCCAGCGGGTGCCTGGCTATGACGTGCGCAGTTGGTGAGTGCAGGGGACACAGTCTGGTGGTTGTTTTGCCCTGTCGGCGGCGCATGGTGGCGGCCCTATCCAATGGCACGCTCACTGTGGAGGACTAACGGCCACAACTGATGACGTGGCATGTCCGCCAGGGGACGGTTCATGTGCCCGGCCCTTGAGGCCCCGATCTTTTTTTGATAAACTTCCCCTCCATTAGGGAGGTCGCTAATGCTCGAGGTCAGGAGGCAAGGGATGATTCCCATGCTATGAAATGAGGGAGAGAGGGAGTGTTCAAGGGCCGACCAAGGGTACAAAGGATAGGCGGACCCATTCCAAGGCCGGCCAAGAAAAAGCAGTCCGAGGTAAAGGGAAGGGCCAGGAGGAAGAAGGTTGAGCGGAGCAAGGCGAACCTAAAGGCCGGGAACCAAAAGGAAAAATGAGGAGAGAGAATGAGAGAGAGAGAAGGCTGGTGGAGGGTGGATCAGTCAAAGGAGCCAAGTCAAAGCCAAAGGGTGAAAATAAAAGAGAGAAAATGAAAAAAATAAAAAATACCAAGGAGCACTAGCAACGTCGCTCCTTCAAGAGCACAAGCCAAAGAGTGAGGTAGAGAGTAGAGCAAAGCAAAGCGGCTACCCCTTCCAAAAGATGCCAAATTGGGATGCCAGATGAACCAATTAGGAGGCAGTTTCAAAGTTGAAGGCCCCCCCCACTATAAAAGTCATTTTTTAGTTAAATTAGGGGCTTTTTTGTGCCGTTTGAAAGCTTGCAAAGTGGAGCTCTTTGGCAGAGGAGTGTGTTTGTCAATCCCTTTGTAATTTTTTCTTGAAAATGGCCATGGTGATGGCATTGCAAGCCTTTGTACATGCCTTTTGAAGTGTAATCAGACCACTGTTACCCCGTTTTGTTGTCGTTTCTTCTTCCCCCCTTCTCTTTCTCCTGCTTTCGTGTTTCCCCTTGGTGCCGGTAGTGTGGATGTGTGTGTCCCCCCGGATCGATGGTATTTAGTGTGAGAGAGTGAGATTGAGCGGGTGTGTGTGAGTGTGTGTGTGTGTGTAAGGGTGGAGACAGACCGTGGCAACAGGTATGCGTTGTGTGCCGGATTTGTGGAGTGTGTGAGCAGTGGAAAAAGAGCAGGTAGTGGTCTGCTAGTGTAAAGAGTTTTTTGAAGGTGTTTTTTGAAAGGATAGGGGTGATGTGAATACCCTGAGCTATAGAGAGGCCTTCGTTTTTGTGCCGGATGTGTTCCCCCATTGCCCCTCTCCAACGTTTCTATTAACGAACTTGTCTATTTATCCCATGGAAACAACATGGGATCTATGTACCAACTCTAATTAGAAGATGGCCATCATATGATACTTATTTAAAGTAACTTTATGAGACTAGTATGTTGCCGCAATTTTGGCAGCACATCGAATTAACCGGTATCTTGACAGATTCCTTGGGAAAAATGAAAGGAACACTCAAGTTGACGTGCACGTGTGTCCTGCAGCAGCGGTATTTTTGGCGCTGATTACTCAGGTGGCGGCACGGGACATGTAGGCGCCAGGTGCCCCGCGA
The DNA here is from genome assembly GCF_014529385.1 of Adiantum capillus-veneris. Lineage (NCBI taxonomy): Eukaryota > Viridiplantae > Streptophyta > Polypodiopsida > Polypodiales > Pteridaceae > Adiantum > Adiantum capillus-veneris. The sequence goes on from NC_140941.1 coordinate 28,179,238, forward strand.
GGTGGGGTTTTTGTTGTGTCGGTTCAGAAGGGCAGTGACATGGCAGGCAGAGAGAGAGAGAGACAGAGAGAGAGAGGGCGCTGCATTCCTTGCTCGCGCGCTGGAGCGAATGCGAGGGTTCGCTCAGTGATGGCGAAAGCTGGCGGATGGCCTTGTGTGTGTGTGTGTGTGTGTGTGTGTGTGTGTGTTCGCCCTTGCCTGCAACGGTATGCGGGATAGGTGATGTCTCCCTTATCTCGATGGTATGCCGTCGACCAGCCTTGGGTGGGTGGGTTTGCATGTCTTGAGGGGATGACATGGCCCTGCAGCAATCACAGTCGGCGGAGTTCAAGCAGCAGGAGCAGGTGCAGTGGTCGCACGGCGCAAAGCAACATGGTTGGTGCGTATCGCAGCGTGGGAAGCGACGAGGAGGCACCTTTTTCCTTTGCGCGATACAGCCAGAAGTGATATTCTTCGTTAATTAATTATTGGAATGCAACTTAGACCCAATATTGCAATATTCACAGACTAGTATGCTAGAACTCAACTAGCTCTAATAAGAAGATGCCATCATAGAGATACCTATTTGAAGTAATTTGTGAGACTAGTATGTTAAAACTCAACCTGCTAAACCTTAGCCTAGACATGTTCATTACCATGGTTTTATTAAATTTGTTCATATTTTATCAGCATAGATGGACTTTGTTAGAGGATTTTCTAAGGCCCTATCTAATTCAACTAAGTCAAACGTTGGGTCCCATGGATGGATGCAAATGTGAGTGGAGTTTTAAGATAACTTCTATAGAAGCTTAGGATATGGTTTGTATGTCAAGAGACTAAAGCATCCATTAGTTAGTAAATATGCATGATGCTCACATGTGGCGACATAAAAGCTCTGGATTCATGATCACTATCTCCATCAAGGGAGCTCTTCCCTTACCAGTGAACACAAAGGCCTATACTTAAAAACCATCACACGAATAATTCCATGGTAGCATCAATTTACATTAGTAACTTCAAGGAATTGGCATATGCTCAGTAGGATGATTACATGCATCTATGATTTGATGGGTTCTAGGTGATAAATTGATGAGAAGCATTCATTGTCCCAAGCCCTTGAAGTACCATGATAGACATTGCACAATATGATTACTAGCTAGAGTAGAGACCATGGATTTGAAGATCAATCAAAGTCAATCCCTACTAAGTCTCCCACCAAACCAATACAAACCAATACAAAAAAACAAAAAATATGCTACTACACAAAGAGCCCCTTTTTTTAATAAGTGGACAGGTCTTAAGGGAGACCTAGATAGAACTAGTAGTTGTTACTATCTATTATTTCTCTACATTGTTCATCATTCATCCTGTACAGACTTTGAGAAACCTCCATTCACCAACTTTAAAGGTGCTTCTCCTTTTGGAGGGTGGTGAAGCTAAAGGCAGCTCCTTTTTCTAAATATACTCATAGGAAGGTAAAATAGTTTATGGGCATGTCTTGACTAATGAGAGGGTACTTCATCCACCATTTAAACTAAAGGAAGTTATCTTAGCTTTCCAACTCTACTAGGAGGTGGATACAACAGCTTAGGGGCACACCTCTAACAAGTTAGTGCTCTCTGAAGGCACATTTAAGGGCCTTGGGGGAGTCCTCTTAGCATCTTTGCTCAATCATACATATGTCAATATTGGACACATAGCTTTTACTCTCCACGCATGTGTGTGCATGCGCCTGCCCACACACACAATAGAGAAATATGATTGAAAAAAGAGGAAAATTGTGTGAGATATCATTGTAAGAGGAAAACACAATACACAAAGATGATTGAAAAACATAAAAAGTGTGTGTGTGTGTGTGTGTGTGTGTGTGTGTGTGAGAGAGAGAGAGAGAGAGAGAGAGAGAGAGAGAGAGAGAATATATATGTGTACATGATTTTATACTAGGTCGTGAAAATGATGGACGAAATTGAAAGACTATTTACTGAGCAATTTGCCAAGGACGATGAAAAGAAAGCCATGATGTTGCTTAGGCCTGTGCAAAATGAAGCCCCTCACACAATAACCTTCTTCCTTGGTAAGGGTTACATGTCTTTACTTGCATGATGGAATAAGTCTCTCAAATGGATGAATTTGAAGTCTACTTAGTACTTAAGATGATATTAAAGTGTTTAAGGCATGACACTGAAGTGTTTTGTCTTAAGTTCATATCCTACGCACACTTTTCAAAAGAAAAGAGAAGCTAGTCCCTTCTAGTGTGTTCTTAGTGATGAGCTTCTTCTGATGATGCATGAATTCAACCTACCCAAAGGAGCACTATGAATGCTAGAAAGAGTACAAACTACTACTTATGATAGGCTAGCCTCCCTCATACCCAAATATGGCTTTGATGATCATAAGATAGGTATGATAATAAACTTGATCATGGAAAAAAAATAGGATAGAGTTGAGATCCACCAATTTGTCTTTGCCATTTAAAAGTAGGATATGCTACATGAAGTAGGACTTGTTTGATCAATTAAGATGGAAGGCAGGCACTGGTGTCTATATCAAAGCGATATGCATCATAGGCCATTGATGGCCATTAGATTGTGCAATACCAAATTTGGCCCAAAAGGTAAACTCCAAGCGTGGACAATGGTCCAAGCTTCCTTGTATATAGCCTCATTTACACACATGGTTCAAGGGAATAGCTAAAAAATTTAGAGAAATTTAGTGCAAAAACCTTCAATTATACTCAATACACTTCTAAAGTTTCTCATGTGTAGGATTTAGAAGTTTTTTGGAAAAAAGTTTCTTTTTGAGAACTAGCTACAAAAGTCCTTGATTTCATTATGGTTGTCAAGGACACCTAGTGATTGAGTGTTCACGTAAAAGGATTGCTAAGGAATTAGCTCATCATCCCTTTCCCTTTGTTGAAGAGGAGCACACCCCTAAGGACCTCACAAGGTGACAAAAGAGTATGTCTAGGTGTAGATGCTATATTATGTTCCTCTAGGGTCTCCATCATCCATCACTTTAAAACCTTCTTCAAAGGTTATGCACTCAAGATCTTTTCTTGATAGAGGAATTTTATAAAAGAGTCATCATTTCATCTTGTCTTTTGCGTCTTCTTCACTTCATCTGTGTGGCCTTTGGGCACTTTGTGTGGCTTTGTGCGTACGTCATGTGTTGGTCATGGGATCAAAAGATTTGTTCTTTACATTGGATTTTAGTTCAAAACAAACGTAGATTCTTGACTGTTTTGTCTAGGTCAAAACTTTGAAACACCGGTTTGATGCACACACTTTGATACTATCAAGTAGATGTGCTTTGCCATGGGAAAAAACAAGCACAACTTGTAGGTCTCCTCTATGTGAGACACACGGAAAAAATTTATGTGCGTCCATCTTAAATTTATGCTTACATTCTTAAATAGAAGTAGTATGCTGGTTTGCACCAAGTTCTATTGCAATATGAGTAATTAAAAATACATCTTCCTTGTTTCAACATCATCATTGCAAGGCAAGATACTTGAAGAATTTTCACATTCAAAAGTAATATCTTTGCAAGAAGCTACTTGACTTGAGTCAACCACTTGTGTAGGCTTATTCTCAGGTAGCTCATTAGCACTTCTTATGGCATTTGCAATTCTTTCACAAACTTATAAGCTCCATTCACTGAGAGAAAATGAGGCAACATATTTGGAGACAACATACCAAGTGTTTGGGTATGTTTTTTTTCCCTCCAATGCTCTGCTTGATATGACTATTTGTTTGCTTAACATAAGTAACAACTTTCTGATAGCTTGTGGCCAGGATGCTGATGTTAGTGCTACTCCACATGTACTTATATGGATGGAATGTGTATGCATGGAGGAAGGCACGCATTAACTATGCTTTTATATTTGAATTTGCACCCAAGACAGAGCTTCGTCAACGTGAGATTCTTCTAGTTTGCACCGTTCTAACCTGTATAGTAGCAACGGGGATGTTACTACACCTTCTTGTTTATACTTCTACAAGAACACAATTCAATCCGGATGTGGTACCATTAGCAACTATTCTGGTACGACTTTACCCTTTGATAATTTGAATTCACTCTAATCGATCTCTTCCTCGCACTAGAAGACTTTTTGTGTATACATTGTAAAGTATCTTTGAACAAATGATAAAGATTTCTCATTAAAGGTGCTTGATTAAGAATTTTCAATGGTCTTAGATACACTTTGTATTTTGGAGCTTGTAAAGGCTTCCACTCAATGATCACAAATGCTAGCTACAGCAATCATATGAATAATCTAAACCACCTATTGATAACCCCTTGCTCGAAGCATTGGTCAATCAAACGGGATAATGTGTTGTCTTAGGCAATCATCATCGGTGTCTCCCAAATATACCACCTTTTTGTCAAAGAAAAAAGATAAGTGATAGGAGATCATGGAAATTTGGAGCACATTTACAAGAGAGTAGTCCACAAACTAAAGCTTTAGGAGAAACCAAACGAGTAAGATAGTTCACATCGATTAAGCCATTCTTTGAGGGCTTGATTACATTGCAAAGGAGAGCTTTAAGCAAGGAGTATGCAAGCCAAGGAGAAACCATTGAAGCATGAACAATTAAGCTGACAAAGAAAGAGATGAAAGGAGAAATATAGTTGATCAAAGCCTTGTTGAAAACCTTGCAATTTAGTCTCTAATAATCACTTAATTGTTATGATTAATATTCTTTATTTGTTTAATTTGTAGGTTCTACTCTTACTTCTTATGTGCCCCCTTGACACATGTTATAGATCAAGCAGAGTTTTTTTAATCAAATGTATGAAGAGGGTTGCATTTTCGCCTTTTTATAAGGTGAGAAAAAGTAGTTACTTTCCAAAGTATTTGCATTGGTGCAATAGCATCACCAAAAAAAACATATAACAAGTGTTTTGGATCGACCTTTAGGTTTTCTTGGCTGACTTCTTTTTAGCAGATCAACTCACAAGTCAGGTTGGGCTTGAAACTTTTCCTCACTCAAATTGATCATGAAACCTTTCATTAATTTTCTAAATCAATTTACTTTGATTTGCAGATCACCACATTGCGGTCTTTACAATTTGTCATGTGCTATTATTTTGGTGGATTCTTCCAAACTCATAATACAACTGCCTGTGGAAACAACGAATTTAGGTTCTTGGCATATCTCATCTCATTTCTACCGTATTGGTGGCGTCTCATGCAGGTATTCCTTTGGCAATGCTCATAGCTCAATTGTGGATAAGGAAAAAGTTTAGCTAATAAAAAAAAGAGCGTTTTTTTTTTAAAATAGATACGGTGTGGTATCATATTGAAGATAATCAATGTCCAACAAAAGAAAATATTTAGTTCTTACGTAAATGCTTTTAAAACTTACTCTTCAATCGTTCAATACCCAAACAAATAACCTCTTGCAACATATCTTCCTAACTTTGCATACATATGCACACAACATCTACTAGATGTAAATGCTTGAAAGTTGCCATTTAAAGTGAATAGTGCAAGAACATAGTCATAACTTGGGCATCGAAGATCCAAAAGTACACTTGAAAGCTTGCAAAGAACTACAAAAAATAATCATAACAGGCTTTGAACATGCTCAGACAAGTTGTTCCGAATATGACATGTAAGAGGGCTTGGGCAAGAGCACAAATTGTCATCAAAGCGGGAGAGGGAGTCCCAACTACCAAAATCTACAAATTTCAATTAAAAAATTCCCCACCTGGTTGCTTACAACTCTAATTCCACTTATTAAAAATTAGCACATCGAACAACATGCATGTAGGCAACTAAAGTGACACACTCGTTTGTGTGACACTTGCCTTGCATGCACATGTGATAGATAAACCAAGACAAAAAGACAACAAAACCAAAATTCAACATACTATTAGGGCACCTCAATTCATGTCCATACGTAAAAACATACAAAAAGGGGTGTTCATTATGCGCGTAACATTGTGTGTGTGTGTGTGTGTGTGTGTGTGTGTGCGCGCGCGCGCGCGCTTGCGCGCTTTAATTTGCGTGAATGTATATATTTGCATATGTATGCATCTATGTATATGCACGCATATGAAAACTATGAAATCACTAAAAGCTCATATACACATTGGCTAAGGATTGTCCATAGCAAGGCCTTAGTTCATGTAATGCTTAATAACTTTTCATTCTATATTTTTTCTATGTGTACATGTTTTGAGAATGTCAATGAGCACGATCTAAGATCCGAGATCCGAAGTATCTTGTTACATGAGCCAGACAAGTAATGACTTTTCATCTTATGTCGAATGAGCACAACCTAAATTCTAAAGTGCATCATTACATGAGCAAGGTAAAGATACTGCAGTGCAAAGAGAGTAAAGGCAATGTACCTCTTTGAGGAAGATTTTAAGGATGAACTATAGTGGTTACTAACAAAAAAACTAAATAGGGTTTAGATGATTGACCCATGTAAGCTAGTTTGGGCAAAAGTATGATTGTGGTGAATTGTTTTCTAGCACAAAACATCATATTTTGGTGGGTTGAATGTGTAATGCAGTGCCTACGGAGATGGATAGAAGAAGGGGATCGGGCACATTTAACAAATGGTGGCAAGTACCTATCTGCCATGGTGGCAGCAGGGGCTAGAATATCATATTCCTTTTACCCATCATCTTGTTGGCTTGCTGTTTTTGTGATCACATCCAGCTTTGCTACACTATACCAAATGTATTGGGATGTTGTTCGTGATTGGGGTTTCTTCCAACCTCACTCTCGAAATCCTTGGCTTCGTGACCAACTCATACTAAAAAATAAATCCACATACTATTTCGCAATTGTGAGTTCCATCTCTTGCTATCTTTCTAACCTTGAAGCACTACCTCTCTCTTATGCTCAATGTCAATCATAAAAGTGAACAAAGAAGTAAAAAGCTAGTTCACATTTAAGCTGACCGGCCCTTAAATGTGAACTAACTTTTTATGTCTGACACATACACCCTTAAAAAATTTAGCTCACATTTAAGGGCATGTCATAGTTCATATGTAAGGGCCAGCCAAGCTGGTTGGCCCTTAAATATGAACCAACTTTTTTACATCTGACAATGTGGTTTGGCAAGTCACTATCAAGGTTGTAGTGCATGTAGATATGTTTCATGTTTGCATGAAATCATGCATAAGCACCACATAATTTTTTTCGAATAGGTTCAAAATGGGCAAAGCCATTTGTTATACATAACAAAAATTCACATGGCAATAAGTTTCAAGCACAATAGCCTCAAAGCTAGTTATTTATATGTATAGAAGTATTTATGTAATTTATATGCATGCATGCATGCTGATATGATTGTTACTTTGTATTAATGTTCTTAGGGGTGGTTTTTATGTAGGTCTTAAACTTCGTTCTACGATTTGCGTGGTTACAACAAGTCACCCATTGGCAAAAAGGCATAGAACACAATCAAACGGATTTGTTCTTTGCGGCCTTGGAAGTCATTAGGCGTGGTCACTGGAACTTCTATAGGTAAACATCCACAATAACATGTGTTTTCACCTTTCTATCATAAATAAAAAACAAATGAAATCCCTACTTCATTGAAATAATTTATACTACTTTCATTCTTGAATTACACTCAACAAAATGAAGACATTGCAAAATATATCTTTCTTTCAAAAGATGAGTTTTTGGTGCATGACAAAGACAATTTTGACACTTATCAGGTTGGAGAATGAGCATCTCAACAATGTGGGAAAATATCGAGCCGTTAAGTTGGTCCCCTTACCGTTCCGGGAGGAATTCGAAAACCATGTATAGCATCTTGTAAAAAGGACCTCAATAAACACACAGATTTTTAACATCTAGCAATGTAACAACCCATACACCTTGGGTTTTCATACACTGGTATGCAACTTACAATTTATCCCAAACATCCTGGGTCTCTATACACGTGATCTTTCAATAAACCGTGTTTGATTTCGAAAATGTGTATGTGCCATTGGAATCTTAGTCTTCATGCACCTGATAGTACTACAAGTTTAAAAAAAGGAAACTTCAATGGATATTTCTCGGTTGAAAGTTCAATTTAACACAAAAATATAAAATAAAAATTGAAGGATTTATGCTCTTGTATATTTTCCAGGTTGAGGCTTTCCACTAACAAAATATGTGCTTGCTGTGAATTCTCATATAACAACAAATGAACCTGTCTCTCTCTCTCTCTCTCTCTCTCTCTCTCTCTCTCTCTCATCAATGAAAAATTCTCAAGTTAAGCACATTTAGACCTTAGAAGTATAGAAGAGAGTAGTACACTTTCACATACAATCAAAGGAAAGGAGGGAGGGAGGGAGGGAGAGATGCATAAATTTGACCCAAGCCACTTGAGTGGCAAAGACAAGAGTTTCACCCCCGTATGCCCTTGAGAGGCGCCAATGGAGGGACCTCCAAAGTTAATGCAATAGTCCCACAAGAGTGCCAATTTTCAAAGGTACCCTAGGGTAGAGGAGCCCATTTTAGAACATTCAAACTATATGAGCCAATTTAAGGGAATTCTAATTCTTAGAACTCTAAGATATTCAATAATTTTGAATCAAAATTATTTCGAAAGATAGCTCATGTGAAACTCTTCATGCCTATTTCGGCCATTATGTCTCCATTCCCCGTTCCCACTCCGAAACCCCTGGCATTTCATGCCGGTTGTCGTTCCCGTTCCCCATCCGATTTCCCATGCCCAAGAAGTTTGTGTAGGGTAGAGGCACCCCTGGAGAAGATGGGATGGATTTATTCAAACCTTGTCCTAGTTTTGGGACCCATCCTCCTCTACCCTAACAAACTTCTTGGGCATGAGGATTTGGGGGACGAGCTTTCAACCACTCCCCAACACCTTTTGATTGATACAAGGTGTAAGCAAGCCAAGAAGCATCTCATCCTCCATTGGAGATCTATGGTCAAAGTTAAGCATCGCAATCGCAAATCACAAATGTCCAATCAAGGGGTGCTGCATAGTTCACTAGTTTAGCTGCAATGAACCAACGCTCCAAATTGTGCTCCAATATGCACCTTCAACCATATAGATCTCACCTCACCCACCGCATGCCATGTACAGACATGGTTGTGTATGCTCTAAAACCTTGCAATAGTGCAGTTTATACCTGCTGGTAAGAGGCATATGGGGCATGTCAAGGGCCCTCTAAAATGCACATATGGAAAGTGCAGTTTTAGAGGGTACGGCAAGGCACTAGGCAAAAGCGCGCACGCGCGTGTGTGTGTGTGAGAGAGAGAGAGAGAGAGAGAGAGTTTGCACCGGGTATTGTTACCCATCTGATTAATACTCTCCTGGTTTTTTATTTCTTTAACAGTCTGTGATGGAATATGAAGCATACAATGGTTCAATTCTTGTATAGTCATATTATATGAATTTTGTGGCTTGTTGATCATGTACATGTGTTGGGCTTCTTTTTTGGCTTGAGAGGTTTATCATCATCATCAGAATCACTAGCCATATCTAGCTTTCTTTTCACGTTTGAGAGCAATTTACTACCACCATTCGAGGAAAAAACCTTCCTCTCTGGTGTTATCACCATCCCCTTTGTGACCACTCTCTCAGATTTGAATGTGACAGCTTTAGATGCTTTTGCAGGAAGGCCCAGCTTTTGATTGAGCTGGCTCTTCTTCTTCCTTTCCAAAGCCTTCTTTGCAGCCTCAGATGGTAGAAGACCATGCTCCATCATCCTGCCAAAAATAAAAGGCCCACAACACTCTCCTTAGTCCTCTACCAAAATGCAACCTGGTATCGTATGCTTGGAACATCATAATCATATGCACATAATTACTATCAAGCTTGCTTGTGATTTGTGTTGAGCAGATGTTTAACTTTAGCTTACCTAAAAATGACCAGTGGCCCATGCAGGCAACTCTAGTTTAACACTAAATCTAGTGACAACTCATCTCCTCCTTGGTAAAAAGGATGTACTTTGAATCAAGGTTGTTATCATATGGGTGTACAGTAAAGTACGGTACGATGTCGTATAGGAAAAAACAATGTATTACAATTATATCGTACAATGTCTCGTTTTTTTTCCAAGAAAAAGATCCTTTCATTACTTAAGAAAACTGCCCAACGGGCTACAACCTGCCCCTGCTAGAGAGGGTTACATCAAAATGTGAAGAAACTGTCCCAATGAAAAGGCAAGATATATACAATGATGACCAATTGGGAGGAGGAAACAACCACACTGGTGAATGGTATTGCCATCTAGGCACACCACGAAACGTGGTGAAGAAGGGCCCTGGCCGCCAACGTCGCAAGAAGGCCTCACGGCTCACCTGCATGCGGTTGGAGCTGCCCTAAAGCCTCTTAAACAGGCCTATGGATCAGCTCCAGCCAAATGTCACAGATAGTCTTCGGCAGTGGGATGGGTCGAGCCTTGAAGGTGCGGAAGCAGCGGGCTCGCCAGATGAACCATAGTGTCCGGCTGTAGATGAACTCCCAACACCACTCTGTCACAAATTGCTAACGTGTCAAAGCCCTGAAGAATGGAGCCAACTTGCAGATCCCAGCAGAGGGGCCTAAACCCTAAGAAGAACAAGTAACAGAAGAAGAAGTCCTACCAACTTATGGGGGCCCCGTCCGATGGGGCCCCAGTGACATAAAGGAATTCAAAATAAAGCAGGACCCACACACACACACAAAGGCTTGCGCAACCAGCTGATGACGTGGCAGAACTGTACGGATCTCCGCAATTTGCACTGACGGTGCTGACGTTGCAGATTTCCGCAGAACACGCTGACAGCGCTGACGTGGCAGTTGTACGGCATTCCATGATTTACGCTGGCAGCTTTTTGGCATTGCTTTTGGACTAGAAGCTTTTGAGTTTGAAGGCTTTTCACGTAAGCTACTTTTGGGGCCTAGGGCCTTTAAATATGAGGCCATGGGCTCATTCTCTGGCATGCTTCCTGGAGAACGTGTAGAGTCTGGAGTACCGGCTTGTACTGTGTTGATGCAATATAAAGAAATACCGAAAGGGGCGCCAAGGTTTGGGGCCAATACTCTCTGGGGTGGAATTCCACCACTCCGTGTCGCATGTCGTCTCTCTCTCTCTCTCTCTCTCTCTCTCTCTCTCTCTCTCTCTCTCTCTCTCTCTCTCTCAGTTCAGTTGTTATCGAAGTGCTAAAAGTCTTTTCAGTCTGTTCTTTTCTATTGGCACGTGGTGCCCGTCTTGTGACAACTCTCTATCTTTGCTCCACTTTTGAGGGATGAGCTCTATGGCGGGCTGGAGTGTAGGCCACCCTCCTGTATCACAATCATCCTACTGACTGAAGCCGTCTCAAAACGAAGTGTTGGGCCCATAAGTGTGAAACAAGCTGCACCACCCCAAAGTGTACTAGCTGGCTGTAGCAAGTGCATGCATCAGACGAAGAACCCGAAGCCAAACCTGCTGTAGTCCCGCAGACAGTGACGCTGGGTCTCAAGTGGGTGGTCACAGACGGCATATACTGCAGAGAGGCCGCTGTGCACCAACCAACTTTCTGACTGCAATAGCTCGATATGCAACTACCCACTGGAACATGGTGACTCTTTTCGGCTGTCTGCTGCCCCACAAGTGCTCCCAAAATCCTGCCAAGCAGAATGAGCCTCTCTCCATGCTGTCAGTATGTGGCAACCCAGCCGAGCTATGTACTAGAAGAAGGGGGTCCCCGGGCGATCGGCTGGAGTAAAGGGATCCTGCCAAAACCACTCCCCCGAGTCCTACTGCACTCGCACCAAAGGGCGGCTTTTCCAAGCCCAAAGCAGCCAGTGTCCTAACTTGAGATCGGACGGGTCAGGGTCTATGACACGTCCTCCCACTGATGGTCACGACTTTGATCCATTGAAAGGCAACACTCAAACCACCTCTGGTGCCTCGGCAGTGACTTGTGTGGAGGCGACCCTCCCTCTGAACCTCAAAGAACATGCTAGAACCTGTGTCTCAACAAGCCCTAATTGAAATGAGGACCTCCAAGCGCGTGAAAACCTCCATCTAGCGATGAGCTGCTGGCTCAAGAGGGATGTACCAATCTGCAGGTATAGCCTCTACAATATCCTAGCACATGCTCTGCACTCCCCTCATGTCTCGCAGCTGAATGCTCTGAATCTCCTCAGAAAGTACTATAAACTGTAGCCAGTCCCCAAAAGTACGGGCTAGACCCTTTGCCATGGGATCCCAAGAGACATGAGGTCTGCTACCAACTCAGAAAGTACTGTAAATTGTAGCCAGTCACCAAAAGTACAGGCTCGACCCTTTGCCATGGGATCCCAAGAGACATGAGGTCTGCTACCACACTGTGTGCTGACCATAGGGTTCCAAACAAGTGGTTGCCTCAAACGCTCCTCAATGGGTGTGGGCCAGTGTTGCTCTACGGTGTACGCAACTCTGTGAGAATCCAAGGGGTGGAAGGGCTCCATGGGTCGCACGTCTGTGGGACTCGCGCATGAATCCGGTGTAGCAATAATACCTTCTTCCGAGGCTCCTCCCCTGGAAGAATTCCTCTGACCACAAGCTTCCCAAGGAGGGCTCTACTCTGTCGTGCTGGATCGATGATCCCCAATCCTCCCTAAGAGCAAGGTAAAGTGATGACCTGCCAAGAGACTTTGGCCCGAGCCAACTGTCTCACTCCGACCACAAAAAGTTCCTGATCAACCTCTCCACTTGGTTGATGCAAGACCTCGAGAAAATTCAGCAAGAAGTAATGTACCACATAGTAGCCAAAAGCATCTGGTTGGCCCCAACCCTGCCAACAAGAGAAAGTCATGTTGAGCTCCAATGGAGTAGTTTCCTCCTGATGGAAAGGAGAAGAGGATCTCTAGTGATAGATCCGAACCAACCTGATAGCCCAAGTAGCGTATTGGTGTCCCTGGGGGAGATCCACCTCAAGCCCTTTGCAAGTGACCAATCGGGCATGGGAGCACTACCAACCAGAAAGCCACTGTCTTCCGCCAATTGCTCAGTGCTCCCAACGCACAACAAAACACCTCAAGAGGCTGCTCACACCTGTGCAAGTTGGCCACCCAGCCCTCCAGAAGCATGCCTAAGTCATTAGCAAACTCAGCGTCCAAAAGCTCATCTCCCCGAATAGGAAGCTGCAATCCACACAAACTAACCTCCAGTGAGGTCAAAAATTTGCTCATTGCCTCAGCATAGAAGAGAAACCGGAAGAGGGCAAGAGAGCAGCCATGTCAAACTGATTATGTGAGCATGAAGAGTTCCCCTCGGCCAACAGCACCTGACTGTGCGGACACCTGTAGAGAGCTGACACTCCCCTAATCCATGCATCTGAAAACCCCGTCCAGCACATAGTGCCCTCAAGTTAGAGTCTTCCCTACGGCTACTCGACCTAGTACTATTTGAGTAGATAAGCATCCTGGGGGCCATCGCTAGAAGAGGCAGGAGAAGTACCCGCAGCACCAACACCCCCAACAACATCTCCTCAATACCTCCTCAACGTTTTCAGCACTAGTAGATCAGCGATTTCAGCCCAGTACCTCTAGCGTTTTCAGCATTCAGCCCCATAGCCTCACAGTACCATCTATACTAAGCACCACCAGCAACCAGTAGTACCCACAATACGAAGCACCCACTACCCAGCACTTAGCCTCTCAGGTGCCAAGCATCCACCGCAGTATCCTTGAGCACCTATCGCAATACCCTTCAGTATCTCAACAATACCAAGCATTTGCATCAAGTTTCCGTCAGCATCTCAACATCTAGGATCATTGTAACAACATTGTGCAAGTCAATAAAGCAGGTACTTGCTCTGGCAAGAGAGCAAGGGGGACATGGCGGGTGGTTGTGACCCCACATGCAATGTCGTCTCTTTTCTCTCCCTCTGCCTCTCTCTTCTTCATTGTGTTCAGTTTAGTTTCTCTTTTCAAGTGAACTAAAGTAACCTTCTGTTTGTGCGAAGTACTTGATCAGAGCTAAAATCCTTAAACACTTCTGCTGCACATGACATTGGTATCAGAGCTCTGTGTCTGCTTCGGCTTTGTGAACTCAAGGAAAAAACCAAGAACCCAAAGAACCTCCCTCAGTATTATTTATCAAAGAATCTTCGCGTCGCCGCCTCGGACTTATTAGCCACTCCCACCCTTTTTCCACCTCTCATCGGGCGCGCTCCCGTCTACATCGCTATGTCTTTGAACAAAGATCAACATCGGATACACGATAATCCAGATCTTGAATACCAAGATTTGCTTGCCTTGGAGTGGGTACAAAGATCCCTAACCCTCTTCTGCATTCGCATGTAGCGTGCAGCTACTTCCATCAACATGGAACCATTGAAAATACCTCCGAGCACCACTACCTTTCAGCTTCACCCGTAATGTTTTCACGACATGACTATTCGAGTGGCAGTACTTGCTCTGAAGGCAAAGTCAGCACCAAGGTTGGTATTCTGCGACGTAAGGCTACCTAGAACCTCGGTTGGTCGGTGTTTACATCGCAGCATAACCTACATCCGCAGTATCCACAAGTTTGGAGGAGTTTTTATAACCGGCCTATACACCGTAGAGGGTGGTACTAATTCAATTACATGTTAATTTTATGTAAGGTGCAGTGGAAGTGAATGTTGAACTTTGCTCAAGATGAGTGCTCCGAACTGTGCTCAAGGGGTTCCTTTTACTTATGGAAGAGAGAGCCTTCCGTTCCTTTAGTAAGAGAGTGCAAATGATCACAAACAAAGTGGATAAACACTGTGAATGAAGGTGATGGGACAAAAAAATGTTGTCAAACCCTCCTCCATGGGCCCCACTCTCTATGGCGAGAGCAGTCTACTATTGATTGCACAAATCTCTACAATGGTCTGAATGCAATGGACTTGCCGACGATGTCGACTTGCGACGATGTCGACGACGATGAGGACGACGACGAGACAGGCTGAAATCTGAAAACGCTAAGGGCTGAAGTCTGCAAATCTTGTATCTGCTGAATTCTGACTCTATGTCGGTGACAACGACGATGCGATGATGACGTGCTGAAAACGCAGATGCTGAAATCTGCGAATAGCAGGCTGAATCTGCAAACTTTGGCTGATCTAACCGCACGGCGAGGATCTGCTGCGGGAAGGTGAGATCTGTGAGGTTTGGGGACTATTCTGCGGTGTCTATCTGCTGAAACTGCAAAATGCTGATGCAAAGGCTGAACCGTCACGGGGAATCTGCAAAACGCTAGGTGTTCTGCTGATCCAAAAACGCTAGGGAATCTGCTGAGTCCTGCTATCGCCAGGCTGATTTGCAAATGCAAAACGCTGAGGCTGATCTGCAATGCTGAAAAATGCTGGTTCTTGGTGGCTTGAAAACGTTAGGTCCTCTTGTCGTCTTGCTAAGAAGGTGCACTTCAGGTTGTGGTCTGCTGCCTCTTCTACCAGATAATGCTAGCGCTAGGTTTTCTTATATACTCGCTTACTCAATTTGCCCTACCCAGTTTCCCAACAGTCACTTATTAATAATAAGTGAAAAATGGCTAAAATAGGGAAAATGGGTTCTGTGCACTATAAAATGCCCCTGATGGGTATTGACTGTAATTTGATGATCATGCTGTGTGCAACCAGAGGAAATGCAACTACTCTAAGTACCTGGACATGCACGGCCTGCACATAGGCTCACAAAGGTGCCAGAACACTTCCTAAGCTGACTTGAACCCTTGTCCTGAAGTAGCTTGTCCACATGCACATAGGGTTAGATGTGCACGTGACAATTTACACAGAGCACTGGGAAGAAAAGAGAACACAGATGCGTCCAGCGGCTAGAATGTCACTGTGCACACGAAGACCGACACCCTGTAGGCTCCAAAAACTGGCGCCCCTTCCGGCATTTCTTTATTCAATTAAGAACAGACGATACGGACATGTAGATCAGAGTCTCACAAAGCTGTCCAAACCTAGTGAGAACTGAAATTACACTACCGTAGGCATCTGGCATGACGTGCATATAGTTTTAGGTTAGAGGAATCCAACGAGCCATTCCCCGCGTTGATCGGATTCTCGAGTGGGATGGATGTGCGACAATTTCACCCTGTTCGATTATCCCTGCTCATTTTTAAAATAAATCAATAAATTGATTTATTTGTTGGAAAACCTGGTGGACACTTGCCCTACCTAGGCATAATAAGATTTGTAAGGCCTATACTTCACCTATAAAAGGAGGAGGAGAGCTCCCATTCTAGAGTCAGATTGCAAAAGAAAGAGCGCTAGAGGAGAACTGCAGAGGCCTGGCGTTCTCTTCCCAGATCATCCAGCAATTTCAGTTTTCAGCATTAGCGTTTCTCAGTCTGCAGCTTTTTGGGGCAGCAACATCTAACGTTTCCAACCTGTAACCTCATCGTCATCTCACAGTAGCAGATCAGGCCAGCTTTTTCAGTTTTCAGCCCATCGCAGGCAAGGCGGTGCAAGATCCTTGAGCGCTAGCATGTCACGGTTGTGGACCGGTACTTCGGCAGCCCATCGAGCTCTCACCTCGGTCATTCCCTCGCTGACATCGAGTGCTCACATTGCTGCCCATCATCGCCTTCATTGAGATCTGCGTTTTTCAACCCTGCTTTACGCGAGAGATCTGCTGCATTTTTCGCTGCAGATCTGCGTTTTTGCAGCCAGCATTCAGCCCTTCATTCCTCTCACATCGGGAGCGCAAATCAGCCCAAGGTCTACCCTTGGTGGCCATCCGCAACCCCACATCAACAAGGATCAAAGGTGCATCAAATCAGCCCCGGAGGTGCCTCGTCTGGAGGAGTTACTGAGGTCATTGTCATCGTTCGAGTCAATAGAGTCTGCATTGAGGTATTGCATTGTGTGTACCTTCCATTTACACAATCTAAAGCAAACACCACATCGGCAACGGTGTGGGGGGGCCTTGAGAGGGTTGGTTGGGACCCCATCGGGTGTCGCTCTCTTCTTCTCTCTCTCTTGCTCTCTACACATCTCTATTGCATTCTCTCAGCCTCTCTTCAGGGGGAAAGTAAAAGGAACCATCATTGAAGTTGAAAGGAATCACTAACGCAAGGAAAGAAGTTGAAGGATTTGTGGAAGTGTAAAACTAGATCTTCACCAAATTCCATTGCACCTGACATTTTGACATACTAGACATGATCTTTTTGTTGTAAGTATCCACCATAGCATGCAACTGTAACACCATGGGATACCAATAACACCTCACAACCTTCAAGTGGCATAATATGAAATTCTTCCGCATCCACTTAACTCCGAATGTGCAAACGAAGTTTCCCCAAAATGGGAGTAATAGGCTCTGAATGACCTGGGCATGCCAAATCTGCTTCAACTGTCATACCCATCTCCTCTGCACGAATGCCCAACTTTGATGCCAATTCTCGTGATACGAAATTTGTGCAGGCTCCTAGATCAAAGAAAACCAATACTGGTCTTTAACTTTGCCCCAAGCTCTACACAATTCCATGGCATCTATGTTTGGCTGGTCACAACCAAAACTGGGACAAGTCTTGGCTTCTTCCCTTTATGCTTTGACTTGTCATCCTTATCCTGTGACTTTCTTTGTGGGCATTCATTAGCAAAATGTCCTCTTCACAAATGTTCCATTTCTTGGCCTCTCTTAGAGCTTTCCTTTCTTCAAAAGATTTGCCAGAAAAATGCATGTTTTGTCCTTGTCCTCGCCCAGAAGAAGATCTACACTGCTTCTTGGACGTGTAAGCTTCATCAGCGGAGGGTTTCTTTGTGGGAGGTACAGAAGGCTTTGTTGTAGCATTGCCCTTGGCTGAAAAATGTTCGCCTTGGGACCCTCCCTTGTTACTATTATATCCATCGGAATCTCCCTTCGACAAATTTACTGGCTACTCTTGCATTCTCAATCAACTGCGCCATATTCATGATAGTAGTCTTTGTGCAGTGGTCCCTTATTTTCTTGGGTAATCTGCATTCAAAAGTGTTTGTAAGCCATGCACGTGCAAAAAATTGTTTGAATTGGACCCACGTTGTAGGGGCTTAACCCTGATTCAACAATGCGGTCCACCATTGAAGCGCATTCCCTTTCAAGAAATGGCAGCCTTGCGTATCTTCGAAGACTCTGTGAAGTTTCCTCCAAGCATAAGCTACATCAAACTGTTGTATGAATGTCAAAGCCTTCAATTGATCCTCAGCTCCCCTGAAAGTTTCAAACTTCACTGCCTGCCCACCTTCCTTGTAATCTTTAGGCTGACTCAAAGGAGTCAAATTGTCATAAACACGTGCCCATAAAAGTGGTGCTCCATGATTGTCACATGCACATCTAACCCTATGTGCATGTGGACAAGCTATCTCAGGTCTAGGATTCAGGTCAACTTAGGAAGTGTTCTGACACCTTTCTGAGCCTGTGCGCACGCCGTGCATGTCCAGGCACTAAGAGTAGTTGCTATCCTTTGGTTGCACACAACATGATCATCAGCATGACATTCACTACACACCATGAGCATTTTACAGTGCATAGAACCCATTTTCCCAATTTATCTATTTTTCCCTTATTATTTAATAAGTGACTTTTGTTGGAAAACTGGGTAGGGCAAATTTGCTAAGTGTCTATAAATAAAACCTAGCGCTAGCACTTTCTGGCAAAAGAGGCAGAAGAAGTTCCAACAACTTGCACTGCACCTTCTCAGCAAGACCGACAGGAAACTTAGCATTTTCAGCCACAAGACAAACTTGGTGTTTTTGGACATCCCAGATGAGCCAGTGTTTTTAGATCCCACTACTTGGCGTTAGCAAATTGCAGATCAAGCCTAGCATTTTTGCATCTTGCAGATTGCCTAGCGTTTTGCAGATTCTGGCGTCAAATCAGCTCCAGTGCATCAGCGTTTTCAGTTATCAGCACTTAGACACAGCACATCCAGTCCCTAGCCTCGCAAATCTCACCTACCTGCAACAGATCCTCGCCGTACCATCAGATCAACCAGCGTTTTCAGATTCAGCCCGCTGTCTGCAGATTTCAGCATCTGCATTTTCAGCGCATCGTCGTCGCGTCGTCGCCATCATCGTCCTCGCCGACAGTGTCAGTATTCAGCAGAAAGTCACTTCCGCTGCACCTTGCAATGATTGTCCATTCCAGCACTCGCATCACCTGTTTACCTGTCATATGTGCATTTTGCTACAAAAAACCAGCCATTTCCAGGCACTCGAAATTGACCATAGGCACCCTGAAAACGTAGTTGGACACCTATGTTCCCATACATAGGGTTACCCATGCTTGTTTGCATCGTCCCAAACACGTTCCCTGGCATATAACCTGTGAAAGGTCCAGCCATAGCTTGAAACACTGAACCACCGCCAAAATAACCACGATATGTAGTAGGTAACGGAAGGGTCTAACGAATAGCCTGCTCATTACTCCCTTGACCAATCACAAACGTTTCCTGTACAGGTAAAGCAAACTGCCTTGGATCAATGGACACCGCTGGTAGCTCAATTACATGGGCTTTCGCTCGAGCATCACGAGTCCTCTAAGCATTGGAAATCTCCTTTCCTGCAACGGCTCGGTCATGCCTTGATGGATCTGGCAAAACACTGTGGAGCCGTCAAGTGTCCAATTCGCTCCTTTTGGTTTAATTCCGAGTACCCACCAACTTATAAAGTTGTAAGTGACTTGCCGAGTGGCCCATATTTCCTTAGGCGCACACAGGCTTCCATACTATTCAGAATTCAATGCTAACTGGCCCGACCAGTCCCAGACTGACCGACCTAGATTCCCAATGTGAGAAACCCGTTCGGCCGTAGCCGTTTCACACTAGCCATGCAATGTCCAATTGCACCTTTTCAAGGGTTCCAAGAAGAACAAGTAAAAATCAAATAAATAAAAAATATGCAGTGACAGTTTTCATCGGTTTATGCATCCACAAGCATCAGATGCATTCAGCATCAAAAGTACAGAAAGAATCCAAAGGTAGAAGTTTGTCAGTTGTGCCTCACCTTTAACAAGGGGGGATATCACGTGCGCTCTGCACTTGCGCCACGTGGACAATCTTTTGCTCCAGTATAGCGTTAGTCTTAGTTTAGCTTAGGATCTAACCTGGCACTTTGTGAGCCTCTAGCAAAACATGCATGTTCAGGCAGGTCATGATTGCATACCCTTTCTTGCACAATACAGTCATTCCAACATATGCACTTTACCACGTGCGAACCACCTCTAGCCTGGCATTTAAGTATAAGTGACTTATGCATTATTTTTTATGATGGTCGTGGAGTCTTCCTTATGGCTGCTCAACCCAGCAGTATTTGAGTAGATAAGCATCCCGGGGGCCATCGCTAGAGGAGGCAGGAGAAGTACCCACAGCATCAACACCCCCAAGGTACCTAGCGTTGTCAGCCCAGATCGCCACCGTCTCCTCAGTACCTCCTCAACGTTTTTCAGCACTAGTACATTAACGTTTTCAGCACCAGTAGATCAGCGATTTCAGAACCAGTAGATCAGCGTTTTCAGCACTAGTAGATCAGCGATTTCAGTCCAGTACCTCTAGCGTTTTCAGCATTCAGCCCCATAGCCTCTCAGTACCATCAGTACTAAGCATCACCAGCAGCCAACAGCACCCGCAGTACCAAGTACCCAATACCTAGCACTTAGCCTCTCAAGTGCCAAGCATCCACCACAGTATCCCTCAGCACCTATCGCAATACCCTTCAGTATCTCAGTAGTACCAAGCATCTGCATCAAGTTTCAATCAGCATCTCAGTATCTAGGATCATTGTAACAACATTGTGCAAGTCAATAAAGCAGGTACTTGCTCTCGAAACAGAGCAAGGGGGACATGGAGAGTGGTTGTGACCCCACATGCAGTGTCGTCTCTCTTTTCTCTCTCTCTGCCTCGCAACACTATTTACATCCGCACTATCCACAAGTTTGGAGGATTTTTCATCGGCTTATGCATCAAACGCATTCGACATCAAAAGTACAGAAAGAATCCAAAGGTAGAAGTTCAGCAGTTGTGCCTCACCTTTAACAAGGGGGGATGTCATGTGCGCACTGCACTTGCGCCACGTGGACAAGCTTCTGCTACAATCTAGCGCCACTCTTAGTTTAGCTTAGAATCTAACCTGGCACTTTGTGAGCCTCTAGCAAAATATGCATGTTCAGGCAGGTCATAGTTGTATACCCTCTCTTGCACAATACAGTCATTCCAACATATGCACTTTACCACGTGTGAACCACCTCTAGCCTCGCATTTAAGTATAAGTGACTTTATGTATTATTTTTTGTGATGGTGGTGGAGTCTTCCTTACGGCTGCTCAACCCAGTAGTGTTAGATAAGCATCATGGGGGCCATCGCTAGAAGAGGCAGGAGAAGTACCCCTAGCATCAGCACCCCCGAGGTACCTAGCGTTTTCAGCCAGATCACCAGAGTCTCTCCTACATCAACGTTTTCAGCACCAGTAGATCAACGTTTTCAGCACTAATAGATTAACGATTTCAGCCCAATACCTCTAGCGTTTTCAGCATTCAGCCCCATAGCCTCGCAGTACCATCGGTACTAAGCACCACCAGCAACCAGCAGTACCAAGTACCCAATGCCTAGCACTTAGCCTCTCAAGTGTCAAGCATCCACCGCAATATCCCTCAGCACATACCACAATACCCTTCAGTATCTCAGCAGTACCAAGCTTCCATCAGCATCTAGGATCATTGTAACAACATTGTGCAACTCAATATAGCAGGTACTTGCTCTTGCAACAGAGCAAGGGGGACATGGAGGGTGGTTGTGACCCCAAATGCAACGTCATCTCTCTTTTCTCTCTCTCTGCCTCTCTCTCTTCTTCATTGTGTTAGTTAAAATTCTCAAAGCTTTGTGTCTGCTTCGGCTTCGCGAACTCAAGGAATGAACCAAAAACCCAAAGAAACTCCCTCAGTTTTTTATTCTCAAAGAATCTTCGAGTCGCCGCCCCGGACTCATTAGCTACTCCCACCCTTTTTCCATCTCTCATCGGACGTGTTTCCATCTTCATCGCTGTGTCTTTGAACAAAGATCGACATCGGATACATAAAAATCCAGATCTTGAATACCAAGATGTGCTTGCCTCGTATGCAGATATAGGAGTCGGTGCACGGATCCCTAACCCTCTTCTGCATTCGCATTCGCATGTAGCATGTATCCACTTCCGTTCGACATGGAACCATTGAAAATACCTCCGAGCACCCTAACTTCAGCTTCATCCACAATGCTTTCACGACATGACTATTCGAGTGGTAGTACTTTCTCGCAAGGCAGAGTCAGCACCAAGGCTGGTATTCTGCGACGATAGTAAGGCTACCTAGTACCTCGGTTGGTCGGTGTTTACATCGCAGCACTACCTACATCCACAATATCCACAAGTTTGGAGGAATTTTCATCGGCTTATGCATCCACAAGCATTAGAAGCATTCAGCATCAGAAGTATAGAAAGAATCCAAAGGTAGAAGTTCGGCAGTGGTGCCTCACGTTTAAGAAGTGGGGATGTCATGTGCGCACTGCACTTGCGCCACATGGACAAGCCTCTGCTACACTCTGGCGTCACTCTTAGTTTAGCTTAGGATTTAACCTGGCGCTTTGTGAGCCTCTAGCAAAACGTGCATGTTTGTTAGATTTATACCACTCTGCTGCTTCACACAGGTCTAGGGCACTTCCTTGTACGGCTAGTGTCCCCGGGCTGGCCACCCATGTATAGATTGCACTCTTGTCCGGCTGCCCAGGTTTGGGACAGACGCCCACCTAGTGTGGGCTCTCTTGGGCACTCATATATATAGGGCCAGGGGGGTACCCATCACATATACAGATTGACATTGTATTGGTCTTGCGCTCTGGTAGTCAGGGGGGCTGATCGCCCCCTCTTCCCCTACACCAACGTTTTGTGTTGTGTCTACTGTCTCTCTCTTCTCTCCTCTCTCACGCTTCCTCACACGGGCACTCTCACATGGTATCAGAGCTTTCTTTTCATGGTCAGGGACCAGCGCTTCACCATCAGCATGAGGTTCCTCTTCCCAAGATGATTTCAGCCAGCGTTTTAGCCATAGCCAGGCAAATGAAGGAGTTTCTGGTGCTTCTATCGCAAAGGACTCCACCTCCGCCTGCGTTTTGGCCTCTACACCTGGCGATCACCCTCCTAGCAGCCAGCGCCAGCCTTTTCAAGCAGTTTCATCGCAAAAAAACCCCACTGCTCCATCATTGTTTTTCAGGTAGGGGCTACGTTTTTGGGCAGCCATACGCCTGCGTTTTTCAGCCACGACAGGGGATGCGATGGGCATTGCCCACTCCAAGTCTTGGCTTTGCCCCACCAGCTTGGCATCCGATACCTTGCCAGGTGTCACGTGACACATCCAACCCTATGTGTCCGTGGACAAGCTACAGCATGACCAGGGTTCGGTCAGTTCCGTTCAGTCAGTCTAGAATAGGAAGTGATCTGGCACTTTGTGAGTCTGTTCGCAGACCGTCCATGCCCAGACACTTAGATTTCATATCCTCTGGTTGCATACAACATGATCATCAGATTTCCAATCAGAACCCATCAGTAGCATTTTTACAGTGCATAGACCTATTTTCCCTATTTTTGACATTTTTCACTTATTATTTATTAAGTGACTTTTGTTGGGAACTAGGTAGGGCAATTTTGCTAAGATAATATATAAGCAAACCAAGGTTAGCACTATCTGGTAGAAGAAGAAGGAGAGTATCAGACACTCAGTGCAACAGGCCTCTGGAGACCCTTCTCAGCAAGACGACCCCTCCCTCAACCTAGCGTTTTTGGAGCCAAACACACCAGCGTTTTCTCTCCAACAGTATCAGCGTTTTCAGCCCCTTGCATTGGCGTTTCCAGCCAGCAATTTCAGCAAGAAGAAGCCTCAGCAGGTAGCGTTTTTCAACCTCTGCACATGGCGTTTTTAGCAGCCTATTCAGCGATTTGCAAGCAGCAGAATCCAGCCAGCATCCTAGCGTTTTCCACCAGCATTTCAGCACCTGCATCATAGCGTTTTTACAGCCCATGGACCAGCGTTTTGACAAGGACAACATCAGTGCTTTGCATCAGCAAGTTCAGCAGATAGAAGCCCAACAGATCCAGTGATTCCAAGCAAGAAAGGACAACCCGACAAGAAGCATCCCAAGCATTCAGTTTTCAGCCATAGTCTCGTCCTTGTCGTCCACACCGTCGACTTCGACATAGCAAGCATTGTAGACTCACTGCATCAGCCATTGTACCAGATTGTGCAATCAATAGTGGACCACTCTCGCCGACGAGAGTAGGGCCCTTGGAGGAGGGTTTTACAACATCTCTGGTATTGTATTCTCTTCTCTCTCTACCTCTCAGTCTCAGCACCTTCATTCACAGTGTTCATCCACTTTGTTTGTGTCCATTGCACTCTCTCACTAAAGGAACAGAAGGCTCTCCCTTCTATAAGTAAAAGGAACCTTGAGCACAGTTCGGAGCACTCATCTTGAGCAAAGTTCAACATTCACTTCCGCTACACCTTACATTGGTATCAGAGCTTTGGTAGTGTTCTGTATCACTCAAGGAAAGAACCACAAGAATCACAAGAATTTTTTTGCTTGTTGCGGTCACACGAACCCAAGTTCACTTGGGCATGTCGATTCCTAATCGTGTTTTTGAAGAGTGACAGAAATCCCAAGAAAGAAGGGCTTGTCCAGCCTCCCCTTGTGTCTCTTTTCACTCATTGAGAGCGGACCGTGCACTTAGCGGCCGGCCAATCGACGTGAAGTGGGAAAAAGCAACCTTGGTGTGAGCGCAAGGCCGCCAAGGGGTGCGCCCATGGAAAAGAGCAGAACTCGGGTGAAGATAAGATCCTTCTCTCACACAGATTGCAAGCAAAGGAAGAACCTCAAGACCCGCAAGAACCTCAAGACCCTCAAGAACCAAGACCCCCAAGCACCCAAGTTCCTAGTGAACTTAAGAACCCAAGACCACAAGAACCCAAGACCACAAGAACCCAAGACTTCAGTGAATGGTCATCACTCGAAGCGGAATGGATACTTCGCTTGGAGCTGATGAGCATGAGAGAGGCGAAGAAGAATTTTCCCCACCAAGAGGTTTTTATGACCCTCCCCCTATCCCATCTACGCCAAGGATTGCACTAACTCCTATGAAGGAGTTGACGCAATTGTTTATGGACAACAAGTTCGAACACGAAGCAAGAGAAGCAGAAAGAAAGGCCTACGAAGAACGTATGGAAGCCATAGATCGTGAATACGACGCAAAGATGGAAGCCATAGAGCGTGAGCACGAGCGCGAGAACAACGCAAGAATGCAAGAGATGTTGCGACTCTTTTCTCAAGTGCAGGCACAGATGCAAGAGATTCGGGAAAAGGAGACTCTATCAGTCTCTTCTTTTCCAAAGCATGACACACAGGATTTGCATGATGATAAGCATGATGAATTGCCTGATAATGATAAGCATGATGATTTGAATGATAATGATAAGCATGATGATTTGGATGACAATGACAAGCATGATGATTTGCGTGATCAAGATGTGATTTTTCACAAGCATGATGATTTGTATGATCACGATGTGATTGTTCACAAGGATGATGGTTTAGTTGATACTTTTTCTAGTGAAGCTAACCTCATTGCAAATTCGATCTCACACGAAGAACCGATCTTGGCTCTTGAGCCTAGGTTCAAAGAACCCCCACAGGAAGTATTATGTGTTCACATGATTAGTCAGCACGCATTGATAGAGTGTTTCATTCGTAATCGTTTCCTGTATTTTAGTCAGCGTCTTTATGTGATCCCTTTTCCTAGGCATGACATCTTGTACGTTGAGCACGTTTCACTCATGAATAAGCACAGATGTATGCGGATTGTTCATGAAAAGCTGAAAAGTATGCATTCAAGGAAGTCCCATTTCATGTCTCTTCCTTGGCACAACACAATCGTAGAAAGAGCACAAGAAAGTATGAGCACCAAGCTTGGGCACTTCCGTTGTGATTTGCCACAGTTGATTGATTTAGATCAGAAAGACAAGATTCGATCCCATGGTTTGCGTGTGTTTGATGAACAGTTTGGCACTCGATCTCTTTGTTCATCTGCATTGCATGCACAGTTTTTAAAGAAGAATAGAATTTTTCCAGTCACTTTACATGGAATGGGTATGTTCATGTTTTTGTGTTGGAAGTGGTTTCAAGAATTTTCAGCATCGGAGATTCTTGAAGAAGATGGACCTACGTCCATCGACAAAGTTGAAGCATTGAAGGAGCTACAGATGATTTTGTCACTTTCGGCGCAGCCCAAAGAAGCAAGCGTTGCAGACCTTTATGAAGTTCAAGTATTGCACGACCCACACCTCAAAGGGGGCCGGCGAAGAGTCCTTTCAAGGATTCCGGATGTTATTGGCGATCTCCCTGGACGCCATACAGTTCCGTACCAGTACCTCACTTTGAAAAGGAGGGGATGTCACATGACACATCCAACCCTATGTGTCCGTGGACAAGCTACAGCATGACCAAGGTTCAGTTCAGTTCAGCCAGTCTAGAATAGGAAGTGATCTGGCACCTTGTGAGTCTGTTCGCAGACCGTGCATGCCCAGACAATTAGATTAGGTGCATATCCTCTGGTTGCACACAGCATGATCATCAAATTTCCAGTCAGAACCCATCAGTAGCATTTTTACAGTGCATAGACCTATTTTCCCTATTTTTGATATTTTTCACTTATTATTTATTAAGTGACTTTTGTTGGGAACTAGGTAGGGCAATTTTGCTAAGATAATATATAAGCAAACAAGGCTAGCACTATCTGGTAGAAGAAGAAGGAGAGCATCAGGCACTCAGTGCAACAAGCCTCTGGAGACCCTTCTCAGCAAGACGACCCCTCCCTCAACCTAGCGTTTTTGGAGCCAAACACACCAACGTTTTCTCTCCAACAGTATCAGCGTTTTCAGCCCCTTGCATTGACGTTTCTAGCAAACAACTTCAGCAAGAAGAAGCCTCAAAAAGTAGCGTTTTTCAACCTCTGCACATGGCTAGAAACGTCAATGCAAGGGGCTGAAAACGCTGTAGACTCCAGCCAGCATACTAGCGTTTTCCACCAGCATTTCAGCACCTACATCATAGCATTTTTGCAGCCCATGGACCAGCGTTTTGACAAGGACAACATCAGCGCTTTGCATCAGCAAGTTCAGCAGATAGAAGCCCAGCAGATCCAGTGATTCCAAGCAAGAAAGGACAACCCGACAAGAAGCATCCCAAGCATTCAGTTTTCAGCCATAGTCTCGTCCTCGTCGTCCACACCGTCGACCTCGACATAGCAAGCATTGTAGACTCTTTGCATCAGCCATTGTACCAGATTGTGCAATCAATAGTAGACCACTCTTGCCAACGAGAGTGGGGCCCTTGGAAGAGGGTTTTACATCTGTGGTGTCGTATTCTCTTCTCTCTCTACCTCTCAGTCTCAGCACCTTCATTCACAGTGTTCATCCACTTTGTTTGTGTCCATTGCACTCTCTCACTAAAGGAACAGAAGGCTCTCCCTTCTGTAAGTAAAAGGAACCTTGAGCACAGTTCGGAGCACTCATCTTGAGCAAAGTTCAAGATTCACTTCCGCTGCACCTTACACCGGGACACGTCCTCTCCTTGTACACTATTTACAACCATTCTACACTGCTGTTTTCTCTGTTTCCAGCCCACCAGGGGTTGTGACTTTGATTATCCACCCTGCCCAAACCCTTTGCACCGGTCCGATCGTTTCGGGAGGTATCGAAAGGGGCGCCAAGGTTTGGGGCCAATCCTCTCTGGGATGGAATTCCGCCACTCCGTGTCGCGTGTGCTCTCTCTCTTTCCGTTCAGTTGTTATTGAAGTGCTAAAAGTTTGTTCAGTCTGTTCTTTTCTATTGGCACGTGGTGTCTGTCTTGTGACATGCTGAAATTCGCTCTGGACAGTAACGTTTTCATCACCTCGCAATTACATTTTTGGGTGGACAACAGCTTACAGGCTTGCGTTTTGTGCATTGGAGGATGCTACCTCCTGACAGGACACCATCCGATGGTGGTCCATGCGGTCTCTCAGTGATTGACTGCTGCAATACAGAGTATCTTCGACATCGGCTTGATCATCTACGGGCGTACGATCCTTGGGAGATCCATTCATTCCAACCATCATTCGGCGGTTGCGCACTCCAGAGGGGGTGGTGACTCGTGGTTTGTTATGGACACACCTATGCACTCATCAGGATTCAGAGGAGTTCAAACAAGATATGGCCATGCTCATGGCATATGGGATACCCACATTCCCAGAGAAGACACCACCATCTTGGGTGGACAGACACTTACCACTTGACCTCGACATCTCAGTTCACTTGCTTACACAAGAGCATCTACATGGACTTAGGGAGAGGATCTTGGATCTCTTCTTGGGCAAGTTCATTGTTTGGATCTACAAACTGGAGTGGGACATCAATTCTTTGGACTCTCTTGGAGAACTTACCCGCAAGTTGCGGGAGATCCGGCATCATCCGACTACATCCAGAGTCACCCAGAGCCTGGCTTGGATGGTAGTGCAGTTGCTCTTCTACACTCCTGATCATTTGGATTGCTATCTTCAAGGTTTCTTACACTCACCCTCGATAACCTTACAACAGACTTATCCCCCGACTTGGGGCAATAGGCCACTCCTAACTCATTCGCATTGAGAGCCACACCAAGATGCGATTTGGTGGCGTTTTTGGTGCGGATTCTATTTTGGTTGACACCAGAGGATTGGAGGCAAGAGATACAGGCAAAACGACGCAGACATCTTGGTCTGGCCACTTCACTTCACTTCACAATGCAAACTGCTCAGTCTGGCTCCCTTCTTCATACAAGATGATCACCGTGCAGACAGCTTGATCTGACCACACCTCTTCTCAGAGGCCCTTCACAACACAGACTGTTGAGTCTCGCTTTTCCCCTCATCCTGGATTACCCTACCTACTGACAGGACACCATCCAGTGGTGGTCCGTGCGGTCTATCGGTGACTGTTGCAGCTTACGGTAGCTTCTACAATGCAGACTGCTTAGTCTGTCTTTCCTTGTTTCAGAGAACATTTACGGCACAGATTGCTACATCTGGCCTTCCTGGAGTTTTACACAGCTTAGCCACCTGGCCACACTAGGTTGCAGATTCATGCATGAACAAGCTTCCGTTCATACTCATGACGGTTCCTAGGCTTCCTCGTTTTCTCTAGATAGTTTGACTACAGACACCACAGATCCTATTGGGCAGGACACTTGCAGGTCTATTGACACTTCTTTTACAAGGAGTTGTTTTCACACTCAGTTCGGGACCTTCACGCAATATCTTCACCCTCTATCTGCGGAGTACAGCAGTTTGCTACACTGCTCGTGGAGATCTCTCGACGGTTCAAACACCCAAGACTGCTGCAGACATCGCAGCAGACATCTTCATCATTTGCCTCACATCTTCGGCTTCATGCGGTTTGTTCGACATCCGGTGTTGAGAGGGGGTGTTAGATTTACACCACTTTGCTGCTTCACACAGGTCTAAGGCACTTCCTTATACGGCTAGTGTCCCCAGGCTGGCCACCCATGTATAGGTTGCACTTTGTCTGGCCGCCACCAGCAACCAGCAACACCCACAGTACCAAGCACCCAGTACCCAACACTTGGCCTCTCAAGAGCCAAGCATCCACCGCAGTATCCCTCATCATCTACTGTAGTACCCTTCAATATGTCAGCAGTACCAAGCATCTGCATCAAGTTTTCATCAGCATCTCAGCATCTAGAATCGTTGTAACAGCATTATGCAAGTCAATAAACAGGTACTTGCTCTAGCAACAGAGTAAGGGGGCCCTTGAGGGTGGTTGGAGCCCAGTATGCATTGTCGTCTCTTTTCTCTCTCTGTGCCTCTCTCTCCTTCATTGTGTTCAGTTCAGTTTCTCTTTTCAAGTGAAGTAAAGTAACCTTGTGTTTGTGCGGAGTACTTGATCCGAGCTAAAATCCTTAAACACTTCCGCTGCACATGACATTGGTATCAGAGCTTTGTGTCTACTTCGGACTCGCAAACTCAAGGAAAGAACCAAGAACCCAAAGAACCTCCCTCAGTTTTTTCTCAAAGAATCTTTGCGTCGCCGCCGTGGACACATTAGCCACTCCCATCCTTTTTCCATCTCTCATCGGGCGCGCTCCCATCTTCATCGCTATGCCTTTGAACAAAGATCGACATCAGATACATGAAAATCCGGATCTTGAATACCAAGATGTGCTTGCCTCGTGTGCAGATATAGGAGTTGGTGCAAGGATCTCTAACCCTCTTCTCCATTCGCATTCGCATGTAGCATGCATAAACTTTCGTCGACATGGGACCATTGAAAATACCTTCAAGCACCCTTACCTTTCAGCTTCACCCGCAATGTTTTCACGACAGGACTATTCGAGTGGTAGTACTTGCTCGAAAGGCAAAGTCAACACCAAGGCTGGTATTCTGCGACAGTAGTAAGGCTCTTTAGTACCTCGGTTGGTTGGTGTTTACATCGCAGCAGTTCCTACATCCACAGTATCCACAAGTTTGGAGGAGTTTTCATCGGCTTATGCATCCACAAGCATCAAAAGCATTCAACATCAAAAGTACAGAAAGAATCCAAAGGTAGAAGGTTGCCAGTTGTGCCTCACCTTAAACAAGGGGGGATGTCACGTGCGCTCTGCACTTGTGCCACGTGGACAAGCTTCTGCTCCAGTCTAGCGTCAGTCTTAGTTTAGCTTAGGATCTAGCCAGGCACTTTGTGGACCTCTAACAAAACGTGCATGTTCAGGAAGGTCATAGTTGCATACCCTCTCTTGCACAGTACAATCGTTCCAACATATGCACTTTACCGCGTGTGAACCACCTCTAGCATGGCATTTAAGTATAAGTGACTTTATGCATTATTTTTTATGATGATCGTGGAGTCTTCCCTATGGCTGCTCAACCCAGCAATATTTTAGTAGATAAGCATCGTGGGGGCCATCGCTAGAAGAGGCAGGAGAAGTACCTGCAGCATCAGCACCCACAAGGTACCTGGCGTTTTCAGCCCAGATCGCCAACGTCTCCTCAGTACCTCCTCAGCATTTTCAGCACCAGTAGATCAGCGATTCCAGCACCAGTAGATCAGCATTTTTAGCACTAGTAGATCAGCGTTTTCAGCCGAGTACCTCTAGCGTTTTCAGCATCCAGCCACATAGCCTCGCAGTACCATCACTACTAAGCACCACCAGCAACCAACAATACCCGCAATACCAAGCACCCAATACCCAACACTTCGCCTCTCAAGTGCCAAGCATCCACCGCAATATCCCTCAGCACCCCATAATACCCTTCAAGATCTCAGCAGTACCAAGCATCTGCATCAAGTTTCCATCAACATCTAGGATCATTGTAACAGCCTTATGCAAGTCAATAAAGCAAGTACTTGCTCTGGCAATAGAGCAAGGGGGCCCTTGAGGGTGGTTGGGACCCGACATGCAAATTTGTCTCTTTTCTCTCTCTCCGCCCCTCTCCTTCATTGTGTTCAATGGAGTTTCTCTTTTCAAGTGAAGTACAATAACCTTGTGTTTGTGCGTCCAATCGGCCATGCCACGTCATCACTTTGTGACAGTAACTCTCCAGGCAAACCCTCAGAGAAACCATTTTCTTGAGCTTGCAAAAAGTCTTGTCGTTCCATCTCTAGGTCTGACATATTTGACATTTTATTGTCATTTAGCTCATTCAAGTAGATTAAGTAAACAAAAAGACTGAATTTTATTGATTTTGAAACGACCGAAGCCAGGACAAGTGGGACAAACTCGCCCTTTAATTTTACATCAAGAATAAATTATAATATCTCTACCCTTCTCGTTCAACATTGCCTTTCTTGCCCTGTAATCGCCCACGATGCCGTTCTTGTGGTACCACGGGATTCCCAAAAGGACGTCACACCCTTCCATGTAAAAGTCCCCGTGCCCTACATACCCTTGACAATGCAACCCAAGTTTGCCTATGACAAGTGTAATGGCAACATCCCGTCCTAGTGCTGCTAGAACTACCTCCATTGGCGGTCCCATTTCCCTTGGCGTGATTCCAAGTTGAGAAGCCAATTCAATCGGAATGAAATTGGCCTTGGCTCCTCCGTTGAAATGATAAGGACTTCCTCATCTCGTATTTTGCTCTACGCTCTGCAGAGCTCCATACTTTCGTCAATTTGTTATGGGTCGTCCCCACAAATTCCGGAACCAGTCTTGCCTTTGTCTTTCCTTTGTTTGCTCGCTCCTTTGTCACTTTGGAACTCTTTGGCTAGTCCTCGACCTAATCATTGGATGTTTTGTTGGGAAACTTGGCAAGAGTGTGCCCTTCCTCCCCGTATCCATAACAATTGCCCTCTTTGTAGTATTGTCACGTGCACATCTAACCCTATGTGCATGTGGACAAGCTATCTCAGGTCTAGGGTTCAAGTCAGCCTAAGAAGTGTTCTTGCACCCTTGTGAGCCTATGCGCATGTCGTGCATGTCCAGGCACTTAGATTAGTTGCATATCGTCTTATTGCACACAGCATAATCATTAGCATGGCATTCAGTACCCATCATGAGCATTTTACAGAGCATAGAACCCTTTTTCCCAAAATACACATTTTTTATTTATTTATTAATAAATGACTTTTGTTGGAAAAGTAAGTAGGGCAAATTGCTAAGGAATTATAAGAGAAACCTGACAATCACTCAGTAGAAGCAGGAGAAACAAAGAGAGCACAGGCAATCTCTTGCAACAGGCCCTCTAGCATTCTTCCTCAGCAAGACTCCCTCAACCATTCAACGCCAGCGTTTTCAACAGTCCTTTCAGCGTTTTTCAGCAAGTGCATCAGCGTTTTCAGCAAACTTCATCAGCAGCGTTTTCAGCCAGCCAATCATAGCGTTTTTCAGTCTGACAGCCCAGAGACAGCATCAGCATTTCAGCCATTCAACCTCAGCGTTTTAGCCAGATAGCACTAGCGTTTCAGTCTCAGATTTCAGCCCTAGTCGTCATCGCCGTCGACATCGACTTAGCCTTCCCCTGCATCATAGCATCAAGTTCATTGCATCAACACCATTGTACCAGATTTGTGCAATCAATAGACCTCTCTCGCCATCGAGAGAGGGGCCCTCGGAGGAGGGTTTGAGAACTGCCTGGTGGCGTATTCTTCTCCCTCTCTTCTCTCAGTCTAAGCACTTTCATTCACAGTACTCACTTTGTTTGTGATCATTGCACTCTCTCTCTCTAAAGGAAACGGAAGGCTCTCCCTTCCGTAAGTAAAAGGAACCCTTCAACACAGTTCGGAGCACTCATCTTGAGCAATATCAACATTCACTTCCGCTACACCTTACAAGTATTCAGCTCGCTACTCGGCTGACAGTCTAGGACCGGTTGGTTTCTTCTTTTGTTGCTTCCCCTTCTTCTTGTTACTATTGGGATGTTAGTTTCGCCTCCGTTGAGCAAAGACTGGCCTGTCCGTTGGGTACGTCAGTGTGCCGGTGCATATCAAATCCTTGCTTGGCGTGACCCATGAGTCGCAGAATGGAGTCCACCTTCTTTTGCAAACAGTATCGCTGGATCTCATGGGGCAAACCGCAACAAAACCGCTCAACTTGTTGCTTCAAGGAAATTTCCAATGGCAATAATCGTCCAAGGTGTCTTCTTTGGTCATCCGAAGATGATTCCATGTTGCAATAACATCCTCTTCATATTCTTCGGTGAGCCATGCGGAGGTGAAGACTTGTTTGAACTTTATCCATGACGTGGGTGCTTCCTTTTGCAAAAGTAGGGTCGACCACTAAGTCTGGCCATTGTCTTTCAACTAGGGAGAAGCTCTTTGTACTTTAGAGTGTTCAGAAAAGCGTCCTCCCAAGAAAACAATGTCAAACTGTTGTAAAGCGAGAGCTTTGTGGGTATCTTTATATCCTAAAAAAGTATCAAATTTGAGTGCTTGCCCAGCCTCTTTATAGTCTTTTGTCTTCCCACTCTTCTTCTCAAGCTGATCAAAATAATTCAATCGGTAACCTCGTTTCCACCTCGTTCCAAACATTAACTTGTCTAAATCAGAATTGTGGAGGACGACGTATCCTTGTCAAAATTGCCAGAATGTTTTGTCTGTTTGCGAGATCCTTTATGAGATCTGCTTGTCCATCTTGTTCTTCTTCTTCTTCTTGCTCTTCCGAGTCTTTCTCCGCTTCCAGTGCTTCCTGTCCTCCCCGCCAGAGTCAGAGGAAGAGGAACTCTCATAGCTGTCTATAGACGAAAATGAACTGGGATCATCCTCAAAGCGTATACGCTTCTTGGATCTGCTAACTGCTTCGAATGTAGATTTCCAACCTAGGTAGCCAAGGTAATCTATTCCGCGGCTTTCTTTCGAGAGCTATTTAAAGACTTCATGACTTTGTTGACCTGTTTGCTTCGCCGCACTGTCAACCTCATTCTCCGAGCACAGTCTTCCAATTGTAACAATGACTAGTCCGAAGACCCTTGGAGCCAAACTACTTTAAGCATACCAATTGACCATCAAACACAACTATGGCAGTCCAAGAAAACAGCTATTTGAAACACCCAACGACAAGAGCCATCAAGCATTTGCACAAGCAAGTAGCACACAAACCATATGCATTCTGAAGTATTTATCATTTGACCCTCCAATTAACAAAGACTGGTGTAAGTAAAAGAACCATTGCAAAACTGCTGTTGTGCCATTGCCAAAAATAAATCTACAAGCAATAAAAAGGCTTTCGACCATAGTAGAAAAGGTAGACACTATTTGATCCAAATATTTGCAATGACATAAGCCCTAAACCAAAACGCAGACTTAGACACGAGCAATCAAAAACACATTATTCAACAAAAAGTGTAGTTTTGTTAAATGAGCCCAAGTCTACTGAAAGCAGCAGGACGCTGCCGGAGAAATTTTCTACGTACCAAATTTGAGCCATTTCACTTTTGGGATTTTGATTATACAAGCTCTCATAGAAGATTCTAAGAGGGTCCCTCTAGAAATTGCAAAAAAAGAAGTAAGCTTGTCAGATGCAACCCAACAATCATGTGGAAGAGTGAATTATCTTGATGCCAAAAACTGACCTCTTCTGGAGGGTCATGTTTCTGGCCAGGTAGTTCGTAAACCTTCTTCTCCTTTTTATCAGACTCGAACTTAAATGTTTTACCAGTAACTTTTGATGATGATACCTTGCCAACAGATGTTGGAAGCTGCAAGTCACCTCAAAAGGACAACGTCACTGACAGATCTCAGCATCAATCAACTATGAAGCACAGGAGATGTGAAAAGTGTAAATCGTTGAATAATTTTGAATAGAAAGAAAACATATGGTGATACCCTTTCCTAAAAACTTGAAAACATCGTCCTAAAGCCTAATATTCATCTCTCATAGACATTCATGCAATTGTGTGATTGTTCAGCAGGAAAAAAGTATAAAGAACCATATTTCCGCAAGCCACCAAGAACATTGCAGCACGCAGTCCGTGCTGATTCACCTGATGTTGTATTGAAGATATCCACACACACATACTCGCTTTGATAAACAATACAGATTCTGAATTACAAGTGAGACAGACCATAGTCCACTCAAAAGAACGTACGCTTAACTTCTCTGCTTCTAAAACCAGGCTTCTATAATGTGACAGCTACTAGAACTCTGTTAACAGGAGTATAATCTTGGCGTCATAGTGTGCTGAGCTTGTGTGGGCCATTGTCTCCTTAAGAAATGGATCAGTACTCTAGCATACTATGCACAATTAGATTACAATTATCTTTTGTTTCTCAAGAAGTAAACTCAAAAATCCTCCAAAGTAAAGCCTTGCTTGCAATGGTGGCACCAACACCAGGAGGAGATCAAGAATTTAAATATTCGAGCAGTAGCAATTGCTTCATGTGGCAGGCAATGGTCTTCTCAAATCAGAAATTTGGCAAATGAAACCCCATGATCAGCGCATTGTCACCTCTCACATACATGATGCTTACACATGACAGATCAACTCCGCAATCAGCACCCACATACATACATACATAAATTCCACAAACACTCACACTGACCTTCGTGATGCTCTTTGCAGGAGACGCAAGATCCTTCCCCTTCTTCACAATGCCTTGAAATTTGTGGGGTGTAGAAGATATCAATGGCTTCGAAGGCTTCACTGCATTATGTACCTTTCTGGCTAAGTCCGACATCTTAGTAATCTATCGGTTTTCGACTGCACGATTCCACTGCAACTTGAAACTTGAAACTTTCAATCTATCGGTTTAGAAGTTGCAACTTGAAACTTGTTGTAGTTTTAGCTTGTCTTTACAAGTTCAAAGTTTGACCCAAAAACGGGTGACTGAATAGTTTTTGGCGAGCCTATGTTCACTCCACATGCATAGTGTGCCTTATGATAGTTATTGGCCATGGAGTCCAGTACACCACCACGCACAACATAACCATAACTAGAGTGCTTCGCTAGCCGAATTTGTATTGAATCGAAGTGAGGGTTGTATCTCGCAAAAGAATCATAATATAAAGTGATACGGATCGTTTAAAATATGTTCATTTTTAGATGTTGTTTTCTTTTTATGTTTGGAAGAAAAAGAAAACATGCATGCATGGGGGAGTTTGCACAGTGCTCCTCAATTTTAATAATACGAGGGAACGTGCCATTCCCACGACAGCGTGCAATTTCCAGTGTGTTCGTTTCATTGTGTTCTCAGTAATGAGTAAAGAATACAAAGTATTTACATACCTTTTGTTTCTACATTCATTTGTCGATTGTCTTAACCAGCACGATGATGTCAGCTAAAGCTTCCTTTCCAAAGAGTCTCCTTGTCTTTGTCGCTTCCATGGATCACACCATCTGTCTCACAAAAAGTCTGCACGTCTTTGCCTTTGTTTAAAATAGCAAGAAAGATAAAGAGTCTGCCATAGCCGTGTTGAGGATATCCTACAATCAACACATTCCAAGAGATAACATTCCAGAATAAGAACTTCTCATGCTTTCATGCGGGTACCAGATTTGGCATAAGAACTTCAAAAATGTGTTCCCCAAAAATTGGCGAAGGTCTGTTTGTCCTGTTGGATTGGTTCTGATAGCTCATCGCTTTTGACACTCTGTCTGTCTATGCTATCAACCATAATATCACCAATCATATCTTTTTGCACAGCCAACAATCTTGTTGTGAATTCTCCAACATGTAAGTGTCTTGCATTAGGCCATAAGTCTTCATGGTGTAAGCATAGTAGATTGCGGATAGGAGAAAGGCCTTCCCTCACATCTGGTTAAAACCACCCAGAGCTTCCTTGTCCTAGCCATGTTGAACATATCCTGCACTCAGTACATTCCGAGTGATAAAAGTCCAGAGAGAATCAACCAAAGCATCACCAAGCATGTCATTTTGCATATGGAAACACGCTGGAGAGGGGGAATAGGGAACACACCCAGCACACCAAATAACTGTCTCTCTATAGCCCAAGGATTCCACAGCACCCCTAACCTCTCAAATAACACCTTCAAATTGGCTAATTTGCACTAACAACTCCACTGTAGCACACAAAACAACTATCTCACACCTTGCAAAAAACACCTTGCAGCACAAATGCACCCACCCTGCTCAACTCACCCTTTCCAACTCACAAAACACCCCGATTCTACCCTTTTGGTAACACCCTTCAAGCTGCAAGCAAACCCTCTGCAAGCATTGGCCAATACACAAAGAGCGAGAGAAAAGGAGGGGAATGGGGAGAAGCAACCCAAGAAAGTAGGGGCAAATATTTGGTATTATTGCATAGGGGAATAGTACAATCAAGTATGTAGCCTCAATGGCAAGCTTTGCACTACATAGGCTTGCAACTTTCAATCACACTCTCAGGCAAAAAAGCCCACATTGGTCAAAGACCCCAAAAAATGAACATATACCTCCTTTTATAAGGGTGTGTCTAGGAGACTTAAAAAAAGAAATAAGGGGTGAGCTTTCATGTCGTGCACTTCACTTGTAGCTCCATTTAGAATTTCCTTGCATTGCCACTACTTGGCACATTTGATCCTTTTGGTATCTGCATGGTGCAAACCATCTTGACTCCTTTAGCCTCTCAATTTGGCCGTCCGATTTTCCTTGCATTATTTGGAAATTTAACCCTTTGAATACCTTCTCTCTCTTCCATTTTGCTCTTCCCTAACCCTTTGGTGGGATTGGCCTCTTGGCCGAACCTTTTGAGCCCTTTCTCGTGCTCCAAACTGGCCCCTCTCACTGCGGTGGGACCACCCTTTTCCATGAGGGGGGGAGGCAATAGCGAGGTTGCTATTGCCCTCTCTCTTTCCTTCAAAACTTTGGGGCCCCAATTGAGCCACGGGACTCACCGCTAGCGCGGGCCTGCCACGTCATCAACTGCCACCTCACCCCCACATGGGCGTGCCGCCCCTGGCACCGCCTCGCTTTGCCAAAACCACCACCAACTCTGCCCTGCGCAGCGCCCAGCAGGGCCGCCGCCTGTGTGCCATAGCCAACGAGGAGGGAGCTCTCCTCTCGTGTACTTCACTTAGAGCTCTTTTTGGAATTTGTTTGCATTGCTTGCACTTGGCATAGTTCATTTTTGGAAACAATTGCATGGTGTACACATCTTGACTCCTTTAGCCTCCCAATTTGGCCACCCGACTTGCTCCTCTTGGGCTTTTGAATTCTCTCTCTATCTCCTGCTGTCCTCTACTCGCTAGATAGGCCTCGAACTGTCTCTTTCTCCCTTTTTTCCCGTGGGACCCCCCCCCCCCCCCCCTTGTTGAGGCAATAGCGACCTCGCTATTGGGGGGGGGGGGGGGGGCATTTTTTATTTCAAAAGAGGGCCTTTATGGCCGCGGGATAAGACCCCTAAGGGCGCCTGCCACATCACTTGACTGCCACGCGGGTATGCCATGTCATCAACCACTCCACGAGGGCGCGCAGTCGTGCAGTCTCGCCTTGCCAAAACCACCACCAGCTCCACTCCGCACAGCGCCCAACAGGGCTGGACCAACTCCGCCATAGCCAGGGAGCTCATTCCTCGCCTCATATGCCTCTAGAGGGCGCACAGGATAGGCCTTATACCACCACATCCAGGCTCAGATCGGTGCATGTGGGCTCTTCTTATGCCACGTGGCAGCACCACAAGGCCCAAGCCTCAAGGCTTTTGAAACAAAACAAAAACCACCTTTTTTAAAAAAAACTTTGTTTCCTCTAACCTGCCCTGTCTGCCCATTGGCCCCTGATGATCCATTTGCCGAGCCGTAGAACCCGGCAAAAAACTCATTGAACCGACTCCGTCTTCCCCCAACTTTGCCACACTTCACAACTCTCATAGCCCTCAAACCGAAGCCGCCAAAAATCAATCAAATCATCTGCAATCAAATTCGGACAAGGCACCCAATCTTCCGGCTTCCATATCTTTCTGCTCCAGGCTCTGTTTGACATGCAGTCACTTCTTGCTAGCTCCGTATGATGCATACCCTGCTGTAGAACTTCGCCGGGGCTCAAAAGATGCCAGATGGCACGATTCCCCATGTGGTCAGGTAGACACCAACCTAGCCCCCGGCAAAACTTCAATTGGCCATAAAATGCAAACCGTGGCTCTGATCTGCAATCTGAAAAGACAGGTAGGCTCCATAAATTGAGCACTACACACCTGTACCTTGACTTCCACTTGGATTTGGAGAGAGGCCCCCACTTCACATCTGCTAGAGCATTTTGGCCATGCCTTGTGGGTCAAATCTTGCAATCAGTGCATTCCAAGAGTCCACACTCCAGACAGGAAGCTCTACGAGCACTTGTGTACAGCCACATGCCTTCAAGATGTAAGCATAGCCTTCGAGACCAAAGTATAACTAACTAAATTTGGAGAGATACAATTGCTTTGCATCCACTGAAAACATCCTAGAGCTTTTTGGTTCAACTCTTGTTGTGTGTATCCTGTCATGACAAGTGCATTCCAAGGGACGTTGTTCCAAGTAATCCTTGCATGAGGCAACAGGGAGAGCTTGCTTTGCATCCATTGGAAAAAGCCTAGGGCTTTTTGGCCCTACTCTTGTTGCACACTTCTTGTAATCAGTGCATTCCAAGAGACGACATTCCGGATAGAAAGCTCCTCACGCACTTTTTGTGCTTTCTCAAGCACAACAGAGATGGCATACATATCAACCAAGATAGTGCCAAGCATGGCATCGTTTTTCAACTTACTAGCCCTACTCTTGTTGCGTAGATCCCGCAATCAGTGCAGACCAAGAGACAACATTCTGGACAGGAAGCTCCTCAAGCACTTTCTATGCTTTCTCAAGCGCACCATGTTTGGCATACATATCGAACGATACATTGCCAAGCATGGCATCTTATGTCAATAGCCTCTGACTCACAATATACTTCTGAATTTTTGTGCCCATATTAGCATCTTGCGTAGAGCCACATGCCTTCAAGATGCATGCGAGGTGATCGTATCTGGAGAGAGGAGCTCAAAGGACCTCACTTCGCATTTGTTGGAAACTGCCTACAACTTTCTCCTATGGGGAAAACCCTGCAATCAATGCATTCCAAGAGTCTACACTCCAGACAAGAAGCTCCTCAAGCACTTGTGTAGAGCCACATGCTTTCTAGATGTAAGCATAGCCTTCAAAATGAAAGGATGGGTGGCTACATTTAGAGGAATACACTTGCTACTGGTACGCACATCGCGCAATCAACTCATTCCAAGAGATGACATTCCAGACACGAAGCTGCTCAAGCACTTTTTGTGCTTTCTCAAGCGCATCACATTTGGCATACATATTAACCAAGACAATGCCCACTGAGCGGAGAGATAGCCTCGCTTTGCATTTGTTCAAAACAACCCAAGGATTTTGTCCATCTCGATATCTTCCAAATTACGACATGCCTTCAAGATGCAAGCCTAGGTGATTGCATCTAGAGAGATGTGCTCGCTTCTTGTAGAAAGATATGCTCGCTTCGCATCAGTTGAAAAAATATTACAGATCTTGCTCGCTCCCCTGATGTTCGGCACATCCTGCAATCAGTGCGTTCCAAGAGACGAGATTTCGGAAAAGAAGCTCCTCAAGCAGTTTCTTTTATTTCTCAAGCGCACCACATTTGGCACACATATCGACCAAAGAACTACCAAGCACAATATCTCCTCTCAATAGACGCTGGCTAGAAATCTCATCACATTCCAAGCGATGACATGCAACGAACTGCTGCAAATTGTGACGCTCTGCTGCAACGATGGAAGGATTTGCAGATCATGGAGAACTCTAATAACTCAAATGGGGAATGTCCTTGAGGCGGGGACTCCTTGATATGAAGCACCTCTCGGGCTGATTTGATGCATCTTTGAATCCTTCTCGATGGGGGATTGCCGATGGCCACCAATGGCTGGAATGCGCACCCGATGCGAGAGGAATGAAGGACTCAAAATGAAGATCTTGGCGTCGCCGATGATGGACAGCAATCGAGCAATTGATGTTGGCGAGGAAATGGCCGAGGAGAAGCTCAACGGGCTAACAAAGCACTGGACCGCAACAGGATGATTGTGGGGTAGTTACGAGCCGTTTCGTCGACGGGGAATGGGCTAAAAACTGAGATCGCTGAACGATGTGCTGTGGGCTGAGAGAAGAGGAAAATTTGAAGAAAAAACACTAGGCTAATATGCTGGGATTGCCAAGTAGCAGGGCTGATCTGCAGTAGCCAGCACAACGCGAGCGAGCGGGTGAAAAAACGTTGGCTATGCTAATGCAAAAAACATTGGGTAGCTACTCATTCTAACGCCCCTTCTTTGTCTAAAAACACTAGGAGAGCATCCCTTTTATATCGGCTGAAATCTGCTCCGAAATTCGATCATGCAAAGATCCACATGGTCATACTTACGGAATTCCTCTGCTGATGTATCAGAGAAGGTAGCCTGACAAGTTGTTGTCCTTGCATTCTCGAAGAGCATTCCAAGAGACTCTGTATGGCGAGGAGCCCTCACTTCCTTGCCACGACCATGTTAGGCATATCCTACAATCAACATACTCCAAGAGACGACATTTCTCACAAAAAGCTCAT
Organism: Adiantum capillus-veneris; assembly: GCF_014529385.1. NCBI lineage: Eukaryota > Viridiplantae > Streptophyta > Polypodiopsida > Polypodiales > Pteridaceae > Adiantum > Adiantum capillus-veneris. The sequence goes on from NC_140941.1 coordinate 28,221,195, forward strand.
TAAAAACTTTTTTTGCTTTTGCATTTGGCATACATATCAAGAAAAACCTTACCAAGAACAACATCTTTCTAACAAGTCATGACTAGCACTCTCATCATGTATTCTCTCAACCATGGCAGGATCTTTTGGAATGGCAGATGCTGTCAAGGTGCCGATCGCCACCGATGGCTGAAATGTGCACCCGATGCGAGAGGAATGAAGGACTCAAAATGCAGATCTTGGCATTGCCGATGATGGACAGTCATCGAACACTCGATGTCGGCGTGGAAATGGACGAGGAGAAGCCCAATGGGCTATCGAAGCACATACAGAGTCGCTCAGCTATAGATGAAAAAGATGTCGTGCTTGGACTACAGACTCTATGCTACTGAAGAATGCTCTTGCCATGTTGACGAGGTAGGATTTTCTTCATGGCTCTTTGCTTTCATGTGAATAGGTATAAGGCGCCAGTACAACAGCTAGCTAGGCGTTGCCACTTCCAACACCATAGATGGGTGTTGCCACTCCCAGCACCATAGATCAAAGGATGAGTTGAAGGCAGTAGGGTCCGCGTTTGATGGTTCCATTAAAGCTCTGCGCGAGCAAGTACTTTTAACTTTTGTCTCCATTGCTTTCTCTTATATGACGTCATATATGAGTAGAAGCTGCTAATTAACCTCCTAATAAGTTGCTTAAGCGAGGGTAAATGCGAGCTATTTTGGAGCATAGAAGAAAAGCATGGAAAGAGAAGGGCAATCTATAGACCCACATCCAGCAATGCTTGTTACTTCTTGCAGTACTAGCTAGAAAGAAGTCGCAGCCTCCTGTAGCAATTACTCCTGTGAGTATGTGTGTGCGGAAATTATAACGTGTTGCCATGAGTTTTGGTGATTTGACTACACATCAGACCAACTGATCATCGATTGAAATCTGATATCTTCTACTTCAGTAGCACTAGTAGAACATACCTCTGCCATGGGTTGATCGCACCAAATATATGAGCTTTGGGAGTGCTCATCACGTCGGCAAGCATCCGAAGTACTCTCCAACTTGATGATCTAGAAAATATTACCAGGGTTTGAAAGATCTTCAATACTCCTTTCCGGGTCTGTCTGACTTGCTGCTACGCAGACATACTGCACGGAATAGAAATGGTGTGAATCTTGAGAATTAGGCATGGGACCTGTTGTATATCATTTCCATGAACATTGAAGGATGGCCGAGGGCACACGGTTGTTGAATCTACATGAGCTATATTTGGAGCAGCATAATGCTGGTCATAACTAGTTGCACCTGTAGAAACGAGCTGAGTAAGGTAGTTGAAGCTGGACATACTGTTCAGCTAGCCACTGGGTCTTGTTGCAAACAAAGCTGCTATGATTGCTACGGGGGGAAGGCGCAGAGGCTTCACTGCAAAAGAAAGTCGATTCCAATACGTTGATGAGGTAAACAATGACATTGTCGACCTTCTACTGCTGGAATGAATAGGGAGGAGCTTGGCCTACAGACTCTATGCTATTGAAGAATGCTCTCGCCATGTTGACAAGGTAGGCTTTTCTTCATGGCTCTTTGCTTTCATGTGAACAAGTGTAATGTGCCAGTACAACAGCTAGCTAGGCGTTGCCACTTCCAACACCATAGATGGGTGTTGCCACTCCCAGCAGCATAGATAAGAGGATGAGTCGAAGGCAGTAGGGTCTGCTCCATTAAAGCTCTGCACGAGCAAGTGCTTCTAACTTTTGTCTCCATTGCTTTGATCTCTTATATGACTTCATATGTGAGTAGAAGCTGCTAATTAACCTCCTAATAAGTTGCTTAAGCGTAGGGTAAATGCGCGCTATTTTGGAGCACAGAAGAAAATCATGGAAAGAGAAGGGTAATCTGTAGACCCACATCCAGCAATGCTTGTTACTTCCTGCAGTACTAGCTAGAAAGAAGTCGCAGCCTCCTGTAGCAATTATTCTTGTGAGTATATGTGTGTGGAAATTATAACGTGCTGCGATGGTGGATTTGGTTGAAAGGAGGAGCTTCAAAAGATGCTACTAGCTTCATAGCCTTCTCTCTCTCTCTCTCTCTCTCTCTCTCTCTCTCTCTCTCTCTCTCTCTCTCTCTCTCTCTCTCTCTCTCTCTCTCTCAAACAGTGGCCAGAGACAAACCTGCAAACAAAGCTCCGAGCTGCTTCTGGGAACCTGTGAACTGCTTATGGAGAAGATCGAATTGCCGATGAGAGCAACGTAGAATGCTTTTTTTATTTTGATCACTTGGCAGTTGGTAGCTTTTGACGGCGTAGTTTTTTTTAGAGCTTTTCATCACAGTGGTTTTTTTTAATATAGAGTAGCCATGTGGGTTAATGAGAGCACAGTGCTGCGATTTTGCCGCCGCAAATTGAAATGGCCACCAAAATTTGCAATGAAATCAATTTCAAAAGAAAAGTACTTATTAGTCCTGTGTCAAAGACTTGCACTCTGTAATGTGTCTCTTTATCTCCATGAAGAGATGATAGACTAAGCCCAATGTAGAGCCCTCCATGTCGGTCTAGTAGAAGCACATACGCTAGCTGCAATACCACTGTCAAACTGTGAACCTGTGTCCATTAGGAGAAACTTGGACTCAATTTTGGGCCCTGTAAGAAACGCCAACTCAGCATAGAGAGAGGTAATTATGAAAAATACAAAAGTTTTTTTTTGGAATTCTATTTCTCATAGTACATACGTAAAAGTGTAAAAGTGTAAAAGTTTGATCAATCACTTAAATGCATGCTCGTACAAAATGCTTTTCGAGAGCCCAACTTAAGTGTACACAAAAATCCATGTCTGTGAATCTTAATGAGTGATGTGGTGTGCGATGAGAGAAAACACATAAGATTTGCTTTCAAAATACAAAAATAATGCCACGGATGCATCCGGAACGTCCAAAAACCATAGGATATCTCTTTAAAACGCTGAAATCTGACGTCTGTAGCTCAAGATATAGCATTTTTAAGCCTGGGGCCTCATGAGGTCAGTACCAAGCGAATAGAGGCCCTCGAGGGGTCTCAAGGGCCTCTATTCGCTTGGTATTGACCTCATGAGGCCCAGGCTTAAAAATGCTATATCTTGAGCTAGAGACGTCAGATTTCAGCGTTTTAAAGAGCTATCCTATGGTTTTTGGACGTTTCGAATGCATCCGTGGGCTTAAAAAATGCTATATCTTAATCCTAGAACCTCATAAGGTCAGAACCAAGCGAATAGAGGTCCTAGAGACCCCTCAAGGGCCTCTATTCGCTTGGTTCTGACTCCTTCATAGTCTTAAATGGTACCTATCAATCACTATCAAGTACAATATGTTCGAATTTAAATTGCGAGTACTTCATAAAAAGGTGATTGATACTTGTGCGAGATACACAAGTACAAGTACTTCACTTTATAGGATAGCAACAACGGGTCATAAAAAGGCGTTCGGCACTTGTGCCAGATGTCATTATCAAGCGCCTTACTTTTCTGGTGATAGTGACAATTTCACCAAAATGGTTTTCATGGACATTTTCAAAATGAGGAAAAAGGTTTTTTCAACGTAACATTAGCCTTCTTCCTATTGGCTAAGGAGCATTCTCTCACTAGAGCTAAAAGGCCCGAAAATGAGTCCATTTCTTTCCTAATGCCAAAAGGACTCATTGAGCACCCGTCGTTGTATGTATTTAGTGGGCTCCGTCTGCGAGTGGTGCATCAATCTCCACTTCGGGTCCACGATTGTCTCAAGAAGTGGATCCCTCAATTTGAAGAGTCTTTATAACACTAAATATATATAAGCAAACCTGGTCTTCGAGGGCGCACCATGTCAAGTATACTATGGCTCCTAAAGATAGCTAAAGCCTGATGTTTTTTGCAAAACAGGTGGTCATCTTAGTGGCATCTGTAACAATAGGCAATACCCAAGGCAACTTGCCTATATCCTCCATGAGTAAGTCAAGACAATGCGCAGCAGATGGAGTCCAAGAAATTTGAGGATAAGTTGCCTCGACCATTTCACCCATAAGCTTGCAATTTGAGGCATTTTCAGTCACAACATGTCCCACATTCTCTGGCCCAATCTCCTCAATAGCTTTCTTGACGTGCCCAAAAATAAACTCACATGTGATGCGATCTCCGACCTTCCCTGTATCCACAGCGCGTAAGAGGTATGTGCCAAGACAAGACAACACAAGAATATTAATGATGTGTCGCCTACAAACATCACTCCAGCCATCTGATATGATAGTGCACCCAAACTTCTCCCAACCTGCCTTGATCGAGACCAAGGCCTTATCTATCAAAGCCTTTTGCCCATCAAGCATTGTAGTGTGCATCTTGCTATACTCCACCCCTGACCATGAATCTGTGTGGCCAACATCAGCTATAGTCGAAACCTTCCTCTTCCACTGCTCAGTCCTCAAAGCATTGAAGGAGATGTCTTCAGGAGATCTAGAATAGTAAGGTAGATTTTACTTTGGGTGAAGTTCTTGGCATAGCTAACCATGAACTCCATAAGGAAATTTTATGTATCTATGAGACCAAGTGTTGTGTGGGATAGGCACAGGGGTAGCCCTATAAGTAGAGGCCAGCCTATGGTCTCTCAATGGTATCAAAGCTCAGGTTATCATATCTAATTTGGGGGAACATGCATGCATGCAAGGTGTGGATCATGCAACCATGGTGAAGGAGACGAAACTTGAAGTAGTCCCGCCATTGAGGTCGTGTGTACTCTAGAGTCTCTAAAACACACACACATAAGAATTTCAGACCTCCACCTAATAGGTTGTTCTCTAGCTCTATAGATTTGTGTCAGCCCGAGGGCCTATTCTTGTTTCTACAGCATGATACAAGAACCCTTGTGTAGCATGGTAGCTCTCTCCCTTCTTCTTGCAGCTCTACAACAATCTATCATCACTTTGTGGAACCATAGGTTCACACCCTAGGGCCACCACTTAGTAAAATTGGACCTGGGCTTTTTGGGATTGGCTAAGAGCCATTTCCCCTATGGGGTACCCACTTATATCGTCGCAAATTTCTCAAGCACATCAAGGCTCATTAAGAAGCATCAACCATAGTTGCAAAATTTAACATAGAAGTTGCAAAATTTACATAAAATACATGCACGTCTTTGAAATTTGAAAGACTTTGCAAGATTTACAAGGTAAATTGTAAGACCAATTTTGGGAAGTTATCAGTAATGATTCTTGAATTCATAATTAAACATGTTAAGGCTTTGTCCTTGCTATTTTTTGACATTCAATTTTGGGCATTTGAGGCTACCATAGCTTCTACTTGCTAGCCAGAGGCGATTTCAAGGATTTTTGGCATCGGCATTGTTTTTGACAAGTTCTTTTGAATTTTGGGCTTTGATTTGTCACACGATCTCTCTCTCTCCTCCGTTTAAAGGTTGCTCGTCGTCGGTAAAGCATACCTTATTTCATTGAAGCTTTTCATGGTGGTCTTTAGATTCATCTTTTTCTTGTTAACACGGCATTTCACCATGGATTCACACATAAACATGCATCATCACTTTGATTCTAAGCATCATGCACCCGTTAGGCCTATTGTTGCACCACAACGAGCTGCTCTCATGGAGGGTACCCGCATGACAACTAGCACATACGACAACATAGACTTGTTTGATTTGCAAGAGTTTAGAGCATTCCAATCACACATGTCTATTTTGAAACGAATATTTCATGTTTGCAATAGGCCAAGGGTACTTCCCATGAGATGCCTTAGATTTTCTTGAGCATTGTGCCTAAAAATCTAACCCTTGGCGTACCAAAGTAGGGCTCCAATACAGATCCGTTGCAAATTGTCGCTCAAAAAGAGGTGGATAAGTTGTCAAAATTACCGATCTTTCAAGGGGAAGAGGCATGCAAACTAGTTTAACACTAGAAAGTAAAGCTTACAAATGGTTGATGTCGCTCAAGGAGAAGGGCATCATATTGCACACATGGGTTGACTTTGAGGATGTACTTAGAAAAAATTTCTACCCACTAATGAAAAGGATAGAAATTGGACTGCATGGGATAAATGTTATAGGTATCAGCATAAGACACTACTTGAGTATATCTTGCATTATAGAGATGTTATCCTCAAGCTATAGAGGGTATACATATGCATGTCATCTAGCAGGTATGCGGGCTCATACATGGGCTAACTTTTGAGCTGAAGAAGCATGGTAAAACCCATGATCCCAAGACATTTGAGGAAGCTATGGTGCAGGCTCATATTTATGATGATCTAAATAAAAAGCATTCCATAGCACACACATGCTTGACACTTTGAATTCACGTGCATCTCATAGTCATAATAATAGGAAATTTTTGGTAGCCTCATTTGATGCATCCAAGAAGTCCATGGGGCCTAGAGACCATCTGCCAAGAGAGGAGTTTGAAAAATCAAAGAAGGATAAGCTATGTTTTACTTTATCGGGAAGTGGACATGGCAAAAGGGATTGTCCCAAGTGGAAATATGCTACCCAAGGTAAAGAAAAATCATGGAAGTAGCACATACCAAAGCGGTTCATGGGTGCAATATTATAGCCTCTATGTGGAAACCGACTTTTGGCCCATGTATGCTAGTGAGAATGCATGGTTTTATCCAAGATCACATGATGAGAATTTTGGTAGATGATGGAGCATCTCACAATCTCATTGATTAGAAGTCGGTGAAACGTCTCAATTTGCCCCATACCCCTAGTTCGCATGGCTACAAGGTAGCTATGATAAATGGCCATGATGTTGAAGTGTGGGATACACAAGTTAAGGGTGTGTCGCTGGAGATTTAAGGGTATAAAATAGTCTTGGATTTTCAAGTCATGAATATGGATCAAGCATATATGCTGTTAAGTCAGGAGAGGTTGTGTGGGTTAGGATCATCGTTACATCATAGCTATGAGCATAATAGTCTAATGTTTTAATCCAATGGTGTACGTGTGCAATTGTTGGGGAAAAGAATGTGCCTTCCTCACCACTTGTTTGTTTAGTTGAGCTTATGAAGGTTATTCTAATAAAGAAGAGCACTTACATCTGAATCAAGTATTTGATCTTGTTAGGGAACGTAAATTATATGATAAGGAATCCAAGTGTGCTATTTTGAAAGTATAGATTTACTATTTGGGGCATGTATTATCTGTTGTAGGCCTGCTTACATAGCAATTTGACTCGAAGGGTTGAAAGGCTAGGTGGGTTGAGATTCTTCATGAGTATGCTGTATAGCTCCAGTATCGTAAAGAAACGATACAATATGGTAGTTGATGCTCTGAGTAGAATTCTTGAGATTCATGAAACTTAAAAGTGAGTTTTTGGAGTCTCTTGAAGGTACATGTGAGCATGATCATGCATACTCCAAGGTGTGGAGTCATGTCAAAAAGAGGAATGCTTCTCACTCCAATCCTTGTATTGTGTCTATTTCCTCCACACTTGATTCTCCTCTTTTGAGTAATAAACATGACTAGATGGAAAAAAATTTCCATTAATGATGGGTAACTACTCCACAAGGCGAGAGTTTGTGTAACGATAGGGATGCAAAAATTTGGTAACAAATTCTTTATGAATTTCATGACAATCCAAGTGCAGGGTACCCAGACATAAACAAGACTTACACCCTTGTACGACAACATCTTTACTAGTTAGAATTACACGGGTATATTCAAGACTATGTCTTGCATTGCCCAAAATTTCAAGTTAATAAAGCATAGTGCCTCAAGGCAAGAGCTCTTGCATCCTTTGGATATTCCCAATGGTAAATGGGCAAGTATCTCTATGGATTTCATTCCTACCAACCACTGTACAAGGTCAGGACTCGATACGGGTGATTGTAGATAGGTTGACTAAACTTTGTAAGTTTATTCTAGCCAAGTCTCTTATTAAAAATCCAAATTTAGTCAAGTTGTTTGTTGACAATGTGTACTGGTTATATGGATTTTCCAACAATATTGTGATTGTGATCCCAAGTTTACAGTCATTTTTGGAAAGCTATGTTTAAATGGTTTCTCAATATCAATACTGCAAATCATCCAAAGGTAGATGAATAGATTGATCGTATTAATCAGGTGATAGAGGATATGTTAAGAGTATACATTAGTAAAAATTAATTCGATTGGAAAGATCACCTCCCTATTTTGGAGTTTGCTTATAATAGTGCAAAGCATGTTACAACAAGGTTTAGTCCCTTCATGTTTATGTATGGTTTTCAACCTAGATCACTAAATATGATGGGGTTGGTTACTGAGAAAATTCAAGAGTTCAAGGATTTTATCCATATGATGTGCTAAAAAATGCTCGTCAAAATGTTCAACAAGCACAAGTTAGATACAAGAAATATGTTATTGAGAAATTTTGGGCAAGTCACTTTCATGGAACATGAAGGGGTTTCTTACGAGTTCTACAACATTCAGACAATCTAAAAACTGGTTGTACACCTAAGTTTATCCCTAGATATTGTGGCCCATTCAAAATAAAGCGAATTGGAGATATGGCCTACAAAATTTCTTTACGTGCACACTCTCACATTTATTCGGTTTTCCATGTAAGCCATTTATGTAAACACTTGTATAGTGACAACAATGTAATTGATCATCAAGTTTTGATCAATTTAATTAAACTTCCAACCCAGTTGCATGCACTTGAGCGTAGTCTAAACTATCATGATTTATGTACTCTTGATTATGAAATCGTCAAGCATTAGTTAAGTGGAAAGATTGACATGAAGAAGGTGCCATTTGGGAAAATACTAGTGTTCTTAAGAAGAAATACCCCACTTTCGTTTTAGGACAAAAGAAATTCCCCACTGGGGGAGTAATGTGAGACCAAGGGCCGAGCGGGACTAGCACAGGGGCTGACCTATAAGTAAAGGATATGATAGCTAGGTGGAGTATTGATTTCCACACCCTATGGTCTCTCAGTATCATAAAAGAAAGATGAAAATTCTAGTTTATTCCTCCACATTTATAAGGTAAAGGAGAGACATTAAAGGCACAAGAAAGGGATTTGATAAATGTGGAAGGATGCCACCAATCTTCTAGAGATAAAATTGTTAGATTTGTGGATGATGATGATGATGAAGATGAAGCCACACAAAAGCCATTACTCTAAAATTCATTGGCAAGAGTTGCAATGAAAACTTTGGACAAAGTGGGTGATATTGAGGAGCCATATTTTTCATTGCATGGCTTTGAAATCAATCTCATGTCCAAGTGTCTTTACATGAAGGGAGAGTGGCCAAATTGATACAGATCATGGTTGGATGATTGAATCTATAAACAACTCATTACGATATCTGATACGGGGCTTGTCCAAATGTGAAGGTGACTATTGGAAGTTTTAGGACGAACAATAACTTTTTGTGCAAGAAATGTCTGCTTATCTTGTTTTCCTTTGGCAACCAAATATTACAACTATTCTCACGGAAACAATGGTCTTGGTTGATGGCTCTACCTATGCTAGAATAAGGAGTAGTAATGGGAAGTGAGATTTTGTGTGTGAGTCATGAGAGGACCGTGATAGTTTTTAGGAGTATTCTTTATCGAAGTCAAACAAAGTGTTAATGGATTAGAGGGAGATGAGAATGCACACAACTTGGAGAAGACAATGGAAGCTCAAGGCACACAATAGAGAGTAGTATTACTTAGGGTGCAATGGAAAGATAAGATAGCCCTAGAGTGATGGGTGTATGTACAATGCACGGGGGGAAAAACCTCCTAATGAGGGAAAAAATGCCCCGGCGGTCCTAAGTGTGTTCACACACACATCACTACCACATGCATATGGTAACAGATCACGAGAGCTGGCATATAGAATATAAGGAAGTGCCATGCCCTGAGGACATGATCAATCCACAAAGGGGAGTAAGCCCAAAGCTTTGTGAAAAGCTTCAAACTTCTCACAAGACAGTGCCTTTGTGAAAAGGTCTATGAGGTTGTCCTGTGTTGGCACATAAGCCAAGCTGATATCTTGTTCTACTGAGAGTCTCTCCCTGGCATAGTGGTAATGCACCTTAATGTGCTTTGTGAAGTCGCGGAGCGGAGCGTGGGTCGACTCTCTCTCACACACACACACAGTGAGCTTACACAGTACAGTACGCAGAGAACTGTTAGAAGGGTTATCTCCCAATTCCTTAGTATTCACAAAGTATAAGTTAGTATATACAAAGAGTTAGAGGTAAGTGAGTTAGGCGGGCGGCCGGCCATATCCGCATAAGAGGCCACTTGGGCTTTAATCCCAACAACCTCCCACTTAAAGTCCAATGTGGCACTTTAAGTAACTGTAAATATATGAACATAAATGTACAAAGATTTACATGGCTGCCATCTATCCAATGCCCAATAACTCACGACAATGCACAAAGCCCTCTCCTGGAAGTCCCTTTGTGAGTAGATCAACAGGATTGTCCTTGGTGTGGATCTTCAGCAGTTGTATCTGCTTGTCTTCAAGTACTTCCCTAATGAAGTGATATTTCACATCAATATGCTTAGTCTTCGAATGGAACACTAGATTCTTTGCCAATTGTATAGCACTTTGACTATCACAATATAACTCTGGCATATCTACTTTGATTCCCAAGTCTGCAACCAATCTACCAAGCCAAATAGCTTCTTTGCATGCCTCATTTGCTGCAACATACTCAGCTTCTGTAGTAGACTGCGTAACACAATCTTGTAATCGAGATCGCCATGATATGGCACCTCCAGCCAATGTAAAGACATAGCCTAATGTAGATCTCCTCTTATCCAAGTCTCTTGCATAATCTGAGTCAGTGTATCCTCTGACACTCAAATCTTGACTACCATAGCATATGCGCATACTCTTTGTATGTTTTAAGTATCTCATGATACCTTTCACTGCCTCCCAATGTTTCTTGCCGGGATTTGACATATATCTGCTAACCACTCCCACTGCAAATGCAATATCCAGACGTGTAGCAATCATTGCATACATCAAACTACCCACTGCAGACGCATATGGAATCTTATCCATTTCAGCCTTTTCTTCCTCAGACACAGGACAATCTTGTTTGCTAAGTTTCACATATGGTGGCAATGGAACACTCAATGCCTTTCCCTTCTCCATATTGAAACGTTGCAAAACCTTGTCAATATACTCTGTTTAAGATAACCAAATCAACTTCTTTGATCTGTCTCTCTCAATGCGCATACCAAGTATATGACTTGCCTCACCCATGTCTTTCATGTCAAACGATTGTGCCATCTTTGACTTCAAAGCTGAAATTTCTTCCAAGTGTTTGCCAGCAATCAACATGTCATCCACATACAAAATAAGGATCAGCCAACTGCCATCCTTAGCCTTCTTTGTATATAGACAGTGATCGAACTCACTACGTTTGTAGCCTTGAGAAAGCATAAACTGGTGGAACTTATGGTACCATGCCCTCGGTGATTGTTTTAAGCCATAAAGACTCTTTAACAACTGGCATACCAAATGTTCCATGCCTTTCTCAACAAACCCTTCTGGCTGCTGCATGTAAATTTCCACATCTAAATCACCATGCAAGAACGCTGTCTTGACATCCATTTGGTGCAACACCAAATCCAATATAGCAACCAATGCAAGAAAGCATCTCAATGTAGTCATCTTGACCTCTGGAGAGAAGACTTCATCAAAGTCAATGCCTTGTTCTTGCTTAAAGCCCTTGGCAACAAGCCTTGCTTTGTACTTTGGCTGACTATCATGAGCGGTGATCTGATACCAATTGAAGTCGCGGAGCGGAGCGTGGGTCGACTCTCTCTCTCACACACACACAGTGAGATTACACAGTACAGTACGCAGAGAACTGTTAGAAGGGTTATCTCCCAATTCCTTAGTATTCACAAAGTATAAGTTAGTATATACAAAGAATTAGAGGTAAGTGAGTTAGGCGGGCGGCCGGCCATATCCGCATAAGAGGCCACTTGGGCTTTAATCCCAACACTTTGTGAGAGCAAGAAAAAGTGGGTTCCTCGCAACTGCCAATGCACTCTGATTGTCAGTGTAGACAATGTTGGTAGTGTCCTATCCAACACCCAAATCAACCATAAGGTGTTTGAGCCATACACACTCAACCATACCTGTGAAGACTTTCTTATATTTAGCCTCACAACTAGAAGTGGCCATAGTAGGTTGCTTCTTGCTCAACCATGATATGCAGGAATTGTCGAGCATGAAAGAAAAACCACTTGTGGACACTCGTGTTGTTGAGAAGTTGGTGTGCTTGCAAGGAAGGTACCGGACCTTTGGCTGTGAGAGCTTGTGAGAAGGTAGAAAGGGATTCACTCCATGAAGTGTGGTGTTTGATGGTGAATACTTAAAGTGCAGCCATAGAAGACTCTCTCTCACCCTCTCACGTACACATAGAACTCGCAAAATAAGACAAAGATGAAAACATCCAAGCTTTGATCATATCTAATCAAGGGTAAGATGAAAGGATTTATTGATGCATTTATAGCGGCTAATCTTTGTCTTCCAAACAAACCCCAAATTGTTCTTTGAAACTGTAATTTTGTACTCACAAAGATGTATATATTTTGCCTAGCGATTGGAATGAGTTGTGTATATAAGTCTTCATGGTTCAATCAAAACTCACCTTCTAGGAAAAATAAATATGTGCACATCGAATGAGTTAGAATAATTTAGGAGTGGTAGAATAATGGGTGGTGGAGAAAGAAGAATTTCTTGTAGTCATTCAAGTCCAAAAAGAAATACAATTCTTTGTTGGAAGTGAATTTTTCAACTTAAACACACATTAACCCTAAGATATTGTACATTATGGAAATGGTGAAATTTGGCATCATCTGGGTTATTCATTTAAGATAATATAAGCATGTAGAAAAGGATCTGGTTATGGCCGGTAGCTACACATAGAGGTAGAGGCTTATATAGAGAGGAGAGATAGATTGGCAAATAATATAAGGGAGAGAGATAGATTTGGTTAGAAAAGGATATAAAGTTAGAGATATAGGTTGGATTAGAGATGGAAAAGAAAACAACAAGAAACTAACAAAACCTCAAAGTAAAACACATCTTACTTGACAAACCCGGAGTTATTTGCCATTTTGATGGAGAGAGAAGAAGAGGGAAGACTTCAAGCCTTGATTGATGCACAAGTTCAAGTCCTTCTTTGATTAGAGTTGATCTTCCAAAGATTGCTTACAAGATTGGCTAGTCTTCCTCAAGAAGCAAGTGTAGGCTTAGGCTTATGTTTATGGCTTAGTACAATTAGGCATTAATCCTCTCACTCCCTAATGAATGGTTTTCAAGTAAGAAGAGGTCCCCTTTTATAGGTGAAGTGAACCCCCAAGGGTTACACAAGAAAGAGAGGAGCCAATGTAAACAGGAACTGTCAAATTTTGAAATGGGTTGTCCCTGCTTGATGTGGGCAAACTGGGGTCCACCATTTTGAGCATATATAAACCATGGCTTTAAATAAAAAAATAAAAATAGGGGCAAAAAATTCAGCTCATAAGCTACAACCTTCATTTTATATACTTTTTTCAATTTGGATTGGAACCATGTGTTACAAAATCATTAAAATAGGCTAAATTTTTGGCAGCAAAAGTCTTCTTGTGGTCCCCTTAGACTAAACTTTCATTTGATTCCAATGGACACCTCATGCAATATGAAAGCATGGCATTGCTCCTTGATAAAGTTTTGTAAGCATCCTTTCAATAATGCATTAAAATAGGAGTATCTTTGAAAATCATGCAAGGTAGTGTCCCACTAGGATTTGATTCCTTCTTAGTAGCTATTAAAAAGAAATATATAAAAAATATGAAAAATAACATTGAATATATATATATATATATATATATATATATATATATATATATATATATATATATATATATATATATATATATATATAAATTGAAAATCACACTAGCTATAAGATCTACTAGAGTGTGAGGTAATAATGAGATAGTAGAAAGAAATAACAAATGCTTTTTTCTCCAAGTTAAAGAGGCACGGGTATTTACGCTTTTTTCCACAATACTTTGTAATGGTAAAGTAAGAATATATTACCCTTGAGATAAATACTAGGATGAGATAGAAAGATTCTTATTATTCTTAGGTATGCATATATACATTATGAAAAATATACTTATGTATCTATAAAATCAGGAAATAAATCTCTTGGCATTCGTCCCCACTATGTACGTGTATAGCACGACATTTACCCCCTCTAAACCTGCACATCCTTTGATATGTGCCACATTTGAATTTTGCAGGTTCACTCCTCTTGTAGATCTTCCATGCTTTCATCTTTGTTAATAGATTCCAATGCTTCTCTTCACTTTGATCTTCACCTGTGTTTTGCTCTTCCTCTTCCTCAGCATCTTCTGGATCATTTTCTTCTCTTCTCTTAAACACTTTGATCCTTTTCCCTGCAATGGGGGCCTTTACTTTTGTACCTTCTAGTTCAGATAAGCTGTAAGTAGCATTTTCATGCACATGCTTTACAACATATGATCCAAACCATCTTTTTGAGGACTTACACATGACAGTGTGTTGGGTATCAAGGCTACTATCATACACTAAAACCCAGTCACCTTTGTCAATTGCTTTGCTCTTGAGCCAATGTTGCTTATCAAAGTAGTCCTTGTTTTTCAACCTTGCATTTTTTAGTCGCTCTTTTGTAGCCTCAATGTCTCTAGGTCTTCTCTCTAGTTGCCTTATACGTAATGCAAGGAGGTCTTCTTGCTAAACCCCTCTTGCCAAGGTAGTACATGCCATGTGGAAATTGTATCTTCAATTGGAATCACTGGCTTTTGACCATACATCAGTTCTGCAGGCATATAGCCAGTTATTGAGATATGTGTTGTACGATCAGTCCATAAAGCATATGGCAACATTTTTGGCCAGTCACCAACTCTTCCTTCGCAAGCCTTGGCCAAAGCTTTGATGATAGGAGGATGCCATCTTTCACTATTTCCATTGCCTTCAGAGTTGTAAGTTGTCGTAACGGAAAGCTTGATTCCTAATCTGGAAAAGAACTCCCTTGCTGCCTCGGCATTTAGTTGTTACCTTTGACATGAGAGATGTTAAGTATGGAGCCTGATTTACCCTTGTAATTTTCTGTGGTGAAAGCGCACATTTGTAAGGCCCCCATTATGAGGAGAAGCCATCGTGCGTGAAGGAAAATCACTCACCGGAAACCAAAATTTTCACGGAAAAGAATTAGGGGCAACTTTAAAGGCCTCGGGGGTGGAGGCCCCCGAGACTTTTTTTTCGCCGGAATATTCTTTTTCGCAGGAATATTATGGCCGGACGGCGGCCGGAAAGTGATCGAAAAACAATCGGTCGGTTGGCCGGTGGCTGGTAGTCAATGGCCGATGGCTAGTGGTCGGAAGTCAATGGCCGGTGGCCGGTGGTCGGAAGTCAATGGCCGGTGGCCGGTGGCCGAATTTAAAAGCGGACTTGTCTTCTCAAGGGCGGCCACACATGGGCGGATTGGAGGGTCCGATTTGGACTTATTCGCACAAGGGCGGCTACACATGGCTGTCTCTCATAAGAGAGGGCAACCCTTTTGGCCTATAAAAGGAGGCCATTTCTACACACATTTCAGAGTGTGAAGTTGATGCAACAAGGTGAGTGTGAGGTGGTGAGAGTGAAGCAAGGCGGGAGCTCCATTAAGGGTATAATCCCTTTGTAAACTACTTCTTGTTTTGAAGTACTAAAGCCATTGAGTGGCTGCTTTTCCGTGGACGTAGCCCACATTGGGTGAACCACGTATATCGTGTGTACTCTCTCTCTCTCTCTCTACTCTATAATCTCTTGTGTGTGAAATCTATCTCTCTCCATTAAGTAATCTACTCAAAAATCAAGTTTAGCTACGTCTTATTTCCTAACAACTGGTATCAGAGCAAGGTTTGCTTGTAGCTAAATTATCTCAAGTAAAGATTTCCTTGAATTGAGTGGGAGTTATGGCGGAGGAAGGGAAGCTCAAGATTGAGAAGTTCAACGGCAAAAACTACCAACATTGGAAGATGCAGATTGAAGACTATCTCTACCAGAAGGACCTCTATTTGCCTCTAGGCGGTCTTGCGAAGAAGCCCGCAACAATGGCAGATGAAGCATGTATTGTCCTTGATCGAAAGGCAATGGGAACAATCCGGTTAAGCTTGGCGTCAACGGTGGCCTTCAATGTTTCGGAGATGAAGACCACAGAGGACTTGATGAAGTCACTTGACGACTTCTACGAGAAACCATCGGCATCCAATAAGGTATTTCTTATGAAGCGCTTGTTCAATCTAAAGATGGCAGAGAATGGTTCAGTTGCAGAACACCTAAATGACTTTAACACAAACATAAGTCAACTTAGATCAGTGAAAATCAATTTCGATGACGAAGTGCGGGCTCTCCTTATACTATCATCTCTACCGGATAGTTGGGATAGCCTTGTGATGGCTGTAAGTAATTCTATCTCTGGCACAAGTACTCTTAAGTTTGATGATGTTATGGGTGTTCTCCTAAGCAAGGAAATGCGAAGGAGAAGCACAGGAGAATCATCAAGTGCTGCACTATCAGTGGAAACAAGAGGAAGGCCTAAGGAGAGGTTCAAAAACCAAAAGGGTCATGATCGCTCAAGGCGGAGCAAGTCACACACAAAGTCAGTTCTTGAATGTTGGAACTGCGGCAAGAAGGGCCACGTCAAGAAGGATTGCTGGTCCAAGAAGAAGAAGGAGACAGAGTCTCAAGACAACAAGCCAACATCGGAGGCCAATGTGGCAGGTAAAGTAGAGCAAGATGCTCTAATTCTCTCATTAGACAATGTGTCTAATTCATGGATAGTAGATTCCGGGGCTTCATTCCATGCGACACCACACAAGCAACATTTCCAAGACTACACCAAAGGTAATTTTGGGTATGTATACTTGGGAGATGATGAAGCTTGTGAGATTGTCGGCAAAGGTACAGTTTCTGTCAAAAGTGCTAACGGAAATGAATGGAAGCTTAAAGATGTTAGGCATGTTCCTTCTCTTCGCAAAAATTTGATCTCTACAGGACAATTAGACGATGAAGGTCACAACATTGCATTCGGAAACAAACAGTGGAAGATCTCAAAGGGATCTTTGGTGGTTGCCAAGGGTGAAAAAGTCGGTACACTTTACTTGTGTACTGTTAGCATGCAACCTTCAGCTTGTGCAGCAACTACAGAAGTTGAGAGTGCGGTGTGGCACTACCGACTTGGGCATATGAGTGCCAAAGGAATGCAAATCCTTCAAACAAAGAAGCTTCTACCAGGTTTGAAAGAAGTGGGCTTAGAGTTCTGTGAAGATTGTGTTTATGGTAAACAAAAGAGGGTAAAATTTCAAAAATCAGGAAATGAAAGAAAAAATAAAAAACTTGAGTTGGTTCATTCTGATGTTTGGGGTCCTGCAAGTACACCATCACTTGGTGGCTCATTGTACTATGTAACATTCATAGACGATGCGACTAGAAAAACATGGGCTTATGTCATGAAGAATAAATCCGATGTATTTTCCATATTTCAAAGGTGGAAAGCCTTTGTGGAGAATGAAACAGGTACCAAGGTTAAATGCCTCAGATCTGACAATGGAGGCGAATATTGCAGCCAAGCTTTTGAAAGCTTTTGTGCTAGCAATGGCATTCGGAGGCAAAGGACAACCCCAAGGACACCTCAACAAAATGGGATTTCGGAAAGGATGAACATGACAATCATGGAACGAGCACGAAGCATGCGGCTACATGCAGGCCTACCGCTTGAGCTTTGGGCAGAAGCTGTAAGTACGTCTGTGTACTTAATCAATCGGTCACCCTCAACAACATTGGATGGGGGAGTTCCATAAGAGGCATGGACAGGTAAACCGGTGAATTATGCATTTCTCAAAGTGTTAGATGCAAAGTCCAAAAAGTGTTTCTTCATTGGCTATGGAGAAGGAGACTTTGGGTATCGCCTATGGAATCCTGAAGATGGTAAAATCTTATGGAGTAGGGATGTAATTTTTAACGAACAAAATATGTACAAAGATTACTTGGAAAGAAAACAAACAAAAGAAACAGGTGATGAGTACATGGAGCTTGAGGACGGTGAAGACTCAAGGACTGCAAACGGTGACAATGTGCAACAACGTCAACCAAATGAGGAGCCTCAACCTATTCCCCGAAGATCTACAAGAGCAAGTAGACCTCCAGAAAGGTTTGTTCCTTCCTTCAACCATCTCTTGATCTCAGATTCTGGAGAGCCGGAATCATATGAAGAAGCTATGCAACATGAATCCAAAGAAGAATGGACGAAGAGCATGCAAGTGGAGATGGACTCACTACATCGCAACCAAACATGGGAGTTGGTTGAGTTGCCTAAAGGTAAGCGGGCACTTCAAAACAAATGGGTGTACAAGCTAAAGGAAGAAGAAGGTGGGAAGAAAAGGTACAAGTCTAGGCTTGTGGTAAAAGGTTTTTCTCAAAAGAAAGGTATTGACTTCAATGAAATATTTTCTCCTGTTGTAAAAATGAACTCAATTAGGCTTGTCTTAAGCCTTGTGGCTGCTCATGATCTAAATCTCGAGCAAATGGATGTAAATACAGCATTCCCTCACGGTGACTTAGAGGAGGAAATCTACATGCTTCAACCAAAGGGGTATGAAGTAAAAGGTAAGGAGAAAATGGTTTGCAGATTAAAGAAGAGCTTGTATGGTTTAAAGCAAGTATCAAGACAATGGTACTTGAAGTTTGATCGATGGATGTTGGATCATGGATTCACAAGATGCAACTCGGATCACTGTGTCTACACGGAGAATTTGGGAGATGGGAAATTCATCATCCTAATGTTGTATGTTGATGACATGTTGATTGCAAGTGCTAACATGCAGGACATCAAAGACCTAAAAGAGGAGCTGTCCAAATCTTTTTCAATGAAAGATTTAGGTGCTGCAAAGAGGATACTTGGTATGAAAATATCAAGGGACAAGACGAAGAAGACAATAAAGCTATCTCAAGAAGACTACATCAAGAAGGTACTAGAAAGGTTTGCAATGCAAAATGCAAAACTAGTTTCTACACCTTTGGCTGGTCATTTTAAACTAACGAAGGATATGTGTCCAAAGACACAAGAGGAGATAGCCTATATGTCTAAAGTTCCATATGCTGCAGCGGTAGGTTCTCTAATGTATGCTATGGTCTGGACAAGGCCAGCGATTGCACATGCAGTGGGAGTTGTGAGTAGGTTCATGGACAACCCATGTAAAGAGCATTGGCAAGCTGTGAAGTGGATACTTAGGTATCTAAAAGGGACAACAACAAATGCTTTGTATTTTGGAGGAACTCATATTTTTCTAGAACGGTATGCTGATGCAGATATGGCACGTGACAAAGATACTCGAAGGAGTACTACTGGCTATGTGTTCACGGTTGGAGGCACAGCAGTAAGCTGGGCTTCAAAGCTGCAGAAAGTGGTTTCACTTTCTACCACGGAAGCAGAGTATGTAGCAATGATGGAGGCAAGCAAAGAAATTCTGTGGCTTCACAGATTCTTAGAAGAGCTTGGATTCAAACAAGACAATTGTGTCTTGTACAGTGATAGCCAAAGTGCTATCCATCTTGCAAAGAACTCAGCCTTTCATTCAAGGACAAAGCACATTGAGGTGAGATATCACTTCATACGCACTCTTTTGGAAGAGGGACAACTAAAGCTAGGAAAGGTGCATACAAGTGAAAATCCTGCAGACATGTTTACAAAGGTGGTCAACAAGGAGAAGTTGAGCTTTTGCTCATCTTCAATCGGCAATCAAGGATAAGAAGCCAGAATGGTAAGAAGCCAGAATGGAAAGCAGTCACAGGTTTGGTTTGGAGATCAGTCTCCAAGTGGAAGATTGTTAAGTATGGAGCCTGATTTACCCTTGTAATTTTTTGTGGTAAAAGCGCACATTTGTAAGGCCCCCATTATGAGGAGAAGCCATCGTGCGTGAAGGAAAATCACTCACCGGAAACCAAAATTTTCACGGACAAGAATCAGGGGCAACTTTAAAGGCCCCCGAGACTTTTTTTCGCCGGAATATTCTTTTTCGCCGGAATATTATGGCCGGACGGCGGCCGGAAAGTGGTCGAAAAACAACCGGTCGGTTGGCCGGTGGCCGGTAGTCAATGGCCGATGGCCGGTGGTCGGAAGTCAATGGCCGGTGGCCGGTGGCCGAATTCAAAAGCGGACTTGTCTTCTCAAAGGCGGCCACACATGGGCGGATTGGAGGGTCCGATTTGGACTTATTCGCACAAGGGCGGCTACACATGGCTGTCTCTCATAAGAGAGGGCAGCCCTTTTGGCCTATAAAAGGAGGCCATTTCTACACACATTTCAGAGTGTGAAGTTGATGCAACAAGGTTAGTGTGAGGTGGTGAGAGTGGAGCAAGGCGGGAGCTCCATTAAGGGTATAATCCCTTTGTAAACTACTTCTTGTTTTGAAGTACTAAAGCCATTGAGTGGCTGCTTTCCCGTGGACGTAGCCCACATTGGGTGAACCACGTATATCGTGTGTACTCTCTCTCTCTCTCTCTCTACTCTATAATCTCTTGTGTGTGAAATCTATCTCTCTCCATTAAGTAATCTACTCAAAAATCAAGTTTAGCTACGTCTTATTTTCTAACAAGAGATAGAATAGAAATTTGTGCCCACATCATCTCCCTCATCAATTATGTGTGACTCATCTTCATACCTTGCCCTTGATAGCATATCTGCCACTGTATTGTCTTTACCTGCAATGTGCTTAAACTCGGGATTCAAGGACTTAATGTAGGCAATCTACCGCAGCATATCAATGTCTTGTGTTGAGCAGCTTGTAATCGTCCTAAGAAAATCTATTTCTACAACCACACATGCACCAATTAGGTACTCTTTTCCATTTTTCAAGGTTGCAACCATACCCCATAACTCTCTCTTTATCTGTGGATAGTTTCTTTGGCAAGCACTTAGTACCTTTGCTCCAAATCTTGCCACACACTTGTGTCCTTTTTCATCATCTTGCCCTATTTCCCATCCAATTCTTGTAGGAATGGTGTCTATTGTCACAATTATTGGCCTTTTACACTCATAGTCTACCTTTATCAAAGTTGGTGCTAGCGGGAGCAACTCCTTTAGCCTTTTCATGGATTTTACATGTGCATCTGTCCATATTTAAACTTTTTATTCTTTTCAAGGAATTGATAAAGAGGATCAAGTATATGTGCATAATGTGGAATCCAAATAACATAAAAGACACATGCTCCCAGAACCTTCTGACCTCAGTGATGCTAGTGCATGTTTCTTTCATTCTTTGGTTGACATCTACCTTTGTTGGACAAGGTTTCCTACCATACGGCCCACACATGTGCCCCACAATGAGCACTTCATTGACACCAAATATAGACTTTTTCCCTGACAAAGTAAGATTCACTTCTTCCAACCTAGACAAACTTTTATCACAATCATTTATGTGATTTACCCACAAATCTGCGGCCCAATTGGAGTCCGAAAAAGCATGTAAATATGGCAGCAATGATCCCCCATTAGGATAAAACAACCCAAGATGTAAAGTACCACTCAAGTAGCAAAAGATCTGCTTGATAGTCTACCAATGCTTAGACCTTGGGCTATGCATAAATCTGCTTACCTGTGAGACTGCAAATTGAATATCCGGCCTAGTGTTACATACATAAATAAGGCATCCATCAGTTTGGTAAAGAGTGACTGCAGGATCACCAGCATCAAGAAGAATCAATTTCAAACTTGTTTCCATGGGGGTGGCGATAGGTTTGCAATCCTCAATTCCAAACTTACATAGCAATGTCTCTATGTAACTTATTTGACACAAGGCAATACCACCATCACACTGCTGCAATCGTCCTAAATCTTTCATTTTGAAAATAGCATTCAAATAAACCTTAAATTTAGAAATATGTGCCTCATTTGGACTAGTGTTCAACAAATCATCCACAAAAGAACAACGATGAGAAGTACATTGCCCTCACACTTTACATACAAAGTGCTTTTTGTTCGACTATTACAAAAGCCTCGTTCGACTAAATGAGTGTCAACTTTCTCATACCAATCACGAGGAGACTGCTTCAACCCATACAAATCTTTCTTACATTTGTGCACTTTATCTTCCTACCCTTTAATGACAAAACCACGAGGCTGCGTTACATAAACTTCCTCAAATATGTCACCATTCAAGAAAGCAGTAACAATATCTGATTGATGTACATCCCATCCAAAATGGGTTGCCAATGCACATAGAAAATGTACAATAGTCATACAACAAGTGGGAGAAAAATTCTCTTCATAATCTATGCCTTTCTACTGTGCATAACCTCTCACAAAACAAGTTGAGCCTTGTAGCAATCAATCTCACCATCCTGCTTACGTTTCAATTTGTAAACCCATTTTGTACCAATGGCTTTTTAGCTAGGAAGCAAATCACATAAACTCCATGTGTCATTTGCTATAAGTACATCATATTCTGATTGCATGGCAACCATCCAATTTTTTGAAATTTGTGCTTCATCAAAAGACAGAGATTCCTCTACATCGCCTAAGCTAGAAACAACCAAAGCATAACAATATGATGCATGGTGAGAACCTGGATGAGTACGACTAGACAAAGGTGCGTCCAATTAACAATCACGAAAAGTATGCACTAGTCATTTTGACTACCTCTAGCGTGCTCATTCTCAGCCCTTTCCACATCAAGTACATCATATACATCTGCATCAGTAATAGGCTGATCTATAACATTTTCAAAAACCCCCATAGGCAGTACCTTTGCCTCATTATTAGCCCTTTCCACATCAAACCATGATATACATTTGCATCAGTACTAGGTTGATCTATAACATTTTCAAAAACCCCCATAGGCTGTACATTTGCCTCATTTGAATTTACATTCAAATTTCCACCACTAAAAAGAGGCAATAAACTGTCATAAATGTCCTATGAGCTTACATTATTGTCTCTAGTACTTGACAACAAGGGCTGAACAGAATCTTCCACAAACAGAACATCCCATGAGACCAAGATACACTTTGTTTGCAGATGGTACAACCTGTAACGTTTGCTTTCAGTACTATAACAAAAAAAAAGCCATACAGCCTTATCATCCAATTTTTTTGCGCTGTGTTTGTGACACCTAATTATAAGCCAAACAACCAATAACGTGCATGTGATCAATAGATGGCTTTCTATCTTGCCATGATTCATAAGGAGTCATAGACTGTGAAGCTTTCATAGGACACTTGTTAAGTACATAAGTGGCACACATGATAGCCTCAAGCCAAAATGAATGTGGTAAATATTGATTTTTGAACATACATCATGCCATTTCCATAAATGAATTGTTTTTCCTCTCAGCAATATTGTTTTGCTGAGGTGTATACGGCACTGTACATTGGTGTTTTATCCCACGACTAGCCAGAAATGCATTAAAATCATGAGACATATAGTCCCCCCCTCGATCAGAACAGAGGGTGCCCATTGTATATTTAGAGACATTTTACCCATAGCCAATAATTTCTTGAAGCACCTAAACACTTTGGACTCAGCTTTAAGTGGATACACCCATGCACGCCTGGAGTAATCATCAATGAAACTCACAAAGTAAAGGTAATTGCCCAAGGTTGGAGTTTGCATGGGTCCACAAACATCATTACACACAAGTTGCAACTTGCATGTAGCCCTTACTAAAACATCCTTTGGAAATTTTGAACATTGCATCTTACCCAGAATACAGCCTTGACAAACATGCTTGACAGGTGCTTCAAGAGGCGGCAAAGCAACCATATGAGATTTCAGCAAACTAGTAAAATTCAGATGCCCAAAACATGTATGCCAAAGTTTTGCATTTGAAACAGCCTTTGAATCCACAACTGCATTTGCAAAATTCTACCCACACTTGTCATACAAAGTGAGCTTGTATAGCCCACGACATGAAAAGCCAGATGCAACAATTTTATCACCAAAATTGGAATCATGAATTGCACATCTGTCATCCACAAATTTGACAACAAGACCAAGGATAGCAACTATAGATACATACAAAAGGTTCTTTTTTATCCTAGGAACATAAAGTGCATCAACAAGTGTGAAAGGATTGCTTTTTGCAGCATCCATCACAATCTTACCAACTCCCTTGACCTAGGAACATAAAGTGCATCAACAAGCGTGAAAGAACTGCTATTTATAGTAGCCATCACAATCTTACCAACTCCCTTGATCAAATAAGATGCATTGTTTACACAAGTGTTTGTATTCCCATGGGGGACATCCTTGAGAGAGGTAAACAAATCACGATGAGAGGTAATGTGCTTTGTAGCACCACTATCAAAGTACCGCACATGACCATCTGCAAAAAATGACATACATGCATCATGGACAAAAGGATCATAAGTGCACTTTGCACTAAATGCCTACTCTGCATCTACATTTGCATCACAATATCCTTTCACATAAGATTCTAAAATTGCTACACTTGTATTGGAACCAACCTCTTTTGCCTTCAATTTTAGACAATTTTTGATCAAGGGATCATTAGCTTTACAATATGGCAACACATTTTCATTTTTCCCTTTTCAGCAGAGTTTCCAGACAAAGTGCTTCCAATAGAAGCATTAGGAACATGAGTCTTTCCACTCGTGGAATAACCACGAGAAGTGGCTACATTGCTGCTACCACTGTTTCTTTGGAAAGTGACTCTTGCAATAGCAATGTGCATAATGCATCAAACTCGACAACTTCAGGGTTTCCTTGGGTCATAAGTTTCCAAGTCCTGGCAAAAGTGTGGTAAGAATCTGGCAAAGCATCAAGAATAGTCTATACAAGGGAACTGTCAGAAATGAATTCACCACCATAGAAATAAGTTGCTCATTGATATCCTTGATACTAGTAAGGAAAGTGTCCATTTCATCTTTCTCATCCATAATCTTTGACTCTAGCTCTTTACGCAACAATGAAATTTTAGCCTCATTGCGACTTGCATAAGACCAACCAGAATATACCAAGCATGTTTTCTAGATTTTAGTTGAACGAATGTGAGGAGTAATAGTGTGATTCACGGATAGTGCAATGAATGCATGAGCCTGGCATCTCTTACATCCCAATGAGTCTACTTAGTAGTAGGCAAAACAACTCTAGCAATAGCAATTTTGCCACCAAATCCTGCAACATCCTCAACATCGCCTATATCCACAGAACGAGGATGTACATCAATGCTCTGCACAAAATTCTAGAAACCCTTTGACGCAAGAACATGCTGCATCAATGTAAGTCCACATTGGGTAATTGTCCCCATCAAATGTATCCTCAATAGCAAACATCTTGAACACATCTATGTTGTTGTCAACCGTGGTGAATGCCTGCACCTGATGTGAAAAATGCCCAAAAAAAGGAGAAACAAAGTGGGACTAATGTGTGCTAGATAGAAAAACCCAAAGAAGACTGCAAGGACTTGTTATGCAAAAAATTGGCACTGATAAAAATTTTGCACAAAAGGACAAAATTTCCTGGGCAGTACTACCTTTTGTGGAAACGAAGGCCGAAATGAGCCCAAATGAAAAGATGAGTAGCCCTAGCTCCACGAGTTGTCTCGAAGTATTTATCGACCTACTGCTTTGGCCGATCCCAACAAAAGCTTACAAACTTGGCACCAACTGAACCACCCTACCCTTTTCATCTTTGCAATTATTTGAGAAGATCCTTGTAGTATATGCTATCTCTTCCCAATTCTTTCGCATAGTCTCTTTCCCGCTCTCGTTGCCTCCCTAGTTTCTCATACAATGTTCACATTTGAGCTCACTTACCTTAGCATAAAAGCCTTGCATGCATGGTCGGTTGTCCAAAAGTCCTCAAAAGGCCTTCAAGAGTCAAGGATCTTAAGGCTCACAAAAGAAAAAAAGCATTAAGCTACTCAAACCCACTTGGCTTGGGTTCTTTTCAAAGTTTCATGACGGCTCTCTATAACTCAAAAAAATTTGGACTTTTGGATCAAATACAAGTGAAAATCAAAGAATATAATCTTTAATTGGATTACAAAACTCATTCCACCATCAAGAAAGTCAATGTCCTTTATTGAAAGCTCAATGAAATTTTGTAACCAAACTTTTGCCTCATCGTGTAAACTATATTGCAGCAACCGCAACAATATAACTTGATCTAGTATATTTTCAGTAAGCAATTGACTTCCAATTGCTCAATAAAAGTCCGTGCATTCTCGTTAGGCAATCTATGAAACTATGGAAACTCATCTGCCATGTTTGATTGCCGCAAAAACACTTACATGTGACGTCGAAAGTTCAAGGGATGTCGATGGATCGCTCCGGTACCTAATCCACCTCACACTGAGAAACCCGATCCCCAGTGCCTAGCTTCACAAAACCTCACGACCCTCCAAAAGTTGCAATCCAATTACACGACCTCCTCAAGTACTGTCCACAATTTGCACATACATAGGAAGTTGTCCATAAGGACCCACATCCCCTTTACATTGTCTGCCTTGAGAATAGACACGTTTCACAAAAATTGGAGCATAGGAGCACTTGCTCCTCAGTGGGGGCACCAAAACAATGTTAGCGTGCAAACAACAAGGAAAAAAAGTTCCTCTATAGCCTTGCATGAGTCACACCTTTAGAAGGAAGAACTATTGCACCGCGAAAACCACGTGTGATAAGCACTTGTAAAGATTTATGAAGAACCCTCATAGCATGAAGCTAAAAACATATGAAAAATGAGAAGAGTTATGGCCACTCGAAACTGGGGGCTGTACTCTTTCTTGCTAAAAAATGATCTCTCTGGAAAGTTTGCAGGTGTTGCAGCTATTAAAAAGGGGCTCCTCTTATCCTTTTTAATCAAATATTTCTTATTTCTCTTCTTAGCCGACATGGCCTCTTGGGGTTTTCATTTTATTGGTTCATTTTGAGCCTTTTTTTGGTAAAGCCTAGAGCAAGCCGGTGCCTTTGTACTTAAGGGAAGGGGTGGGCACTTGTCCAAAGCACCAAGAGCGCTTGGGTAGGCAGGTGCAAACAGCTGGAAAAAGGCACCCCCATCGCTCAAGAGTCCACAAGCCCAACAAGCCAAGCTCCTCACCAAGTGATTCAAACTATGGGAGTTCCTCACTTGCCCTATATACCCCCCATTCTCTCCTTACCCCTTCCCATGTGGGATAATTTCCATGCCACATGGCAACTTCCTCCACAATTCTCCCAACTCCCTCATGTCCAAGTTAATTTCTAGCTACTCCTCCAAGTAAGAGAACTTCCCGGACAACTTTCCAACATCATAACTTGCTGCTCCGGTCACCAAATGACACACCATAAAGTACGGCTTGGAGCCCACCACCTCGGCTACTTCTAGATATTTTAAATCTCAATATTTCTAATTTGAATCATCAAGTTGGCCCAATTGCCTTTGTCGCATGCATTTGCAATCACTTTCTAAGTTGAGACCGCCCACTTCGGACACACATAACTCATGATGTACAAGTTCGATTCATGAGCTATAAAGCACAACTAAAAATATTTATTGGAAACCATGTCTTGGAGACTCGAACAACCCAAAACACTAGTACACGGGCCCGGGAAAACCAAACCTTTGTACATGAATTTTTACATGGTCGCTCCCAAGACTTGCAGCACTATGGTACACATATATACATAAGGCTAGTTAGCAAGCTTTTTGGCACAATCGACTGGCTTTATGCTCATCCAAAAAATGCCTGACAACGTGTGAGAGGGAAATGTTCACTCTTGCACAGGGGGAGATTTCACCCAGTGTCTACGTTGTTCTTCTCTCCTCATCACTCTTCTCTCTTGCCATGCCGGCGTAGCACTCCGGTCTAGGAGGTGCGCCTGCACGTATTCTCTCACTCTATCTCTCTCTATTCGTGTTGAGCTCGATTATGGATTTATGCGAGTCATCAGGTATGCATATTTGTTTGTTTATGGCTTGTAGCATGTTATTTTGGTATTTTGCAGGGCCCTTTGTGCTTTTTTTTGCAGCATATGGGGCAGGGGCAGTCATCAAGAGAACCTTGAAGCATGAGGAATTAAAACCAAATGGCTGACCTATGAAGTGTGCGGCAGATGTGGTCAACTTTTTGACTGCAACTTTTCAGCCAAGAGAACACTCACAAGTGTAGTACACAGAGAGTATTATGGCTTAGTGGTGCGGATGATGTGCAACACAATCTTCAGTGGGATTGTGAGCACATTGTGGGCTCCCGCTTGTTTCATTGTGCTGATGGGTATTAAAATGACAATCCGTGTGCTATACGCTTTTGAACACTTTCATGCTTTTATGATCCATGTATGACTGGGCTATGGAGAGGATGCAAACATAGAATGCACATAGAAGAATGGAAATATGTTTCCATCAAACCACTACGAGAGTCTGGTAATATAGGAAGGGATGATGAGCAGGATGATAGATATTTAGATTCTATGCCGATGAGCCAAGTTTCTAACCTACCACTCTATGAAGGATATCCTAAATTTCTATGTGGAATGTTGTCATCGGTGATAACTTTGCAATTCAAGGCAGCCAAGGCTAAAGAGGACTTCTTCCTTATCAAATGCACTTAAGTGTTGTACTGGATGGTGAGAGCACAAAAAGACAAGTGGCATAACAAGATTGTTAGAGGACGGAAGTTTGTTGAAGGCTTCTACTAGGGCCAAGTCAAAGGAAAAGCTGATACATATAGCTCATTGGATCAAACATCTCCAGTCATGATCTACTTACATCTTGTAACGGCCATACATTTCCCGATGGAGCCTATTGCAAGAGTCCTTAATCAATTCAAGTTATCTAATGGAGTATACGAGAACATATACAATAGCATGCCATATGATGATGGTGAGAGAGATAATGGTGCATCGATGTTACTTGAAACACAATTCCAGAACCCCTATGGGGACTTTTTCTCCTAGATAGAATACATCTTTCTCTCCTCATGGTTTACTATTTTTCTTGTTATTCTTCACTTCAATTGTCAAGCTCTATACCAACTTGCCCCTAACTAGTACCAAAATAATACTAACCAGTACCAAAAGGGATGACAAGAAGTACCAAAACTTTTACTGTAGCATTCTTTGCATAAGCTCATATACCAAAAGGGAGCTAACCAGTACCAAAGTGATTATAAGCAATATCAAGTTTGGTACTTCATAGCTCAAGTTTGATACTTAATAGCACCAAGGTTGGTACTTCATAACACCAAGTTTGGTACTACATAGCACCACGTATGATACTATTCTAGCACCAAATTTTTTACTGAATAACACCAAATTTGGTACTATGCTAGCACCAAATTTCATACATTTTCACCAATGTATTAACACCAATGTCAAGGATTTCAAAAAATATGCTTTTAGACTACAAACTACTAGACAACACAAGAAAAGACACTAGAGATCAAGATCCCAAGAGAGTGTACCAAAAAAGTGGGTTTCCATTATATATGATGTGTACTGATACAAAATTTCACCAAGTAAAATAGCTCAATAATCTCCTAGGTCAGGGGGATCAAATCTGTAAGAGTAACCCTTGATCTGTATGAAATAATTAGCAACATAATTTTGTGGTCCTGCTGATTGGGTTTTATGTCAAAGATTGGATTCTTGCAAGTCTACGTTGTTGGGTACTAATCACGTATCCATCCGAGCGACCACGATAAAATGAGGTCCACGAAGTTCTTGGCCTACCACCATAGGGTAGTATGGTTTGATTGCAAGATAGATCTCATAGCTATTTTTGAGCGACTTGTATCTACAATCATGCACCAAAATTCTGTTGCTAGTGATAGCCGTTTTTCGGCTCTCCATAATTACCATAGTAAGTTACTCACCCTACCAAATTCACCCAAACGCTATGGCTATCCCTACCATTTCACTGTATATAGGTGCGTGTGAGTTAGGGGACTTTTCCCATATCTCCTTACTGAAATAAAAAACCCTCAATTAGCTAGGCATTGGGTTAGTTGAGCCAAAAAAAATAAAAAATATAAGTATATTATGGCCCATGCGTATGTAAATATTTCTTTGTATATAGGGCCTAAATAAACGATTTTTTCATAATTATTTTGGTATTTATTTAAATATTTCTACCTAGGTGTGTGTTATTTATGCTCTGTACATTGCCTCACCATTACCACAATTTTTCTTACCATTTTTCATACTCTTTATTCCATATAGAAATATTTTCATGTAAGCTTCTCTTATATTTGGTGTAACTCCACCCCAACAAAAATCCAAAAAAACTAGTTTTATTTATGTGTATATTTTTTCACTATTGTGATTTTTCTCTTCCTACATCTATTTTGTTTTTTTCTACAAAATTAGAACACCAAAAATATTTATCTTTTTATGGTAGCCTCATAATGAGAGAGATTTCTTTTGACCCCTTTATATTTTTTCCACTTATATTATTTATATTTGACATGTACATATTTTTTAGATCCCTCAATATTTGATTTTCTTAGTTGTACTATTCACTTATATCATGATCTCAACAATATCTTCAATTATAGACCTACCAAATAAGGTCAAGGGTAGGTGGCATGCATACATGCACTATGGAGGGCCCACTCTTGGAGGTATTCAAAAGAATCATCCAAAGAAGGACCCCACAAGGACTTTGTGCAGTGGAAAAAAACAGTCGGTTTTGCTGAATTTTTAAAGTTCACTTGCTCTCCAAATTTGAAAAGGTGATACAAACAAAAGTTGTAGCTCGTGGGCTGAACTTTTGCCTCAAATTTTTTCATATTTTTTTGAGCTACGAGCTGTGAGCTATGATTTTATTAGTGGACCCTAGTTTTCCCATGCTATGCAGCCACACTCTCTCTTCCACTTTATCATTTTCCTCTTTCACACACACTTCTCCACTCATCATCCCCACCTCTCTCACCACTCCTCTCTGCACCCTACTCACCTTCTCCTCAACCTTGAAGAATAAGAGAAACCATGGTGAACTCATACCTCCCACACACAATTCCATTCCAAAATTGACCACCTAGTCTCATTTTTCCTCCTCCAAATTATCCATATCTATCAAAAAAACCACAAAATTCAGCCTCTTCTCTTAAAAGACAGCATCATGGTGGTTGATTACTCAGCTTCAATTACCTTGTCTCTCAAGGAAGGTCAAGAGTGGAGAAAAAATGTACCGTCAAAGCTAGTGGACCGTCAACAAGCGTCAAAATTGGCCCTACTCAAGACACTTGGAGCATCAACCTTGTAAGAAATCCACCTTTTCTTACCTCTTAAGAGTTTTTTCTTCCTTATTTGTATCCTACATGGATACTCCCATTGTAAATATCCAATTCCATTTGTAAATTAATACTAACTCTACTAACACTAACCCACTATGAAAAGTCCTATCACCTCCATTTCTCTCATCTCTCTTTCCCCACCAACTTCTTGATAATTCCAAGCAAAAGAAATTAGATAAATTTCTAAAAATCTAACCCAACCATGGTTAGAGGAGTAACCCTAGCCTTCAAAATTGCTATAAAAGGAGGGTGTAGCTAGCACAAAAAAGGGGGGAGCCTTAAGCAAGAGCACTATGCTATAGCTTGAGAAGCCAAGCTCAACCTCTCTAGAAGGAGCTCTTGAGTGGAAGCTCATTGTCTTATGCATGTGCATGTGTTGTAATAGGGGATTAGCAAGGGAACTCTATGCCATTGTAAGAGAGAGAGTGATCATTCAATTGAGAGTAGGAAATCTATCATTTCTCCTACTAGTGTAAGCCCAACATTTGCTGAATCAAGGAGGGTGGATTTGGACTAAGCTTGGATACTTTGTCTCCCTTCCAACGTGAAGTAATGGACAACAATGATGCGTAAGTGTCTTGGTGTTTTTTGTTAAGTTCTTGATAGCTTGTCTCTGGTGTTGTCATCAATCTAGTCATAAATCCCACATACTGTAAGAGGGCGACAGGGTGGAGAGGACTCCCCTAGCTTTAAGACAGTGATTGGGGTGGCTTTTCTTGTGATGTGTTGTGGTGAAATTTATGCAAGCTATGTTGAACAAATACTAATCTCACTTTGATTTGTCATGACAGATTTGTAAGAAGGTTTTAATGCAACAAGCACCCCCTCCCCCTTTCTCTCTCTTTCTTAAATATATAGTTGTGTTTTGTTGATCATTGCCGATACGTTTCAAAGCATCCCGAGCACTATCTCTCTCTCTCTCTCTCTCTCTCTCTCGTGTTTTAGTGTGTGAGAGTGTTCCATTGGTGTTAGGGTTAGTGTAAATTCATTGCTTTTTTGTGGGTTGCTCTAACGATTCTCCTCTTTTGCGTCCTAGTTCGCTCTTAAACTAGGTGGTGCCCCTTGTGTAGTTGGGATTTGGCTGTGGGTTTGTTGTTTTGGTTTGTGTTGTGTTGTGCCCCAGCCCCATTGAGCAGCACAGGAGCCTTGAAGGGTGTCTAGAGGTTGCTCTTCTTGTTGCCCGCCCCGGACCGCCTCACTAGCATGAAATTGTGGTTGCTACGTCCACATTGTTTGTAGGTTTTTCAAGTAAACAGGCTTGTCGTCGACACTTTTGGACATGTGTGGCACCTTTGCCATACTCTGCCGCCAGGTCTCGCAGTCTTCTTGGGAGAGTATATTTGCCATGCCAAAAGGAGGTTAGAAGCATTGCGTAACTTAACCTCTAAAACACTTAAGGCTCACATGAGTTACCTGCAAAATACTTCTACTTCACATGTTGGAGGAAGCAAGTGTTCAACATATCTATCAATTTTCACCTTTTACAACAGGACCACAAAATTATATTGTCTTTTATTTTAAGAGTTATTATGAAATCCTTAGCATCTAGCCTTGCAAGACAAATTAGCGATCTATAGACATTGATGATATGTGGTTGGAGCTTCTTGTCCAAAACCCAAAGGCCTCTTGGAATCTCACTGCACAACTGTTAATAACACCCCACTAAGATCAAGCACAATCAGCCACCCGGGTTCAACAACCACATCAGCCTCAAGCACCATGTTTGCTAGTGGCTCATCTAGCCACCAAGATTTTACTACAAGACCAACAATCCAAATGAGTGGAGACAAATAGATAGCGCAAACAGACAATGCAATTATCATATCAAAAAACAGAACTGGTATGTCACCAGAAAGTACTTAATTTGGCACAGAATCGATAATCAATAGAGCAATTTGGTACCAAATTGGTACTGTAGTGTGAAATACTTAGTTTGGAAATGACTAGTAACGTTGGAACACAGTTACAAGTTGAACACAACAAAATAACATAGAGAGAACAAGACATGAAAGACAAAGGCCAAAAGTTGAATTGATTCAGTGAAATGAAAAGCAGATTGTGCGAAATACATAAACATGTAAGAAGGGCTACAATTCGCATGCACGAGACACCTGGCCACGGCCACTATTGCACTTCTGTCTTTGCACACAAAAAAGATTTAATAGGGTTGCCAAAGTAGAATCACATGTTGGATTATGTATAACATCACTAGCAGTTGGATCCAGACCGTCGTTGCTGTTGCTCACTTTTGCATCCTCTACTACCACTTCCTCTTTGGCATCCTCTGCTACCACTTCCTCCTTGGCATCCTCGGCCCTGTCCCTGTTCTTCACATTGTCTGCCTTCCCCCTTTCTTACTCTTCCCCTTTCTTGGCATGTGCCCCTTCCCCTTTCTTGGCATCATCTACCCCTTTTCCCTCCTTGGCATCCACCCCCACATTGGCCTCCCCCCAATCCTCCTTCTTGGCTTCCACCCCCTTGCCTATTCTCATCCTTGTTAGTGATTTGATCTCCAAGCTTTGTGTCAGCAACATCTGGTTGGGTAGCATCCAGCTCCACTATGTGAGGGACTTTACCTCCCACATTGTCTTTAGTCTTTTTAGCATCTTTTTCCTTGGAGTCACTGTTTCCTTCACCATTTCCTTCATTGTCCCCCATGGTAATACAGTGGTGTCCCTTCTTAGTCTCTTTCCCTTCCACACTACCATACTTTAGTCTTGGAGAACATCCCCTATCTCTTTAGTAACCTCATCATCCTCCCACATAGTACTTGCAATAGACTTTGTGGCACCTTTCTTATCCATGACCGCCCCTCCATTTGTGGAGTACTCGCAACAGACTTTGTGGCACCTTTCTTATACCATGACCGCCTCTCATTTTCTTCCTCTGGGCCCAACCGCTGCATCATCCTCTTCCTCCCCGGGTGTCCACGAGGAAATATGTAAGATAGCACGTGCGAACAAAATAAGGGATTTATTATTGGGTACATTTACAAAAAAATGTACTTACATAAAGGGTTTTTTAATTAAGAAAGAAAAAAATTTCATCCATAAGGGCTAGTTTTTAAACAAAAATGCATACATATAATACTTGAAAATACACAAGTAAGGGATTATTTAAATACCTCTTGTTCACACGTGATATATGCAATTTTTACATAGTGGACTCCTCGGGTCTTCCTCTGCAAAAATAGAGAAAGACAACGCGTACTTACAAACAACCTCGTTTCAGTGCAGGTAAGCATATGATTTGTAAAACACGCGCATACTTACTCTTCAAAACATGATGCCCACTGACCCAGTTCTTTGTCACCTCAAAGATCACCATAGTACAACTTGGTTTGGGACAATGATCCCTGCTTTGTAACAAAGCACTGAAGCAAAGGGGGTGATATTAATGTTGGGACTTGAGCATAAAGGTTCCAACAACCCCTGTAGACTCCAACAGCTCACCACATGCAACACACATGCCAAACACGTGGATCATACCCACCAATCAACAATATGGGGCCTAGGATATAACATGATTTTTTTTCCAATCCTAACGAAGGGGGTGTGGCCTTGTGCTTCCTTCCATGTTGCCTCCAACATATCAAACTTAGCTATTGCCAATGAGCAGCAATACAAGAAGTCCCAAATTAGTACCCAAAAGTTAGAAGACAGTACTGAAGGCATCATACTACCAAGTTGTATCAAAAACTACCAAAACTACCAAAAAATACCAAGTTATCAATGACAAAAGACAACTGTGAACTACCAAAAATAGAACCAAATCAGAACCATGATCTACCAATTAGGAGAAAAACATAAGAAGAGAAACCAAAAATCCTGACAACCGTCAAGAGAGCATTGTCAAAAGGTACCATAACTACCATTAACACCAAAACACAATTGATAGAAATCAACCATAAACACCCAAAGGGGAAACTAGAATAGTACACAAAGATACCAGTTAGTACCCAAAGCATTATAAATACATCCAAGACAAAAATTAACTACCCAAACATAACCAAATGACCAAAACAACCTTGTTAGGTCCACGCCATAAACTACCAAAGCATGACCAAAAGCTACCAAAAGCTTTTAGTAAGGATTAAGGGTACTAGCAACAAAACCAAAACTACCATATTCCCTCCAAAACTTTCAAAACTACCAAGACTGTGAGGTCCCCAACCTCGAGAAGATTGGGGCGACTTGATAGATGGCCTTCCTTTATTCTCAAGTTCCACTGGCGACACCCTACTCTGTTTCCACGAAGCAGAGATACGAGCAACAAAAGAGAGGAAGTCCTCTATCCATAGTGATCGTGGTTTTAAGGGTCATACGCTACAAGCAAAGTCGATAAATCAAAGATTCTAATGGAATCTATTTCCTATAACATAGAGATGAAATCCCATTGACATATGTAGAATCCATAAACAACACCTTTTTCTCCACGTTTAAGAGGCACGACCGCCATTCATAAATTTTGAATATGATATGAGACATAATCTAAACTAGCTAGTTATCTTGTGAAAAGTACCCAACTAATCAGGTCCATAGCTTTTAGGGGCATGTATATTTGGGACATCTCGACTCTTGGCACAATGAGTCTCTAATTTCACTTCTCTTAATAAGGAGTGGAGAGTTTCTCGACTAATTGAGACCACCCATCCTTGGGTGGAAACCTGAGACAACCCGCACTTTCCACCCCACTCACACTTTTTAGCTTGTTTTCTAATTACTACCACACTGTTTTACATCTACAAATAGTGCTCCTTAATTAATTCCAGACACAGGTTCTTTTATACAGCCCTTCACACAATACCAAAACAATTCAAACCAAACCTAATGCAAACAATCCTATATCTCAACAAAAAGAACTTTTCCAATTTCTATGAGTTTGTTGCTACCCACGGAGTTTCTCTATCTAACCAACAGAGCCTTTGTAAAGGATTTATTCGCTAACCGCGAATTGCACAACCTTCTCATCTTGCTAACTGCGAGGCATCCCATTAACTGCGAGGAACAAAAGAGAGCCAATAACCTCAGCTTAATCTCTGCTAACCGTGAGATTATCTCGCTAACCGCAAGGCATCTCGCTACCTGCGAGGAACAAAAGATATTCTTTCAGCAATTCTTCTCTTTAAATGATTCTTCAAACATGATCAACGAACTCTTCATATCAACTAGTAACAACTTATCAAACAATAACAATATTTATCAAGCAATAAGAATTTAATAAATAGTGATAATTTAACAAACACTTCTTTCACTAATCTATGAAAGCATATGCTTGTTTCTTGTGATAGAATCACATTACTTGGACGGTTTAAGGGATTTCCTATGCTTGACTTCCCAAGTCAACATGAATAGCAATGTAAAATTATAAAATTTTCTTACCGGATTAGCGACATGTTCGATTACCTCTCGTGTTGAAGGTTAGACGGCTTGAACTTCTTGTGGAGTCAATACCTCCGCTTGAGTTATGATTGGAGTAGATGATACCTTCTTTTGCACCTTCCTTGGAGGTGGAACGACATGAGCATCCTTGAAGCTTCGAGTCACTTGCTCCGGGGCTATCGTATTGCAAAAAAGAAAGAGGAAAGAGAGAAAGAGAACTCAAGAATTTGAGGGACAACACACCAGCGATAGAGAAGAAGTTGGAGATGGAGATGGTTGAGGGTAAGTGCTTGAGGGAGAGAGGTTGAGGAGAGAAGGTAACTCTGACGTCAAGGCAAGAGAGCTTCCGCTTCTGAAAACTTCTGTGTGTGTGTTTTGAAAGTGAGGGAAGATGGTCCTTTATATAGGCTCTCAAGAGCCAAAAGCACAACCTAAGAATAGCAAAAAGCAGAAAGATAAATTCGCGTACTTTGTGACTCTTTTTTTTTTTTGCATGAAGCATTTTGATGCATGATTTTGATTCTCTAATTTTAGTAGAAGCTTGGCTTCCAAAACAAGAACTCTAAACTTGACTCCCTTCTCTTTCTTTTCTAAAAATACTCCTCCTTTGCTAAAAATACCCCTTCTCTTTTTCTTCTAAAAATACTATTCCTTTCCTCTCTCTTTTCTAAAAACACTCCTTCATTCTTTAGGGTCAACTCTTATCTTTAGAAATAGACTTGAGGCTTAAGTTTTCCATATCAAACAATAATTACTAGTTCAAGAGTCCAATTTTCGATCCGATCGTTCTGTAGGAATGCTTTATGACTTAAAAAAATGCGAACCTTAAATATTTGCAAAGTTTGCAAAGTAAATGAAATACTTTTATTGAAAAATGTTGGGTGCATTACCAAAACTGCCAAAACTATCAAAACAAAAAAATTACTAGACTACCAAACTTCTAGAAACAACATGATAGAAGATACCAAAACAAAAAAGTTGAGCCAAGAAGATCCAAAAAGTACTAGTATAAACAAAAACTACCAAAATAGCATAGAAAAAATGCTGTATCCCATGTGACAACATGTGCCAAAGAAAACCCTACTTATAGGTCAATAACTACATAATGCAAAAATGTTTTTGGGACAGTATGGCCCAACATTCTTTGCACTTATATGACCTTGTCATATCTCTGAAGAGGAAAATGGATAAAATCATTCAAGCTTATTTATCCTAATTGAAAAATTCAAGAAAAGCATATTAAAAAATGGAATAAAACCAAATCATATGCATACCTGGAGGTTGAACAGAATGTTCACTTACATGTAGTCACATGCACATTGAGAACATGAAAGAAACAACTAGAAAAACAAGAAGTAGAAATTGGTAACCCTGGGTGTTGCCTTTGCAATCTAAAGCCCTTGGTTAGCTTTGTGTTTAAAAATGTTTGGAACCAACTGAGAAAGTTGAATTTGTTCACTACTCCTTGGTAGACTGCGCACGTCTTTGCTTGAAAGTATAACGCAAATGATGACTCTCAACACCTATGGAGTGATATGTATTAGCAGGTTCATACCCTTTAAAACGCCACTCCTAGAGGCCTAATCAGTGTT
The DNA here is from genome assembly GCF_014529385.1 of Adiantum capillus-veneris. Lineage (NCBI taxonomy): Eukaryota > Viridiplantae > Streptophyta > Polypodiopsida > Polypodiales > Pteridaceae > Adiantum > Adiantum capillus-veneris. The sequence continues at coordinate 28,259,380 of NC_140941.1, forward strand.
GCAACTAAGCAACAGATCTTCTTCAGGGTGAATCTTATTCACCACTAAGTCGTGAAAGAATATTTTCCCTCCATGAATAGAGGAGAAAGATGTCAAATACCCCCAAAGAAAACAATCATACTAGATTTTCAAAGGTGTTCACACAAGAGATTACCTACATGGAGGCTCTCTTAATATATCCATGCGGTGCCATGAATCAATTGCTTGATAGCTAGACCATGCCTACTTGCTACCCATAAATTCCGTTTGAGATTGGCTACACCTTGTGCATGGAGCCAATGATGTAAAGTGCTCACCGATGTATACATATACAACAATTGGAAGCCCATCTACCAACCTCAAATATTCTTGGACAATGATGGAGTGGACATATTGCCATCTAATTTTCATGCCATGCATGCATCTTAGAATATAGATTGATAAGCCCTTGGCTTTAATGACAGTCTCAACCTTGTGATCTACTGCTGTTTGTGCCTTGCACGATTACATGGGAATGGATACATCAGAGTGTGTCATTGCGAAATGCAAGTGAGCTTATATCCACTTAGTGAAAAATATGCGTACCATTATCCCTGATCTAAAGTTAATGGATAGTATCGTGGTACATGATAGAAGCCTTGCTTCACATGAAGGCTGGCAAAGCGCATTGCTTTGCTTAACAAATATATATTTGGAAAATAAAAGTTTAAATTATAGAAAAAAATTATAACTTGAAATGTACTAACTTTGTTGCCTCTATGGGAGCGGTTGTCCTCGCTTGAAGCTGGCTCGTTAGACCTGTTGTTGGGTGCATTTTGAAAACCCCTGTTTTTTGTAAATTTGTACAAATGGACATGGTGCTTGATGTCAAAAGGGTGCATGTGATTCATTTTTGTGGGTTTTTAAGCTTGATTTAGCAAGCACATGTATGTGTAGGGCAAGTCGCTAGGGTAGTGCCAGATGTCGGTTTACTGTATGTGCCCATTAGTGATTTTTTTGAAGTGAGACTTGTATGTAGATAAAAATCATGTAAAAGCATAAAAAGGTTCATCCAAAGTCTAGAAAGTTTTAGGTTTTATCTCGTTGTGCCTCCTTGATGGTTTCTGATGCAGTTTTTTGCCCTTGGCTTGCCTTCTCTACATGTAGTCGCACTGGGAAAGCTCTCTGTTCGCATCAATTTTTCAAATAGAAATGCGTAGAATCAATTTGGGTCATACTAAAATTTTTTGCCAGTCATTTTTCAAGATTTATTTCAAGCTTTAAAGTACCCCAATTGGAGTTATGCTCTTTAGGTTATGAGTAGTTCTCTACAGGGTTATGGCTATGGCAACCAAGTGGCAAATTGTGTGCACATAGATTGGGAGGGCATGTATATATGAATTGTGGAGTTGATGTTGGAATTGTGGGTTTGTGATGCTCAATTGTAAGAGGAGAGGCCCTTGTATTAATATGCATTGGTCGGCGTGTGCTGTAAATCCATGCTTTGACAAGGGTTTTGCTCCTATGTGCTATGGTCCTTTGAGTGGGTGCGTGCTAGTAAATTCCCAAGGGAGCATAGGCCTTTTGGTTGGGGTTTAATAAGAGTGGTTTTGGTACTGAGGTTGAAGTTTGAACGATCTTGGGTTATAAAGCTCTAGAGGTGTCCCACTTTTTTCTTTTTTCCAATAGTGTTTTGGTGCTGCCCACCGAGGATCTTCCTCTAGTATCTTTGAGTTTTGTCGATCGGCTGTATGAATATGAGGAGATAATTGTCTAAAAAAGAGTTGTAAATGAATGCAAATTTTCTCTATAATAATGTAATATTTTGTGGAAGGAAAGATGAAGATGTGCGGACATGGGTGGATGAAGCAGATATGTTGCTTTGCAAGCTTTATGTCTTTGATGATGCAGAGAGGACTGATTGCATGTACCACAAGTTGCATAAGGATGCTTAGTGTTTCTATGAATGTCTGCCCATGTATGTGCAATACAGTTGGATATTAAGAAAGTATGCCTTGCTGAAGAAGTATGCAAGCTTCAAGTGCTAGTAAAAGACCCCTGATACTTTTATGGTACAATAGACGAGTGTGTAAAGACATGGATTGCTCGTGTTAAGCAAGAAATGGTGCATCTTGGGATTGTGGAAGACAAGGCAAAGGTGATGTATTCTACACAAGGTCTAGCTGGCCACACCTTTCTTTTCTTGCATATTTTTCCTAAGGATTGGCCATACAATTGGGAAGTAGTCAAAGTTTTGCTGCTTATGTATTATTGTAGACTTCCAGAATCAAAGGATTCTAAAGAGAAGTCATTGGTTTCTAAGTTCCGATCTTTGCAAGGCCAGTTTCAGAATATGTTACATGCTCCGCTCAAGCAGGTTGATTGGTATGGTTGTGCATGTGATATCCATGCTGAGACATGTCCTTCTAAGGATGACATTGTGAAGGATGTAAGAGTCATAGATGATTCTTTTGAGGAGATGCATGTTGCAGATGAGGTTGTAGAGAGTGGCTATGGTAGTGATTTTGAGCTTGATAGCAATAGTGATTCTTCATGGTTTGAAGATGCTTTTTGGGAGGGTTATTGGTCCGATGAGGCCTCTTCTGAAGATGGATCCTCTCATAGTGTGGCAATATGATGTATGACCTTACTCCATTTGTGCACAAAATTCATGACTTGAAAATTGATAGTCATCAAAGCCATATGTTGGTAGCAGGTCTTGTGTGGTAGTGCACAATGATATTGAAGTTGAAAGCATTTTTGAGTCAGATGATGGGCATTTGATGTGTGGTTTTGCTAGTTCCAAGCATGTGTGCCTGGAGGTTGTTGCGGTTGATGGTATTCAGGGTACAAGTGCTAGTGATGGTGAGTATGGATTATGTGATGAGAACTACATATAGTGTGACAAGAAGATACCACAAAAATTTTGTGGACATCTTGATGATGATAGCATAGATTGGAGTACAAAAGCTTCAGTGATTCTGGCTATGCCTTGCCCTGATGTTTCTGTTACGGATGAAGATGATTGGAGCTTTGAAGAGCCTGTTGTGCACATAAAATGCATTCCAGAGAGCTATGTGAAAAAGGACTATGAGCATTTGGAAGCCTTAAAGATGAAAAAAAGACTGCTGAGAAGAAATAGGTTCTGAAGAAAATGTCAATTTTTGATGCTTTGGATGGTGACGTACAAGTGAAGAACATGGAAAATGTAGCTATCATGACAAACGTTTTTGGTACCAAAGCCGATCTTGCAAATGCTACAATGCTTGATGCAACAAAAAAAGACTTGGAAGGGTTTGTAGAGGGTGATACTATCGTAAAAGATGATACCTATGCTTTGAATATATACGTTGTGACAACTTTTTGTGACAAGAAATCAAAGCTGGTTATGGATGAGGACATATCTCTAGATCTGGTGGCTCATTATACCTTTTAGCAATCAGAGAACCTGCATGTACGTCAGCTTAAGTATAATGAACTTCCTTGTTTCATGTGTGAGGGAAACCATATCTTTGGAAAACTAGGCTATCAGATACAGATTTTGCAATGCTTTTTGTTGCTACTGTTTCTCTTCATTGCTCAAAAATCATGCATGGTGGTCGTCACAATAAATAGATAATGTATGCAATGGCCTTTTGACCCAGGGGGGTGCTAGTAATCAAGCAGATGATCTTGTACATAGCATGTACATAGAGTGGTATTCTTAGTTTAAGAGCAATGAATAATCCACTATTGAGCATGAATGCTCTAGCAAAGTGGGGGTTTGGCAAACTATGTTAGGTGGTTTTTTGTTGAGCAATTCTGAGATCTGAATCTGCTGATGCTTGTCGCTGGGCATATGGACAATATAGATGTGGTGCGTAAATGCTGATCGTCCATTTTTCATCCCAACTCATGTAGACTCGGCACCATCAAAGCTTAGATTGGTCGTGCTTCAAGTATTTTTTTTGGTTTCCATGTGAAAGTTGTATATGAAACCCATATTTAGTGGTGGTTGCAGTGTCCGCACTTCAACTGATTGGCTTATGCCTCAATGTTTTGGTGCTCTTGGAGTTTTACTTTTTTGGGGATAAGTATATAGCATAATAAGGCAATGTATGATTGATATTTAAAAACATGGAAATTTTAATGAGATGGGGGCTTGAAAATGTTTTTAGCAATCAATATTCGTGGGCAAGTGGAGGGCGAGTGAGCTCAGGTGTTTTTGGAGTAGCAACATGTGTATCATTGTGATAGATGCACCCAATCAAGGAAGCCCTTGAGAGAAGATGGAACTTGAGAATATGACAGAGAAGGGGAGTAACAGGGAATAGGTGGCAAGGCTCTTGCTTTGAGCTACTTAGAACTGCATGCCAGTGTCCAAGAGGGCCGCATTTGAGGATGTTTTGGTGATCCTAGCCCGGAGGATGCCCTTGGGAATTGGTTGCATTGGTAAGAGGTCAGGGTGTTCCTTACTAAGTGGAAAGGGAAATAGTTGGAGAGGAGACGAGCATATTTAAGGATGACAAGGAGGCCACAATTGCTCACGGTATGAGGGCGCAAATGACAAGGGCATGGAGAAGACGAGATTCAAGGTGGATGACAAGAGAGCATTGACAACTCTCGAAGATAACTAAGGGAAAACATTTTGAGAATCAGGTAGGCAGCTATGACCTGCAAGAAGGGACAATTGGTTCTATTTTTCTGGGTTGTTGAGAGAGCCCATGATGAATATAATGATTTGTTAAAGCTGAGAGATGAGCTGGTGGGGCTTCACTAGTACTCAGCCATAGAGGTGATGAGAGTGATTGCAGGCCTGCGTATGTCAAACGAGAGGATCCGAAGAAGGCTCAATCTTGTTAAGATGGAGGTGGTGCTACTTCAAAGAATGTTAGAGGAACTCAACTCCAAATCCCAATTTGCATGTATGACCTACTGAGATTTGTTGAGATGGTTCGTGTGATTGTTTCCTTGAGGATGTTGGCAACATGTTGGCTATACCACTCTGCTTGCAACCATATGGATTGAGCTATTTTGAGGCCTTGCTATGCTCTACATTTTCTCCACATTGTTTCGGTGCTCCCACTGAGGAATTGCTTCAAATGACCTTCAGTTTATAGGTTTGATTGATGTAATGGTAGAGTTTCCAAGGTTTTATGGTCATGTAGGTGAGGATCTTGATGCATTCATTAAGAAATTTGAGTTTACTTGTTTGATTGCAAATAACTTAAAGATTCAATGCTTATGTTGAAACTTTTGTTCTTTTGCTTGAAAGAGGATGCAAGGATATGGTATGATGAGCATGATTCTTGGTTGGTATCATCTCAACCTTCGCAAGTGATGACTTATCATGAGGTTAATAAGGCTTTCCTTGAGAGGTTTAGGAAATTAGAGGACCCAATGCATGTGTGGCACTCCATTGAAGGGCTTGTACAAGGTGATAATAACCAGAGTGCAGATGCCTTTGTGAAGCAATTTAATGATTTGTGGAAGAGACGGTGTGTTGCTTTGGGCAATGATGCTCCTCCTCTTATGCTTAAGAAGTGTATGTCTATGCAAAGTTTAAGGGCTGATTTGAAGTTAAAGGTTGAGCTTAAAAGGACACTTATATTTGAGGATGCAGTAAGGATTGCAAAGCATAAGGAATGGAAGCTAGAGAGAGTGATGCAACTTGGATTGCAAGAAGATGTGAAGCCACATGTATCTTATGTTTCAAATATAAATATGGACAAGCTAGGCGATGAAGGCTTCCATGTTTATCATTCTCTTGAGCATGTGAAAGAAGAAGACTATATGCATAATGAGATCAAGAAGAATGCTCAATGTATGCCATCTTTTTTGTTTAAGCGATTTAATGTCAACCTTCATGTCAAAGATGATGATGCTAGTAAGGTGGATGTAGGCAAGAAGGCTACCATGTTCATGAATGCGTCTCAAATGAAAGAAAATGAGCATTTTGAATGTCCAAGTCACATGGCTAATGCTTCTAATATATGTTACAATGAGGAGGAGTATGCCTCTGACACCAATGTTGATGTTGTGTGTTCTTCTCTTGTAGATGAGGTAGTTAAGGATCACATGATGGAGGTCAAGGAAGATAATAATGCAAAAGAGGGTTCTCAAGAATATGCTTTGGGTGAATGTATCCCAAAGGGTGATGAAGCAACTAGGTATACTAGACTTGTATTAGGGATGAGGGCCCTATCAATGAATAACTTCATGATGTGTATGATGGTGTGGGTAGAGATGGACTAATTTATGAAGCCCATATTGAGGTTTTAGAGGATATGAAAAATGATGGAGATGCTCTTGTTATGCCTCGTGTGAATATGGTTGATCCTACCTTGCTTTGTCCTCTTGTTAAGGAGCCTAAGTTATGTGTGAAAGGTGGCTTACCTATCAACAAGCATGATGTGGTTGAATTGGATGGATGCTTACTAAAGAGTCCAAAGAATGAGATGGATATGCATGAGGATATGAAAATGGTTGAGTTAAAATTTGAAGACCAGATGGTAAGGGCTTCTTTGCATGCTACATTAATACAAAGGTCTCTCTGTGTGGTATTTTGTTGAGAGTACTTTATGCCTAAAGGGTATTTGGATTCTACTTATGGTTTATGCTTTGGTATTGGGAGTGGGAGAATTGATATGGATGATGTTTTATCATTATTTTTGTGATTATATTATATGAACTTTTGATCCAAGTGGACAACATGTTTCAGCTCATTTTAAGAACCCCGTTTTTTGTAAATTTGTACATATGGACATGGTGTCCGATGTCAAAAGGGTATGTGGGCTTTCTTTTTTTGGGTTTTTTAGCTTGCTTTAGCAAGCATATGTATGTGCAGGGAAAGTCGCTAGGATAGTGCCAGTTGTCGGGTTATTGTATGTGCCTGTTATAGTGAGTTTTTTGAAGTGAGACTTGTATATAATTAAAAATCATGTACAAACTTAAAAAGGTTCAGCCAAAGTCCATAAATTTGCAGGTTTTAGCTCGGACTGCCTCCTTGATGGTTTGTGATGCAGTTTTTTTACCCTCGTCTTGCCTTCTCCACGTGTAGTTGCACCTTGACAGCTCTCTGTTTGCATCAATTTTTCACATAGCAATGTGTAGAATCAATTTGGGTCATCTTTAGATTTCTTTCCAGTCATTTTTCAAGATTTCTTTCAAGCTTTAAAATGTCCTATTTGGAATTATTCTCTTCGGGTTACGACTAGTTCTCTACAAGGTTATGGCTATGGCAACTTAGTGGCAAATTGTGTGCAGATAGATTGGGAGGGCACGTATCTATGAATTGTGGAGTTGATGTTGAAATTGTGGGTTTGTGATGTTCAACTGTACAAGGGGAGGCCCTTGTATTCATATGCATTGCTCGACTGCGTTTGTTGTAAATCCGTGTTTTGATAGGGTTTTGCTCCTACGTGCTATGGTCCTTTGGGTGGGCGCATGTTGGTAAATTCCCAAGGGAGCATATGCCTTTTGGTTGGGGTTTACTAAGAATGGTTTTTGTATACGTTTTGGTGATGAGGTTGAAGTTGAACTCTCTTGGGATATAAAGCTATAGAGGTGTCTCACTTTTTGTTTTGCCCTACACCGTAATGCAGATAAATTTAGAGCTATCGGATGTACATGCCATTGTGGATTGGGTCATACCAATATCCAAGAAAAAATTAGATAGACATTGTCTCAAGTTTTCCAAAGTCCATATTCTAATAGCATATTCCAAAGTTTGGAAACTTCCATGCAAGATGCCGTGAAGTGAAGGCCTACTTCGCATAAGTTCATAAAAAAGATGTCACAAAACGTAGCATGAGTGCTCATAGCTAACATGTGCTCCTAGTGAGACACATATGTCAAAGAAAAAAAGAGTCAACCTTGTTGAGCTTTTGTAAATAAAATTGAGAGACGATGGACTTGGCCATTTTTCCATAGTCAAAGTCCTTTAACACACACTATATGATTGTCTTGCTGCTCATGATGCTATCAATTTTGATGGCGAGGATGATGGTAAGAATGAAGAGATAGATTGAGAGAGAGAGAGAGAGAGAGAGAGAGAGAGAGAGAGAGAGAGAGAGAGAGAGAGAGAGAGAGAGAGAGAGAGAGAGAGAGAGAGAGAAGCTGTCCACTACTCATTTGTGTTCATAAAACCACCATTGTAAGTGTGAGAAGGGCTACATGAAATTGATGAAGGATTATGGGAGGTGGTGTGTGTCTTTGAGTGGAAGAGAGCCAAAAGCCAAAAAAATAGTTTGTGAGCCCACTTTAATGCATATTAGTGTGTCATATACTTAAAAATGAGGCTTGAATTGGTTATTATGAGGCTGAATTATGTATGGAAAAAAAAAGAGAGAAACAATCATGTGAAATATCCTATAGCTAGGCTCATATGCACCATAGCTAGCTAGGGGTCAAAACTTATGGTGAGAACCGCCTCAAAGAGATGGATAAAGATTAAAGAGGCCAAGTGTCAAAGAACAAATAAATTTTAACCATGCCGCAGGGCGGAGGCCCACACGAGATCTTGAGAGGGAAGTGGTCACTGTTGGCACCAGTGTGTGTGTGTGTGTTGAGCCTGGAGCTCTGAGCTCGGAATATCTAAACAATTCTACAGTGGTATCAGAGCCTACACATTATACTACTCCTCCATGGCTCCATCAACTTGTTCTCACCTTGCTGCTTGTGTACGCTCTTGGCTGCGGTGCCCGAACCTTGGGTTGGAAGTCGAGTTGGGCTAGCTCACCTCAGTCCAGTGTTCGGGAAAAATCATTTTTCCAAACATACAAAATTCCTTTTCCTTGAATTTGCCAAGAGGAAATTTTAGAAAAGTATGTAACTTTTTTAGATTTTTACACTATTTTTCTCTTTTTAGAGGTGGAATTTCTCCTTCTTCCATTGCCCTCAACCGGCTTTTTTGAAATTGAAAACGACACGATATTAAGCTGAGACACATTTTTCCGGAACACTGCCTCAGTCACCTCTCAACTTGTGAGCATTGACCCAAACGCTTGTCCCTATGACCACGTCTCCCTCCAACTTTGGGCTGCAAACAATTAAGAGCCAGAGCTTTGCTCTTGGTCTCTTGCTGACTCCATTGCCCACAATTACACGCATCATCAGGGATCGAGCCCAACACATCGCCAGCCTCTATGTTAGGCCATCTTGCTGGCACCTCTTCCGGCACCAGACTTACACGCTCTTCCAAGAACTAAAAAGTCACCATCAAAGCCCCTGCCTGATCTCCTTTTTTGGCATGCCCAAAGGGCTAAGGCCATAGTGATGTGTTCCCTTTTTGTTAGTGAAAAAGGAAGAATTTTTTTTTTTTAAATGCATAAATTTTTGATTGGTCAAGCACAGAGAGGATACTCATGTCAAAGACAAGGGTGAATCATCAGAAGGTGCATGCCCTATTTTTGCATGTTGGGATTTCAACTATTTCTATAGAGTTACTCTAAAAGCCTTTAAAAAAAACACACACAAAAATACCACTTATGCTTAACCACCTTCGCCGCCGAGACAATGGGCAGTGGATAGCCTAGACTTAGCACAGGCAGCCATAGCCGAGCTCTCTCAAGATACTACCCTCAAATGACACTAGTCAACGGATCCCATTCTTGAAGTTGCGCACAAGGAACTTTGGACGGCTTACCATATGGAAAAAATATATATAATTGCTAGACATCTTACTAGTTCCAATACACACATCTAGTAAGAGTGCAAACTAGCAAGAGTGAGAATACTCCTAGATGCTTCAAGTAGTAATTTACTCACCATATAGGAAGTTGAGTAGCTATATGGTAAAAAAATTGCTAGATTGAGCAAGAACGTTCTCATTACTTGCTAGTTTAAGATGTGTTTTGAAACTAGTAACTCATCTAGAAAGTTCAAGAGTAAGGAATGTCAAAGAGAGAGGCTCCACGGGAGTGACTGTGATTAGTTGAGCCCATTCTAAATGTTGAAGATTGCATCCTTAATGACCTACGACCACAAATCTACACAATGCTTAAGATATTCCATGATTTTTTAAATAGAAATCCATTAGAGACACGACATGCACCTCGCAATAAATTCAAGGTTTTCCATAAAAACTGCTTAACAACATCAATTTTAAATATTGCCTATTGACAAAATCAAATGCTCACGGGTTATTAAGTCCAAGCATAGCTTTCAAAGATCTCAACACCTTAGAGAATGCACGCACCACAAGCAAGCATTGACTAATATGTATTTGAAAGATTCTACAGAGTGATTTCCATTGTTACCCTAAGTCTTAAGACGATGACAGACCATTAGCCAAAGAATGCTAAGGCTTGAGCATCTAAGCTCCAATTTTAGAAACATAGTTGCATCCTTCAAATTTGACAGGTCTCTCAAAGTTTTGCATTGAAAAATAAAGTCTATCATGTCAATCCCTTGCAAGAACCCCAAATGACCATCACTTACCACAATAACCCGCTAGCTCTGCGGGGTCATAATTTTGATTTTTCTCCTCTTCCTTCCAAATGGGTTGCAGATATTCCAGGTTCAAGTCTTCAAGTTAAGATCTCCCCATCTCAACACTGATGCTCATTTGCTGATAAGAAACAAGTCGAATACCTTCCTGCCAGCCAGAGATGGATCATATCTGAGTATACACAAGAAGCCTTTTGTCACAAATGTTGATGAATATATCACATGCTAAGCGACAAATAACTCTTAACTTCCGATGGCATCACAAAGGCACAAAAGCAAGACATTGATAAACCAAACAATCAAAAACCCTAGAAACAATATTGTAGACAAACTAGGCCTCCCTTGATCCTAAAAGTGCCATTAAGAGTCAACGACAACCTCTACAAGAAACATGCATATGTTGAAAAGGTTTACATCACTTTATAATCAGAAGATAGTGTGCTTGTGTGTGAGGAGCCATTGTCATATCCACCCTCCCCTTGTCGACTTCGTCTGTCGTAGCTTTTGCCCACCTGCACCCAAGATCACCTCATTGCCCACATGCCCGCTTGTGTGCAACTGCAACTGCAACCTTTGCCCTTCTGCTTTGCTGCACCATCCACTACTTGTCCTACTACTTTTCTAGATGCAGATCGACATTTCTTGCTGCCTTTCCTACCATCTTGCCTCAGATAAGTTAAATCTGCTCCCTACAAAACACCCTCTACCATTGGCCCTCTACTGCCCACGCCCATGACTACTCTTCCTTCCTTTTTGAGGCCCCATGTCCATAGTCCATTATGCTGCCCTGCACCACACTATCCCAACCCCCAAAATTGGTTTGCCTTGCACACCCATTGGCTCCGGCCGGGCACAGCCTTGTTCATTGCTGCCGTTGTTCGCCATGCAAACCTCGCTTGCACTGAGTTATGCTACCTTCCAGCACACTCCAGCACCAAAGCCCTGCTTTGTGCTCACCTTCACCTAACCCATACCCAACACCGTCCTCAACCTTACCTTTGCCACCAACCCTCAATCCCCAATCCCCGTTGGCTTCCCCTCGACATCTTCCAGGTGCCTCTTGATACCCCTGTTCTTTGCACATTATGCAAGGGAGCTCCACCCCACTTGCCCTTCAACTTCCTCCTTGTCCACTTACCTAGTGCCATGCATGCTTTCCATGCCTTTTTGTACTACCACGTTGTCGTGCTGTGGCACGTATATAGTGGGAACGGGCATTAAACGATTTATCTTGTGACTTTTTGATGTATAAGTATACTTCATATAATACTCATATGCATAAATACTTGTGGAAGCATCCTAAACAAAAGGGTGCTACACCACAACGGGTTATATGTAAAAAAGAGACTCAAGCAAAGCTCATGCAAGAGTTTCATGAGAGTCTATGGGCTGGACACACAGGTGTGTGGGCAACCTTCTCCAAGTTGAAAGAAAAATACTGGTGAAAGGGTATGTATAAAGATGTATCTCAGTTTGTAGAGTCGTGTGTAACTTGTCAAATGTATTCAAATGTCTGACATCGTGATGGATTGCACCCTACATATCCACTAACCATGCACTATAAATGGGTTGCGGATCTAGTCATAATGCCTTTAGGACTCTGGCAGATGAGATACTTGGTTCTTACACGAGAGGACGTAACTAACTAGGTCGAAGGAAGAGCATTAAGAGCTAAAAAACCACAGAAGCTGTGTGAAAATTCATTCTTGATGAGGTGATTTGCCGTTATGGTTGTGTGGGAAAAATCACTGCAGATAGAGGTGAACTAGATCTCGAAGAAGCAAGGGAGTTCTTTTCTAGATTAGGAATCAAGCTTTCTCTTACTACAGCTTACAACCCTGAAGGCAATGGAAAGAGTGAAAGAGGGCATCCTCCTATCATCAAAGCTTTGGCCAAGGCTTGCGAAGGAAGAGTTGGTGAGTGGCCAAAACTGTTACCATATGCTTTATGGGCTGATCGTACAACACATAGCTCAGTAAAACTGGCTACATGCCTGCGGAGCTAATGTATGGTCAAAAGCCAGTGATGCCGATTGAAGATACAATTCCCACATGGAATGTACTACCTTGGCAAGAGGGGCTTAGCAGGGAAGATCTTCTTGCACAGCGTATAAGGCAACTAGAGAGAAGACCTGGAGACATTGAAGCTACAAAGGAACGAATAAAAAATGCAAGGTTGAAAAACAAGGACTACTTTGATAAGTGACATCAACTCAGGAGCAAAGCAATTGACAAAGGTGACTGGGTTTTAGTGTATGATAGTAGCCTTGATAACCAGAACACAGTCATGCATAAGTTCTCAAAAAGATGGTTTGGACCGTATGTTGTAAATCATGTGCATGAAAATGCTACTTATAGCTTGTTTGAACTAGATGGTACAAAAGTAAAGATTCCCATTGCGGGAAAAAGGATCAAAATGTTTAGGAGAAGAGGAGACAATGATCTAGAAGATGTTGATGAGGAAGAAGAGCAAAACACAGGTGAAGATCAAAGTGAACACGAAGCTCTGGAATCATCCGGTGAAGAAGAAAGCAAGGAAGATGTACAAGAGGGCTGATCTTACAAAGAGACAATGTGGCACATACCGGAGGATGTGCAGGTTTAGAGGGGGTGGATGTCGTGCTGTGGCACGTATATAGTGGGAACGGACATTAAATGATTTATCTTGTGACTTTTTGCCACATAAGTATACTCCATATAATACTCATATGCATAAATAAAAGCTTTCTACCATTAATACCACCACCACACTTAGATCTATCTCTAATTCTATCTTTACTCCTTTCATCTCTCTTGTTGTGTCCTAATTGTTTCATTGGAAGGTATTCAAGCAGCAATCTTGTCAATGTAACGGGCACAACCTTCTTGCGGGAAACAAATATGTGCACAATGTTAGTAACCATATCTTCATCTTTCACAAGCATCTCTCCCTCTTAAGGTTCTCATTCTCTTCCACAAACTCTAGAATCTCCTTGCTACAGGTACTCTCCCCGCAGTATCCTTATTGCCTAAGGGCAACAATAGGGCTTGGGAGAGAAACTCTCTTCTTCTTCTTTCACTCCTTTCACACCTTTATCTTTGAACATACTACGTATATCATTGATGAATAACCATAATCCACATGGAAGCAATTTCTTTCATTTCCATTCTGTGCAATCTATTAGGGTCAACATTTGAATTAGTCGAAAGATTCACTTTCAGCAACGCATAGTGTTTCTATTTGGTCCTGAAAGGCTCAGCGAAATACTTCTCTCACCAGATCCCATCATACTACCTATTATTGACTATGACTTCTCTTTTGGTATGAATGTGGTTATTTTATTATGAATCAAGAGGATTTGTACTCACAACTAATCCCAATCGTTATACAAAACATATACATTATAGTAAGCACAAAGCTACAGTTCCAAAGAGCAATCCGTAGCTTATTTGGACAACAAAGGTTAAATATCATTAACTCATCCATTAATCTTTTTATCCTACCCGTGATACGATATGATCATAATCTCAATGTTTTCATTTTTGTTTTGTTTTGACTATCTTTCATGAGTTCTCTCCGTGACGTGTGTGTTTGTAAGGGAAAGTGAGCGGCTTCTTTGGCTACATTTCTTCTTTAGCTCTAGAAGCTATGTTATCTACATCTTAGCTCCTTCTCATAACCCTTGAGCTTCCTCACAAACCTTCACAGCAAGAGGTCCGTTGCCTTCCTGGCAAGACTGCCGACGTCTTGACATATTTTGGGTGAACCCGACGCGAATCTGCCAGGGTGAGAGTTTGTGGGTAACCATGGGTGATCATGTTGAGCAACAGGGTATGCATTTTGACCCAACAAGAATGCAAATGTTTCAAGCATTTTCAATGTTCATGCAACAACAACATGCTACTAAAAGAAGGGAGATTTCAGCAACGAAGGCCATACAAGCGGTCGTCAACAGAATGGATAAGTTCAATGGCAAAGATGTAACCAAGTACTTACGCGAGTATGTGAAGGAGATGGAGCTGCATCGTGTGTCAGAAGGTGAGATAATTCAAAGCTTTGAGCTAGTTGTTGCTCTAGAAATTAGGGAGCATGTTAGGGCAATTAAAGATGGGCATGGGAGAAATTGGGAAGAACTCAAAGTAGCTTTAAAGGAGGAATATTTCATGGAGGACTCAGAGAGAGTGACCAAAAGGACATTCTTAGAATGGGTAGTCAAGCCAAAGCAAGGACTATCAATAATAGAGCTACTTAGGGAATTTGAGCGGCACTATGCACAACTCACCAGGACAGAAAGGGCCACACTAGATGCAGAGAAGACATATCTTTTTTTACAATCTGCAGGTAAAGAGTTTCAAGAAAATTTGGAGCTTCTTCTTGAAGATAAAGATGCTGAGCAAGGACTAAAGACCGACTGGAATGAAGTTGAAGGTGCTATCTCGTTGCTTGCGAAACGACAAAGAAGAAGGGACAAGGTGGTAGTAAACACTACAAGTCCTTCAACCTCAACTTCTGACAAAATGGTAAAGCCTACTTTTATCGCTCTAAGTTTGATGAGTCCATGCTAGATGAGCTTGTGAAGGGAATGCGTGACTTCAAGGTGAATCTTGCAAAGCTTAAAGAAAAAGGCCAACCATCAGGGCCACTTCCTAGGCAAAGACAACAGCCCAAAGAAGGGTTTGTTAATAGATGTATTTGGTGTGATAGTACAGACCATGTAAGAAGGGATTGTAATGATTTTAGTGATGCTTTGTCAAAAGAGGTTGTCTTTTTTAAGGATGGTAAAATCTACTTAAGAGAGACAGGCCTACCCTTGAGAACTAACTTTGGGAAGGGGGGGATGCAAACCTTAGTTGAAGATATGGCAACTAACCGTGCCAGCTCTTCAGTTGAGGCAGCTACTTATGGGGTAAAAATTGAGCATCTTAGTGATGAAGAGGTGAATGACCATCATAATCAAATTTGGCCAAATGTCATGCAATTAGCTAAAAAGGGTAAGTTTACAAAAGAGATTCTACATGAAGTAGGTGATTGCATACATCTAGAAATAGGATGGAATGATCCAGTGGACTCATTTTCAGTGCATGCCTACATTACAAAATGCCAACAAAATGAGGCTATTGTAGAAGAAAAGCACAGGTGTGAGAATGCTGATGAAGGACCATCAAAAAGATCTTCTAGAGGTGGGGGAAGAAGTGACTCAATGCCTTCCCAAACAACCCCGACACAAGGAGCGTCTCCACCTGAAGTACTCATGGAGGAGTCTACAACAGGAAAGAAGAAAGAGCCAACAAAAGGTAAGACAAAAGGCCCAACTTATAAACTACAATATGATATTGAGGTTGCTACAGATTTAAAGAAAGTCTTGGAGGAAAGGATTTTGAATAGCAAGATTGAGTTCACTCTGGGAGAAGTCCTTGGCATTGCAAAGCATGAATTCCACGAGGAGATCATTGACATCATCAAGAGAAAGAGGCAAACTCTTGCTGAGGTTGCTTGTCCACAGGTTGACGGAGAAACCTTGAAGACACAAGGGATGCAGTTGCAAAATAAGGAGGATGATGGAGCTGTGGTAGGATGCCACCAATCTAGTGGGAGAGTGAAGCAAGTGCATTTCTCAAATGATGATGAAGAAGTTGAAGCTATTCCTAGGAGTTACTATTCACGAAGTCACTGGGCAAGGGCTACTACAGAAACTTTGGTCAAGGTAGGTGATCTTGAAGAGCCATTTGTTGCCTTGATTGACCATGGTTCAGAAATAAACATAATGTCAAAGAGTCTCTACAACAAGTGTAAATGGCCGATGGACACAGATCATGGTTGGATGGTGAAAGTGGCAAACAATTCATCTGGTGAATTGTATGCAGCATGTCCAGGTGTGAAGGTGACAATAGGTGATGTAAAGATTGACCAAAACTTCTTTGTACAGGATACATCTTCATATCATCTCCTCCTTGGACAACCCTACATTGTGGGAGTTCGAATGGAAACAAAGGTAATGGATGATGGTTCAGCATATGCTAAGATACGTAGCAAAGATGGTAAATGAGCTGTCCAATTTCTCACAGTTTGTGTAAACCATGAAAGAAATCGTAACAACCTCAGAGAACATCCTCTACCAAAGGTGAGCAAAGAGTTTCATGATCATAGAGAAATGATGGGTTTTGGCCAAGTACCATTGTAAAGCAAGATTGCAGTGGTACATAAAGAAAAAGGGTCTCGCCTGATCCAAAAATAGGTGAAACTTTTTCAAGAGCTCCTTGGTAACAAGGAATGGATCAGTATGTTTTACAAAACTTGAAGATTTGAAGAGATGTGAGAGGCAATATGTGCATAATATACAAATAGGAATGAAAAAGAGTGGGTTGCTAGAGCCTACTGAAAATGTTTTCGGTTTGTGTGAACAAGTTTCTTTTGTAGATACTATAGGTGAGCTTGATGCTATAATGGGGTCTAGTTTGCATCTTGAAAATGAAGTTGTGGAAGTTTGCTCTATGGAAATGTATCAAGTAATAGAAGCCTTTAAAGAAAACCAAACAGTTGGCCCAGAAGTCCATGTTGAAACTAAATACAAAAGTGTAGCAAAGAAGGTGAAACTAGTAGCTTCACCCTTACCACCCAACAATAGGGAAAAGATTGAGCAGGCTTCTTTACAACCAAGTTTGAGGAATCCTAAAAAGATTGGGCATACCTTCACGAAGGAGTCTTTCCAAGAGTTGCAGATTGGTCGCGAGGAGTTTCTAACACAGGAGGAGACAAAGTGCTTCAAAGAAATGCTTTCAAAGCATGGTCAGGCTTTTGCATTTGAGCCACATGAGATAGGATGTGTTGATCCTTCTATTGTAGCTCCTATGGTAGTTTTTACAATAACTCATGTGAAAAGAATCTGCGGCCTATTCCGGTTTCAAAGGCTCATTTGCCAAAGTTAGTAGAGCTACTGAATGAGAAAATCAAAATGGGAATCTTGGAGCCTTCTTGTGCTCCATACTCAAATAGGTGGTTCACAGTTCCAAAGAAGAATGGTTCTCTACGCTTCATCCAAGATATGCAGCCAGTGAACAAGGTGACAATTGGAAATGTAACAAGTGAACAAGGTGACAATTAGAAATGTAGGTACATGTCCAATTATGGATGAGTTTGCAGAGGCGTTTACACGGAGAACAATCTACTCAATGGGGGATATCTACTCAGGGTATGATCAATTTCAGCTTGCAATCGAAAGCAGAGACTTGACAACCATGAGGACACCTTTGGGTTTAATAAGGATGTGTACCTTGCCACAGGGAGCAACCAACTCGGTTGCACATATGATGAATGGGATGAATAAGGTCTTATGTGACTTTATTCCTCAAATCACAATGCCTTTCATTGATGATTTGCCTATCAAAGGATGTGAAGAAAGTGACAAAGATGAAGCTTTGGATCTCAAGGGATGTCGCAGGTTTGTGGTAAATCACATAAATGATTGTGATAAAATTTTGTATAGGTTGGAAGAAGTGAATCTTACATTGTTAGGGAAAAATTCTATGTTTGGTGTCAATGAAGTGCTCATTGTGGGGCACATGTGCGGGCCTTATGGTAGGAAACCTTGTCCAGCAAAGGTAGATGCCATCCAAAGAATGAAAGAAACATGCACTAGCATCACTGAGGTTAGAAGGTTTCTGGGAGCATGTGTCTTCTATGTTATTGGATTCCACATTATGCACATGTAGCTGATCCTCTTTATCAATTGCTTAGAAAGAATCAAAATTTTAAATGGACAGAAGCACATGTAAAATCCATGAAAAATCTAAAGGAGTTGCTCCAGTCACCACCAACTTTGAGAAAGGTAGACTATGAGTGTCAAAGGCCAGTAATTGTGACAATAGACACCAGTCCTACGGGGATTGGATGGGCAACAGGGCAAGATGGCGAAGAAGGACGCAGGTATGTGGTAAGATTTGGAGCAAAGATATTAAGTGCTCGCCAAAGAAACTATCCACAAATAAAGAGAGAGCTATGGGGTATGGTTACAGCCTTAAAAAATGGGAAAGAGTATCTAATTGGTGCATGTGTGGTTGTAGAAACAGATTGTCTACCACTTCTTGGGATGATTACAAGCTGCTCAACACCAGACATTGCTATGTTGCGGTGGATTGCCTACATTAAGTCCTTAAATCCCGAGTTTAAGCACATTGCAGGTAAAGACAATACAGTGGCAGATATGCTATCAAGGGCAAGGTATGAAGATGAGTCACAAATGATTGATGAGGGAGATGATGTAGGCACAAAGTTCTATGCTATCTCTCATGTCAAAGGTAACAATGTCTGCATGACTAATTCACTTGAATTGTTCTTGAAAGATCTTTATGAAGGTGATTGGCTTATTATTGGAAGCTACTTGAGTACTCTAACAAAACAGGATGATTGGTATGAACAAGAATTCAAGAGGATACGCAGGAAAGAATATGGGTACTTTTTGAGGGATGGTTACTAGTGGAAGCATCCTAAACAAAAGGGTGCTACACCACAAGAGGTTATATGTAAAAAAGAGACTCAAGCAAAGCTCATGCAAGAGTTTCATGAGAGTCTATGGGCTGGACACAGAGGTGTGTGGGCAACCTTCTCCAAGTTGAAAGGAAAATACTGGTGGAAGGGTATGTATAAAGATGTATCTCAGTTTGTAGAGTCGTGTGTAACTTGTCAAATGTATTCAAATGTCCGACATCGTGATGGATTGCAACCTACATATCCACTAGCCATGCACTATAAATGGGTTGTGGATCTAGTCATAATGCCTTTAGGACTCTGGCAGATGAGATACTCGGTTCTTGCACGAGAGGACCTAACGAACCAGGTTGAAGGAAGAGCATTAACAGCTAAAACCACAGAAGCTGTGTGCAAATTCCTTCTTGATGAGGTGATTTGCCGTTATGGTTGTGTGGGAAAAATCACTGCAGATAGAGGTGAACTAGATCTCAAAGAAGCAAGGGAGTTCTTTTCTAAATTAGGAATCAAGCTTTCTCTTACTACAGCTTACAACCCTGAAGGCAATGGAAAGAGTGAAAGAGGGCATCCTCCTATCATCAAAGCTTTGGCCAAGGCTTGCGAAGGAAGAGTTGGTGAGTGGCCAAAACTGTTACCATATGCTTTATGGGCTGATCGTACAACACATAGCTCAGTAAAACTGGCTACATGCCTGCGGAGCTAATGTATGGTCAAAAGCCAGTGATGCTGATTGAAGATACAATTCCCACACGGAATGTACTACCTTGGCAAGAGGGGCTTAGCAGGGAAGATCTTCTTGCACAGCGTATAAGGCAACTAGAGAGAAGACCTGGAGACATTGAAGCTACAAAGGAACGAATAAAAAATGCAAGGTTGAAAAACAAGGACTACTTTGATAAGCGACATCAACTCAGGAGCAAAGCAATTGACAAAGGTGACTGGGTTTTAGTGTATGATAGTAGCCTTGATAACCAGAACACAGTCATGCGTAAGTTCTCAAAAAGATGGTTTGGACCGTATGTTGTAAATCATGTGCATGAAAATGCTACTTATAGCTTGTTTGAACTAGATGGTACAAAAGTAAAGATTCCCATTGCGGGAAAAAGGATCAAAATGTTTAGGAGAAGAGGAGACAATGATCTAGAAGATGTTGATGAGGAAGAAGAGCAAAACACAGGTGAAGATCAAAGTGAACACGAAGCTCTGGAATCATCCGGTGAAGAAGAAAGCAAGGAAGATGTACAAGAGGGCCGATCTTACAAAGAGACAATGTGGCACATACCGGAGGATGTGCAGGTTTAGAGGGGGTGGATGTCGTGCTGTGGTACGTATATAGTGGGAACGGACATTAAATGATTTATCTTGTGACTTTTTGCCACATAAGTATACTCCATATAATACTCATATGCATAAATAAAAGCTTTCTACCATTAATACCACCACCACACTTAGATCTATCTCTAATTCTATCTTTACTCCTTTCATCTCTCTTGTTGTGTCCTAATTGTTTCATTGGAAGGTATTCAAGCAGCAATCTTGTCAATGTAACGGGCACAACCTTCTTGCGGGAAACAATTATGTGCACAATGTTAGTAACCATATCTTCATCTTTCACAAGCATCTCTCCCTCTTAAGGTTCTCATTCTCTTCCACAAACTCTAGAATCTCCTTGCTACAGGTACTCTCCCCGCAGTATCCTTATTGCCTAAGGGCAACAATAGGGCTTGGGAGAGAAACTCTCTTCTTCTTCTTTCACTCCTTTCACACCTTTATCTTTGAACATACTACGTATATCATTGATGAATAACCATAATCCACATGGAAGCAATTTCTTTCATTTCCATTCTGTGCAATCTATTAGGGTCAACATTTGGATTAGTCGAAAGATTCACTTTCAGCAACGCATAGTGTTTCTATTTGGTCCTGAAAGGCTCAGCGAAATACTTCTCTCACCGGATTCCATCATACTACCTATTATTGACTATGACTTCTCTTTTGATATGAATGTGGTTATTTTATTATGAATCAAGAGGATTTGTACTCACAACTAATCCCAATCGTTATACAAAACATATACATTATAGTAAGCACAAAGCTACAGTTCCAAAGAGCAATCCGTAGCTTATTTGGACAACAAAGATTAAATATCATTAACTCATCCATTAACCTTTTATCCTACCCATGATACGATATGATCGTAATCTCGATGTTTTCATTTTTGTTTTGCTTTGACTATCTTTCATGAGTTCTCTCTCTCTCCATCACGTGTGTGTTTGTAAGGGAAAGTGAGCGGCTTCTTTGGCTACATTTCTTCTTTAGCTCTAGAAGCTATGTTATCTACATCTTAGCTCCTTCTCATAACCCTTGAGCTTGCTCACAAACTCTCACAACAAGAGGCCCGGTGCCTTCCTGCCAAGACCGCCGACTTCTTGACAACGTGGGCCCAAACCATCATCTATAGGTTTATAAAGTGACGAAAATGTCATCTTCCTGTGATGTAAATGTCATCTGATGATAACCTTGCAGATGCTTCTGTAGGCTTTTAAAGTGATGAAAATAGACTCTCCCTAGCAAAGTACTCAGTGCCAGCAATGATAGCATAACAAGTCCACCTTTTTGCTCTTCCTATCTACACTAAGATTAAACAACACTTCACACACCCATCTGACACATATCCCCTATCAGTAAATATAGATAATAGAAAGATTCCTCACTCTCTTGCGGGTGCGCAGGGAGGTATGGAGGAGTATCCCAAGACCTACAAATTATGCATAGAACTCCACTATGGGTGAAACCTGAGCCATGATAGCTTGGAGGATGTCCACACAAAGATGAAAAAGATATGGAGACACACTCAAGTGCCATCAAGATGTACGAGACATGAGAGTGTCCATAGCAGATTAAGTGACTCTCTAAGGATTTCAGTGCTAATTTGCAAAAAGGTAGGGTTGAGCAATGCAACCAGTGTCGGGCTCACCAATTCATAACCCATGGCAACTACACCTGGCTTTAGGCCTTCATCAACACTTTGGAGTGTTAGCCTATTTGCATAGCACCAAATGACTATTCAATCTCTTCACCGGATCCACTAGACACTTCATTGCTAACTTGTTGGATTTGTATAGAAGCATAAAATCTGTCCATACCTCACCAAAATCCCATACAATAACTAGCTACCAGAAGAATCACCCAAACATGAACTCGAAGCAAAATAGGCATCAATCAAATTTGCGCCCTGCTATGGTACTCTTAACTACTAGGCTTCAAGGAAGTTAAAAGGTGAGAACATACTTTAGTAGCATATTAAATGTGTGCACAGAAAATCCCAGGTTCACTGCAAAAAACAAAAAAATCTGTGAAATCCAAGGGAGCATGAAAGGATATCACCACTATATTGTAACAAAATTGTGGATGAAATGGCATAACACAATATTTAAAAAGATAAGGATAGACTTGATTAGCCCGAACACTCTCTGTAGATTAAAACCATTACCTACGTACATTGCTAGCACTTGCAAGGCCGGATCAAGCTGAGAGACGTGATAACATGAGAATCAAACAAGGAAATGGATTCACTTGATTCTCCTTTGAGTCACGTACGTTCAATTCATCACTGCTATTTGTAGTATATTCAACTCAAAGCTGCTAGCTGAGCCAAATCGGCAAACATTAGCAAGATGACACCTGCCTGCAAATTCAACATGACTGTTACAAAAAAATTCTATGACCAAGTCCAATTGGCAAAAGTAAGCCACTTCATTGTTTTGCTGAACAAAGTTTATATAGAGAAGATGTATTTTTCCACTCCAAACCTTCACCTACATTGGCATGTACAAAAATAAGTGCATGTTGATATCAAAGAGTGCTTGCATCCAATTGCTCAAAAATATAAATAAGTTTTTCGAAGAAGAGGAAACATGGCATAATTTGCAGTGCTCTTGCTAGGTTTTACGATTGCCACTACAGAAAACTTGGTGGTCAAATTATTACCTTCACCATCAGTTCCTAGAGCTCATGGACACAGCCCACATACAACCAACATTGCTGATTCAAAAGAGGTTCCACCTGTATATCTATTTGAATCATGGGGATTTCTAGTTGACCTGTAGCAAGCCCACACAAAACAATTACAGTGTTTGTCACTATCTCATAACTATTGTTCCAAAATAAGGTCTAACAAATGACAAAATCTTTAAAGGTACCATGGCATACCTGTAATGCGGATTCATATATGCTGTTCCTGAATCAAGCTAGGTGCAGACATAATAGTATGATTAGGTCAAATTCTTAAGAGGCGACAAGCTCATCTCTCTTGACAAACAATGCAGCCACTAAAATTACTCGTAGCAAGATACCTGCTACACCAAGTTCAAGACCCACATCTCAACCTACTACACCTCCAAGGAGATTTATAACCTCTTCACCACCTGCCTCTTGCCAAAAAGAAACAACTAGCAGACATAGAGCTTAAACATGAGCACACCGATGCATCGTCCTAATACATCCACCCCTCAAATAGAGACACAATCATACTACACCTCTACATAGACAAGAAACAAACCATGGATCTGAAACAGCACGCTTACCCTGATAATGATGGCGATGGACACAGGCGGACACTTCCAAGCTGGGAACCTAACCTTAACCAACGTTCATTCTCTGCCAACATCACGTGGGGGGAAGTGCTGTTTTCAAAATACGTTTGAATCTCCCTCCCCATGTTTCGTTTTCTTTTCATCGACATCATCTCTGCTTGGCGCCTATGCAAAAATCCTGTGAATTTTGGGTAGATTTCTCGACATAATTTTTAATAGCACATTGCTTTTTTTGTTTTTTAAACTTGGTGAGCCTAAGACTTCAGTGTTAGAAAAAAAATGGAGTCCAATGCATTTTAACCGGTTGAGATCCTAAAATCTCGGTTAGATTTTGAGCTTGCCTTGAAGAAAATCGGTAATTTTCACAAGTTTTAGTGTTATTATCGACAAAAGCTTCAAATTTTGGCCTAAAAACCGGGAGGATTTCAAGTTTGCCCTTATTTTCTTCGGTTTGTAAAAAATGTTTTTTTCTAGGCCTAAACCTAAGATGGTTTTTACGCTTCTTGAGCTTGGAGGTTGCCACTTGGCATGATCTAATCCATTGCCCTCAACCAAGATTGCATGGACAATAGCCTCATGTGAATGGTTTTAATTTATCGTGCGCTGTCAAAGAGTTGGCGGTCTTGCTAGCAAGGCGCCGAGCCTCTAGCTGTGAGGGTTTGTGGGGAGACTGTGAAGCTTTTCACTTAAGCAAGCTTAGTGTTTGTAGCAAATACCTTGTGTGTAGCCATTGGAATCTTACACGCAGACACACACATACGCACACATAAAACCCTCAAAACAAAACAAAGATGAAAACATCAAGGCTTTGATCGTATCTAATCAAAGTTAAGATGAAAGGGTTCACTGATGCATTTATAACAGCAAGTCGTTGTGCTCCAAATAGACTGCGAATGGTTCTTTGAAACTGTAATTTAGTGCTTACAAAGATGTAGATATTTTGCCTAGCGATAGGAGTGAGCCGTGTACAAGTCTTCTTGGTTCATAGTAATATTAAGAAAGCAAGACTCAACCCCTAGAGGAGAATAAATATGTGCACATCGAAAGAATTAGAGTAGTCTAGTAGTGGCAAATAAGAGGATGTGGAGAAAGAAGAATTTCTTGCAGTCTTTCCGGCCCAAAGAGAAACACAATTCTCTGTTGGAAGTGGATTTTATGGCTAATACAAACGTTAATTCTAATATGCTGCACAAAGTGAAAGGGTTGAAAAGTTACACCATTGGGGTTATTCATCTAAGAAATCTCAGAAAGCAGTCAAAACAATGGAGGAAAGAGATAAGAGAGACAACCAACACACAAAGACCCACACAAGCTTAATCCAAAGAAGTGAAGCACACCTCAAGACTTGTGGTATTGTAGCCAACTTGATGAAGTAGATGATGCATAGTAGTCCCCAACACCGTTTGCAAGCCACCAACAAAGCGTCTTTATTGATGAAAGAAGGTTACATAGAGTGTATGAGTATTACAAGTGAGGAGATAGAAGGCTTGAGGCATGAAGTAGCAAGTTCAAGAGGTGTTGGGCTGAGATTGAGAGAGAGTTTTCCTCACAGAAATGGCTAGGAGGTTGGGTGATGGCTTGATTATGGGGATTGCTTGAGTGCTTGGTTGCTTGATGGTTTGCTTGATGATAAGTAAGGAGCAAGAGGCTCTTTTTATAAGTGAGGTTGCCTCTTGAAGAAGATATTTGCTTAGAAATATCCAAGGGATTTTTGCGACAAGTGTCTCCCTTTTCAAAAATATCTTGAAATTATCTTCAAAGTTTCTAGATCTTTCTCTTCAAGAAATATCTAGCTTTATAAAAAATTGAGAGAGAGCTTGGCATACATCATGGATGACATCAAACAAACTCGTAACCACTTTTCTAAGGGATTTTTCTAGGTCCATAATCACTCCAAAGTGCACCTGCTATGTGTAGAATGACACCTCATGGGGGATACTATGACTAAGGCCACTTTTGGCCATGGTATACATGTCATATGACACCTAGGATGCCTAGTAGATAGGAGGTATATTTTATAGGCTCATTTTATCATGGCTCCAAGAAGAGGTTCACAAAGAAGTTCGGGATCGAAGCCCGTTCCAACAAGAGTGACACGTCAGACTTCGACTAGCTTTTTGCATGCTAAATAGAAAATGCGTATACTTATACACACTTAAGGTATACACATAAAATCCATAATATTGTAGGGCTTAGCTTGCATTCCCACTATGCACGTGCCACGGCATGACATCCACCCCCTCTAAACCTGCACATCCTCCGGTATGTGCCACAACCAATGTTTGCAGGTTCGACTCTCTTGAAGTTTCTTCTTCTTCATCTTCACTGGGTGATTCCAAACCTTCATTCTCGCTTACTTGATCAGCCGGATGACTATCCTCTCTTCTTTTGAATACCTTGATTCTCTTTCCTGCAATGGGTATCTTTATCTTTGTTCCATCCAATTCAGCCAGGGTGTAAGTGGCATTGTCATGTACATACTTGACTATATACGGTCCAAACCATCTTTTTGAAACCTTTCGCATGACAGTATGCAGGTTATCAAGACTACCGTCATACACTAAAACCCAATCTCCTTGCTTGACTACCTTCCTTCTTAGCCTGTGTCGTCTATCAAAGTAATCCTTGCTTTTCAACCTGGCATTCTTCAATCTTTCTTTTGCAACCTCAATGTCTTCAGGCCTTCTTTTTAGCTTTCTTATATGCAAGGCAAGGAGCTCTTCTCTGCTAAGCCCATCTTGGCAAGGTAGCACATTCCATGTGGGAATGGTCTCTTCAATGGGCATTACAGGCTTTTGACCATACATCAATTCTGCAGGCATATAGCTAGTTACTGAGATGTGTGTCGTGCGATCAACCCACAGCGCATATGGCAATAGTTTTGGCCAGTCACTAATTCTCCCTTCACAAGCTTTAGCCAAGGCTTTGATGATTGGCGGATGCCCTCTTTCACTTTTGCCGTTGCCTTCCGGATTGTAAGCGGTGGTAAGGGAAAGCTTGATTCCTATCCTAGAAAAGAATTCCCTTGCTTCCTCGGCATCCAGCTCTCCTCTGTCTACAGTTATCTTTCCCACACAACCATAGCGGCATATTACATCCTCAAGGAGAAATTTACATACTGCCTCTGTAGTCTTTGTCCTTAAAGCTCGCCCTTCAACTTGATTAGTCAAGTCTTCTCTTGCAAGAACCAAGTACCTCATGCGCGAGAGTCCTAAAGGCATGGTAACTAGATCCACAACCCATTTGTAATGCATGGCTAGTGGATAAGTAGGATGTAATCCATCACGATGTCGCACATTTGAATACATTTGACATGTTACACATGATTCCACAAAGTGGGATACATCCTTGTACATACCTTTCCACCAATATCTTTCCTTTAGCTTTGAAAAGGTTGCCCACACACCACGGTGTCTAGCCCATAGGTTCTCATGAAACTCCTGCATGAGCTTTACTTGACTTTGTTTGTTACATACTACCTTTTGTGGTATAGCACCCTTCTGTTTTGGATGTTTCCATAAGTAACCATCCTGTAGAAAGTCTGCTGCTGAGAGGCGGAAGTGAAAAAAATAGACCCGGTGGCCTCTACACCAAGACTATGCACAATGGCCTCATCATGGGAGGTACACAATAGGGTCACCACCTAGCAAGATATGCGGCTAGGACGCATACATATACACAATGAAACATGCCATGGAAAACAATTTCAAGATCCACGCTCAAATGTGGAATGGGGTGGTCGGAGAATAAGGTGAGAGGAGTGGTGAGTGAGTGAGAATGGGCTTGCTACTCGTGCATGTAGTAAGGAAGATAATGAGGTCAGGGAAACATGCAAGTATGCTCACTTCTCATACAAGAGGTGGCGAATCCGCACACCTCAAGATGCAGGTCGCAAGATGTTAGGAATATGAGAGGGAGAGAGAGTGTGTGTGTATGGTGGCGAATCCGCACACCTTAACATAAGCAGAAAAAAAATGGCAAGGAACAAGCATATACCATACTCACAATGAGATGTATCCAAAGCGACACAAGGTATGGCACCAAGATGGAGTGTGTTGATTGCTTGCAAAAGATGAATACAATAGGTAGCGTATGGCAAGAAGATGAGAACGGAACAAGATCGTAGGAGGCATAATGGAGAGATGGGAGTTGATGGCGAGCAATATCATGAGTGTGTCCACCCTTCTTCTTCTTGAAATTGTGCCTTCAACCCTTAATTACAAGTGGTGTGGAGGTGTGGTGCTCATCTTTTGTGCATGGTGATGGTGTTGTGATTATGTGATTAGGGTTCATGCTACAAGCATGTAGCACAAGGGTGTGTATGGATAGGTGTGTGTGTGTGTGTGTGTATCTCCCCCCCTAGTGAGCTCTCATGACCTCCTTATATAGGGAAGGAGGGGAGGATTTATCAATATTTCTAATTGAGGTGAGTGTCCCACTTTGGTGACTAGGAAAATGGGGTGCATGTGACTGTGGCTCCCATCTTGTCTCGTCATTATTTAAAATACCAGAGTCAATAGAGAGAGAAGAAGAGAGAATGTGGGTCGGATGTAGGGGATAGGAGATATTTACAATAGTCTAGCTTTGGCTAGACATAAGCTTATTAGGGAGAGAAGAGAGAGGTAAGAAATTTACAAGAGAGGTTGTCGAAGGTGGATAGTTGTTGATGAGGATGGATCCTCTAAAAATGGTGATAGAATCACTCTAGACTTGCCAAGACTTCATTAAAAGAGCCTTGTCTCTTGTAATCATGCTTGAAGACTTGTAGAACCATAGCCATTCTAGAGGGAAGAAAACTGGGGATGACCTGTGTCACCATTACACGAGAAATCTGGGGTCCACCACAAAAATCATAGCTCCACGTTCATAACTCCAAAAGTTCTGAAAAAATTTGAGCTAAAAGTTGAGCTCACGAGCTACAACTTTCATGTTGAACACTTCTTCAGATTCAGGATTCTTCTCTATGCAAAAAATTCAGCCAAATAATGTATTATTTGTGGTTGCAAAGGTCTTTTGGTGGTCCCCTTTGAGTGGACTTCTCTCTTGCCTTCAAGTGTAAGCTCCTTCATGTGTATGAAAACATGACCTAGAGTGTTGAAAAGATTGGCAATCATCTAGATGGAGGTATTATTGAAATTTGAAAGTGGGGTTGAGGTTTGAAATGAAAACTAGTGAATAAAATATTTGGTAGGGTGGAATAATATATATACATGAAAAATATATTAGAAAATACTAAATATATATAATGTAATTTAGAATATATATATATTTAATGCGTAAGATCAAAAGAGAGATCAACAAAGAAAGCTTACTTATTTATGCTACATCGTGATTGATTAGCATAAGTCTTATTTATTTAATAAAGGCTAAAACATTTGTGAAAAAGGAAAGAAAAAATCAAAAGTAACTTATATAATAGGAAATATTTTTTGGTAAAAGGGCAAAAAATATATGGGGGGTTCCCATGCATGGAAAAGCTTTCCTCATTAGCCCTCCCCCTAAGGCTAAAGGTATTCATGCCTCTATCTCTGTACTTGATTCTTCTTCAATTGAGGTGGAGGAGTCTCCCTCCTCAAGTATTTCCATCATAGGTTCTTGATCAAACCTCAAAAAGTACTGCTTCAACCTCCATCCATTGACACGTGTTTTGTGGAGCTACCATCTGCATCCATCAATCGGTAACTGCCATTGGCGTAGCGCTTTCTAATGACAAATGGCCCCTCCCATCTGGGTGAAAACTTTTTATCCTTTCTAGTGTCAAAACTGTTATCATACCGTACGACCAACATAACTTTCTTGAGACCTTTTGCCCTAAGTCCCTTGTTGAAGGTAAGTCGACGTTGCTCTGCCTGTGCTGCATAATAGTTGATAGCATCTTCTCTGTCTAGGTGAAGCCTCTCTAGATCAAGAATGTGCTTGTGGAGATGAGCATTAGGACAATCCACCTACCCAGCTAGCACTCTGAGACTAGCCAATTGTACCTCAATGGGTAAAATGGCTTCCTTACCATACACCAAGTGATATGGTGTGAACCCAAGGGATGTGCGAAACGAAGTGCGATAAGCCCAAAGTGCAGGCATAAGATGTTTGTCCCAATCACTTTTGTGATTGTTTACATGTTTAGTGAT
This sequence comes from Adiantum capillus-veneris, assembly GCF_014529385.1. Lineage (NCBI taxonomy): Eukaryota > Viridiplantae > Streptophyta > Polypodiopsida > Polypodiales > Pteridaceae > Adiantum > Adiantum capillus-veneris. The sequence goes on from NC_140941.1 coordinate 28,288,952, forward strand.
GATTTTGCAGATCATACCATTTACCTTTTCCACCAAACCATTGCATTGTGGGTAGTAGGGAGTTGAGTGTCGTCGTGAGATACCCAGCTTCTCCATCAGCTCTCCTACAAGGTCTCCTCTAAAACCTGGTCCCCTGTCAGAAATTATTTCAAGAGGAGTGCCAAAACGGCAACAAATGTTTTCAAATACAAACTTAGCCACTTCCTTAGCTGTAATTCGGGTGGTGGCAACTGCTTCAGCCCACCTGGTCATGTAATCCACACCCATGATGATATACAACTTACTTGATTGGCTCCTTGGCAAAGGCCCAATAGCATCAATTCCCCATTTCTCAAATGTTCCCATATGAGATTATAGGAGTTTGTGGCTCATATGTGAGCCTCCTATCGCCTGCCTTTTAACATTCCGTGCATGTTTTACACCAATGATGCACATCCCTATGTAGACTAGGCCATACAAACCCGGCTTGTAGAATCTTTCTACTAGTGATGTCAAGTGCAAAGTGTCCTCCGCAAACACCATCATGGAAACTTGCAATGATTTCAGTGATCTCTCTAGATAGAGGTATACGCCTAAGAATTTGATCCTTACCCTTGCAGTAGAGGTCGTCATTGATAAGGCGGTATTTTGTTGCCTTGCACACAAGCCACTGCTTTTGGCCCTTAGTAAGATCTTTAGAACACTCTCCTGTGTCCAAGAAACTCATGATGTCAGCCATAGCATCGCTACCTTGGAAGAGAGGCAGCTTCAACTTGATAGCACCCATCACTGAAACATCTTGCAGCTTCTCTCTAGCTAGAGCATCTGCTTCTTGATTTTCTGCTCGAGGGACATGATGTAATTGTACAACTTGAAATTTCCCTAAAAGTTCCTTAACCTTGCGCAAATGGCCTAGCAAGTTATGATTTTTACAATCCCAAGTTCCTTGTATTTGTTAAATATTAAAAGCATGGCATCATTTAACCGTTGAATGCCCTGTGTTACACACCACTCTAACCCAAGAGTTAAGGCTGCATATTTTGCCTCATTGTTAGAGTGAGAATCCAAGACATTCCCAATGGAGAAAACCTTATCCCCTTGCTCGTTGAAGATGACAATGCCTGCTGCAGCTTTGTCCACTTTCCTCTTGTAGGCTCCATCAAAGAAAAGAGAGTGAGCCTCCTCTACCTTAGGGACTTCCAGCACACGTGTAATCTCTTGATCATTTGGCTTTATCTTTAGCTTCTTTTCATAGTGGCGATGAGTGAGAATACCTCCTAGACTGGCCCTTGTGGAGTTATCCACTTGCATTGTGTAGTCAAACTCTTGTAGCCTTGTGAGCCATTTGGAAATCCTAGAAGAAACATCCATGTGCTGCATTACATAAGGAAATAATTCTTCCATTGTTAAGATTATGAATGGTCTAGACAATAAATAAGAGCGAAATTTGGTGGTAGCAAACATTAATGCAAGCACCATGTGCTCCACTGCCGTGTATCCCTTTTCTGATGGAGTCATCATTCGACTAGAGAAGTAGATAGGACGCATGAAAGAAGTTTGAGGATCCTTTTGCATCAATACAGCCCCAAGTGTGTCATTGCCCACACTAGGGTTTACATAAAATGGCTCGTCCCACTTTGGAGGTGCTATGGTGGGAAGTGAAGCTAGAATTTGTTTTACCTCATTGAATTGTTGTTCATTTTCTTCACTCCAAGTGAAGATCTCTTGATGGGTAACTTGTTGTAAAGGGAGAACCACTTGGGAGAGCAAGTGAATGAACCTACTCAAATACCTCACCTTTTGAAGAAAAGAGACCAATTTCTTTGTTGTGGTGGGAGAGGTCAAAGCCACCAAGGCTTGAACCTTGCTGGGGTCAGCTTCAATGCCTTTGGCCGAGATCACATGGCCAAGAAGAGTAACCTTGCTTTCACCAATGTGGCATTTCTCCACATTGAGTTGGCCACCCAAAGCTTGTAGCCTAGCTAGACCTTCATAAACTTTCTCCAAATGAAGAGAGCGAGAGCTATAGATACAAAAGTCATCAATAAAAACATGGATTGATTTTCCAAAGAATGGCTGAAAAACAAATGTCACATATCGCTGAAAAGTGGCTAGAGCATTAGTGAGACCAAAAGACATATCTCTGTAAGCAAAACATCCCCATGGTGTGATGAAGGTTGTCTTCTTTTGATCTTCTTCAGTGATACTAATTTGGAAGTAGCATGAGTAGCCATCACATATCGTGTAGCGCTCATGTCCTGCTACCTCATTGAGTATTTCGTCTTGAAAAGGAAGAGGAAAATGGTCTCTCTTTGTGGCTGCATTAAGAGGCTTGTAATCAACACAAACCCTCCACTTATCATTCTTCTTTGGTGTGACTACCACTAGAGAAACCCACTCTGAGTCTTCAACAGGATAGATAAAACCGGCTTCTAGCAATTTCCTCACCTCTTTGAGTAGGGCGTCTTGTTGAATTACTCCTAGCCGCCTGAGCTTTTGCACTACAGGTTTACTTCCCTCCTTGAGCTTAATGTGATGTTGAACTACTGTGATGCCAGTGATTTTATCATATTCATCAATGAACAATGTGGTAAAATTACTTAGCATCAAAATATAATCTTCACGCTCCTTCCCACACAACTCACTAGAGAGCATTTGATGTAGCTTACTTGATTCTACCAGAGGTTGTATACCTGGTGTCTCCCCTTGGTTTGATGATGAGGCATCAGGTTGATCCATCTTCTTAGGGTCCTTGAGAATGATCCCCATCACCTCAATGCTACTGTCACTTCCTTCACTCACTGTTGACTCCTCCTCTGAAGTGGTTGAAGAGTCACCACTAGAAAACTCATCCTCGGAGGTTTCTAGATCCATGTCGCGTTGTTGACCTATCTTCATGTCGTAAAGTATTGGCCTCCCTTTTGCATCCTTCATCTGGATTATGCCGGTGTCCCAGTCTTGCTTAGCTCTCATAGCCATAAGCCAAGGCCTCCCTAGAATGATAGGATAGCCCTCCTCTTTGTGTGGCATGACAAAGATGTCCACATCTACGTCGGTGTTGAATGCCTTTATCCTAACTGCATTTGTGACACCAACACATTGAACTTTTAAATTATTTGCCATTTTGGCTCGGCATGGTGCCGGCCGACTCACCTCTAAACCCAAACGGTGCATCATTTTTTCACTCATGAAGCATATTTGTGCGCCACCATCGATGTAGATATTGGATATATGTTGCCCTTTGATGTAAGCATCCATCACTGGTAGTATGTCATCTAGATTTCTCCCAGAGATAGCCCCAGCTATCTTTGGCTTTGGTCATCTAGTGCTAACCATCTTTGTCCATTGTCTCCTCACCCTAGGTGCTAGGTGGAGTAACTGGGGCCAGGTGATTTTTGGGCCCTGCACATAAACATCTTGAACCAAATCATATGGTTTAGAACATTCACCCAAAGAGAAATCTACAATGTCAATTTTACGTCATGACTTGGACGGCTTTTTGCTAGATTCCCCTTTAGTCTTCATCTTTTCTTCCATTTTTGGGCCCTGCACATAAACATCTTGAACCAAATCATATGGTTTAGAACATTCACCCAAAGAGAAATCTACAATGTCAATTTTACGTCATGACTTGGACGGCTTTTTGCTAGATTCCCCATGCCTAGCACGCTTTACCCCCATGGCATCTACTCCTTTAAACTTGGTCTTACCTTTTGCCACTCCCTTGATATCCTCCTCCACTTTCTCCTTTCCCTTACCTTCAAGACTGATGACGCTTACTGTTTGATTGCCAACTGGTGGTGGGGGTAAGGGTGGAATGAGAGGTTGTGGTGGTAGTGGATGTGGTTGAATGGGTGGTTGTAGGATTTGCACGGGTGGTGCTTATTGTGGTGCCCTCGGTGGTGGTGGTCTTGCTCTCGGTGGTGAAACCTGGTTTTGCCTAGCTCCTCTGTTGAAATTCTTCCTCGTTGGGTGTGGACAGTAGTACATGCCATGACCATCCTCCCACAATTGTAGCAGTGGTATTCTTGGTTTTGCCTTCATTGTCCTCTCCCTTGCTCTTGGTTGCGATTGTGTGCATGCCCTTGTTGTATCAAATGGACTGAGAGATTCTCAAGTTGATTGGTGATTCGGTTGAGCAGGTCTTGTTGATCTTCAATTGGTTTTTGTGGTTGAATCCTCTGAGAGACTGTTGTAGGTGGTGCTAGAGGTGGTCGGGTCCTAACAGCTTCCTCTTCTTCGATATTCCTGGCTTGTAGGCGCAACTTCTTGTCTTTAAGGCGGGCCACTTCAACTGCTAGCTCATACGTAGCAGGAAACCTTCCCTTCACCTTCTCTTTAAGAGTTGGCCATAACCCAGCCACAAACCGATCCTTCTTTAGGAAATCAGATGCCCTCTCATCCTCTCTTAGCGATACAACCCATCGCCCCCATAAATCTACAAACTTTGACTCATATGATGCGTATTCCAGCATACTGCCCTGCTTCAATTCTGTCAACAATTGCCATAGCTTCTATGATGTTGTGCCCTCTCCAAAACGCTTGACAAAGGCTGCTCTTAATAAGTCCCACCATTCCTTGGTTGCTTGTGCCAAGGCATTGTATCATGATCTTGCCTCCATCTTCATTAGAAGTGGGAAGATACGCAAGCGTGAAGCATCATCATCTCTCGCAGAGATGACACATGCTATTTTCAAGTTGTCTAGAAAGTCTGCAGCATCCTCACCCACCTTACTAGTAAAGGTTGGAAATGCTACACTTGCCATTGTGAGAGTGAGAAAATTAACTCGACTTAGAAATCTTTTTAAAAAAAAATAAATAGAGATTCAATACATGGGTGCTCGGTAGATGGAAAACATACTATACAAGGATGAAAATAAATACATCAAAAGACACTTCATGATTAATCATAGGGAGGATAAAGGGTAGAGAAGAGGTGTTTATCTCTTGCAGTCGTTCTCTACCAAACATGGTTGTAATGATCTGTTGATAAAACATCTTGCGGTCCAAGATTACTTTGATTGATTGAATTCGTTGTGGTGCATAATTTTGGTTCCTTGCAAAAGGTTGATGTGCTGGGTCCATCACATGATAATTCAGAAAGGCTCTCTCCTTTGTGGTGGAAGGTTATAGTCGGAGGTGTAGAGCTCTTGGTAGTCGAGGTCAAATTTATAGTACCACAGGACAAGGTTGTCTTCGTCTTCTAGCTCTAGGACTGCCCCTCTAGCAAGCTCTTGGAAAAGCTTGAACTCTCTCTCTTTGAGCAACTTCACTTTCCTGCAAGATAGAGTGCCATCTAGTGTATACACAGGTGTGATGAGGTAGGTGGTGAGTCTTACCATTTGTATTAATCCAAGTTGGATAGATACATAGAAAGCTGTAAAGTCGTCATCATAGCCTTGATTCACAAGCAACACTCCTTGAAGGTGGAGGGTCTTGTCTTTCCGCCAAGCAAACCTTGTGTGAAAGACCTTGTCGATGACAAGCTCCGCCACTTCACTTGGTAGACGACGTAGAATCCATGCTACTGTTTCTACTTCTTGGCTCATGAGATGAGAGTGAGGTATAGAAAGACTTTGGAAGATTTACCCTTTTGTTTTGGAGACGGGGTGATTGTCGGCGTTGGAAAACCCTTGAATCTTTTGGTGCAAGGGAGAGGGAGGGACCACGCGTTCGTAGTAGCTTCCTCAAGTTGTGAAGGCTTGTTGTGGGCGTAGGTGGAATAGGTGGCAAAGATGGAGACGTAGATGTAGAGAATCCTGGTGCTACTTGAAAGCCTAGTGATGTGAGAACGCCTGTGCGTATGTCGAGGGAGAAAATGATGGCCTTTTCTTCACTTTGGGTTGCACTCATGTCGAAGGTGCGGTTTTTGGCTACAATGTGAGCATGATGCAGCTTGTGCCTTGCTTTTACGCTTGCAGGGATGATGAGAAATGTAAACAATTTGAGTAGGGGAAGAGGGTCTTACCACCTCTTCTATGCTAACAATACAACACCCTGGCAAGAGTGTCTTGATGACTTGAGTCAAACCTTCTTGAAGCTCCTCCTCTTCAGTGGTCCAATTAGAGAATTCCAGAAGCCACTCGTCCATGAAGAGAAGTAAACATGTCAGCCTTGTAAACTGAAGGTTTCAAGAGCCCTCCCCAGTGGGGGCACCAAATGAGAGGCGTAAGTGAAAAAAATAGATCCGGTGGCCTCTACACCAAGACTATGCACAATGGCCTCATCATGGGAGGTACACAATAGGGGCACCACCTAGCAAGATATGCGGCTAGGACGCATACATATACACGATGAAACATGCCATGGAAAACAATTTCAAGATCCACGCCCAAATGTGGAATGGGGTGGTCGGAGAATAAGGTGAGAGGAGTGGTGAGTGAGTGAGAATGGGCTTGCTACTCGTGCATGTAGTAAGGAAGATAATGAGGTCAGGGAAACATGCAAGTATGCTCACTTCTCATACAAGAGGTGGCGAATCCGCACACCTCAAGATGCAGGTAGCAAGATGTTAGGAATATGAGAGGGAGAGAGAGTGTGTGTGTATGGTGGTGTTAACCCTCACGGCACACGGACACCCTATGATCTATAAACGTTGTATTATTTAGAGTCAGGTACCGGGCTTGTGGGACCAATAGGGAAAGGTAGAGTGATCGCCGATGAGAGGCGCACTCTAACTGGGACATTCAAGGGATTAGTTGGCTAAGCATGGGCGCCCAAGTGTGAATGGGGTGAGCTCCTATAAAAGCCAACTAAACCTAATTTTTACTCATTCTCTCATTTGTACAATAGAAGAGTGCTCTTGCTCCATCTCCATCTTCTTCTTCTTCACCTCCTTGTGTGTGTGTGTGTGAGAGAGAGAGAGAGAGGAAGAGTGTGTGTGCGATGGAGCATTACGAAGGCACGACGGCGGCGAAGCGGTTGAGCGCGGCACGACTGCAGCTTCTTCTTCATCGCGGCGAAGAATCCACCACGAAGGCGAGCGTAGAGCGGTGAGTGACACACCCTTTGCTTTCTTGAGCTTGCTAGTTTAGGCTTGTTGTGTGCTTGGAGCCGTTTGTGGCTCGCAGACGGTGTATTGGCAAGTCCCTTGCTTCGACAGTGCGGCAAGGAGCGCACATTTTTGGCGCCGCTGCCGGGGATATGCCCTACACTAAGCTCGGTTAGCACTTTACGCGAGTGAGCGGGCGGTGAAATTTTTCGAAAATAAAAAACGTGACTCTTAAAACGGACGGGTTGGTTTGTATAAAAGATAGATCGGGATCATTTCCCCAAGCCCAAGCCCAAGCCCAAGCCCAAGCCCAGGCCTCAGTCCTCAGTCTTATGATATATACTAGACTCACTCTTATATATATACCCTACTCCCTCAAGAGAGAATGAGAGGATGTGGGACAAGTCCTCCACTCTCCTCCTTTCTCTTCCCACTTGCACCCTTAGACTTTCTAGTTTGGGCCTAGTTCCCTACTGGAAATTGACAGTTTTAGCGATTCTGAGGGCATAGAGTGACCAAACGGAGGGCTGTAAAGCACGGCACGACCCTTTGACCGATACGCTCGTTTCGAGCTATCACACGGCCCATTCCACGACACGCTCTAAAAAATCTAGCAAAAAAACAAACAAAAAACACGCTAAAAACTAGTCACAAGGCCTCCTAGAGCAGCTTTTTGACACCTTAGGGTATCAAAAGCACATGCACTTACGCTCTGGGCGGGTGCTAGAACACGAGCATATTGAGGGTGCCTCTGTTCATACGGACACCCATTACCCATCCACGATAAGCTCTAGACCCTCAGCGGGGACACAAGGTAGCACCACCCAAGACCCTAAAATAGCCGATAGTGATTCCTCCTCCGACTCAGAAATCATGGAAGCATACCCTACCCAAAACACTGAGAGAGAAGGCCATGCACCTCCCGAAGCTCCACAGCCTAGTACTAGTATGTTTAGCCGTTTCATGGAAACATTAGGTAGAGCTACTCGCTCGGAACCTGATGCAAATGAAGCACACGAAGGGGGTGGGAAAGTGGACTCTCCTTTCACATCGCACGTGGACCCCACACCCCCAAAGAGTGTCCATGTGGATATCTTGCCAACTTCTTACCAAGAAGGCCCTGTTGAGCTGCCTCCTTCAGAAGTTCCCTCTAGAGTACCGTTGGTGACAAGTAAAACCATGGGGAGCAACATTGCTTCTACCTCACAAGAAACCGTTAACACGTCGACTCTAGAAGGATTGTTCATTAATGATCATTGGACATACGACCTCCACACTGAGGTGTTGACGGATCTACACTCTGGCCACGCCTACCATGTAGGATGGATAGAGATTGTACAATCCACCTCTAGTGCCACGAGCATCGAAGATCAACAGAAAATGATCTGTAATGTTATCCATGGCATTATTCAATCAGAAAGGCAAAACCGAGGGGTAAATATACTCTCAACTGGCCCCATGAGATTTCTGGATACGAGCAAGGCTCAACAGCCCACTCTATCACAAATGGAGACTCCTCTAATGAGCCCCATGGACCCATCCTACGTCATTTCACCGGGGGTCTCTATGCAATCTGAGCCTCTGAGCGAAAACTTTAGCTTCCCTAACTTGGCTCAACCCCCTATCAAGGAAAACACAGTGCTCACTCCAGGGATAAGCCTGACAGAGAATGTACCGATGACATCTACGGTTAGCGCAGTGCCACTACCTAGTGTCGTAGTAACTAATATGGGGCCTCGAACGTATGTGCCTCTAGCCCCTTATGCACACATGGCCCCCACACCTCCAATTGTACCACTTGCTTATGCTCCTCGAGTGCCGCTCCCTAGCTCTTATCCGAGTGGACCTATGCCCGGTTATGTTCCATATCCTGCATCATCCACACATATGCCAAGACCAGTACCCGTCCCTCTCCCACATATGATTCCAAGAGTACCTCCACCGGCCCTACCTCCTCACATAGGTGACTTGGCAGCGTTTGCTCAAACCATAGGTCGATCTATCGCGGAAAATATGCGTCATGCATGTGATAGAGAGCCTAGAAGTAAGGCAGTACAAATTGCCAAACTCACGCAAAAATTCAATGGGGACGAAGATGCTAGGAAACACATTGAAGTGTTTGAACAAGTATGTGATTCCTTAGGGGAACGCAACGAACTACATAAGTGCAATGCCTTAAGCTTGACATTAAGTGGGAAGGCTGGAGATTGGTATAGGACCCTAAGGGTGGACGAGAAAACAATCTACCCTACCCTTCGAAGGTTGTTTCTAAAGGAGTACATACGAGAAGGTGTGCTTTGGGGTGTAGCATCTCAGCTACAGAAGGCCGAACGTAAGGAAGGAGAGTCAGTAAGGGACTTCATTAGTCGTCTAAAGCACTTAAACTCTCGTTGCCTTGTAAATGAGCGCTTCAACAATAACCAACTGCTTGATCGATTCATTCGAGGGTTGAGGAATGAAGGAATCTATAATGGACTAGTGATTAGAGGTATCACAACTTGGGAAGATGTCACTGCCAATGCAATCCAATTAGAGGACAACTTGATGATAGCAAGCATGAGGGTGTCTACTGACACGAGATCCACTAGCTCACAAGCCATTGAGTATGAACCCATGACTGCAAAGCCCATTGCCAATGAGCCAAAGGTATTTGAGACATTCTTGACAGACCTCACCAAGGCAATCCAAGAGTCTCTTAAGGATAATCGACCCCCTCAAAATAGTCACATGTATCCAAGAAGGGAGAAACAATGGTGTTCCATTTGCTTAGGTCCACATAGCACTAGTGAGTGCCCTACGTTTAAAGTAAAATTTAATGGAACTTGCAACGCATGTGGTAGGTATGGTCACCAAGCTAAGGATTGTTTAATGATCAAACGCATTATGGCAAATAGACCACCTGTAGACTGGACGGATGCACCTCGAGCTCCTGTATTGATGCCTACTCCACCTGTTGAGAAACTACCGCAACACATGGTCCCTAGATCTCAAACTGTTGTACAAGCTACACCGCTACCACCTCCTGTGCTAGGACCGCAGCCCCCGCATCCAAGAGTCACCCCTATGAACCAAGTGGGTTGCGAGCCATCAAATGCTTATCCAGATGGCTGTGAGGAGGAAATAGACACTAGTATTGCCTACGGACTTGATACATTGGAAGAGTGTCCTATATACTACATGGAAGATTGTTGGGGGCAAGTCAAGCCGGTTTATCAAGCTGCTGCTCTCGCATCCAGAGGTCAAAATATCAACACCCAGGCTAGGAGGCCACCTCTTCAATGCTACGAGTGTGGTGGACCACATCGAGTAGCGGAGTGCCCTATTAGGCTGCAAAAGAATGTTGCACAGATGCAAATGAATCAAGGGAGCACGTCTGCAATGCCAATACTCACATGTAATCGTTGTGGCATAGATCACTTGATTGCCCAATGCCCCTATAACCCAAATGCGCCTAAAATCACACCCCTGAATTTGGTCGAAATTGCTAGTGTGACATCGCCAATACCACCCGTCGCACCCGCTTATGCGATTACACGGTCCATGCTTCAAGGGCCAGGCCATATCCTCGAAGAGAGAGATACCGCATCAGTTATCCAAGCAAAGAAAAAGAAGACACGAAGGAAGAAGTCACAGAATACGGAAAATTCAAAGCCAAGTTCCAAAACAAACATAGGAAGAGGAGATGACCCCGTGTATATGAATGACCTCGAGGATGATTCAGATTCAATCGAGACAATGGAGACTAGAACCAATACCACAAAGGGAAAGACCGACAAAGAAAATCGTAACATGGAACCAAATGAAAACCGAATAAGAGAAAATCATAAAGAGCCTCTGAAAACACCACAAGTGTTTCCAAATCCAATCCAAGACCCCCAAGATAAACCGCAGGGGCAAAAAGGGAAGAATCGTAAAAAGAAGATTGGGACGTACCCAAACCCAGTAGACGAGATTAAGCAGGTGAAACATCTAAGAGGTTTAGTGGAGGAGACTCAAAGGAAACTAGAACCAGAACCCATGCATGTAAAAATTCATGACACAGTGTTTCCCACGCAAGTTCATCCACCCCACATGAACCATAGACCGGTAGCCATATCTAGTATCATCCAAGAAGGGAGTGAGGACGGGACATCAGAAAGTGAGCATACACCTTTCTTGTTGGAAAGGATGTTTAACGAAGGAATACCTGATCCCATTGAGGAATATGAGATTCCATCCTCACCAGTTCCTAGTCAAGGACCTACACCCTGCAAAACGCCAATGAATGTTGCCAAACTAGTGGACTTCATGTCTTCTGAGGTCCGAACCACGATCATAGCAAAGTTGTATGGAGATCCTGAGTTATTCCTTGCACTTCGAGCATTCCTTAACGGAGAGCTACGAACGGGATTACCGCAGTTTGCGCAACCAAATAGGCCTGACTCGATTATGATTGATGAGGAAAATCATGTGCAATCACTTGACTTAGATGGACACGAGTCTGTGATCGAGGTACCCATTAACGAATTAGGGCAGTATTTTGAAGGCGACGAGTCTAATGCGACCCTACCCATCACTACCACGGGATTAACTATAAAGGGAATTCTTGATGGTGGTGCGGGAGTTAGCATCGTTACAAAAGATTGTTGGGAATCCATGGGAAAACCCCGCCTCAGTGTTACTAACATTGTGGTAAAGATGGCAAATGGTACCATAGCCAAACCTATGGGGATGCTCAAGGATCTTAAGATCAAAGTTCTAGGACACAAGGTACGACATACGTTCATTGTAATGGATTTCTCTAAACACGTTATGTTATATGAAATGATTTTAGGACGACCATTCATGAGGGAAGCACAAATGGTTCATGATTGGTCTAAAAATCATGTCTATTTGCAATTCCAAGACTTTGTCCTTAGAGTGGATTTGGTGACTGGTAAGGTACACCCCTTAGGGAGTAAAACCATTATTGATCATCACTCTGACACCACAGTTCACTCGGCCCCACTACAATATTGTTACACTTGTAAGAAGGATACAGACATTGGCAAAGATTCTCCTTATATGGATATCTTACCTGGGATGACTGAGTCGGACAATGTGGATTGGGTCCACCTAGCAGCAACCATAGACACTTTGGAAAATAGAGGAACCACTTGGGTCACACATGAGGGGGATGAAATTCCTGTACCCTTAAATATGCTAAAAGCAATGCATATCGCTTCCGACAAGACTCATCCTAATGTAACGAAGAAAACATACAAGTGGGTCCCTAAAGCTTCTTTAGTGACCATAGCTAGTGCTAAAAAACAGAAGCCTTGTAAGAAACGTACCACTCGCTCCAAGAAAAGTAAGAAAATGTTGCGATGGATCCCTAAACGACTATTGGAAGCCCAAGGCTACTATCAAGGAAATGATCAAATCTGGGTGCCAAAACGTAGATTGTGCTCTTACCTATCACCTGACCCAAGTGAGCCCAATCCCGTAGCTCCAAAACGAATCAAGGATCGTGGAAAGAAAAAAATCACAAAATGCTACACAGCCGCTCCCGAGCTAGTTAGGGTACCAAAGAAAGAACGATTTGTTCCACCTAGCTCAGGAAGGGGGGAGTCCCATGAAGATTCTAGCTCCTCATGTAATACATCCATAGAGGTAAAAGCTTCTACACAGCCTCCATCTATAGTAGTGGACCTCCATGAAGCTACAAAAGAATCCACACCTCCCAGTGTTCAAGAATCACCTGATGAACCACTTCAAGTTCGATCTTGGGAGAGTACCTTACCACCCTTGAAACTTGACGAGGCACCTAGGGTAATAGAAAACTACTGGCAAAAATCCTCACCTATTACCAACTGGAACAATTGGTTTCAAAGGGTGACAAGCTCATTTCAAACGGTATGATCTACCCAAGGAAGGGGGGAGTGTTTGTGGACATCCATCATTCACTTGCTTCCCTCTCAACCTTTTTCCCTGACCTCTCAATCACCAATCTTAGGGAATGTACATATAAAGCTTTATACTCACCAAAAAAAAAAAGAAAAAAAAGAGCAAGAGCAATTAGCAAACGAGTATGCACATTAAAAGTCAAAACATTGACTCAGACCTACACATGTCACAATTGGTACAGTGAAACAGAAACCTATGCCACAAAACACTTTTTGATCCTCATCACTTGAGTGATGGAGGGTAGGTAAGATTAGTACGATAGGAGTGTTTCTGTTTTAGAGTTGAGTGATTAGCAAAGTTCTCTTTTCCCACTGATGTGCCTCCTAGAGGTATTGTTTGTGTTTCATAGTGTGTACAGGAGCGTGTTTCTATTGATAGGATTTGGACGTTCATGGAACCTTTCTCTCGTTCACACTTCAAATCAAGCGCGACCATTGACACAAACAGGTGTTTTATGTCCATTAGCATTGCCCTTATCTTTTTGCACCCATGTTTGTCTGCTTTGATTGCGATTGGTAGCATAATATTCAATGCATTTGCTTAGTATCAAACATTTAATTCAATGTAATGTTTTGTCATAATCAGTTGTCTAGGTTTAAAAATCAAGCAGTCCGACTAAGCTAGTTTGACCAAGCTAGGTATTAGAAATCTTCTCTTAATACCATGGGGAATGTCTTCCTAATAAGAAATGGTTACTTAGGTTCTTAATCCGATTTAGGCAGCATTGTATGAAATGTACTAGGGCTTTCTAGTGGGCTTAACCCTATTGACCTTTAGCTTAAGTATTATAAAGGGAGTTTACTAATGTGATGAGCCTGGGGAGGGTAACAGTGTTATATGACCCCCCAAAGTTACAAAATTAAAATGCTGAAAATGAACAAACAAAAAATCAAAGTGCCACAATGTAAAATTTTAAGATGGAAGAGAAATCCCTGCTTAAATTGATACTTCACTCACATGTGTTGCCTATGGTACTAGAGCCCTAGAGGTTCCCAGTGTGGGCGCTTTTCCTTGAAAAGCAAAAAACCCAAGGCATACAAAATAAGCACACACATCATAATTGAATCAATGTGAAAAGACTTTGGGGGGTCAAAGAAAAAGTAATCAGTCAGGCGATGATTTCATGAGAAATTCCTTTTATGGTAGCTTAACTACAAGGTTTTCTAGATATAGCCTCTAGTCATCCCTCGAACATGAATACTTGGCTCTTGCGATTAAACAACTTAATTGACCAGTGAAAATTAAGAAGCTTACCCATGGTATTAATATTCGATCTCTAGTGCCTTTCGACCGGCAAATTAGCGACCCCAGACTTGTTTAATTTTTTACCTTTACATCTGTTTATGCATTTGACTACATTGCAATTTAGCGTTCATTGCTACCAAATTGTTTGACATTCTTTTACCAATCAATTTGTCTACCTAAAATTGCATATGCTTTTTAAGAGAATGCAATTACTGTGCCAATGTTGTTTGATTTTGCAGTGACTGAAGAAGGCTAAGGACATTCATCTCAAATGCTCTTCCACCTCGACGAACTAGCTTCAACTCAATAGCTTCCGAGGACGGAATCTACATCAGGAAGGGGGGCATGCTAACCCTCACGGCACACGGACACCCTATGATCTATAAACGTTGTATTATTTAGAGTCAGGTACCGGGCTTGTCGGACCAATAGGGAAAGGTAGAGTGATCGCCGATGAGAGGCGCACTCTAGCTGGGACATTCAAGGGATTAGTTGGCTAAGCATGGGCGCCCAAGTGTGAATGGGGTGAGCTCCTATAAAAGCCAACTAAACCTAATTTTTACTCATTCTCTCATTTGTGCAATAGAAGAGTGCTCTTGCTCCATCTCCATCTTCTTCTTCTTCACCTCCTTGTGTGTGTGTGTGTGTGTGTGTGTGTGAGAGAGAGAGAGAGAGAGAGAGAGAGAGAGAGAGAGAGAGAGAGAGAGAGAGAGAGAGAGAGAGAGAGAGGGAGAGTGTGTGTGCGATCGAGCATTACGAAGGCACGACGGCGGCGAAGCGGTTGAGCGCGGCACGACTGTAGCTTCTTCTTCATCGCGGCGAGGAATCCACCACGAAGGCGAGCGTAGAGCGGTGAGTGACACACCCTTTGCTTTCTTGAGCTTGCTAGTTTAGGCTTGTTGTGTGCTTGGAGCCATTTGTGGCTCGCACACGGTGTATTGGCAAGTCCCTTGCTTCGACAGTGCGGCAAGGAGCGCACAGGTGGCGAATCCGCACACCTTAACATAAGCAGAAAAAAAATGGCAAGGAACAAGCATATACCATACTCACAATGAGATGTATCCAAAGCGACACAAGGTATGGCACCAAGATGGAGTGTGTTGATTGCTTGCAAAAGATGAATACAATAGGTAGCGTATGGCAAGAAGATGAGAACGGAACAAGATCGTAGGAGGCATAATGGAGAGATGGGAGTTGATGGCGAGCAATATCATGAGTGTGTCCACCCTTCTTCTTCTTGAAATTGTGCCTTCAACGCTTAATTACAAGTGTGGAGGTGTGGTGCTCATCTTTTGTGCATGGTGATGGTGTTGTGATTATGTGATTAGGGTTCATGCTACAAGCATGTAGCACAAGGGTGTGTATGGATAGGTGTGTGTGTGTGTGTGTGTGTATCTCCCCCCCTAGTGAGCTCTCATGACCTCCTTATATAGGGAAGGAGGGGAGGATTTATCAATATTTCTAATTGAGGTGAGTGTCCCACTCTGGTGACTAGGAAAATGGGGTGCATGTGACTGTGGCTCCCATCTTGTCTCGTCATTATTTAAAATACCAGAGTCAATAGAGAGAGAAGAAGAGAGAATGTGGGTCGGATGTAGAGGATAGGAGATATTTACAATAGTCTAGCTTTGGCTAGACATAAGCTTATTAGGGAGAGAAGAGAGAGGTAAGAAATTTACAAGAGAGGTTGTCGAAGGTGGATAGTTGTTGATGAGGATGGATCCTCTAAAAATGGTGATAGAATCACTCTAAACTTGCCAAGACTTCATTAAAAGATCCTTGTCTCTTGTAATCATGCTTGAAGACTTGTAGAACCATAGCCATTCTAGAGGGAAGAAAACTGAGGATGGCCTGTGTCACCATTACATGAGAAAAATGGGGTCCACCACAGAAATCATAGCTCCACGTTCATAACTCCAAAAATTCTGAAAAAATTTGAGCTAAAAGTTGAGCTCACGAGCTACAACTTTCATGTTGAACACTTCTTCAGATTCGGGATTCTTCTCTATGCAAAAAATTCATCCAAATAATGTATTATTTGTGGCTGCAAAGGTCTTTTGGTGGTCCCCTTTGAGTGGACTTCTCTCTTTCCTTCAAGTGTAAGCTCCTTCATGTGTATGAAAACATGACGTAGAGTGTTGAAAAGATTGGCAATCATCTCGATGGAGGTATTATTGAAATTTGAAAGTGGGGTTGAGGTTTGAAAATGAAAACTAGTGAAAAAAATATTTGGTAGGGTGGAATAATATATATACATGAAAAATATATTAGAAAATACTAAATATATATAATATAATTTAGAATATATATATTTAATGCTTAAGGTCAAAAGAGAGATCAACAATCGGAAAGCTTACTTATTTATGCTACATCGTGATTGATTAGCATAAGTCTTATTTATTTAATAAATGCTAAAACGTTTGTGAAAAAGGGAAGAAAAAATCAAAAGTAACTTATATAATAGGAAATATTTTTTGGTAAAAGGGAAAAAAATATATGGGGAGTTCCCATGCATGGAAAAGCTTGCCTCATTGCGTATCCTCTTAAACTCATGCTCAGACCAATCACCCTGATTTGTTAAAGTACTCAAATAACGACCAATAAGTATCCAATCTCCTTCATACCCATCTTCTAAAAACAACTCAAGTGCACTAGGTGTGCCAACATCATTATGCTCAACATGATTAATGGAGTAGAACTTTGTGCCTACATCTTCACTATCATCTACCATGTCTTGCTCATCCTCATACCTTGCCCTTGACAGCATATCCGCTACCGGATTGTCTTTTCCTGCAATATGCTTGAACTCAGGATTCAAGGACTTAATGTAGGCAATCCATCTTAGCATGGCAATGTTTGGTGTTGAGCAGCTTGTAATCATTTCAAGGAGTGGCAGACAATCTGTTTCCACAACCACATATGCTCCAATCAAGTACTCCTTTTCACACCTTAGTGCTGTAACCATGCCCCACAACTCCCGTTTTACCTGTGGGTAGTTCCTTTGTCGAGTACTTAGAACCTTGGCTCCAAACCTGACCACATACCTATGTCCCTCTTTGTCATCCTGCCCTATTGCCCATCCAATTCCTATCGGACTCGTATCCACTGTCACTATTACTGGCTTTCCACACTCATAGTTTACCTTTCCTAAAGTCGGTGCTTGTTGTAGCAAATCCTTTAGCTTTCTCATAGCCCTTGCTTGTGCGTCTCCCCAATGAAACTTTTGGTTTTTCCTTAACAAACTGATACAAAGGATCTGCTACATGTGCATAATGTGGGATCCATATAACATAAAACACACATGCACCAAGAAATCTGCGAACTTCACTCACAGATATGCATACCTCCTTCATCTTTTGAATTGCATCAATTTTTGCTGGACAAGGTCGTCTCCCATTGGGGCCACACATGTGCCCAATAATCAACACCTCCTTCACTCCAAACACAGACTTTTGTCCTGAGAGGGTAAGGTTCACGTCTTCCATTCTGGATAGGATCTTGTCACAATCATCTATGTGTTGTGCCACAAAGTTGCGGCACCCCTTGGAATCCAAAGCTTCATCTTTATTACTTTCTTCACATCCTTTGATAGGAACATCATCAAGAAAGGGCACAGTTACATGGGGAATAAAGCCACGTAAGACCTTATTCATACCATTCATCATATGTGCAACCGAATTGGTTGCTCCCTATGGTAAGGTACACATCCTCACCAAACCCAAAGGTGTCCTCATGGTAGTCAGATCCCTGCTTTCCATTGCTAGTTGGAATTGATCATACCCTGAGTACAAATCTCCCATAGAATATATTGCCCTTCCTACAACTGCTTGTGCAAACTCATCCCCAATTGGCCATGTACCCATATTCCTGATTGTGACTTTATTGACCGGTTGCATATCTTGGATGAAGCGCAAAGCTCCATTCTTCTTTGTTACTGTGAACCACCTGTTTGAGTATGGAGCGCATGAAGGCTCCAAAATACCCATCTTGATCTTCTCATTTAGCAGCTCAATTAACTTTGGTAAGTGAGCCTTTGGAACTGGTATTGGCTGTAAGTTCCAAGGTACATGAGGAATGGTAAAGATCACCATAGGAGCAACAATGGTAGGATCTACACATCCTATCTCGTGTGGCTTAAATGCAAATGCTTTTCCATGTTTAGAGAGAATCTCTTCAAAACATTCCCTTTTAACCTGTGTCAAGGAGTCCTCATTCCCAATCTTCAATTGCTCTAGAGACTCCTTTGTAAACCTGTGTCCAATCCCTTTTGGATCTCTGAGATTAGGTTGCAAAGAAGCCTGTTCTAGCTTTTCCTTGCAGTCCTTTGGCAAAGGAAGTGCCACTGGTTTTACCTTCTTTGCCACAGTCTTGTACTTAGTGTCCACTTTTACTTCATTTTTTTGCTTTCTATCCTCCTATTCCTTTTGAAATGCCTCAACCACATTGTAAATTTCAAGTGAGCACACTTTCACTATCTCATTTTGGTCATGCGAAGGATAATCTACTATAGACTGCAGATCCTGTAATGTGTCCACAAAAGAAAACTCCTCAAACAAACCTGTTATGTTTTCATTGTCACCTAGCAGACCATGCTCTTTCCACTCCTTTTGTAGACTATGTACATGTTTGCGGGAACCTCGACTCAAGTTCTCACATTTTAGAAAAGAGACATATCTATATTCTGTTGGACCTGCAAAACCTGTACAGAAATCCTCCTTATGTGAGAACCTTTCCCTCTTTGTACCATCATAATCCCGCTCTAAAATGGTACCTGGCCAAAACCCATTCTCTCTCGTTGATCATAAAACTCTTTACTCAATCTGGGCAATGGGCGCTCTCGGAGACTGTCACGATTTCTTTCATGATTCACACAGACAGTGAGAAATTGAACAACACGTTTTCCATCTTTGCTTCTTATCCTAGCATAAGCAGAACCATCATCCATTACCTTTGTTTCCATTCTAACCCCTACAATGTAGGGTTGTCCAAGGATGAGATCATAAGAAGATGTGTCCTGTACAAAGAAATTATGCTCTTCCTTTACATCTCCAATAGTCACTTTCACACTTGGACAAGCTGCATATAACTCACCTGATGAATTATTTGCTACCTTAACCATCCATCCATGATCTGTGTCCATTGGTAATTTGCACTTGTTGAATAAGCTCTTTGACATTATGTTTATTTTTGAGCCATGGTCAATTAAAGCAACAAATGGCTCTTCAAGATCACCCACCTTGACCATTGTCTCTGTCATAGCTCTTGCCCAATGATTCGTGGAGAAGTGACTTCTTGGAATGGCTTCGTACTCCTCATCTCCATTTGAAAACTGTACTTGCTTTGTTCTTCCAGAAGAATGGTAGCACCCTACGACATCCTCATCATGCTCTCTGCCTTCCACCCTTATTACCTGTGTCTTTAAGCTTTCTCCTTCAGATTGCGGGCGAATGGTGTCAACAAGAGTTTGCCTCTTCCTCTTGATGATATCAATGATCTCCTCGTGAAACTCGCGTTTGGCTATGCCAAGGACCTCCCCCAAGGTAAACTCTATTTTGCTATTTAAAATTCTTTCTTTAAGTCTGTACCAGCCTCAATATCAGACTGTAACTTATAAGTTGGAGTTTTAGGCTTACCTTTTGATGACTCCTTTTTTCTCCCAGTTGTACTTTCTTCCATAGTCACTTCAAGTGGGGGTGCTTCCTGTGTCGTAGGCGCTCGAGGAGGTATTGTGTCGCTTCTTCTAGTAATTCTTTTTGATGGTCCTTCATCACCACTCTCTCGCCTGCGCTTTTCTTCCACAAACACTTTGTTGTTTTGACATCTTGCAATATAGGCATGCACTGACAAGGAGTCCATAGGGTCATTCCATCCTGTTTCTAGACGGATACAGTCACCTGCTTCATGTAGGACTTCTCTTGTAAGTTTCCCTTTCCTTGCTAGCTCCATAGCACTTGGCCACAGCTTACCATTTTCTTCAAAACTCCTCAATGGTTCAATCTTGATTGTATAAGTAGATGCCTCGGATGCAGAGATGGCATGTGTAGTGGCCATATCCTCTACCAGACTATGCATTCCTCCTTTCCCAAAGTTAGTTCTTAAGGGTAAACCTGTCTCCCTTAAGTGAATCTTCCCATCCTTGAAAGCTTCACTGAAGCTGTCACATTCTCTCCTAGCATGCTCTGTGCTGTCACACCATATGCATCTATGAACAAAACCTTCTTTAGGTTGTTGTTTTTGCCTTGAAGATGGTGCCAATGGTTGCCCCTTCTCTTCAAGCTTTGTAAGTTTTACTTTTAAATCCCTCATACCTTTCACAAGTTCATCTACTACAGTGTCATCAACTTTTGGGAGTATAAAGGAAGAAGGCTTGACCATCTTTTCAGAAGCTGCGGAGGTAGATGGTGCACTACCAACAATCATCTTATCCCCTCTCCTTTGGCGCTTGGCAAGTAATGAAACAACAGCTTCAACTTCGTTCCAATCTGTCTTCAGTCCCTGCTCAGCATCTTTGTCCTCAAGAAGTAGCTCCAATTGCTCCTGGAGATCCTTTCCTGTTGCTTGTAGGAAGAGCTCTGTCTTTTCTGAGTCGAGTGTGGCCTTCTCTGTCCTTGTGATTTGAGCATACCGTCACTCAAATTCCTTGAGTAGCTCTGTTGGAGAGAGCCCCTCCTTCCGCTTGGCTATCCACTCCAGGAAAGTTCTCTTTGTTACTCTCTCAGAGTCCTCCATGAAATACTCCTCCTTCATGCTAGCTTGAACTCCTCCCAATTTCTTCCATGCTCATTCCTGATTCCTCTCACATGCTCTCTAATCTTGGGAGTCACAACAAGATCAAAGCTTTGGAGCATCTCATCTTCTGGCACACGATGTAACTCCATCTCCTTTACATAGATACTTTGTCACATCTTTCCCATAAAACTGGTCCATTTTGTGCACCACTGCTTGAATAGCTTTGGTTGCTGACACTTCTCGTCTTTCTGTCACATCTTTCCCATAAAACTGGTCCATTTTGTGCACCACTGCTTGAATAGCTTTGGTTGCTGACACTTCTCGTCTTTCTGTAGCATGCTGTTGTCGCATAAACAAGGAAAATTCTTGAAACAACATTTGCATTGTAGCAGGATCAAAAGGCATACCTTGCTGCTGTGGATGATGATCACCCATGGTTGAAGTAGCTTGCAGATCCCCACTTACTCACCCTGACAAACTTCACGTCGGGTTCACCAAAAAGTGTGTCAAAGAGTTGGTGGTCTTGCCAGGAAGGCGCCGGGCCTCTAGCTGTGAGGGTTTGTGGGGAGACTGTGAAGCTTTTCACTTAAGCAAGCTTAGTGTTTGTAGCAAATACCTTGTGTGTAGCCATTGGAATCTTACACGCAGACACACACATACGCACACGTGAAACCCTCAAAACAAAACAAAGATGAAAACATCAAGGCTTTGATTGTATCTAATCAAAGGTAAGATGAAAGGGTTCACTGATGCATTTATAACAGAAAGTCGTTGTGCTCCAAATAGATTGCGAATGGTTCTTTGAAACTGTAACTTAGTGCTTACAACAAAGATGTAGATATTTTGCCTAGCGATAGGAGTGAGCCGTGTACAAGTCTTCTTGGTTCATAGTAATATCAAGAAAGCAAGACTCAACCCCTAGAGGAGAATAAATATGTGCACATCAAAAGAATTAGAGTAGTCTAGTAGTGGCAAAATAATAGGATGTGGAGAAAGAAGAATTTCTTGTAGTCTTTCCGGCCTAAAGAGAAACACAATTCTTTGTTGGAAGTGGATTTTATGGCTAATACAAACGTTAATTCTAATATGTTGCACAAAGTGAAAGGGTTGAAAAGTTACACCATTGGGGTTATTCATCTAAGAAATCTCAGATAGCAATCAAAACAATGGAGGAAAGAGATAAGAGAGACAACCAACACACAAAGACCCACACAAGCTTAATCCAAAGAAGTGAAGCAAACCTCAAGACTTGTGGTATTATAGCCAGCTTGATGAAGTAGATGATGCATAGTAGTCCCCAACACCGTTTGCAAGCCACCAACAATGCGTCTTTATTGATGAAAGAAGGTTACATAGAGTGTATGAGTATTACAAGTGAGGAGATAGAAGGCTTGAGGCATGAAGTAGCAAGCTCAAGATGTGTGGGCTGAGATTGAGAGAGAGTTTTCCTCACGGAAATGGCTAGGAGGTTGGGTGATGGCTTGATAGAGTGGCTTGATTATGGGGATTGCTTGAGTGCTTGGTTGCTTGATGGTTTGCTTGATGATCAAGTGAGGAGCAAGAGGCTCTTTTTATAGGTGAGGTTGCCTCTTGAAGAAGATATTTGCTTAGAAATATCCAAGGGATTTTTGCGACAAGTGTCTCCCTTTTCAAAAATATCTTGAAATTATCTTCAAAGTTTCTAGATCTTTCTCTTCAAGAAATATCTAGAGGTTCTTCTAGATCTTTCTCTTCAAGAAAAATCTAGAGGTTCTTCTAGATTTTTCTCCAAATATCTTCTCCTTGCCACCATAAGCCTCCAAGAGTAGCTTTATAAAAAATTGAGAGAGAGCTTGGCATACATCATGGATGACATAAAAAAAACTCGTAACCACTTTTCTAAGGGATTTTTCTAGGTCCATAATCACTCCAAAGTGCACCTACTATGTGTAGAATGACACCTCATGGGGGATACTATGACTAAGGCCACTTTTGGCCATGGTATACATGTCATATGCCACCTAGGATGCCTAGTGGATAGGAGGCATATTTTAAAGGCTCATTTCATCATGGCTCCAAGAAGAGGTTCACAAAGAAGCTCGGGATCGAAGCCCGTTCCAACAAGAGTGACACATCAGACTTTGACTAGCTTTTTGCGTGCTAAATAGAAAATGCGTATACTTATACACACTTAAGGTATACACATAAAATCCATAATATTGTATGGCTTAGCTTGCGTTCCTACTATGCATGTGCCATGATACGACAGCGCGATGGTAATGAAGCAGCGACGGATGATGATAACTGAAGGGGATCGGGGAGCACCACAGATGGAGAGTGTGAGAGAGAAGGAGACACACGACACTTAGATATGGGTGGGGAGACTCCAAAGAGTGAGCAGCCCCCTATACACTTATGTTATGTATAAGGTATACAAGTGAGTGGGCGCCCAGACTCTGGGCGGTCGGGCAAGGCACAGACGCCTATACCCCAACAACCTCCCACTTAAAGGCGACTGTGCCTTTAAGCAAGAGAACCTAGTCTAAAGACTACAAAAGGCGAGAGAAAACCACTCTCAACCGATGCCCACTGGTTGGCTGTGATCGTGTGCATCCGGCTGTCCTGCTCTCGTGTAAGTCCATACACCACCATACGTACCACACACGTACTGCAAGTATGTACGCAATACCTGCATATCTCCCTCGTGCACTATGCCATCATCAGTCAACAAACGACTGACAACCCCAACTGCAAATGCTCCCACTGCAGCTGCGATATCCGGTCTTAAGATCAACATCTCATACATGAGACCACCGAATGCCGATGCAATGCTAGCGGGCCCTGCTAGCTCTACGGGGTATGCATTAACATATATATCCCTGGCAATAGGCATCTCTGACTGACAAGGCGTGTCAGCCACATGCATCTCCTGACTGTCGGCAAAAGACGCATCAACCTGTCGTGCAACCTCAGAGAAAACCAGCTGCTCTAGGTGTCTGCTGGAAGACATATCCTGCACAACTATATCCCCATGCTCACTGTCGAGCATAGAAAGGAATGACTGCATAATCGCTGACATCTCAGTCTCCTCTGCAATCATCCACTGCAAACATGACCACTCAATCTGCTGTGACTCACTAGAGCTCTCATGCTCTAACTCCGTATGCATAGACTCTTGCACAACGTCCTCCTGTCGTGACTCACTAGAGCAAGACCGCTCTACCTGCCTATCCTGCATAGAAGTATCTCGCACAACTGACTCTCTGCTTTGCTCAGTCACTAGCAAAGCATGCATGTCTGATTCTGTCACCTCTCTGTGTGATTGCTCAAGTCGTGCCCCAACTGTGTGCACAACGAGCTCACTACTCTGCACTCCATGCAAAGTACCCTGCAACCCATGAGCAAAAGAGACTCGCCTGCTCTCTCGCTCTCTACCTGGCTGCGTGATCACAGAGACAACACCATCTCTCCCGTGATCCACATGCAATGGGTAACCTGTACCACTCCTGGTACCTCTCGCAATCACTAGCGAACCCAAATGCATTACAAAATCTTGCTCTCGTAGCGAAATCTAACATCCACTATCCCGTAACTGTTTGAATGAGATCAAATCCTGTCTCAGTTCTGGCACATAACGCACATGACGGAGGGTAAATCTCATACCACTGGGCAAGGACAAACATACGTCTCCTGCACCCTCAATGTCATACACAACACCATCAGCCATGTGCACACAACCAAGTCTCTCACTAGAAAACATGCTAAACCACTCACGATGCGACGTGACATGGAAAGTAGCATCTGAATCTAGTAACCAATGTGAAGACAATGTGCAATCCGATATGCAATCCGTAGACATAAGATCGTCTGAAGACAAGCTAGATGTAAATGTGACATCGCCGTCACAAGCATACTCAATAACCACCGTACTGATCTCACTAGCATCTGTCATGCCCAAATCTGCATCACGCATCTGTCACCTCTGTTGTCTCAAACGCCTGAAACATCGACGCCTAATGTGCCCTCTATGTCCACAATGCCAACATGTCAAGTCTCTATGCCGTCAAGACTTGCGTGTGGGATCAATCTCTCCCATGGACATAGAAGTGGGACTAGACTCCCCTGTAGACATGGATGTCGCGTACATAGCATGTAAACTCTTCCATAAAGCATGAGTTGTAGTCTCCCTCGAGACCTGTCAGTAAACAGACTCAACCAGATGCAAACAAATCGTAGACATGGCTAACTCATCAAGATCCTGCCAATCATCATCACTCATAGACTTGGGCTTCGCCGATAAACCACGCAAGGGTTTATCCTGCCCCAAATCTGACAATGCAACAAGCATATGTTCCTTCCAAGCAACAAAATCTGTACCATCAAACTGTGTCAGACCATAACGCTGGAAGTCAAATGAAAAATCAGCCATAATGCTCGCAAAAGAGCAACCAACAATGAGTAGCAAATGTCAACCAAATCAGCCCTAAACTGGCTCAAATTGCATCAACAAAAGTCTGCAAATATGGTTGTAAAATATGGCTGCAAATCAGCCCCAAAACAGCCCCAAAATTCAGCTCTTAAATAGCTGCATAAACAAGTCACAAACGTGTCCTAGATCAGCCTACAACTGAGTCATACATGGACACCTGCAAAGAGGAAACAATGGCTGAAAATTCAGCACCCAAATAAGCCCTCAAACCTGCCTGTAAACTTGTAAACCTGTAGCTGAAACCTGCTGAAAAACCTCAAGCCATTAGTGCTCGAATCCGGCTACCTAGCTCGTAGCCACACAAGCATACATCACAATACTCACTCCTATGAGTGTGCCAAGATAACTGTACGCCTGTCAAACCCGTGAGCTAATCACCAAGCCCACACTGTGCGGTATCGATGCATACACACGCACAAATCTCCCACCTGCAGAGAACACCGCACGCAAATGCTGAGTGCAACCTGCAATCTCTACCTAGATCGCATAAATGATGTGCATAAAAATCCTGGGAAAATTTCGCCAAAGTTTTGTCAGTAAAACGGCCACAAAACCAGTAACCAAACTGACTGCACGCTCAAAACCATGAGCAACCAAAGCGCATCAAACCATACTCCAAATGCATGCACCAATCTCCACACTTTGCATACATCATTGCAAACACCTGCAAATCTAGTACACAAATATCTGCTCTACCTGTGACTGCCAAAAAACATGGTCGAGGCATACATTACCGAGCTCAAAATGCAATCACATTAGTCTCCCCGAGCATCAAACCACATAAGGCATACATCGTATCCTCCCACCTGTGAGGAAACTTGCAGCAAATATCACTCTCACATCTGAGAGCAAACCATGTGTGGAATCCTTGACACACAATAAACAACTGCTGCTGCAGAAAATTCAGCGTTTAGAATTTTAAAATTCTGATATGACGAGCGCGTTCGGAGCGTGCCAAAACCCAAAGGTAGACTCCTGGACCACGTGTATCCGAGTCCGGGTGTGAAAGCTATGCCAAAAACCTCCGTTTCGACCCAAAAACGCAGCATAAAATGCCAAAAGAGGACTGAAAATGCAGCTCCTCAACCGTAGCTGGAATGAAGTTTTTGATGGCTCGAATGGCTTTGAAAAGGGGGTAAAACGCCAGGACGTCTGATGGAAACGCTCTCAGAAAGCTGAATTCGCCGATGCCGAAGTCGAAACCCTGTTTGCACTCTTGAAAGTGCGCGCGCGGACGCGATTTCGGGAATGAAACTGGCTCTCCGTTGTCGTCGTGACTGTGCACACACGCGCTCCCTCCGCACCTACGCTCTGATACCAATTGAAGGGGATCGGGGAGCACCACAGACGGAGAGTGTGAGAGAGAAGGAGACACACGACACACAGATATGGGTGGGGAGACTCCAAAGAGTGAGCAGCCCCCTATACACTTATGCTATGTATAAGGTATACAAGTCAGTGGGCGCCCAGACTCTGGGTGGTCGGGCAAGGCACAGACGCCTATACCCCAACAATAACCAAGGGTAGCGTCTACATTGAAAAAGAGCTCCTCCTCAAGCTCGCTCAGAAGAGAGGGAAGTAGGAAACACCAATTCTCAAAGTCCAATGATGGGAGCTAATCGACTCATTGTATTCGGCCAAATCCCAGCACTTCAATTGATTATCTATACTAATAGAAAACAAGTGAGGATGTATGGAGTTGATGGGGAGACCGTGAGCTGCAAGAAGATGGCCAGTCAGCTCAGCTTCAACTATCCCTTTGATGACTGATATTATACTCAATAAGGCTCAAGGAAGGCCAGATCATGATATACCCGCCATGCATGCATAGCTTCTCCTAAAACCAAGATTGCATGAGAGATAATGATAAAGATCGTAGTAACATGATCGACATAACGACGAAGATCGGGGTGGATGGAATTTATTTGTGCTCAATTCGAACTATTCGCTTTCAACTTTTAGCCTGCCCATGCATGGAACTTCTTGCCACCTGAAGGGCCAAGGCACATTGTAGAGCCCTCTCCTCTTTCATTTGGCCTCCACGCAGGACCCACATTGACTTGCAAAGTTCTTGGAGTTTGCAAAATTCATAAGAGATTCAAATGGTTCACTCCAAAGGATTGTAATGACACAATCTATTTTAGCCAAAAAAAGATAAGAGAGTTCTAAGAGCACATGCTTGATTTCATCTCATAAGAGTTGTATCATTCTTGAGAACATTCCATTAGAAACCCTAAGGTTTAGCCCATTAAGACTTCCAAAATGCTAAGGTTCCAAAATTCAAAGGTTGTGTCCAAAGGTCAAACATTGGGGGAATTGGATGCTTTGTGTGTGTCCCAAAAGTCTTTATCAATCCCTACATAGGAGGGGGTGATTCTTGCAAGTAGGGGATGAGAGAGAAACACACAAACACACACACACACAAGCTCCCTTTACAAAAAGGGAATGAGGGACACATGTCAGCTCCCTAGCCCAGATGCCCACAAGGTGTACCCAATTCCCGAGGGATTCACTCTATATACGAAATGGGGTGCCACCTGCGAGTGGACAACTTTGATAAAACCCCTATATACAACTCATATTAGGAAATATGACCCCCCTTTTTACGCTTATACGACAATCCATGCAAAAAACTATCATGCCCCTATCTTACATATAAAATTTAGGTCTTACATGATCTAAATGAGTATAACTAGTCAAAGAGCATGTAGCATAGTGACTGGCAACGTACTAAGGAGCCACTTCTATTGATAACGAGATGTACCCTCAATGTGTCTTAGTTTGACTTTGAAACTATGTGCGCCATCAACCTGCACTCTATCATCCAATTCGGGTCCAATTTTGACCTATCTAAATTACTCAAAAACCATGGTTATAAAGTTTTGCTAGGTTCTCCATGTAAATTCGCATCTATAGAAACTCAACAAATGAACTATATACAAAGCAGTGTTAGTTCTTGCATGTATCTTTGTAGCTATTGACTCACAAGTTCAAGGGAAGAATCTTTTGGGAAGCCATGATTTTGAAACACAAAAACTTCCTCTCATGTTTCCCTTTTTTCACTTCCCCCCCCCCCCCCTCCAATATAAATATGATACCCCTTCCCTTATTTTTAAGCTTGGGAGATAAATTAATGGGGGCCTACCCCTAACTTATACACTTATGTAACTTGTAAAAAAACCCCCCTCCCCTGCACTTACGTGGTGCGGTAAGTTTTCCATGGTGAATCCCTCGGGACCCAATTCCTATTGGATGGCCTTGGAGGTGGACCAATGAGAATTAAGCTAGAGTAAATCTAGTTTAATTAATTTAAAAACACTTAATAAAAGAACCAATAAGAATTAAGCTCTCTAGAAGACTATTGGACAGTCTTTTAAGGGGACCAATGAGCATTCAACAGCCCAATGGCTTGCCTGATTCCTATTGGTTAGGAGGCAAAGGGGTCCAATGAGAGTTTAGTTGAATTAAATAAATACCTAAAGCTCTCACAAAAGGGGAAAGGGGGACGTATGTTAGAAGGCCATCACTTATGCTGCTTAATTACCATTGGCTAAGCCTGGGAGGTCTAATAGGATGCTAGCAAGAGGGGTCGACCAAGAGAGAAAGGGGGCTGATTTTTCAAAGGCATTATCACACACACACTCACACAATCTCATGTGTGAAGCAAAGAAGACTCTCTCTCCTTCTCAAGCTTTAATGGAAAGCTTATCACCTACTCCAAGCTTGTGAGAAGGAAGGACTACACCAACAACTCTTGGCTTTGTGATGCAAATCCAACCAAGAGCCAAGATTCAATGCATGCTCATCTCCTCTACCATGCTAATTACTAAGCTAAGCTATGCTAATATAAGTGATTATGTGAGGAGATGTACATCTTTCTCGTAAGAATACTCCTTCTTCCTCTCAATCTACTCTCATACCCCGCTAGCTCTCACCATCTTCGAAGGTGTGTGAGGTGTTGGGTCTGAGACCGTGAGGGAATTGATGTTGTGTTTGATAAGTGTTTTGCTTAGTGCATGAAGTTTCCATCTTCATTGTACTAGCTAGTATTGAAGGAACACAAGAAATTGTATTGTAAAATGTCTCTCTTAATGGGAGAAACCATAATACAAAGCCTTTTGGAGGGGGGACCGGCTCCATGCAAATCCTGTCCTCAACTGTTGTCAATTGCTTAATTTCTCTCTCTTTTGAAGTATTGTTCATGCTTTTCAACTAGGTGTTATACTTTTTGTTGCTCTCTCCACCCAAACACTGTTGTTATTCTCATTAGGAATCTATTCTAATGAAATGCTCACTATGTCCATGCTATTTTTTGCTACACACAAGTTACTAGACCATTAAATGTTACAGTTGTTATGATGTTGCGGAAAGAATCTACTTGGAAGTACACTTTTGAGCGGTCGTATGAGGACACCTTCCCTTTTACCACACCTCTTTTCTAGAGAGAGAATACCAAAAATTATATTTACTTAGAAGACTCTTCAAATGACCTCCAAAATTTTCTAGTGATGCATTTGGATGCCATTAGAATTAATTGAGTGTCATTAAGTTATAAATGGTTCCATTAGGACCCATAGGTATATGCATGATGTAGATGTTTTAATTTGATGTAGTTACATTGATTTTATTTGAAACATTTTTATGAGAAATATTACTTATCTCTACAATTGGAAAAATTTACTTACTTTGTACTCAATCAAATTTTAATACTTTTTATTTCAGAATACACAAGCATACTCTCAGCAACTATGGTTTGAGAGGTTTGACTCATTGAAAAATCTTACCCAATTGTTGTATTTTCTACCACAAGAGAATATCGACTAAGATTGTTGAATACTTTGAAGATATATAGATTTTTAATGCACCCCATTGTGATATTTTGACCTTATGTTCCACTTCTATGGAATAATATGCAAGATGTAGGTGTTTTGATTTAAATAAACTTATAACTTGACTCTTGTGCTCCAAGCTTATGGTCATATTTTGAGAATTTAATGAGACTTTTGAATAATCAACACAATGTGGACTTGTAGTGTACCTAAATTATATTTTCATGGGGATGTTTTTTTTTATATGTTGTGATTTAGTTCGCGTTTAGAATTGTATCATTAATATTCTTTGGAAAAATATTATATAAACTATTCAAAAAAACTACGATAATCTTCATCATCCTATAATATATTTTACTCTTTTAGGAGAGGGTGTACAATAGTGGTATTTGTAAATCAATACTTGTGTGTGTGAGATATAACATGTTTCCCTTCACTTTTATAGCTTTGTCTACAACTATGAGATTGTATATCATTTTCTTATTTACTTACATTTGCAAAGTGATATATCAACTACTAAACTTGGATGATGAGTAACCATGATATTTGTCAATAATTAGTTCTTTATCTATGCTTATTGAATTTTTGCTAAAAATCCTGAGGTGTCCACCTCCGACTATGTGAGTGGAGCACGTGAGTTCACCCAAAGGGGTTTTCTATATACCAAAGAGTTTCAAATTACATGTACAAGAGGGGTTTAAAAATAGAAATTTTTAAAAAAGTTATAGGTTTATGAAGGAAGATGGGTCTTTTAATTCATGATAAAATGTGTGTGCAGAGAGGAGGTTTAAAAATACCTATTAAACACACGTGCTATAGCTGATATTTCTCAAAGATGGACCGTCTGGGGCTAGAATGAAATCAGGAGCCGTTAAAGAATAACTTGATCCATAGTAAGTGGAAAATTACCAAATGAACTACCCCTTTGCTATATAGGAATTCCCAAACTACCATATGAGGTTGCCAAAGAGCTAGCTACTATATAGGAGTTTATGATTTACTAGATAAACTTACTAGATGAGTACGTCCAAGAGAAGGTTGCTATATAGAAGTTTATGACTTATTAGATGAACTTACTAGATGAGGACGGTCAAGAGCAAGTTACTATATAGGAGTTTATGACTTACTAGACGAATTTAAAAAAAAGCTAGCTTGCTTGCTAGATTAAACATGAAAACTCCTATTTATAGCTAGGAATTATTGAACATGTAGTCTAACTTGCCATCTAGTAACACGTCCAAAGCTCCTTGTGAATTGAGGCTCGAGTTCCCTGTCGCTGGCGAGATGACAAGTACCATCTCGTTACGGTCATCGAACACCTGTAGCTTACGAGACCTGATGAATACCAACACTATGTGTGTAAGAGACAGAGAGAGGACATCGCTTTCCACACTTGTGCTCCATCGCAATGCCTCAGGCCGCCCCTCGAGCTGCCTACGGAGCCAACTCTCAACAACCTCCTCACACACCAGTGCTGCCCACACACACACACACACACACACACACACAGAGAGAGAGAGAGAGAGAGAGAGAGAGAGAGAGAGAGAGAGAGAGAGAGAGAGAGAGAGAGAGGCAAAATTCTTGTGCCCTCCTTCTACTTCATCATCGCCACCGCCACGCCTAGTTCCTCTCAGAGGGCAAAGCTGTGTCTTCTCCTCCTGCAAGCCCTCTCTTTGAAGCTCTCTTAAAATCAGCTCATGGGTGAAGGATGTTGGAATAAAATAAATTAACACATCTGTCATGTCTCGAGAAACCAATACCTTTTCATATCCACGCACGCATCCCTATAACTGTAACCACAATCATGGAATGAAACAAGCCCGACTACCCGCCTATCTCTGCGTATATGATCTCTCTCTCTCTGTGTATCTTGATCCTCTCTACTTCTCTGTGTAACACACACACACACACACACACACACACACTAATGCAATCACTAATGTAATCTCTTCTTCTCTAATGCCTTACCACGCTGCCTTTGATAGTGGACGCCCTCCTGGGCCATCCTGTCAACATGGTATCAATCGCCGGCTCTGGGACCTGTTGCAGCCTCAGTCTATCGACGATACCCTGCATGGCACCATGCACGAGGCTTCAACAATTTCCACGTTGCACCTGCAGCCTGCATGAAATGAGAGAGCCCTGCAATTCTTGCCCACTGTTGGCAATGGTGATGATTTCTCTAATCACACCCTCTGTGGTGCTGTTGAAGGCAATAATGTAGCCCCTCCACAAGCAACTCTCCAAGTCCCTCTTTCTGCTACTCAAATAAATCCCGTGGCCGGATGCCCAACTCCAACCAATGCGCATCATTCTCCTGAGAGAATCCTCGCCATGTTCGAAAGGTTTTATGCTTCTGAATCAATGGACAAACCAGATGCCCTTGTTGACGCCAACGCTGCCATAACACCTGCTGCGGCCAGTTTCTCATCTACCGCCAATGCAACCTCCAACAATGCAACCATTTCGGCAACCACAAGTGGCACCAACCCTGCAACCGGCACTGCCTTCAACCCCGATATAGCCACAATTTCCGCCAATGATGGTGATGCCAGACATGACTTTCAAAGTAGGCAATTTCGAGTGCAATTTCCCTTTGTAGATGGACCTGCTATTGCCCAACTTCATGCAGATGTGTAGCCGCAATCAATGGCTAATACATGCCGTGAAGCCGACTTGTTGCTGGACAATGAACCTACAGTCGATGCAGAAGATGAAAAGGAAGATGAAGTCCTTGCCCCTGCTGCGGATGAAAATGCTGATGTACCTGCCCAAGGAGCAGATGAAAACGCTGCTGAGATACCTGTCTCACATCCAGTCGATGGTGATGAAGTACCCACCCGGAATGATGCAGCCAAGAATGACATCCTTGCTGCGAAAATTACTACTGCAGCGACCATGCTCGCCACCTTGCCTTGTGAATACTGTGGCCACCATGCAAATGAAGAAGACGAGGTTATCACCAACTTCCTGGCTTCTCTTAAAGAGGAACACACAAACTTTGACCTGCAGACGGCCACCTTGAACACCTCAAAGGCAACACTTTGTTTGGGGATCACCCTATGATAAATGAACCTTCTGACGGAGATGAAGAGATAACAGTTTCTTCCTCCTGCGTGTACCAAACCCAAGTTGATGATGCAGAATCTGCAGATGATGGTGAAACTGATCCAACCTTAATGGAAATCATTAGAAGGGTGCCTCACCCTTACAACATGGATGTTGCTTATGCATTTCATGTTGTCCCCAAGTGCAAATATTGTTGCGGCGGCTATCACAATCATTGCTCAACCTCATGCCGCCCTGTTAGGATTCAATCCCGCAAGCATGAAGATCCATTCAATGATGGTGCTGCTCTTTCATACGGATACAATTTCAACCTAATAGCAATTGGCAATGCTTCCTTGGTCTCACCGACGTACCTCCTTGCCACTGAATGTATGTGGCTAGCACAACTGATCATTTTTGCTGACTTGTGTCGTGTACGATAGGGGGGAATAAATGTAGATCTTCATCCACGACACTCGAAGCTTTCTCACGAGTGCTTGATGCATCTGAAGCCACGATGGAAGATGAAACCTCAACATCGAATTTTCACCTTCAACAACTTCTTGATTGATCTCGAATGACACCAAATCCGAGATACAAACCCAAAATTTGTTTTCTCCTTCTTGCACTGATTGCAAAGCAATCACAAAAAAACAGAAAGCACTTTCCAGGTCATCTAGGCACTTCTCATGCACAATAAAATCTTCTCTCTGGATTCAATTGAGGGGGGATGTTGGAATAAAATAAATTAACACATCTGTCATGTCTCGAGAAACCAAGAGACACCAATACCTTTTGTATCCATGAACGCACCCCTATAACTGTAACCACAATCATGGAATCATGGAATGAAACAAGCCCGACTACCCGCGCGTATATGATCTCTCTCTCTCTCTCTCTCTGTATCTTGCTCCTCTCTACTTCTCTTTGTAACACACACACACACACACTAATGCAATCACGAATGTAATCTCTTCTTCTCTAATGCCTTACCACGCTGCCTCTGATATACAGTGGAGCCCTCCTGGGCCATCCTGTCAACAAAGGATGCCAGAACTTTGCATCAGCAGAACCACAAAAAGAAGGGTTCCTCCCTCGCCATTGGACCTGCTGCATCCACCTCTAATATGAGGGAGAGAACAGAGTGCATCAGGGGGATTCTGCAGCTTCCCTACTCTGTATGTAAAACCTCCTTGTGGATTGATGCCTGGCATAATCCACCTTGCAGGCTCATCTCCTCTCCAGCTATAGAATTCATTGCTATGGATGAGAGCGCTCCATTGCTTGCTTCACTCAGAGCATACGTTCGCAGCAAGGATCTCCAGACCGGCATGCTCCTACACGATCATATCCTTCATAATGGACTGCTCGCTGCTTGCTCTGATGCCTTAGTCTGCATGTACGCGCAATGCAGTGCACTTGGAAAAGCTAGACACCTGTTTGATATGAATAGTAGCAGAGACCCGTTCACTTGGATTGCTCTCATTGCTGGATTTGTAAAGAATGGATAGGACCAAGACGCTCTCCTGTTTTACGACTGTATGCCGTATAAAGGACTACCTCGGGATGCAGTAACCTTCAATTGCGCCTTGAAGGGGCAATGTTAAAGCAATTGACAAGGGAGAAGAGATCCATGATGCGAGAGCAATCAGGGGCTGTTAAAAACCAATATTAAGCTTGGCAATGCTTTGGTGGCCGGTATGTATGCCAAATGTGGATTCCTGGCGAAGGCACGCCAGGTGTTGAAGGAGCTTCGAGTTCGGGATGTCATCTCTTGGACTCTACTCATTGCAGGATATGTCGAACATGGTGATGGTGCCCAAGCCTTCAACTGTTTTGAAGAAATGAGAAGTGAGGGCTTCCTCCCAAGTCAAGTGACCTACGGTTTCCTATTGAGAGCCTGTGGTGGCAGCTTGGGAGCACTTGATGAAGGAAAGGCGATACACGAGGAGATTGCCAAGCAGGATTGGCTGAAAACCAATTCTGTACTAGGCAATGCCTTAGTACGCCAAGTGTGGTGCTCTTGCGAAAGCACGTTCTGTTCTTAATGAGCTTCCTGTTCGAAATGTCATCTCTTGGAATACACTCATTGCTGCAGGACATGCTGAACATGGTGAAGATGAGCAAGCAATAGAATGTTATAAAGAAATGCAGCACGAGGGCCTCTCTCCAAATGCAGTGACATTTGCCTCCATTATGAAAGTATGTGGCAACCTCAAATCTATTGGTAGGGAGAGGAAATCCATGAGAAAATTTCCAAACAAGGGCTTGTTAAAGATAACATCGTGCTTGGAAATGCCTTAGTGGATTTTTACATTAAGTGCGGTGCTCTTCCGAAAGCGCGAAAAGTGCTCGAGGAGCTTCCTATTTCTAGTGTTATCTCTTGGTATGCATTAATAACAAGATATGCTCACCAGGTTGAAGGTGAATAAGTATTGAATTGTTTTGAACAAAGGCGTAATTAAGAAGGGGATTTCTCCTGATGCTGTGACTTATGATGGCATCTTGAAGGCAATAGGGAGCATAACAGTGCTTGAAAAGGGTGAAAGCGTTCATGACGAGATTGGCAAACAAGGTTTGCTTATAAGCGATATTGTGCTGGGCACTGCTTTGGTGGATATGTATGCTAAATTTGGTGCTCTCACAAAAGCACATCAGGTGCTCGAAAAGCTTCCCGGGATGTTAATTTTGGACTGCACTAATTGCAGGATATGACGAACATGGTGAAGGCGAGCAAGCTCTAACATGTTTTGAAGAGATGCAGCGGGAGGGCTTTTCTCCCAATGCAGTGACCTTCATCTACAGTCTGAAGGCATGCGGGTTCATAAGAGGACTTGCCAAAGGAGAAGAAAATCTTAATGAGATAGTCAAACAACGCCTTTTGGTGAGCAATGTGATGCTTGGAAATGCTTTGTTGGATATGTATGCGAGGTGCAATGCTCTAACAAAAGCACGGCAAGTGCTTGAGTAACTCCCCATTCGAAATGCAGTGTCTTGGAACACAGTAATTGCAAGATGTGTCGAGCTTGGTGAAGATGAGCAGGCGCTGAAGTGTTTTGAGCAGATGCAACGGGAGGGCTTCTCTCCAGATGCGGTCACGGTTGCTTGCATCCTAAAAGGTTGTAGCAACTGACAAGGGGGAGAAAATTCATGACGAGATTGTGAGACAGGGGGTGCTTGGAAATGATATTATGGTTGGTACTGCTTTATTGGACATGTATGCCAAGTGCGGTGCAGCAAGAGAACCTGTTATATACATAAGAAGATTTAGAAATTTTCTCATGTAGGAAAACGGAGTCTTTTTTAGTGTTCTTCATACAATGCATAACATCATGAGCTTCCGCTCGAGAGGCACCGCATACCTAGCTAGGTATACGTGCCTCCCTCATGATGTTGAGGTAAGTCACAGTGTGGGAATTATTGTGAGAACTTTTCCAAAACTTCTTGTGTATTGTCTTAAACATTATTTTTTGGGATCTTCCCTCCCATTTGAAATCTCAAACTTTCATTCA
The DNA here is from genome assembly GCF_014529385.1 of Adiantum capillus-veneris. Classification (NCBI taxonomy): domain Eukaryota; kingdom Viridiplantae; phylum Streptophyta; class Polypodiopsida; order Polypodiales; family Pteridaceae; genus Adiantum; species Adiantum capillus-veneris. Next base: position 28,325,678 of record NC_140941.1, read on the forward strand.
CGTGATGTGCCCCCCCGCCCCCCCCAACCCCAATTCTTTGCCTCTGCAGCACAGTCTTCGACTTCATGAATCCTAGGCCTGCTACATCTCCCTCTTTGTCCAACAAATTACAATCTCTCCCTCTATGTCGGCCTTTGATTTAAGGCAGCAGGCAGCTCTTAACTGCAGACAGAAAGGAAAAAACTTTCTCCTCCTCTTCACGTTCCATCATCTAAACCAAGGCGACTCCTCCTCCTTCAGCATACTTCGCTTCTTTGAGTGTTTTCTTCCCTTGAGCTTGATTTGAACTCAGGCTGCCTGCCATGGAAGCCGCCAAGTGGCTTGTTGTCACGTACGCATTGAGCTCAATATACATTTGCACGTTCTTCCCAGGGTCCAGCCTCTCTCTCTTCTGCTGCCGCATGGCCACAAGGTTGCATGCGTGCCTGTCCTGGCGTCAACTCCAACCTGTCCTCCTCCACAAAACCCTTGGCTATGAATGAATGAATGCCGATGGCTAGTTAATTGTCCCTCATTATCATCAAGGCAATAGCAATTATCTTCAATTTTGTAAAGGTGTGCCTATAAGCTTCTAATTAATTGATTGGGAGAAAAGCTAAGAGAAACTCAGCAAAAGCAAAAGCCGAATGGGTGATGGATTGAGGGAGGGGCACAATGTGGAGGCCAAGGCAGTCTGAAGCACAATAGCATCCAACTATGGAGGGTGCTCTTTCAGTAATGTCTTCTGGGGGGAGAGAGAGAGAGCATTTATTTTCTGCCTTGATAATTATAGATAATTGATTATCTGCATTGGAGTCCAATATAGACATGGGGTGGACCATGGAGGTAGGAAGAGAGGAAAGTATCCATGATTATAAAACCTCCTTCTATAGCGAGACTGTTTGTGGCACGGATTTTCAGATTACATGGCATGCTTGAGATGATTGTCTTCGACAGAGATCCCAGATTTACGAGTTTGTTTTGAAAGGCAATCTGGGAGAACATTGGCACGCGGTTGCAGTTCTCGTCATCGTTCCACCCACAAACTAACGGGCAATCTGAGATTGCCAATTCAATGGTTTTAGATTTATTGAAGTCTTATATCTCGGATCGTAAGACTCAATGGGAAAAGTACTTACCTTTGGTGGAATTTGCCTGCAATAATACGATACACTCTTCGACGGGGAAGGCGCCATTTGAGATTGTTGAAGGTACTGCAAAGGTTCCACCTCTTATAAGACAAAAACATTGGTGATTTACAAGAAAAATGTACATTTGCTTACTCTAATGTAGCATTGTAAGCATTGACAAGGTTCATACTATCCTTAAGCTGTGTTCCTTGCATCCATCTAGCATCTTCAAAAGGATAGTTTTTGAACTTAATAAGATACCGTCGGATAATCTTACCATGTCGTAGTACCTTGTCTTCATACTGAAGGATAGCTTTGGGTTGTAGCACCTCTTCTTGGTCTTTGTTTCTGGAGGGTCTTCAATAATTGGTTCACTTGGTGGCTCCCCTTTGTAGGGCTTAAGTAGGCTCACATGAAAAGCATTGTGTATGAGCCAATGGTTGGGCAGCTTGAATTGATAAGCCATCTCATTGATTGGCTTCAAGATTTGGAAAGGACCATAGTATCTTTTTGCTAGTTTAGCATAATACTTTTGATGGCCCGTAGGATTTTTGCTCGTCATTTGCCTCAATCGAGCCTTGGAAAATTTAAGTAAGACCCAATCATTTTCTTTAAATGTTAAGGCCCTTCTTTGCTTGTCAGCAACAGCTTTTTGCATTTGTTGAGAGATGGATATAGCCTCCTTAATCTTTTGAAAAGATTTTTGTAGGTCACGCTATACTTATCGGCAGAGCAGATCTTCCCTCAATGCTTTCGAAAGGTGCTTTTCTCGTAAAAGTATGTACAATATTATTGTACATATACTCTACAAGAGGTAAGTACTTTTTCCATTGTGAGCGTTGATCTACTTCTGTAACATAAGTTATAGATCGAGTATCGTAAGATTGGATATCTCACTGTGGACATCCGTTTGAGGGTAATAGGCCGAAGAGAAATTCAATCTTGTACCTAGATTGTCAAGGATGTTGGCAATCCATGGTCTTTGAAAATCAGTGATATGAAGAGAGTTTCCATTTAGTGTGTCTTAATAGTTTTTTTGACAGGAATAAAGCGTGCTTGCTTGCTAAACCTGTCAACTATTGTCCATATTCCCGTATTCCCATGGATAGACTTGGGTAATCCAAAGATAAAATCCATGGATACTCCTATGGTGAATTTGGCATAGGCAATGACTTGAGTAATCTAGGTTGATTCCCTCTATCATAGTTGTTCTTTTGGCATACCACACATTTTGAAACATACTCTTGTATGTCTACTTTCATGGTAGGCCAATAAAAGTACGCCTCTACTCCTCAAAGAGTACGTTGAATTTCATAAAATCTAATATCTAACCAGCCCAAATTATTTTCTCATATTAAACTAATCATTTAATGTAGGAGAGTAAACAAGAACAAGGGTTATAGACATGTGCTTATAGATCTATCTCAAATACGGGGCCAATGGTAAAGGGGTCCAAATGAGAGATGGTCTCTCAAAGAGAAAGGCTAACCAATGGAGATTAAAAGACCTTAGGGTTAGCTTCATTGAAGACCTCCAAAGGTTAGTGTTAAAAGTCCTTTGACCTTAGGTAAGCTAGGACTGAGCTTGAGGTGGGAGCCGGGCCCAAGCGTGAAGTGCTTGTCGTGCTTGATGACTAAGGTGCTTGAGGTGCTTGCTGACTAAGATGCTTAAGGTGCTTGTCATACTTGCCGACTAGGGAGCTTGAGGTGCTTGTCATACTTGCCGACTAGGGAGCTTGAGGTGCTTGTGGGAAGACTACTCAATCTTGAGGTGCTTTGTCATGCTTGCTAACTAAGGTGCTTGAGGGTAAGGTGTGTAAAAGTCAAATCGCATCCCTACAAGAGAGGGGGTGATCCCTAAAGCTAGGGGGATGAGAGAGAACACACACACACTCACACAAGGAAATCCTGGTACAAAGAAGGCATATAGGCCACTAGTCAAGTTTCTCCTCATGTTGCCCTCATGGTGTGCCTAAAGCCTATTGGTTAGCCTCCCAAGGGGTCCAATGATAATTTAGTATATTTAATTAATTTCTTTTACATTTATAAAGTCTTGTCTCTCAAAGGGGAAAGGGGGACACTTGTCCCAAGACTACCCTTGTTGCTTGTAATGCATCTTGCATGTGATTGGCAAGTCTTGTAGGGGTCCAATGAGCTTCAAGCTTGAGCTACAAGGGGGGGTCGACCAAAGCAAGAAGGGGGCTAGCTTGGGGGTATACTCTCCCACACATACTCACACACACTCTCATTATGTGAAGTGAAAAGTGCAAGAGCTCCTTCTCCTTCTCCGCCTAGCCAATGGTAATTAAGCAGTATAAGTGATAGCCTTCTGACATGTGTCCCCCTTTCCCCTTTTGTGAGAGTTTTAGGTAATTTAATAATTCAACTAAACTCTCATTGGACCCCTTTGCCTCCTGGCCAATAGGAATCACGCAAGCCATTGGGCTGCTGAATGCTCATTGGATCCCTTGGGAGACTGTCCAATAGTCTTCTAGAGGGTTTAATTCTCATTGGTTCTTTTATTAAGTGTTTATAAATTAATTAAACTAGATTTAATCTAGCCTAATTCTCATTGGTCCACCTCCAAGGCCTTCCAATAGGAATTGAGTACACCTTGTGGGCATCTGGGCTAAGGAGCTGACATGTGTCCCTCATTCCCTTTGTGTAAAGGGAGCTTGTGTGTGTGTGTGTAAAGGGAGCTTGTGTGTGTGTGTGTGACTTTCTCTCTCATCCCCTACAAGCAAGGCTTGCCCCCTCCTAAGTAGGGATTTGTAAAGACTTTTTTGACACACACAAAGCATCCAATTCCCCCATGGTTGACCTTTGGACACAACCTTTGAATTTTGGAACCTTAGCATTTTGGAAGTCTTAATGTTCTGAACCTTTGGGTCTTTTTAGCCCATTGTTGCACATGTCTCCTTCTTATGGCTCACTAATGGTAAAGTTGTAGGAAAGTCTAAAAAGACTCCGTTATTAAGACCAAAACTCCCAGGGTGTGCACCATATGCAACATTGTGGGCTCAACAAAACCGATAATAGATCCTAGTCCCACTTACCCTAATATAATTAACAAAATCAACCATTTATAGGGTCCAATGAGAGTAGAGCATGAGCAAATAGCAAGAGGGGTCGACCAAGAGAGAGAGGGGGCTGAATTTTGCAAGGCATTATCACACACACACTCACACAATCTCATGTGTGAAGTAAAGAAGACTCTCTCTCCTTCTCAAGCTTTAATGGAAAGCTTACCACCTACTCCAAGCTTGTGAGAAGGGATGCCTACACCAACAATGTAACATTTAATGGCCTAAAAACTTGTGTGTAGTGGAAATTAGCATGAACATAGTGGGCATTTCATTAGAATAGATTCCTAATGAGAATTACAAGAGTGCTTGGGTGGAGAGAGCAACAAAAAGCATAACACCTAGTTAGATAGCATGAACAATACTTTCAAAAGAGAGAGAGATTAAGCTATTGACAACATTTGAGGACCGGATTTGCATGGAGCCGGTCCCCCCTCCAAAAGGCTTTGTATTATGGTTTCTCCCATCAAGAGAGACATTGTACAATTTACAATTCTTTGTGTTCCTTCAAGACTAGCTAGTGCAATGAAGATGAAAGCTTCATGCACTAAGCAAAAATCTTAGCAAACACAACATCAGTTATCCCCGGTCTCAGACCCAAGACCTCACACACCTTCAAAGATGGTGAGAGCTAGCAGGGTATGAGAGTAGATTGAGAGGAAGAAGGAGTATCTTACGAGAAAGATGTACATCTCCTCACATAATCACTTATATTAGCATAGCTTAGCTTAGTAATTAGCTTGGTAGAGGAGATGAGCATGCATTGGAGCTTGGCTCTTGGTTGGATTTGCATCCACATGCCAAGAGTGTGTCGATGTAGGCTCCTATTTCACAAGCTTGGAGTAGGTGATGAGATCTCCATTAAAGCTTGGGAAGAGATAGTCTTTTTCTTGCTTCTCACATAGACTGTGTGAGTGTGTGTGTGTGATAATGCCTTGCAAAATTCAGCCCTCTCTCTCCTTTGGGCGACCCCTCTTGCTATTTGCTCCTGCTATCCTCCCATTGGACCTCCCTAGGACTAGCCAATGACAATTAAGCAGCATAAGTGATAGCCTTCTGACATGTGTCCCCCTTTCCCCTTTTGTGAGAGCTTTAGGTAATTTAATAGTTCAACTAAACTCTCATTGGACCCCTTTGCCTCCTGGCCAATAGGAATCAGGCAAGCCATTGGGCTGCTGAATGCTCATTGGACCCCTTGGGAGACTGTCCAATAGTCTTCTAGAGGACTTAATTCTCATTGGTTCTTTTATTAAGTTTTTTAAAACTAATTAAACTAGATTTACTCTAGCCTAATTCTCATTGGGTTACCTCCAAGTCCATCCAATAGGAATTGGGTACACCTTGTGGGCATCTGGCCTAGGGAGCTGACATGTGTCCGTCATTCCCTTTGTGTAAAGGGAGCTTGTGTGTGTGTGTGTGTGTGTGTGTGTGTGTGTGTGGCTTTCTCTCTCATCCCCTACATGCAAGGCTCGCCCCCTCCTAAGTAGGGATTGCAAAGACTTTTTTGTACACACACAAAGCATCCAATTCCCCTATGGTTGACCTTTGGACACAACCTTTGAATTTTGGAACCTTAGCATTTTGGAAGTCTTAATGGGCTGAACCTTAGGGTCTTTTTAGCCCATTGTTACACATGGCTCTTTTGCAGATGGCCCCCCCTTTGGATCCCTATTATCCCTCCTCTGGATCCCTACTGTGGCCGATCTGCTAGCTTAACCAATATTCTAGCTTTTTCTCCCCTGGCACTTACCCATATTAAATGATCAGTTTAACATGAGAAAATCATTTAGGAGAATTAGATATTGATTATTATGACATTACCTCCCTCTTGAAATCATAGTCATCCTCGACTATGGTGTATAGAAGATAAAGCATATTCATGAGTCCTTTTCTTAGCGGGTAGAGGATCCCTATGTTACCCTACGATATCATTCCACAATGGATGACTAGTCCATTTGGTGCTTGAGAGCCTAAGGCTGCCGCAAGCATGTTTGCACATTAGTCCTATCAATCTTCCATAGTAGAGTGACAAGCTCTACTTGGTGTTTGGGAGACGTAGCTCCCCAAACTTGATCTAAGCAGGCATAATACTTCATTTTTGTGCACAATAAAGAAAAAGAGAGTCTTATAAGACAAAACCTTTGTTCATTTTTAACATTTTGTACATTTGCTTACTCTTGGGAAGCATTGTAAGCATTGACAGGGTTTAGGTTATCCTTTAATTGTATGCCTTGCATCCATCTAGCATCTTCAAAAGGATAATTCTTAAACTTAATAAGATATCGTCGGATAGTCTTACCGCCTCTTAGTACCTTGTCTTCATGTCGGAGAATGGACTCGGGCTGCAACACCTCTTCTTGGTCCTCGATCTCCGGTGGGTCTTCAGTAGTTGGTTCTTGAGGTGTCTCTCCTTTGTAAGGCTTTAATAGGCTCACATGGAAAGCATTGTGTATGAGCCAATGATTGGGAAACTTGAGTTGATAGGCCATCTCATTGATTGGCCTAAGAATCTGGAAGGGACCATAGTACCTTTTTGCTAGTTTAGCATAATACTTTTGGTGTCCATTAGGATTCTTGCCCGTCGTGTGCCTTAATCGAGCCTTGGGAAAATTTAATAAGACCCAATCGTTTTCTTTAAAGGCTTGGGATCTTCTGTGCTTGTCAGCACAGTAGCCTTTTGCCTTTTCTGTGAGACAGAGATAGCATCCTTAATCTTTTGAAAAGATTCTTGTAGGTCCCGGCTATACTCATCTGCAGCGAAGATCTTCCCATGTACCTTAAGTAGCAAGGGACTTTTTGATCTTCCCTCAATTACCTCGAAAGGTTCTTTTCCCGTGGAAGTATGTACAGTGTTATTGTAAGCATACTCCACTAAGGGTAAGTACTTCTCCCATTGGGATCTTTGATCTACTTTCGTTACATAGGTTTTTAGTAGATTGAGAATTGTTAGGTTAGCTATTTCACTTTGGCCATCCGTTTGTGGGTGATAGGCCGAAGAGAAGTTTATCGTTGTCCTTAAATTCTCAAAGAGACCCTTCCAGAAATTACTGGTCATTCTAGGATCTCTATCTGACACTATGGACATTGGCAAGCCATGGTACTTGAAAATTTGTGAAATGAAGAGGGTTGCCATTTGATGGGCTTTGATAGTCTTTTTGATAGGTATAAAATGAGCTTGTTTACTGAACTTGTCTACTATCGTCCATATTCCCGTATTCCCATGGATAGACTTAGGTAATCCAAAGAAAAAATCCATGGATATGGTCTCCCATGGTGAATTAGGGATTGGCAAAGGTTGAAGCAATCCAAGTTGCTTCCCTCTATCAAATTTTGTTTTTTGGCATACCACACGTTTAGAAACATACTCTTGTATGTTCACTTTCATGGTAGGCCAATAGAAATATGTTTCAATTCCCTTTAAGGTAGACTGAATCCCTCTATGCCCCGCATAAGGTGGAGCATGAGATTCATACATTACTTTCTCACCTAGTGAGTTAGTAACACATAGTCTATTGCCATATAGAAGATAACCATCTTGTAAAGTAAATGGTTATTCTTTCTTCCCTAATGCAAGGGTTGGAATCACGTCTCTAAAATCAGGATCAATAGCATATTCATCTATCATTGAAGATAGATCATTGTGAGTTACTATATGGAAACCGCATTCACTCTCGGTCGTCTTGAGAGTGCATCAGCTACTTGATTATGCTTGTCAGCAATGTGAGCAATATGAAAATGAAATTGCAAAAGGAAATTTGCCCACCTCAGTTGTTTGTCTGAGAGAGCTTGGTCTGCGTCATGAAGTACTTAAGACTTTGGTGATCCGTTCGCAGAATGAAAGGAGTCCCCAATAAATAGTGCTTCCATGAGTCTAAGGCATGTAGAACTGCAAGGAGTTCCTTTTCATATATGCCTAGAGCTTGCTCAATAGGGTTGAGCCTTCGACTTTCATAGCCTATGGCGTGCCCTTCTTGGAGCAAAACAACTTCAAGGCAATCACCACAAGCATCACATTGGACCTCCAATGGTTTTGAGAGATCCGATAGTGTAAGCACGGGTTGAGAGATAAGCTTTTCTTTAAGATTTTAGAAAACATTGTTCTCCTTAGTAGACCATGTATACCTAACGCTTTTCTTTGTTAGGTCATGTAATGGTCCCGCAATTTGTGAGAACTTTTCTATGAAGCGTCTATAGTATGCACACATACCTATAAAGCTTCTTAGTTCATGAAGATTCTTTGGTTTAGGCCATCCTTTTATTACCTCTAACTTTGCTGGATCCATTTGGATGCCATCTTGAGAGATAATGTGACCAAAATACTGAATCTCTTGCAAGAAAAATTCACTTTTCTTTGGATTAACATAAAGTTTATTCTCTCTTAAAACTTGAAATATTACCTGGAGGTGTTGCTTGTGTTCATCTAATGAATTAGAGTAGATGATAATATCATCAAAGAACACTCCAGTGAAGTTTCGATGAGGCCTGAACAACTTCTCCATCAAACGGTTGAATGTGGCTGGTGCATTGGTCAAGCCAAAAGGCATGACAATGTATTCGTAAAGACCAAATGTGGTGCGAAATGCGGCTTTACAATGTCTTGATCAACTATCCTTATTTGATGATAGCCACTTTTTAGGTCAATCCTACTGAAGTAGGTCGATGTAGCTTATCAAATAGGTCTTCTACCCGTGGAACCGGAAACCTATTCTTGATAGTGATCCTATTTAGTGCTCTATAGTCGACACACATATGATATGCGCCGTCTTTCTTTTGCACTAATAGCATAGGTGAGCAAAATGGAGATGAGCTAGGCCTAACCATGCCCTTCTAACCTAACTCATGCACTTGCCGCATAATATCCTCCTTTTGAGCTTGAGAAACTCTATAAGGAGGTTTGTTAGGCGGTGAACTTCTTGGAAGAAGTTTAATTGCATGGTCATCATTACCTCGTTTAGGAGGTAGCTCACAAGGGATGTCGTCAATAAAAACAACTTGAAACCCCTTGAGAAAATTGGATAACTCTAATTCCTTTTGGTTGCTTTTATTTTCTTTTGCTAAAGCATTAGGTTCATTTTGAGAATCTTTAACAAAAATCACGTACACGGAAATAGAGCTCTTTATTGACTTGTTGAAAGCTGGTGTATGTACAATGGGGATAGTGTTACCCATTTCCTTAGCATCTATATACATGTCTTTTTCCCTGAACTTAAAGGAGATTCTCCTTTCAGGAAATTTAACATTGGCAGCCAGGCGGTCAAACCATGGTGCCCCTAGGATTACATCCTCATGCTTGAGAGGAGAGATAAAGAAGTCCTCTTTGTCCACATAGCTTTGGACATGAAGCCTCAATTTCCCGATTAAGGTAGTGACTGAAGCTTCTTGCTCCTTGAAAGCACTGTCTGCGGGTAGGACATCTCCCTTCTCGTAGGCTTGTATGCCTAGCTTGGTGGCCAACTGTATAGATATAAAATTTGAGTAGAACCAGGGTCAAAGAGAATAAAGGCATCATGTTCTCTTACCTTTCCCTAAGCATGGCATAGAGGAGATCCTTTGTGGTGAGTTTGGTGATTCTCCTCCTCTTGGATTTCAACCAAGGAAGCTCTAGGAGGATCTTGGCGGTTGTTCTTTTGGGGACAAGCGCGGTACGCATGCCCTTGTTCGCCGCACTTGAAACACCGGTTATCCTTGAGATAACGCTCAAGCTCTTCAGGAGAGAGTTTGTTTTTACCTTTGTAAACTCCCTTCTCTTTAGCTTTGTTGGAGTTGCCCTTAGGAGACTTTTGGACATTGTCCTTCCCCTTAGGCTCGTTGGAACCCTTGTTTTACGTGGGCTTATTATTTCTTTTAGCCCCCGTTTGGAAATTGATTCGAGAGGCCACCATAGTATGGTGTATTACCGTCGATATGGTACGTGGCCTTTGGGAGTTGACATACTCGGCCATTTCTTCGGTTAAGCCCGCACAAAATTGTTGCTTTTGCTCTCCAAAATCCAACTTTTTGAAGACAGTGGCTTTGAGTTGTAGGTCCCAAAACTTGTCTACATATTTGTGGATGGATTCATAGGGAGAGAGCTTTAAGCTTCTCCATTCGGTGAGTACTTTGTCTTTGGCATTGGTGGCCAAAAACTGCTTCATAATGGAAGCTCTTAAAGCTTTCCATGTTTGTGGAGCTTCACCATTGGCTCGTAGGCTAGACCACCATTTCTTGGTGGACTTTTGAAAGTGCATAGCTACATGGCATAGATTAGAGGACTCACTGAAGCCCTCATCTCCAAACGCCCCATGAAACTGTTGGAGAAAGGCCAAGACTTTGTCCGTAGCACCAAAGGTACCATCATAGGTAAGGAAAGAGATGCTCTTCCCTCCCTCTTTGAATTTCTTCAGCTTGGACGACCTCTTCCATCCGGCATAGGATTTCCTATGGCCTCTTCTTTTTGATGGTTCAAAGGTTGCACCATCACTTTCTTCAGAAGGTGAAGAATTTGAAGAAGGTGGAGAAGAGGGTGATCTCTTTCTCACCTTTTTCTTGTCTTGATCTTCATCATGTTCACCATCACTTTCAAAAGAGGAAGAGGATGAAGAAGATGGAGAAGAGGGTGTCCTCTTTCTCACCTTTTTCTTCTCTTGCTTTTTATCATCCCTCTTTGAATTATGGTGTGGAGAAGGGTGCAATGGTCTTCTCCGCTTTGGTGGTGATGGAGAGCGTTTATCCCGCCGTCTTCGTGGAGCCATCTCCGCCGAGGTGGCGGGAGACTCACTTCTTTCTCGTTCCTTCAGTGGAGGCTCTTGAGTTCTCCTTTGGGAAGGAGATGCATCATCAAGAAGTAAATTCTTGAGCCCTTCGTATGGATTCTCTTCTTCTTCCCGAATCGGAGAGAGAACTCTTTTGGAAGTCTCACAAGGAGGCTTCCTAGGTGTTCTCTCATCATGGTGGTGAGCTTGGAGAATCCCATGAGCACGGAGCTGCCGTTGCACTTTACTTTGGAGAGATGGATTGCCCATGGCTTGTTGAAGCCTAGAAACAAGATAGTTAACAAGCATCGGAGCATCATTAGTAGCTTGCTCATTAGCAAAATCAAAGTTATCAACATTAATTTCACTCTCTTTACTATTGTCAGCCATTCTAACAACTTTTAGGTGTAAACTTTTTAGGTGTACTTTAGTACTTCAAGCCCTAGTTGCTACTCCTCTTTACCCCTTTAGAAAAAGCACTCAAGCTACTATACCCGTGGATCGAAAACCATTAATTACAAGGAATAGAAGAGAGGGTCTTTCAACACCAAAACAACACCGGCTCCTGTCAAGCTTCTAATAGCTCAATAGTGGTTAAGCCATAGGCAAGCCCCGTAGGACTCCACTATTAAGACCATAGCTCTCGACGGTGATGCCCCGTTAACTGCACGACGGCAGGCGCACTGCAAGGCTGATAAATCCCTATTCTACTTACTCACAGGCAATAAATAATACCAACCATTTATAACTAGCTTGAGGACCTCCCTTCTTGAGCAAGAAAAGAGAAGCCTTGTGCTCTGATACCAATGTAACATTTAATGGCCTAAAAACTTGTGTGTAGTGGAAATTAGCATGAACATAGTGGGCATTTCATTAGAATAGATTCCTAATGAGAATTACAAGAGTGCTTGGGTGGAGAGAGCAACAAAAAGCATAACACCTAGTTAGATAGCATGAACAATACTTTCAAAAGAGAGAGAAATTAAGCTATTGAAAACAGTTGAGGACCGGATTTTCATGGAGCCGGTCCCCCCTCCAAAAGGCTTTGTATTATGGTTTCTTCCATGAAGAGAGACATTGTACAATACAATTCTTTGTGTTCCTTCAAGACTAGCTAGTGCAATGAAGATGAAAGCTTTATGCACTAAGAAAAACACTTAGCAAACACAACATCAATTATCTCCGGTCTCAGACCCAAGACCTCACACACCTTCAAAGATGGTGAAAGCTAGCAGGGTATGAGAGGGGATTGAGAGGAAGGAGTATCTTACGAGAAATATGTACATCTCCTCACATAATCACTTATATTAGCATAGCTTAGCTTAGTAATTAGCTTGGTAGAGGAGATGAGCATGCATTGGAGCTTGGCTCTTGGTTGGATTTGCATCCACATGCCAAGAGTGTGTCGATGTAGGCTCCTATTACACAAGCTTGGAGTAGGTGATGAGCTCTCCATTAAAGCTTGGGAAGAGATAGTCTTTTTCTTGCTTCTCACATAGACTGTGTGAGAGTGTGTGTGTGATAATGCCTTGCAAAATTCAGCCGCCTCTCTCCTTTGGGTGACCCCTCTTGCTATTTGCTCTTGCTATCCTCCCATTGGACCTCCCTAGGACTAGCCAATGACAATTAAGCAGCATAAGTGATAGCCTTTTGACATGTGTCCCCCTTTCCCCTTTTGTGAGAGCTTTAGGTAATTTAATAATTCAACTAACCTCTTATTGGACCCCTTTGCCTCCTGGCCAATAGGAATCAGGCAAGCCATTGGGCTGGTGAATGCTCATTGGACCCCTTGGGAGACTGTCCAATAGTCTTCTAGAGGACTTATTCTCATTGGTTCTTTTATTAAGTGTTTTTAAATTAATTAAACTCGATTTACTCTAGCCTAATTCTCATTGGTCCACCTCCAAGGCCATCCAATAGGAATTGGGTACACCTTGTGGGCATCTGGCCTAGGGAGCTGACATGTGTCCGTCATTCCCTTTGTGTAAAGGGAGCTTGTGTGTGTGTGTGTGTGTGTGTGTGTGGATTTCTCTCTCATCCCCTACATGCAAGGCTCGCCCCCTCCTACGTAGGGATTGCAAAGACTTTTTTGTACACACACAAAACATCCAATTCCCCTATGGTTGACCTTTGGACACAACCTTTGAATTTTGGAACCTTAGCATTTTGGAAGTCTTAATGGGATGAACCTAAGGGTCTTTTTAGCCCATTGTTACACCTGGCTCTTTTGCAGATGGTCCCCTCTTTGGATCCCTATTATCCCTCCTTTGGATCCCTACTATGGCCGGTCTGCTAGCTTAACCAATATTCTAGCCTTTTCTCCCCTGGAACTTCCCCATATTAAATGATCAGTTTAACATGAGAAAATCATTTAGGAGAATTAGATATTGATTATTATGACAAACAACTCTTGGCTTTGTGATGCAAATCCAGCCAAGAGCCCCAGGGTGGTCACTTTTTAGAATGTGTATGATATCACGTGAGTTAACCGGAGAGAATTATTAAAAGACCAAAATGTATACATACAGAGGGGGGTGGGGGGTTTTTTAAATAGGCTCATAGTGTAAGTATAGTATGTATATTGGGGTATTATTAATTACCTCTTGAACGCACGCGATATAGGGGTGTTTTGATAAGTGACTGCCCCAGGCCAAGAGCCAAGCTTCAATGCATGCTCATCTCCTCTGTCGTGCTAATTACTAAGCTAAGCTATGATAATATGAGTGATTATGTTAGGAGATGTACATCTTTCTCGTAAGAATACTCCTTCTTCCTCTCAATCTACTCTCATACCCTGCTAGCTCTCACCATCTTTGAAGGTGTGTGAGGTCTTGGGTCTGAGACTGGAGATAATTGATGTTGTGTTTGCTAAGTGTTTTGCTTAGTGCATGAAGATTTCATCTTCGTTGCACTAGCTAGTCTTGAAGGAACACAAAGAATTGTATTGTACAATGTCTCTCTTGATGGGAGAAACCATAATAGAAAGCCTTTTGGAGGGGGGACCGGCTCCATGAAAATCCGGTCCTCAATTGTTGTCAATAGCTTAATTTCTCTCTCTTTTGATAGTATTGTTCATGCTATCTAACTAGGTGTTATGCTTTTTGTTGCTCTCTCCACCCAAGCACTATTGTAATTCTCATTAGGAATCTATTCTAGTGAAATGCCCACTATGTTCATGCTAATTTCCGCTACACACAAGTTTTTAGGATATTAAATGTTACATTGGTATCAGAGCACAAGGTTTCTCTTTTTTTGCTGAAGAAGGGAGGTCCTCAAGCTAGCTATAAATGGTTGGTATTATTAATTGCATGTGAGTAAGTAGAATAGGGATTTTTCAGCGTTGCAGTGCTCCTGCCTTCGTGTAGTTAACGGGGCATCACCGTCGAGAGCCATGGTCTTAATAGTGGAGTCCTACGGGGCTTGCCTACGGCTTAACCACTATTGAGCTATTAGAAGCTTGACAAGAGCCGGTGCTGTTTTGGTGTTGAAGGACCCTCTCTTCTATTCCTTGCAATTAATGGAATTCGAGCCACGGGTACAGTAGCTTGAGTGCTTTTTCTAAAGGGGTAAATAGGAGTAGAAACTAGGGCTTGAAGTGACAAAGTACACCTAAAAAGTTTACACCTAAAAGTTACTAGAATGGCTGACAATAGTAAAGAGAGTGAATTTAATGTTGATAACTTTGATTTTGCTAATGAGCAAGCTACTAATGATGCTCCGATGCTTGTTAACTATCTTGTTTCTAGGATTTAACAAGCCATGGACAATCCATCTCTCCAAAGTGAAGTTCAATGGCAGCTCCGTGCTCATGGGATTCTCCAAGCTCACCACCATGACGAGAGAACACCTAGGAAGCCTCCTTGTGAGACTTCCAAAAGAGGTCTCTCTCTGATTCGGAAAGAAGAAGAGAATCCATACGAAGGGCTCAAGAATTTACTTCTTGATGATGCATCTCCTTCCCAAAGGAGAACTCAAGAGCCTCCACCGAAGGAACGAGAAAGAAGTGAGTCTCCCGCCACCTCGGCGGAGATGGCTCCACGAAGGCGGCGGGCTAAACGCTCTCCATCACCACCAAAGCGGAGAAGACCATCGCATCCTTCTCCACACTATAATTCAAAGAGGGATGATAAAAAGCAAGATAAGAAAAAGGCGAGAAAGAGGACACCCTCTTCTCCATCTTCTTCATCCTCTTCCTCTTATGAAAGTGATGGTGAAGACGACGAAGATCAAGACAAGGAAAAGGTGAGAAAGAGGTCACCCTCTTCTCCACCTTCTTCAAATTCTTCACCTTCTGAAGAAAGTGATGGTGCAACCTTTGAACCATAAAAAAGAAGAGGCCATAGGAAATCCTATGCTGCATGGAAGAGGTTGTCCAAGCTGAAGAAGTTCAAAGAGGGAGGGAAGAGCATCTCTTTCCTTACCTATGATGGCACCTTTGGTGCTACGAACAAAGTCTTGGCCTTTATCCAACAGTTTGCTGCGGCGTTTGGAGATGAGGGCTTCACGGAGTCCTCGAAGCTACGCCATGTAGCTATGCACTTTCAAAAGTCCGCGAGGCAATGGTGGTCTAGCCTATGAGCCAACGGTGAAGCTTCGCGAACATGGAAAGCTTTAAGAGCTTCCATTATGAAGGAGTGCTTTTTCTTTGCGAGCTTTTCATTTCGAGCTTTTTCATGAAATGTAAAACTATTTTGAGCTTTTTGCTTTATTTAAAGCATTTTCCCATTTTGTTTCAACAAATCTTTTACATTCTTGCGATTCACCTAGAAATATTCAATAGGACAACATCACCTCACATTGAATAATTAAACGCCTCAAACTTACTCTCTTTAATATGCTAGGCTATAGAAAGGAGAGAGAGAGAGAGAGAGAGAGAGAGAGAGAGAGAGAGAGAGAGAGAGAGAGAGCATTCAAAGAAATCCTTATTCAGACTTACTCTCTTTAAATATGCTAGTCTAGAGAGAGAGAGAGAGAGAGAGAGAGAGAGAGAGAGAGAGAGAGAGAGAGAGAGAGCATTCAAAGAAATCTGTATTCAAAACAAAGCTTAACAAGGTGTCTGCATTAGTGTTTGATATGGATGTTAGAAAGAGTAGATAGTTCACAAAAGCTAGTGTTTGATATGGATGTTAGAAAGAGTAGATAGTTCACAAAAGCAATGCAATTAAAATCACTTCAAGAACATGCACAATAAAACCCTAGATGTCCTATGTCAACATTCTTGAAACAAAAAATAGAGAGTGTGTTCAATAATTGTTTCAAAAAATTATGGATGTGATACTAAACTCTCTTTTCCACATATGGACCACAAACCACCTTTTTGAGACACTCCTCATAGACTATGTCATCCCCCTCCAAGCACAAACAATATCGATAAACCTCACCACATGCCTTGCCAAGACCTCCACATCCTGAAAACACATCTAGTACATAATCTGAGTCATCCGTGAAGGTTGCCAGGAGCCATCTACACATGAAAATTTAAAATATGTAAGTTATTTTTCAGCTATAAATGAAAGCTCAATTTACATTAAAATGATTATCTTCTCACCTATAGAAGTCGGGTGACCTCTCTGCTCCACCTCTGATAGGTATATCAAGAACAATGGTGCGTTCTTGATGCTCCTCCATTAAAAAGCTTCGTGATGCAGGAAACATGCGAGGAGAGACTTTCTCTCTTGCCTCCCTATTGTATGTGGGTATAGCAACATCCGATCGACAAAAAACTCCCACCGTGAGATCAATTACCTACATATAAGCATACATTATACACACTTGAATCAAAATCAAATTAATAATGCAATCTTTCACAACAACATGGTACTTTGATTCACCTCCTCTAGGGTATCGGGGTGTCTATATCCCCCATTACACATGAGAGTCCTTGTGCGATGAAGTCATAACCCAGCCTTTATAGCATGGGTAATAATCTCTCCAATATGTTGTGCAAGACATAGAGTCACGAAAAAGCCTTCATCTGCCAAGAAAGGTTCTACTACATCCATCACACCTTGCACAAGAGAAGGCAAAAATATATTCCATTGTGGAATTTTTTTGCTTAATCCACCTTTGAAAAGATGTTTAGAATGAGTTTTTCAAGTGATATGGATCAAAACAAAAAGCATAAACAAAAACTTTGAGTAACCTGCTCGAATTGGGCCTAAATCATCCACCAACAAAGAAGTAGGGAAATCCGCCAAGATAAGACGAAACACCTCACGACAAGGTGCTCCACAATGGTGATACAGCCAAGACTTTGAGTGCTCAATTTTTTTTTGATGCTACACACAAAATGTTTGTTGCTTAGTACACCATCCACCTTGAACATTCTATTGATGTTGATAACACAAGCCACAAAACCTTTCTTTTACCTTTGAATGGAAAAATCATCAACATTAGCCATATCAACTAGAAGAGCATCCACCACAGTCAAAAATTGAAAGCCTACAATTTTTCATTAAAAAAATATCTTAATTACAAGTAATATAGAATTGTTTTGCACTATCAAAAAATAAATATTTAACAAGTAGAAACTTATCGGTATTCCATGAGGTTGGTCGCCTTGATGAAGCTGGTCGCTCCATGACTGCGCTCCATGACTGACTCAACCACTATTGAAACGCTTTTTTCACTGCTTTCTTTAGGCATGTCAATCTTTAGCCCTCCTAATGGATATGCTTTTTTGTTGTGGTCACCCATGTTTGACCCACTCGCATTATGGTGCTCTCTTTGAAGAGGTAGTGAGTGATTTCTTTCTTGTGTTCTTTGTGAGCCCCCATCCATGGCCAAGTCATGATTGTGATCCATGTCTTCTAAGTGCTCTAAAGAAGCAGATTGGTTTTTATCTTTGTCTTTATTCTCTTCCAAAAACTCTACCACAAGAAAATTTTAATGATATAATGAAAATTAATTTAGCATTCACAAACTCAAGTCATTTATAAAAAACTAGAACATACTTTCTTGTGCATTTTTTCATGCATGAGAGAGAGAGAGAGAGAGAGAGAGAGAGAGAGAGAGAGAGAGAGAGAGAGAGAGAGAGAGAGAGAGAGAGAGAGAGAGAGAGAGAGAGAGATCAAATGCTAACGAGTTCAAGGCTGGTGGACTTCAATGATAATAGGAAAATTGAATATATTATAATAAAAGAATGTAATAATATGAGAATAAAGAAATTGAATATGAGAATTAATTTGATGTAAAAAGAAAAAGTGTTATACTTACTTGCATGTAAGTCTAGTTCTTGCTTTGGGATCACCCCCAAAGGGTAGTCCAACCACCATGGGCAAATTCTACACTCCCACATAGAAATACCCTTCTGTACCATAGAACCGGGATACATGGTATTTTCATCCTCTAGCTTTGACCAATCTTCAGTAACCATAGGCATAGTAGCAAGTGTACCGTTTAAAACACATTCACACATCCATCTACACCATAACAACATTTAATCTCTTGAGCAAAATAATTTCAATAAGAGCCAAAGACATTGTTGGTTCATGAAATTTCACCTGTATAAAATCCTTTACAAGACTCTTGTAGCTCAGGCATTTTGGAAGAGTCCCCTGCACTTTTGATATCTCCTAAAAGTTGAGAAAAAGCTTGCAAGCCATGATTTCTTAATTGCACCTATGGTAGTGATTTCACTTTCTGTCCTCTTGAGTGAGACGTGCAAGAATGCTCTCTTTATTGGCCATATCTAATTTTTGGAACATGTATATCTCATGCCCAAGATTTGGTTTCACTGTTGATCGTGAAATGCTACAATAAAAATATAAACAAATGAAAAATAATAGTTTAAAGCGAGATAAAATTTAGAAATACAAAAAGACCACAAATTTACAACTTACACATTAGTGGTGTCAAGAGCAAGTAATAGTTCGGCATCTTTTTTTTTTGCTACTCCCAAAAAATTGGCATCTCACACTCACATGACATTCCTCATTATCATGCCATACTTGACAAAGAACACCAAATTAGCCAAAAAAGAAGGTACAGCTAAATCTAACAAACAATTAGTGCATCGATGTTAATTCTTACCTTCTTTTATGCGTCGCATCCATGTTTTCAGCCGATGGTTTCCATCCCATACCAAAAACAAACTCCCTCGAAGCTCTTGCCACTCCTTATTGAGCTGATTATCAAATGAAACACTCTTAGCTTGCCAAATAGGATCCCAACTACCTTCCACAAGAGGAGTGACAGACATGTAAGAGCCAAAGGAGTCTTTCACCGCCGACACCCAAAAAGATCCCATTGTATCCAAGTAAGCAACATTGTCAAAACTAGGAATCAACCAAGATGCAGAATCTGTAGCCACTCAAACAGCTTCATGAGCAACCAAACGACATAAAGGTATAAGTGGAGGGTTGCTTCTTTGTTTTAAGTAAAATTGACTTAACACATCCTTCATAATCCCCAACGGGATTTTTTTCCCAAGTGTCAAGAATGTTGGGCCACATCATCCTCACCTATCCCATCAGACTCTGTTAAATCTTCATCTTCAACATCCTCACCTATTTCAACCTCCACTGTCGGCTCTCGAGACTCGTCTCCTTTTACATCATCCCCACTCTCCAAATGGTTAGAACCTTCCTCCACGGTAGCTTCATCATCAACAAAGATGCATTTTCTACATCTCTTTCCCCCTCGTTTGAAATGAGGACTACGAGTAGCAACTGCATGAGAAGATGCCTCTTGATCGATTGGATGCCTTCTCTTGGAAGGACCAGGTCATGCACGGAGAATCAAACGTTCTCTTGATTGACTTGCTGCCTCGTCTTTTGGGAGCCATAAATGTCTACATCAATAAAGATTTGAAAAAGCATTATACATCATCATCATTCAAACAATGGCTACAATCTGCACCACTTGTTAATGCTGCTACATTTCATGCCAAACACCATAATAACACGCATTTAAGTGAACTTCCATTGCATTTCAAAAGTTCCGGCCTAAATTTGTGTGAACTTGATAGAGTGTACCAAATTTGCTCCAAATGTCGATCTCCAAATTTTTTGCCCGCTCCTCGGATTTGTCCGCTGCAGTGCTCAATGTTGTATCCTCTAGCTGCAACCGCAAGTGAGGACGCTCCGGCTATGAATCAAGTCCAAATTTCTAATATTATTACAAAAGAAACCAACCACGTCGGACATGACCAACATCGAAGAAGGAGAAAGCAATAATCAGAAAAACAAGCCTTCAAAATGCTAATGTCATAGTTGTGATAACATTAGCCTTACTTACTAGCTTCATGGTAAAGTGATTTGCAGGTTGCCATGTAAGATAGGGAGTTGATGAAGGCAGGAATCCTATGTGCAAATGAACAGGATACAAAGCAACTAGGAGAAAGGCCAAGATTCATCAGACCTCAGAATAATATGAACACAGATAACACAAACAACACTAGATTAAGCAACAATCCTTCCAACAACAACAATAACAGCAGCAATACCAATACAAACAGCACCATCACTAATCCCAATAACAATCAACCCCCTGCAGTCAAAGCTTTGGCTACATCAAGTTAATTAGACAGAGTCGACAACATCATACGTGGAGTTAAATGAGTGAGTAACTCCACGTAGTTTAGTCGATCAGACATTAGGCCAAACTGGGCAAGCAGCAAGGTGGGTAGGTGGGTGGGTTACTTTTCTGACTACATTCTTATATGGAGGATGGAAGAAGAGATTACAGTTATAGCTATTACACTAAACAAGGAAATTCATCTAGCAAAAGACGAGGTAGCTCTATGTTGTCCCCAGATCACCGCCTACATTATACTACAATTGTTAGCATTCTCATCATTGAAGATGTTGTAAAGAATGAGGATGCAAGAGAGCTACACAAGACAAGCACAAAGCACACAGAGATGGAAAGCTTCTTCTTCTTCTTCATAGAAAAGAGAGTACAAAATGACTAAGTGCTAAAGCTGAAAAGTAGCACATATGTACATGCGGTCACTAAGTGTGAACTTGCTAGAAGCGTACTAGGCTGGCACTATAAGTGTAGTCCAGCTGTAGAATCACTGGCAGAGATCCTCCGTGTCGGTCACCTAACGCGCCAGTGAGTAAATGCCGTAAGCGGCCAAGACCCGTAGTGGATGCCAGCTCAAGGTGTAGAGCTCGACATCTCAACAGATGTGAGTAGCATAGTCAGCAGAAGGATACTCAGACCTCTCCCGAGCACCATTATGGCTTGTCTCCCCATGATAAACCGAGGGCATCGGAGCCACATTCTTGCTCAAAATCACAACATTAAAGCTAGGCTTATCAAAATGGCTACCACTTGTATAGCCCCCCCCAATGGGGAAATTAGGGGGCTTTTGGGGTACCCCCCTCCTCCCATGCCTCATGGCCATCACGAGCTTCATCCCCCTGTTCAGCAGGCAGCTAGCCTCTTACCTCCCCTCCTCCATAGCCTCCCAGTACTTATCCAATGTGGGCTCTCTCCCTTTACACCATTTGCAGCAGGGATTTAGCCATGACTACCTTTCTGATAACCCTGCACCTCTAGGTACTGAGCATCAACAATTAATGCAGCACAACTCTTTTAACAGCTCAAAAAATTTGCACTCATTTTACCCTGTTATCTTGCACGCTGTCCAGGCCGTATGGCAACACTGTTATGGAACGCCTGTCAAATGCTTGTGAAATGCTGATATGCCAACGCCTGTCAAACGCTGTCCAGGCCGTATGCCAACGACTATCAAATGCTTGTCAAATGCCTCTTGTGCTGAGCGTAAATCTGCCCGCTGCTGCATATAAAAATGACACCATAACTCAGAAGAAGCAAAAACTGAAGCTCCTCAACCGTCAGCGCGCGCTTACGATTGGGGAGCTCACGCAGGAGTACAGTTTGCATTAATTTGATTTTCTTCCTCCTCCCCCGCACCCATGCCCCCACAGCTCGGTAATCGTCAGCGCGCACGCTGGGAGCATGGGTGCGGGGGAGGAGGAGGAGAGTGTACCTTGCTTCACGGCTTCACGCAAGAGATGCAACAAGTCCACCGAGCAGGAAAGCCAAGCAAAGCAGGGCACACAAAAGTTGCCCTAGGTTAAAAATTACATCAATTATCCGGGATAGAAAAATACATTACACCTAAATTCTAATCGGTGAAAATAAGGGCAATCATCGACATTTTAAAATTTGTCTTTTCACCTACTCACAGTGTTCGGGAAAAATCATTTTCACAAACATAAAAAAATCCCTCCAAGACAAATATGAACCGGTAATTTTACATCACTAGCAAAGGCTAAGTTGAGGCACACTTTTCCCGAACACTGCCTACTCATAAGAAGATGAACTCATTAACTAAAAAACTTGAGATTTGTGCCAAATATTATCAAAAATTGTGGTTTCTTTATACACCACTCATAAGCAGGTGAGCTCTGTAACCACCGCTTGACAATCTTGACTGTGGGTTTTTTTTTGCCCACATGTAAAAGGAAAAATATCTTAAAATGTTAATGTTTTTTTTTAAAATAAAAAAATATAATAATGAACAATTATGCCACTTGCATAAAAACTTACTTAAAAACCATTTGTCCACGTCCGTCTCCATATATTGACCTCCTTACTAACTGCTTATTTCTCTCTGTCTTCTCCACCTTGTTAGCATGGATGAAAGAGCATCCATCATCACCTGGACAATAGGTGATCAAGAACTTGAATGAGAGGTTCAACTTAGAGATGGAAAGCTCCTCCTTAGTGCATATTTCTTGCAAAGTTTACTACCACCTCACATACAATTTCAAACATTGAATGCACTAATACAGTTTGGATCTGAAGTCACCCTTGTTGAAACACCATCTCACTTTGATATGGAGGGCCATCAGCATTTCATTCTTGATGCTTCTTTAGCAAAAAGATATGCTATGGTGCATACAGAGAAGGAAACCAATGATGTGGAAGACTCAAAGGATACAAAATTAGTGAATACAAGCGCTTTCTATGCTGAAGCTATCAAGCTACCAACCCAAGGAGACTTGCACACAAATTTGCAAAAACAGCAGGAGAATTATATTGTCCTCGATAGCAGCAGCGGTGATGAGAAACTGTCAAAAAAGGTAAAAAGTGTGGTGGATTGGATATTATCCTTTTCAACATCTCACCGATTGAAAGACCTAATGAAACAATCTCATGGGCCTGTGAAAGTGGAAGAACTACCTAGAGAATACAACGGGAATCTTGTGTTTGAACTTCCATCAACTTTTGGCAAATGTAAGTCAATGAGTGGCATGGAGCAGAAATTTGATGGGGACATACATGGACGCGCCCCCAAACAACCAACATGTCCATTGGGTGTCCAGTTCGGATGAGTTATTGTTTGGGCTCCTTGGAATGTCATAGAAATGTTTGTCAGTACTATTTAAACAGTAAAGAATTCAATAATCCATATTTTCATGGATATTTAGATAAACCAATAGGAAAAGGTTACCTTGCTCAGGAAGACAGGACAAAAATTACATGTCATTATTGTGGAAAGGTTGTCACTTGTCAAGCTATATGTCCATGCATAATCTACTACGTTTTTCCAGGGGATTGCAACATGTCAAGATTGGTAGTGCATGTAGGCCACCATGATCATGATGTGCAGAAAGGTACATCTCGTGCTCCCATAGAAAAAATCCGAGGATTAGTCCAAACAGTGTTGAAGATTGATAGATCTAGTGGTCCTCAAAAAATTCAAAGGCTTGTGGCTCGTCAAGTTCTGATGGATTCACTCATTCTTGACAAGGGACATTCTATGGGAGATGCAAAACTTCAAAACTTTCTAGAAGAGATGATGACACTTGTGCAAAACCAAAGGTAAGGATACATTATTTTTGTTAATATTTATCAGTATAGTACTTAAAATCCTTTTTTCTAATGCATAATAGATTAAAGAGTATCATTGCTTCAGAAAAACAACAAGGGTCAGTGGTAGTGGGAGATGGATTTGACAATATTCTCTTACTGAAGAAAAAATGTTTGTTCCCATTTTTTCATGATGGGAGTCGTTTTCCTGGCCAAGGAGGAATTCATGATAAATGTTTGGTTTTTAAGATGTCCACCAAAGGTCCTGGTTCAGGAGTTGATTTAATAAGACGCATGGATCGTTCTGGTCAAGGAGATCTGCATAATCTTTGGGTCCATTTTGATTATACGCATCGTGTTGAAGGATGGTCAACCATGTCATGCTTAGTTTATGACCCAAGGTGATAAATTTCTAGATGTATATAAAAGTGATAATTTAATCATTGACTAATACGTCTTACCATGCATACTTTTTGCCTCAGCATGAAGAGCTTGATGGTTATTGCAATATGTGAGACCAAGGAGGAAGATACACAGTCACAAATATTATTTTGGAAAAGTCTCAATTCTGTTATGGTTGAGAATGAATATTCAATTGCAAATTTCACTGGGTTTATGGAAGATGAGGCAGGTGCCAATTGGAATGCTATTCGAGAAGTCTACAATGGAGGAGCAGACAATGTAATGGAGGGTCGTGAAAGATCATGCTTGTTCCATTGGGAGCAAAGTCTCCAAAAGAAAACAAGAGCACTCATTCCAAATGAAAAACAAATGGAGCATATTTCTTTGTGTGAAAAATGGAAAACAAGTAACACTTGTTGGAAGCACAAATGCAAGCTAGGTCAATAAAGAGATGGTGGTATGAGAATGGTGTTCCAATAGAGAATCTGGTGCCTTTGAAAAATTGGTTCTCCTGGTGGAAAGATAGAATCTCACATTGGGGGGGCATTTCCATAAATGTGAGTTTTTTTTTGGTATAAATTTCACAATTATGTAGTAAATGTTGTGAGCTAATGTTGTGAAGTAATGTTTCTAATCTTTCAGGATGACTTGAGCCCATGGGATCGTGCTGCTATCCCTACTACAAACTTATCAGAGAGTATACATGCAATTTGGCTTTCTAGAGAGGGAGGAAAAAAAAAAGATCACATTGTATGATGCTTGTGTTACAGATGTCATCAACTCCTATCTTCAATGTGCAAAGAAGTTGGGATACTTGACTGGACGATACATAGGTACAGGACCAGGCAGACATACACTCTCTCTTGAATAGAGCACAATCAAGGTTGACTCCAACCCCGTCTATGGTGACTCGTGTGCTGCATGGAATGAATGATAATGAAACTAACTTCCAAGATCCAATTTTACATGGTGACAAAGAATCGGTGCAAAGAAAGAAGAGGTCAAACCTTGGCAATAGCTCACACCGACCAGGGTATATCATGGAGTCACGAGATCGCTGCCAACGTGGACGACCACGAAAAATTAACTTCACAAATATGAACAATGTGACTGTGGATAACTCAGCTAGATTGGAGGAAACTTTTATCGAAGAAGAAGGACCAACTTACAATGAAAGTACAAAATATCATAGCATTGGTAATAAAGATGGTGATGGTGGTGGTGGTGGTGTGGACAGTGCAGCTCAAATTTTGGAAGAGGATATACACAGGTCAATGTGGGCCTTAGGCGCATGCCAATTCATTGTCGTAGAAAATGCTGTCGAAGAGAAAAAGGAAAAAAATGTATGAATGTAATTGAGAGTCAAAGTCCTGGGTTGGTCGCACCATCATTTTGGTCAGAGCGTACATACGATGGAAAAACATTTGCTCAATGGATGTGGTTTTGTAACCACAATGTTGAACACACGTGGAATGTTGACAAACAAGTCAATCACAAGATAGATACACCTACAACATGGCCAATTCAACTTGGTACCATGATTTCAAAGGAGGAGTATGCAGGCCTTTCAAAGGCAGGTTTTCAACTACAGTGTGTAATAGTGCCAAGAGAGGGTGAATGTATAACCACTCCTTCATCATGTAAGAGGAGTTAAAAATGGAGGCATGAAATCTCAAAACAAGCTGAAAAGCGCTTGGCTGTAGCTGAAAGTCTAAGTGCGACATTGATAGAGGAAAAAGAAATGGTGGCACACAATCATGTGGTTTTTCGTCTTCTTATTAGTGAATGCTATGATGTCCATATACGAGAAGATCCTACATGCACTTGTTTAGATTTTCCAAAGAGGGAGAAAGATAAGAAGGCATTTCTAGCCCGTAAGCATATTCACTATGTTTATATATACATCCTGGGTTTGGAGCGCAATCAACACATGGAAATGCATCAACCATTGCTCTCTAAGAAAGATTTAGCCTTCATACTTGCTCAGCCTCGTCTTCTAAGTCCAGTTTCAAGATAGTGAATAGCTATGCGATCTCAAACAGATGCTCAAAGTTATCCATCGAAAAGTATTTTGGCAACTTGGATTCCTCAACTAATTACCAAACTGCAATGTAAATTCTATTTTGTTGTAACTTTTTTGTGAAACCCATTATGGTATCCGGTGAAAATTTAACAAGAAAGATTATTTTGAGCTCTATCTTTCTAGGAGAATGAAGTATTAAATTAAGGTACCGTGTCCACATTGGCAGGTCCATGTGTTGGGCACATGGTTTAGTGGTGGTTTATTTCACTACAAAGTGTTTTGGCATTTTAGTTTGTCTCTACTAATTATTGGATCACATTTATAAAGCATGTTTTATTCTTATTACTAATTAAAATAATTTTAATAAATGTATTGAAAGATTCTTTGTATTTGTTGGCTTACTAGCAACAACGGTGCTATCTTGAGCCATTAATGTTGGGTACTATATCCGTATTTTGTGGTTAGTTTTTTTTAAAATAGCTTACACTAAGTGGTGAAAAGCTCATTATATATGATGAAATATGCAAAAGCTCTAACTAGGAATTATAAGGCTCGAAATCACAAGCTCGCAAGTTTATAAATTCCATTATGAAGCAGTTCTTGGCCACCGATGCCAAAGACAAAGTACTCACCAAATGGCGAAGCTTAAAGCTCTCTCCCTATGAATCCATTCACAAATATGTAGACAAGTTATGGGACCTACAACTCAAAGCCACTGTCTTCAAAAAGTTGGATTTTGGAGAGCAAAAGCAACAATTTTTTGTGGGCTTAACCGAAGAAATGGCGGAGTATGTCAACTCCCAAAGGCCACGTACCATATCAGCGGTAATACACCATACTATGGTGGCCTCTCGAATCAATTTCCAAACAGGGGCTAAAAGAAATAATAAGCCCACGGAAAACAAGGGTTCCAACGAGCCTAAGGGGAAGTACAATGTCCAAAAGTCTCCTAAGCGCAACTCCAACAAAACTAAAGAGAAGGGAGTTTACAAAGGTAAAAACAAACTCTCTCTTGAAAACTTTGATAGTTATCGCAAGGATAACCGGTGTTTCAAGTGTGGCGAACAAGGGCATGCGTACCGCGCTTGTCCCCAAAAGAACAACCACCAAAATCCTCCTAGAGCTTCCTTGGTTGAAATCCAAGAGGAGGAGACCCACCAAATTGACCACAAAGGATCTCGTCTATGCCATGCTTGGGGAAAGGTAAGAGAACATGATGCTTTTATTCTCTTTGACCCTAGTTCTACTCACAATTTTATATCTATACAATTGGCCACCAAGCTAGGCATACAAGCCTACGAGATGGGAGATGTTCTACCCCCGCAGACAGTGCTTTCAAGGGGCAAGAAGCTTCAGTCACTCCCTTAATCGGGAAATTGCGGCTTCATGTCCAAAGCTATGTGGACAAAGAGGACTTCTTTATCTCTCCTCTCAAGCATGAGGATGTAATCCTAGGGGCACCATGGTTTGACCGCCTGGCTGCCAATGTTAAATTTCCTGAAGGGAGAATCTCCTTTAAGTTCAGGGAAAAAGACATGTATATAGATGCTAAGGAAATGGGTAACACTATCCCCATTGTACATACACCAGCTTTGAACAAGTCAATAAAGAGCTCTATTTCCGTGTACATGATTTTTCTTAAAGATTCTCAAAATGAACCTAATGCTTAAGCAAAAGAAAATAAAAGCAACCAAAAGGAATTAGAGTTATCCAATTTTCCCAAGGGGTTTCAAGACGTTTTTATTGACGACATCCCTTGTGAGCTACCTCCTAAACGAGGTAATGATGACCATGCAATTGAACTTCTTCCAGGAAGTTCACAGCCTAAAAAACCTCCTTATAGAGTTTCTCAAGCTCAACAAGAGGAGATTATGCGGAAAGTGCATGAGTTAGTTGAGAAGGGCATGGTTAGGCCTAGCTCATCTCCATTTTGCTCACCTGTGCTATTAGTGCAAAAGAAAGATGGCACATATCGTATGTGTGTCGACACTAGAGCACTAAATAGGATCACTATCAAGAATAGGTTTCCCATTCCATGGGTAGAAGACCTATTTGATAAGCTACAAGGATCAACCTACTTCAGTAGGATCGACCTAAAAAGTGGCTATCATCAAATAAGGATAGTTGATCAAGATATTGTAAAGACCGCATTTCGCACTACATTTGGTCTTTACTAATACATTGTCATGCATTTTGTCTTGACCAATGCACCAGCCACATTCAACTGCTTGATGGAGAAATTGTTCAGGCCTCATCGAACCTTCACTGGAGTGTTCTTTGATGATATTATCATCTACTCTAATTCATTAGACGAACACAAGCAACACCTCCAGGTAATATTTCAAGTTTTAAGAGATAATAAAATTTATGTTAATCTAAAGAAAAGTGAATTTTTCTTGCAAGAGATTCAGTATTGAGGTCACATTATCTCTCAAGATGGCATCCAAATGGATCCATCAAAGCTAGAGGTAATAAAAGGATGGCCTAAACCAAAGAATCTTCATGAACTAAGAAGATTTATAGGTATGTGTGCATACTATAGACGCTTCATAGAAAAGTTCTCACAAATTGTGGGACCATTACATGACCTAACAAAGAAAAGCGTTAGGTATACATGGTCTGCTAAGGAGAACAATGCTTTCTAAAAGCTTAAAGAAAAGCTTATCTCTCAACCTGTGCTTACACTATCGGATCTCTCAAAACCATTTGAGGTCCAATGTGATGCTTGTGGTGATTGCCTTGAAGCTGTTTTTCTCGAAGAAGGGCACACCATAGGCTATGAAAGTCGAAGGTTTGACCCTGTTGAGCAAGCTCTAGGCATATATGAAAAGGAACTCCCTGTAGTTGTACATGCCTTAGACTCATGGAAGCACTATTTATTGGGGACTCCTTTCATTCTGCGAACGGATCACCAAAGTCTTAAGTACTTCATGATGCAGAACAAGCTCTCTCTGCTGACAAACAAATGAGGTGGGCAAATTTCCTTTCGCAATTTCATTTTCATATTGCTCACATTGCTGACAAGCATAATCAAGTAGGTGATGCACTCTGAAGACGACCGATAATGAATGTGGTTTCCATAGCAACTCACAATGATCTATCTTCAATGATAGATGAGTATGCTATTGATCTCGATTTTAGAGACGTGATTTCAGCCCTTGCATTAGGGAAGAAAGAAGAACCATTTACTTTACAAGATGGTTATCTTCTCTATGGCAATAGACTATGTGTTACTAACTCACTACGTGAGAAAGTAATGTATGAATCTCATGCTCCACCTTGTGCGGGGCATAGAGGGATTCAGTCTACCTTAAAGGGAATTGAAACATATTTCTATTTTCCTACCATGAAAGTGAACATACAAGAGTATGTTTCTAAATGTGTGGTATGCCAAAAGACAAAATTTGATAGAGGGAAGCAACTTGGATTGCTTCAAGCTTTGCCAATCCCTAATTCACCATGTGAGAGCATATCCATGGATTTTATCTTTGGGTTACTTAAGTCTATCCATGGGAATACGGGAATATGGACGATAGTAGACAAGTTCAGTAAACAAGCTCATTTTATACATGTCAAAAAGACTATCCAAGCCCATCAAATGGAACCCTCTTCATTTCACAAATTTTCAAGTACCATGGCTTGCCAATGTCCATAGTTTCGGATAGAGATCCTAGAATGACCAGTAATTTCTGGAAGGGTCTCTTTGAGAATTTAGGGACAAGGCTAAACTTCTCTTCGGCCTATCATCCACAAACAGATGGCCAAAGTGAAATAGCTAACCTAACAATTCTCGATCTACTAAAAACCTATGTAACGGAAGTAGATCAAAGATCCCAATGGGAGAAGTACTTACCCTTAGTGGAGTATGCTTACAATAACACTGTACATACTTCCACGGGAAAAGCACCTTTCGAGGTAATTGAGGGAAGATAAAAAAGTCCCTTGCTACTTAAGATACATGGGAAGATCTTCGCTGCAGATGAGTATAGCCGGGACCTACAAGAATCTTTTCAAAAGATTAAGGATGCTATCTCTATCTCACAGAAAAGGCAAAAGGCTGCTGTGCTGACAAGCACAGAAGAGCCCAAGCCTTTAAAGAAAACAATTGGGTCGTATTAAAATTTCCCAAGGCTCGATTAAGGCACACGATGGGCAAGAATACTAATGGACACCAGAAGTACTATGTTAAACTAGCAAAAAGGTACTATGTGAAGGAGTACGAGCGGAAGTGCGACGCGAAAGAGAGTGCGAGAAGAAGAGAACGACGATATGGTGAACTCGCTCTATTGTAATGTGGAGAGCATAGTGAGTTCTTATTAGGTTTTTACAAAAGAATATGTGTACATACCTGGCTTCCCGCCCACTTACCTGGGCGACCACATTGGGATTTATACCCCAACAACCTCCCACTTAAAGTCCAATGTGGTACTTTAAGTGTGAGAGAAGCTAGTATACAAGCTAATATACAATAGATGTAGAGAAGTGATGTACTATCCTACACCTAACTGCTTGCGAAAATGCGCAAAGCTCTCTGAGGGAAGTCCTTTTGTAAGTAGATCAGCAGGATTTTCTGTGGTGTGAACTTTGACAAGCTGAAGTTGCTTATCCTCGAGAATTTCCCTGATGAAATGATACTTCACATCCACATGCTTTGTCTTTGAGTGATAAACTGGATTGCGAGCCAATTGTATAGCACTTTGACTATCACAATATAGCACAGGCATCTCTTCTTTGATTCCCAAATCTGTTACTAGTCGATTAAGCCAAATTGATTCTTTGCATGCCTCTGATGCTGCAACATATTCAGCCTCTGTAGTAGATTGAGTAACACAATCTTGTAATCTAGAACGCCATGATACTGCTCCACCAGCCAATGTAAAGACATACCCTGACGTAGACCTTCGGTTGTCTAAGTCACCTGCATAATTTGAGTTTGTAAAACCCTTTACACTTAGCTCCTGACTCCCGTAGCATATATGCATACTCTTTGTAGCTTTCAGGTATCTCAATATTCCTTTCACTGCCTCCCAATGTTTCTTGCCTGGTTTTGACATGTATCGACTTACTACTCCCATTGCAAATGCAATGTCTGGGCGAGTAGCAATCATTGCATACATCAAACTACCCATTGCAGATTCATATGGAATCTTATCCATTTCAGCCCGTTCTTCCTCAGACACAGGACAATCTTGTTTGCTAAGTTTCACATATGGTGGCAATGGAACACTCAATGCCTTTCTCTTCTCCATATTGAAACGTTGCAAAACCTTGTCAATATACTCTGTTTGAGACAACCAAATCAACTTCTTTGATCTGTCTCTTTCAATGCGCATACCAAGTATATGACTTGCCTCACCCATGTCTTTCATGTCAAACGATTTTGCCATCTTTGACTTCAAAGCTGAAATTTCTTCCAAGTGCTTGCCAGCAATCAACATGTCATCCACATACAAAATAAGGATCAGCCAACTACCATCCTTAGCCTTCTTTGTATATAGACAGTGATCGAACTCACTACGTTTGTAGCCTTGAGAAAGCATAAACTTGTGGAATTTATGGTACCATGCCCTCGGTGATTGTTTTAAGCCATAAAGACTCTTTAACAATTGGCATACCCAATCTTCCTTGCCTTTCTCAACAAACCCTTCTGGCTGCTGCATGTAAATTTCCACATCTAAATCACCATGCAAGAACGCTGTCTTGACATCCATTTGGTGCAACACCAAATTTAATATGGCAACCAATGCAAGAAAGCATCTCAATGTAGTCATCTTGACCACCGGAGAGAAGACTTCATCAAAGTCAATGCCTTGTTCTTGCTTAAAGCCCTTGGCAACAAGCCTTGCTTTGTACTTTGGCTGACTATCATGAGCGGTGATCTTATACCTGTAAACCCATTTACATGGTAGAGCCTTTTTGCCCTGTGGTAATTTAACTAGCTTCCATGTCTTGTTTTTATGAAGAGCTGTCATCTCTAACTGCATGGCCAATTGCCAATTCCCGGAGTCCTTCATTTGCACTACTTCCTTGTAACATGAAGGCTCATTGTTATCAGTCAACATGACATAGTTCATAGATGGAAAAAACCTATCAGGAGGTCGCGTGACACGTCCAGATCTACGCACAATAGGTGGCTCAGGCTCAACCACAACCTGTGGTTCCACTCTATCCTGTCCTTGCTCCTCTTGAGCCCTGACATTTTTTCTTGCACGTGCAGGTCCATCTTCTTGGAAGACAACTCTTCTAATTTCCTCAACCCTCTCTGGTTTAGAATGATATTTGGCTTCATTAAAGTGAACATCATTGTTGTGGATAACCTTTCTGGATTCGGGATCCCGAAGTCTGTACCCCATCTCACCAGAATTACCATAGCCTAGAAAGATGCACTTTCTACTCTTTGGCTCAAGTTTGTTCCTAAATTCCTTTGCAACGTGAGTATATGCCTCACAGCCAAAGACTCTGAGATGCTTGTATGAGGGCACATTGCCTGACCATACCATCTCTGCCACTAAATCCTTCTGCAAAACCTTGCTAGGAGATCTATTTATAAGATGAACAGCTGTTGATACAGCTTTAGCCCAAAACCCATTTGGCAGCTGTGCATTAGACAACATACTTCTGACCTTCTCTTGTATGGTCCTATTCATCCTCTCAGCAACACCATTTTGAGGAGGATTGTAAGGAGCAGTAAGTTCACGTTTTATACCTTTTGACTCACAAAAGTCCCGAAAGGCCTTTGAAACATACTCTCCACCATTGTCAGTGCGTAAGCATTTAAGCTTCTTGCCACTCTGATTCTCCACAAGTGTCACAAACGTTTTGAAAACACTAAACGCTTCATCCTTGTGCTTGAGAAAGTAAACCCATACTTTCCTCGAGTAATCATCTACAAATGTCATAAAGTAAGAAGCTCCCCCTAGAGATGGGTTAGGCATAGGTCCACACAAATCACTATGAACAAGTGCCAACTGTGTATCTCTTCTACTGCTTCTATGCTTATGTGGCTGCCGTGTTTGCTTACCATATAGAAAATGTTCACAGAATTCAAAATCATTAAATGAAAAGCCAAGAAAATAACCAGAACGAGACAAGATCTCCATTCCCTTCTTGGACATATGTCCTAACCGGCTATGCCACAAAGAAACGTTCGACTGCTCGGTTACATTGATTACATTTTTAGAGACATTTGATACATAAATCATGTAAAGTCCTCCAGACTTTACTCCATGTGCTACTGTCATAGAAACCTTGGATATCTTCCACATGTTCTGTCCAAAAGTGGTGACGTAGCCAGCATCATCAAGTAAACCTGTGCTGATCAAGCTCTTTGTAATTGCGGGAACATGTCTCACATTCTTCAGCGTGAAAGAAGAGCCATTCTGAAACTTCAATTGAACATCTCCAACACCTAAGATCTCACATGTATGTCCATTGCCTAGCCGAACATGATCTTTAGTGGTCACATAAGAGGTAAACCACTCCTTGTTTGGAGACACATGAAGTGATGCCCCTGAGTCTATAATCCAGTCACTCAGTGCATTTCCATCAGATGCTGTAAGAAGAGCTGAGTCCATTGTATTCTTCAAAAAGTAGATGTCTCCTGACACTAGACTGTCATCCTCTGCAACAGTGTTTGTCACATTTATTTCTTGAATCTTCACTGAGGACTTGTTCTTCTCACCATGGTCTTCAGCTTTCTCTTTGCCCTTTTCTGCTTTCCATTCTCTGCAGTCTCTTTTCATGTGACCCTTCTTGCCACAATGGTAACATTCTATGTCACTCTTGCCTTTAGCACTGCGGGACTTGCTACGAGACTGATTCCTCTTTCCACCTTTGTACTTTTCTTTGGTCCTTCCCCTGACAACTAAGGCTGTTCCTTTGCCTTTGTCCATTGTCTTTCTATTGCTTTCTTCAGTAAGCAAACTTACTTCTACACCTGCTATGTTCAAACCATCTGGAGGTGCAGAATTACTCAAAGCTGTGCGAAAAGTGTCCGAACTTTCTGGCAATGTGATCAACACGAACATAGCTCTAACAGGTTGATCAAACTTGACACCTTGAGCTGACAACTGACTATAGATTGTGTTGAATTCATTCAGATGATTGGACATAGGTGTCCCTTCTTTCATCTTCAAGTCAACTAGCTTCTTAAGCCAGTATACCTGTGAAGCTGCACTCTGCTTCTCATAAAGATCACTCAGATTTAACCATGCTTGATAAGTCGACATCTCGTCTGCTACATTGAAGTAAACGCTTTCTGCCAAAGTCAGCATAATGGTAGAAAGTGCCAATTCATCCATTTCGCTCCATTCATCTTCGTACATATCTTCTGGTTTTATCCCCTTGAGCTTTATAGGTTTTATCTGCTTCTTTTGTACCAACACGTTGTCGAGAAATTTGCGGTCTTGCCAGGAAAGCACCGGGCTTATGGCTGTGAGAGTTTGTGAGAGAACTCAACAAAAACTATATGAAGGAGTTAAACCATAGATGCCATGAAGACTAGGGTTTGGAAAGAAGTGCAATCAAAGAAGACTCACTCTTTCTCTCTTGCATTCACACACACAAAGAAAGAACGCAAAAGAGAATGTCAAAACAATACGAAGATGAAAACATCAAGGCTATGGTCATATCGTATCATGGGTAATATGAAAGGGTTAATGGATGAGTTAATGGCATTCAATCTTGGCTGACCAAATAGGCTATGAATTGTTCTTTGGAATTGTAGTTTTGTGCTTACCATAATATATATATTTTGTCTAGTGATTGGGATTAATTGTGTGTACAAATCCTCTTGGTTCATAGCAAGATAACTACGCTTACGTCAAAAGAAAAATTATAGTCTATGAGAGGTAGTATGATGGGATCCGGTGATAGAAGTATTTCATTGAGCCTTTCAGGGCCGAAGAGAAACACTATACGTTGTTGAAAGTGTATTTTACGGCTAATCCATATGTTAATTCTAATAGATCGTACAGAGTGAAAGCGATAGAAATGATCATCATGTGGGTTATTCATTTAGGATAGTATGTGAGAAATGTAGATATGAGAGAAGTGAAGAGATGAGAAGTTTCCCTCCCAAGCCCTATTCTTGCCCGTAGACAATAAGGATACTGCGGGGAGAGATGTACCTGTTGCAAAGAGAACCTAGAGAGGATGAATTACTAAGAATGAGAGAGATAGGTTTGGTTAAGGAGATGAGATTAGATACATATATATGTATATGTTGGATTAGAGATGAAAATGAAAACAACAAGAAATCAAGAAAACATCAATGTAGAACACATCTTACTTGAAACCCTTCGGCACCATTATTGATGGGAGAGAGAAGAAGAGTGGATAATTCCACTTTGATTGATACACCAAGTGCAAGACCTTCTTTGATTAGAGTTGATCTTCCAAGGTTAGCTTGTTGCAAGAATGGCTAGTCTCCCTCTAGGAGAAAGTGTAGGCTTGGGCTTATGTTAATGGCTAAGTACAATTAGGCATTACTACTCACTCCCTCGAGAATTCCTCTCATCAATGGCTTGAATGCTTGAGTTCCTTCCAAGGAATAAGAGGTCCCCTTTTATAGGTGAAGGAAACCCACAAGGGTTTACACAAGAAGAGAGGAGCCAGTGTGAACAGGAATTGGAAAAGTTGGAAATGAGCTGTCCTTGCATGATGTGGGCAGACTGGGGTCCAGTATTTTGATCATGTCTCCTCAACCGTAGCTCCAAATAAAAAAGTAAAAATATGGGCAAAAACTTCAGCTCATTAGCTACGATTTTTATTTTAAAATCATTTTCCAATTCGGATTGGACCCTTGCGTAAAAAATTCATCAAAATAGGGTCCATTTATGGCAGCAAAAGTCTTCATGTGGTCTCCTTAGCCTTGACTTTCATTTAATTCCAAAGGACACCTCATGCCATATGAAAGCATGACATTGCTCCTTGACAAAGTTTTGTAATCATGCTTGCAATAATGCATTAAAATAAGTGTATCTTTGAAATCATGCCACCTAGTGTCCCACTAGGATTTGATTCTGTCCTAGTAGCTATTTAAAAAGAAATATAAGAAAAGTATAAAAAATACATAGAATATATATATATTGGAGTTTACCCTAGATATAGGATCTAGCTAGGGTGTGAGATGATAATGAAATAGTAGAAATAAAGAATCAATGCTTTTTGCCCCAAGTTAAAGAGGCGGAGCTATTGATGCTTTTCCCATAGTATTTTCTGATGGTAAAGTAAGGATATGTTACCCTTGAGAAAAATAATAGGATGAGATAGAAGGCTTATTATTATACTTAAATATGCATATGTACACTATAGGAAATATAATTATGTATCTAAAAAAAATACAAGATAGATCTTGTAGCATGCGTTCCCACTATGTACGTGTCACAGCACGACATCCACCCCCTCTAAACCTGCACATCCTCTGGTATGTGCCACATTGTCTCTTTGTAAGATTAGACCTCTTGTACATCTTCCTTGTCTTCTTCTTCACTGGATGATTCCAGAGCTTCATGTTCACTTCGATCTTCACCTTTGTTTTTCTCTTCTTCCTCATCCATATCTTCTAGATCATTGTCTCCTCTTCTCTTAAACATTTTAATCCTTTTTCCTGCAATGGGAATCTTTACTTCTGTACCATCTAGTTCAGACAAGCTGTAAGTAGCATTTTCATGCACATGCTTTACAACATACGGTCCAAACCATCTTTTTGAGAACTTACGCATGACTGTATGCTGGTTATCAAGGCTACTATCATACACTAAAACCCAGTCACCTTTGTCAATTGCTTTGCTCCTGAGTCGATGTCTCTTATCAAAATAGTCCTTGTTTTTCAACCTTGCATTTTTGAGTCGTTCTTTTGCAGCTTCAATGTCTCCAGGTCTTCTCTCTAGCTGCCTTATACGCAGTGCAAGGAGATCTTCCCTACTAAGCCCCTCTTGCCAAGGTAGTACATTCCATGTAGGAATTGTATCTTCAATCGGCATCACTGGCTTTTGACCATACATTAGCTCCGCAGGCATGTAGCCAGTTACTGAGCTATGTGTTGTACGATCAGCCCATAAAGCATATGGTAACAGTTTTGGCCACTCACCAACTCTTCCTTCGCAAGCCTTGGCCAAAGCTTTGATGATAGGAGGATGTCCTCTTTCACTCTTTCCATTGCCTTCAGGGTTGTAAGCTGTAGTAAGAGAAATCTTGATCCCTAATCTAGAAAAGAACTCCCTTGCTTCTTCGGTATCCAGTTCACCTCGATTTGCAGTGATTTTTCCCACACAACCATAACGGCAAATCACCTCATCAAGAAGGAATTTGCACACAGCTTCTGTGGTCTTAGCTCTTAATGCTCTTCCTTCAACCTGGTTAGTTAGTTTCTCTCGTGCAAGAACCAAGTATCTCATCTGCCAGAGTCCTAAAGGCATCGTGACTAGATCCACAAACCATTTATAGTGCATGGCTAGTGGATATGTAGGGTGCAATCCATCAAGATGTCGAACATTTGAATACATTTGACAAGTTACACATGACTCTACAAACTGAGATACATCTTTACACATACCCTTCCACAAGTATTTTTCTTTCAACTTGGAGAAGGTTGCCCACACACACCTGTGTCCAGCCCATAGACTCTCATGAAACTCTTGCATGAGCTTTACTTGAGTCTCTTTTTAACATATAACCCGTTGTGGTGTAGCACCCTTTTGCTTAGGATGCTTCCACAAGTAACCATCCCTTAAAAAGTACCCATATGCTTTCCTGCGTATCCTCTTGAATTCTTGTTCAGACCAATCATCCTGTTTTGTTAGAGTACTCAAGTACCTTCCAATAGAAAGCCAATCCTCTTCATAAAGATCTTTCAAGAACAATTCAAGTGAATTAGTCATGCAGACATTGTTACCTTTGACATGAGAGATAGAATAGAATTTTGTGCCTACATCATCTCCCTCATCAATCATTTGTGACTCATCTTCATACCTTGCCCTTGATAGCATATCTGCCACTGTATTGTCTTTACCTGCAATGTGCTTAAACTCGGGATTTAAGGACTTAATGTAGGCAATCCATCGCAACATAGCAATGTCTGGTGTTGAGTAGCTTGTAATCATCCCAAGAAGTGGTAGACAATCTGTTTTCACAACCACACATGCACCAATTAGGTACTCTTTTCCACTTTTCAAGGCTGTAACCATACCCCATAACTCTCTCTTTATCTGTGGATAGTTTCTTTGGCGAGCACTTAGTACCTTTGCTCCAAATCTTACCACATACCTGTGTCCTTCTTTGTCATCTTGCCCTATTGCCCATCCAATCCTTGTAGGACTGGTATCTACTGTCACAATCACTGGCCTTTGACACTCATAGTCTACCTTTCTCAAAGTCGTTGCTGACTGGAGTAACTCCTTTAGCTTTTTCATGGATTTTACATGTGCTTCTGTCCATTTAAACTTTTGATTCTTTCTAAGCAGCTGATAAAGAGGATCAGCTACATGTGCATAATGTGGAATCCAAATAACATAGAAGACACATGCTCCCAGAAACCTTCTAACCTCAGTGATGCTAGTGCATGTTTCTTTCATTCTTTGTATGGCATCTACCTTTGATGGACAAGGTTTCCTACCATATGGCCCGCACATGTGCCCCACAATGAGCACTTCATTGACACCAAACATAGACTTTTTCCCTGACAATGTAAGATTCACTTCTTCCAACCTAGACAAAATTTTATCACAATCATTTATGTGATTTACCACAAACCTGCGACATCCCTTGAGATCCAAAGCTTCAACTTTGTCACTTTCTTCACATCCTTTGATAGGCAAATCATCAATGAAAGGCATTGTGATGTGAGGAATAAAGTCACGTAAGACCTTATTCATCCCATTCATCATATGTGCAACCGAGTTGGTTGCTCCCTGTGGCAAGGTACACATCCTTACCAAACCCAAAGGTGTCCTCATGGTTGTCAAGTCTTTGCTTTCGATTACAAGCTGAAATTGATCATACCCTGAGTAGAGATCCCCCATTGAGTAGATTTCTCTCCCTGCAAACGCCTCTGCAAATTCATCCACAATTGGACCTGTACCTACATTTCTAATTGTCACCTTGTTCACTGGTTGCATATATTGGATGAAGCGTAGAGAACCATTCTTCTTTGGAACTGTGAACCACCTGTTTGAGTATGGAGCACAAGAAGGCTCCAAGATTCCCATTTTGATTTTCTCATTCAGTAGCTCTACTAACTTTGGCAAATGAGCCTTTGGAACCGGAATAGGCCGCAGATTCCAAGGCACATGAGGTATTGTGAAAATTACCATAGGAGCTACAATATAAGGATCAACACATCCTATCTCATGTGGCTCAAATGCAAAAGCCTTACCATGCTTTGAAAGCATTTCTTTGAAGCACTTTGTCTCCTCCTGTGTTAGAAACTCCTCGCAACCAATCTGCAACTCTTGAAAAGACTCCTTTGTGAAGGTATGCCCGATCTTTTTAGGATTCCGCAAACTTGGTTGTAAAGAAGCCTGTTCAATCTTTTCCTTGTTGTTGGGTGGTAAGGGTGAAGCTACTGGTTTCACCTTCTTTGCTACACTCTTGTATTTAGTTTCAACATGGACTTCTGGGCCAACTGTTTGGCTTTCTTTAAAGGCTTCTATTACTTGATACATTTCCATAGAGCAAACTTCCACAACTTCATTTTCAAGATGCAAACTAGACCTCACTATAGCATCAAGCTCACCCATAGTATCTACAAAAGAAACTTGTTCATACAAACCCAAAACATTTTCAGTAGGCTTTAGCAACCCACTCTTTTTCATGCCTATTTGTACATTATGCACATATTGATTCTCACATCTCTTCAAATCTTCAAGTTTTGTAAAACATACTGATCCATTCTTTGTTACCAAGGAGCTCGTTGAACATGCTTCACTTATTTTTGGATCAGGCGAGACCCTTTTTCTTTCTGTACCACTGCAATCCCGCTTTACAATGGTACTTGGCCAAAACCCATCATTTCTCTATGATCATGAAACTCTTTGCTCACCTTTGGTAGAGGATTTTCTCTGAGGTTGTCACGATTTCTTTCATGGTTTACACAAACTGTGAGAAATTGGACAGCACGTTTACCATCTTTGCTACGTATCCTAGCATAAGCTGAACCATCGTCCATTACCTTTGTTTCCATTCGAACTCCCACAATGTAGGGCTGTCCAAGGATGAGATGATATGAAGATGTATCCTGTACAAAGAAGTTTTGGTCAATCTTTACATCACCTATTGTTACCTTCACACCTGGACATGCTGCATACAATTCACCGGATGAATTTTTTGCCACTTTTACCATCCAGCCATGATCTGTGTCCATCGGCCATTTGCACTTGTTGTAGAGACTCTTTGACATTATGTTTATTTCTGAACCATGGTCAATCAAGGCAACAAATGGCTCTTCAAGATCACCTACCTTGACCAAAGTTTCTGTAGTAGCCCTTGCCCAATGACTTCGTGAATAGTAACTCCTAGGAATATCTTCAACTTCTTCATCATCATTTGAGAAATGCACTTGCTTCACTCTCCCACTAGATTGGTAGCATCCTACCATAGCTCCATCATTCTCCTTATTTTGCAGTTGCATCCCTTGTGTCTTCGAGGTTTCCCCTTCAACCTGTGGACGAGAAACTTCAGCAAGGGTTTGCCTCTTCCTCTTGATAATGTCAATGATCTCCTCGTGGAATTCACGCTTTGCAATGCCAAGAACTTCTCCCAGAGTGAACTCAATCTTGCTATTCAAGATCCTTTCCTCCAAGACTTTCTTTAAATCTGTAGCAACCTCAATATCAGATTGTAGTTTATAAGTTGGGCCTTTTGTATTACCTTTCGTTGGCTCTTTCTTCTTTCCTGTTGTAGACTCCTCCATGAGTACTTCAGGTGGAGATGCTCCTTGTGTTGAGGGTGTTTGAGAAGGCATTGAGTCGCTTCTTCCCCCACTTCTAGAAGCTCTTTTTGATGGTCCTTCATCAGCATTCTCACGTCTGCGCTTCTCTTCTACAATTGCCTCATTTTGTTGGCATTTTGTAATGTAGGCATGCACTGACAATGAGTCCACTGGATCATTCCATCCTGTTTCTAGACGTATGCAATCACCTGCTTCATGTAGAATCTCTTTTGTAAGCTTTCCCTTTTTAGCTAATTGCATGACATTTGGCCAAATTTGACCATGATGGTCACTCACTTCTTCATCACAAAAATGTTCAATTTTTACTCCATAAGTAGCTGCCTCAACTGAAGAGGTGGCATGCTTGGTTGCCATATCTTCAACTAAGGTTTGCATTCCCCCCTTCCCAAAGTTAGTTCTCAAGGGTAGACCTGTCTCTCTTAAGTGGATTTTACCATCCTTAAAAAAGACAACATCTTTTGAGAAAGCATCACGAAAATCATCACAATCCCTTCTTGCATGGTCTGTACTATCACACCAAATACATCTATTAACAAACCCTTCTTTGGGCTGTTTTCTTTGCCTAGGAAGTGGCCCTGATGGTTGGCCTTTTTCTTCAAGCTTTGTAAACTTCACCTTCAAGTCACACATTCCCTTCACAAGCTCATCTAGCATGGACCCATCAAACTTAGGAGCGATAAAAGTAGGCTTTACCATTTTGTCAGAAGTTGAGGTGGAAGGACTTGTAATGTTTACTACCATCTTGTCCCTTCTTCTTTGTCATTTGGCAAGCAGTGAGACAACACCTTCAACCTCATTCCAGTCGGTCTTTAGTCCTTGCTCAGCATCTTTATCTTCAAGAAGAAGCTCCAAATTTTCTTGAAACTCTTTACCTGCAGCTTGTAAGAAAAGATATGTCTTCTCTGCATCTAGTGTGGCCCTTTCTGTCCTAGTGAGTTGTGCATAGCGCCGCTCAAATTCCCTAAGTAGCTCTGTTATTGATAGTCCTTGCTTTGGCTTGACTACCCATTCTAAGAATTCCTTTTGGTCACTCTCTCAGAGTCCTCCATGAAATATTCCTCCTTTAAAGCTACTTTGAGTTCTTCCCAATTTCTCCCATGCCCATCTTTAATTGCCCTAACATGCCCCCTAATTTCTGGAGCAACAACTAGCTCAAAGCTTTGAATCATCTCACCTTCTGACACGCGATGCAACTCCATCTCCTTCACATACTCGCATAAGTACTTGGTTACATCTTTG
This sequence comes from Adiantum capillus-veneris, assembly GCF_014529385.1. Lineage (NCBI taxonomy): Eukaryota > Viridiplantae > Streptophyta > Polypodiopsida > Polypodiales > Pteridaceae > Adiantum > Adiantum capillus-veneris. The sequence goes on from NC_140941.1 coordinate 28,368,003, forward strand.
CCATTGAACTGATCCATTCTGTTGACGACCGCTTGTATGGCCTTTGTTGCTGAAATCTCCCTTCTTTCAGTAGCATGTTGTTGTTGCATGAACATTGCAAATGCTTGAAACATTTGCATTGTTGCTGGGCCAAAATGCATACCCTGTTGCTCAACATGATCACCCATGGTTACCCACAAACTCTCACCCTAGCTGATTCGCGTCGGGTTCACCAAAAATATATGTCGAGAAATTTGCGGTCTTGCCAGGAAAGCACCGGGCTTATGGCTGTGAGAGTTTGTGAGAGAACTCAACAAAAACTATATGAAGGAGTTAAACCATAGATGCCATGAAGACTAAGGTTTGGAAAGAAGTGCAATCAAAGAAGACTCACTCTTTCTCTCTTGCATTCACACACACAAAGAAAGAACGCAAAAGAGAATGTCAAAACAATACGAAGATGAAAACATCAAGGCTATGGTCATATCGTATCATGGGTAATATGAAAGGGTTAATGGATGAGTTAATGGCATTCAATCTTGGCTGACCAAATAGGCTATGAATTGTTCTTTGGAATTGTAGTTTTGCGCTTACCATAATATATATATTTTGTCTAGTGATTGGGACGTTAATTCTAATAGATCGTACAGAGTGAAAGCGATAGAAATGATCATCATGTGGGTTATTCATTTAGGATAGTATGTGAGAAATGTAGATATGAGAGAAGTGAAGAGATGAGAAGTTTCCCTCCCAAGCCCTATTCTTGCCCGTAGGCAATAAGGATACTGCGGGGAGAGATGTACCTGTAGCAAAGAGAACCTAGAGAGGATGAATTACTAAGAATGAGAGAGATAGGTTTGGTTAAGGAGATGAGGTTAGATACATATATATGTATATGTTGGATTAGAGATGAAAATGAAAACAACAAGAAATCAAGAAAACATCAATGTAGAACACATCTTACTTGAAAGCCTTCGGCACCATTATTGATGGGAGAGAGAAGAAGAGTGGATAATTCCACTTTGATTGATACACCAAGTGCAAAACCTTCTTTGATTAGAGTTGATCTTCCAAGGTTAGCTTGTTGCAAGAATGGCTAGTCTCCCTCTAGGAGAAAGTGTAGGCTTGGGCTTATGTTAATGGCTAAGTACAATTAGGCATTACTACTCACTCCGTCGAGAATTCCTCTCATCAATGGCTTGAATGCTTGAGTTCCTTCCAAGGAAGAAGAGGTCCCCTTTTATAGGTGAAGGGAACCCACAAGGGTTTACACAAGAAGAGAGGAGCCAGTGTGAACAGGAATTGGAAAAGTTGGAAATGAGCTGTCCTTGCATGATGTGGGCAGACTGGGGTCCAGTATTTTGATCATATCTCCTCAACCGTAGCTCCAAATAAAAAAGTAAAAATATGGGCAGAAACTTCAGCTCATTAGCTACGATTTTTATTTTAAAATAATTTTCCAATTCGGATTGGACCCTTGTGTAAAAAATTCATCAAAATAGGGTCCATTTATGGCAGCAAAAGTCTTCATGTGGTCTCCTTAGCCTTGACTTTCATTTAATTCCAAAGGACACCTCATGCCATATGAAAGCATGACATTGCTCCTTGACAAAGTTTTGTAATCATGCTTGCAATAATGCATTAAAATAAGTGTATCTTTGAAATCATGCCACCTAGTGTCCCACTAGGATTTGATTCTGTCCTAGTAGCTATTTAAAAAGAAATATAAGAAAAGTATAAAAAATACATAGAATATATATATATTGGAGTTTACCTTAGATATAGGATCTAGCTAGGGTGTGAGATGATAATGAAATAGTAGAAATAAAGAATCAATGCTTTTTGCCCCAAGTTAAAGAGGCGGAGCTATTGATGCTTTTCCCATAGTATTTTCTGATGGTAAAGTAAGGATATGTTACCCTTGAGAAAAATAATAGGATGAGATAGAAGGCTTATTATTATACTTAAATATGCATATGTACACTATAGAAAATATAATTATGTATCTAAAAATAATGAGATAGAAGGCTTATTATTATACTTAAATATGCATATGTACACTTAAATATGCATATGTACACTATAGGAAATATAATTATGTTTCTTAAAAAAATACAAGATAGATCTTGTAGCATGCGTTCCCACTATGTACGTGTCACAGCACGACAACGTGCCAAATCTGCTTCTTCCACAATGGGAAATTGGTTCCATCGAGCTTCTTGATATTGTAAAGAGCAATGTCCTGTGATCCGGCCATAGCTACGCTTCACAGTAGTTTACTTTCCTGGGAAAGATTCGGCAGAGTTTCCCTTGTAAACTGACCTCTAAACCAATATCAACCTGTAAAATGAACCAAGAAAGATTCAGATTCTGCAGAAATTTTGGCAGAGTCTCCTTTGTAAAATGGCTCCGGTGTACTCAAAAACAGACCAAAAACAGCTCAAAAACCACTATCTCTCTAACACTGTAAGCTGTGGGTAAACCTGTCCTGCACCTGTACTGTCTCTCACTGTCCTGCACTGTCCTGTAAGCATAGACTACGACAATGCCTCAATGGCAATAAAGCAAAGATGCAATCCCAATTGTCTAACTCACATTCAATACATCCTAGCTGCCTATCTAAGGGTGCTTGAGGGATCGCTCCAAAACCTGTATCATTGAAAGGATCTCAACATTCGAGAATCCCCCAGCTCAATAAAACCTCACTCGACCCTCAACAAAGGCTGCAGTAAATCTGACAGTACATAGACTTCCCACAAAGTCATACATCCACAAATTTCCCACTGTATGTTATAACCGCTGCGGCGGTTGTTTGCTGCGTGACTCACAGCCAACAAACCCTCAACAGACATACATCATCTCTAACAATACATCCCATGTGGAAGTACCTACAATGTGAGGATGAAATCTGGAATATCAAGCAGCAAGCACAAGCTACCTGATGAACTAGTGGATGCCGCCTATAGTCTGTGTGTAGATGCGCCCGTGTCGTATGTGACACGCCTCCAAGAACTGTGAGCCGTCCTGGGAGTGTCGATATCCTCAGCACCTGCATTCATAGGCCGAAAACCTCAAATTTGCAGAGTCGGATCTGCACCCGCTGAGACCACGTAGTCGAAAATGGCCTGCGCAGAACTTTGTCGAAGCCGAACGGTGGCCGAGATGACCTCAGAATGAAATTTTGAGCACACCAAGCCCTTTGAGCTTCCCACAAGATTTGGGGCCGTGTCTTTGCCTGTCGAATTTCACTCCAATCTGAGCTGGTGACTCTAGCCTCCTGCAGTGCTGCCCCGAGCCTCGATCTGAGCTCTGATACCAATTGAAGAAGTACGAGCGGAAGTGCGACACGAGAGAGAGTGCGAGAAGAAGAGCACGACGATATGGTGAACTCGCTCTATTGTAATGTGTAGAGCATAGTGAGTTCTTATTAGGTTTTTACAAAAGAATATGTGTACATACCTGGCGGCCCGCCCACTTACCTGGGCAACCACATTGGGATTTATACCCCAACACTATGGTCCCTTCCAGATTCTTAGGCCAATCAATGAGATGGCCTATCAACTCAAGTTGCCCAATCATTGGCTCATACAAAATGCTTTCCATGTGAGCCTATTAAAGCCTTACAAAGGAGAGCCACCTCAAGAACCAACTACTGAAGACCCACCGGAGATCGAGGACCAAGAAGAGGTGCTGCAGCTCGAGTCCATTCTCCGACATGAAGACAAGGTACTAAGAGGCGGTAAGACTATCCGACGATATCTTATTAACTTTAAAAATTATCCTTTTGAAGATGCTAGATGGATGCAAAGCATACAATTAAAGGATAACCTAAACCTTGTCAATGCTTACAATGCTTCCCAAGAGTAAGCAAATGTACAAAATGTTAAAAAATGAACAAAGTTTTTGTCTTATAAGACTCTCTTTTTCTTTATTGTGCAAAAAAATTAAGTAGTATGCATGCTTAGGTCAAGTTTGCGGAGACGACGTCTCCCAAACACCAAGTAGAGATTGTCACTCTAGTATGGAAGATTGATAGGAGTAATGTGCAGACATGCTTGCGGCAGCCTCAGGCTCTCAAGCACCAAATGGACTAGTCATCCATTGTGGAATGATGTCGTAGGGTAACATAGGGATCCTCTACCCGCTAAGAAAAGGACTCATGAATATGGTTTATCTTCTCTACACCATAGTCGAGGACGACTATGATTTCAAGAGAGAGGTAATGTCATAATAATCAATATCTAATTCTCCTAAATAATTTTCTCATCTTAAACTGATCATTTAATATGGGGAAGTGCCAGGGGAGAAAAAGCTAGAATATTGGTTAAGCTAGCAGAGCGGCCACAGTCGGGATCCAAAGGAGGGAAAATAGGGATCCAAAGGGGGGGCCATCTGCAAAAGAGCCATGTGAAACAATGGGATAAAAAGACCCTAAGGTTCAGCCCATTAAGACTTCCAAAATGCTAAGGTTCCAAAATTCAAAGGCTGTGTCCAAAGGTCAACCATGGGGGAATCGGATGCTTTGTGTGTGTCAAAAAATTCTTCACAAATCCCTACTTAGGAGGGGGCGAGCCTTGCTTGTAGGGGATGAGAGAGAAAGTCACGCACACACACACAAGCTCCCTTTACACAAAGGGAATGAGGGACACATGTCAGCTCCCTAGCCCAGATGCCCACAAGGTGTACCCAATTCCTATTCGAAGGCCTTGGAGGTGGACCAATGAGAATTAGGCTAGAGTAAATCTAGTTTAATTAATTTATAAACACTTAATAAAAGAACCAATGAGAATTAAGTCCTCTAGAAGACTATTGGACAGCCTCCCAAGGGGTCCAATGAGCATTCAGCAGACCAATGGCTTGCCTGATTCCTATTGGCCAGGAGGCAAAGGGGTCCAATGAGAGTTTAGTTGAATTATTAAATTACCTAAAACTCTCACAAAAGGGGAAAGGGGGACACATGTCAGAAGGCTATCACTTATACTGCTTAATTACCATTGGCTAGGCCAGGGGAGGTCCAATGAGAGTAGAGCATGAGCAAATAGCAAGAGGGGTCGACCAAGAGAGAGAGGGGGCTGATTTTTGCAAGGCATTATCACACACACACTCACAAAATCTCATGTGTGAAGTAAAGAAGACTCTCTCTCTCCTTCTCAAGCTTTAATGGAAAGCTTACCACCTACTCGAAGCTTGTGAGAAGGGCGGCCTACACCAACAACTCTTGGCTTTGTGATGCAAATCCAACCAAGAGCCAAGCTTCAATGCATGCTCATCTCCTCTACCATGCTAATTACTAAGCTAAGCTATGCTAATATGAGTGATTATGTGAGGAGATGTACATCTTTGTCGTAAGAATACTCCTTCTTCCTCTCAATCTACTCTCATACCCTGCTAGCTCACACCATCTTTGAAGGCGTGTGAGGTCTTGGGTCTGAGACCATAGATAATTGATGTTGTGTTTGCTAAGTGTTTTGCTTAGTGCATGAAGCTTTCATCTTCATTGCACTAGCTAGTCTTGAAGGAACACAAAGAATTGTATTGTACAATGTCTCTCTTGATGGGAGAAACCATAATACAAAGCCTTTTGGAGGGGGGACCGGTTCCATGAAAATCCGGTCCTCAACTATTGTTAATAGCTTAATTTCTCTCTCTTTTGAAAGTATTGTTCATGCTATCTAACTAGGTGTTATGCTTTTTGTTGCTCTCTCCACCCAAGCACTCTTGTAATTCTCATTAGGAATCTATTCTAATAAAATGCCCACTATGTTCATGCTAATTTCCGCTACACACAAGTTTTTAGGCCATTAAATGTTACAGCCAACTCCTCCCAAAAGGAAACGATCAACACACAGTCCTTCTCCTCGTCACTCAAAATGGGAAGAGAGGAAACAAAGGAAGAAAAGGGCAAGAAAGAGGTCCTCCTCTTCACCTTCCTCTTCTTTCAACGAAAGCTATGGCTATTCTCCTAAAGAATACAAGAGGGGAGGACATCGCAAATCATCCCCTGCATGGCGAAGGTCACAAAAACTCAAGAAGTTTAAAGAAGGAGGAAAGAGTATATCTTTTCTCACCTATGAAGCTTTGGTGCCACGATAAAGTATTGGCCTTCAATCAGCAATTTGATGCGGCCTTTGGAGACGAGGGCTTCACGGAGTCCTCCAAGCTATGCCATGTAGCTATGCACTTCCAAAAGTTGGCTCGTCTATGGTGGGCTAGCCTTCATGGCAACAGTGAAGCCCCAAAGACATGGAAAACTCTTACGAGTTTCCATCATGAAGCAATTCCTTGCAAGCAATGCAAAGGAAAAAGTGCTCACTGAATGGTATAGTTTGAAGCTTATCTCTCATGAGTCTATCCACAAATATGTAGAAAAGTTTTGGGATTTTCATCTCAAGGCTACTGTCTTGCAAAAGATAGACTTCACCAAGAAAAAGCAACAATTCTGTGCGGGATTACCTAAAGAGATGGTCGAGTATGTCAACTCTCAACTGCCTAGTTCTATCATCGAAGTAATCCACCACCCTATGGTTGCTTCGCGCATCAATTTTTAACAAGGGTCTTCGGATGGAATGTCAAGCCCATGGAAAATAAAGACAAAAATGTTGCAAAGGGGAAAACCAATGCCCAAAATTCTTCCCAAGGTAATTCCAATAGCAATAACAACAACAATCGGTCCAAGGAGAAGGGAGTTTACAAAGGTAAAAAATAAACTCTCTCCTAAAGAGCTTGAAGCTTTTTGCAAGGACCATTAATGTTGTAAGTGTGGGCAGCAATGCCATGGCTATCGTTATTGCTCCAAGAGAAATGCTTGCAATGAAACTCCTAGAGCTTCCGCCATCAAAGCTCCAAAAGAGGATACTCATTTCAAAGGATCACCTCTCTCCTATGCTTGGGGAAAGGTAAGGGAGCATAATTCCTTCATCTTGTTTGACCCTGGCTCTACTCACAACTTCATATCAATGGAGTTGGCCATCAAGTTGGGCAGTCAAGCTTTCAAGATGGGAGATGTTGTAATGGCTGACACTGTTTTCAAGGGACAAAAAGCCTCCGTTACTCTCTTGATTGGGAAGTTGAGGCTACATGTCCAAAGCTATCTTGACAAAGAAGACTTTTTCATCTCTCCTCTCCACATGAGGATGCTATCCTAGGGGCACCATTGTTCAACCACATGACTGCCAACATGAAGTTCCCTGAAAGGAGAATCTACTTCACGTACACGAAAAAGAACATGTATATAGATGCTAGTGAGTCTGGTCGTACTATTTCACTTGTAAATCCTCCTGCTTTTGATAAATCAATGAAGAGCTCAATTTTTGCGAACATGATTTTTGTCAGAGTCACTAAAAGGTCCTAATGTTTCATCAAATGTGAATGGTAGGAATGAAGAAGAGTTAGACTTGTCTACTTTTCTAAAAGGATTCCAAGATGTGTTCATCAATGATATCCCTATGGACTTACCTCCAAAATGAGGGGATGATGACCATCCAATTGAGCTCCTACCAAGAAGCTCACCGCCTAACAAGCCTCCTTATCGAGTTTCCCAAGCTCAACAAGAGGAGATAATGAAGCAAGTACAAGAATTGGTTTACAAAGGGATGGTGAGGCCTAGCTTCTCTCCCTTTTGTTCTCCAGTCCTTTTAGTGCAAAAGAAAGATGGTATATACCATATGTGTGTGGACTTATGAGCACTAAACCATATCACTATCAAAAACAAATTTCATGTGCCTCAGGTAGAAGATGTGTTTGACAAGCTACAAGGATCTACCTACTTCAGTAGGATTAACCTTAAAAGTGACTATCAAAAAATAAGGATAGTGGATGAAGATATCCTAAAGATTGTGTTTCGTACAACATTTGGTCTTTATAAATATCTAGTCATGTGTTTTGGCTTGATGAATGCACCAAGCATGTTCAATCGATTACTGGAGAAAATATTTAGATCCTACCGCAAATTCATTATTGATGATATCATCATCTACTCCAAGTCCTTGGAGAGAACATAAGCAAAAACTCCAAGTGATTTTTCAAGCATTGAGGGAGAACAAGCTTTTTCTCAACCAAAAGAATGTTAAGTATAGAGCCTGATTTACCCTTGTAATTTTTTGTGGTAAAAGCGCACATTTGTAAGGCCCCCATTATGAGGACAAGCCATCGTGCGTGAAGGAAAATCACTCACCGGAAACCAAAATTTTCACGGACAAGAATCAGGGGCAAATTTAACGGCCTCAGGGGTGGAGGCCCCGGAGATATTCTTTTTCGCCGGAATATTATGGCCGGACGGCGGCCGGAAAGTGGTCGGAAAACAACCGGTCGGTTGGCCGATGGCCGGTAGTCAATGGCTGATGGCCGGTGGTCGGAAGTCAATGGCCGGTGCCCGGTGGCCAAATTCAATGGCCGGTGGCCGAATTCAAAAGCGGACTTGTCTTCTCAAGGGCGGCCACACATGGGCGGATTGGAGGGTCCAATTTGGACTTATTCACACAAGGGCGGCTACACATGGCTGTCTCTCATAAGAGAGGGCAGCCCTTTTGGCCTATAAAAGGAGGCCATTTCTACACACATTTCATAGTGTGAAGTTGTTGCAACAAGGTGAGTGTGAGGTGGTGAGAGTGAAGCAAAGCGGGAGCTCCATTAAGGGTATAATCCCTTTGTAAACTACTTCTTGTTTTGAAGTACTAAAGCCATTGAGTGGCTGCTTTCGCATGGACGTAGCCCACATTGGGTGAACCACGTATATCGTGTGTACTCTCTCTCTCTCTCTACTCTATAATCTCGTGTATATAAATCTGTCTCTCTCCATTAAGTAATCTACTCAATTATCTATTTAGCTACGTCTTATTTCCTAACAACTGGTATTAGAGCAAGGTTTGCTCGTAGCTAAATTATCTCAAGGAAAGGATTCCTTGAATTGAGTGGGAGTTATGGCGGAGGAAGGGAAGCTCAAGATTGAGAAGTTCAACGGAAAAAACTACCAACATTGGAAGATGCAGATTGAAGACTATCTCTACCAGAAGGACCTCTATTTGCCACTAGGCGGTCTTGCGAAGAAGCCCGCAACAATGGCAGATGAAGCATGGATTGTCCTTGATCGAAAGGCACTGGGAACAATCCGGTTAAGCTTGGCGTCAACGGTGTCCTTCAATGTTTTGGAGATGAAGACCACGGAGGACTTGATGAAGTCACTTGACGACTTCTACGAGAAACCATCGGCATCCAATAAGGTATTTCTTATGAAGCGCTTGTTCAATCTAAAGATGGCAGAGAATGGTTCAGTTGCAGAACACCTAAATGAATTTAACACAAACATAAGTCAACTTTGATCAGTGAAAATCAATTTCGATGACGAAGTGTGAGCTCTCCTTATACTATCATCTCTACCAGATAGTTGGGACAGCTTTGTGATGGCTGTAAGTAATTCTATCTCTGGCACAAATACTCTTAAGTTTGATGATGTTGTGGGTGTTCTCCTAAGCGAGGAAATGCGAAGGAGAATCACAGGAGAATCATCAAGTGCTGTACTATCAGTGGAAACAAGAGCAAGGCTTAAGGAGAGGTTCAAAAACCAAAAGGGTCGTGATCGCTCAAGGCGGAGCAAGTCACGCACAAAGTCAGTTCTTGAATGTTGGAACTGCGGCAAGAAGGGCCACATCAAGAAGGATTGCTGGTCCAAGAAGAAGAAGGAGACAGAGTCTCAAGACAACAAGCCAACATCGGAGGCCAATGTGGCAGGTAAAGTAGAGCAAGATGCTCTAATTCTCTCATTAGACAATGTGTCTAATTCCTGGATAGTAGATTCCGAGGCTTCATTCCATGCGACACCACACAGGCAACATCTCCAAGACTACACCAAAGGTAATTTTGGGTATGTATACTTGGGAGATGATGAAGCTTGTGAGATTGTCGGCAAAGGTACAGTTTCTGTCAAAACTGCTAACGAAAATGAATGGAAGCTTAAAGATGTGAGGCATGTTCCTTCTCTTCGCAAAAATTTGATCTCTATAGGACAATTGGACGATGAAGGTCACAACATTGCATTCGGAAACAAACGGTGGAAGATTTCAAAGGGATCTTTGGTGGTTGCCAAGGGTGAAAAAGTCGGTACACTTTACTTGTGTACTGCTAGCACGTAACCTTCAGCTTGTGCAACAACTACAGAAGTTGACAGTGCGGTGTGGCACTACCGACTTGGGCATATGAGTGCCAAAGGAATGCAAATCCTTCAAATAAAGAAGCTTCTACCAGGTTTGAAAGAAGTGGACTTAGAGTTCTGTGAAGATTGTGTTTATGGTAAACAAAAGAGGGTAAAATTTCAAAAATCAGGAAATGAAAGAAAAAATAAAAAACTTGAGTTGGTTCATTTTGATGTTTGGGGTCCTGCAAGTACACCATCACTTGGTGGCTCATTATACTATGTAACATTCATAGACGATGCGACTAGAAAAACATGGGTTTATGTCATTAAGAATAAATCCGATGTATTTTCCATATTTCAAAGGTGGAAAGCCTTTGTGGAGAATGAAACAGGTACCAAGGTTAAATGCCTCAGATCCGACAATGGAGGCGAATATTGCAGCCAAGCTTTTGAAAGATTTTGTGCTAGCAATGGCATTCCGAGGCAAAGGACAACCCCAAGGACACCTCAACAAAATGGGATTTCGGAAAGGATGAACACGATAATCATGGAACGAGCACGAAGCATGCGGCTACATGCAGGCCTACCGCTTGAGCTTTGGGCGGAAGCTGTAAGTACATCTGTGTACTTAATCAATCGGTCACCCTCAACGGCATTGGATGGGGGAGTTCCAGAAGAGGCATGGACAGGTAAACCGGTGAATTATGCATTTCTCAAAGTGTTTGGGTGTGAGGCTATCATGCACATAGATAGAAGCCTAAGATCAAAGTTAGATGCAAAGTCCAAAAAGTGTTTCTTCATTGGCTATGGAGAAGGAGACTTTGGGTATCGCCTATGGAATCCTGAAGATGGTAAAATCTTAAGGAGTAGGGATGTAATTTTTAACGAACAAAATATGTACAAAGATTACTTGGAAAGAAAACAAACAAAAGAAACAGGTGATGAGTACATGGAGCTTGAGGACGGTGAAGACTCAAGGACTGCAAACGGTGACAATGTGCAACAACGTCAACCAAATGAGGAGCCTCAACCTATTCCCCGAAGATCTACAAGAGCAAGTAGACCTCTAGAAAGGTTTGTTCCTTCCTTCAACCATCTCTTGATCTCAGATTCTGGAGAGCCGGAATCATATGAAGAAGCTATGCAACATGAATCCAAAGAAGAATGGACGAAGAGCATGCAAGTGGAGATGGACTCACTACATCACAACCAAACATGGGAGTTGGTTGAGTTGCCTAAAGGTAAGTGGGCACTTCAAAACAAATGGGTGTACAAGCTAAAGGAAGAAGAAGGTGGGAAGAAAAGGTACAAGTCTAGGCTTGTGGTAAAAGGTTTTTCTCAAAAGAAAGGTATTGACTTCAATGAAATATTTTCTCTTGTTGTAAAAATGAACTCAATTAGGCTTGTCTTAAGCCTTGTGGCTGCTCATGATCTAAATCTCGAGCAAATGGATGTAAATATAGCATTCCCTCACGGTGACTTAGAGGAGGAAATCTACATGCTTCAACCAAAGGGGTATGAAGTAAAAGGTAAGGAGAAAATGGTTTGCAGATTAAAGAAGAGCTTGTATGGTTTAAAGCAAGCATCAGGACAATGGTACTTGAAGTTTGATCGATGGATGTTGGATCATGGATTCACAAGATGCAACTCGGATCACTGCGTCTACACGGAGAATTTGGGAGATGGGAAATTCATCATCCTAATGTTGTATGTTGATGACATGTTGATTGCAAGTGCTAACATGCAGGACATCAAAGACCTAAAAGAGGAGGTGTCCAAATCTTTTTCAATGAAAGATTTAGGTGCTGCAAAGAGGATACTTGGTATGAAAATATCAAGGGACAGGACGAAGAAGACAATAAAGCTATCTCAAGAAGATTACATCAAGAAGGTACTAGAAAGGTTTGCAATGCAAAATGCAAAACTAGTTTCTACACCTTTGGCTGGTCATTTTAAACTAACGAAGGATATGTGTCCAAAGACACAAGAGGAGATAGCATATATGTCTAAAGTTCCATATGCTACAGCGGTAGGTTCTCTAATGTATGCTATGGTCTGGACAAGGCCAGACATTGCACATGCAGTGGGAGTTGTGAGTAGGTTCATGGACAACCCAGGTAAAGAGCATTGGCAAGCTGTGAAGTGGATACTTAGGTATCTAAAAGGGACAACAACAAATGCTTTGTATTTTGGAGGAACTGATATTTTTCTAGAAGGGTATATTGATGCAGATATGGCAGGTGACAAAGATACTCGAAGGAGCACTACTGGCTATGTGTTCACGGTTGGAGGCACAGCAGTAAGCTGGGCTTCAAAGCTGCAGAAAGTGGTTTCACTTTCTACCACGGAAGCAGAGTATGTAGCAATGACGGAGGCAAGCAAAGAAATTCTGTGGCTTCACAGATTCTTAGAAGAGCTTGGATTCAAACAAGACAATTGTGTCTTGTACAGTGATGGCCAAAGCGCTATCCATCTTGCAAAGAACTCAGCCTTTCATTCAAGGTCAAAGCACATTGAGGTGAGATATCACTTCATACGCACTCTTTTGGAAGAGGGACAACTAAAGCTAGGAAAGGTGCATACAAGTGAAAATCCTGCAGACATGTTTACAAAGGTGGTCAACAAGGAGAAGTTGAGCTTTTGCTCATCTTCAATCGGCATTCAAGGATAAGAAGCCAGAATGGAAAGCAGTCACAGGTTTGGTTTGGAGATCAATCTCCAAGTGGGAGATTGTTAAGTATGGAGCCTAATTTACCCTTGTAATTTTTTGTGGTAAAAGCGCACATTTGTAAGGCCCCCATTATGAGGAGAAGCCATCGTGCGTAATGGAAAATCACTCACCGGAAACCAAAATTTTCACGGACAAGAATCAGGGGCAACTTTAAAGGCCGCGGGGGTGGAGGCCCCTGAGACTTTTTTTTTTGTTGGAATATTCTTTTTCGCCAGAATATTATGGCCGGATGACGGCCGGAAAGTGGTCGGAAAACAACCGGTCGGTTGGCCGGTGGCCGGTAGTCAATGGCCGATGGCTGGTGGTCAGAAGTCAATGGCCGGTGGCCGGTGGCCGAATTCAATGGCTGGTGGCCGAATTCAAAAGCGGACTTGTCTTCTCAAGGGCGGCCACACATGGGCGGATTGGAGGGTCCGATTTGGACTTATTCGCACAAGGGAGGCTACACATGGCTGTCTCTCATAAGAGAGGACAACCCTTTTGGCCTATAAAAGGAGGCCATTTCTACACACATTTCATAGTGCGAAGTTGATGCAACAAGGTGAGTGTGAGGTGGTGAGAGTGAAGCAAAGCGGGAGCTCCATTAAGGGTATAATCCCTTTGTAAACTACTTCTTGTTTTGAAGTACTAAAGCCATTGAGTGGCTGCTTTCCTGTGGACGTAGCCCACATTGGGTGAACCACGTATATCGTGTGTACTCTCTCTCTCTCTCTCTCTACTCTATAATCTCGTGTATATAAATCTGTCTCTCTCCATTAAGTAATCTACTCAATTATCTATTTAGCTACATCTTATTTCCTAACAAAGAAAAGCTATTTTTTCCTTCAAGAGATTCAATACTTAGGTCATATTATCTCTCAAGATGATATCCGTATGGATCCATAAAAGTTAGGGGTAATTGTTACCATATACATGTGGTAGTGATGTGTGTGAACACACTAGGACTGCCAGGGAATTTTTTCCCTCTTTAGGAGGTTTTTTACCCCGTGCATTGTATATACGTCCATCACTCTAGGGCTATCTATCTTTCCATTGCGCACTAAGTAACAGACTCTCTATTGTGTGCCTTGAGCTTCCTTTGTCTTCTCCAAGCTGTGTGTGTTTCTCTGCAACCCTAATTCCAACAATAATAAAAGCATAGCCTAATCCAAGAAATCTACATGAGCTAAGAATCTTTATTGGTATGTGTGCATACTATAGACGCCTCATAGAAAACTTTTCTCAAATAGCAGGACCATTACATGACTTAACTAAGAAGAACATTAAGTATTTATGGACTGCTAAGGAGAAAAATGTTTTTGACAAGCTCAAAGATAAGCTTGAAAAATCACTTGGAGATGTTGCTTATGTTCCTCCAAGCCATTTGATAAGCCTTGGAGCAATCTTTCTTCAAGAAGGGCATGTCATAGTATATGAGAGCCGAAGGCTCAATATGGATGAACGAGTCTTGGGCATTTATGAGAAAGAGCTTTTAGTTGTTCTACATGCCCTAGACACATGGAAGCACTATTTATTGGGGAATCCATTCATTTTACAAACAGACCACCAAAGTCTCAAGTACTTCATGACACAAACCAAGCTTTTCGATAAACAAATGAGGTGGGTAAAATTTCTTTTGCAATTTAATTTTCATATTGCTCCCATTGCGGGTAAGCACAATCAAGTTGCTGATGCACCTTCACGACAACCAAAAGTTAATTTGGTATCTATAACAACTCACAATGATCTATCTTCTATGATAAATGAGTATGCTACTGACCCTAAACTTAGAGATATAATTTTAGCTCTTGATTTGGGGAAGAAAGAGAAACCATTCACCTTGTAGGATTGTTATCTTCTCCACGGAAATAGGCTATGTGTTACCCACTCCCTTCGTGAGAAAGTCATGTATGAATCCCATGCTCCTCCCTAGGCGGGGCATGGAGGCGATCGATATCACCATTTGGCTTGCGTTTTAACTTGTAAACCCACTTTGTACCAATGGCCTTCTTACCAAGAGGAAAATCACATAAAGTCCATGTGTCATTTTCTATAAGTGCATCATATTCTAATTGCATGGCAGCCATCCAATTTTCTGAATTTTGTGCTTTATCAAAAGGCAGAGGCTCCTCAACATCATGTAAGATAGACACAGCCAAAGCGTAACAATCTGATGCATAAGATGCATGGTGAGATCCTGAACGAGTACGACTAGACAAAGGTGCATCCAATTTACTGTCACGCAAAGTGTGCAACAGCCATTTTGGAATACCTCTAGCCTGCTCATTTTTAGCCCTTTCCTCATCAAGTACATCATGTACATCTGCATCAGTAATAGGCTGATTTGTAACATTTTCAAAAATCCCCATAGGCTGTACATTTGCCTCATTGGAAATTACATTCATATTTCCACCACTGAAAAGAGGCAACAAAGTGTCATAAATGTCCTGTGAGCTTACATTATTGTCTCTAGTACATGACAGCAAGGGGTGAATAGAATCTTCCACAAACACTACATCCCGTGAAACTAGAATATGCTTTGTTTGTGGATGATATAACCTGTAACCTTTGCTTTTAGCACTATAACCAACAAAAATACATTTGACACCCTTATCATCCAATTTTCTGCGTTGTGTTTGTGGCACCAAAACATATACCAAACATCCAAAAACATGCATGTGCTCAATAGAAGGCTTTCTATCATGCCATGCTTCATATGGAGTAATAGATTGCAAAGCTTTTGTAGGACACCTGTTAAGTACATAAGTGGCACACATGATGGCCTCAAGCCAAAAAGAATGTGGCAAAGCTTGACTTTTGACCATACATCGTGCCATTTCCATCAGTGACCTGTTTTTCCTCTTAGCAACACCATTTTGCTGAGGTGTATAAGGCACTGTACATTGGTGTTTTATCCCACCACTAGCCAGAAATGCATTAAATTCATGAGACATATACTCCCCTTCTCGATCAGAACGGAGAGTGCCCATAGTACATTTCGAGATATTTTCGGCCATAGCCAGAAATTGTTTGAAGCACATAAAAACTTCGGACTTCGCTTTAAGAGGAAATACCCATGCATGCCTGAAGTAATCATCAATGAAAGTCACGAAGTAAAGGTAATTGACCAAGGACAGAGTTTGCATGGGCCCACAAACATCACTATGCACAAGCTGCAACCTGCATGTGGCCCGAAGTGAACCATCCTTTGGAAACTTAGAACGTTGCATCTTACCCAAAATACAGCCTTCACAAACATGTTTGATAGGTGCTTCAAGAGGCGGCAAAGAAGCAACCATCTCAGATTTCTGCAAACGCAGCAAACTGGCAAAATTTAGATGACCAAAACATGCATGCCAAAGTTTTGCATCTGAAATAGCCCTTGAATCTGCAATAGTAGTTGCAAAATTTTGTCCACACTTGTCATACAAAGTGAGCTTATACAACCCACGGCACAAAAGTCCAGATGCAACAATTTCATCACCAAAACTGAGATCATGAACTGTACATCTGTCATCCACAAATTTGACTACAAGTCCAAGTCTAGCAAGTGCGGATACAGACAAGAGATTCTTCTTGATCCCAAGTATATAAAGTGCATCAACAAGTGTGAAGGAACTTCCATTTGCAGCAGTAAGCACAATCTTTCCAACTCGCTGAACCGGATAAGAAGCATTGTCGGCACAAGTGACTGAATTCCCATGAGGGACGGACTCGAGAGAGGTAAACAATTCACGATGTGAGGTAATGTGCTTTGTAGCACCACTATCAAAATACCACACATGTGAATCTGAAGCACAAGCATGCATCATGGACAGCAGGATTGTAACTGCAATCTGCACTAAAAGCCCATTCTGCATCAACATCAGCAACACAGTTTCCTTTCACAGAAGACTCAACAATGGCTACATTTGTAGTGGAACTAGCATTTGAAGTGGAACCGCCCTCTTTCTTCTTAGCCTCTTGTGCTGCCAACAGAATCATTGGGAACAGAAGTTTTGCCACTCGCAGTAGAACCATAAGAAGTGGCTACATTGCTGTTACCACCCTTTCTTTGAGAAACAATAAAAGCCTATTCAACTGCACGCTGTCTAGTCTTGTTTTTTATGGAAAGCGACTCTTGCAATAGCAATGTGCATAATGCATCAAACTTGACAACTTTTGGATTTCCTTGGGTCATAAGTCTCCAAGTACTAGCAAAAGTTTGGTAAGAAACTGGTAAGGCATCAAGAACAGTCTGCACAAGGGAACTTTCTAAAATGACTTCACCTGCAGAAATAAGCTGCTCATTGATATCCTTGACACTAGCAAGGAAAGTGTCCATATTATCTTCCTCATGCATAATCTTCGACTCCAGCTCTTTACGCAGCAAAGCAATTTTAGCCTCATTGCGACTTGCATAAAGACTAGACAAAATATCCCAAGCCTGTTTTGTAGATTTTGTTGAACGGATGTGAGGAACAATGGTGTTCTTCCCAGACAACGCAATCAATGCATGAGCCTGCGCATCCTTTACATCCCAAAAAGCTTGTTCTCCTGTAGGCAAAACAACTCTAATAGCAGCAATCCTTGCAGCAAGACATGCAACATCCTCAACATCGCCTACATCCTCAGAACCAGGACGTACATCAATGCCCTGCACAATATTCCAGATGCCCTTTGACACAAGAACGTGTTGCATTATATAAGCCCACATAGGCTAATTGTCCCCATCCTGCCTGTGATCCTCAGCAGCAAACATCTTGAACACATCTGTGTTGTTGTTAGCCTTGGTTTATGCTGCACCTGATGTGAAAACTGCTCGAAAATAGGGAAACAGAGCGGGAACAACACGTGCTGTATAGCACAAACCGTAGAAGACTATAAGGCACCTGTTATGCAGAAATTGGCACTGATAGAAATTTTGCACAAAATGACGAAATTGCGTGTGCAGACCTGCCTGTAGTGGAAACGGAGGCCGAGATGAGTCCGAATCAGAAATCTGAGCAGACTAAGCTCTACGAGCTTACTCAAAATTTTTGTCGACCTGCAAATGCTTGCCAAAGCTCACTGAAATCGGAGAAAGTGAGCAGGCGTGTGTTGGAGCAGCTGGCTACTAAGCCCGGGAGGACGTAACCTGCTCTGATACCAATTGTTGGAATTAGGGTTGCAGAGAAACACACACAGCTTGGAGAAGACGAAGGAAGCTCAAGGCACACAATAGAGAGTGTGTTAGTGTGCAATGGAAAGATGGATAGCCCTAGAGTGATAGGCGTATATATAATGCACGGGGGAAAAAACCTCCTAAAGAGGGAAAAGATGCCCCGACGGTCCTAGTGTGTTCACACACATCACTACCACATGTATATGGTAACACTATGCTCACAAAGTAATCTCACAAAAGTGCTTTATCTAATTTCTTAATTCCGCTACTCTCAAAGTTCTCAGGCCATTTTCATTACATTGAATGCCTCTATGCCATGCAATGGGAGGAGGATGGGATTCATACATGAGTTTCTCACAAAGGGAGTGGGTAACACATAGCCTATTGCGGTGGAGAAGATAAGCATCCTGCAAGGTCAATGGTTCCTCTTTCTTTGCCAAAGCAAGAGCTGAAATTATATTTCTAAATTCAGGTTCAATAGCATACTCATTAGATCATTGTGAGTTGCTATAGACACCACATTAACTTTTGGTTGTCGTGAAGGTGCATTGGCCACTTGATCGTGCTTACCAACAATGTGAGAAATATGAAAATTAAATTGCGAAAGAGAATTTTCCCACCTCATTTGTTTCTCAAAAAGCTTGGTTTGCGTCATGAAGTATTTGAGACTTTGGTGGTTGGTTTGTAGAATAAATGGAATCCCCAATAGATAGTGCTTCCATGTGTCTAGGGCATGTAGAATAGATAAAAGATCTTTCTCATATACGCTCAAGACTCGTTCATCCGTATTGAGCCTTCGGCTCTCATATGATATGGCATGCCCTTCTCGAAGGAAGACTACTCCAAGGCAATCACCACACGCATCAGATTGGACCTCAAAAGGCTTTGAGAAATCTGGAAGCATAAGGACTGGTTGGGAGGTAAGCTTCTCTTTGAGCTTGTCAAAAGCATTTTGCTCCTTAGCAGTCCATGAGTACTTAATGTTCTTCTTTGTTAACCATGGTGTGGTGGATTACTTCGGTGATAGAACCATGCCGTTGAGAGGTGACGTACTCATCCATCTCTTCAAGTAATCCCGCACAAAATTGTTTCTTTTGCTCGGCACAACGTCTCTTGAAAGATAGTAGCTTTGAGATGTAAATCCCAAAACTTATCGACATCTTTGTGAATAGACTCATGGGAAAGAAGCTTCATAGTTTGTTATTCAGTAAGAACTTTGTCCTTTTCATCCCTTGCAAGGAATTGCTTCATGATGGAAACTTGTAGAGTTTTCCATGTCTTTGGGGATTTATCGTTGCCATGAAGGCTAGCCCACCATTGACGAGCAGATTTTTGGAAGTTCATAGCTACATGATGGTGTAGCTTGGAGGACTTCGTGAAACCCTCTTCTCCAAAGGCCGCATCAAATTGCTGGATGAAGGCCAATACTTTTTTGGTGGCACCAAAGGTGCCATCATAGGTGAGAAAAAAGATACTCTTTCCTCCCTCTTTGAACTTCTTGAGCTTTTGTTACCTTCGCCATGCAGGGTAAGATTTGTGATGTCATCCCCTCTTGCATTCTCTAGGAGAATAGCCATAGCTTTCTTTGGAAGAGGAGACCTCTTTCTTGCCCTTTTATTCCTTTGTTTTCTCTCTTCCCTTTCAAAATGACAAGGAGTACGACTATGGGTTGACCGTTTCCTCTTGGGAGGAGTTGGCGACCATCTACACCGCCATCTTTGTGGAGCCACATATTCAGAGGAACTTAGGGATTCGTTACTTTCTTGTTCTTTGGATTCCTCCTCTCATATGGGAGAGAGTCTTCTTTTGGGGGTCTCATCAACAGGCCTCCTAAGCTATCTCTCCTCTTGGAGAGGAAGGGAAATCCCATAAGCACAAAGTTGTTGAGTAACTTTGGCTTGCGAAGCAGGGTTGCCCATAGCTTGCTGCAAGCTAGTAACAAGATAGTTGACATGCATCATAATTAGCACCTTCATGTGAAAAATCAAAGTTATCAATGTTTATTCTACACTCTTGGTTATTGTCAGCCATGTTAACAGAATTTGTGTGTTTACTTAGTGTATTCTTGTAAGGTTTCCAGTTTCCGAAACCTTAAAGATTGTACAAAGCTTGCAAAATTTGATGGAAAACCACTATTGAAGGATTCAAACACGGCTAATCTTGGTATTTTTGGAATCATAAGCAGAGCTTTACTATGTTTAGTAATTTTCAGAATCTGAATCTAATAAAAAATGGAAAAGTTACAGACCCTGGAAGATTACAATAGGAATTCAATTAGTAATGAAAATTGGATGGTTTCAGTAATAATCATTAACAAAGACTTTTACACTAAGGTTCTAGAATTAACTAGAAATTCCAATTTTCATCATTAGGATCTGCAAAAATCAACCAAAGTAAATTCTGGAAGGTATGGGGGGTGTGTGGAAGCTGGGGGAACTTGCCAAGGACAGAGATAGCAGCAGATGGCGCAAATTGCAAGCTGGGGGGCTACTTGGAGTGTGGAAACCTGCCAGAAGCTACCCAGTGCCCAGAAAAAGCTATAAAAGGACCCCTTCTCTTCATAATTTGTTAGACTCGGAGCCTTGATACTCTCTCTCTTATCTAGAGAGAACACTACGCAAAAATCATTAGAGATTAATCTCTAATTGATTAACATAAACGGTAATTAGTCTAATCCTTCTTAATTAGTAAGGTGAGATTAAGCTATTTTGTTAAAAAATAAATAATTAGGCCTATGTATACTCATAAACCCTCTCTTAATTAATTATTCTCTGCTGATTATTGTAATTAAGCTTAGTAATGTTAAGTTAATTAATTATCCTATCATATTAGGACTGAAATTAGCCAAATTAACCATGAATTAATGGGAAAAATATTAATTAAGCTTAGATTAGGTTGAGGTAATTATCGGAGTTGCATTAGATAGCCATTAAGCTAGGAAAAATATCCTATAATTTTTTGAGTAATTTTCCTAATTAATTAGATAGAATTACACTATTTTTAAGAGAAAATTAGAGGGAAAAATAATCAAATTGATCCCAAATACTTTGATTTATTTATCAGTGGTTAATTAGGTGTTAAGAAACCCGTGATAATTAGGGAAATCTCAGATAATTAATTTACCTAGTTACTTTAGCAAAAATACTCTATTTTAAGAACAAATTAAATAGGAGAAATTAGTAAATTGATTTCAAATACTGTGAGTTATTTATTAGTGTTTAATCAAGTTTTAAGAAACCCGTGATAATTAGGATAAGCTTAGATAATTAATTTATCTAATTACTATAGTAGAAATCCTCTGTTTTTGGGACAATTTAAATAGGGGAAATTAGAAAATAGATTCAAATTGAATTGAGCTATTTATTAGAAGTTCATTAGATGTTGGGAAAATCATGATAATTAGGAAAAGCTCAAAAAATTAATTTAGCTAATTACTTCAACATAAATACTGTATTTTTTGGACAATTTAAATAAGGGAAATTAGCAAATAGATTCAAATTGGAATGAGTTATTTATCAAAGGTTAATTACACCTTGGAAAATCCATGGTAATTATTTGATTATCAGAAAATTAGTTTAACTAGATATCCTAGTAAAATTACATTATTTTTAGGGGAAAATAAAAGGGGAAATATAGTAAATTAACCCAAAAGCCTTTGATATCAATATCAGAGGAAGAACACACCTTGGAGAATACATGATAAATATCCCAACCTTAGATAAATAGTTTAGGTATGTATCTTCGATAAAAATCACCAATTATTGTATAAAATGGACAAGGGAAATTAGGAAATGAATTTATCTAATTGCCAAATAAATACCCAAGGTCCAAAATCATTATTGAAGAATGGGAAAAATTACTTATAGCATAAATAAGTTATAGAAGGAATATCTTATCAAATTGACTATTAAAGATACCTATTTATTCCAAAAATCCTTATTTTTGGATAAACAAGGAAAAAGAATACTATTCAATTAAGCTTCTAATGGATTAAGTCTTTTTATAAGGTTGCCGACATGGCTCCCAAGAGAACCAAGGGAAATACTCTGACTGAAGAAGAGGATGTTAGTAACAAGCGAAACAAAGCAACTAATGACCATGAAGCAAGGCAACAGAGGAAAGTCTACAAGCACCTGCCCCACAACATATGGACGAGCAATCCCAAGTGGATTTCTATTATGTTCACTAATAGCTTTTAAATTTCATTTTAAGTTAAGCATTGCATACCTAAGGTTAGGAAGGATAAACTGGCTGTAAATGGAAGGTAACTTCCACGAAACCCACGAGCAATGATTGTAACTAGGAAAGAAATGATTGGGTTATGACTGATTGACCTAGGAAAGAAATGTTTGACCATCCTTAAGAGAGCTTGTCTCAAAACACCTCTGATTTCTTGGAAATATTTTACTCCAGGTAATGAGTAATGATGGAGATACCATCATGGAAGAGTCGGCTACCTCGGCACGTGTGGAGTCTTTACCACGTGCTTGTCTATGTTTATGGATAGTACTTTCAAGTTTATCCTAGAGGAACCGCCCGGTTGTATGGGCAACTGGTTTTGGAGTATGGGCGCCCGGACTTTGGGTGAATGCTTTTTCCACCCCGGTTTTTATAAATAAGGAATGGGTGCCGTTTTTCATCCCTGTATAGGTGGTCTTGAGACAAGTTAGTACTGGTCAGAGATACTTCAGAATGACAGTACCTTGTCTTAAGTCTAAAGATGTTTGTTTTCTGAAAGAATGTCTTCAATAATGTTTTCAAAGGTTGTCTTAAGGAAATGCAGTTTTGAAAGTTAAAAGGAATCATTGTTTTAATTGTGAAAAGAATGTGGTAGTAATTAAACAACACAGAAATCACGTGTGAGTGCAGGGTGGTAAGAGGGGATTGACTAAGGTTGTCAATCATGGACGGGTGGAACTGATTAGTTAGGTAACTATCCATTCCCGCGCACTAAAACGTTTAGAAACTTCTTCACTTGGACGAGGAATCCACCAACGGTTGTGCCCTCACACATGCTAGGGGGAAAAAAGAGTTGGCTAAGGAAACCTTAATCTAAAGGATGAAGATATAGGGCCAGAATTTTTTTTTTAATGGTCCTATTTTCACTGCAAGACAGGACTAGGTCTCTTCTAGGGCTATAAGCCTAAACCACTGCCAATGGTAAGGGTGAATTCCCTAGAATTTTTCTTGTTTGAGGACTCTGACTTAAATAGGCCTAGAGACCTGGCAATGGTACCATCCCGTTTTTGGTGTCGGCGGGATTGGGGACCTTACAATTCTTTGGCAATTCAAAACCTTAGTTGCTACTCGTCTTAGCCCTTGAAAATTAGCACTTAAGCATCTACCCCCATGTCTCGAATTGGTTAATTATAGAGAGTAGTGGAGTGGGTCTAATATTGCAGAATTGCCGAGGGATAACTTCTTATGGATCAATAATGGTAAAGCTATAGGCAAGTCTAAAAATACCCCATTATTAAGACCAAAGCTCCCGAGCTGTGCACCATATCTCACATAGTGGGCTCAACAAAACCGATAATAGATCCCAGTCCCACTTACCCTAATATAATTAGAAAAATCAATCATTATCAGGCTACTTAAGAACCTCTCTTCTTAAGCAAGAAAACAGAAACCAAATGCTCTGATCCCAATGCAATGGAAATGGCCTATGAACTTTGAGAATCACGGAATTAGGAGAATTAAAGAGAGCATTTTTGTGATACTATGAGAACATAGATGGTGAACTTAATTGATGGTAGCAACATAATCATAGTACTTAATTAACTTGGCATGAACAATACTTGTGCAAGAGAAGAGAGAGTTTAGAGAACTTGATAGCAATTGAGGATCGGATTTATGTGGAGCCGCTCCCCTCTCCAACAGGCTTTTGTATTATAGATTCTCCCATCAAGAGAGACTTAGTACGATACAATCTTTTTGTTCCTTGTGACCTAGCTGATGCAATGAAGATGGGAAGCTTCATGCATCATGATCATAACAAAAAATTTGCAAAAAGAATTAACTATCCCAAGCCTCACTCCCAAGGCCTCAAACACCTTCAAAGGTGGAGAGAGCTAGCGGGCAATGAGGGTAGGGAAGAGGAAGAAGAAACATTCATAGGAGAAAGAAATAGTTCCTCACTTATCATCACTCTTCTTGCTATCATACATAATAGCATAGTAATGAAGATTGAGAAGATGGAAATCTTAAGCATTGAAGCATGACTCTTGGTTGGATTTTCATTCCATAGCCAAGAGTGTTGGTGTAGGCTCTCAACTTCTCAACAAGCTTGGAGAAGGAGATGGAGTTCTTACACTTCACCAAGTGAAGAATGAGAGAAAATTAGAGAGAGTGTGAGGGAGTATACCCCCCAAGCACACCCCCTGATTTCTTTGGTTGACCCCCCCTTGTAGCTCATGCTTGAAGCTCATTGGACCCTTCTAGGCCTAGCCAATCACATGCAAGAGGTGTATCAAGCAACAAGGGTAGGTTTTGGACAAGTGTCCTTCTTTTCCCTTTGAGGGAGGGAGCCTTGATAATTTCTTAGATAATTATTTAATTAATCTAAATGCTCATTGGGCCCCTTTTAAGCCTATCCAATAGGATTCAGGCACACCTTGAGGGCAACATGGGTAGGAGCTTAACATGTGTCCTTGCTGCCTCTTGAGGATTGGGCGTACCTTGTGTGTGTGTGTTCTCTCTCATCCCCCTAGCTTTAGGGATATCTCCCCACAAGCACCTCAAGCTCCCTAGTTGGCAAGCATGACAAGCACCTCAAGCATCTTAGTCATCAAGCACGACAAGCACCTCAAGCTTAGCCCTAGCTTACCTAAGGTCAAAGGACTTTTAACATAAACCATTGGAGGTCAAAGCTAACCCTAAGGTCTTTAAGCTCCATTGGCTAGCCTTGATCTTTGACAAATCATCTCTCATTTGGACCCCTTTACCTTTGGCCCCCTGTTGAGATAGACTTGTAAGCACATGTTTATATTCTAACCCTTGTTCCCGTCTATTCTTCCACATTAAATGATCCGTTTAATATGAGAATTTTTTTTGGGTTGGTTATATATTAGATTTTATGATAGGTAAAGCCCAATGTGCCATGCCTAAGTGTTGGACGGTCGAACACTAATCGAGAAATAACACAACCATCCATTCTACATAAAACTATAAGGACTCATAACCCTAACACTATTGGGTTTAAAGTCCACCACAACCTTTGTCTCCTCTATTGTTCTCTCTTCTCCATTGTGGCCCACACACACATGCTCTCACTCGTGCACTTTAGTTTATAGTTTATGTTCCATTAACAGGTCTTACTAGATATCCGACAATTTTTTGCCATTAAAATTGTTCTCCATACCACATGCTTGAAATGGTTAAAATGGATTTGACCAAGACCTTGGGACTCTTTCATGATACATAATTGAGTAGCATTGGGAAAAAAGAAGATAATATTAAAAACAAAGAAGGGTGATCCACTCGTTTTTGTGACTTGTAAACTAATACAGAAGTACAAATTAGTAAATATAACATACCACTTATAATATCTTGTAGATGAGCATCTTTGTCTCTATAACTAAGACTTCCTTTTTACTTTTGATCACTCGCCAAAGCTGATAGGATTGGTTTCAATAGTCAACAAGTGACTATGTTTTGTGTATCATATTCACTAGGATATCTTACTTGTAAAATGGCTCATGGCCATGGATTGTGATACACCTAGAGACCAACCTATGTATCAATATAAGCCCCTTGTCTTGGTACATGTCGGCACTTCTAGGATAACAGTCATATACACTTATCCTCTAAGTTTGTATGTTGACAGCATATGTGAAACTTCGGAAGCAATGATGCCAAAGGCATAATAAGAAGCCGTACTTCACATTAGTCTAAATACAAAGCCTTGTGTGACTATCGAAATCAATATGCATAAATGAACTAACAACTTGAGTTACTAGGTTCTTATAGAGCCTTGCTTCCCTATCACAATGAATAACTGCACAAATTTTTCAAATCAAAAATCCATCTTAAAGACTAGAATCTTAGTTGCAACCTTTTCTTTTAGATATTTTTAATATCCATGATTGCACGTGATAAGCGACTTGTAGGGTAATGATTATATTGCCTGCCTTTTGGTTGCCCTAGCATAAGATATAATCTTGCAAAAATGGAACAGAATAAATAGCTCCTTGAGAAACTGCACATCATGCAATGCAAAAAGTGCCATGAGAAATTTAGTAAAAGAGTATGCCTTCCAATTGACCTTGCCCTCCAAAAAAAAAGTGTAGATTGGTAGGGCTTACAATGCAATATTCACAAAAGATAAGTGCCCAACAAGGGTAATCAAATTAGCAGGAAGAAATTCACCAAACATATATGCTAAGCAAACCTTTCAAGAAGCAAGAAGGAAAGTAACTTTTGCAAATTTGTAACTACTTGTATTGTATCTATGAGTTCAATGCATCGTATAAAAATAATTGAAAGATTACATACCTAAAGTGCGACTTGTAGATCACAACAGTAACTTATTAAGTGCATCTATTGAATCCGTATTGATAAAGGAATGGGGACAATTCCTTTTCTAGTGAGATCGTAAACAATTTCAACATAGTTTTTACACCTTTGCCTGTCTAAAATATGTGGTCAACAGTCTCTTCTTGGCCATGTTGGTAGAGACCATTACCACTAATTCATCTTTGGAGCTGAAGAAAACAAGCCCTTGGGTGACAAGAAGTAGAGTAACAGTTGCCTATGAGTCCTTCTTGATAAAAGAGTTCAATAACTAAGTAAGTGTCTCCACTTGAGTGGCTAGTTATTGTACATGTACTGCCTTCTTAAAAAAAGGCTTTTCAAAAGTCTAAAAATTACATAGTGTAACATATTCTTTTGCATTTCAGAACAATAACAGACATCTTCAAGAATATCCACCACACTCAATGGAGGGGTGGATATACATGGATTCATCTAAAAAAAAATTAAAATCTTCACGAAGCTCCAAATTGATGAGATCCATGTCAACAGGGCTAAAATCCAAATTCATGGTGAAGAAGAGAAGTACCTTAAAATCTACCTTGCAAAGCCTTGTTGATAGAGACAAAACAAGTAAATGGAGTGTGATTGGCCTTGGAAAATCATATTCTTATGCCAACAAACGTGTTAGGATTCATTCTGATGCCCAAGGACAGTCGAAGGAAAATTTGATGCCAAAGAACTCCTTTAAATTGATTGCAAAGATGAAGCCATGCGAGCTTCAATAGTCCAAACTTGCTTGGCAATATGGTGGACACAAACACAAAGCCTTGCTTAGAGCTTTCATGAAATGTCCTTGGGGAGTAAATTCATTATGTACAAATGGCAACATCGCCAGGGGGGAGCTGTCCTTATCAAAAAAATATTTTCTATTTTATTTGATTTTGTCTTAATACTCCTCTTTATATTACTGGCTACGGGATCCAAAATAGGAGGCTTCCAATGAGAATGAAGCATTGACAGGTGCTTGAGAAGGATTCAAGTGGAAATTTCTTTCCATAGGTGATGACTATCTACTCTACAAATGTAGGGTATGTGTCCCAAAAGATGAAGAGATTAGGTGCAAGATACTCTATGAGTGTCATGATAGTCCAAGTGCGGGACACCCACGTGTAAACGAAACTCAAATTCTTGTTAAAAAAGAGGCAATTTTATTGTTCTTGAATGTATAAGGACATCCTAGAATATGTGGTTAAGTGAATTAAATGTCACATCAATAAGTCAAAAGGCTTAAGATGGGAGGACTATTCCATCCATTAGACATTCCTTCAAGAAAATGGAAGAGTATCTCATAATTGGATTACCTAGAACACAGAGGGGGATGACTCTGTCTGGGTAATAGTGGATAGATTAACCAAAATCGCTAGGTTTATTCCAAACAAATATGATGTTTAAGCTCATGAACTGGCTAGATCATTTGTAGAAAATCTCTACCGACTATATGGTTTACTAGTAGACATTGTCTCAGATAGAGATAGAAAATTTAATAGCCATTTTTGGAGAGCTGTTTTTAAGAGGTTGGAAACCAAACTAAGCATCCGCACAACTGACATCCTCAAACAAATGGTCAAACTGAAAGGTTTATTCAAATCCTAGAAGATATGCTACGAGCATATGTAAGTAAACAACAACATAATTGTGAAGAGTACTTACCTATAGTAGAGTTTGCATATAATAGTGCCAAGCACTCTCTCACTGGATATAGTCCATTCATGTTAATGTACGGGTTTCAACCTAGAGCTCCTTATGCAATAGGATTGCAAAAGGAAAATGTTTAGATAACTAAAGAACTTTTAGAAGATATGATGAAATGCTTAAACTTGCTGATGGTAATATAAAAAGGGCTCAAGATAGAGCTAAGTCATATATTGTTTTGCATAGAAGACCTCTTACCTTTAAGGAAGGGGAGCAAGTTTATTTAAAAGTGGCTGAAAAATTTGAAACCATGAAACGGAACCATGTCCAAAATTATCACCAAGGTATTATGGACCTTACACAATACTAAAGATAGTCATAGATATGGCTTACAAACTCCAATTACCAAAAAAGGTGGCATACATCAAGTATTCCATGTTAGCACACTCAAAAAGAAATTGGGTCAATCTGATAATCTTATTCAAAATGATCAAATAGTGGAACTCATAAATGCTCAATCTCTTCCACATGAGCCAGAGAATATACTAGACACTAGAGAAAAAAGAATCTAGAATATAGATAATATAGAGTGTTTAATTGAGTGGAAGGATTGTACTAAAGAGAACTCAACATGGGAGCGAGTAAGAACTCTCCAAAAAAGGTTTCCAAAATTTAGGATTATTCCTTCCAATCAATTTTTTGAGGAAAAAGTTCTTCTTAAGGGGGAAGGAATGTGAAGTATCCTATAGGTAGGCCCATATGCACCATATCCAGCTAGGGATTGACACTGTGGGTGCTGCCTCAAAAGATTTGGATAAAGATTAAAGAGGCTAGGTGTCAAGAAAAAGGGATTTTTACCCATGCAGCAGTGTGGCATCCCACACAAGATCTCGAGAGGGGAGTGGAGGTGATTTGTGTGTGTGCATGCATGCATGTGTGTGTGTGTGTGTGTGTGTGTGTGTGTGTGTGTGTGTGTGTGTGTTGAGCATGGAGCTATGAGCTCAGCATAGTTAAGCGATTCTACAAATCATCATGGCTAGTTGATCAAGTACTACCACAAAGATTTGATTACGTCATGCATGGCACCGCCAAGCAAGAGGGAGATTGATTGTAGTGAGAGAGTATTTTGAATGGTAGAGAGAGAGAGAGAGAGAGAGAGAGAGAGAGAGAGAGAGAGAGAGAGAGAGAGAGAGAGAGAGAGAGAGAGAGAGAGAATTGGTTGGCAACCAATGGGTTTGAAAACTTTGGATATTTTAATGCTAATCCTTCATTAATTTGTAATTAGTAAAAGATATCTAAATAGATTAGAGAATTCACTATATATATATATATATATATATATATATATATATATATATATATATATATATATATATATATATATATATATATTGACGGGAGCAAATCGACGCCCGAACCCCGACGGCCTCTAAAACGCCAGGGGCCGAATGGCATGCTTGGATCCAGTCACAGTAAAGCGAACAGGGGCACCACCTAGCTTTGAGCGGCTAGGACGCAGACCACGATGATATGAACACCGCAAACTTACACACACACACACACACACACACACACACACACACACACACACACACACACACACAGAGAGAGAGAGAGAGAGAGAGAGAGAGAGAGAGAGAGAGAGAGAGAGAGAGAGAGAGAGAGAGAGCGATTGACAAATGATGAAAACCCTCAGGGGGGTGAGGGAGAATTATTTCTGCATTATTTACAATGAACTTCCTTCCAGCAAGGCGGCACACCGTGGTAATAGAGAGGTAGGGAGAAAAGATGGTGAAACTACTTGGTGCATTCTCTAAAGACGACTCGATGATTATGAAACTTGCTACCAAGAACGTGTATGTGTGTGTGCATCGACCATTGGAGTCGAGAGGTGGACGTGGCTCCCTTCACATGGTGAAATTCCCAAAGCAAACCATCACACAAGCCCCCTCCCTGTGATGCCAATAGTGTGAACTCTTCCCACTAAAACTCTACCAAGTGTTGACTTGCCCTCCCCCCCCCCCCCCCCCGATAGTGACCTCTTAGTGCTCTTTTATAGGTGTTGGCTGCTTGGATTAGGGTAATCTTGGTTTGATTAGGGTAAGCTAATTGGGGAGACAAAGCAAGGCGGTGGGCCTGGTGTGGTTGACCCTTGCTTTGTCTTCATAGTTATTTAAAATGAAAACCTCTAGGTGGGCCTTTGTGACCATCACCTAGAGAGACAAAATTTACAAGGCTTGGGTGAAAACTGAAAAAATGATGATGATAACCTACGAATGGTGTCGTGGTTGCGCGATGCCGGCGAATGGTGTGTTGCCGGTGCGTTGGTGTAGCGCGTGTCTTTTCGGGATCGGTCGGGACATGCCTTCGGCGTATTTCTTCTTTTTGTTGTCGGCGGCGCGTGCTTCGGCTTTCTCCTCCTTTGTCGATGTCGATGGCGTAGAATTCCTTCGGTTTTTTTTGGAATTTTATGTGTGGTGTGTGTGTATATGCGTGTGTGTGTATGTATGGGTGAGTGTGTGATCATGTATATGTATGTGTGTGCGCGAGCGGGAGTGTGTGTGTGTGTGTGTATTTGTATATGCATATGGAAGCGGGAGTGTGTGTGTGTGTATTTGTATATGCATATGGAAGGAGGTGTGTACGTGGGAATGGGGGGTTGTGTGTGTGTATTAATATATATATATATAATATATATTTTTCGTTTTTTTTGGCGACGCTGTGGCGAAACAAAGGCGGAGGGGAGATGGTAAATGGGGCGGTGTGTGTGCGCAGCGCCTGCGTGTGCGTGTGTGTGTGTGTGTGGGAAGGCGGCGCCTGCAGGCTGTGTACAGAGAGAGCGCGAGCGGCCGGAGGGTGAAACGGGCTGCCTGCGGGCTTGGTTCAGAGCGCGAGGGGGAGAGAATGAGGGTGGGGAGAGAGAGGAGGGGTGAGAGGATGGGCGGGTTGGTGGTGTGTGGTATCCAAGGCACCCGCGAGGGACAGGGCCCGGGGGGTGCGAGCGTGAGAGAGAGGGGCGAGGCTCGACAGCGGCTGGGATTTGGGGGGTGTGCGCTTAGTCAACGAGAGAGAGGGGGGGGGGGAGAGATAGTAAGAGAGAGAGAGATAGATTCCCCTAGCGGCGGTTCCCACCAAGGGAAGATGAGGGAGAGAGAGGGAGTGTGAGGGGGGGAATGAGGATAGGGGTGGAGAGAGAGAGAGAGAGAGAGAGAGAGAGAGAGAGAGAGAGAGAGAGAGAGAGAGAGAGAGAGAGAGAGAGAGAGAGAGAGAGAGAGAGAGAGAGAAGTGGATAGAGAGAGAGAGAGAGCTAGGTGAAGATGTGGGGGGGGGGTGTTAGGCCAATGGTCCGCCAGGGTTGGGGGAAGGGAAGAAAACAGGGGGGGGGGGGGGGGTATGCGGCCCATCGGGGCTGTTGGAGTGTGGACAAGCAGAGAGAGGGAGGGAGAATATTTGGAAGAGAGAGAGAAAGAATAATATCTATGGCGGCCCGTCGGGGCTGGAGTGTGACAAAGGCACCAATGCACCTACCGGGCCGGGTGATGCAGCGGCAGAGAAGGAGAGAGAGAGAGAGAATATTGGCGGAGCCGGGCAGTAAGAGAGAGAGGGGTTGTCTTTTGGCGATAATGGAGGGGTGTGGCCAAATTGGCGGCGCCCCACTAGTGGTTAACCTTGGGGGGGGGGGGTATGGTGAATGGTAAGGGTTTTTGTTTTGTTTTTGTTTTTTTTCTTTTGGTAAGAAACCTTCCCTTCCTTAGGGTGTGGTTCTCACGGTCATGGTTTCGAAAGCCGGCCATCATTAGCCCTCCTCCCTGGCTAGAGGCGTTCATGCTTCTAGCCCTTCCTTTGCATCTTTAGTTGTGGAGTTAGAGGGTTCTCCCTCTTCTGGAATGTCTAGCATGAATTCTAGATCAAACCTAAGAAAATACCTTTTCAGCCTCCATCCATTGACTCTAGTCTTGTGAATTCTCCCATCTGCTTCCATTAGTTTATAGCTGCCGTTGTCATAGCGTTTCTTGATGATGAATGGTCCTTCCTATCTTGGTTGAAATTTGTTGTCTTTCCTGGTGTCAAATCTGTTGTTGTATCTCAACACTAACATACCATTTTCCAGGCCCTTTTCTTTAATCCCTTGATTGAAAGTGAACCGGCGTCGTTCTACATGTGCTGCATGGTGGTTGATTGCTTCTTCCCTATCTAGTTGGAGCCTCTCCAGATCTAGGATATGGTTTCGGAGATTTACAATAGGGCGTTGTATCTGGCTAGCCAAGACTCATAAGCTGGCTATCTGTACCTTAATTGGTAGAACGGCCTCCTTCCCATAAACTAGATGGAAAGGGGTGAAACCTAGTGATGTTCGGAACATCGTTTGGTAGGCCCAAAGAGCTGCCATGAGATGTTTATCCTAGTCTCCTGTGTGATTGTTCACAAGCTTTGTGATGATTTTATAAATCATTCCATTTACCTTCTCTATCAGACCATTGCATTGTGGATAGTATGGTGTGGAATGTTGGCGTGTGATGCCTAACTTCTTCATCAGTTCTCCCACCAGGTCGCCTTTGAAATCTAGTCCTCTGATCTGATATTATCTCTAGAGGAGTGCCAAAACGGCAACATATATGCTCAAAAAAGAAATTTGCTACCTCTTGGGCCGTAATGCGGGTGGTGGCTGTTGCTTCTACCCACCATCGGGTCATGTAGTCTACACCCACTATGATGTACAGTTTACCTGATTGGGCCCTTGGTAAAGGACCGATTGCATCTATTCCCCATTTCTCAAATGGATCATATGAGATGATAGGAGTTTGTGGCTCGTAGTTTAATGTGCAATCACTGGCCACTTGACAAGCCTTGCATGTTTTACACCAATGGTGTACATCCCTGTTCAAGCTAGGCCAATAGTATCCTGCTTGTAGAATCTTCCTACTGATGATATCTAGAGCAAAATGACCACCGCAGACATCGTCATGGCAACTTGAAATTACCTCTGTGATCTCACTGGAGGTTGGCATCTGCCTGAGAATCTGATCCTTGCCCTTACAATACAAGTGGTCGTTCACAAGGCGGTATCTGGTAGCCTTCCTTACCAGCCACTGTTTCTGGCCTTTAGTGTACCCTTCCGGACATTCTCCTGTATCTAGAAAACTAACGATATCATGCATAGCATCACTACCTTGAAAGAGGGGTAGCTTCAATTTTATGGCTCCTACGGGAACGTCTTGTATTCTTTCTTTGGCTAGAGCATCTGCCTCCTCATTTTCTGCTGTGGGGACATGAAATAGTTTCATTGCTTCAAATTTCTTTAGAAGATCCTTAACTTGGTGTAGTTGACCAAGTAGAACCTGATTTTTACAAACCCAAGTGCCATTTATCTGCCTTATCAAAAGCAAAGCATCGCCAAACACATTTAGGCGCTGAATTCCTTGTGAAATACATTGTTCCAACCCAAGAATTAGGGCTGCATATTCTGCTTCATTGTTGGAGTGGGAGTGTAATAACTGCCCGATGGCGAATACTCTTTCTTGTTGCTCATTGAAAATGACTATGCCAGCTGCTGTAGACTGGTCCAGAGAGTGAGCTCTTTCTAGCCTAGGACTCTCTACCATTGGTGCTTCTTCCTTTTCTTCCGTGTTGACCTTGAGCTTCTTCTCATAGTGGCGATGAGTGAGAATTCCTACTAAACTAGCCCTGGTGGAGTTTTCTACTTGCATGGTGTAGTCAAACTTTTGCAATCTAATTAACCACTTAGAGATCCTAGATGAGACATCCATGTGTCGCATTACATATGGGAAAACCTCTTCCATTGTCAGGATTACAAAGGGTCTAGGAAGGAGATAGGAGCGGAACTTTGTGGTAGCAAACATTAGTGCCAGAACCATGTGTTCTACTTCGGTAAATCCCTTTTCTGACGGGGTCATGACATGACTAGAGAAGTAAATAGGACGCATGAAAGAAGTTTGGGGGTCCTTTTGCATTAGTACGGCTTCGAGTGTATCACTTCCTACACTAGGGTTCACATAAAATGGCTCGTCCCACTTAGGGGGTGTAATGGTGGGAAGCTTATCTAGGATTTGCTTTACCTCGGTAAATTGCTTCTCATTTTCTTCACTCCATGAGAAGACATCCCTCTGGGTGATTTGTTGTAGGGGGAGGACCACTTGAGATAGCAAGTGAATGAACCTGCTTAAGTATCTTACCTTCTGAAGGAAAGAAACCAACTGCTTAGCGGTGGTGGGTGATGACGAAGATACCAGGGCTTGAATCTTGCTAGGGTCACCCTCAATCCCCTTTGCTGAAATTACATGGCCAAGGAGAGTTACTTTGCTTTTACCAATGTGACACTTATTCACGTTGAGTTGGCCACCCAAGGTTTGCAGCCTGGTTAAGCCATCATAGACTTTGATTAAATGAAGGGCTCGTGAACTATAGATGCAAAAATCATCTATAAAAACCCGTATTGATGTTCCAAAGTAAGGTTGGAAAACAAAGGTCACATAGCGCTGAAATGTGGCCGGGGCGTTAGTGAGGCCAAAAAGCATCACCTTGTAAGCAAATCATCCCCAAGGTGTGATGAAGGTTTTCTTCTTCTGATCTTCTTCCGCAATGCTAATCTGGAAGTATCCTGAGTAGCCATCGCACACTGTGTATGATTCGTGACCCGCCACTTCATTGAGAATTTCATCTTGGAATGGGAGGGGAAAGTGATCCCTTTTCGTGGCTGCATTGAGAGGTTTATAGTCCACACAGACTCTCCACTTACCATTCTTTTTTGGTGTGACTACTACTGGGGAGACCCATTCCGAGTCTTCGACAAGGTAGATGAAACCTGCTTGTAGCAAACTTCTCACCTCTTTAAGTAGTGCCTCTTGTTGGATTACTCCAAGTCTTCTGAGCTTCTGCACTACGGGTTTATTGCCTTCCTTAAGTTGTATGTGGTGTTGCATTACTATCAGTCCTATGATCTTATCATAGCCATCAATGAACAAAGTAGTGAAGTTACCTAGCATGGAGACTTACCTGCATCCTCTAAGGACTGCGTACCTTTCTTCATCGGTTAACTCATTTGAGAGCATTTTTTGGAACTTACCTGCATCCTCTAAGGACTGCGTACCTGATGATTCCTCTTGGTTTCTCTGGTGGACTCATCTTCTGAAGCCTCCAAGATCATGTTGCGTTGCTTCCCATTCCTCATGTCATAAAATATGGAATTCCTTTTAGCATCCTTCATCTGAATCATTCCGGTGCTCCAGTCTTGATTAGCTTCCATAGCCAGAAGCCAAGGCCTCCCAAGAATGATGGGGTAGCCCTCCCCTTTGTGCGGCATGACAAAGATTTCTACCTCCACTTTTGTATTGAATGCTTTTACTTTGACCGCATTCACAATGCCCACACATTTCACTCTTACATTGTTTGCCATTTTGGCTCGCGGTAGGGTGCCGGCCTACTCACCTCTAAACCTAGATGGCGCATCATCTTTTCACTCATGACGCATATTTGCACGCCACCATCTATGTAGACATTTGAGATTTGTTGCCCCTTGATGTGAGCATCCATGGTTGGTAGGATGCCGTCGAGGTCCCTTCCAGAGATAGCCCTAGCTATCCTGGGCCTTGATTTCCTGTTACTCACCATTTTTGTCCATTGTCTCCTCATTCTTGGTGCAAGGTGGAGTAATTAGGGCCAAGTTATCTTCGGGCCCTGCATTAAAACATCCTGAACTAAGTCATAGGGTTTTGCATACTCACCTAGTGAGAAATCCGCGATGTGTATCTTCCGTCGCGGTTTAGCTGCTTGCTTGCTAGACTCGGCCTTCCCTTTCATCTTCTCTTCTCTTTGAGAGGCTTCCTCGTGCTTCCTGGCACGCTTCAATCCCAAAGCATCCACTTCTTCTACCTTCGCTTTTCCTTTGTGCTTATCTCAAACTGATTCTTCTACCTTTGCCTTCCCTTTAACCTCCAAGCTAATAACACTCACGGCTTGGTTCAAAGTAGGTGGTGGGGGTAGTGGTGGAATGAGAGGTTGTGGTGGTGGTTATTGTTGTACGGGTGGTCGAAGGATCTGGACCGGTGGGACCGACCCTGGTTGCCTAGGTGGTGGTGGTCTTGCTCTTGGCGGAGAGATCTGATTCTGTCTCCCCCCTCTATTGAGATTCTGCCTCCTTGGATGTGGGCAGTAGTACATACCATGGCCGTCTTCCCCGCAATTGTAGAAGTGGTACTATTAGTTCAGCCTTCGTTGTCCTGTCTCTTGTTCTGGATTCCTTATAGGTGCATGCCCTTGCTGCACCAAATGCACGGATAAACTCTCTAGTTGGGTGGTGATGCAACTCAGCAGGTCTTGCTGCTCCTTTGATGTCTCTTGCGGTTAGGCTCTATGATCGGCTATTGCAGTCACTAGGGTTGGTCGGACCAAGCTTCTTTCCTCTGACTCTTTTACTCTTGCTTGCATGCGCACCTTCTTGTCTTTAAGGCGGGCTACTTCTACTGCCAACTCATATATTGCAGGAAACCTTCCCTTCACCTTCTCTCTAAGCAGCGACCATAGACCAACAATGAAACGGTCCTTCTTTAGGAAATTAGGCGCTCCTTCGGCCTCCTCCAGTGAGGCAACCCATCTCTCCCATAAGTCCACAAATTTGGACTCGTATTTGGCATACTCTAGCAGACCTCCCTGCTTCAATTCCGTCAGTAGGCTGCCAGAGCTTCTCTGAGGTTGTGCCTCTACCAAACCTCTTTACAAAAGATTCCTCAACACATCCCATGCATTCTTGGTAGCCTGGGGCAATGCATTATACCAGGACTTGGCCTCTACTTTCATCAGTAGAGGAAAAATTCGAAGTCGTGAAGCGTTGTCATCTTTGTTGGAGACGACACAAGCAATGTCGAAATCATCCAAAAAGTCGGTGGTGAGATCTTCTCCCTTCTTTCCACTCAACACGGGGAAAGAAACACTTGCCATGGTAGTGACTCAGGAAATTACAAACCTCTTTTTCTTCCTTTTTTTTATAAAAAGATTAATGACAGTAGCGGCTCATAACTGCTTTTTACAGGGTTGGGTGGATAAGTTAAAATAGGATATAGACATAAACATTTAAGGAATGATGGTAATCGAATATGAGGAGAATGATAACGTTTGGGGAATTAAGGATTTCTCCTAGTACCACCGCACCGAATAGGTACACGATCTTCTGTTGTAAAAGATTTTTCCTATCTACATAGATATTCACATGCATATGCTGTAGGAATCTGAACGGGAATGCTGTCGGCCCGTTTTCCATCATGCACAGAGGGTGGAGTACTTACTTATACTCTTACCATGCCAGTGTTGATGAGTCGGCACATCCACAGGAGGTCGTCGCCTTTCATGGGCTCTCTCTT
This sequence comes from Adiantum capillus-veneris, assembly GCF_014529385.1. NCBI lineage: Eukaryota > Viridiplantae > Streptophyta > Polypodiopsida > Polypodiales > Pteridaceae > Adiantum > Adiantum capillus-veneris. Next base: position 28,405,502 of record NC_140941.1, read on the forward strand.
TCCTTCGTCGCTCAGCACGTACGGGGTTTTCAGCCCCTTCGCTGCCTTCGTTGCTGGCACTCATTAATAGTGTGTTTTGGTTGACAATAGTGATAGCACTTCACGGACCTCCCACTTGATGCTCTCAACTTGTGGTTAGAACGAGCAACACGAGATGGAGAATTTACCACTTGAATACTGACGACACTACAGCCTGGCAGTAGTACTTCAATGAAGGCGGCTACTGCCTCCTTAGTCTCCTCTTCTTCCGTCCTCCAGTTAGAAAATTCCTTCAGCCATTTGTCCATGATTGATGGCGTGTGTCACTTTCAGCATTGTAAACTGAAGGTTTCTTTAGAAGCCCTCCTCAGTGGGGGCACCAAATGACGGGAGCAAAGCGACTCCCGAACCTTGACGGCCTCTAAAACGGCGGGGGCCGAATGACACGCCTCGAGCTTGTCACACGGTAAAGCGAACAGGGGGCACCACCTAGCTTTGAGCGGCCAGGACATAGACCACGATGATATGAACACCACAAACTTACACACACACACACACACACACACACACACACACACACACACACACACACACACACACACACACACACACACACACACACAGATTGACAAATGATGAAAACCCTCAAGGGGGTGAGGGAGAATTATTTCTGCAGTATTTACAATGACCTTCCTTCCAACAAGGCGGCACACCGTGGTGATAGAGAGGTAGGGAGAAAAGATGGTGAAACTACTTGGTGCGTTCTTTAAAGACAACTCGATGATTGTGAAACTTGCTACCAAGAACGTGTATGTGTGTGTGCATTGACCATTGGAGTCGAGAGATGGACGTGGCTCCCTTCACATGGTGCAATTCCCAAAGCAAACCATCACACAAGCCCCCTCCCCGTTGTCGAGAAATTTGTGGTCTTGCCAGGAAAGCACCGGGCTTATGGCTGTGAGAGTTTGTGAGAGAACTCAACAAAAACTATATGAAGGAGTTAAACCATAGATGCCATGAAGACTAGGGTTTGGAAAGAAGTGCAATCAAAGAAGACTCACCCTTTCTCTCTTGCACTCACACACACACAAAGAAAGAACGCAAAAGAGAATGTCAAAACAATACCAAGATGAAAACATCAAGGCTATGGTCATATCGTATCATGGGTAATATGAAAGGGTTAATGGATGAGTTAATGGCATTCAATCTTGGCTGACCAAATAGGCTACGAATTGTTCTTTGGAATTGTAGTTTTGTGCTTACCATAATATATATATTTTGTCTAGTGATTGGGATTAATTGTGTGTACAAATCCTCTTGGTTCATAGCAAGATAACTACGCTTACATCAAAAGAAAAATTATAGTCTATGAGAGGTAGTATGATGGGATCCGGTGATAGAAGTATTTCATTGAGCTTTTCAGGGCCGAAGAGAAACACTATACGTTGTTGAAAGTGTATTTTACGGCTAATCCATACGTTAATTCTAATAGATCGTACAGAGTGAAAGCGATAGAAATTATCATCATGTGGGTTATTCATCTAGGATAGTATGTGAGAAATGTAGATATGAGAGAAGTGAAGAGATGAGAAGTTTCCCTCCCAAGCCCTATTCTTGCCCGTAAGCAATAAGGATACTGCGGGGAGAGATGTACCTGTAGCAAAGAGAACCTAGAGAGGATGAATTACTAAGAATGAGAGAGATAGGTTTGGTTAAGGAGATGAGATTAGATACATATATATATGTTGGATTAGAGATGAAAATGAAAACAACAAGAAATCAAGAAAACATCAATGTAGAACACATCTTAGTTGAAACCCTTCGGCACCATTATTGATGGGAGAGAGAAGAAGAGGGGAGAATTCAACGTTGATTGATACGCCAAGTACAACACCTTCTTTGATTAGAGTTGATCCTCCAAGGATGGCGTACAAGAATGGCTAGTTTTCCTCTAGGAGAAAGTGTAGGCTTGGGCTTATGTTAATGGGGCTAAGTACAACTAGGCATTACTACTCACTCCCTCAAGAATTCCTCTCATCAATGGCTTGAATGCTTCAGTTCCTTCCAAGGAAGAAGAGGTCCTCTTTTATAGGTGAAGGGAACCCCCAAGGGTTTACACAAGAAGAGAGGAGCCAGTGTGAACAGGAATTGGAAAAGTTGGAAATGAGCTGCGCCTGCATGATGTGGGCAGACTGGGGTCCATTATTTTGATTATATCTCCTCAACCGTGGCTCCAAATAAAAAAGTAAAAATATGGGCAAAAACTTCAGCTCATTAGCTATGATTTTCATTTTAAAATTGTTTTCCAATTAGGATTGTAACCTTGTGTGAAAAATTCATCAAAATAGGGTCCATTTATGGCTGCAAAAGTCTTCACGTGGTCTCCTTAGCCTTGACTTTCATTTAATTCCAAAGGACACCTCATGCCATATGAAAGCATGACATTGCTCCTTGACAAAGTTTTGTAATCATGCTTGCAATAATGCATTAAAATAAGTGTATCTTTGAAATCATGCCACCTAGTGTCCCACTAGGATTTGATTCTCTCCTAGTAGCTATTTAAAAAGAAATATAAGAAAAATATGAAAAATACATAGAATATATATAGATTGGAATTACTCTAGATATAAGATCTAGATAGGGTGTGAGATAATAATGAGATGGTAGAAAGAAAGAATCAATGCTTTTTGCCCCAAGTTAAAGAGGTGGAGCTATTGACACTTTTCCCATAGTATTTTTTGATGGTAAAGTAAGAATACATTACCCTTGAGATAAATAATAAGATGAGATAGAAAGCTTATTTTTATACTTACATATGCATATGTACATTATAGGAAATATAATTATGTATCTAAAAAGTTACAAGATAACTCTTGTAGCATGTGTTCCCACTATGTACATGTCACAGCACGACATCCACCCCCTCTAAACCTGCACATCCTCCGGTATGTGCCAAATTATTTCTTTGTAAGATCAGCCCTCTTGTACATCTTCCTTGCTTTCATCTTCACAGAATGATTCCAGAGCTTCATTTTCACTTTGATCTTCACCTGTATTTTGCTCTTCCTCCTCATCAACATTTTCTGGATCATTGTCTCCTCTTCTCTTAAACATTTTGATCCTTTTTCCTGCAATGGGAATCTTTACTTCTGTGCCATCTAGTTCAGACAAGCTGTAAGTAGCATTTTCATGCACATGTTTTACAACATATGGTCCAAACCATCTTTTTGAAAACTTACGCATGACTGTGTGTTGGTTATCAAGGCTACTATCATACACTAAAACCCAGTCACCTTTGTCAATTGCTTTGCTCCTGAGCCGATGTCGCTTATCAAAGTAGTCCTTGTTTTTCAATCTTGCATTTTTGAGTCGTTCTTTTGCAGCCTCAATGTCTCCAGGTCTTCTCTCTAGTTGCCTTATGCGCAATGCAAGGAGATCTTCCCTACTAAGCCCCTCTTGCCAAGGTAGTACATTCCATGTAGGAATTGTATCTTCAATCGGCATCACTGGCTTTTGACCATACATTAGCTCCACAGGCATGTAGCCAGTTACTGAGCTATGTGTTGTACGATCAGCCCATAAAGCATATGGTAACAGTTTTGGCTACTCACCAACTCTTCCTTCGCAAGCCTTGGCCAAATCTTTGATGATAGGAGGATGCCCTCTTTCACTCTTTCCATTGCCTTCAGGGTTGTAAGCTGTAGTAAGAGAAAGCTTGATCCCTAATCTAGAAAAGAACTCCCTTGCTTCTTCGGCATCCAGTTCACCTCGATCTGCAGTGATTTTTCCCACACAACCATAACGGCAAATCACCTCATCAAGAAGGAATTTGCACACAGCTTCTGTGGTCTTAGATCTTAATGCTCTTCCTTCAACCTGGTTAGTTAGGTCCTCTCGTGAAAGAACCAAGTATCTCATCTGCTAGAGTCCTAAAGGCATCGTGACTAGATCCACAAACCATTTATAGTGCATGGCTAGTGGATATGTAGGGTGCAATCCATCACGATGTCGAACATTTGAATACATTTGACAAGTTACACATGACTCTACAAACTGAGATACATCTTTATACATACCCTTCCACCAGTATTTTTCTTTCAACTTGGAGAAGGTTGCCCACACACCCCTGTGTCCAGCCCATAGACTCTCATGAAACTCTTGCATGAGCTTTACTTGAGCCTGTTTTTTACATATAACCCATTGTGGTGTAACATCCTTTTGCTTAGGATGCTTCCACAAGTAACCATCCCTTAAAAAGTACCCATATGCTTTCCTGCGTATCCTCTTGAATTCTTGTTCAGACCAATCATCCTGTTTTGTTAGAGTACTCAAGTACCTTCCAATAGAAAGCCAATCACCTTCATAAAGATCTTTCAAGAACAATTCAAGTGAATTAGTCATGCAGACATTGTTACCTTTGACATGAGAGATAGAATAGAATTTTGTGCCTACATCATCTCCCTCATCAATCATTTGTGACTCATCTTCATACCTTGCCCTTGATAGCATATCTGCCACTGTATTGTCTTTACCTGCAATGTGCTTAAACTCGGGATTTAAGGACTTAATGTAGGCAATCCACCGCAACATAGCAATGTCTGGTGTTGAGCAGCTTGTAATCATCCCAAGAAGTGGTAGACAATCTGTTTCCACAACCACACATACACCAATTAGGTACTCTTTTCCACTTTTCAAAGCTGTAACCATACCCCATAACTCTCTCTTTATCTGTGGATAGTTTCTTTGGCGAGCACTTAGTACCTTTGCTCCAAATCTTACCACATACCTGTGTCCTTCTTTGTCATCTTGCCCTATTGCCCATCCAATCCCTGTAGGACTGGTATCTACTGTCACAATCACTGGCCTTTGACACTCATAGTCTACCTTTCTCAAAGTCGTTGCTGACTGGAGTAACTCCTTTAGCTTTTTCATGGATTTTACATGTGCTTCTGTCCATTTAAACTTTTGATTCTTTCTAAGCAGCTGATAAAGAGGATCAGCTACATGTGCATAATGTGGAATCCAAATAACATAGAAGACACATGCTCCCAGAAACCTTCTAACCTCAGTGATGCTAGTGCATGTTTCTTTCATTCTTTGGATGGCATCTACCTTTGATGGACAAGGTTTCCTACCATATGGCCCGCACATGTGCCCCACAATGAGCACTTCATTGACACCAAACATAGACTTTTTCCCTGACAATGTAAGATTCACTTCTTCCAACCTAGACAAAATTTTATCACAATCATTTATGTGATTTACCACAAACCTGCGACATCCCTTGAGATCCAAAGCTTCAAATTTGTCACTTTCTTCACATCCTTTGATAGGCAAATCATCAATGAAAGGCATTGTGATGTGAGGAATAAAGTCACGTAAGACCTTATTCATCCCATTCATCATATGTGCAACCGAGTTGGTTGCTCCCTGTGGCAAGGTACACATCCTTACCAAACCCAAAGGTGTCCTCATGGTTGTCAAGTTTCTGCTTTCGATTGCAAGTTGAAATTGATCATACCCTGAGTAGAGATCCCCCATTGAGTAGATTGCTCTCCTTGCAAACGCCTCTGCAAATTCATCCACAATTGGACCTGTACCTACATTTCTAATTGTCACCTTGTTCACTGGTTGCATATCTTGGATGAAGCGTAGAGAACCATTCTTCTTTGGAACTGTGAACCACCTGTTTGAGTATGGAGCACAAGAAGGCTCCAAGATTCCCATTTTGATTTTCTCATTCAGTAGCTCTACTAACTTTGGCAAATGAGCCTTTGGAACCGGAATAGGCCGCAGATTCCAAGGCACATGAGGTATTGTGAAAATTACCATAGGAGCTACAATATAAGGATCAACACATCCTATCTCATGTGGCTCAAATGCAAAAGCCTTACCATGCTTTGAAAGTATTTCTTTGAAGCACTTTGTCTCCTCCTGTGTTAGAAACTCCTTGCAACCAATCTGCAACTCTTGAAAAGACTCCTTTGTGAAGGTATGCCCGATCTTTTTAGGATTCCGCAAACTTGGTTGTAAAGAAGACTGTTCAATCTTTTCCCTGTTGTTGGGTGGTAAGGGTGAAGCTACTGGTTTCACCTTCTTTGCTACACTCTTGTATTTAGTTTCAACATGGACTTCTGGGCCTACTGTTTGGCTTTCTTTAAAGGCTTCTATTACTTGATACATTTCCATAGAGCAAACTTCCACAACTTCATTTTCAAGATGCAAACTAGACCTCATTATAGCATCAAGCTCACCCATAGTATCTACAAAAGAAACTTGTTCACACAAACCCAAAACATTTTCAGTAGGCTCTAGCAACCCACTCTTTTTCATGCCTATTTGTACATTATGCACATATTGCTTCTCACATCTCTTCAAATCTTCAAGTTTTGTAAAACATACTGATCCATTCTTTGTTACCAAGGAGCTCGTTGAAAATACTTCACCTATTTTTGGATCAGGCGAGACCCTTTTTCTTTCTGTACCACTGCAATCTCGCTTTACAATGGTACTTGGCCAAAACCCATCATTTCTCTATGATCATGAAACTCTTTGCTCACCTTTGGTAGAGGATGTTCTCTGAGGTTTTCACGATTTCTTTCATGGTTTACACAAACTGTAAGAAATTGGACAGCACGTTTACCATCTTTGCTACGTATCCTAGCATATGCTGAACCATTGTCCATTACCTTTGTTTCCATTCGAACTCCCACAATGTAGGGCTGTCCAAGGATGAGATGATATGAAGATGTATCCTGTACAAAGAAGTTTTGGTCAATCTTTACATCACCTATTGTTACCTTCACATCTGTACATGCTGCATACAATTCACCGGATGAATTGTTTGCCACTTTTACCATCCAGCCATGATCTGTGTCCATCGGCCATTTTCACTTGTTGTAGAGACTCTTTGACATTATGTTTATTTCTAAACCATGGTCAATCAAGGCAACAAATGGCTCTTCAAGATCACCTACCTTGACCAAAGTTTCTGTAGTAGCCCTTGCCCAATGACTTCGTGAATAGTAACTCCTAGGAATATCTTCAACTTCTTCATCATCATTTGAGAAATACACTTGCTTCACTCTCCCACTAGATTGGTAGCATCCTACCACAGCTCCATCATTCTCCTTATTTTGCAGTTGCATCCCTTGTGTCTTTGAGGTTTCCCCTTCAACCTATGGACGAGAAACTTCAGCAAGGGTTTGCCTCTTTCTCTTGATGATGTCAATGATCTCTTCATGGAATTCACGCTTTGCAATGCCAAGAACTTCTCCCAGTGTAAACTCAATCTTGCTATTCAAGATCCTTTCCTCCAAGACTTTCTTTAAATCTGTAGCAACCTCAATATCAGATTGTAGTTTATAAGTTGGGCCTTTTGTCTTACCTTTCGTTGGCTCTTTCTTCTTTCCTGTTGTAGACTCCTCCATGAGTACTTCAGGTGAAGATGCTCCTTGTGTTGAGGGTGTTTGAGAAGGCATTGAGTCGCTTCTTCCCCCACTTCTAGAAGCTCTTTTTGATGGTCCTTCATCAGCATTCTCACGTCTGTGCTTCTCTTCTACAATTGCCTCATTTTGTTGGCATTTTGTAATGTAAGCATGCACTGACAATGAGTCCACTGGATCATTCCATCCTGTTTCTAGACGTATGCAATCACCTGCTTCATGTAGAATCTCTTTTGTAAGCTTTCCCTTTTTAGCTAATTGCATGACATTTGGCCAAATTTGACCATGATGGTCACTCACCTCTTCATCACAAAAATGTTCAATTTTTACTCCATAAGTAGCTGCCTCTACTGAAGAGGTGGCATGCATGGTTTCCATATCTTCAACTAAGGTTTGCATTCCCCACTTCCCAAAGTTAGTTCTCAAGGGTAGACCTGTCTCTCTTAAGTGGATTTTACCATCCTTAAAAAAGACAACATCTTTTGACAAACCATCACTAAAATCATCACAATCCCTTCTTACATGGTCTTTACTATCACACCAAATACATCTATTAACAAACCCTTCTTTGGGCTGTTGTCTTTGCCTAGGAAGTGTCCCTGATGGTTGGCCTTTTTCTTCAAGCTTTGCAAACTTCACCTTCAAGTCACGCATTCCCTTCACAAGCTCATCTAGCATGGACTCATCAAACTTAGGAGCGATAAAAGTAGGCTTTACCATTTTATTAGAAGTTGAGGTGGAAGGACTTGTAGTGTTTACTACCATCTTGTCCCTTCTTCTTTGTCGTTTGGCAAACAGTGAGACAGCACCTTCAACCTCATTCCAGTCGGTCTTTAGTCCTTGCTCAGCATCTTTATCTTCAAGAAGAAGCTCCAAATTTTCTTGAAACTCTTTACCTGCATCTTGTAAGAAAAGATCTGTCTTCTCTGCATCTAGTGTGGCCCTTTTTTTCCTAGTGAGTTGTGCATAGCACCGCTCAAATTCCCTAAGTAGCTCTGTTATTGATAGTCCTTGCTTTGGCTTGACTACCCATTCTAAGAATGTCCTTTTGGTCACTCTCTCATAGTCCTCCATGAAATATTCCTCCTTCAAAGCTACTTTGAGTTCTTCCCAATTTCTCCCATGCCCATCTTTAATTTCCCTAACATGCTCCCTAATTTCTGGAGCAACAACTAGCTCAAAGCTTTGAATCATCTCACCTTCTGACACGCGATGCAGCTCCATCTCCTTCACATACTCGCGTAAGTACTTGGTTACATCTTTGCCATTGAACTGATCCATTCTGTTGATGACCGCTTGTATGGCCTTCGTTGCTGAAATCTCCCTTCTTTCAGTAGCATGTTGTTGCTCCATGAACATTGCAAATGCTTGAAACATTTGCATTGTTGCTGGGTCAAAATGCATACCCTGTTGCTCAACATGATCACCCATGGTTACCCACAAACTCTCACCCTAGCAGATTCGCGTCGGGATCACCAAAAATATGTCGAGAAATTTGCGGTCTTGCCAGGAAAGCACCGGGCTTATGGCTGTGAGAGTTTGTGAGAGAACTCAACAAAAACTATATGAAGGAGTTAAACCATAGATGCCATGAAGACTAGGGTTTGGAAAGAAGTGCAATCAAAGAAGACTCACCCTTTCTCTCTTGCACTCACACACACACAAAGAAAGAACGCAAAAGAGAATGTCAAAACAATACCAAGATGAAAACATCAAGGCTATGGTCATATCGTATCATGGGTAATATGAAAGGGTTAATGGATGAGTTAATGGCATTCAATCTTGGCTGACCAAATAGGCTACGAATTGTTCTTTGGAATTGTAGTTTTGTGCTTACCATAATATATATATTTTGTCTAGTGATTGGGATTAATTGTGTGTACAAATCCTCTTGGTTCATAGCAAGATAACTATGCTTACATCAAAAGAAAAATTATAGTCTATGAGAGGTAGTATGATGGGATCCGGTGATAGAAGTATTTCATTGAGCCTTTCAGGGCCGAAGAGAAACACTATACGTTGTTGAAAGTGTATTTTACGGCTAATCCATACGTTAATTCTAATAGATCGTACAGAGTGAAAGCGATAGAAATCATCATCATGTGGGTTATTCATCTAGGATAGTATGTGAGAAATGTAGATATGAGAGAAGTGAAGAGATGAGAAGTTTCCCTCCCAAGCCCTATTCTTGCCCGTAAGCAATAAGGATACTGCGGGGAGAGATGTACCTGTAGCAAAGAGAACCTAGAGAGGATGAATTACTAAGAATGAGAGAGATAGGTTTGGTTAAGGAGATGAGATTAGATACATATATATATGTTGGATTAGAGATGAAAATGAAAACAACAAGAAATCAAGAAAACATCAATGTAGAACACATCTTAGTTGAAACCCTTCGGCACCATTATTGATGGGAGAGAGAAGAAGAGGGGAGAATTCAACGTTGATTGATATGCCAAGTACAACACCTTCTTTGATTAGAGTTGATCCTCCAAGGATGGCGTACAAGAATGGCTAGTTTTCCTCTAGGAGAAAGTGTAGGCTTGGGCTTATGTTAATGGGGCTAAGTACAACTAGGCATTACTACTCACTCCCTCAAGAATTCCTCTCATCAATGGCTTGAATGCTTCAGTTCCTTCCAAGGAAGAAGAGGTCCTCTTTTATAGGTGAAGGGAACCCCCAAGGGTTTACACAAGAAGAGAGGAGCCAGTGTGAACAGGAATTGGAAAAGTTGGAAATGAGCTTCCCCTGCATGATGTGGGCAGACTGGGGTCTAGTATTTTGATCATATCTCCTCAACCGTGGCTCCAAATAAAAAAGTAAAAATATGGGCAAAAACTTCAGCTCATTAGCTACGATTTTTATTTTAAAATCATTTTCCAATTAGGATTGGAACATTGTGTAAAAAATTCATCAAAATAGGGTCCATTTATGGCAGCAAAAGTCTTCATGTGGTCTCCTTAGCCTTGACTTTCATTTAATTCCAAAGGACACCTCATGCCATATGAAAGCATGACATTGCTCCTTGACAAAGTTTTATAATCATGCTTGCAATAATGCATTAAAATAAGTGTATCTTTGAAATCATGCCACCTAGTGTCCCACTAGGATTTGATTCTCTCCTAGTAGCTATTTAAAAAGAAATATAAGAAAAATATGAAAAATACATAGAATATATATAGATTGGAATTACTCTAGATATAGGATCTAGATAGGGTGTGAGATAATAATGAGATGGTAGAAAGAAAGAATCAATGCTTTTTACCCCAAGTTAAAGAGGTGGAGCTATTGACACTTTTCCCATAGTATTTTTTGATGGTAAAGTAAGAATACATTACCCTTGAGATAAATAATAAGATGAGATAGAAAGCTTATTTTTATACTTACATATGCATATGTACATTATAGGAAATATAATTATGTATCTAAAAAGTTACAAGATAACTCTTGTAGCATGTGTTCCCACTATGTACATGTCACAGCACGACATCGTGATTCCAATAGTGTCAACTCTTCCCACTAAAACTCTACCAAGTGTTGACCTCTCATGAACTGCCCCCCTTCGATAGTGACCTCTTAGTGCCCTTTTATAGGTGTTGGCTGCTTGGATTAGGGTAATCCCGATTTGATTAGGGTAATCTAATCGTGGAGACAAAGCAAGGTGGTGGGCCCGGTGTGGTTGAGCCTTGCTTTGTCTTGGGAGTTATTTAAAATGAAAGCCTCTAGGTGGGCCTTTGTAACCATCACATAGAGAGAGGGAATTTACAAATTGGGAATTTACAAGGCTTGGGTGAAAACTGAAAAAATGATGATGATAACCTACGAATTATTGAAAATGGTGTCGTGGTTGCGTGATGCCGACGAATGGTGTGTTGTTGGTGCGTCAGTGTAGCGTGTACGTCTTTTCGGGGTCGGCCGGGACATGCCTTCGGTGCATTTCTTCTTTTTGTTGTCGACGGCGCGTGCTTCGGGATTTCTCCTCCTTTGTCGATGTCGATGGCATAGAATTCCTTTGGTTTTTTTTTGAATTTTATGTGTGGTGTGTGCGTATATGCATGTGTGTGTATGTATGGGTGAATGCGTGATCATGTATATGTATGTGTGTGCGCAAGCGGGAGAGAGTGTGTGTGTATTTGTATATGGATATGGAATCGGGTGGGTATGTGGGAACGGGGGGTTGTGTGTGTGTATTAAATATATATATATATATATATATTATATATATATATATATATATATATATATATATATATATATATATATAATATTTTTCGTTCTTTTTTGGCGATGCTCTGGCGACACAAAGGCGGAGGGGGGGGGGGGGGATGGTAAATGAGAGGGTGTGTGTGTGTGCAGCATGTGCGTATGTGTGTGTGTGTGTGTGTGTGTGTGGGATGGCGGCGCCTGTAGGCTGTGTACAGAGAGTGTGAGCCGCGGGAGGGTGAAATGGGCTGTGTGCGGGCTTGGTACAGAGCGGGAGTGGGAGAGAATGAGGGTGGGGAGAGAGACGGGGGTGAGAGGATGGGGGGGTGGGTGATGTGTGGTATCCAAGGCGCCCGCGAGGGTGAGGGCCTGGGGGTGCGAGCGTGAGAGAGAGGGACGGGGCTCGACAGTAGCCGGGAATTGGGGGGGGGGTGTGCTTAGTCAACGAGAGAGGGGGGGGGAAGATAGAGAGAGAGAGAGAGAGAGAGAGAGAGAGAGAGAGAGAGAGAGAGAGAGAGAGAGAGAGAGAGAGAGAGAGAGAGAGAGAGAGAGAGAGAGAGAGAGAGAGAGATTCCCCTAGCGGAGGTTCCCACCAAGGGAAGAAGAGGGAGAGAGAGGGAGTGTGAGGTTGTGAGGGGGGGAATGAGGATAGGGGTGGGGGGGAGAGAGAGAGAGAGAGAGAGAGAGAGAGAGAGAGAGAGAGAGAGAGAGAGAGAGAGAGAGAGAGAGAGGAGAGAGGAGAGAGAGAGAGAGAGAGAGAGAAGTGGATAGAGAGAGAGAGCTAGGTGAAGATAGGGGGGTAGGGGGGGGGGTGGTATAAAGACGAAGGGAGTGTGGACGAGAGGGGGGGGGGGGGGGGGGGTTCTGCGGCCCACCGGGGCTAGAGTGTGGACAAGCAGAGAGAGGGAGGGAGAATATTTGGAAGAGAGAGAGAAAGAATAATATCTGTGGCGGCCCGCCGGGCTGGAGTGTGATAGAGGCACCAATGTACCTACCGGGCCGGGTGATGCAGCGGTAGAGGAGGAGAGAGAGATAATATTGGCAGAGCCGGGCAGTAAGAGAGAGAGGGGTTGTCTTTTGGCGATAATGGAGGGGTGTGGCCAAATTGGCAACGCCCCACTAGTGGTTAACCTTGGGGGGGGGGGGGGGGGGGGGAGGGGGATGGTGAATGGTAAGGGTTTTTTTTTCTTTTTTTTTCTTTGGTAACAAACCTTCCCTTCCTTAGGGTGTGGTTCTCGCGGTCATGGTTTCGAAAGCCGGCCATCAATATATATATTGTGGTGTGCACGGAAGATGGGACCAAACTTGGCTGACCTCCCCTAGCAAGGTAGCCACTTATATTGATTATCGTGAAGGTACAACAAACGGGTGTTCCACCATTTTGGCACACCCGCTCACACCCGGAAATGCACGACCACACACCACACCTCCCGCCTTAGGGAGAAAAAAGATGGACACCTTTTTTTAAAATTTGGGTTGAGAATGGACTCGACATGGCTGAAGAGATTGCATCAACTCCAATGCCTCATTTGGGGGAGTGAGCCTACAACGGATTAGAGGCTAAATTTTGAGAGGACTCAACTTGGCAAAAAACATATGCGAACAGGCAATGCATTTGGTTGCTATCCCAATGCAAGTGGCTATACTAGGATGAACTATGGGGAGTGCATCATAGTGACTTGGATGCGATCTTCTTGTGACATACATTGAATCTCATCAAAGGGGTTTGGTGTTGGTTCTTCATTGAACAACTAGATAAACTTTTATTTTGGGGATAAAACTACACAAATAACAAAATGTGGAAACACATATGATTTATTATTCATGAGGCAGCTCCTATCGATAAGAAAAGCACCTTAGCAATAGTACTTCTTTCTGGTTGTTTAAACTTCACAAGATTGTGCATAACCTTTGGGGTTGCACAAGCATGTTTAACCATCATTGTGGTTTCTTGAAGGGCAAGACCAAATTAGACATGCAGGAAGACCTTGCGAGCATTAGTGTGAAAAAAACGACCTCCAAGACCAGTCGCCATGAGTATCCGAGGACAAATGCACCAGCTTTGAATGTGAAAGCACCAATTGTTGCGTTCTCATACCTTTCTTGATGAAAGAAAAAAGCCAAGCAAGCACAAACACATGAGTGTAGCATAACACAAGAAAATGAGCATAGTGTGACTCCTCCAATAGCTGCTTCAGCTTCTTGCACAGGGCATGTGTGATGGAGGTGCAGGTGTGATTGGGGGAAATCACACCTGGCCATCCTCTAGCTTGCACACTAGCCTTAGAGGCATCCAGGTCCCCAGGTTGCACCTTAATGTCCCTCGCCTTCAGTAGAAACTCGTACCCATCCCCTTCTATGCGTGCTCGCCCTAGCTCTTGCATTGTTTGCACTCGGTGTTCCTCCTCCACGGCTCTCTATAGCCTGCCCAATAGCTTCTGCACATTTTCCATTTTTGTCTTCATTGCACTCACCTCCTTTAAGAACATGGACAGATTCTGTTGCTCAAATAACATGGGCAGATTTGTTACTCACCCCCTCCTTGAAGCCCCATCTCTAAGTCGGTGCTTGCAGCCAGCTTCTTCAGATTCACATACTTGATAGTACCTTCACTCTTCTAAAGTGACTTTAGAAGCATATTGCTCATTGTAGCTCTATCCTGTGTTAAGTAGGAATGCCATTGTTTACACAAAGGGTCCCCAAGAAAATCAAGAACCAAGCAGCCAAGTGCCCGTCAACTCCACTAATGTGGTGTGCACGGAATATGGGACCAAACTCGGCTTACCTTCCCGTAGCAAGGCAGCCACATAAATTGATTATCATGAAGGTACAATAGACGGGTATGCCATCATCTTGGCACACCCGTTCACACATGGACATGCCCGACCACACACCACTAAATATAATACCACACACACCGCATTCAACAGCAATGTGGTAAAGAGTGACATCTACAGGATCACCAGCATCATGAAGACTCTTTTTCAAACCTGTTTCCATGGGAGTGGCAATAGGTATGCAATCCTCAAGTCCAAACTTACATAGGAATGTTTCTATGTAACTTTTTTGACACAAGGCAATATCACCATCACAATGCTTAAACTGTGTACCCAAGTAATGATGCAACATCCCCAAATCTTTCATCTTGAAAGTAGCATTCAAATCATTCTTAAATTCAACAATATGTTTCTCATTGTTCCAACAAATCAACAAATTATCTACATAAAGAACCATAATGAGAAATACATCACCCTCACGCTTTACATAGAATGTGCTTTCTATTGGACTATTACGAAAGCCTCATGTGACCAAATGAGTGTCAGCCTTCTCATACCAAGCATGAGGAGATTGATTCAACCCACACAAAGCTTTGTTACATTTCACACTTTATCCTCTTGTCCTTTCTTGAGAAAACCGCGAGGCTGTGTTACATAAACTTCCTCAAATATGTCACCATTCAAGAAAGCAGTAACAATGTCTGATTGATGTACATCCCAACCAATTTGAGCTGCCAATGCACACTTGTTTGCGTCTGATACAACCTGTAACCTTTGATTTGAGAATTATAACCAACAAAAATACATTTGACAGCCTTAGCATCCAATTTTCTGCATTGTGCTTGTGGCACCAAAGCTTATGCCAAACATCCAAAAACACGCATGTGCTCAATAGAAGGCTTTCTATCATGCTATGATTTATATGGAGTAATAGGGTGCAAAGCTTCCGTAGGACACCTGTTAAGTACATAAGTGGCACACATGATGGCCTCAAGGCCAAAACAAATGGGGCAAAGCTTGACTTTTGACCATACATCGTGCCATTTTCGTAAGTGACCTGTTTTTTCTCTCAGCATTAGCAACACATTCTTTGGAGGTGTATAAGGAACTATACATTGGTGTTTTATCCCATGACTAGCGAAAAATACATTAAATTCATGAGACATATACTTCCCCCCCCTATTGGAAAGAAGGGTGCTCGTAGTAGACATTTTTAGCCATAGCCAGAAATTGTTTGAAGCACATAAAAACTTCAGACTTCACTTTAAGCAAATACACTCATCCATGCCTGGAAAAATCATCAATGAAAGTCACGAAGTAAAGATAATTGCCCAAGGATGGAGTTTGCATGGTCCCACAAACATCACTATGCACAAGCTGCAACCTACATGTGGCCCTAATTGAACCATCTTTTGGAAACTTCGAACACTACATCTTACCCAAAATAGAGCCTTCAAAAACATGTTTGACAGGTGCTTCAATAGGCGGAAAAGAAGCAACCATATCAAATTTCTGCAAACGTAGCAAACTCGCAAAATTCAAATGACGAAAATGTGCATGCCAAAGTTTTGCATCTGAATTAGCCTTTGAATCCACAACTGCATTTGCAAAATTTTTCCCACACTTGTCATACAAAATGAGCCTATACAGCCCACGACATAAAATGCTAGATGCAACAATTTCATCACCAAAACTGAGATCATGTAGAGTACTCTTATCCAAAAAATTGACTACAAGACCAAGTCTAGCAAGGGCAAATACAGACAAAAGATTCTTTTTGATCCCAGGTACATAAAGTGCATCAACAACTGTGAAAGAACTGCCATTTGTAGCAATAAGCACAATCTTTCCAACTGCTTGAACCGGATAAGAGGCATTGTTGGCACAAGTAACTAAATTCCCATGAGGGATAGACTCAAGAGAGGTGAAAAAATCATGATGTGAGGTAATGTGCTTTGTAGCACCACTGTCAAAATACCAAACATGTGAATCTGAAGCAATTGAAATGCATGCATCATGGACAACAAGATTATAGGTACACTCTGCACTAAAAGCCCATTCTGCATCAAAATCAACATCACAGTCTCCTTTCACAGAAGACTTAACAATATCTGCATTTGTAGTGGAACCACCCTCTTTCTTCTTAGTCTCTTTGGCCTTCAACTCAGGACACTACTTGATCAAGTGATCATTAGCTTTATAATAATGGCAACACGTCCTCTTTTAGCCTTTATCACCAAAATTTTCAAATGATTTGATGTCAGTAGAAGCATTAGGAACATGTGATTTTCCACTCGTAGAAAAACCATGAGAAGTGGCTACATTACTGTTACCACCTTTTCTTTGAGCAACAATAAAAGCATGTTTGACTACATGTTGTCTTGTCCTATTTTTTTTTTGGAAAGTGGCTCTTGCAACAACAATGTTCATAATGTGTCAAACTTGACAACTTCAAGATTTCCTTGGGTCATAAGTCTCCAAGTACTAGAAAAAGTCTGGGACAAATCTGGCAAGGCATCAAGAAGAGTCTGCACAAGGGAACTGTCTTAAATGACTTCACCTACAAAAATAAGTTTCTCATTGATACCCTTGACACCAGCAAGGAAAGTTTCCATGTCATCTTTCTTATGAATAATCTTTGATTCCAGGTCTTTACATAGCAATGCAATTTTAGCCTCATTGCGACTTGCATAAAGACCAGCCAAAATATCCCAAGCATGTTTTGCAGATTTCATCAAACGAATGTGCGGAGTAATAGTGTGCTTCACAAACAACACAACCAATGTATAAGAATGCGCATCTTATACATCCCAACAAGCTTGCTCTACTGTAGTCAAAACAACTCTAACAGCAGCAATCCTTGCAGCAAGACCTGCAACATCCTCAACATCGTCTACATCCTTAGAACCAGGACGTACATCAATGCCCTACATAATATTCTAGACACCCTTTGACACAAGAACATGTTGCATCATGTAAGCCCATATAGAATATTCCCGTGCTGTTAACTTGCTCTAATACCAATTGTTGGAATTAGGATTGTAGGAAAACACACACACTTGGAGAAGATGAAGGAAACTCAAGGCACACAATCAAGAGTGTATTACTTAGTGTGAAATGAAAGATAAGTTAGCCCTAGAGTGATGGACGTATATACAATGCACGGGGGAAAAACCTCCTACAGAGAGAAAAAATGCCTCGAAAGTCCTAAGTGTGTTCACACACATCACTACCACATGTAAATAGTAACATTACTTTTGTAGAGTACAAAGAGATAATCCTCATGCTTCAAAGGATAGATGACATTGCAGAGTATAGAGAGATCACCCTCAGGCTTTACAAAACAAGGGGGTTTATACGAGGGTCAGATAGACATTTCAAGCGAGAGGGAAAAAGAAGTGCACCAAAAACTTTGGAAGAAGAAATTATATTTTCACGAATGTATGAAGATAGTACTTGCTTGAAATCTTCTAACACCACTCAGACTAAGCCCAGGCCCATGGATATGGGGGTGTCATTGCCTTTTCAAAAGGGGAAAAGAAAATTTCCATTTAATAAGGAGGGTAAGCCACTATTTAAAAAGAGGGTTGCACCAAGACCTAAACTTAATCAATAGGACTTTACAAAGGCTAAAAAGGAAAACTTATGCTTCACTTGTTTGTCACCCGAGAATTCTCAATGGAATTGTCCAAAGAACAAGATGATGAAAAGGATAAGGGTCCTAATAAGAGTCATAAAGATAGGCAAATCCATGTTGTCCAAACACTTTCAATAAATGGTAATGAAAAGTACAAATTTATAGAAATGATGCACGAGGAGAAAAAGAATTATTGTTTCTTGTCAACCAGCATGTGGAAATCGAGTTCTGGTCCACATGACCTAGTAATAATGCATGGGTTTATAAATGGGAAAAGGGTTAGAGTCATGATAGATGACTTTTCTACTCACAACTTCATAATTATGCTCTTTTCAATAAAGTAAAATTTTCTCAACAACCAAGCGCTCACCAATATGTTGTCTCCACAATGCATGGCAAGGACAAGAAGATGTGGGATACTTTGGTATCCAAAGTATCCAATTTGGAAATTGAGATATAAGGATATAAAAATACACTTGACTTCCAGATCATGAATATGGATCGTGCGGACTTGATTTTGGAAAGGGAATGGTTGTGCGGTCTAGGACCTTCTTTAAAACAAAGCTACCACCAAAACTAGCTTGTGAGGTCTCCACCCCACCGTATCAAACGACGGATCTGATGGTGAACCCGGTGGCCACTAGATCTATAGCGGAAGCGAACAAAGTGGTTCAGGGTTCAACTAGCGGACGGTCTCTCATCACAAAGTGAGTCGAGTTTGAGCCTACTAGAAAGGAGATCTAGCTCCACCGCGTAGGGGAAGCATACTTATCCTATCTAGCAATCCTAAAACCCACCTTCCGAGAGGAGAGAAACCTCGAGTGCATTTTTCCCCATGTTTCAGAGGCACGTACACTTGAGACTTCGCCGCTCTAGGGGCAATGAGTATTACTAGTATCGATTTAAACACTATGGGGACAGAGAGTTCCCGACCAATCGGGACCACCCTTCTCATAGGCATTGGCAACCTAAGCCAAGCCCCCACTTTCCACCCCCACACTCACACTCCTTGTGTGCCCTAATTACTACCACAGTGGTTGTTCAACATAAAAGTTCCTTGGTTAAATTCCGATTCACAAGTTCGTTAAGACATCCCTTCAATCAGTATTGCACAGCGGCACCAAGAGAGAGTTCTAGTAAAAATTCTACTCAAACTTATTCATTAAAATTCCAATGTTCTGGAGGTACAACATCCCCCCTCCAGCGAGAGTTTACTCCTCTCGTTGTCGCCTAGCTGCCCATACAACTAGGTATGTCCACCGCATAGAAAGAACGACATGGACATTCCCACCGCTTAGCCAGCAGACGTGGGTTCCCACCGCTTAACTAGCAGACGTGGGTATCCACCGCTTAACCAACAGACGTGAATTCAAGAGCCCTTAACCAGGAACTCTGCCCCCTGTGATCAGGAGGGGGTTCAGGACTAGTTCAACAATGGAAATAGAATAAACATGCCGAGCTAAATTTTCCCTAGCAGACATTCTTTCCTATTGCAAACAGTATATCCATCAACCATTCTTTCATGCTTAAACTTTAATATACAATTGATTCAAATGCCGAGGTTTAGGGTCGAACTTCTCCAACATGTTTGGGGATATGTTCTTTCCTAGTTAAATGTGTGCAATGTTAAATTAAACAACTTGAATAAAATTGCGACCTACCTTTTCCATTTCTTCGTCAATGGCTCGTGAAATGGCCGGTGCTCGTTCGTCCATGGGAGCTTTTCCTTTCCCATTTACATTGCTCGTTCTCGCCCCGCGGTCGTGGGCACCACCTAAGTGAGTTCTCTTTACCGGGGCTATTTTATACTCACTACTTAATTGATAAACTTGGAGAAAAGAACTAATGTCCGAGAGTACCATAACATTTAAGATGACAGATTAGAATCACTGAACAATCCTTCTTATACGAGAGGGTTAGATTTCCTTCGAGACATAGCAATTTTATGGATAATACTTTACTTTTCCTATGGAAACTAGCTCTAAAATTTAAATACTTGGACTAGGTAATTAATAATTTCATAATTTTACTAATCAAATTACTAGAGAGATGAAGTAGTCATGCTCAATCACCTTCCTAATGCAAGTAGAAAGATGCAGAATTACCGTATGCATAGGTGAGAGAAAATTCCCTTCTTATTGGCTTAATGATGGATTAATTTTCCTTAATTACATCCCAATCTATGAATAAATTGAATCTAACTTGGTTACACCAATATTGTGTGGTAATAGAATGAATTAGACCAAATCCACATCATTACCGGCTTGACAATTAA
Source organism: Adiantum capillus-veneris (assembly GCF_014529385.1). Classification (NCBI taxonomy): domain Eukaryota; kingdom Viridiplantae; phylum Streptophyta; class Polypodiopsida; order Polypodiales; family Pteridaceae; genus Adiantum; species Adiantum capillus-veneris. The sequence goes on from NC_140941.1 coordinate 28,425,818, forward strand.
TTACTATGCTGACTAGCGGGAGATTTCTCTTACTAATCATGCATTAATCTATGATTAGGAGAGATTAATGATTGCATAATTAACTATTCGATGATGATTATGTAATAGAATAATGATATGGAGAATTAGAGAGCAGCTATTGAAAATAATAGCTAAGATTAAGCATAGTAAACGAGGAATTAAGAGAATAATGAAGAGAATTACAGAAGAGCATAAATCAAATCATGATTACCGTGATTAGGGGCTGAAAATCCTCTCGATTTTCTGATCCAAATGAGTTCCCAAGACGATAATTTGGCAACACCTCCCTCCTTGCTTCTCCTTCAAAAACTGTGTGTGCCGGCGGCACCTCCCCAAGGTGTGTGTAGGTGTGTGTGTGTACTGTGTGTGTGTGTGTGTGTGTGTGTGAGCACAATTTTAAATAGGCTCCTCCAAGTTCAAAATCGACCAGCCTTGCTATTTGCATCTGAGTGAGCTCTCACATCATGCATGACAAGTCTAGTTTCCTGCCTACCAAGTGTCCAGTTAGCTAGTCTAACTAGCTCTCACACTCACTCTCAAGCTTGGAAACTCTCCCACAACTCCCACAAGACAAGAGGGCGCCCCCTAGCTGCTAAAGCTGGCTCAGAGGGGCCTGGAACCTGTTCCCACACAGCCTCGAGCCCCGGTGCCTCCCAGGACAATTTTATGAAAAATTGGTTTTAGGCTAAAACGGGCCATACAAGTCAGATTTTGATGCTGTAAATTGCTATACTGAGCTCTAACTAAGGCGTACTCGACCGAGTACCTGCCATATTTAGCAGCCCCCCGAGGTTCGAAAATGCATTTTTTTCAAATTCGGGGTACGGGTGCAGATTTTCGAGACGGTCAAAACTAGACGGGTCGGATGACCAAAAACTTACTATATTTGGAAAATTTTCACAAAAATTATTTTAATTCACATTTCGAAGCTTTATAACATTCTAAACATTAGGGCACTGACAGAATTTGAAAAACTGCTAAAAATAGTAACTTTTTTTCCATTATGATCATTTCATGGTACAATGGTGCTCTTTAGCTCGGGGTCGGAGACCTTACATAGCTTGAATTTAAAAAAGAAGGTAAAAAGTTTGTTAGACAGGGTGAGCATGATGTATAGAATAGTCCTTTGATATATTCTCTTGGGTTACAAAAGCTTGTAAATAAAAGGTCTTTGTGATGTATATATGATTGGTGTCAATCTGTTGTAAATAAGAATTGTGATGTAGAAATGAAAGATCAGGTTTTTTACTTGTCTTTGTCTTCTTGTAATGATTATAAAAGTCATTTGAAAGTCTTGTTGGAGGAATTTAAAGATGTTTTGCTTGTTGATTTGCCAAAAGTTTTGCCTCCTAAAAGAGGTGAAGTAGACCATACTATTGATTTGGTTAAAGACTAACTCTATTTTAATGGTGCAAAAAACTAAATAGTATGCATGCTTTCAATCATGTTTGTGATGACGATGTCTCTCAAGCACCAAGTATAATTTGTCACTGATCAGAATGAAATTGACTGAAGACCAGACATGCTTGTGGCAGGTATGTCTCCCAAGCACCAAATGGATTAGTCATCCATCTTGGAATGATGTTGTAGGGTAAAAAGAGATCCTCTAACCGATAAGAAACATTGACTAAATGACTAAGACTTTATCTCTTCTACCTCATAGTCGAGGACGGCTATGATTTAAAGAGGAAGGTCATAACATCTAATATCTAACCAACCCAAATGATTTTCTCATATTAAACTGATCATTGAAGGTGGGATAATATACGAGAAAAAGATTTTGAATATAGACATGTGCTTATGGGTCTATCTCAACACAGAGCCAAAGGTAAAGGGGTCCAAATGAGAGATGATATGCCAAAGAGCAAGGATAGCCAATGGAGCTTAAAGACCTTAGGGTTAGCTTCATTAAAGACCTCCAATGATTTGTGTTAAAAGTCCTTTGACCTAAGGTAAGCTAGGGTTGAGCTTGAGGTGGAAACTTTGCCCAAGCTTGAGGTGCTTGTCATGCTTGCTGACTAAGATGCTTGAGGTGCTTTTCGTGCTTGCTCACTAAGATGCTTGAGGTGCTTCTTGTGCTTGATGACTAAGATTCTTCAAGTGCTTGTCATGCTTGCCGACTAGGGAGCTTGAGGTGCTTTGTCGTGCTTGCCGACTAAGGTGCTTGTGTTCCAAAAGTCAACAAAATCCCTACAAAGGAGGGGGCGAGCCCTAAGGCTAGGGGATGAGAGAACACACACACACACACACACACACACACACACACACACACACACACACACACACACACACACACACACACACACACACACACACACACACACACACACACACCCGCACAAGGTAAGCCCAAGCTTCAAGAGGTAGCAAGGATGCATGCCAAGCCCCTACCCATGTTGAGCCCATGTTGCCCTCAAGGTGTGTTTGAATCCTTTTGGATAGGCTTAAAAGGGGCCCAATGAGCATTTAGATTAATTAAATAATTATCTAAGAAATTATCAATCCTCTCTCCCTCAAAGGGGAAAGAAGGACACTTGTCCAAAACCTACCCTTGTTTCTTGATATGCTTCTTGCATGTGATTGGCTAGGCTTGGAAGGGTCCAATGAGCTTCAAGCATGAGCTACAAGGGGGGCCCAACCAAAGCAAGCAAGGGGTGTGCTTGGGGGATATACTCCCTCCCACTCTCTCTCGTTTACTCTCATTATTCACTTGGTGAAGTGCAAGAACTCCATCTCCTTCTCCAAGCTTGTTGAGAAGTTGAGATCCTACACCAACACTCTTTATGGAATGCAAATCCAACCAAGAGCCATGATTCAATACTTAAGCTTGCCGTCTTCTCCATCTTCATTACTATGCTATTATGTATGCTATCAAGAAGAGTGATGATAAATGAGGAAACATTTCTTTCTCCTATGAATGTTTCTTCTTCCTCTTCCCTACCCTCATTCCCCGCTAGTTCTCTCCACCTTTGAGGTGTTTGAGGCCTTGGGACTGAGGCTTGGGATAGTTAATTCTTTTTGCAAATTTGATGTTATGCTTGTGATGCATGAAGCTTCCCATCTTCATTGCATCACCTAGGTCACAAGGAACACAAAGATTGTATTATACCAAGTCTCTCTTGATGGGAGAATCTAGAATACAAAAGCCTGTTGGAGGGGGGACCGGCTCCACATAAATTCTTTCCTCAATTGTTCATAGGCCATCTCCATTACATTGCCACCCGAACAACCTCCCACGTAAAGGACAATGTGCCTTTAAGTTGGAGTGACAATGTATATATATACATACAATACATGTAGACAATGACCATGATCATCTGTCCAATGCCCATGAGTGCCCCAAACAATGTGCAAAGTGCTCTGAAGGTAATCCCTTTGTTAGAAGATCAACAAGATTCTCACTGGTGTGAACCTTGGCAAGATGCAATTGCTTGTCCTCAAGCACCTCTTGAATGAAGTGATACTTAACATCCACATGATTTATCACAATGTAACACATGCATCTCAACATTGATTTCCAAGTCTCCCACTTGCCAACCAAGCCATATAGCTTCCTTTCAAGCTTCTAAAGCTGCAACATATTCAACCTTTGTAGTAGACAAGGTAATGCAATCCTATAAACAAGATTTCTATGAAATTAGACCTCCTTAAAGACATAGCCTGAAGTGGATCTTCTCTTGTCCAATTATCCTACATAATCGGCATCCGTGTAACCCATTACATATGCTTCCTTTATTCCAAAGAAAATGCACATGTCTTTTGTACCATTCAAATATTGCATAACCCCTTTCACTGTCTCCCAATGTTTCTTGCCTCGGTTTGACATATATTTGCTAACAACTCCCACTTTAAAAGAAATATCAAGACATGTAGCAATCATAGCATACATCAAACTCCCACTGGAAATGAATAAGGCACTTGTGCCATTTTAGCCTTTTCTTCTTTAGACTTAGGGCAATCATTTTTAGAAAGTTTCATATATGGAGGCAATGGAGTACTCAATACCTTCCCCTTTTCCATATTGAAATGCTTGAGCACTTTAACAATGTAGTCAGATTGAGACATAAAGACCAATTTCTTGCATCTATCTCACCTAATGACCATGCCAAGGATATGGCTTGCTTCACCCAAGTATTTCATTTCAAAGTTCTCATGTAAATGTGACTTCAAGGATGAAATCTCATCCCCTGCATATCCCAGCAATTAACATATCATCCACATAAAGGACCAAAATCAACAAACTACCATCTTGAGCTCAATAAGTGTAGAGGTAGTGGTCCATATCTCTATGTTTTTAGCCTTGGGAGAGCATGAACAAGTAGAATGTAGGATACCACTCCCTTGATGATTTTTTAAGACCATAATGACTCTTTTCGAATTGATACACCAAGTCTTCACTTCCCTTCTCAACAAAACCTTTTGGATGCTACATATAAACTTCTTCTTGAATATCACCATCATGCAAGAATGTTGTCTTGACATGCATTATGTCAAGTTCCATGTCCCCTTTAGCAACCAGTGGAAGTACACACCATAGAGTATTCATCTTGATAACTGGAGAAAATATCTCATCAAAGTCAATACCCTGCCGCTGCTTAAATACTTTAGCAACAATTTGTGCCTTATACTTGGGTGTATTATCATGAGGTGTAACTTTTTGATTATACACCCATTTGCATGGTAATGCCTTTCCACCTTTAGCAACCGAACCAAATTTTAAGTTTGATTCTTATTAAAATAGTGCATTTTTGATTGTGTAGCTTTCTCCCACTTTGCCTTGTCGTCCATGTCTTCCTTGTAGCAGGAGGGTTCTTTGCAATGTGTCAACATAATGTAGTCCAACAAGGGAGTAAATCTATCAGGATGCCTTGGAACTCTTGTAGACCTTCTAATAACTTGTTGAATCGGTTGTTCCTCAACAAAATCTTGTACAACAAGAGGATTCTGACCTTGTTATCCAGTATTAGGTACTTTAGCTCTATTGTGAACAATGCCATCTTCTTGGAAGTTAACTCTCTTGACCTCCACTGCATGCACATGCTTCTTATGCATCTTGAAGTATACGTCATTGATGGAAACAATCTTTTTTGCTTCAGGATTACATGATCGAAATCCCATCTTGTTAGGCTTTCCATAGCCAAGAAATATGCATTTCTTCGACTTAGGAGCCAACTTGCTTCAAAACTCCTTTGGAACATGGAAATATTCTTTGCAGCACAAAAGACTCTAAGATGCTTGTAAGAAGGTGTCTTCACAGACCAAAGCTCTTCATGTACCTTCTCATCTAAAGCCTTGTTAAGAGATCTATGAATAAGATGGACAATAGTTTCTAACACTTCCACCCAAAATCCATTAGGCAACTCTGCATTAGAGAACATGCTATGTAACTTCTCTTATATTGTACGGTTCATCCTCTTAGGAACATCATTTTGTGGAGAGTTATAGGGAGCAGTCAACTCTCTTTTGATGCCTTTAGAATCACAAAAAGTTTAAAAGGATTTAGTGGCATACTCACCACCATTGTTTAACCTTAAGCACTTTTGTTGCGAGACTGATTCTCTACTAATGCCACAAAATTTTGAAATTTTGAAAGGACTTCATCCTTCTTCCTAAGGGGATATACTCACACTTTCCTTGAGAAATCATCTATGAATGTAACAAAGTACAATAAACCTCCCATGGATATGTTAGGCATAGGTCCACACACATCACTATACACTATCTTTAAAGGCTCACTTTTTTGAGTGCTGACCCTTTTGTGTGGTGACTGTGTTTGTTTACCATAAAGACAATGCTCACAAACTAAAAAGGATGAGAAATTGAAGCCGAGAATATGACCAAAATGAGACAAGATTTTAATTCCCTTGTGAGACATATGTCCTAATTGGCGATGCCAGAAAGAAACACTTGGCTGCTCAGTTACACAAATTACATGGTTTTTAACATTGGATACATGTAGCATATACAAAGTTTTAGACTTTGAACCATGTTCTACCACTAAAGAAACTTTGGTGATCTTCCATGGTGCAACAATATCTCGCATCATCCAATTGTCATGTACTAATCAAGCTTTTGGTAAGATTTGGCACATGTCTCACATTCTTGTGCTTGCATGAAGAACCATTCTAGAATTTCATCTGCACATCACCGACACCAACTATGTCGCAAGCAAAATCGTTGCCAAGACAAACATGACGTTTATGAGCTGCATCATATGTACTGAAACATTCCTTGTGAGGAGTCACATGAAAAGATGCACCTGAGTTTAGAACCCAATCCTGTAAAGCATAGTCATCAGTGGAAACCACTCCTTGTGAGGAACCACTCCTTGTGAGGAGTCACATGAAAAGATGCACCTAAGTTTAGAACCCAATCCTTTAAAGCATAGTCATCAGTGGCAACCAAAAATGCTAAATCCACGATAGATGCCAGATAAATATCTCCATCAGAAATCTCAACAAAAATATTTTCTTCAATATTTATACTGATTTATCTAGTCTTGCCTTCTTCTTGCTTCTTGTCTTTACCTTTCTCTTGTTTCACTTTTGATAGTATTTCTTCATGTGACCCTTTGTGTAATGATGATAGTACTCAATGTCTTTACGTCCACGTGATTTTCTACAAGATTCTCATCTGTGATTCTACTTGCCCTTTTATTGTGATCAAACACAAACAACAAGAGCATTGCTAGTACCACAAGTAGCATCAAGATTCTTCCTGCTAACCTCTTCAATAAGGAAAATACCCTCAACATCACCACATGTTAAAATTATCAAGAGGTGATGAGCTACTTATGGCTATGCAAAAAGTATCCCAACTTTGTGGCAATGTAACTAGCAAAAACATTGCTTTGATCGAATTGTCAAAATTGACTCCCTACACAGAAAGCCGACTAAAAATTGTGTTGAACTCATTGAGATGGTTGCACATGGGTGTGACCTCTCCATCTTCGAATCAACTAAAGTTTTCATCCAATAAACCTGTGATGGTGCACTTTGCTTCGTATACAAGTCACATAACTTTTCCACAGCTCATATATAGCTAGTCTTTTCCATGTTTACATTGAAGTACATATTCTTTGACAAAGTTAGCATGATGGTGGACCTAGAAAGCTCATCCAACTCATGTCAAGCATACTCATCCATTTCCTTAGGCTTTATCCCCTTCATCTTTATTGGATGGATCTTATTTTTTTTGTACTAAGACATTGTAAATTTGTTACTTCCAGAATGGGAAGTTAGTGCCATAGAACTTCTCAATGGTGAACAAAGTGTTCTCCAATGATGAAGCCATCATTCAACAAGGAATAAAAGTGATAGACCCGTTGAACTAAACAAGATGATAGAAAACATGAATTTTTTTGACAAAGTCTCCCATGCAAAATTGACTTCTAAACAAAAAACAAATGTGTGCAATGACTGAACCACTGATCAAAGTTGCTAAACTAGCAAGATAAAATCTCAAAAAACTATCACTGTCATTGTCTCTAACTCTAGAAGAGTGTCTCTAACCAAATGAACACTGTCAAATGCATACGTATAAAGATGACATCAATGCCAACAATGACGGGTCAGAAGATGCACACCAATACTGCACTAACCGCATAAACATACATCATATGTCAATACCAAAACTATGGGAATGTTGGGGGCTCGCTCCAAAACCTATATCATTGAAAGGATCTCCACATTTGAGAATCCCCCAGCTCAATAAAACCTTACCACAAGCCTCTTTGCATATTTTTGTCAATACATAAACCGCATAAGATCTTACATCAACCACAGAAATCCTTTTATGTAACCGTTGTGTCATAATAATCAATATCTAATTCTCCTAAATGATTTTCTCATATTAAACTGATCATTTAATGTGGGGAAGTGCCAAGGGAGAAAAAGCTAGAATATTGGTTAAGTTAACAGACCGGCCACAGTAGGGATCCAAAGGAGGGAAAATAGGGATCCAAAGGGGGGGCCATCTGCAAAAGAGCCATGTGAAACAACGGGCTAAAAAGACCCTAAGGTTCAGCCCATTAAGACTTCCAAAATGCTAAGGTTCCAAAATTCAAAGGTTGTGTCCAAAGGTCAACCTTAGGGAAAATTGGATGCTTAGTGTGTGTGCCCAAAAAGTCTTTCTGCATCCCTACATGGGAGGGGGCGAGCCCCAAAGCTAGGGGATGAGAGAGAAAACCACACACACACACACAGGCTCCCTTTACACAAAGGGAATGAGGGACACATGTCAGCTCCCTAGGCCAGATGCCCACAAGGTGTGCCCAATTCCTATTGGAAGACCCTTGAAGTGGACCAATGAGAATTAAGCTAGAGTAAATCTAGTTTAATTAATTTAAAAACATTTAATAAAAGAAACCAATAAGAATTAAGTGTCCTAGAAGACTATTGGGCAGTCTCCCAAGGGGTCCAATGAGCATTTAGAAGCCCCATGGCTTGCCTGATTCCTATTGGCCAGGAGGCAAAGGGGTCCAATGAGAGTTTAGTTTAATTATTTAATTATCTAAAGCTCTCACAAAAGGGGAAAGGGGGACACATGTCAGAAGACTATCACTTATGCTGCTTAATTCCTATTGGCTTGACCTGGGGAGGTCCAATGAGGAAAAAGCCAGCCTAACTTAGCAGCTAGGGCTCGCCCAAGAGAGAGGGGGGGCTGATTTTTGCTTGGCATTCACTCTCACACTCTCACACTTGACCATGTGTGAAGGGAAAACACTCTATCTCCTCCCAAGCTTTAATGGAGAGCTCATCACCTACTCCAAGCTTGTGAGATAGAAGCCTACATCAACACTCTCTTGGCATGTGGATGCAAATCCAACCAAGAGCCAAGCTTCAATGCATGCTCATCTTCTCTACCAAGCTAATTACTAAGCTAAGCTATGCTAATATGAGTGATTATGTGAGGAGATGTACTTCTTTCTCGTAAGATACTTCTTTTTCCTCTCAATCTACTCTCATACCCTGCTAGCTCTCACCATCTTCGAAGGTGTGTGAGGTCTTGGGTCTGAGAACGGGGATAATTCAAGTTGTGTTTGATTAAGTGTTTTGCTTGGTGTATGAAGCTTCCATCTTCATTGCACTAGCTAGACTTGAAGGAACACAAAGAATTGTATTGTACAATGTCTCTCTTGATGGGAGAAACCATAATACAAAGCCTTTTGGAGGGGGGACCGGCTCCATGCAAATCCGGTCCTCAACTGTTGTCAATAGTTTAATTGCTCTCTCTTTTGAAAGTATTGTCGATGCTATCTAACTAGGTGTTATGTTTTTTGTTGCTCTCTCCACCCAAGCACTCTTGTAATTCTCATTAGGAATCTATTCTAATGAAATGCCCACTATGTTCATGCTAATTTCCGCTACAAATAAGATTGTAGGCCATTTGATGTTACACGTTGTGATGGTTTATTTAATTTAGCAGACCCTCAAGATCTTACATTAGATATTCATGTACTAGAGATTGAAGAAGGAGTTTGCAATGAAAACCTGTACGCTGAAGAACCGACAAAAGTAGACCACCCAGCTGTTTGAAGTGCATATCTTCAAAATCGTCTGGAATTTGCAAAAATTTCCTTCTGCAAAGTTGAAGAGCATAAAAAGCAACCTAAAATGCTGATTCTAACCAAGAGAAATTTGATTTGCAAAATTTGCATACTATCTTACATGACATGTAGCCAGTCTGAGCGACATATCTCAAAATAGGTGAGGATTTTTAGAAAACTTTCTTCTACAAAGTTGAAGAGCACAAAAAATCAATCATGTTTAGAGAGAATTGTCTTGAATGGAGATCTTTTGAAAAAAAAACATATCTTAAAAGATGTAATGAAGTTTTTGCATCTTCCCCTCTTGCTTCCCTTCCAAAAATGTAGTGAAATTTTTGTTGCTTCCCCGCCTGCTTCCCTATCAAGATCCAATGGCGCTTTCCAATCCTCAAGCTTTGATACTAGTTAAAGTGCACAAGTGAGAGCGTGTGTGTGTGTGTGTGCAACAATGAAGAAGAGAGGAAAAGAGAGGAGACACAGGTTGTGGTGGACCTCGAACACAATAGTGTTTATGGTTATGAGTCCTTGTTGTTTTATGTAGAGTGAATGGTCAGTGTTAGTTCCCGGTTAGTGTCCGACTGCCCAACACTTAGGTGTGGAACATTAGGAGAAACTTCGACTCAATTTTGGGCCCTGTAAGAAACGCCAACTCAGCATAGAGAGAGGTAATTATGAAAAATACAAAAGTTTTTTTTTGGAATTCTATTTCTCATAGTACATACGTAAAAGTTTGATCAATCACTTAAATGCATGCTCGTACAAAATGCTTTTCGAGAGCCCAACTTAAGTGTACACAAAAATCCATGTCTGTGAATCTTAATGAGTGATGTGATGTGCGATGAGAGAAAACACATAAGAGTTGTTTTCAAAATACAAAAAGAATGCCACGGATGCATCCGGAACGTCCAAAAACCATAGGATAGCTCTTTAAAACGCTGAAATCTGACGTCTCTAGCTCAAGATATAGCACTTTTAAGCCTGGGCCTCATGAGGTCAGTACCAAGGACCTCTATTCGCTTGGTACTGACCTCATGAGGCCCAGGCTTAAAAATGCTATATCTTGAGCTAGAGACGTCAGGTTTCAGCATTTTAAAGAGCTATCCTATGGTTTTTGGACGTTCCGAATGCATCCGCGGGCTTAAAAAATGCTATATCTTAATCCTAGGACCTCATAAGGTCAGAACCAAGCGAATAGAGGTCCTAGAGACCCCTCAAGGGCCTCTATTGGCTTGGTTCTGACTCCTTCATAGTCTTAAATAGTACCTATCAATCACTATCAAGTACAATATGTTCAAATTTAAATTGCAAGTACTTCATAAAAAGGTGATTGATACTTGTGCGAGATGCACAAGTACAAGTACTTCACTTTATAGGATAGCAACAACGGGTCATAAAAAGGCGTTCGATGCTTGTGCCAGATGTCATTATCAAGCGCCTTACTTTTCTGGTGATAGTGACAATTTCACCAAAATGGTTTTCATGGACATTTTCAAAATGAGGAAAAAGGTTTTTTCAACGTAACATTAGCCTTCTTTCTATTGGCTAAGGAGCATTCTCTCACTAGAGCTAAAAGGCCCGAAAATGAGTCCATTTCTTTCCTAATGCATTGGGCTTTACCACTGCAACATAAACAAAAGTAACGGATGGTTGCTTCAAGTTTTTTAGGTTGCAATTTTGCATACCTTTATCTTCACATTCTATTATTACTTAAATGTTTCAGAAGGCCTTTCTAGTAATCAAGGTGGAAAGTGTTCAGATCTTTCCAAAAATTTATTCACACATCTATTCCCTTGTCTTTCATGTATGCTATGAGTATAACCTTTGCTATCAGCATTGCAAGAATAAGACACTCTAAAGGTAGGCTTGATAAGTTATTGCTAATGCATATGCATTACATGTTATGCACCCTAGTATATAGCAATGACATATCTACATCAACATGCCATTTCATGCATTTGATAGCTTATGAATCTTTTTAATAACAATAAGCGCACTATCTCTGTGGTATTTATTGTGGGCCTATCAACCACCATATGCAGTCATGGCTCCGTATGGGTGATTGTAGATAGGTTGCCTAAACTTTGTAAGTTTATTCTAAACTAGTCCACTATTCAATATCTAAAGTAAACCAAGCTGGTTGTTGACAATCTCGATAAATTATATAGATTTTCCAACAATATTGTGAGTCATTGTGCACCCACGTTTAACAATCATTTTTGGAGGACTATCTATAAATGGATGGAAACACAACTCAATATCACTACCAAGTAATTTGCAAGTTTAATTTGGTGCTAGAAGACCACTTTCATATGTTAATCATGTGCTAGAGGATATGCTAAGAGCATACGTTAGCAAAAAAAAATCAAATTGGGAAGATTATCTCTCTCTTTTGGAGTTTGTTTATAAAAGAGTATTATGACTATATTTACTTCCTTCATGCTTATGTATGGTTTTCAACCTAGATCATCGGTTCTAGTGGGGTTGGCTGCCAAAAAGCCTCAAAAAGTCAAGGACTTCATCCAAGACCATATGGATGTTACAGATTACTCGTCAAAATATTTGACAAGAACATGATAAATACTAAAAATATGTTGATGAAAAATATCGACAAGCCACTTTCATGGAAGGTGAGGAGAGGTTTTTACATGTTCCAAAGCATTCAATAAGCCTTAAAACTAGTCCTACACCTAAGTTATCTCTTAGAAATTGTTGCCCAGTCAAAAAATCAAGTTGGGGATATGGCTTACAGACTTTCTTTACTTGTGCTCTCTCATCCTCATCTGGTTTCTCATGTAAGTCATTTACATAAATGCTTGCATAGGGACGACAATGTCATTGATCAATTATAAGTTGCATTATTTAATGAACATTGCACATATTATATGCATTTAATGATCTTATAATATGTTTGACCAAATAGAACGACCGTATTATACGGTGACACTTCATTGAATTCGGCCTTTTCGTATTATTTCTTTGCACTTCAATCGAAGATTTCTTTGATCAAAGATTTCTTCGATCAAAGTGCAAAGTTTATATATGCAACCACTAGTGTCCCTCAACAGTATTTCACACAATCAAGTATCAAATTGTTTAAAAAAAGTAATCCTCTTCTCCAGGAAAAAAGGGTGAAAATTTCTAAAAATGAAAAAAGTAAAGATTTAGTTATATATTAAATTTAGTTTTAATGATATAATTATATTTTAAATATTAAATTAGTAGTAGAGTTTTTTTTTTGTTTTTAATTTTTAAACTGACTATTTTTAAGTAGTTTTAAAAATTAGAATTGTCCTCTTTCTGTGTTGGAGTTTTCTCACACTTAAAGAGGAGAAGATTAGGTTTTGAAACTGTCTATCATTGTGTTGGAGTATATACTCACACTTGAAGATGGGTACATATTGTAAATAGTGATTATTTACCTTTGTGTTAGTAAAAGTGTTTACTCACACTGGAAATAATCAGTTGTTTCACATAGATTAAGATTTTACTCCGAAAATTTACAGGCTTAGAGTTTTTACTTGAGAGATGAGAAACTTTACTTGAATATGGACTTGCACGAGATATAAATTAATGTTTATGATTTTTATTTTCTCAAGTTTAGGTTGTAGTATTATCTTCTGTCTAAGATTTTGTTTTATTATGTAATATATTCCATTCATTTATATAGGATCTAATCATTTATCTTTGTTGTGTTTGAGTTTATCTCACACTTCAAAATGAATATAGATTAGGAATTTCTTTGAGTCCTTGTGTTGAAGTGATGTACTTGGTGTTTATCTTGTACCGTTAGAAGTGTTTCAACTAAAATAATGTTATCACCTTGTTGTGTGAGAATAATTGCTCACACTTCTAAGAAGATTTAATTAAAGTTTCTTGGCTGTACTTGATGTTTATCTTATATCGCTATAAGTGCTTCAATTACAATAATGTGAGCACCTTTTTGTGTTAGAGTAGTTGCTCACACTTCCAAGAAGATATGCAATGATCAATATAGATTGTTTTTACAAATGTGATTTGTTAAAAATCATGATAATGTAGCCATAATCCAAAATTGATTGTTAGTAACTATCACGTTGAGCTAGAGTATTATACTCACATTTTAAGATGGCTCAATGCTATGAAATATTGTTTAAGGTATGATTCTTATCATTTGTAGGTGTAAAGTATGTGAAATTTATTCCAAAGATCTAAACAATGAATTATATTCTCTTTTTGAATGTGTGCTTACAATGAAAATTTTTTGTTGGATACGGTTGACTACATACTATCAATTTTTTGACAATCAATTAATAGATTGTGTACTTCACTTGTGTGATTAGTAGAAGGATCAACTTATAAATTACACCTTTCTCTTTTTTACAGATCTCTTTCATGCCATGTGGTTCATGGTCATAGGTGGACATACATGCATGAAATAGTGCCAAGACAAACTACATCTCACTTGAAGTGCAAGTCTTGTCCACCATGTGTTCAATGGAAATGCTACTAGGATTAAAGAGCATTTTTTCAAAGTGCAAGGAATGTAAAACTGGCTCTCCACCTAATTGTATGCCATTTATAGGCATTCCTCAAGACACCTCAAAATGGCCCTTGGCCTCACATTACTCCCCCCTTGGAGAACTGTTTTCGTTCTTGAAAACAAAAGTGGTGTATTTCTTCTTAAGAACACTAATGTTTTTCCAAGTGGCATCTTCTTTAGGTCAATCTTTCTACTTAACCAATGGTTGACGATGCACAAGATAATGAGTACATAAATCATAATAGTCTAAAATGCACTCGTGTTCATGTGGTTGGGTTGGAGTCTCAATAAAATAGAATAAAACCTAATGGTCAACTACGTTGCATTTATACGGCCGTATATGAAAATTATATGTATTATTTGGATTAGGCAAAGAAATTTTGCGAAAAAAGATTCTTTGAATGGAAAAATCTTCGATCAAAGACCGTATAATATATACGCATTTTTTATTGAGAGATTGCACAATACTCTTGCCTTGGATTGGAAAGCAACCAAAGATAGAAGAGCAGGTAAAATGATTCTTGCAATAATATTTTTGAAGTTTTTTTTTTGCTGGTTCGTGTCATGCTAGAGGGTTTCCTTGCACACAGAATTAGTTTGCAAGCGCATAGGACTATTCTGAGGTTGTGTCGACAAAGTCATACTCCTGGAATAGAAAGACACTAGCACTATATCTTGTGGTTGTGTAGACTTATCAGTCACACTCAAGAGAGAGTCATAGGGAGTGTAGAATCCCACTTGTGATGTGTAGGGGTTACTTCCTCATACTTCAGAGGTGGGGTAGAAATTTGTCACTTCGTGTTGTATATGAGAATTCCCACACTTCAAAAGTTGACAAAATATACAGACATATCTAGAGTATCAGTATCCAGTATAATTTTCTTTACACGCTAGAGACAAAGCTAAACTATAGTATAAATAAAGCATACGCATTGACACATTTGAAGAGTGAAGAGTTAAGTTTATCTTTTTCTTCATCTACAATGTATCAATGTCTAAATTTTATTTACACAATATTGTTTATGCTTTTGTTTTACATATCCAACTCACCTAAACAATAGTAACAGATATTGAGTGCTAAGTTGAAGCTTTGCTTCTCTTTTCATCATTTTCTTCTACTCACAATAGGTGAGTAAAGGTATACTCTCCATGTGTTATTTGCAACTATGGAAGGTAGTTTTTTTCTAGATGTGATGATTAATGGTTTGATTGTTGCATTGTGTTAAAAACTTTCTTCTCACACTTCAACAATGACAAGATTGATTGTTCAAATTTTCAATCATTTCAATAGTAGTGTCCACCCTTGTGTTAGAGCTATTAGCTCACACAATTGGGCTACGTTTTATGTAACATACACTTTTAGTAGTCTAGTAGATTACTTTTGTGTGATGTAAACTTCTAGTGTTTTGTTTTTAGTATTTTCCACTCTTGTGTTAGAGTTGTTAACTCACACAGTTGGGCTACTTTTACATAACGTAAACTTTTACTGATGTTTTTTTTAAAAAATCTTACACTACATTAGAGATAAATTGATTGTACATTTATTCAACTATTGATTATAATTTCTTATTCGAAAATCATAATCGTAAAAAATTGCTTATATTTTCTTTGGTGCAATAAATCTTTCACTTTAAATTTGCCTAAATATTTAACATTGATATTGGAAAACATGTGTACATATTTCAACATGTTTGAACTATCCTTCTTTTGTTGATATATCTTTGTTTGTTTTAATAGCCATGTCAAAGCAAAAGCTATCACAAGCGCATCAAAAAACCACCACTAAATCTATTGTTTGTTATCTACATGATACTGATTGGAAAATGTTTTGAAACTGTAGAGCCTTCCATTTTCAATAATTTTGTCAATACGTTGACAAAACATTGCTTTGAGCATTACAAAAATCATTCCCCACAATATCATTTGATATTTCCATTTTCACGGCGGTCAACCAGAGGGACTTTTCAAGTAAGCCTTGGGACAAATCTTGGCTACTTTTGATGCTCTACAAAAACCTAAAATCCACTCTCTCCATCTAGTATCCAAAAGAATGCAATTGATTCATCAATTATATGCAGAAATGAAAGGGAAAATCAAGCTAAAAATCCCTAGAAAAAGACTAAGAGTGACTGATCCTACTAAGAAGGTAGAAGTGGCAACTCCCACTCAGCCTACCATTGTGGGAGCACTAGCCCAAGGTGATGATCCACTAGTGTTGTGCCGCTCCTATAGGACCGCCATGTTTTTCACTTGCAAGCACTCCAAGTTGGAGAAGGCAGATGGGTGTATGTCAAGCAAGTTTGTGTACTGCAAATAAAGTATTCAAGTTCCAATCACACGAACCAACTACAACACAAAAAGCCTTGGAAGAAGGCACAGCTTTAAATATCCAAGACCACGGCATGATCCTACCACTTGGCATTGTGCAACACTCCCCATGGCCAATGCTTATCTTCAGATATTGGAACGACGGCCATCTGGAGCACTAGATACAACCATGTCACTCCGATGGAAGCAGGCTTTCCATTAAAGAGTTTTTGCAGATAGTTAGTTGTATAGCGGGCTTCTAAGGCAATATTTTATGCATTGTCAATTCTCTTATGCAAACGTTCAAGTAATTACATCACCATGATTTTTTGCACAATGACCTTCACCCTCACAATATTATGTTGTATTTTGTTGACAAGGGTGTTTATTGAGGCATTATAGATTGGGGAACTTCTAGCTTGTTCCCAACTACAAAGACATTTCCAAAGCTAATAGACCTATCTTTGGAATGTTGAAACAATCACCTTCAAGACTACCCTTGAGCTACCCCTGAGTGCATCTCCACCAAACCTCCTCCCCTTTCTAAATCCATGGATGTATATTCTCTATATTGGGTTCTAAAATGCATACTTAGCTGCATGCCACAACCAGGTGAAGCAAATCAGAGAGCCTTTGTAAAAAAAATTAATAGAACACTAGATTTAGGCAAAGACAAAAATCCCCATAATTGACCTTCAGCTTTTGATTTGTACCTATGTATAAATGAAGCCCACAAAGTTGGCATAAATGTTGTATCTTCTTCCGGTCTATGACCAAAAGATGAATGAATACAAACAAATTTTTTGGGTTAAAATTGTTATTGTGTTGTTAATTTAAAGCTAATTTAAGTATTTCATCACGGTTTAAGTGATAGGTAATGTCTTTAAGTTCAAGTTTTCATTATATTATTGAAGTTGGTTTTAAGTGACATTTACATCATTTTTTGTATATTGATTTGATAATTTCAACTTGAAAAAGATTTACTGTTGGTTTTACTTATGCTAGATTTTGGTGTTTGGTTTGTAGATATGGCTGAAGCTCTCGATTACAAACGAGGCACAACCGATTATCGGTGAGGAGCAAATTTGATGTGGCCAAATGAACTTATTAATTATTATAAATATTCAAGAGGATGAATCAATTCTGGATGGCAAACCCTTGAGTCTCCAACAGTGCAAAGAAATATATCCAAACTATTTTATCCAAAATACACTCTTCAAGACAATTGTCACAATTGTCTACGCAAAGGGAAATCCACCAGTAAATCTCTATGATGTGCAACATGTGGGCTTGGTAAGAGTTCTTGTCCAAAAATTTATCCATAAAAAACAAGCTATCCCCAATTATAACCAGACTTCCCATGTACTTTATTCAGTAGTGCTTAGTACATTCGCTTATGTGAAACCGTCCACTGCTTATGGGATGCAAATCATAACCACTTTTTTGTGTCGTTTAAGTGATGTACTATAGAATACGTTGCTTAAGCGACACTATTATGTTTTTTTAGCACATAT
The DNA here is from genome assembly GCF_014529385.1 of Adiantum capillus-veneris. Classification (NCBI taxonomy): domain Eukaryota; kingdom Viridiplantae; phylum Streptophyta; class Polypodiopsida; order Polypodiales; family Pteridaceae; genus Adiantum; species Adiantum capillus-veneris. The sequence goes on from NC_140941.1 coordinate 28,443,726, forward strand.
TTATTGAGATCCCAAGAGCCCGACCATATATGTGCTTACTTATAACCAAGGCTCTCTCTCTCTCTCTCTCTCTCTCTCTCTCTCTCACACACACACACACACACACACACACACACACACAAGGATCTCATCGCGGATAGATCTTTAAGGTCTCTTGGGATAGTTTCCTATGATATTAAAATTATATTCTTCTTCTTCTTCTTCTCTCTCTCTCTCTCTCTCTCTCTCTCTCTCTCTCTCTCTCTCTCTCTCTCTCTCTCTCTCAACAACAACAAGATTTGAAGCGGAAAGTACACGCTCAGGAGCATTGTACATACACTGCAACAAAAAGACAACCGGTGAACTTATGTGAACACAAAATCAAAAGTATGAATGATCATGGTATGCTGTTTTCTTCCTTCATACTATGCGATTACAAAAAAACGATTGAAATAAATTGAAAATGAATGAAAAAAATTGGCAGTATAAACAAAAACAATTGAAATAAACTGAATGTTAATGAAAAATCTTAACAATATGATATTGCAAGTAGACTAGAATTGACTAAAGGAGATCAAATAAATAGATCATCAATGTATATATATATATATATACAATGTCAATACCCAAACATGATCATCAATCTAAATGCCGCTACGACTATGTATTTGTGCTGGACTCATCCAAATGATCCTCCTATACCCTAGCACGTGAAGTCTGTCCTCCAGTGTGTGAAGATGCTGCAACGCGTGCCCACTCCTATCCTCCTTCTCCTCCTCTCTCGCAAGAAGCTTGGGATCTCTCTTGTCGTGAGCCTCCTACATTCATAAAAGTTAAATTAAATCGAATAACAAATACAATAATGTAAAAATCATTTCAAATCAAGCAGATAACTCAAAGTTAGAAATATTACTCACAAAAGGACATGCTGGTGAAAGGATGCATTGCAAGGATCTGTATCCTTTGTATGTCACCATCTCTATCTCTACTGGAGTTGGAGGTCGAGCGTAATCTTTGGTCTATACAAAAAATTCCAAATTTTTGGGTTGTTCTTATCCTCATCATTCTAAAAACTATGCTATGAAAATCAATAAATATATACTTACAAAAGTGGCTATGAAGACATCCTTGCCCATGCAACCCAAGTGGAATATGTGGCCGCTCGACACTCTAGCATGTGCTACCTCCTACATTGCATTCATTGAAAATAAAATGATATTAAAGTTACATTATAGGTAAATACAGAAGTAATTCAATTAGAGATTCAAATGGTAAATTGACATACTTTTTTCTACGGGAATGCTACTTGTAATCACATCTCCCATCGAAAGTGGATCCATGACTCCTCATGGAATCTCGGAGGTCTCTTATTTTCAGGACCATAGGATGCAATTTGTTTGTGTTCACAACAAGAGGAAATAATGTACATTTGTATGAAAAAATGTATGTATGTATGTGTTTATATATCCACATATACATGTATATATGCATATGAGTATGTATATATGTATGTATGTATGTACGTACGTACACACCCACATATGTATGTCTATATATGTATATATATATATATATATATATATATATATATATATATATATATATATATATATATATATATGTATATGTATATGTATATATATGTATGTATGTATATATATATGTATATATGTATATATACATATATATGTATGTATATATATATGTATATATATATATATATATATATATATATATATATATATCTATATTTGTATGTATGTATGTATGCAAATATATATCTATGTATGTATGTAAATAATACATATGTATGTATGCATGTAAGTATATATGTATGTCTATGCATGTATGTATGTATGTATATATGTATATACATACATACACACACTAATACCCTACTCAAATCAAATTTAGCTTCTCTTTGTTTTTATACAGATTTTGATTCCTCTCATACTCCATCACCTCCATATTATAGCCATGGAGACCACTCTCATATGATCGAACATGAAAAGCCTTCAATGAGAGCACCTTTAGTTCATTATGAAGAGGAATGGATTCCATCTTGGTGCGATAGATGTCGAAGCTTATATCAAAGGGCACAACATCAATGTCAATCATATGAGGTGGATTGGGGTGTCTATGCTCATGCACCAACGCTCGTACACCGAGATCAATCCGTGGTTAGTATTCTTTCTTTTAATTTATATTTATTTAAATTCCTATAGCTAATTGTGTCAATAATATAAATAATATTTCACATGTAGGGACATGCATCTCTAGTTGATGATGAGGATACCATCTATGATCAAGCTGCTTGTCATTCTTACACACGACATGGTCATGAAATCCAAGAATTGCTTATGGACGTCTTGCGACAACCTTTGCCTCCCGGCCTTGAGAGTGATACTCGTAGAGATAATGCATTGTCCAATCTTTTATTGCTTTTAGTGCAGACATATAATAGCAAACACTATGGGGGATGTCATGAAAGATCTCTTCCTAGAGACGGAGAGGTTTTAAGCTTTTGGGGTGCTCGTTACAAGATAGTTCTTTCTAGCCTTCCAAATGGTGGACGCGGCCTATTCATTGCACAAATCCTACAAGTTCCACCATATTTAGAGGTGACCCTTATGTGATTTTGTGGAACTATATATGGATGGAGCCCTGGACATTAGTTGGTGCGCTACATCCATATCATGACCACTTATGGTTTGTGTCTCAATGCAGCATCCCTTTTTGATAGAGGCATTATCCATGCAGAAAGTCAAAGACTTTAAAGATGGTAGACCATATACACATGGAGCAATAACCAAATTAATTAATAGTAGTTGAGGAAGGAATGCACAAACCAATTTCACATTTGTGAAATACAAAAATGGGCATGGATCAAAATACATGAGCAGAGATGTTCCAAGATACATTCTTGTAAATGCCATTAGATCATTACCTACCGGTGATGAACTATTAGTGAATTACAAATTTTGTAGGTTAGAAAGAGCACCTCCACCTCTAGATTGAATATGTAAACGTGTATACAGGAAATGTGCACTTGTGGATTATGTATCAAAATTCTGAAATTGACACGTCTATATTTGATGCTAGTTGATTTTTTGCTGAATCAATTTGTTTTCTTTGTAAATGTTAAGTATGCTTACAAAATATGAATTTTGATTTTTGTATATAGAATGCTTATAATTGTGTCTATGTAATAGGTTTCAGAGTATGATGTTGAAAACGATGTATGTCTACTTTCTCATGGCATTTCACGTATGTGAATTGAGTGCATGAAACTCCTATGTAAGAGTGATCCAAACAACTATGAGAGGTTAAAGAAACTTATATGGTTTACTTTTTAACAAAGAGAATAATGTTTTCTATGACGATGATGGCATGAATGAATTTATTCACAATTGGTATCAAGAAACAGAAGCATGTAATAACAAAAGTTTTCTTAGAGCAAAAGCACTTGAGCAAATCTAAAAAGGTGCAAATTTGTCACAATTGAGGCAAGTTTAATTATTTTGAACCCCCAAAATCGTTAAGCTTGGAGTAATGCATCTGTTTTGGCACTATTAAAGTAAATGTCTTTTCTGTTGTCAATGTTTATTGTATTATTTTTGAATGTTTTGATACTAAATTTATATGTGGTGTTTGCTCAATGTTGCAGGCTACTATCTCAAAATTTCTAACCCTCAAACAACGTCCTTTCTCCATCAAGAGATGAAGCAAAAAAGATGTTGAGCAAGCTTGGATTCGATTACAACACCATATACGCATGTCCCAACAATTGTATTTTGTATAGAGGCGAATACAAAGATGAAAAGGCATAACCAAAATGTAAAACATCTTGTTATAAAGATACGAGCGAACTAATCTTTGATAAGGTGCTTCTACATGTTTTGCTAGCACCCTGTATGCAACACGTATTTTGAATCCCAGATTTAGCAAGATGGAATGGGGAGCAAAGAATGCAAGTACGCATGGGATTATGAGAATTCCCTCAAATTTCCCTGCTTTCAAATGTACCAATACAAAATGGCCTGAGTTTGAAGTAGAGCCATGGCACATTAAGATGGGTGTTGACTTGGATTGTGTGAATCCATTCTCCATACGCTCAAGTAAATGATCTACTTGGCCAGTAGTTCTAGTTAACTACAATCTATCACCCTTTATTTTCTTCAAAAAAGAGCTTTACTTTTGTCTCTCATAATTCCAAGAAAACGTCAAGTTAAAAATATCAACATATACTTGGCACCTCTAATTGACGACATCCAAGAGTTGTGGAGAGGCCGTGATATGTCAAAACCGGAAAATGAAAGGAGATTTAGAGTTTGAGGAATTGTAGCATGGACTATACACGACTTTCCCGACTACAAATTCTATGCCGGTACTAATACATGCAAATACTTTTCATTTCATTCTATTTTTTGTCATCATACTTAATATTTTACTATGGATGTAGGGTGCTCAATCAAAGGTTATGAAGATTGTCCCTCATGTGGTGATTGGTGGAAATCTATGTATAGTAAGCATCTCAATAAAAATATACACCTTTGATATAAATGATTCTTACCCAAAGATCATTTGCTACAATGAAGAACACAAACTAGACACCTACAGATATATACCTAAAGTGAACCGAAGGGTCCATAATCAATCCAGAGAGATTTTACAAACAATGGAGATGATGATCGATCTCGAGGACGACCCTCTTTAAGTCTCTCTATCTTTGTATGGTTTTCTTTGGATTATTGGAAGGATTTGAAGGTCACTCATCCTTTTGATCCTATGCACATATTCAAAAATGTAGGGCACTCTTTGTGGAAACATCTTATTGGTCTAAAAGACATGGAAGTAGCTCAAAACGACTTAAAAGATCCAAATTACGAATGCAACTTATGGCCCCATGTTGATGAAGAGACGGGTCGAAAAAATATGCACTTGCACCATGGGTGCTTACCTCCAAAGAGATTGACACAATTAATCAAAAGAATATGATCTATTCACACACCCATGGGATATGGTGCTTCATTGAAGAATATATTCATTATATATAACACGAGTCTTTTGAGCTTGAAGACACATGATTGACATAATTTCATCAAGGTAACCTAATATTCAATTAATCGTAACAACTCCTTCCTCCAACCAAGAGATACCAATTTGATTGTAACGTGATACACGTAGCATGTTCTCCTCCTTGTCATTGATGGCTACTTAACAAGTGATATCCAAGATGTTATCTATCGTTCAGAGAAGCTAGCAAGGTATGTGTATAGCTTGTGGATGTTTGTATATGTACTTTCAATAAATATTCCACACATTGCTCTTCTATTTTTTCAATAGATGGATCACGTCTAAGGAGATTGATACCAGATCAATACTCTGAAAGAAAAGGGAATGATTGAGCTCCACTATTTGGCGGAGAAAGAGTTACCAACATCCTTTTTCAATTCCAAGTCCATGTATGCATTCATCTTGTAGATGAGATAGTGATTGCAGGTGTTGTTAGCACATATTGGATAATTTGGGTCGAAAGATTTATGGAATTTCTAAAAGGGCTTATTCACCAAAGAGAACGGTCAAAGGGTTCAATGGCCAAGGGTTGGGTTCTTGGAGAGTCCATGTTTTACCTTTTAGAGTACCTTGAGCGTGTTGACATAGCTACTCCTCAAAGACGGGAAATGGAAGAGTCTTCTACATTGTCAGATGAGGTGTTATGTGGCAAAGGCATTCCTTGCAAGTTCATAGCGATAGAACGCTTGAACATATCCACGTTTGTTATTTACAACTCACAATGTATGGAAAGATTTGTTGAAGAGTACCAAGAAGCTTGCAACCTAGAAAGAAGGCAAAGAGCTAGCAAATCTACCAAGATCAAACTTCCATCCATTCTTTCATGATTATCTAAATGTATCAGAGGTGAAATTATGGAGGGAGAAGACATCACTGATGAGCAGAGAAAGATTGGATTTGGCTATGATAGAGAAGTATTAATTCTTCTATGAATGTATATTTATGATGTTGTTTGAATTTCTCTATGAACGTATATTATGAAGTTGTTTGAATTTCTAATATTCCTACTTGGAGTTTATGTACTCGGCTCTGTAGTTTTAGGTATTCATGTATAGAAACATGTTGGCCTATGGACAACACCTTTGAGTCGACAAAATTGATCAACAACACATTATTCAAGACTCTTGCATTGTTCCATCTTTTAGGCATCAATCACGTGCAAGTGTAAGAGATACAAACACTATCATGAGGAGCTTGGCTATGTGGGAACTGTAGTTGGTATTTATGAACTCAAATTTTGTGTTTGCAAGCGTGTAATAAGATTTTGTAGATATACATAAATATTCTCTCTCTCTCTCTCTCTCTCTCTCTTCTGCAAACGCGGTGTACACATATATTCACCCTCCATAATGTTATATTTTTCTTGAGTATGCTTTCATTCATAAAACCCATTCATGGGTAGCACTCGTTGCTAGGTACCTCTGGATGCACTCCACTTGATGGACTAAACTCCATGCTTGGTTGGGTGTTGAGAACTCCTCCCCCATGTAGATGCTTCTGCAACTCTGATGTATAATGAAAATTGTATAAAAGTGTAAATTGTATATTTTGTGCATAGACCACCGGGAGGGGTATCTCTCAGTGTTAAGGTCTCAAAACCTCCTGTAGCTGGAATATGGTCCCCTCCAACTCCTTATTGAGGAGCTACTTGTACTCTATGATGTCCTCTGCTATCTGTTCCATTAAAACACTGACAACTCGTAACATGCTCTTCAACATCAATAGTAGCCCCACTCAACCTGAGGTGGGAGCCATCTATTTGAAACTTTTAGCTTTTAGGCAAAGGTAAAACAATCCACATAGCTTCTCTAAATAAATTTTGTAGCTTAGCAAAGAAAACGAGAGAGGATTTACACTTCCATAGGTCTTGACTTCTTTCCTTGCTTCAATGATTGCTTTTAGCATGAATGATGGTTGCTTTTACTTTCCATGAAGAGAGGGAATGAGAGAGAGAGGTAGATATGTATAGAGGGAGAATGAGAGAGAGACAAGAGAAAAAAACCTGATGGGGTCTCAAACAACCCTCTCAAGGACCCCCACACCATTACCAATATGGTATTTTCTTTTGATTGCGTAAACAAAAAGTCGGTCCTCACGAAGGGGCACCTCCAAGCTATTTTGATGCACCATTGGATCCATCTCAATGTGGGATTTCTGATGGTCAACAAGGGGTAGATCTAGGTTTGCACGCTTGCCATGAGGTCTCACCTGGCCTTAGAGGTACCCAAAGAGTTGATTTGAGGGATCATGGATTTATACAAGTCAGTGATGGGGAATGTAGGGAAATGCTACCTAGGGTAACTACCTCTATGGCCAAAGTGAAATAGACAACCTTATGGTTCTAGATCTACTTAAGACCTATATTAAAAAAGTAGATCAACGTTACCAATGGAAAATATACCTACCTCTTGTGGAGTATGCATACAATAACACTATCCATAATACTATGGAGAAGAAACCTTTCAAAATTAGTGAAGGAAAACCTAAAAGTCCCTTACTACTTAAGGTACATGGGAAGATCTTCATTGCCAATGAGTATAGCCGAGACCTACAAGAATCTTTCCAAAAGGTTGAGGATATATCCATCTTGCAACAAAGGAAAAAGGATACTACTAACAAGCACAGAAGGGCCTTAACTTTCAAGGAAAATTATTGGGTCCTACTCAACTTTCCCAAGGCTCAATTGAGGCAGACTACAAGAAAAAGTCCTACAGGCCACCAAAATTATTATGCTAAACTAGCAAAAAGATACTATGGTCCTTTTTAAATCCTAAAACAAATCAATGAGATGGACTATCAACTCAAGTTTCCCAACCATTGGCTCATTCACAATGCTTTTCATATGAGCCTACTTAAGCCTTACAAAGGAGAGCCACCACAAGATCCAATCATTGAGGATCTGCTTGAGATGGAAGATCAAGAAGAGGCACTTCAACGCAAATGGATTCTTCCACGTGAAGACAATGTACTAAGACGTGCTAAGATTATCCAACATCTTATTAAATTCAAAAATTATCCTTTTGAAGATGCTAGATGGATGCAAGGAACACAACTTAAGGATAGTACAAACCTTGTCAATGCTTACAATGATACAATAGAGTAAGCAAATGTAAATAATTTTTAAATGAAAAATATTAGTGTCTTATAAGACTAGTTCTTTTTTTTAATGCACAAATTTAAGTAGTATGCATGCTTTGCATCATGTTTGTGATGACGAAGTCTCTCAAACACCAAGTAGAATTTGTCACTCTACTTTGGGAGAAGGAAATGGAGTCAAGAGCAGACATGCTTGTGACATCTAAGTCTCCCAAGCCCAAAATGGATTATTCATCCATTTTGGAATGATTTGTAGGGTAAAAAGGGATCCTCTATCCGCTAAGAAACATAGACTAATGACTAAGGCTTTATCTTCTCTACCTCAAAGTCGAGGACGATCGTTGATTTCAAGAGAGAGGTAATGTCATATAAAATCTAATATCTAAATAACCAAAATGATTTCTCATAATAAAATGATCATTTAATGTGGGAGAATAAATAGGAAGAAGAGTTAGAATATAGACATGTGCTTTTAGATTTATCTCACAACACGAGACCAAAGGCAATGGGTCCAAATGGGAGACGGTATAGCAAAGGGAAATGCGAACTAATGGGCCTTAAAAGACCTTATGGTTAGCTTCATTAAAGAGCTCCACCAAAGGTTAGTGTTAAAAGTCCTTAGACATAGGACCCTAGGCAAGCTCGGGTGGAAAATACTTTTGTCTTGTAAGTTACTTCTTCTTCCTGTTCCCTACCCTCATTCCCTGCTAGCTCTCTCCGCCTTTGAATGTGTTTGAGGTCTTGGGATTGAGAGCGGGGACAAGTTAATGCTTTCATCTAGCTAAGTTACAAATATAATTGTGGTGCATGAAACTCTCTATCTTCATTGCACCATCAAGGTCTTAAGGAACACAAAGCTTGTATTTACCAAGTCTCTCTTTATAATACAAAAGCCTTTGGAGGGGGGACCGGCTCCACATAAATCGTGTCCTCAATTGTTGTCAAGTTCTCTAATTATCTCTCTTGAAAAATATTGTTTATGCCAAGTTGATTAAGTATGATGGTTATGTTGCTACCTCTAATCAATTTCTCCCTCTGTTTTCTCAAAGTGTTCCCATAAAAATGCTCACTAAAATTTTCTTAATTCCAGTATTCTCATTGTTCATAGTCCATTTTCATTACAGTAGATTTTGTTACAATGCCATTGGGTTTATCAAAAATGAGATACATAGTGCTTGCACAAGAAGACTTAACTAATCATGTGAAAGGTCATGCTTTAAGAACAAAAAGCACATAATGGATATGTAAGTTCCTGTTAGACGATGTGGTTAGCCATTATGGTTGCGTTGGGAAAATAACAGGTGACAGAGGTGAGTTGGATGTCAACAAAGACAAGGAGATTTTCTCTATATTGGGCATTAAACTCGTTCTCACTACTGCATACAATGGTAAATGGCTGAAAGCATGGTTTGGTGGTACAAAAAGGATTGTCCTTGAAACAACCTAGGCGTAGTGGTTCATGTGTGTAAAAGGAGAGGACATTTTAATTGGAATTGGTGAGGAGCCATATATTTCTTTTTCTTTTTTTTTGAAAAAGTTTGTGTTCTCGGCCTCTCTTGGGGGAGGGGGCAGCCCTAGGGGGGCCGCAGAGCTCTGCCCTGATCCCTTCGACCCTAGCCATACCCCGATCCTCGCAACCTGCCTAACTTGCCCAAGACCAAGCCCTGCATTCAATGACTCTGAAGGTTCATGCCCAAGCCCTGCAGCTTGACGACACCGCGACATCGAGTAGCCAGTCTAAAGGTTCGAAGGCTCATTAATCCGAAGGTTTTGGAGGGCTTGCTTTTGAGCTAGCTTTAATCTGAGGGTTTTCAAGCCAGTGTTACTTTTTTTGATGAAGCCCAATCCTTTCCCCTTCTCAATGTGGTAGAGCTTGCTCACACAGTAAGCAATTTTTCACTTTCAAGCAAGATCTCATTCTCACAAGTGAATCCTCAGCTGCGATGCAACGGGGAGGATCTTTTACCCCTATCAAACAAACGCAGTTGTTCGTGCCCACACCACCACGGGTGGACCCGACAAACCATCTCCAAGAACAAATCCGAGAGTTGCAAGATGAGAACGCAGAGCTCAAAACATGCCTTGCTGCCTTGGAGATGCGTCTCTCATCTATGGAATCACAAAAGGTGATCGACAACAGTCACCTTCTTGCCAAGGAAAAGGAAGTTGAGCAAACCCTCAACGTGAACATGGCTAAACTCGCCACAGAAGTCAATGAAGTAAATGTCACAGTCTCTTCAAAGGTAGAGGAATGCATGCAAGAACGTCATCAACGGGAAGGGTTGGCACTATGCGTTCGCATTGGTGGATTGCCCTCTACTTGGTGGGGGGAAGATGACGAATGAATCTCGACACTAGCCAAGCTCAACCAAGCCATTCACCCAACCGAGTTCGATCCCAACACAGTTTGATCCCATCACAGTTACAAAGGTTCACCATGACAGTCATACCAAACAAGGCATCCTTGTCTTCAAAAACAAAGCGGCTCACATAGCGCTTCTACAACAAGCTTGACTCCTCAAGGGCACCAAAGTTTGAATAAGTGAAGCCTTGACTCCCGCTCAGCTCAAAGTCAAGAAACAAGAACTTCAAAAGGTACGAGAATTACGTGAAGCAGGTAAATGGGTTATCTATCGAGATGCAAGGCCATCATTGAAGAGTTTCGGATTTCAAGAACACCAAAACCACCATCCCCTACCCCCATCCCCACTCCATAAGTGACATGTGTCACCATTTTGAATTTACATTTAGATATGTCCCCAATGTACCCTCTTATTAAGAGGCACCACGATGTATGTTTTATTTGGTCCCATGGGTCATATTTGACCTCCGAGGACGATAATGAATCTATCTATCTCTCTCTCCCCCCCCCCTTCTCTCTCTCTCTCTCTCTCTCTCTCTCTCTCTCTCTCTCTCTCTCTCTCTCTCTCTCTCTCTCTCTCTCTCTCTCTCTCTCTCTCTCTCTCTTTCACACACACACACACACACACACACACACTCAGACACGCAAAGTTTGGCACCCTCTCTCTCTCTCTCTCTCTCTCTCTCTCTCTCTCTCTCTTTCACACACACACACACACACTCAGACACGCAAAGTTTGGCACCCTCTCTCTCTCTCTCTCTCTCTCTCTCTCTCTCTCTCTCTCCTCACACACACACACACACACACACACACACACACACACACACTATGGTACTATAGATACTCTGGTTACTATTTTTCTCCCCCCCCCCCCCCCCCCCCACACACACACACATTGATCTTGCCCGACATTTGATGGGATACTGTTTATTGCTTACAATATGCCATATATAGGCTATGGGACCCGGCCCTTGACTAAAAAAGCGTATAATGTTTTCCTTGGAGTGACGAGAGTGAGTAAACACTCTGTTCTCATTACGCCGAGAAGGCGGCCTATTCTTCCTGGCTATGGATATCCCCTTTCAAGGGTTTCTGTGTACCGCTTGATGATACCACACAATCACAAAGCAGGGCGGCTCGCCTCACTCATCATTCATGCTCAAAGGACTGGCAGTCCAACCTCTATATAAACAAGGTGAGGGTGCACCTTGCCCCTCACTTAGCCAGTGGTTTTTTTCTATTGTGTTTTTGTCTGAGAGGATTTACTACCTGCTTCACGAATAGAGCTATGAAGCTCACCACTCAAACATCTAAGGTTTTTTTCTAGCCTTAACTTATCTCGCGGCTGGTTTTGATTGGGATTCTTTTAAGCAGTACTCTGCCATTTTGCTAACACAGTAGGGAAAGACATTTTCATTAAAACATTATGGTGGTTTTTTTGCTTGACTGGTTTTCTGTGGTTCTTATACACTTTGGTCTTTAGGATTATGTTACTTAGCATGAATATGGTTGCTTGGCATCTACTACTTGATGATATTCGAAGGGAATTTTAAAGGATTTCTTCCTATTTTTTGTTGTTATGAAAGGAAGCTGTGCACAACATGGCTTTGAACTACTTTGAGACCATGTACCTTTTATTCAAAGCTGTGGCAACATTTTACTGACTGCTGATATTACCTGTTTTCGACAGTAAACTGGGTTTTTTGATATATAGGGGTTTTCTTGGTCTTAGTAGCATCTAATGCGTTGGTTACCTTGTTTTACTGTGGAGACTCACATTTGAAGAAAAGTAGATATCATTAACACTTGGTAATATCGCTATCCATTTTAAGAGTTGCTTATGGTTGGTAAAATAGCACTCTATGCGAGTTCTTCTAATGGTAAGTATATGCCAGTTTTTTGGCCGAGTAAAGAAATCGAGCAAGACTTCTTTTTTGGCTTAACTCTTGTTTATTAAAAAGGGGGTTATTCTTGGCCCTTAGGCACCGGGTATCTTGTACTACTGTGGGTACTCTCATTCTGAGTAAATTGAACATCATTTACATGTGGCAATATGGCTGGGTATAAACCCACCATTTTGGGGCAGCTTACGGTTGATGAATTGGTTTGCTGGCCTTTTTTTGAAGGTAAGTATATGGAAGTCTTGGCTTGGTAATGAAATCGAGAAAAGGTTCTGGAAAGGTTGTACCGTGGATAAAGTTGGATTCCTACTACTAATTCAGTGCTGGTAATATTTTATGGCATGTTGTCTACCGCTTGTGTCACTGAAAAAACCTTCCGTATAGGGGAGGTGTGTTTAAACTGTTGTACCACTATTTTCGGGCCCATGTGTTCGTTTCATAGGATAAAATTAGATTAGTTACATTCTTTGAATGACCTGGTCATTATCACTAATTGCAACATTGCTTTATGGCGTTTACATACATAGGTTGCCCCCTTTTTTTTGGACCAGCTAGGTCTCTACCACTTGGCTGGCTAGTAGTTTATGAATTATAAAGATAAGATGGCATCAGGAAGGGAATATCTTTTCTTATTTACCAAAAAATACCTCACTAATATAGCAGATAAATAAACTCATAAAATTTTCTTGGGGGAATGTACCACTTAGTTTAGAAGGGAAATCTGTCACTTAGATTAGAAGTGGTAATTAAACTTTTATACACAAAGGTCTTACTGTGGACCAAGTTTGTTTATGGTTTAAATTTTCTTTTAAGATGGACATGGATCACAACTAGTATGGTCCATTAATACCTGTAAAACACATCCAAGGCTAACTGAATTGTTGTCTTGTTTGGATGGATGCAAGTAAGGACTCTATCTTATCTTCGAAAAGGTTTTTTTACTTTGGCAAGCTACTTTACTCTAGATGGAACACTCACTGATGACTTGGGAAGTTCTTTTACTTTCTGCATACTGAAAGGGGATTTGTTTCCGACAAACATTGTACTTAAATGATTCTAATACTGATTTGTTCTTGTGCATATCTATTCCTTGATTCCATTGCTAGCTGTCTTTTGAATGTAAAAATTCAATTATGTCTTACTATCTAAGATTTAACAGCCACACACACATAGAGATTTTGGCATCCTACACCTTGCTTGATTCATAGCCACCAAAGTTGCTATGCTCTCTCTCTCTCTCTCTCTCTCTCTCTCTCTCTCTCTCTCTCTCTCTCTCCTCACCCTGTAGCTACACAGTGAAGTCTAGTTTCATAGATTGTCCCCCCCCCCCCAACCCCTTCCGCTCTCTCCCTTTCACACTTGCTCCTTGCCACCAATGGACAATATTGTAGGAGATTACTTCTTGGGTGATGCACAACTTCTCTCTTTGACGAGTTGGAAGGTGGTCCAAGCATGGATGAGAATACACAAATCCATTCCATTAGCATTGTCTTTTCAAGGGCAGCCACACATGGGTGGATTGGAGGGTCCGATTTGGACTTATCTACACAAGGGCGGCTACACATGGCTGCCCATTAGGAAAAATTTGGACTCACAAAGGGGCCCTTTAAGGAGTTTGACTTTACCTCTCTCTACCAAAACGGGTGCATGGATAAATTTTTGCAAACAAACTCCAAATTTGGCGGAGGTTTGAGAGTTAGAATGTCCTCTTCAATCTCTATCTACTGATATATAGCACGCCATGAGATTCCTCATATTTTAGAAGATTCTTTTTTTGATTCACCTATGATGTGACAACTCTGTCGGAATCTATGTGAATCAGAAAAAGAATCTTCTAAAATATGAGGAATCTCATGGCGTGCTATATATCAGTAGAAAGAGCTTGAAGAGAACATTCTTACTGTCAAACCTCCGCCAACTTTGGAGTTTGTTTGTAAAAATTTATCCATGCGTCCGTTTTGGTAGAGAGAGGTAAAGTCAAACTCCTTAAAGGGCCCCTTTGTGAGTCCAAATTTTGCCTGATGCTCTCATGAGAGAGGGCAGCCCTTTTGGCCTATAAAAGGAGGTCATTTCTACACACATTTCACAGCGTGAAGTTGATGCAACAATGTGTGTGAGGTGGTGAGAGTGAAGCAAGGCAGGAGCTCTATTAAGGGTATAATCCCTTTGTAACCTAGTTCTTGTTTGGGGTACTAAAGCCATTATGTGGCTGCTTTCCCGTGGATGTAGCCCACATTGGATGGAGCACGTATATCCTGTGTACTCTCTCTCTCTCTCTCTCTCTCTCTCTCTCTCTCTCTCTCTCTCTCTCTCTACTTAGCCAAAAACTAAACAACATAAAGAAAAAAAACACCTAGCTGTCATGAAGATTAAACCACGTGAAATTTCAGTTTTATGCATGAATCAAAAGCAATCAATTAAGACCCTAAGCTAATGCAAGGCCATAGACCTACTAGCCTAAAAACTATGTGACCAATATTAAAAATGTATCCAAGTTTATCATGTCTATGGGCTATAAAAAAGCTCCTAATCTATTAGTACATTGTCACAGGTTTTTGAAGCTCATGGAAGCTTTGTTTTTGTCATTCATAGAAAAAGTAAAGCACAATACAAGGCTACCACCCCAAGGCAAGTCTAGGTACGACTCTCGGCTCCTTGAACCCTCAAGAAGGTGTTCCAAAAGCCTACTAGCCTACCAAGGAGACAACTAACCCCTATCAGCTCAAGGCATCAGTTTAGGGCCTTGACCAAGCGATCCAAGGTGGTTCCCCTCGCCTACCAAGTGCCAATAAGACGCTAGGCCTCACACAGACACAACATAACATATAAATTTTCTTTTCATGTCTCTAGTAGCATTTTTGCTACTTTTTCTTGACACTTTTTTGCTCATTGTTTCATTTTGTAACACTTATTTAAAACTTCCAACATGAGATGCTAATGGAAAATGGACTAAGGGACTAAAGCCTAAATATAGCTCTAGGTCATGTTAAAAATGAATGGAGTATTAAGACTGTCACTAAGAGTCTAGGACTAATGATAAATGAACCTACATTAACTTAAGTTCAAGGCCAATTACCTATGATTAGCACATATAAAACCTAATTTTTTGATGAGTTAATATTCACAAAGCAAAGTGTTGAAACTTTAGTATGCCTAGCTTTTGAACATGAAAGAACCATAGCTTAAAAGCAAAAATTACTTAAGTCAAGCATAGATAATGGAGAGATAAACAAAGCAATATCATGGAAGGATTTCACCTATTCATGCTCTTTGTGCATCCTTGAGAAAGTATCCACTTGGTAGAGAAGTCTCTTGATCTTTTTATTACAATCCAAGCTGATTGAAGCTAAGAGTAAACACAAGCTCCAAAGGCTTTTTATTGATAGGCACACACAAAAAACATTAATGAAAATCTAAAGCTAGGGTCTTGCATACCCAAATTTGCCAAAGGGAAAAAGCCCAAGGGAAAAAAGTGCCTTTGGTCATGCACATGATCCTCTTTGATAGCAAATTTATGCATACACAACAAAATGAGAGAGAATGAGCTTCTACATTAAAAAAAATACAACCTCTCATGCATGATTCAAAGTAGATTAGTTTCTAGATCAATGAAATATGGAATTAAAACAAGCCAAGAGCTGAAAATAATGGAACTTTGATGAAATGAAGTGGCTCTTCAAGCCAGATTTTACAATATAAGGCTCCAAACAAGTTGTCTAAACACTAGCTCAAAAAAAGTTTTACAATTTTAGAGGAATCTATGAGCTAGAGATGACTGCAACTTGATGAAATGAAAATGAATGGCTCTCAATAGCCAAATTTTCTACTTGAAAGCTCTAAAAAAAGTTGGGTAAACACTATCTCAAATGAAAACATTTTCACTTTAGACCAAGCTATGAGCTAGCATGTATACAAGTTTTAATCCAAAGAATTTGAATGGCTCTAACTAGCTACATTTTGCAATATATTGCAATGATGACCCCTTCTTGGATCAATGAAAGGTCTTGTTTCCCACAACCCTTCAAAAAAACTCAAAATTTAGTGCTTTTAAGCATTTGGAAATTCAACACAAGCACTAATAGAATTCACACTCAATCACAAGCCCGAAATTTTACTGCTCTCTCATGGTCATTCAAAGAAGCTCAATTTTAGTGATATGCAATGATTTTTTCATACATATTAAGCACTAAAATTATACGAAGCACCGTTAAGTTCAAGCACAAAATGTCCCAAATATGCATCAACTCATGATCCAACATAGCACTCAAGACCCGCAACCATATCACAAAGAAATCATTTTCTTATTGCAAAGGGAATCTTTCTATCAATCTAAACACTTGAACGTCAAGATCAAGCACAATTCCTATAATTAAATGCTATTCATGTATCACTACAAACAATGAGTCATCACAATGGACGTGCATACAATTGATGCTCACATGATTGCTCGAGCGTAGCATACATGGCATACATAGGAAAAGAGAGAGAGAAAGAGTTTAAGAAGAAGCAAATTTTGAAATTTTTTTATTGGTTAAGCACAACCCGATGTCGAGTCATTGGCCAATTTCCCTTCAAAACAATGCACAATTATTAGTGCATGAAAACATATTGCATAGAAACCAAGTACAAAAACTTAGCAACTCTATGGATTATAAAAGGAGCATGAGTAATTTCATATTTGATCAATCCTCTCACAATGCCAAAAATAATCATGTCATTATTCCCAATTCTTAAGCAAAAATGAATCCTCCTTAAGCCAAAATCTCAAATTGTAGCAATTTCATAGTTTCGCGTAAGAATTACGGGTTGAACTTTCTTTTCAGCCGTATGTGTTTGATTTATTAGTAGTGGCTTGAGGTTAAGCTCGATTTACATTTTGCTTAGATATTGTAGATTTGTGGTTAGGCTAAGTCACTCGAACATGGAATTGGTGGCTCAAAATAGCAATTAAAAGCACTCTTTGAGGTCAAGGCGGGAACCTCCTCATGCTAGATTCCATTTCTTTGTGTTTTTCTCTTTTTCTTTTTCTCTTGAGTTGTCGGGCCTGGTGGGAGTAGGGGTGAGAGACAGAAAACGATAATGGGTGCGGGTAAGCATGGTCAACAGTCTAGAGCACTGCAAGCCTGCAGGAAGAGCGTGCGTGCAGTAGGTAGCGAACGAAGCTGGGTACTAGGGATTCGGGGTGTGTGCGGGTTCCTGTAGTGGAATAGCTTGCACCCTAATCGGGTCGGGGATACCAGGATCATCATCATGGATGCACGCAAAAGGTAGTTATTGTGTGGGTGTGTGTCAACTCACGAGGGTCCAAGGCAAGCTATATAGGGCACTCACCGAGTGTGTGTGTATGTTCAGCTGCAACGCTTTAGGGTATCTGAGTTGCAAGGATGGGGTATAGCGACTACACCACTACAATGCAAGTGGATGTTTGCCAAGCTTGGTAGGCATAGCATTAGCAAGCTAGGCAGTGAGAGAGTGGGTTTAACAAGGCAGGGTAGAAACAAATCAGACTGTAGAAAGCTGAGGTAGAGAGAGGACTTGGTGTGCCACAACCAATGGAACCCTAGTCACTGTCTAAAAGAGTTGGGAGCTCATTGTGGCCAATTAGTCCACTGGTGCTGATGGCAATAATCATGGATGACCTTCAATGAGCAGTGGCATGCAAACATAGTGTGTGTAGCGAGATGCGCTTGTGGTGAGCTAGTGCAAACGTGTTTGGTGGTGCTATGATCTTGGCGGCAAGCAAGGTGGGAAAATAGGATTATAGGAGATGCAATGGATGCACTCAATGCCACTCATCAGTGCAGGATCGGCGGTAGCCTTCTGAGGTGTATATTGACTCAGTGATAGAGGCAAATAATGGCCATATTTGTAGCAAGCAAGAGATTATTAGCATGTGTGGTGTGTGTGTGTTTGACGGGTTGAGTGGGAGAATCAATGAGTTGACGAGCCAGCGGATTCGGAAAGGCTTGATGATCAGTGCGAGCTAGCAAGCTGTGGGCCGAGAAATGAGTTTGTGTGTGTATGGTAGGCCTGAGTAATGCCAAGAGCAGCCAACAACGAAGCCACAAGCGGTGTGTGTGTGTGTGTTTGTGTTTAAAGTCAAGACGACTCAGCCGAGCATGATTTACGATGGGCCCGAGAGTTATGGCAGTGAGACCAGGTCTATTCAAACAAGAGCAGCATGAGAGGCTTTTCCTTTTTTGTTTGAATTTTAAAAGAAAGCTCCTTAGGAAGGCGTTCCGATGCTAGAATTATGAAGGTGTGTGTGTGTTTTGAGCTTGTGTTATTGGCAAATCTCCCAAAAGATTGAGAGTGGGTTAGAATTACCATGTCCGCTAGTGAGGGAGGGGAGATGATGCACACATCAATAGACAAAAAATGAAATATGCTCTTAAAAATCTTTCTTTTGTAATCCTGAGTTTGATCGAACTATTAGAAAATATTCTTGCGTCATTTGATGGTGCATACATACCAACTTGAACATCCTAGTAGCTAAAATTCCACATGCATCATGTAATGAAACATTATATTTGTCCAATCCTCATCAAAATTTAAATTCTCATCTATTTGTACACGCTATTAATCCACTCTCACCCATTTTTCCATTTATGGTCAAAATTGATTCTGAATGCATCAATTCATACACAAGATGAGTAATCAAATCGTCCTTGGCTCATTCAAATCCAATTTTTTCAATCATTGCAAAACTAATTGCTCATATTCAAAAATCCCTTCTCATCCAAACCCAATTGGATTTTTCATTTTAGGTTTGCATAGCCATACACATTCAATTACATCAATATATAGACACACATCCAATAAAATTCCAATGGATTTGGCTTCAATGCAATGGTAGTGCATTAAATCATCCTCAATTGTGTGAAATTGAGTCATCTCAAATCAATAAATCATACATGTACCAAAATTTAGGTCTTAATCATCACAATTGGCAACTAAGGCCAATCATTCATCTTCAATTTGGACATCAAATGCCATTGTAGGCACACACACCCAAATTTAGACCAAAATCATATGAAAAAATTACATCAATTTCACACTTTACCAAGCATAAGTGAATGCATGCATGCTCAATTTCTCAAAAATTAACACTACTTTAACCCAATCAAGCAATGCACACACTCAAAAATTAAGCACAAAAGTTCAAATTTGGCCCAATTGGCAATGAATTTAGGTTTATCCAATGATTTAATTAGCCTAACATACACATCAATTACATGATTTCATACTCATATATAATCAATTCCATCAGTGTCATTGCATGCACACACTCAAGGTTAGGTGCATACTCACTTGAAATTTTTGACAGTTTTTTCCCTCTTTGGAGCATTACACACATAATGATTTTTATGCACACACATGAATTCTTGATGAGAATTAAGCATTATCTTGACACACACAAAGTTCATTAGTCAAAATTTGACCATCAATTTCATTCCAAGAGAATCAAATTAGGTGCAAAGTGTAGGTCAATTGAGTTACACACCTAATTTTAGCAAATAATTAGCACACATTGAACCACATTAATCAATCAAGAATTGACATGAGCAAGTGAGTGCACGTACATTTTAATCACACTCCAAGTTATTCCTTTTCTCCACACGAAGACGCATCATTGCACACACAAGTGTGTGCACCATCAAATTGGCTCCAAAATTGACCATTGTAGGCCAAAAATCAAACACTCAAATAATCAAATTAGGCATAAATTAGCACAAGTAACTTGATTAAAGTGATGATTCCACTACAAGGGGATTGAAAATACATTACACTTCAAATGTTAGCGGCGGTTAGGCTAGCAAAGATAGTCAAAAATTTGTAAAAATTAGCATGGAATTAGTAGAATTAGCATGAAAATGAAGCGAAATTAGCAAGGGTTGGGAGAAGTTAGTGAAATTGGGGCTTTGGGGTACTCAAAAATTAGCTTCAACTAATTGCACAAACATCATAAAATCAAACCAATTTGAGTTACACACACTCAAAACCAATGAAACATTAGAAGAAAGTTGGACTCACTTTTGGGCCCTGTAAGAAGTGCCACGTCAGCTTAGAGAGAGAAAATGAAAATGTTAAATTGTGCATTTTATGTGATACTTTTTTGCGCCAACAAAAAGCCAAAATGACATTCTTTGGTAGGTAGCCACCGTCTTTATCATTCTTATCCTTTGTTCTCTTGTCAGGAATCCAACTAACCGTATGACTAATGATTTGAAATGCCAACTTACAAGCGTTCCCTCCAAAAACATAAGCCACACGAACTATATCAACTCTAAACTTGAGAACAAGGTCTTCCCTCCCAAAACCTGAGATATTTCATGTCGAGTGTCTGTTTTTTTCTCTATCAACTCTAGGAATGGAGAACGCTTCTTTTTTTGATGAAAACCCCAATTTGAACTTGCAATCCTCAGCCCCTTCATCTTTAACACTTACCCAAAGAAAGAACACACATCATATTCATGTTGATGTATTACAAGAGTACGCACCATTGCAAAAACGTAGGAGGGAGTCTTTCTTATCTCAACGGGAGAAAGAACTTAGAAGGACAAACAAGGAACATCATTTGGATTTGTGGACCGATGGGTCTATTTATCCAAAGGATCCTATGACAAATGCTCCACCTCCCTTTGCTAATATCACTAACCTCTTACGTTTCACAGACAATGGCAAGGATGGGCTATTGGAATACACCAAACATTTGGAAATGAGAGGATTGAATGCAGAAAGGCAAAGAAACTTCCTGGCGATGGAGAACATGCAGTTGAAGAAACTTAATGAAGCATGCTCTCAAAAGATTTCCTCAAACAAAGAGACAATCCAAGGCCTTGAGAAGAATATCATAAGTTTGCAAGAGAAAGACACCTTGCTTGGTAGTCGGAAAAGAAAACGAGATCTATGCAACATTGAGAACATGAAGATTGGTAGTGGTGGCCTGAAAAAATGAATACAAGCTTAAAGGTAACTTGAAGTTTGTTTCTGCTTTTGTATCTTCAATGTGCTTCACTAAGAAATGGATACACTTTCCTATACATGATCATAATGCATAGTGCTTTTTTGGCAGGGCTTTATTGCATCCAAACTCAAACGGTGCAGGCTTCAATGCCGGAATGCATTACAGCCATCTAGTTCCAAAAGAAGTAGTTGAAGAGATGATAACTCAGAAAAAATTTCGTAAGTTGAAAGGGAGGCTCCTTACCTCCTTCATGAATGAGAATCGGTTGGAACCAAAGGAAGTGCAAGCAATACTTGATGAGAGTGGCATCTCACAGATGGGATACAGGGCACTCTTCAAAGCATTAGCTAAAAAGTCTCAAAATAAACTACAGAGAGGATCATTGCTGCCAAAGCCATCACATGTAAAGGCTGCTCACCGACATGTAAACAATGAGGTGTTTGAGAAACTTGGGTCACCATTCCATACTGAAGCAACGTTCTTAGGCAAGGGCAGTAGAGAGGTAGAGTTTAACAAGCACAACAACCTCCTCGTTGATCTTGAAGCATGGGAAAGGTATGCAGTTCACTTCTTTGACATCAGTTGAGAGGAGTGCGGTGGGGTTCTCATGTTTGTTTTGAAGCTCGACGAGTGCAAGGTCCTGAAGAACAAGAAGCTAGAGAGAGTCACCATTACCCTCATGAACAGAGATTTGGATCCATCAATAACAAAAGAGGATCCATGATACTTCAGCGTGAAGTCCGAAAACAACATTTTAACTCAAGGATCATTTCAGGTATACTTTGTTCACTCTATAATAACAAAACTATTGATTATTTGGTTGTTGATTTTGTGTTTTTGTTTTTCACTCTGCAGGTTGATAAGGAAAATTTTGAAATCCTTGATTGGGTTTTTAGTCAACCCAAATGCCGTCTATCATCAGCAGTGAACAAAGAAATGAAGTCGTTCTTTCAATGGAAGTATTTGGTGACTATACAATAGAATGGCACATGGCATGTGACTTAAAGACTCTTGAGTGTGCGTACAACATAACACACGGAGCAGCTGTGGCAAATCCATGCTTATATTGCATGGCTGATGCACAATCTCTTGAGAGTGTGCAATGGAATAGAGCTCCCAACAGACATCTTCAAGATAAAACTTTTAGGCCAGTGTTTGATATTTCTCTGAGTAGAGTTCACGTCTATACACTTCATGCACTCTGTCAAATAATTAAAAAGGTGGTTCATTTATACATATGTTTTGCATGGATATTTAAAGCCAGAGAGTGAGTCAAAAAGAGTGATCAAAGCATTAGAGGGAGTACTCTCAAACATTGGTTTGCATGGAGGCAATGTCAAAATTGAAGAGGACCTTAAGATGTCTCAAAGTCGTTACAACTTACAAGGTACCTAGGAAAGCATTGATAGGCGGCGTGAAGGCCAAAAGGTTTCTTGGGTTTAGCCTCAAAGATTCAGATAGAGAAGAAAGGAGAAACCTGTTCAACAAATGGAAACAATTATATAAAGTGGTTAAAGACAATGCTGGTGGTGGGGAAATCCAAAATCACAAGGCAAAACGTGTGGAAATCACTAAATACAATTTTCCACTGCGTTGAGCAGCATTCTTGGGACCAAAGTAAGCTCAAATCATTTCAAGCAGCCTTGCTAGATGGAATTGGAGCTGATCTCTTGAGACAGCTAATTCCAGTGTTGAAGGATTTCAGCTACTGAGAGTAGGAAGAGTTCAGACAGCAGACTAGATAGAAATCAGTGACTAGACTGAAATATGAATACTGAAATGAGAATCAAACTTAAAGACTGGAATAAAGTTCAGATTCAGATTCAGAAGACTGTTGAGAAGTCAGTATCACTGGAATATATATATATATCATGATTGAGATTACAGTGAAATATGATTACAGAGAGAGAAAGTGTAGCCGATGATACTGCCACTGATGCTCGAGTGAAATTATAGCCCAAAGCGCTAATACAAGTGATAACAATTGCCAACCCAATATCAAAGTAATGGGCCCTATTTATATTCTTCGAGTTTACCGTAGTAATTACTAAGTGATTCACTGCCCATCTTTTAAGAACACGTTTCCACATGGTGACACTAAGTGATTCACTGCCCATCTTCTAAGAACACGTTCCCACATAGTGATGCGCCAGCCGTCCACACTGGATTGGAAGAAGGTTTACCTTACAGGGTGGAGTGGGAAACATATCACACATTACATGGTGGGTTAGCATTCTACGTATACAAAATAAAATTTTAAATTGTACTCTACTGACCATTTTGTTTTATTTCAATGTAGCACATACTGTTCAGCCATGGTCCATATTTTGCCAAGACATATGGCTCACTATCAATATGGTCGACACAAGGCATGGAAAAAACCCACTACATGGCAAGAACAAATTATTTTAAGCACACTAGACATAGGGGAGGAAAGGATAAGGCTAATAGCCTATTAGAGTTACACTAATGGACTTATAGACGACTAATTCATAGAGCAAGGCAGAAGGAGCTTCTTAAGAGTTCATAAATTACATGGTCTTTACAACACATCTGCAAAGAGAAGAAACAGATGGCTTGGGAAAATTCAAATGCGGGGGAGCGTCATGTGAGGTGGCGACAGTCACGAGTCAGGAGCGGGAGAAGATGGACTTGAGGGAGAAGATGGACCTGCACCCGTCGTTTTTATCCTCTTTGATGCACCTCCTTCTTCCTCACTTTGTACCTCTTTGATGTGCAAGCTCTGTAGACGAGTTTGTTCCTCTATTGATGGCAGCATCCCCACGGGCATCAGGCGTCTTCTTTCCCTAAAAAACAGCCACTTGTTGTATGGATCTAAGATCTCTGGGTCTTCAACCCCTGCAGCGAGAGCCTGAGCTGTGCAGGACATGAAATAGGGGGCTCTGAGTGCTTGGCACCCATACCCAATGCCAAAGACACGTAGACAAAACTGTTTCTCAATCAGAATTAGTCTTTATGCGTTTAGTAGGAGGGGGTGCCCACCACAAAATCTTGTAATAACTTTCATTGCAAACAATGGGAACTTTGCATTGTCCTTGGAGTATTCCTTGTGGTATATTATGATCTACAAAAAAATAGTAAAGAATTTATGGACCGTAAGTGAGATGAGTACAATTGCCAAGTACTTGAATTGTTTCTACAAACCTTTTTGTGGTTGAAACACCCAATGTAGTGAGACAACGCCGCATCCTTGCCTTATACTCCAGTGACAAGCCCTTGCCATGACCCTCATGCTCTTCTAAGGAAACTATCCTCATACACTAGCACCTGTCAACAAAAAGATTGATCATGATATTTTATCACTGTGCCATCTCCAATACCATCTAAATGCCTTTAAAAATTACCATCTGATTTTCGTCCATTTCTAGCGTCGACCTTCCCCACAAGTGAATAGACTGACTATTCATTACCTGAGCTCGAGGTGCCACGGGCCTACCCATGTTTTCCAAGCCAAGTTGTTTTGTTGTCGATTGAAACTGCCTCTCCAGACTTTGCTTCATTGAATGTATCTTTGATCAGTTTTGCCACCCTGAAGTAAACTGTGAGTCGTGGACAGCTGTGTGAGCAATAAGATGTTGGTCCACGCCATCATCATCCACAAATCCCATGTCTACCTCACAAAAATTCACAATTGCAGCTAGGCAGTAGTCCTCCCGTATATTCAGCTCATGCATGATATCTGTGAGTAAAATGTAGTGGGTGTCGCCTGCTATAGCAAAGCTGGGAGCGCAATTCAGAGGCAAATTCACTTCCTTATTTGTGATTTCTTGCTTGCACCCTATTGCTGCATCCGTAAGAGAGCAAGAGTTAAGCCCACATCAAATGTTTCCTTTAATAACTCTACCCTCTCTTCTTCTGGGTCAAACTGCACCTCCACTTCCTCTACCTCTTCCTCCGGCACCAATGGAAAACTACCAAAAGTTGTTGATTGGGAAGTCTTTGACTCACCATCTGTCTGCAAGTATAAGTAACAGTCAAACCCGTGGTAGAATTCCACTAAGCGACACTTTTTGAAGTGCTTCATACACTTGTCTTGTACAAGCAGTGCATTGCAGGGACACTTTTCTCTGCGATTCAGTCTCCTTGAAGCACTCTTGTCAGGGTCAAGGTCGGCTGGATGCACATATCTCATGCCATCAACTGTCATGGAATTGTCACAAATGACTGCCTCATAATGTTGCAAATGGGTTTGTAGGTACTCAAATGAGCAATCTATAATCCTCTGTATAGAAAACTCCGCATTAAACATTCCTGATAGTTCTGGTGCACGGTGATGAGCACGGGCATTGTATAAGAACGTGAACAGTTTTTCTTCACATGTATCCTTGCCCACAACTTCTGTCTCCAGGACTATGATCCCCATGACTGAAAGAAAAAGCAAGCCAAAACTACTATTCAAAATTGGTTTGTATTTGGTGTCATAACCAAGCAAATATTGAGCCTCAAGTATCCCTCAAGGTCTCTATTTTCTTGGTTCTGTCCGGTGCGCTAATGTCATAATAGGTGACGTCACTTGAGTTAGAACCAGGCGAATAGGGCCCCCAAGAAGTCCAAAGGGCCCTATTCGCTTGGTTCTAACCCAAGTTGAATTTCCGTTGTACCCACAAGGTCTGTCTCTAGGACATGATCCCCCATGACTGAAAGAAAAAGCAAGCCAAAACTACTATTCAAAATTGGTCTGTATTTGGTGTCATAACCAAGAAAATATTGAGCCTCGAGTATCCCTCAAGGTCTCTATTTGCTTGGTTCTGTCCCGTGTGCTAATGTCATAACAGGTGACATCACTTGAGTCAGAACCAAGCAAATAGGGGCCCCAAGAATCTCCAAAGGGCCCTATTTTCTTGGTTCTAACCCAAGTCCATTTGTAAAATGTGGATTAGAACAAAGAATTTAATGTTATCAGTAATAGATATATAGGCCTACTCACGCACTATGCCCAAATATAGCATTGAATAACAACTCAGGCACGGTCACATAAGGAGTAATTATTCCAACCATGCGATGTGAGACTTTTAATCTTACCCTAACGACCACTCTTTGGCCCTTGGAGTGTTGTTCCCATTGTGGTCTAGCCCCGTAATGAAATGGCTTCGGTGCGCACACAATTAACAACACACAGGAAGGGGGGGGGCGGGGGAGAGAGAGAGAGAGAGAGAGGGAGAAAGAACTTGTCTCTACAATATCCAATGGTGCCGAGCTGGATGGTGATGTCGCAGGTCGCTGAGAGCAAGAACCAGAAGGTGGCCAGGAGGAAGATGAACAAAAGGTGAAGGCAAGGGCAACGCGGCAGCAAAGGACTCAAACCAGTGGAGGTCGCTCAATGCAGGATCACGAGAGGTGGCCAAGAGAAAGAGCGCAAAAAGGCAAAGGCAATGACAATCTGTTTGTTCTACTTGGAGATGGAGATGGCGACTGCAAGGGTGATCAACATCTGACTCTAAACGCAGGATCACAAGAGGTGGCCAAGGGGAAGATCGCAGAAAAGGCAAAGGCAATGGTGATCTGTTTGTTCTACTTGACTGCAAGGGAGATCGATGTCTGACTCTAAACGATCACTCAAAAAAGGCACGTGGGTTGTGCTCACAAGGATAATCAGTAATAAATGGGCTCAGATTCCCATGCAGTACGATCTACCAACCACAATCTCGGGTGTAATCATGAGCATAAGTGAAGTTTTCACCCTTGTCGAGGTAAGCATTCTAAGTTTAAAGGCACTACCCTTGCCAAACATTTTAATTATATATACCCTCGCCCCAGATGAGTGCTCTTCTGCCTCTTTTTGCATCCTCTACTGCCCATCATTTTAACTCTACCCCCATCGACGCTATGCGGTAATCAAACCATCCCTTTTGTGCTCCCAACCCTTTTTGTACATCTCCTCTTACTCTCTAGTGCTCCTCCTTTTTGCGCATCCTCCTCTTACTCCTGTTATGCAGTGCTTTAGTGGCATAGAACTCTACACATAGTGAAGAGGTATGCTACTACACTTTTGTGCACTTGTATTTTGTGTAGTCAGTACCAAGCGAATAAGGGAAGGTAGACCCTGTTTGTTGCACCTGTTTGCTTGGTACTGACTAGCGTCTTTATTAATGATGTTTGCTATTATACTTTTCTGAGGTCAGTACCAAGCGAATAAGGGAAGGCAAACTTTGTTCGATTCACATGTTCGCTTGGTGTTGACCTCGAAAAATATAAATGATGTTTGCTATTACACTTTTCTGAGGTCAGTACTAAGCAAATAAGGGAAGCTAAACCCTGTTTTTTTTATACCAAATACGTGTTTTTAATTTATAAGGTAGAAACAAAATTACAACTTAACACCCATGGAGGGGGATGGGAGCTAGAAAACACTAGGGACAAGCCCAAAGACCAAGTTTTAGACTTTACAAAAAGTGGTCTACTAATTTTCGGGGGATACAACTGGCAATAAACAATTAGAAATTAATCCTTTTTCTTCACGGCCAGTCTATCTCTTCCTGAAGCTTGTTGGCAAAGTTCATGGCTTCCTCATATTGACTGGCTAGCTCAAGCACTTTATCCTTCATCTCCTTTACCCAATTATAGATAACATCTAGAGAGCCATTCTCGATGAGCAGTCCCTGCAGGTCTTCAGCCCTTTTTATATCTAGAGAGTCTTTGAGGATTAAGACTTTGTGCCTCTGGATCCTCATTTGTTCCAGCTTGAGGTTAACATCCTGCACAGAGCATCTAGCAAATAAGATCTTCAAACTAGGAGCTTGAAAATTGGGAACAAAAAGAAAAGAATTTTTGAGCTTCCAAATAATCCATAAGAATTCTGCCCTAAAACTATTCCAAAAGTCAGAAAGGAGGCCAGGTGAGTCCCCTAAGAATAGCTGTTTCCACCCTAATTGGTGGCCAAGGGTTGGTACTGACGAGAGCAAAGCGACGCCCGAACCCCGACGGTCTCTAAAACGCCGGGGGCCGAATGGCACGCCTCGAGCCTGTCATGGTAAAGCGAATAGAGGGCACCACCTAGCTTTGAGAGGCTAGGACGCAGACCACGATGATATGAACATCACACACACACACACACACACACACACACACACACACACACACACACACACACACACACACACACACACACACACACACACACACACACACACACACACACACACACAGAGAGAGAGAGAGAGAGAGAGAGAATTGAAAAATGATGAAAACCCTCGGGGGTGTGAGGGAGAATTATGTATGCAGTATTTAGAATGACCTTCCTTCCAGCAAGCGGCACACCATGGTGATAGAGAGGTAGGGAGAAAAGATGGTGAAACTACTTGGTGTGTTCTCTAAAGACGACTCGATGATTGTGAAACTTGCTACCAAGAACATGTATCTGTGTGTGCATCGACCATTGGAATCAAGAGGTGGACGTGGCTCCCTTCACATGGTGCAATTCCCAAAGCAAACCATCACACAAGCCCCCTCCCGTGATGCCAATAGTGTCAACTCTTCCCACTAAAACTCTACCAAGTGCTAACCTCTCATGAACTGCCCCCCCCCCCACCCGATAGTGACCTCTTAGTGCCCTTTTATAGGTGTTGGCTACTTGAATTAGGGTAATCCGGGTTTAATTAGGGTAAGCTAATCGGGGAGACAAAGCAAGGCGGTGGGCCCGGTGTAGTTAACCCTTGCTTTGTCTTGGGAGTTATTTAAAATGAAAACCTCTAGTGGGCCTTTGTGACCATCACCTAGAGAGAGGGAATTTACAAATTGGGAATTTACAAGGCTTGGATGAAAACTAAAAAAATGATGATGATAACCTACGAATTACTGAAAACGGTGTCGTGATTGCGTGATGCCAGCAAATGGTGTGTTGCCAGTGCATCGGTGTAGCGTGTACGTCTTTTCGGGGTCGGCCGGGATACGCCTTCGGTGCATTTCTTCTTTTTGTTGTCGGCGGCGCGTGCTTCGGGCTTTGTCCTCCTTTGTTGATGTTGATGGCCTACAATTCCTTCGATTTTTTTTAAAATTTTATGTGTGGTGCGTGCATATATTCGTGTGTGTGTGTGTGTGTGTATGTATGGGTGAGTGCGTTGGAGAGAGGGAATAAGGAACACACCTAACACACAAATTATTTGCCTCTCTATAGCCCAGGGATTCCACAACACCCCTAACCTCTCAAAAAACACCTTCAAATTGGCTTATTTGCACTAACAACTCCGCTTTAGCATACAAAACAACTACCTCACACCTTGCAAAAAACACCCACAACACAAATGCACCCACACTGCTCAACTCACCCTTCCTAATTACAAGACACTCCTAATCTGCCCTCTCGGTAGCACCTCTCGAGCTGCAGGCAAACCCTCTGCAAGCTATGACCAATACAGGAAGAGCGAGAGAAAAGGAGGGGGATGGGGAGAAGCAACACATGAGATTGGGGCAAGTGAGTGGTGTTATTGCATAGAGAGTAGTACAACCAATGTATGCATCTTCAATGGAAAGTTTGGCATCACACAAGCGTCAAGCTTTCACTTACTCACACAGGCAAAAAAAGCCAACTGGTCAAAAGACCCCAAAAAATGAACAAAAACCTCTGTTTATAGGGGTGTGCCTAGGAGTCCCAAAAACGACAAATGTGGTGTGCTTCCATGTCGTGTACTCCATTTGGAGTTCTTTTTTAGCATTTGATTGCATTGCTAACACTTGGCATATGTTATTTTTGGAAACCTTTGCATGGTGTGCACACTTGCCCTTTGCCCCTTCCACTTTGGCCGGCTGGATTTTGCACTTCTTGTCTTTGCCTTACCCTTAGCCTTACACTTCAATTTCTTGTCGGAACCTCCTTGCAGTGGGACCTTTCCCTTACACGAGGAGGGGAGGCAATAGCGATGTTGCTAATGCCCCCTCTCCTCCCTTCAAAAATTCCGGGCCCCACGGGCTGTGGGAACACCCCTACCACATCATCACTGACCAACCACCCTGCGGCCTCCCACGGGCGCCACCGCCCCGCCGACTCACGCCCAAAATCGCCGGCGCCTCCGCCTGCAGCGCCACCACAACAGCGCTCGACGCGGATGCCATAGCTGCGCTCAAGAGAGCTCGCCTCTCGCCTCTTGTGTGCTAATGAGAGATCCACGCCCCTACCACAACAACGCCCGACGCGGACGCCATAGTTGCGCTCAAGAGAGCTCCCCTCTCGCCTCTTGTGTGCTAATGAGAGAGCCACGCCCCTACCACAACAGCGCTCGACGCGGACGCCATAGCTGCGCTCAAGAGAGCTCCCCTGTCGCCTTTTGTGTGCTAATGAGAGAGCCACGCCCCTGCCTATATACCACAGCCCGAGTGCTCCCGCTTTCGCATATGGATCTTTACCCCTGCCACGTGAAAGCTTCTCAGAGCCCCAACCTTTTGAACTTCAAAAAACCCCTTAAAAAAAAAAAACAAAGACAAAAACACTTTTAGCTTGTTTTTGCCTGTCTCTCTTCCACTGCTCCAGTGTCAGGTTGCTGAGCTGCAAAGCCCGGGTGAAAACTTGCATTGCCACTTTGCTTCTCCATAATCCACACCACTACTCGACTCTTCCAGGCCCAAGATCCAACGCAACTAAGACACGATCAAACCATCTGCAATTAACTTCGGGCAAAGACACCCAATCTCCCGACCTCCATATCTTTCTGCTCCGAACTCCGTTTGGCATGCAGTCACTTCTTGCTAGCTCCGTATGGTGTACACTCTGGTCTAGAACTTTGTCCGTACTCAAAAGGCGCCAGATGGAACGTACTCTAATGCGGTCAAGTGGGCTCAGACTCGGCCCCTGGAAAAACTTCAAATGATCATATCTTGCAAACCGTGGCTCCGATCCACAATCCGAAAAGATGGGTAGGATCCATGAATTGAGCTCTACACATCTATACCTCAAGCTCCACTTGGATCACCTATCCCCAACTGACCTATTTGGCAAGAATCTGCAAACCACCAAAACGTCAACCTTCAATAACTTGGGTTCCGTAGCTCGGTTTGATGAGCCATCTAGACTTGTTCCTTCAGCACTTCAAGCTCCTCATTTCTGGACCCAAAGGATGCACTTTGCATCTCCTTCACCTGCTACCCCAATTAGCCCCTTATGTAGCCTTTCTTCGCCTATAAGCCGCATCATGCATACACTTCCGGTGCTACCTGCCATCCCATGAATTTCCCAGCTACTCCAGTCCTTTGCCATGCTTCTGCTTGCCTTTACACATCTGTCCATGTCACCTTCCAGAGTCGACACCCTTTGGCTGCACCATCATTGCCCACCCCCCTGTTGAGCATTCATGCTCAACCACAAAAGAGCTTTATTCCACTATAAACTGCAAAACCTGTTGCACACTATGAGAAAACTGAAACCGTATGTACATTGTTTTATTATACCCTATTGCCAAACCTTCAAGTGGGTTGCCCCACCCCTTGCATAACATAGCTTCCACCTGGATCAAACACTTGGCTCTGTTCACTTTCATCCATCTGCAACAACTTCCAAGAGTGACCTACCCAAGCACGTAGCCATCCATGCCCACAAAAGTCCCATAGCACTTTAGCACCTCTTCGAACATCATCTTGCCTCATCAACCCATATGGCTCTGCAAACAGATTACTCAAACCAACCGAAAGATCTGGTTCTGCAACCACATCATCTATACGAACCAACACTTCTGACCCTCCCTCCCAACCATGTAAAGTAGAGCTCCTCTCAAAGGAACCCCGTATCTGATGGATACCATACTGCACAGTTGCACTTACAAGCATACCTTTTAACCATGGGTTGCATACCTCTTTTGAAAGCTTGGACACACCCTGGGAATCTCCTCCATATGCCATAGAACACATCTCTTGCGCTGGCTTCATGCTCTCTTGCACCTCCTCTTCAAACTCACTTACACTGTCATCAAGCCCTTCATCATCGATTGGCCCTTCAAGGTCGCTCAGCACTTCCTTCTGTCTAGCTTCAGTCGCTTGCTTTTCAATCACCTCTTCAACCGTTGCATCAGGCTCCTCTAAGGAAAAAAGAAACTCGCTCTCTACCGCATCCATCTCCATTTCCTCCATAGACACGACCGCTTTATCTCCTGTGGCAAAATTCTGCACATGTTGCACCACCATGGCACACTCCACCGCAACTTTCATCAGCACAGCCATTAGCATGGCACCACACACTACCTTCACCTGCATTCCATCATCTGTAGGTCTAGACCGCACCTTTTGGCTTTCATCAAGCACCTCGGCTTGCTCTGTTCCCTGCTCTTCTTGCACATGGGCTACTACCATATCATCAAACATATAAGAGGGCAGCTTTACCTTTATCAGTTTGGGTTCATTAGATTCCGTCTCTTCGTCATAGGATGTGGACATATCCGCTCTATCCTCCTCGCTTGTCTCCCAGCAAATCAAGCTTGTATCATCATCGGCATCGGCATCATATACCGACTCCATATTAGCATCTGCATCCACTTGCTGCTCCACAAAAGCTTGACCATCACCACAACTTTGCTCACTTTCTTCATCAGCTTTTGAACCCGCGATATCTGCGTCTCGATTGCATTCTGCTCCCTTTTCATGTAAACTTTCAACAAGAACATGCTTTACCTCTTCACTCCGTACTGGAACCTCCACATCTTCTATCGCTTATGCATCTTGGTTCACCTCAACATGGAGCTTACCCTCGTTGACAAGCTCTTCCACCCTCGGCACATGCACATCACACACTGGAAAACTCCAAGGAACATAACCAATAGTAGGTATTACCTCCACAGGCCTTCCATTTTGCACAATTGGAATCACCTTTGGCTGGACCCAAGAGCCCTTCGCTACCTCCGCAACGACAGTCATATAATCTGTTGGCTTTAGCATTCCCAACTCCAACTTCCGCTTCACCTTTATACTCTTTATCTTTGCCAGATAGACCATGTCTTCATAGGTATCGGCACCATCTCCAACTTTTTCTCTAATCCTTGGATGCAAGCACTCTATAGCTTTGACAACTTCAAAGATTGATTGCTTTTGACCCCAGTAGGAATCTCTAACTGCCTCCAACATGCTTCAAACTACTCAATGAAAAGAGAGAAATCTTTACTCACATCCTGGCGTACCGCCTTCAACCTTGCACCAACTTTTTCCACCGTAACCACCTCTCAAAACCGCTCCAGAAACTGACTCTGAAACCTTTGCCATGTTTCTCGATCACTGCTCTCTAAGCCATTGAACCACACCTTGGCTTGTCCTCGCATCAACAATGGCACCGTCTATAATCTTTGCGCATCCGTCGACATATGCATCGACAGCAACCATAATTCGAAATCTGCGAACCAATCCTCAGGATCTTCAACGCCCGTAAAGACGGGGCCAAAACCTGGCTCCACCATCTCTGTCAGCTTCAACCTCGACCATTAAACATCTCAACCATCCGCCAACCTCTTTGTTGGCTAAAAAACACCACTTCGAACCGCAAATTGGAGCATCAGACAGCTCCTCAGTGGGGGCACCAGAAGATGGAGAGGGGGAATAGGGAACACACCCAACATAGAAACTACTTGCCTCTCTATAGCCCAGGGATTCCACAGCACCCCTAATCTCTCAAAAAAAACATTCAAATTGGCTTATTTGCACTAACAACTCCGCTTTAGCATACAAAACAACTACCTCACACCTTGCAAAAAACACCCACAACACAAATGCACCCACACTGCTCAACTCACCCTTCTAAATCACAAGACACTCTTAATCTGCACTCTCGGTAGCACCTCTCGAGCTGCAGGCAAACCCTCTGCAAGCTATGACCAATACACGAAGAGCGAGAGAAGAGGAGGGGGATGGGGAGAAGCAACACACGAGATTGGGGCAAGTGAGTGGTGTTATTGCATAGAGAGTAGTACAACCGATGTATGCATCTTCAATGGAAAGCTTGGCATCACACAAGCTTCAAGCTTTCACTTGCTCACACAGGCAAAAAAAGCCAACTGGTCAAAAGACCCCAAAAAATGAACAAAAACCTCTGTTTATAGGGGTGTGCCTAGGAGTCCCAAAAAAGAAAAATGTGGTGTGCTTCCATGTCGTGCACTCCATTTGGAGTTCTTTTTTAGCATTTGATTGCATTTCCAACACTTGCCATATGTTATTTTTGGAAACCTTTGCATGGTGTGCACACTTGCCCTTTGCCCCTTCCACTTTGGCCGGCCGGATTTCCCACTTCTTGGCTTTGTCTTACCCTTAGCCTTACACTTCAATTGATTGTTGGCACCTCCTTGCAGTGGGACCTTTCCCTTACACGAGGGGGGGAGGCAATAGCGATGTTGCTAATGCCCCCTCTCCTACCTTCAAAAATTCCGGGCCCCACGGGCCGTAGGAACACCCCTACCACATCATCACTGACCAACCACCCTGCGGCCTCCCACGGGCGCCACCGCCCCGCCGACTCACGCCCAAAATCGCCGGCGCCTCCGCCTGCAGCGCCACCACAACAGCGCCCGACGCGGACGCCATAGCTGCGCTCAAGAGAGCTCCCCTCTCGCCTCTTGTGTGCTAATGAGAGAGCCACGCCCTTGCCTATATACCATAGTCCGGGTGCTCCCTCTTTCGCATATGGGTCTTTACCCCCGCCACGTGGCTGCTTCTCAGAGCCCCAACGTTTTGAACTTCAAAAAACCCCTTAAAAAAAGAAACAAAAACAAAAACACTTTTAGCTTGTTTTTGCCTGGCTCTCTTTCACTTCTCCAGTGTCAGGTTGCTGAGCCGCAAAGCCCGGGTGAAAAATTGCATTGCCACTTTGCTTCTCCATAATCCAAACTGCTACTCGACTCTTCCAGGCCCAAGATCCAACGCGACCAAGACACGATCAAACCATCTGCAACTTCGGGCAAAGACACCCAATCTCCCGACCTCCATATCTTTCTGCTCCGGACTCCGTTTGGTATGCAGTCACTTCCTGCTAGCTCCGTATGGTGTACACTCTGCTCTAAAACTTCGTCGGTACTCAAAAGGCACCAAATGGCACGTACTCCAATGCGGTCAAGTGGGCTTAGACCCGGCCCCCGAAAAAACTTCAAATGATCATATCTAGCAAATCGTGGCTCCGATCCACAATCTCAAAAGACGGGTAGGCTCCATGTATTTAGCTCTACACATCTATACCTCAAGCTCCACTTGGATCACCTGTCCCCATCTGCCCTGTCCGGTAAGAATCTACAAACCACCAAAACTTCAACCTTCAATAACTTGGGTTCCGTAGCTTGGTTTGATGAACCGTCTGGACCTATTCCTTTAGCACTTTAAGCTCCTCATTTTTGGACCCAAAGAATGCACTTTGCATCTCCTTCACCTTCTACCCCAATTAGCCCCTTATGTAGCCTTTCTTGGCCTATAAGACGCATCATGCATACACTTCCGCTGCTACCTGCCATCCCATGAATTTCCCATCTGCTCCAGTCCTTTGCCATGCTTCTGCTTGCCTGTACACATCTGCCCATGTCACCTTCAAAAGTCAACACCCTTTGGCTGCACCATCATGATCATGTATATGTATGTGTGTGCACGAGAGGGAGTGTGTGTGTGTGTGTGTGTGTGTGTGTGTGTATTTGTATATGCATATAGAAGCGGGTGTGTACATGGGAACGGGGGGTTGTGTGTGTGTATTAATATATATATAATATATGTTGGGGTATAAAGCCCAATGTGGTCGCCCATGTAAGTGGGCGGGCCGCCAGGTATGTACACATATTCTTTTGTAAAAACCTAATAAGAATTCACTATGCTCTACACATTACAGTAGAGCGAGTTCACCATATCGCCGTGCTCTTCTTCTCGCACTCTCTCTCGCGTTGCACTTCCGCTCGTACTCCTTCAACTGGTATCAGAGCTCAGATCGAGGCTCGGGGCAGCGTTGCAGGAGGCTAGAGTCACCAGCTCAGATTGGAGTGAAATTCGACAAGCAAAGACACGGCCCCAAATCTCGGCCATCGTTTGGCTTCGACAAAGGTCTGCGCAGGCCATTTTTGACTACGTGGTCTCAACGGGTGCAGATTTGACTCTGCAAATTTGGGGTTTTTGGCCTACGACTACAGGTGCTGAGAATATCAACACTCCCAGAGTGTTGATTTGTGGTTGTCTACACATCGAAGGATGGCTCACAGTTCTTGGAGGCGTGTCACATACGACACGGGCGCATCTACACACATACTGTAGGCGACATCCACTAGTTCATCAGGTAGCTTGTGTTTGCTGCTTGATATTCCAGATTTCATCCTGACATTGCAGGTACTTCCACATGGGATGTATTGTCAGAGATGATGTATGTCTGTTGAGGGTTTGCTGGCTGTGAGTCACGCAGCAAATAACCGCTGCAGCGGTTACAGCATACAGTGGGAAATTTGTGGATGTATGACTTTGTGGGAAGTCTATGTATAGTCAGATTTACTGCAGCCTTTTTTGAGGGTCGAGTGAGGTTTTATTGAGCTGAGGGATTCTCGAATGTTGAGATCCTTTCGGTGATACAGGTCTGGGAGCGATCCCTCGAGCACCCTTAGATAGGCAGCTAGGATGTATTGACTGTGAGTTAGACAGTTGGGATTGCATCTTTGCTTTACTGCTGTTGAGGCATTGTCGTAGTCTATGCTTACAGGACAGTGACAGGACAGTGCAGGACAGTGAGAGACAGTACAGGTGCAAGACAGGTTTACCCACAGCTTATAGTGTTAGAGAGATCGTGGTTTTTTGAGCTGTTTTTGGTCTGTTTTTGAGTACACCAGAGCCATTTTACAAAGGAGAATCTGTCAAAATTTTTGCAGAATCTGAAGCTTTCTTGGTTCATTTGACAGGTTGAAATTGGTTCAGAGGTCAGTTTACAGGGGAAACTCTGCCGAATTTTTCCCAGGAAAGTAAACTACTGTGAAGCGTAGCTATGGCTGGATCAGGACACTGCTCTTTACAATATCAAGAAACTGGATGGAACCAATTTCCCATTGTGGAAGAAGCAGATTTGGCACGTGTTGGTACAAAAGAAGCAGATAAAACCTATAAAGCTCAAGGGGATAAAACCAGAAGATATGGACGAAGATGAATGGAGCGAAATGGATGAATTGGCACTTTCTACCATTATGCTGACTTTGGCAGAAAGCGTTTACTTCAATGTAGCAGACGAGACGTCGGCTTATCAAGCATGGTTAAAGCTGAGTGATCTTTATGAGAAGCAGAGTGCAACTTCACAGGTATACTGGCTTAAGAAGCTTGTTGACTTGAAGATGAAAGAAGGGACACCTATGTCCAATCATCTGAATGAATTCAACACAATCTATAGTCAGTTGTCAGCTCAAGGTGTCAAGTTTGATGAACCTGTTAGAGCTATGTTCCTGTTGATCACATTGCCGGAAATTTGGGACACTTTTTGCACAGCTTTGAGTAATTCTACACCTCCAGATGGTTTGAACATAGCAGGTGTAGAAGGAAGTCTGCTTACTGAAGAAACCAATAGAAAGACAATGGACAAAGGCAAAGGAACAACCTTAGTTGTCAGGGGAAGGACCAAAGAAAAGTACAAAGGTGGAAAGAGGAATCAGTCTCGTAGCAAGTCCCACAGTGCTAAAGGCAAGAGTGACATAGAATGCTACCATTGTGGCAAGAAGGGTCACATGAAAAGAGACTGTAGAGAATGGAAAGCAGAAAAGGGCAAAGAGAAAGTTGAAGACCATGGTGAGAAGAACAAGTCCTCAGTGAAGATTCAAGAAATAAATGTGACAAACACTGTTGCAGAGGATGACAGTCTAGTGTGAGGAGACATCTACTTCTTAAAGAATACAATGGACTCAGATCTTCTTACAGCATCTGATGGAAATGCACTGAGTGACTGGATTATAGACTCAGGGGCATCACTTCATGTGTCTCCAAACAAGGAGTGGTTTACCTCTTATGTGACCACTAAAGATCATGTTCGGCTAGGCAATGGGCAGACATGTGAGATCTTAGGTGTTGGAGATGTTCAATTGAAGTTTCAGAATGGCTCTTCTTTCATGCTGAATAATGTGAGACATGTTCCCGCAATTACAAAGAGCTTGATCAGCACAGGTTTACTTGATGATGCTGGCTACATCACCACTTTTGGACAGAACATGTGGAAGATATCCAAGGGTTCTATGTCAGTAGCACATGGAGTAAAGTCTGGAGGACTTTACATGATTTATGTATCAAATGTCTCTAAAAATGTAATCAATGTAACCGAGCAGCCGAACGTTTCTTTGTGGCATAGCCAGTTAGGACATATGTCCAAGAAGGGAATGGAAATTTTGTCTCGTTTTGGTTATTTTCCTAGCTTGTCATTTAATGATTTTGAATTCTGTGAACATTGTCTGTATGGTAAGCAAACACAGCAGCCACATAAGCATAGAAGCAGTAGAAGAGATATACAGTTGGCACTTGTTCATAGTGATTTGTGTGGACCTATGCCTAACCTATCTCTAGGGGGAGCTTCTTACTTTATGACATTTATAGATGATTACTTGAGGACACTTGTGACACTTGTGGAGAATCATAGTGGCAAGAAGCTTAAATGCTTACGCACTGACAATGGTGGAGAGTATGTTTCAAAGGCCTTTCAAGACTTTTGTGAGTCAAAAGGTATAAAACGTGAACTTACTGCTCCTTACAATCCTCCTCAAAATGGTGTTGCTGAGAGGATGAATAGGACCATACAAGAGAAGGTCAGAAGTATGTTGTCTAATGCACAACTGCCAAATGGGTTTTGGGCTGAAGCTGTATCAATAGCTGTTCATCTTATAAATAGATCTCCTAGCAAGATTTTGCAGAAGGATTTAGTGGTAGAGATGGTATGGTTAGGCAAGGTGCCCTCATACAAGCATCTCAGAGTCTTTGGCTGTGAGGCATATACTCACGTTGCAAAGGAATTTAGGAACAAACTTGAGCCAAAGAGTAGAAAGTGCATCTTCCTAGGCTATGGTAATTCTGGTGAAATGGGGTACAGACTTTGGGATCCTGATTCCAGAAAGGGTATCCGCAGCAATGATGTTCACTTTAATGAAGCCAAATATCATTCTAAACCAGAGAGGGTTGAGGAGATTAGAAGAGTTGTCTTCCAAGAAGATGAACCTGCACGTGCAAGACAAAATGTCAGGGCTCAAGAGGAGCAAGGATAGGATAGAGTGGAACCACAGGTTGTGGCTGAGCCTGAGCCACCTATTGTGCATAGATCTGGATGTGTCACACGACCTCCTGATAGGTTTTTTCCATCTATGAACTATGTCATGTTGACTGATTGCAATGAGCCTTCATGTTACAAGGAAGCAGTGCAAATGAAGGACTCCGGGAATCGGCAGTTGGCCATGCAGTCAGAGATGACAGCTCTGCATAAAAACAAGACATGGAAGCTAGTTAAATTACCACAGGGCAAAAAGGCTCTACCTTGTAAATGGGTTTACAAGTATAAGATCACCACTCATGATAGTGAACCAAAGTACAAAGCAAGGCTTGTTGCCAAGGGCTTTAAGCAAGAACAAGGCATTGACTTTGATGAAGTCTTCTCTTCGGTGGTCAAGATGACTACATTGAGATGCTTTCTTGCATTGGTTGCCATATTAGATTTAGTGTTGCACCAAATGGATGTCAAGACAGCATTCTTGCATGGTGATTTAGATGTGGAAATTTACATGCAGCAGTCAGAAGGGTTTGTTGAGAAAGGCAAGGAAGATTGGGTATGCCTGTTGTTAAAGAGTCTTTATGGCTTAAAACAATCACGGAGGGCATGGTACCATAAATTCCACAAGTTTATGCTTTCTCAAGGCTACAAACGTAGTGAGTTTGATCACTGTCTATATTCAAAGAAGGCTAAGGATGGTAGTTGGCTGATCCTTATTTTGTATGTGGATGACATGTTGATTGCTGGCAAGCACTCGGAAGAAATTTCAGCTTTGAAGTCAAAGATGGCAAAATCGTTTGACATGAAAGACATGGGTGAGGCAAGTCATATACTTGGTATGCGCATTGAGAGAGACAGATCAAAGAAGTTGATTTGGTTATCTCAAACAGAGTATATTGACAAGGTTTTGCAATGTTTCAATATGGAGATGGGAAAAGCATTGAGTGTTCCATTGCCACCATATGTGAAACTTAGCAAACAAGATTGTCCTGTGTCTGAGGAAGAACAGGCTGAAATGGATAAGATTCCATATGCGTGTGTAGTGGGTAGTTTGATGTATGCAATGATTGCTACTCGCCTAGACATTGCATTTGAAGTGGGAGTAGTAAGTCGATACATGTCAAACCCTGGCAAGAAACATTGGGAGGCAGTTAAAGGAATATTGAGATACTTGAAAGCTACAAAGAGTATGCGCATATGCTATGGGAGTCAGGAGCTAAGTGTAAAGGGTTTTACAGACTCAGATTATGCAGGTGACTTAGACAACCGAAGGTCTACGTCAGGGTATGTCTTTACATTGGCTGGTGGAGCAGTATCATGGCGTTCTAGATTACAAGATTGTGTTACTCAGTCTACTACAGAGGCTGAATATGTTGCAGCATCAGAGGCATGCAAAGAATCAATTTGGCTTAATCAACTAGTAACAGATTTGGGAATCAAAGAAGAGATGCATGTGTTATATTGTGATAGTCAGAGTGCTATACAATTGGCTCGCAATCCAGTTTATCACTCAAAGACAAAGCATGTGGATGTGAAGTATCATTTCATCAGGGAAATGCTCGCGGATAAGCAAATTCAGCTTGTCAAAGTTCACACCACAAAAAATCCTGCTGATCTACTTACAAAAGGACTTCCCTTAGAGAGCTTTGCGCATCTTCGCAAGCAGCTAGGTGTAGGGTAGTACATCACTTCTCTACATCTCTTGTATATTAGCTTGTATAGTAGCTTCTCTCACACTTAAAGTACCACATTGGACTTTAAGTGGGAGGTTGTTGGGGTATAAAGCCCAATGTCGTCGCCCAGGTAAGTGGGCGGGCTGCCAGGTATGTACACATATTCTTTTGTAAAAACCTAATAAGAACTCACAATGCTCTACACATTACAGTAGAGTGAGTTCACCATATCGTCGTGCTCTTCTTCTCGCACTCTCTCTCGCGTCGCACTTCCGCTCGCACTCCTTCAATATATATTTTTCGTTTTTTTTGGCACGCTCTGGCGACACAGAGACGGAGGGGGGGGAGATGGTAAATGGGGGTGTGTGTGTGCGCAGTGTGTGTGTGTGTGTGTGTGTGTGTGTGTGTGTGGGAAGGCGGTGCTTGCAGGCTGTGTACAGAGAGAGCGTGAGTTGAGGAGGGTGAAACGGGCTGCCTACGGGCTTGGTACAGATCACGAGCGGGAGAGAGTGAGGGTGGGGAGAGAGAGAGGGGGGGTGAGAGGATGGATGGGTGGGTGGTGTGTGGTATCCAAGGCACCCGCGAGGGCCGAGGCCTGGGGCCCGGGGCCTAGGGCCCGAGGGTGAGAGCGTGAGAGAGAGGGACGGGTTCGACAGTCGGCCGGGATTTGGGGGGGGTGTGCTTAGTCAACGAGAGAGGGGGGGGGGGGGGGGGGGGGGGGGGAAGATAGTAAGAGAGAGAGAGATAGATTCCCCTAGGGGCGGTTCCCACCAAGGGAAGAAGAGGGAGAGAGAGGGAGTGTGAGGTTGTGAGGGGGGGGAATGAGGATAGGGGTGGGAGAGAGAGAGAGAGAGAGAGAGAGAGAGAGAGAGAGAGAGAGAGAGAGAGAGAGAGAGAGAGAGAGAGAAGTGGATAGAGAGAGAGAGCTAGGTGAAGATAGGGGGGGGGGGGGGGGGTGTTAGGCCAGTCGTCCGCCAGGGTTGGGGGGGGGGGGGGGGGGGGGTTGGTATAAGGCCGAAGGGAGTGTGAACGAGAGGGATGGGGGGGAGGGTATGCGGCCCGTCGGGGCTGGAGTGTGGACAAGCAGAGAGAGGGAGGGAGAATATTTGGAAGAGAGAGAGAAATAATAATATCTGTGGTGGCCCGCCGGGGCTAGAGTGTGATAAAGGCACCAATGCACCTACCGGGCTGGGTGATTCAGCGGCAGAGCAGGAGAGAGAGAGAATATTGGCAGAGCCGGGTAGTAACAGAGAGAGGGGTCGTCTTTTGGCGATAACGGAGGGATGTGGCCAAATTGGCGGCTCCCCACTAGTGGTTAACCTTGGGGGGGGGGGGGGTATGGTGAATGGTAAGGGATTTTTTTTAATTTTATTTTGGTAACAAACCTTCTCTTCCTTAGGGTGTGGTTCTGGCGGTCATGGTTTCGAAATCCGGCCATCATTAGCCCTCCTCCCTGGCTAGAGGCATTCATGCTTCTAGCCCTTCCTTTGCATCTTTAGTTGTAGAGTTAGAGGGTTCTCCCTCTTCTGGAATGTCTAGCATGAATTCTGGATCAAACCTAAGAAAATACCTTTTCAG
Organism: Adiantum capillus-veneris; assembly: GCF_014529385.1. Lineage (NCBI taxonomy): Eukaryota > Viridiplantae > Streptophyta > Polypodiopsida > Polypodiales > Pteridaceae > Adiantum > Adiantum capillus-veneris. The sequence goes on from NC_140941.1 coordinate 28,486,519, forward strand.
CCTCCATCCATTGACTCTAGTCTTGTGAATTCTCCCATCTGCTTTCATCAGCTTATAGTTGCCTTTGTCATAGCGTTTCTTGATGATGAATGGTCCTTCCCATCTGGGTTGAAATTTCAAATCTGTTGTCGTATCTCAGCACTAACATACCTGTTTGCAGGCCCTTTTCTTTAAGCCCTTGATTGAAAGTGAGCCGGCTTCGTTCTGCATGTGGTGCATAGTGCTTGATTGCTTCTTTCCTATCTAGTTGGAGCCTCTCTAGATCCAGGATATGGTTTTGGAGATTTATAATTGGGCGCTGTATCTGGCTAGCCAAGACTCGTAAGCTGGCTATCTGTACCTCAATGGGTAGAACTGCCTCCTTCCCATAAACTAGATGGAAAGGGGTGAAACCTAGTGATGTTCAGAACATCGTTCGGTAGGCCCAAAGAGTTTCCATGATATGTTTATCCCAGTCTCCTGTGTTATTGTTCACATGCTTTGTGATGATTTTACAAATCATTCCATTTACCTTCTCTACCAGACCATTGCATTGTGGATAGTATGGTGTGGAATGTCGGTGTGTGATGCCTAACTTCTTCATTAGTTCTTCCACCAAATCGCCTCTGAAATCTGGTCCTTTATCGGATATTATCTCTAGAGGAGTGCCAAAACGGTAACAGATATGCTCAAAAATGAACTTTGCTACCTCTTGGGCCGTAATGCGGGTGGTGGCTGTTGCTTCTGCCCATCGGGTCATGTAGTCTACACCCACTATGATGTACAATTTACCTGATTGGGCCCTTGGTAAAGGACCAATTGCATCTATTCCCCATTTCTCAAATGGACTATATGAGATGATAGGAGTTTGTAGCTTGTAGGTTAATGTGCGATCATTGGCCACTTGACAAGCCTTGCAAAGTTTTACACAAATGGTGTACATCCCTGTTCAAGCTAGGCCAAGAGTATCCTGCTTGTAGAATCTTCCTACTGGTGATATCTAAAGAAAAATGACTGCCACAGACGCCGTCATGGCAACTTGAAATTACCTCTGTGATCTCACTGGAGGTTGGCACCCGCCTGAGAATCTGATCCTTGCCCTTACAATACAAGTGGTCGTTCACAAGGAGGTATCTGGTAGCCTTCCTTACCATCCACTGTTTCTGGTCTTTGGTGTACCCTTTCGGACATTCTCCTGTATGTAGAAAGCTGACAATATCAGGCATAGCATCACTACCTTGAAAGAGGGGTAGCTTCAGTTTGATGGCTCCTATGAGAACGTTTTGTATTCTTTCTTTGGCTAGAGCATCTGCCTCCTAATTTTCTGCTCTAGGGACATGAAATAGTTTCACTGCTTCAAATTTCCTTAGAAGATCCTTAACTTGGCGTAGTTGACTAAGTAAAACCTGATTTTTACAAACCCAAGTGCCATTTATCTGCCTTGTCAAAATCAAAGAATCGCCAAACACATTTAGGCGTTGAATTCCTTGTGAAATACATTGTTCCAACCCAAGAATTAGGGCTGCATATTTTGCTTCATTGTTGGAGTGGGAGTGTAATAACTGCCCAATGGAGAATACTCTTTCTTGTTGCTCATTGAAAATCTACTGCTGCAGATTGGTCCATTGTTCTCTTGTATGCTCCGTCAAAGAAAAGAGAGTGAGCTCTTTCTAGCCTAGGACTCTCTAGCGTTGGTGTTTCTTCCTTTTCTTCCATGTTGACCTTCAGCTTCTTCTCATAGTGGCGATGAGTGAGAATTCCCGCTAAACTAGCCCTGGTGGAGTTTTCTACTTGCATGGTGTAGTCAAACTCTCTGTAGTCTAATTAACCACTTAGAGATCCTAGATGAGACATCCATGTGTCGCATTACATATGGGAAAACCTCTTCCATTGTCAGGATTACAAAGGGTCTAGGCAGGAGATAGGAGCGGAACTTTGTGGTAGCAAACATCAGTGCCAGAACCATGTGCTCTACTTCGGTAAATCCCTTTTCTGACGGGGTCATAACACGACTAGAGAAGTAAATAGGACGCATGAAAGAAGTTTGGGGGTCCTTTTGCATTAGTACGGCTCCGAGTGTATCACTTCCTACACTAGGGTTCACATAAAATGGCTCGTCCCACTTAGGGGGTGAAATGGTGGGAAGCTTAGCTAGGATTTGCTTTACCTCGGTAAATTGTTGCTCATTTTCTTCACTCCATGAGAAGACATCCCTCTGAGTGATTTGTTGTAGGGGGAGGACCACTTGAGATAGCAAGTGAATGAACCTGCTTAAGTATCTCACCTTCTGAAGGAAAGAAACCAACTGCTTAGCGGTGGTGGGTGACGACAAAGATACTAGGGCTTGAATCTTGCTAGGGTCAGCCTCAATCCCCTTTGCTAAAACTACATGGCCAAGGAGAGTGACTTTTCTTTCACCAATGTGACACTTCTCAACGTTGAGCTGGCCACCCAAGGTTTGCAGCTTGGTTAAGCCATCATAGACTTTGCTTAAATGAAGGGCTCGTGAACTATAGATGCAAAAATCATCTATGAAAACCTGTATTGATGTTCCAAAGTAGGGTTGGAAAACAAAGGTCACATAGCGCTGAAATGTGGCCGGGGCGTTAGTGAGGCCAAAAGGCATCACCCTGTAAGCAAAGAATCCCCAAGGTGTGATGAAGGTTGTCTTCTTCTGATCTTCTTCCGCAATGCTAATCTGGAAGTATCCTAAGTAACCATCACACACTGTGTATCGTTTGGGACTCGCCTCTTCATTGAGATTTCATCCTGGAATGGGAGGGTAAAGTGGTCCCTTTTCATGGCTGCATTGAAAGGTTTATAGTCCACAGAGACTCTCCACTTACCATTCTTTTTTGATGTGACTACTATTGGGGAGACCCATTCTGAGTCTTCGACAGGGTAGATGAACCCTGCTTGTAGCAAATTTCTCACCTCTTTAAGTAGTACCTCTTGTTGGATTACTCCAAGTCTTATGAGCTTTTGCACTACTGTAATTCCTGTGATTTTATTATTGCCATCAATGAACAAAGTAGTGAAGTTACCTAGCATGGAGACATATTCCTTCCTTTCTTCACCGGTTAACTCATTTGAGAACATTTTTTGTAACTTACCTGCATCCTCTAAGGACTGCGTACCTCATGATTCCTCTTGGTTTGTTAGGGGTGTTTCAGATTGTGTCAATCTTTTCGGGTCTTTAAGAATGACCCCCCATCACTTCGATGCTCCTGTCACTTCCGTCCGTGGTGGTTGTCTCTTCTCCTGAGGTAGACAAATAGTCGCTGGTGGACTCATGTTTTGAAGCCTCCAAGATCATACTGCATTGCTTCCGAGTCCTCATGTTGTAAAATATGGACTTCCCTTTAGCGTCCTTCATCTGAACATTCCGGTGCTCCAGTCTTATTTAGCTTCCATAGCCATAAGCCAAGGCCTCCCAAGAATGATGGGGTAGCCCTCCCCTTTGTGCGGCATGACAAAGATGTCTACCTTCACTTCTGTATTGAATGCGTTTACTTTGACCACATTCACAATGCCCACGCATTTCACTCTTACGTTGTTTGCCATTTTGGCTCGGCAGGGTGCTGCCTACTCACCTCTAAACCTAGATGGTGCATCATCTTTTCACTCATGACACATATTTGCATGCCACCATCTATGTAGATGTTTGAGATTCGTTTCCCCTTGATGTGACCATCCATGGTTGGTAGGATGTCATCGAGGTCCCTTCCAGAGATAGCCCCAGCTATCTTGGGGCTTGATTTCCTGGTACTCACCATTTTTGTCCATTGTCTCCTCATTCTTGGTGCAAGGTGGAGTAATTGGGGCCAAGTTATCTTTGGGCCCTGCATTAACACATCCTAAACTAAGTCATAGGTTTTTGCATACTCACGTAGTGAGAAGTCCACGATGTCTATCTTCTGTCACGGTTTAGCTGCTTCCTTGCTAGACTCGGCCTTCCCTTTCATTTTTTCTCCTCTTTGAGAGGCTTCCTCGTGCTTGGCATGCTTCACTCCCATAGCATCCACTTCTTTTACCTTCACTTTTCCTTTGTGCTTCTCTCAAGCTGATTCTTCTACCGTTTCCTTCCCTTTAGCCTCCAAGCTAATAACACTCACCGCTTGGTTCACAATAGGTGGTGGGGGTAGTGGTGGAATGAGAGGTTGTGGTGGTGGTTGTTGTTGTATGGGTGGTCAAAGGATTTGGACCGGTGGGATCGGCCCTGGTTGCCTAGGTGGTGGTGGTCTTGCTTTTGGTGGAGAGATTTGATTCTATCTCCCCCCTCTATTGAAATTCTACCTCCTTGGATGTGGGCAGTAGTACATACCATGGCCATCTTCCCCGCAATTGTAGCAGTGTTACTCTTGGTTCTGCCTTCGTTGTCCTCTCCCTTGTTCTGGATTCCTGACAGGTGCATGCCCTTGCTACATTAGATGCACGGATAAACTCTCTAGTTGGGTGGTGATGCGACTCAGCAGGTCTTGCTGCTCCTCTGATGCCTCTTGCGGTTGGACTCTATGACCGACTGTTGCAGTCACTGGGGTTGGTCGGACCGAGCTTGTTTCCTCTGACTCGTTTACTCTTGCTTGCATGCGTAGCTTCTTGTGTTTAAGGCGGTCTACTTCTACTTCCAACTCATATGTTGCAGGAAACCTTCCCTTCACCTTCTCTCTAAGCGGCAACCATAGGCCAGCAATGAAACGGTCCTTCTTTAGGAAATTAAGTGCTCCTTTGACTTCCTCCAGTGAGGCAACCCATCTCTCCCATAAATCCACAAATTTGGACTCCTACATGGAATACTCTAGCAGACCTCCCTGCTTCAATTCCGTTAGTAGCTGCCATAGCTTCTCCGAGGTTGTGCCTCCACCAAACTTCTTTACAAAAGTAGCCCTCAACACATCCCATGCATTCTTAGTAGCCTGGGGCAATGCATTATACCAGGACTTGGCCTCTACTTTCATCAGTAGAGGAAAAATTCGAAGTCGTGAAGCGTCGTCATCTTTGTCGGAGACGACACAAGCAATGTCGAAATCATCCAAAAAATCGGTGGTGAGATCTTCTCCCTTCTTACCACTGAACGTGGGTGCCATGGTAATGACTCAGGAAATTACAAACCTCTTTTTTTTCCTTTTTTAATTTTATTTTTTAGATTAATGACAGTAGCGGCTCATAGCGGCTTTTTACAGGGTTGGGTGGATAGGTTAAAACAAGATAAAGATAGAAACATTAAAGGAATGATGGTAATCCAATAAGGGGAGAATGATAGGGTTTAGGGAATTAAGGATTTCTCCTAGTACCGCCGCACCGAGTAGGTACACGATCTTCTGTTGGTAGAAGATTTTCCTATCTACATAGATATTCACATGCATATGCTGCAAGAATCTGAACGGGAATGCTGTCGGCTCGTTTTTTATCATGCACAGAGGGTGGAGTACTTACTTATACTCTTACCATGCCAGTGTTGATGAGTCGGCACATCCATAGGAGGTCGTCGCCTTTCATGGGCTCTACCTTTTCTTCGTCGCTCAGCACGTACGGGGTGATGGCGACGCATTTGACCACTCCCAGCCTCTTGGCTAGCAGGAATTGCAAATAATTTCCGTAGTCCGCGTGTTGCATGAATTGCACTCCATTCAGCTGCAACTCGTCTCCAGCCCACTCGGTTTCACCCGTGGTGGAGAGCTTCTTCAGGATAAGTTGTACAGGGAGAGGAGGAAGACCCTCTACCTGTCTTCCAAAACAGTGAGAACAGTAGCCGAACCACTCTTCCCTAGGACATGGGAATCTTCTTACCACTTCTTCTTCAGGATTGGCGAAGTGGACTAGTAGTACTCACATGCGTTGTGAGAATCGGTAGGCGACCTTCCGCCACTTGGCTTCGGATGGCTTCCTCTTTGGCAAGCTGGGTACAACCTGGCTCTCTGAGCTTGAAGCACTTGCTTGGCCAGATGCTTCTCCCTTCGGGGTCATGTGTTTCCAAACTGGCTTATCTTTTCCTTACCTTTGGCTCGAGCAGCCCCTTTAGGCCATTTTGGAGTAAAGGTTATAACTTTGACTGCAATTTCTTTAGGGAAGAGAGGCCTCACCGTTTTCTTTCTTCCTTTGATATGAATGAGTTCTTCGCGATGAATGTCGATGTAGAGGATTTCAGCCCCTTCACTGCCTTCGTTGCTGACACTCATTAACAGTGTGTTTTGGTTGACAACAGTGATAGCATTGACCTCCCACCTGATGCTCTCAACTTGTGGTTAGAACGAGCAACACGAGATGGAGAATTTACCTCTTGAATACTGACGACACTGCAGCCTTGCAGTAGTACTTCAATGAAGGTGGCTAGTGCCTCCTTAGTCTCCTCTTCTTCCGTCCTCCAGTTAGAAACTTCCTTCAGCCATTCGTCCATGATTGATGGCTGCATCACTTTCAGCATTGTAAACTGAAGGTTTCTTTAGAAGCCCTCCTCAGTGGGGGCACCAAATGATGGGAGCAAAGCGACGCCCGAACCCTGACGGCCTCTAAAACGTCGGGGGGGGAATGGCACGCCTCGAGCCTGTCACGGTAAAGAGAACAGGGGGCAGCACGTAGCTTTTAGTGGCTAGGATGCAGACCATGATGATATGAACACCGCAAACTTACACACACACACACAGATAGAGATTGACAAATGATGAAAACCCTCAAGGGTGTGAGGGAGAATTATTTCTGCAGTATTTACAAGGACCTTCCTTCCAGCGAGGCGGCACACCGTGGTGATAGAGAGGTAGGGAGAAAAGATGGTGAAACTACTTGGTGCCTTCTCTAAAGACGACTCGATGATTGTGAAACTTTCTACCAAGAACGTGTATGTGTGTGTGCATCGACCATTGGAGTCGAGAGGTGGACGTGGCTCCCTTCACATGGTGCAATTCCCAAAGCAAACCATCACACAAGCCCCCTCCCCGTGATTCCAATAGTGTCAACTCTTCCGACTAAAACTCTACCAAGTGCTGACCTCTCATGAAACGCGCCCCCCCGATAGTGACCTCTTAGTGCCCTTTTATAGGTGTTGGCTGCTTGGATTAGGGTAATCCCGGTTTGATTAGGGTAAGCTAATCAGGGAGACAAAGCAAGGCGGTGGGCCTGGTGTGGTTGACCCTTGCTTTGTCTTGGGAGTTATTTAAAATGAAAACCTCTAGGTGGGCCTTTGTGACCATCACCTAGAGAGAGGGAATTTACAAATTGGGAATTTACAAGGCTTGGGTGAAAATTGAAAAAATGATGATGATAAACTACAAATTACTGAAAATGGTGTTATGGTTGCGTGATGCCGGCGAATGGTGTGTTGCCGGTGTGTTCGTGTAACGCGTACGTCTTTTCGGGGTCGACCGGGACATGCCTTCGGCACATTTCTTCTTTTTGTTGTTGGCGGTGCGTGCTTCGGGCTTTCTCCTCCTTTGTCGATGTCGATGGCGCAGAATTCCTTTGGTTTTTATTTTAATTTTATGTGTGGTGCGTGCGTATATGCGTGTGTGTGTGTGTGTATGTATGGGTCTGTGCGTGATCATGTATATGTATGTGTATGCGCGAGCGTGAGTGTGTGTGTGTGTGTATTTGTATATGCATATGGAAGCGGGTGTGTACGTGGGAATGGGGGGTTGTGTGTGTGTATTAATATATATATATAATATATATATATATATATTTTTTTGGCGACGCAGTGGCGACACAGAGACGGAGGGAGGGGGAGATGGTAAATGGGGGGGGGGGGGGGGGGGGGGGGGGTGTGCGCAGTGTGTGTGTGTGTGTGTGGGAAGGCGACGCCTGTAGGCTGTGTATAGAGAGAGCACGAGCGGCGGGAGGGTGAAATGGGCTACTTGCGGGCTTGGTACAAAGCGTGAGCGGGAGAGAATGAGGGTGGGGAGAGAGAGGGGGGGTGAGAGGATGGGGGGGTGGGTGGTGTGTGGTATCCAAGGCGCCCGCGAGGGCCCGGGCCCAGGGGTGCGAGCGTGAGAGAGAGGGGCGGGGCTCGACAGCGTCGGCCGGGAATTGGGGGGGGGGGGGTGTGCTTAGTCAACGAGAGAGAGGGGGGAAGATAGTAAGAGAGAGAAGGAGTGTGAGGTTGTGAGGGGGGGAATGAGGATAGGGGTCAGAGAGAGAGAAGAGAGAGAAAAGTGGATAGAGAGAGAGACCTAGGTGAAGATAGGGGGGGGGGGGGGGGGTATGCGGCCCGTCAGGGATGCAGTGTGGACAAGCAGAGAGAGGGAGGGGGGGGGTATGTGGTCCGTCGGGGATACAGTGTGGACAAGCAGAGAGAGGGAGGGGGGGGGGGGGGGGTATGCGGCCCACCGGGGCTGGAGTGTGGACAACCAGAGAGAGGGAGGGAGAATATTTGGAAGAGAGAGAGAGAAAGAATAATATATGTGGCGGCCCGCCGGGGCTGGAGTGTGACAGAGGCACCAATGCACCTACCGGGCCGGGTGATGCAGCAGCAGAGCAGGAGAGAGAGAGAATATTTGCTGAGCCGGGCAGTAAGAGAGAGAGGGGTTGTCGTTTGGCGATAATGGAGGGGTGTGGCGAAATTGGCAGCGCCCTATTAGTGGTTAACCTTGGGGGGGGGGGGGGGGGGGGGAGGGGGGGGGTATGGTGAATGGTAAAGGCTTTTTTTTTCCCTTTTGGTAACAAACCTTCCCTTCCTTAGGGTGTGGTTCTCACGTTCATGGTTTCGAAAGCCGGCCATCAGTACTGAGGAAAGGATGGGGGTGTTGGTTTGGCAGTTGAGGAAAAGTTGTGGGATATCTTCAATTGCTCTAGCACCGGAGACATGAAAAATTTTCCAGTGGCTTACCTCGAGGATTGACTCCCGTGTTGACAGCATCCACTCTCGGGTTGTGTCGGTGGAGAACGCTAAGGGTACCATCGGGGGAGGACTAAGGGGGGACCTCATGAGGAGGGCCCGGATGCAGTCTTGGTGGCATTGCGGGAGTGTCCCTTGAAAAGGCATCACCACTTTTTCAAGCTTCCTATAGTTGCTCTGTGAAACCTTGAGGGAGGTTTTGAAAAATCTGCTGGTTAAATAGACCAGACGGACATGCTTGAAAAGCAGGGCCAAGGTTCTGGCTGATGAGTGGTCTGTGAGGCGGTGGATTGGAGTACCGCCATGCGTTTTCATGAGAGGTAGATGTGGGAGGGAGAAGCAGTGGTACTAGCCCCCCTAGATTAGGGGAGGTGATGGGAGGGCACGACATGATAGTTAGGTCATCATAGACTCATCTTGAGTTCATAGAGATCTCGTTCGTCTTCTTCACATTGGTATTTTGTTGCACCTATTCGCTTGGTACTGACCTCAGAAAATATAAATGATATTTGTTATTACACTTTTCTGAGGACAGTACCAAGTGAATAAGGGAAGGCAAACTCTATTCGATGCACCTGTTTTCTTGGTAATGACGTCAAAAAATATGTTTGCTATTACACTTTTCTGAGGTCAGTACCGAGCGAATAAGAGAAGGCAAACTCTGTTCGATGCACCTGTTCGCTTGGTACCAACCTCAGAAAATATAAATGATTTTTTCTATTACACTTTTTTGTAAACATCATTTATATTTTCGGAGGTCAGTACCAAGAAGATAAGGGAAGGCAAACTTTGTTCGATGCACCTGTTCGCTTGGTACTGACCTCAAAAAATATAAATGATGTTTACTATTACAATTTTCCGAGGTCAGTACCAAGCGAATAAGGGAAGGCAAACTCTATTCGATGCACCTGTTCGCTTGGTATTGACCTTAGAAAATATAAATGATGTTTTCTATTACACTTTTCTGAGGTCAGTACCAAGCGAATAAGGGAAGGAAAACTCTATTTGATGCACCTGTTTGCTTTGTACTGACCTCAAAAAATATAAATGATGTTTCCTATTACACTATTCTTAACATCCCCCCTCTCCATCCTTGTGTATGACAGACAGAGCCTTCTAGGGATAAGCTAAACAACAGAAGGACACGATCACACGTCGAGAGAAACGACACAAATGGGTAGGCTGAGCTAGCCGCCGCAGAGGGGCATGAGCAAGCCAAGTTTGACCCCAAGGCAGCCATGGAAGAAACAGAGATAGTTATGGAGGAGCCAGCTAGACCCCAAAATGAGCAAGGCATGGAGGATCTGAAGCCAGTAAGGGAGGATAACAATGAGGGGCACGAGCAGGCAAGGGTCAAGAGGAATGACATAGATGGGCAGGCTGATGAGGGACATGAGCATGCCAAGGTGGACCCTTAGGCATTTATGGAGGAACCAATATTAAAGGAAAATGAGCAAGGCATGGAGGATCCAGAGCCTGTGACTGTAAGGGAGGATCCTGTGCCTGTTAGGGAGGAGCCTGAGGCATCCACGGATAAAGCTCAAGAAAGGAAAGGGAAAGACTGTGCTTCACAAGGGCCATCCAATGAGGAGCCTTTATCAGATGAGTCGATTATTTTAGAGCAAATCAACAAAGAGAACGAAGAGGAGTTGCAAGTTCTAATCAGTGCAGCACCTCTGTATGCATAGATACTGCTGCCTGCAAGGTCAGAGGAGGCCTGCATTATCAACCTTGATCAACAAGACTTCCTGTGCATGAGTAGTTTCACCAACTCCAATGCAACGGATGGGGTCGTCAACATTGCTTTATGATACTTCTCAAGCTCTTTATAAGTCATGGTTGGTTCATTAAATGTCTCACTACCAAGACATGGGTCAATACCAAGCGAGTCAGTGGCTTATGGAATTGGATAGTGATACCACTCACTCAGTATTTACCCATGTCTTCGCGACAGTCGTCAACGTTGCTGTGTTATGTCTCAAGTTTTTCTTTATAAGTCACGCTTGGTTCATTAGATGGCTCACTATCACTAGGACATGGGTCAATACCAAGAGAGTCAATGGATTATGGAATTCGATAGCTGCCCCAGTTGCTCAATATTGACACATGGGTTTGTGGTAGTGACATCCTACTGAAATATCTTAAGTCTAATCTCTGCCATTGATTCATGTTAGGCACGCTATCTTGCTTTTGCCCCCTGAGGTTCAAAACAAAATATACGCAATAGATCCGCTGATATTGCCTATGCTACAGAACAGCGGAGTTTCCTTTTTGGCTATGATGGGTTGGTTTAGCAGAGTCAATTTTAATCTAGCGTGCTTTCTGGTCACTGCATACAATCAATCATGAGTTTCTTCTTGCCTTGTAAAAACCATGTTGGATTTAGGAGCTTTCTCCTGATCTTTGATGGTTTTGGTGTAGTGATCATTGGAGTCTGAAGTTATTTGAAATTGAAGATAAGATTGTCTACTATGCAAGCTCCAAGCAAACGAGGGTGTTTCACGGTCGTGCAAAAACGTAAGGCACATCTGGGTACATTTGGAAGTACTGTCTCTTTGTAATGTGTTACTGACTCAAGTGGTTATGTATGTAGTGCTGCGAAAAAACTTGTATGCTGTGTAGAGCATGTTTTGTTAGAACATGATCTAGGGAATACCATCCGGCACGAACGGGTAACCATGCCCACGCAGGTTGATGACTATAGCTGTGGCTGGTGAACTTGTTTGAATGCCTTGTTGCTCCTCAATCAAATTTTGGATGTACTGAACATAAGTAATTGTGTTGTTTCATTGTTTGCTGCAACGTTTGTATTAAAAGAAGCAACATCTTTAATACTTTCCTATTATCACGCTCCTACAAGAACTTCAATTACATAACTACACCCCCAACGATGTGCAACATTTTTTTCTAATGGCCATCCAGCATATTATAATCTCGGTAAACAGATATACAAGAGAGGAAGGGGCGAGAGCTGAGGAGTTCGAATAGCCTCGCATTAACGAAATGATGCAGCGCTACAATCAGATTCAAGAAGAGGTTCAAAATATGCAAGAAGCAATAAATCAATATTATGTGGGCGTTGTAGAAGTAGAGGAATGGGCTACATATCAACGGCAAGAGAGAGAACAGAGGGAAGATTCACAGGTGCAGGATGCATGGGAAGCCATGGAAGAGGCCCATGATTTCGAATGACGCGAAAGGATGCCCGAGACCAACATCCCCAGAGGCAGAAGTAGCAACAACTAGGGCAGAGGGCAGGGGAGCGGTGACAGCAACCGGGGCACAGGGCAGAGGGGAGCGATGGCAGCACAACCGGGGGAGAGGGCAGGGGACCAGTGGTAGCAACCAAGGGAGAGGACAGGGGACCAGTGGCATAAACTGGGGGAGAGGACAGGGGAGCAGTTAGCAAGGAAAGGGAGCAATAACTTGTATACATCTTGACAGAAACAACACAATTTGTAAAGTTTTGAGACAATAAAAAGTGTACATTTTTAAAACATTGTTTGAGCGGTACAAAATGTCTCTGTATTAGTCATTTTGAAGAGTACATCATGGTTTGCATGGCATCAAAGCTCATTGCGTGCACAAGGTATGTGACCTAGCTTCCGGTGGAAGAAATTAAGTGAAGTGTATTTGAGAGTGACTCCTTGCACAATCTTGTTTTCTCCTTGCTTCTTGGAATCTGAAAAGAAGAAAAAGTTAGATTCTATGTCTTAATGTATTAAAGACAATAAAAATTCATCCATTTAGTAAGCACCTTTCTGTTGTTGATATTGAATGCATACAATTCTAGCAAAAGTGGAAGTTCTTCACATGTAAGATCTAGCCTGAGCTATGCAAGAGTTGTGCTTGACATTGTCTTCATCACAATAAGTAGGCTATCTCGAAAGTAGATCTCCATTGATAAAGGTTTGTTCTTGAGGCTAGACTCTGTACCTTGGTCAAGTGGAATAAGCTGCCCACTAAGAAGATGATATCTAAAATAGTAAAACGACACTATGAAATTTTGAGAGCTTATAATGAACTTGCAAATTATGGACTTCTTTTGCAAAATACAGATTTTGCTGTGTGATTGTTACCTATCCCAATTATCATCTAAAAAGTCTAAACAGCTCTTAGACTTGCAAATGAACATTGTTGCGATAGTTCTTATTTGCTCATCGAAGAATAAATCTACAAACACTTCAAGAGGCATAAATAGTGCGAGCCGAACTATTTTTGTGGCAATTGAATACTTGAGGGACTTTTGTATATCCTGAAACAACTTATTCCTAAAGCTTTCACTAGTTTGCGAAGCTAGCAAAGACCAATCCTTGCTGTCAAAGGATGGAAGTGACAAAGGAGCTACACGACCCCAACCAATGGAAGTTCTCGGTTCCATATATGAAATATCGTAAAAGAATATTCCATTATCTGCAAGTTCCTTGTGCTGTCCTCCTCGGTACATTTGCTCACCAATAAATGCATGGAAAGCATAAAAAATCCCAACTATGCTCTCAATTGGTTGCCAGTCTGTCCTATTTGATGGATAAATATTTGAAACATACCAAAGATGATATCCACTACTTAACCTTCGAATATAATCATGCACTAAGTGAGATGCTCAAAATAAATTACAGTTGGGTCGATTCCGTGGAAAACTTGAAGGAGATGTTTGCAACCTTAAGTCTGCATGCTGAAAAGTATGTTGTATGAGGACCTCTTTCACCCGCTTGCTTTGTGCACACACTTTAAACTCTTTAACAGCTTGTCTCTTGAAAGACTCCACGAAATCATTGCATTGCCTCCTCTTCCTCCTCCTAGTTTACAGTAGAACCCAACTTCCGATGGTTATTCGAGATGGTATCCATGCTTTATCATCTGTAGTATAACTGTTAAAAATGCTAACAGAGTCAATGGTAGTGCTAGGCCTTCGAGAAGTAGTCATGGTGTGCACTAGAATACACGGAAAGGTTAGTGCAAATATGAAAAAGGGAAGTAGAGATACTCAAAGTCATATTTGGGTGGGAACATACATACTAGATAGAGTCTTCAATGAAAGTTCTAAAATTCGTCGGTATAGAGTTAGTACAACTTATGGCCTTTATGCCTTGAAAGCGTGAAATTGTGCAATTTGATGAACAAAAAAAATATTTTCTCCCTTTTTTCTAAAACAGCTTGGCTCCAAAATGTCGATTTTCAACATAACGTTAGCCTCTTTCTCATTGGTCGAGCGCCACTCTCTCTCTAGAACTGAAAGGCCCAAAAGTGAGTCCAACTTTTCTCCTAATGTTAGTAGTGAAATTACTCTATTCTAAATATCCTATACTCACTAGCTTAGGTTATCGATCCGCGCCAACGGTGCCAAATGTTGGGGGCAATCGTAGCATAGACTAATAAACCCAAGGCCAACAAAATTATCAATCCTAGGATCAGCAACCCGGCTAGGGCATGGAAGCATGAGCATTGAATGTATCAAATGAGAGGATTCAAGAGAATGCTCATCCAATGCACTAGCGATTGGTCATGAATCACTAACTCTAATCACATCATCAATCAAGCATCACCTACACACATTAAGCCCATTGAAGTCCAACTTACCATAGACTAGAATCTCTAAGCACACTCTTGATAAGCACACACTAATTGCATTGGTGTTGGCCTCTCCAATCACCACATGCCAATCAAGGCACTTCATCAAAAGCTACACACACAAGGTGAATGGTCCTAGAGTTTCATAAAACCCATCCACACACAAGCAAACAATAGGTCACATACACTAATTACAAGATTAAGAACCAACTTAATCAACCTAATTAGAGATGTTAAATATCACAAATTGAATGTTCATAGAAGGATAAGAGTGGTTAATAAGTAAGAAGTCATCACACACACTCAAATCTAGAATAATGAGAAAGGTGAAACTACTTCATGACATAATGGAATAGAAGAATTGAAACTAATGAAGCATTAGGAAGAGGATGGGGTGTAGGAGGGCCTCTTTATTTTCCATGAGCTTATGGAGGTGATTAACATTTTGACGAATAGATATATGCCGTGTGTACAAGAATGGTGGGTGTGTAAGAGACGTGTAAAAGTGGTCAAAGGATACACTTTTTTCCCCAAAAAGGAGGTGGATACTTTTATGATTTTTGGCCTTCCAAAACTCCCACATATGATCTTAGATTTGAGCGAGGATCATAGATCTACAATCTACGCATCAAGCTCTTTCCATAGATATGCTACATGATATGGTTTTACTTGCTAGATTTTAAATTCCATTTTGAGGGAAAACTTTGAATTCAAATAAACTAGCTATTTTTCCTATTTGAATTCAAAATCTTTCCTTTGATTACTTTTTTAATACAAAAGGTTTGACTTCCTTAAACTGCCAAATAACGAGGCTCTCCTAGTCCACATTCTCTTCCCAATGAAAGTAGAGATTAGATCAAGAATGCTTCTCTAATTACAATGGATTAGCACTAGCCTCTTAAGCATGGGTATTAAGCTCAAGGCTAGGCCATCCATAAAGTGAACACTCAAGAGAGAGAGAGCTCTCAAAATTAGATCCTCAAGAGTGGATACTCAAGAATGAAGCCTCCTTGTATAAAGTCTTCCTTATAAAGGTTTGCACCACAATCTCTTCTACTATGGGTTTAAGTTTGAGCCCTCTAGCTAGCATATACAACTTTGGAACTCCCAATGAGCCCAAGACATTATACAAGTGTGGATAGGAAATATTGTTCACATCCATAGCACATCTCTGGTTTGATGCATAGTCGCTGTAGCCTGTGTTATTCGCTGCTGCTAACACCCCTGTTCTTTGCTTTGCTTGCCTTTCCACTTTTTGCATGTTCCCCTTTCCTAGAATGTGCCCCTTTCCCTTTTTTGGCATCATCCACCCCTTTCCCCTCCTTGGCATCCACCCCCATCTTATCCTCCCCCTGATCCCCCTTCTTGGCTTCAAACCGCTTCTTCATCTACCCCTCATCCTCCTTGGTCTCCACCCCATGCTTGGTCTCTTCCCTTGCCCCTTTAAGTTCTTCCACTCCCTTCTTGGCCGCTACACCTTCCCCTTGCCTATTCTCATCCTTGCTAATGATATGATCTTCAGACATCTTGTCAGCAGGATCTGGTCCAATAGCATCCAGGTCCACTTCCTGAGGGACTTCACCTCCCAAATTGTCTTTGATCTCCTTAACATCCCTTGTCCTTGTAGTCATTGTTTCCTTCACTATCCCCCATGGTATCATAGTGTTGTCCCTTCTCAGTCGCTTTCCATTCCATGCTACCATACTTTAAATCATGGAGAACATCCCCTATCTCTTTAGTAACCTCATCCTCCTCCCATATACGACTTGCAATAGACTTTGTGGCACCCTCTCCATCCTTGATTGCCTCTCCATTTCTTCCAATTGACCCAACCGTTGCAGCATCCTCCTCCTCTGCAAAAACAACAAAAGATAGCATGTACTTACAAACAACCTCACATTCAGTGCAAGTAGGCATATGATTTTCAAAACACGCACATACTTACTCTTCACAAGATGATGCCCAGTGACCCAGGAATTTTCCACCTCGGGGATCACCATAGTACAACCAGGTTTGGCACAACGATCCCTTCTTGGTAGCAAAGCACTGAAGCAAAGGGGATAATACTGATGTCGACACTCAAGCACAAAGGTTCCAAAAACCCTTGCAGACTCCAACAACTCACCACATGCAGCACACACGCTAAACATGTGGATCATACCCACCGAATCAACAACCTAGGGCCTAGCATATAACATAAATCTCTTCCCAAGCCCAACATCATATAAATAAGACCCCTTGTTTCACATTTTACACAGACTCGGAGTCTTGGCCATTTCTCTCTCATCTAGAGGGATCTCTACTCATAAATCACTAGAGAGCAAAGCTCTAATTGGTTAAATCAACGATAACTAGCACTAAAGTTTTTTAATTAGCATAATTATTCGAATCTATTTATATTTTCTTAATTAATTCAATTAATTAAGAAGATTAAATTTACTCACACTCTAAAATTCTCTCCTAATTCTAAAATTTTTGCTGATTATTGGGATTAAGCTTAGGAATACTAATCTAATTAATTATTATATTATATTAGGGCTAAAATTTCTCATTTTAACCATAAATTAATGATAATTATATTAATTAAATTTAGATTAATATGAGATAATTATCAAAGCTGTGTTAAACTGTCCCTATGCTAGAAAAATTATCTTTTAATTTTTTGAGTAATTTTTGTAATTATTTAAGCAAAATTATACTATTTCTAAGGGAAAAGTAAAGGGAAAAATGATCAAACAAATCCAAAAAGCTTTGAGATACTTATCAGAGGTAAAACTTATATTGAGAAACTCGTGATAATTATCTTAATCTCAAATAATTAGTTTAACTAATTATTTGAAAAGAAAAACACTGTTTTTATTGGAAAATAAAAGGGGAAAAATAGCAAAATAATCCAAAAAGCTTTGAGATAATTATTAGAGGTAAAAATCAGTTTCAAAAACTTGTAATAATTATCTTAGATATAGGTAATTAGTTTAACTAATTATCTCAACAAAAAAACATTGTTTTTAAGAGAAAATAAAAGAGGAAAAATAGCAAGCTAATTCAAAAATCTTTGAGATAATTCTTAACTATAATTCAAACACTGTTTTTAAGGAATAGTAGAGGGGAAAAAATATCAAACTAATCCAAAAAACTTTGAGATAATTATCAGAAAGAAAAAATATATTTTAAGAAACCTGTGATAATTATCTTAACCTCCATTAATTAGTTTACCTAATTATCTCAGTAAAAAAACACTATTTTAAAGAAAACATTAAAGGGGGAAATTAGTAAATCATGTTATATGATTAAATGCTAATTATTAGTGTTAGAATACATGATAAAAAGACCGTGATAACTATGTCAAAGCTAGAAAAGTAGTGTAGATATTTATTTGAGTCAAATTATACTAATTTTAGATAAAAAGTAAATGTGGACATTAGTAAATCATGTTAGATGATTACATGCTATTTATGAGAGCTAGATTACATAATAAAGAGGCCATGATAATTATGCCAAGGTTATAAAGTAGTATAGATATTTATATAAGTAGAATTATACTAAGTTTAGTTGAAAATTAAAGATGGAAATTAGATAATTGAGTTTGAAAATTAAAAACTAATTATCAGAGGTCACAAATATCCTTATCTACTTGTGATAATTATACCATAGTTAATTAGTGAGTTTAGAAAAATTATAATTGACCAAAAGTTCTATTTTTAGCAAAAGATTAATTAAAATAAATAGACTTTGCGGTCAAAAGTTAGTAGGAAAATTATAGTAAGTGTAAACTTGTGATATAAAGTTTAAGAAATTAAATCTTTAAGAGAAAATAAATAGAATAAATATTAAGCTCAAAATAAGCAGATTCCAAGATTAAAATTCGATGGGAAAATTAGGAAAAAGATATGGAAAATTATAAGAAAATTAGAAGAGCTTAGAAAATCCTTAGGAAAGCTGTGGAAAAATCTATCATGCCTATATAGACAAATAAGAAATTACTAGGTCAAGAATTTACCAATTAAGAGTACAAATTTAACCTAGATTTGGGTAAAATTGGATACAAAGGTTAAGTCTAGCTTTTGGATAATTTACCTAATGATTAGACGTCCTTTTTGTAAGGATAAGAAGTTATGGCACCTAAAAGGACCCGATCCAATCCTACATCTAATGATGAGGGCAGAGCTCTGAAAAGAACTACAGTGTCGCACGACGATGAAGCTGGGCCTAGTAGTAGGCCTACAGAGGAGAGTCTTCAGGCGCCAGCGCAGCAGCAGATGGCCGATCAGTCCCAGGTGGGTTTCCCATTATTCAATTAAGTCTTTAAATAGTTTAAGTTCTATTATAAGCTAGCATTGCATACTTAAGGAGTGAGTAAGAATCAGAAAAGGAATAATCGACCAAAAACGGAAGGTAACTTCCAATGTGCATTTGTTTATAATATAGAAAAGAATTGTTTGGGTTAATACTAGTTGAATTAGGAAAGATATGATTGATCATCCTTAAGACAGCTTGTCTCAAGACACCTCCGACTCCTTGTTATAAATTGATGATAGTGATGGCTTTCCAGCCCCACAGATAAGTCGGTTACCCCCATGAACGATGAGTTTCTAGTCTGTGTCATGTCTTGATGTTTCTACATAAGTTAGGATACCGTTTTTATCCTAGGGGAGCCGCCCGATTGTATAGGCAACTGGTTTGGTGTCCCGGGGAGGTCACCTAATAAAAATGTAACCTATCACGTGAGTTCAACATAAGGATATTTAAAGTTCTTGAAACTTACACAAATATATAAACAAAAGGGCATATTTTTTCAAATTTGAAAAGAACTTATAGATTTTGAAAGAAAAGGGTATATTATATTCCTAAAAAAATTCACAGATAAGGGGTTTTATAAACATATTTTGAACGCACATGATATGGTAGTTTTACACATAGTGAACCCCCCGAGTTTGGTGTATGGGCACCCGGAACTTTGGGTGGGGGTTTATCCACTCCGGATTGTGAATAAGGAATGGGTGCTGTTTTTTCACCCTTAGGTGGTCTTGAGACAAGAAGAGTACTGGTCATGGTTATTGTGGACAATGTTTTGATTGACAGTACCCTGTCTTAAGTTTAAAGATGTCTGTTTTTTAAAAGAATTCTTTCAATGCTGTCTTTAATAATTGATTGAAGGAATTACTGTGACAGAAAGTTAAAAGAAACTATTATTTTAAGTGTTAAAACAATGTGATAGTAATTAGAAAACAAAAGAATCATGTGTGAGTGCGGGGTGGTAAGTTGGGATTGACTAAGGTTTTCAATCATGGATAGGTGGACCTGATTAATCAGGTAACTAAGGTTGTCAATCATGGATAGGTGGACCTGATTAATCAGGTAACTATCCATCCCCGCACACAAAAGACATTTGGAAAACATCTCCAATTGGAAGAGGAGTCCACCAGCGGCTGTGCCCTCACATATGTTAGGGAGAAAAAAGAGTTGGTTGAGGATACCTTAACCCAAGTTGTGGAAGTTATAGGGCCAAAATAGTTTTTTGGACTTTTAATACGTTCCCCCGTTTCCACTGCGAGACAGGACTAGGTCTTCTTCTAAGGCTATAAACCCAAGCCATTGTCAATGGTAAAGGTCTATTCCTTGGATTTTCTTGTTTAGAGACTCTGATTTTTATCAAACCTACAGACCTGTCAAGGATCCCATCCCGATCTTGGTATTGGCGGGTTGGGGATCTCACATTGGTATTATTAATTGCAATTGAGTAAGTAGAATAGGGATTTTTCAGCCTTGCAGTACGCCTACCTTCGTGCAAATAACGGGGTATCACCGTCAAGAGCTATGGTCTTAATAGTGGAGTCCTATGGGTTGCCTATGGCTTAACCACTATTGAGCTATAAGAAGCTTAACAAGAGCCGGTGTTGTTTTGGTGTTGAAAGAACCTCTCTTCTATTCCTTGCAATTAATGGTATTCGAGCCACGGGTATAGTAGCTTGAGTGCTTTTCTAAAGGGGTAAAGAGGAGTAGAAACTAGGGCTTGAAGTGCCAAAGTATACTTGAAAAAGTTTACACCTAAAAGTTATTAGAATGACTGACAACAGTAAAGAGAGTGAAATTAATGTTTATAGCTTTGATTTTGCTAATGAGCAGGCTACTAATGACTCCCCTATGCTTGTTAACTACCTTGTTTTTGGGCTTCAACAAGCCATGGGCAATCCATCCCTCCAAAGTGAAGTGAAACGGCAAATTCGTGCTCATGGGATTCTCCAAGCTCCCCACCATGATGAGAGAGTACCTAGGAAGCCTCCTTGCAAGACTCCCAAAAGAGGCCTCTCTCCAGCTATTCGGGAAGAATAAGAGGATCCATATGAAGGGTTTAAAAATTTGCTTCTTGATGATGCATCTCCTTCTCAAAGGAGAACTCAAGATCCCCCACCGAAGGAACGAGAAATAAGCGAGTCTCTTGCCACCTCGACGGAGATGGCTCCATGAAGATGGCGGGCCAAACGCTCTCCATCACCTCCTAAACGGAGAAGACCATCACACACTTCTCCACACCATAATTCAAAGAGGGATGACAAAAAGCAAGAGAAGAAAAAGGTGAGAAAGAGGTCACTCTCTTCTCCATCTTCTTCATCCTCTTCCTCTTATGAAGAAAGTGATGGTGCCAACAAGGAAGAAAAAGGCGAGAAAGAGGTCACCCTCTTCTCCATCTTCCTCAAATTCTTCATCTTTTGAAGAAAGCGATGGTGCAACTTTTGAACCATAAAAAAGAAGAGGCCATAGAAAATCCTATGCCACGTGGAAGAGGTTGTCCAAGCTTAAGAAGTTCAAAGAGGGAGGAAAGAGCATCTCTTTCCTTACCTACAATGGCACCTTTCGTGCTACGGACAAAGTCTTGGCCTTTATCCAACAATTTTTTGCGATGTTTGGAGATGAGGGCTTCACAAAGTCCTCTAAGCCGCTAGGCCATGTAGCCATGCACTTTCAAAAGTTTGCCAGGAAATGGTGGTCAAGCCTACGGGCCAATGGTGAAGCTCCACAAACATGGAAAGCTTTAAGAGCTTCCATTATGAAGCAATTTTTGGCCACCGATGCCAAAGACAAAGTACTCACCGAATGGTGAAGCTTGAAGCTCTCTCCCTACAAATCCATTTATCTTATAAGACTCTCTTTTTCTTTATTGTGCACAAATGTGAAGTAGTATGCATGCTTAGAATCAAGTTTGCAGAGACGACGTCTCCCAAACACCGAGTAGAGCTTGTCACTCTACTATGGAAGATTGATAGGACTAATGTGCAGACATGCTTGTGGTAGCTTAGGCTCTCAAGCGCCAAATGGATTAGTCATCTATTCTGGAATGATGTTGTAGGGTAAGATAAGGATCCTCTACCCGCTAGAAAAAAGGACTAATGGATAGGCTTTATCTTCTCTACTCCATAGTCGAGGACGACTATGATTTCAAGAGAGAGGTACTGTCATTATAAATTCTCCTAAATGATTTTCTCATGTTAAACTGATCATTTAATATGGGGAAGTGCCAGGGAAGAAAAAGCTAGATTATTGGTTAAGCTGGCAGACCAGCCACAATAGGGATCCAAAGAAGGAAAAATAAGGATCCAAAAGGGGGGCCATCTGCAAAAGAGCAATGTGAAACAATGGTCTTTAAAGACCCTAAGGTTCAGCCCATTAAAAATTTAAAATGCTAAAGTACCAAAAATCAAAGGTTGTGTCCAATGGTCCAGCTTAGTGAAATTGATTGCTTTGTGAGTGTGCCAAAAAAGTCTTCAAGGCTCCTACATAGGAGAAGGAGAGCTATGTAAGTAGGGGATGAGAGAGAAACAAACACACACACACACACACACACACACACTCACAGGCTCCCTTTACACACAGGAAATGAGGGACACATGTCAGCTCTCTAGGCCAATTGCCCACAAGGTGCACTTAAATCCTATTGGATGGCCATGGAGGTGGACCAATGAGAATTAGGCTAGAGTAAATCTAGTTTAATTCATTTAAAAACACTTAATAAAATAACCAATAAGAATTATGCTCTCTAGAAGACTATTGGACAGTCTCCCAAGGGGTCCAATTAGCATTCAACAGCCCAATGGCTTGCCTGATTCCTATTGGCTAGAAGACAAAGAGGTCCAATGAGAGTTTAGCTGCATTAATTAATTACCTAAAGCTCTTATAGAAGGGAAAAGGGGGAAACATGTAAGAAGGCTATCACTTATGCTTCTTAAATCCTACAGAAGGGAAAAGGTGCCAGCAAGAAGATTTAGAAAGAGGGGTCGAGGAAGAGAGAGAGAGGGCTAATTTTTCAAAGGAATTATTCCACACACACTCACACAAGCTCATGTGTGAAGCAACAACTCTCTCTCTCTCTCTCTCTCTCTCTCTCTCTCTCTCTCTCTCTCTCTCTCTCTCTCTCTCTCTCTCTCAAGCTTTAATGGAAAGCTTATCACCTACTGCAAGCTTGTGAGAGGGAGGCCTACACCAACAACTCTTGGTTTTGTGATGCAAATCCAACCAAGAGCCAAGCTTCAATGCATGCTCATCTCCTCTACCATGCTAATTACTAAGCTATGCTATGCTAATATGAGTGATTATGTGAGGAGATGTACATCTTTCTCGCAAGACTACACCTTCTTCCTCTCAATCTACTCTCATACCCCGCTAGCTCTCACCATCTTTGAAGATGTGTGACGTCTTGGGTCTGAGACTCTTAGGGAGTTTATGTTGTGTTTTATAAGTTTTTTTCTTAGTTCTTGAAGCTTCCATCTTCATTGCACTAGCTAGTTATTGAAGGAACACAAAAAATTGTATTGTAAAATGTCTCGCTTGATGGGGGAAACCTATAATACAAAGCCTTTTGGAGGGGGGAACGGCTCCATGTAAATCCGGTCCTTAATTGTTGTCAATAGTTGAATTTCTCTCTCTTTGAATTCTTGTTCATGCCTATCTAACTAGGTGTTATGCTTTTTGTTGCTCTCTCCACCCAAGCACTCTTTTTAGGCTCATTAGGAACCTATTCTAATGAAATGCTCTCTATGTTCATGCTATTTTCCGCTACACACAAGTTACTAAATGTTACAAACACCAACCTCTGGATCCGGACTTTGTAGATGATCAAGTCTCGATCATCCTTGCCAAAAGGCACTCCAAACTTAGCTGATCGATTCCTCAACAGAGAAGTCCCCCTTGCTAGCTCTCGTGTTTGGGGTGTTGATGCTCCGAGGAGATTTTGTACTTGTGAGGGAGGACCTTGTATCCATGGTCCTAGGCTTCTTCCCCTTGTTTGGTGAAGCCTTGGCAACAGATTCCCTTGCAGTTGTCCTCATAGTCGTGATGGTGCTCAACCAAAGACCTCACTAGCTGCATAATAAAATGAAGAACTTGTTGCCCGTATTGCCCGTACTGAGAGAGGTGCAAAGCCTTTGCTCGAAAAGGCTTGACAAAGGTGGTTTTTGAGAGAGGTGCAGAGCCGTTGAGACCTGCAGAGCTGCTGCGAGGTGCAAGGCGCAATGACTAAAGCGAGACAGAGAGTGGCAATCATCACATCACACGAGTGCAAATGTGCAACTCCCATTCGTAATTGCACCCACGTTTTCTTTGAAAGGAGTGGTGTTTCAAATTTTAATACATTTGTACTTTCAAATTCCTACTCTCTAAAAAAAACTTAAATGAATACATTCCCTCCTACCTCATAAACAACCTGGGAATAATATGTAGAAGTTTCAACTAGGTAGGAACAAAAAAGGTCCTTTTTTTGTACCACCAATGATTGCTTTCAGCCAAATCAAAACGCGAGAATCCTCCTATCATTAAAGCTTTGGCTAAGACTTGCGAACAAAAATTGCGAGAGTGGCCTAGGCTGTTTTCTTATGTTTTATGGGATGATCGTACAACTCATAGCTCAGTTACTAGTTATATGCCTTTTGAGTTGATGTATGGTTAGAAACCTATAATGCCAATTCAAGATGTAATCCCCGCATGGAATGTATTGCCTTGGGAAGATGGAATGGGTAGGGGAGACATTCTTGCTTTGTGGAGACAACATTAAGAAAGAAGGCGTCAAGATTTTGAGATTGCAGTAGCACAATTCAAAGACGCAAGGTTGAAGAATAAGGACAGATTTGATAAAAAGCACATGCTCAAACCTAGAGCTATTGAGGAAGGTGATTGGGTGTTGGTGTATGACAGTAGTCTTGATAACAAACACTCAACGATAAGAAATCTTTCAAAGAGATGGTTTTTTCCTTATGTGGTTAAACATATACATGGTAATGTAACTTATACATTGCATGAGTTGGATGGAACAAAAATGAAGATTCCCCATTGCAGGAGGGAAAAGAATCAAATTGTTCAAAAGAAGAGACGTTATAGATCCCTTTGTTTCACATGAAAGTCAAAATGACCTCTAATGAACATGTTATGGATGAAGATGAAGAAAGAGATGATGATGCACTGAACTTGGTTGGACGTGATGATAAAATCGATATGTATGTTGACTTAAATGAAGACTGAACATGCAAATGATATGTGTGGCACATGTCAGAGAATGTGCGAGGTTTAGAGGGAATATATGTTGTTCCGTGGCACATGCATAATGTGAAACTAAAATATCTACCTCACTCTCAATGATTATGTTATGTAAAACCAAATGCTATGATGTACATAGTGTGATATATGTGAAAACAGATGCCATAGTTGTAGTGATGTACATACCTTGCCGACAGGCGAGGGTCTAGACGTGGCATTGACGTGTGTTTTATCACACTAAAACATGCTTTGTTTGCTTTAGAAATGCACAAATGTCAAGTGTTAGTGGCACACTCATTTTGCGTAGAAAGTTAAATGCGGACGATCTCGACCAAAAAGAGCAAGTTTCATGCGCGCACGTAAGAGACGCATCTAGAGTTCTTGCCAAGTGGTAAAATGAGGTTCAATATGAAATGTAAGACCAATGGAATTTTCCATAATTTTAGGGATTTATCCCAGGTTGTTTTGGCTTTTTACGAGCAAAAAAGGATATTTTTGGGCTAAAAATGACAAAAAATGGTAAAAAATAACCCATAAATGTCAAATATGGTTCAAAATATCACATCACCCACAATTCCATGACTATGAGGAGGGAAGGAATATTTTAGAACATCAATATCAACATTTTGAGCTCCTCTGTGTGAAGGGATACAAAGCCTACACCTATGGTCTGTTAGTGAAGTCCCTTGTTAATACAACCCTGTATTTGAGGATGCCAGGCCACCGATTTGGGTTTCCCCTCTTCAAATACTTACTTGCAATTGTCTAATGAAGTTTTGAAGCTTCCATGGAATGGCTACGGCGGAGAATTGAAGTGTTTGTTTAGGGTTTTTGTCAGGGCGAAAAAGCACTCCAACTATGCAATTGGCAGCGAGGCAACACCAAATCATCACACACACAAGAGTTTTGAGTTGATCTTGTCTCTTTTTCAAGCAAAGCTTTCATGGCTGGAGTTTTGTTCTTTTTTAGTGTGTTTTTAGCTTCAAATTTTCTACGACTTGCTTGATTTTGATGCGAACTCTCATAGTCAGAGGCCCAACACTTTCCTAGCCGCACTCCGTACTTCATGACAACGGGAGGGGGTAATTTTTTAGAAAGGAAAAAAGTGACATTGATGGGATGTCTCCTCATACGCACACATGAGGATCAAGGGAGGGGGTTAAGAGCAGGGCTCGTGAAAGATAGGTTCGCTTATCCAAAGCGAACACACGAGGATCAAGGGAGAGGGTTAAGAGCAGGGCTCGGGAAAGATAGGTTCGCTTTATCCAAAGCCTATTCAAAATGAAAATGGACGGCTCAAATTTGGGCAAAAAAGTTCTCAAGCCGGTTCAAATTATGGAATTTTTAGTTATAAAATGAGATTTTTAATGTGACTATCCCTCTCAAATTTAGAGTTCGCCTATCCATATGTGTGTGAAAAGGTTCCCAAGCCAAGGCCACAAAAAATGTTTCCCTGAAACTCTAAAGTGGAAGAGGGAGGGGTAACTCATAATGTTACCCCCCCTCAGTGTGGCCATATTACCCTGAGGCCGTTTTTTTTTTCCCCTAGAGAGAGTAGGAACTTGAAATAACAACTCACACACCCGACTCCGTGAGGTGGAGCATCACACACCCGACTCCGTGAGGTGGAGCATCCCAGCCTGTTAAGGGTGGCCAACCCATCATACCCTGAGGCCTGGTGGGAGGGGTTTCATTTATTCACGAGGGGATCGGTCTGGCCGACTTTATTCATTTTACATGGTTAATTGAAGAGATGCTCAGGCGATTACAGGAGCGTATGACGAAAGGCAAAGGATGATATAAGCTATATCAAGAGTGGTTGCACTACTAATTAACGCCAGCGAGCGAGCAATCAGATGGGGCGCAGATGGCGCGCAGGCAGCATCGCCATCCTCCTCATTGTAGCGTGCTGCGTGCTCTTGCTGCTGCCGCAAGTTACTGTCATGATCCGATACCGTGAACGGTGGCCGTATTGGCGGGTGGTCGAGGGACTGGATTACTCCAGCCGGGCGGCGTTTGATCAACGATCAAGGAGGAATGGGCCCAGGGTAAATATAGAGGCAGCGTTTACCAATGAGATAGTAGAAGCAGTGTCCCCCATCATGAGCAAGAATGATTGGAGAAGTAGTCCTGTTGAGAAGAGATCTGCAGTAGACGAGGAGGATACGGAGAGATTCCTCCAGGCCATTGGCTCAGGGTCAGCACTCTTCGTCAAGTACGGGGCCTACCGTGGCGGCACCAACACTTTCGCCGTCGTGGGACTCGGCTCCAAGGCCATGTATGACTTTGGGAAGCCAGCGTTTGAATGCTACTGGATACCACTGTCAGCTGTAAGCTCACAGGAGAATCCCACCATTGAGAACGCTCTGCGAATCAAACAGGGGGAGGCATATCCCATGCTGCCGGACATGGGCTATGGCCGCGTGTACAGCACGGTTGTGGTGAACTGCACCTTTCCGGATCCCGTGGGAACAGCCGCTGACGAGCGAGGGGGGCAGCTTGTGGTGTACGCAATGCATGGCGACGGGAAGGACAAGCCCCCAGTGCGCTTTGTGGCCTTAACAGAGAACGAGACAGCCTACGATCCGGCACGGTTCGAACCTCCCTTTGCGCACGACTTCGCATACTGTAGTCCTCCCCTCTATGGGGTCATCCACCCGGCACGAGTGCGCGAATGGCTGGCTCACCATATCCGCCTCTTCGGGCCCAGGTCGCATTTTTATCTTCACGATGCGGGTGGCATCACCGACGAGGTGTGGAAGGTGATCGAACCCTGGATAAAGCTGGGGTTCGTGACCGTGCAGGACGTGGTCGATCAGGAGATGTACGATGGCTACTACCACAACCACTTCCTCATCAATAACGACTGCCTGCACCGCACCAGGTTTTCGGCCCTCTGGACCTTCTTCTTCGACATGGACGAGTACATCTACGTGTCTCGCGACAGCAGCTTCCACTCTCTCATGACTCAGGATTACGCAAACTTAACCATGCTGCAGATCAACCAGGTGCGCATGTCCGATCGTTTCTGCCACGTCCCGGCCCAGACGGACTCCAGGTGAGTACTGAATAAGACCTTGAGTTCGAACCCTGGTTTAGCCCAAAACCTACCCTCCGACTGTGAGCATCATGTTAAAAGTATGTATTAAGGTTTAGCCAGCTTGCATAGTGTCCCTCTTGTCCATTGAGTAATCCTAGTACCTAATTCACAAGAAGTTTTGGACAAACTCTCACAATAATTCCCACATTGTGACTTACCTCAACATCATAAGCTTCTGTGAGGGAGGCACCACATACTGAGCTAGGTACAATTGGGGGCAGGGGACCGCTGGCCCGGTGGGGGGGCCGGGGGTCCCCTGCCCCCAATCGTACCTAGTTAGGTATACGGTGCCTCTCGAGTAGAAGCTCATGATGTTATTCATTGTATGAAAAACACAGGAAAGTTTTCCTACATGAGAAAATTTCTAAATCTTCTTGTGAATTATAAGGGTGCCTTTTAAACTCATGCATAGTTTCATTGATCCTTCACCACTAGCAATTGAAATTTCAAAACTTGCCCATTGTTGCAGATGGGCCATTGAGGATCTTTTGTATGCCGATAAGGATTCCGATTTTGAGAAGAAAGCTCCAAAGTATGCAGTGCAAGGGAGAGGAGTGTTTGCCACAGGGATGCATCGATCTCAAATCGAGCTAGGCCATATGCAAGGAGAAGAAGGATGGGCATGGTGGTCGAACATGCGCTATTATCATTACCACAACATCCTTTCTGCATTGAAAGAAAGAAATTGTTATCAGTATGTAAACTATACGACGGCCCCGATATTTCAGTTTCAAGACCAGACTTTGCAACTTGACACCTCCATGGTGTATATGGCAACTCTTGCAAAGGAATTTCATACTGTTCAAATTGGCCAACAATGAGACTACTATTATGCAAATTGCCAATTTACCCTCGATCTCTTTGGAATTTTCATATCAATTTTCCCATCCTTTGTGTTGAATCAAAGGATGGGTTATGCTCCTACTAACTCAGGTTTTATTCATAGTATGTTCAATCATTGTTATATGTGTGAGGAAGATTTCTTGTCCCCTACTAACACAACGTTAATCAAGTATTTATTAATCTCAATTCTAGTCTCAAACCTTGACGTTCTGATTTTGCTTATAGTGGTACACTGTTTACATGACTTTTGAATAAAATGGGGTCCAATAAGCAAATTTATTATGGTTTCTTAATAATTAATGACTTTGAACATACTAGGCATAGGACTCTTTCATAATGTTGCCAAGGGCTCTCTAAAAGTGAATGTATAAAATATATATGTAAGGACATAGATCATGGAATTTGTACACAAAAGGTTTTATGATTTTATCTTATACTTCAACAAGAATTTGTAGTATAGACCGGCTAAATGTCCCTTCCAAAAATGTGACTAAGAACTGGGGCAATTTGGTGGCCATTTGAAGAGTCTTTAAAGGTGACATATCCTCACTTTTCAAGAAATTCACTATGAAAATGTTCAAGTGTTTGCGGCACTGTTTTTCCGCATTTGGTAGAAAGAAGGTGCAAACTCATGTAGAGAAAGAAGAGAGAGGAGGGCGGGGGGTTATTTTTGTGTTTAAAATATTACCATGACTGTTTTCGCATTTATTACCCTTGTTATTATCGCGTAAATTTTTGACTACAAAATTTAGTGCTTAAACTTTCAAATTCTGGCTTAAACATCCTCCCCCCCCCCCCCTCTTTCAAATTTTGGTGTTTCCCTCCTCTCAATAAAAGTTAAAGAATATTGTATAGAATTTTCAAATTCAAAAAATAAGAGAGAGAGAGAGAGAGAGAGAGAGAGAGAGAGAGAGAGAGGGAGAGAGAGAGAGAGAAAGTGTGGGGGGGGGGGGATAACAAAATTACACTTGGTTATAACGAAAATAATCACTGTCAATTGATTAACATAATTGAGCATGTTCCCAAATTTAGAGAGAGGAAGAGGGGGGAGAGAGAGATGAATGGATTACACGACCAAAAAATTTCATAACTCCAAAATGTTTATGAATCATCTTCCAAAAGATCTCTACATGAGGCATCATTCAATTCTAAGCCCATGGCTCCTAAATCAATAAAGAGAGAAACGGTGTGGGGGGATTTGTGTTCGAAAGGTGAGCCACGAAGGCGCGGGGCCTCTGGCTGTGAGAGGTGTGAGGAAGACAGTTGCAGCATACACAATGAATGTAGAGAAAGCTTGAAATTAACAGCTTGAACAAGATCCTGAAGCTTGATTATCATTAATAGTACCGCTGTTTATATTATTTAAACTCCTTCCATGATTAGAGTGGCTTGGAAGCTTGGATTAGAGTGGGCTATGGAAGCTTGGCTTAGGATTAGAGTGGGCCAAGCTTACGGCTTCATCCCCTGATACAACAGAGAACGAAAACTTTGAATATCTCCTAATTGGTGCAAAATTAGCCTCTGTACGTGAGACGTAAAAATGCTCAAAACGCTCTTTTCCTTCTGCTAGAGCGGCGTGTTTTGTCCAGGAACTTGTTTTCCTTCTGCTAGTGCGGCCTCCCTCATGCAGAGATGTGAAGTCTCTTACACACTTTCCTTTTTACCACTGACCACATGTCTTCATCTACCCAAGTTGCCTTATATGTCCTAAGAGCCCTTTCACATGTAAAAAATTTTCTTCAAGCATAAAATCTCTACGCTTAGGCCTTCATAACCACATAAAGTATACACTTTCTGGATCTCTTTGCTTGTTTTCGAGCCTTGATCACTGCTCAATAAATGTGTGAGCTTCAAATAGACTTTTTCTGCTTCTCTTTACTCTTTTCTCCATTGTGGAAGCGGAGCGGCACGACAACGGAATTGTCGTTTGTGGATACATTGGCTTCATCATCTTCGAGTTTGTCATCCTCCATTTCATCATTTATCATCATGACAATTATCCTCGCTAAGACTTGCTCCCATTGGACTTGATTCATCGACCCCTGTCTCCTCTGTTTCTACCTCATCCAAAGTGGGAGGTGGAAGAGGGTCGAAAATGGTCTCCACTTCATTAGTGAAAAAAATGGTTCTACCCCAAAATGTTACGAGAATTACGAACCAAAGTTTTGGTTGGGGGATTGCTGGGATATAGATGACCTTAAAAGAGAAGCTCAAAGCCCATGCACATATTCAAGAATGTAGACCAAACACTATGAGACCACATTATTGGCAAGAAGGACTGTCTGGGTGCGAGAGAGGATTTGAGGCTTTTAAAACATATCCTCGCCTCTGCTACTCCACGTCGTGTCAAAAATGGAAAGATTGTTCTTCTTAAAGCACCATCGATGCTAGCCAAAGAAGAATTAGACAAGGTGAAGGGTACCATTGCCTCTATTCGCACATCAACAAGATACATGAGGTCGCTAAAGGGAGCTTTCACAAAAGCGAAGAAGGGTGGAAGCATTCAATTGTATGGGTTGAAGTCCACACAAGATGCTTCAGGTAATCTTCATACTCCCTATTCTATCTATAGTTTGTGTGTATGACTTTCACTCACTTTCCCTTCCCTTGATTTACATTGTAGTTCATTATGTCGGTGAGTATGTGTATATATCGGGACAAGAAAGTCAGGGATGCTATTTTCAAACTAGGAGAGCTAGTAAGGTACACCACAAGACTCCACTCAACTACACCTTTTTTATGTACAGAATAATTTCAACTAGCACTTAGTGTATCCTTGTGTGTTTTCTTGCAGATTTGTGAGCTCCAAGGAAATCAAAATAGATGCTATCCGTGTTGCTCAAACACTTGCAATAGAAACTGTGTGTTCCATTGAAGATGCATTTCCTCGACCAGTCCTTCTTTGTCATATTCACCTCTTGGTTCACGTGGTGGAGGAGATCACTATATGTGGAGTAGTGCACGCATGATGGGTGTTCTTCTTAGAGAGGTTTTTAAAGACTCAAAGATTTTGTGCGGCTACGGTCTCAATGAGAGGCATATATGGACGAAGGCTGGATCGTTCAAGAGGCATTTGTTTACATATCAGAGTATTTGGCACAAGTTGATCAATGCCTCGCGTGTGATCAGACGAGAAAGATGCAAGGATGACTTCACAATTGCCAAGTGGAAAGGGAAAACTACTTAACATGGATATGAATCTATGCCAAGTGGTCAATAACTTTTGCATTCTCAATGCAAAAGATTATGACCAAGTGGGTGGACTTGTGGCCAGTAGCAAAGGAAAGGTGTTTGGAAGAGAGAGAAACATGGAAACAAGCACATGGAGGAAGGAGAGCACCCCCAGTGGCTAGACACCTTGCATGTTTCCCAGATCTCATTAGTGCAAAGTGGATTCATAAGAGAATGACCGAGGCAAAAATGGTACGAAGAAGACATCACCAACAAAGAATGGGAGTACTCACAAAGCTGCGTACCAAAGGTAGAGTACTCATATACTTAAACCATATTGTAAATTTTTTTCTTGAAATTATCTTTAATATGTATTTGATAAAATATATTTTCTATTTTGTAGTGCATTCCTTTAACTCTATGTGGTCAAAGGGTCATCACTTTCGTATGCGCCACATTAACGAGCGTAGAACCACCATGGATTGTGCCATCATGGGCAACTTTGACACAGACGGTGATGAATCCAGGTACTATGGAACTATTGAAAGGATACTAGAGGCTAATTTTAGAACCTTTTATATCTTTATCTTCAAGTGCAAGTGGTTTGCAAATGTGTCAAGACGACATGGGAATGGCCTCTACATGGTGGACTCTAGTGTGCATCACACAGGGAGGTATGACAATTTTGTTTTACCATGCAATTGTGAGTAGGTGAGTGACATGTATCTTTTCTATTCCTATTTTCTTGTAGCATTAATTATACCAATGGAGGTGTTGTATTTTTAAATCCTTCCAATATGGAAGCCTTAAAAACACGATTACCTTGACATACCTTTTGGTGGAGGACACAAAGCCGGATTGTTGTTGTGGCATTCTTCCCAATTGGTTGACCAATCTGCCATCGTGAGCTTTAGAGGGGGCCTTCCCATTTGTTGGAGCCTTGTGATTGTTATGCCCTTGGGGTAAGAAATGATGGTTGTTTGGATAGATTACCTTGCGCAAGGAATTGGGCCTCTCCGTCACCAACGATGGCCTGCAAGTAGGACATGGATTGTGCCCTGATGTGGACAACCCGGAATACATATCATATTGTTAGAGAGATGAGTGAACTAAAGGGAGAGAGGGAAAGATAGAGAGAGAGATAGAGGAAAGGGGGTCACCAGAAATCTCTCCAAGCCCAGAATAGTCATGCATAGTCCACATAAGGATTCCCCTCACAATGGCCTCTCTCCCCCCTTTTGCAAGTGAGACATCGACAACAGGATGCCTCTTCATAACTCCTCCAACTCCTTGATGAGGGGATCGAGGTAGATGCCAATATTTGACACTTCATACTTCCCTGGCACAAGCAAAGAAAGAAGTATATTTCACTTCTTGGTTGTCTTCCATGGTGGAATATTGTAGTGGACGATCACCCTTGGCCAAGTGCTCCATGAAGTAGAATTAGTGCCGAAGGGGTTGACACCATCACTTGCTAACCCAAGCCTCAAGTGTCGAGGCTCCAAATCAAACTCTAGCCATTGAGTTTTGGTGTGCCTCCATGCACGTGAATTGACAAGCACGCGCATCATTCCATCATTTGAGTGGTGGTTGGAGTACCGCGCAAAAGCTCCATGGTAGACCTGCTTTTAAATATGTGTTGGATGCGAGGAATTAATGAAAATGTCTCAATACCTTGCGGGGTAGGTGCACCCCGCTCACTCCGGTCTTGTGTCGTGCCTCCCCTCACACGAGACATGAGGTAGCATGTGCATTCTCATTGTGGTATAGCATGCAATCGTTGATGCACTCATGGATGTGCTCATACTCCATTCCAAGTGCAGTGACATATGATGTAGCTTGTTGGCGATCTAGAGGAATGTGGTGATCTTCTGGCAACATTTTGCCCATCAAACTACAACAAAGAAGTGTACTAGTATAATTGATGAAAGGCGGCACCATAAAGCGAGTGAAGAATATATAAAAGCCACATTCCATACTTACAGAAGTAGTACATTGACACTTGCATTACTCCAACCGAATTTTTCTTGCAAGTTGAGCAATTCCAACGATGCTCGGAGCACCGAGTATCATTCACCGTAGTAAGAGGTGTTCGGGAACTCACCATCAGTCTATCCTCCATTTTGGCAGCCCGTTTAGTGCAGGACTGACAATCCTCCTCGCACACGTCGCGCTCATGAGCTAGTAACGCATTACACATGTCGAACATGTGCTCATCCTCTGCCTCAAAGTGCGACGGAGACTCCATAGGAGATGCCGAAGTAGAGCCAATGGGAGGATTACCATGCGGTGCACCAAAATTGCCCAATCGCTCTTGCCTCTACCATTTGGCCTTGCGTGCCGGTGCACCATTACCAAACACAAACCAATGGGGCACCTCCTCAAGCGACAGGTGAGTCACGCTCTCATCTCCCTGAGAGCTTTTTTGAGGATGCCAAAGCCCTTGGTTCTCCACATGCTCGAAGGCAATGCGCCTCAAGCGAGGGACTGCCCTTTTGCACTTGGCGCAAGGACAAGGGAGTTTTTCTTTGAGCTAGCGATTGCACTCAGGGCCTCCATGGGGGACCATGATCATTCCAGTCGATGTCCTGCACACGTGAAATGTTGTTTATTTAGTGTAAAAATAAATAACTAGGAGAGCCCTAAATTTCATTAA
Source organism: Adiantum capillus-veneris (assembly GCF_014529385.1). Taxonomy (NCBI): domain Eukaryota; kingdom Viridiplantae; phylum Streptophyta; class Polypodiopsida; order Polypodiales; family Pteridaceae; genus Adiantum; species Adiantum capillus-veneris. The sequence continues at coordinate 28,521,190 of NC_140941.1, forward strand.
AAAATTACATGAAGTTAAGTTCAAAGAGAATAAATGAAAATGAGTGCTAGTTTTTTTTAAACTAAAAGAGAACTTAAAAAATGCAATCAATAAACATTTAAAATTACTACAAAATAAATTATCCATAAAAAAATAAAAATCTTCATCAAAAAACTTAAAAGGCTAAAAAATGGAATAATGGATAGCTAAAGGTACAGGGGGTGGTTTGTATCCCCCCCCTCCGCCCGTAACCTCGGATTTGCATACACACATACAAACACATACGCACTTTTGTGTCAAGGAGGAACTCGTCGAAGGGGGTTTTTCGCGTTCGTTATTGTAAGCTCAACGTAACCGGCAACCCCGTTACAACGAAAAGTAAACACAAGACAACGCTCCTCCCCCCTCTTTCCCTATTGTGTTTTCTACTACTACTACACACACATACACACACACACACACACACACACACACATGCATAAACCCTAAAAAAAATAAAAAACTAGAGATATCATGACATTCCTTGTTGATTGCCTCGTTGTTGAGATGTCTCTTTGTGCGTGGTAGAGAGGAAATGGTTGCGTTGTTTGAAAATGGTTGCATTGCTCGGCTTGTTAGATTTGCAAATGTTAAAAATGTTAGGTTTGTTAGAGATAGAGAATGTTAGATAGAGATAGAGATAGTGAATGTTTGATAGAAATGTTAAGTTTGTTAGAGTGAAATGTTACATAGAAATAGAGACAGAGAAGGAGAAATAGATAGATAGATAGATAGATAGATAGAGAGAGAGAGAGAGAGAGAGAGAGAGAGAGAGAGATAGAGAGAAATAGATAGAGATAGAGAGAGTGAGAGAGAGAGAGAGAGAGAGGAATAGAGAGAGAGAGAGAGAGAGAGATAGAGATAAATAGATAGAGATAGAGAGGGGGAGAGAGAGAGAGAGAGAGAGAGAGAGAGAGATAGATAGATAGATTTTATTATCGTCCTCTGAGGTCAAATATGACCTATGGGACCAAATTTACATGTGATGTATTATGTGTATGGCTGATGAGTGACTCTTGATGCTCCAAGATTGTGGTGATGAGAGTTGCAATGAAGAGCCCACACTTTGGCTGGGAGAGGAAAGTGTGTAGGTCTAAGTTATGGCTGAAAATGTGAGAGAAGCAAGTTCGGTTGTGACCAAAAGTTGCGCACTCTAGCAGTGTGTGGTACTCAGACTCCCAAACTTGCAGTCAGCATATTAAGCACAATCAATTTGACTCTTCTCCATTTCCCCATCTCGTATCGAAGGAAATGGGAACTAAGCCAACTCGCTTCAATAGTGCATATCGTTGACAAGGGGATAGGCTCAAGCATGTAAGCATGTGTATGTTTTCCTCTTTCAGCGAGAAGAACATGGTTTTGTAGTTGGGGGTAATATGGGTGGTGTAATGTATAAGGCGTGACCCACCCGATTTCTCCCAAGCCGTAATACATTGGTGTTTTAGAAAAGCTTCATTCACTTGGGAGTCAATTAAAGCATCATGTAGCAAGCGTAATGCATCCCATCTCCCAAACCACTTCTTTATGTCTTGCATCCATCCCGTGCTCAAGATCTTTCTTTTTTGCGTCTTTTGAACTCTTTTGCTTGCTTCCCATGCAATTGTAGGAAGTCGATGTGAGGAGTTTTGACATGTCTTTAGTTACAAAATTAAAGAATATTGTATTCAAATTTAAAAAAGGAGAGAGAGAGAGAGAGAGAGAGAGAGAGAGAGTGGGGGAGGAGGAGGGGGGGGGGGTAACAAGATTACACTTGGTTAGAACTAAAATGTTCACTGTCATTTGATTAACACAATTGAGCATGTTCCCGAATCTAGAGAGGGAAGAGGGGGGAGAGAGAGACGAATGGATTACACGACCAAAAACCTTCATAACTGCAAAATGTTTATGAATCATCTTCCAAAAGATCTCTACATGAGGCATCATCCAATTCTAAGCCCATGGCTCCTAAATCAATAAAGAGAGAAACGGAATTTTCGTTTGTGGATGCATTGGCTTCATCATCTCTGAATTCGTCATCCTCCATCTCATCATCTTCATCATCATGACAATCATCCTCGCTAAGACTTGCTGCCACCGGACTAGATTCATCGACCTCTGTCTCCTGTGTTTCCACCTCATCCAAAGTCGGAGGTGGAAGAGGGTCAAATATGGTCTCCACTTCATTAGTGGAAAAAATGGTTTTCCCCCGAGGTGTTACGAGAATTACGAACCAAAGTTTTGGTTGGTGGATTGCCGGGATATAGATGACCTATAAAAGAGAAGCTCAAAGTGAGTAACATTGGTATAATTAATGCTACAAGCCAAAAAGAATAGAAAAGGTACGTACATGTCACTCACCTGCTCACAATTGCGCGGTAAAACTAAATTGACATATGTGCCTATGTGATGCACACTAGAGTCCACCATGTAGAGGCCATTCTCATGTTGTCTAGACACATTTGCAAACCACTTGTACTCGAAGATGAAGGTATGAAAGGTTCTAAAATTAACCTTTAGTATCCTTTCAATAGTTGCACAATACCTGGTTCATCACTGTGTGTGTCAAAGTTGCTCATGATGGCACAATCCATGGTGGTTCTACGCTCGTCAATGTGGCGCATACGAAAGTGACGACCCTTTGACTACATAGAGTTAAAGGAAAGGCACTACAAAATAGAAAATATATTTTATCAAATACATATTAAAGATAATTTCAAGAAAAACATTTACAATATGGTTTAGGTATATGAGTACTCTACCTTTGGTACACAGCTTTGTGCATACTCCCATTCTTTGCTGGCGATGTCTTCTCCGCGCAGTTTTGCCTCGGTCAATCTCTCATGTATCCACTTTGCACTAATGAGATATGGGAAACATGCAAGGTGTCTAGCCACTGGGGGTACCCTCCTTCCTCCATGTGCTTGTTTCCATGCTTCCTTCTCTTGCAAACGCCTTGCCTTTGCCACTGTGTCCACAAGTCCACCCACTTGGTCATAATCTTTGCATCGAGAATACAAAAGTTATTGACCATTGGGGATAGATTCATATCCATGTTAGTTAGCTAGTTTCCTCTTTTCACTTGGCAAGTGTGAAGCCATCCTTGCATCTTCCTCGTCTGGTCACATGCGAGGCATTGATCAACCTGTTCCAAATGCTCTGATATGTAAACAGATGCTTCTTGAACAAACCACCCTTTGGCTAACATGCCTTTGGTTGAGACCGTAGCCACACAAAATCTTTGAGAGTATTGTGGTGTACCTTACTAGCTCTCCTAGTTTGAAAATAGCGTCCCTGACTTTCTTGTCCGGACATATACACATACTCACTGACAGAACAAACTACAATGTAAATCAGGGGAAGGGAAAGTGAGTGAAAGTCATACACACAAATTATAGACAGAATAGGGAGGATGAAGATTACCTAAAGCATCTTTTGTGGACTTCAACATATACAATTGAATGCTTCCATCCTTCTTCACTTTTGTGAAAGCTCCCTTTAACGACCTCATGTATCCTGTTGATGTGCGAATAGAGGAAATGGTACCCTTCATCTTGTATAATTCTTCTTTGGCTATCATCCATATATGGTGCTTTAGGAAGCACACTCTTTCCATTTGGGGCACGACCCCGGCGAGGTCACCTAATAAAAATGTACCTATCACGTGATTTCAACAAAAGGGTATTTAAAGTTCTTGAAACTTACAAAAATATATATACAGAAGGGCATTATTTTTTCAAGTTTGAAAAAAACTTAGAGATTTTAAAAGAAAAGGGTACATTATATTCCTAAAAAAATTCACAGATAAGGGTTTTTACAAACATGTCTTGAAGGCACGTGATATGGTAGGTTTATATATAGTGAACCCCCCAAGGACACGACGTGGAGTAGCAAAGGTGGGGAGATGTTTTAAAAGCCTCAAATCCTCCCTCGCACCCAAAGAGTCTTTGTTGCCAATAATGTGGTCCCATAGTGTTTGGGCTACATTCTTGAATATGTGCATGGGATCCAAGAGGTGTGGTATTTTTAAGTCCTTCCAATATGGAAGCCTTAAAAATATGGACTACCTTGATATACCTTTTGGAGGAGGACACAGAGCCGGATTGTTGTTGTGGTGTTCTTCCCAATTGGTTGCCCAATCTGCCATCGTGAGCTTTAGAGGGGTCTTCCCATTTATTGGAGCCTTGTGCTTGTTATGACCTTGGGGTAAGAAACGATGTACCGTGCACCATAGTAAAGAGGTGTTCAAGCACTCGTCATCAGTCTATCCTCCGTTTCGGTAGCCCGTTTAGTGCAGGGCTGACAATCCTCCTCGCACACTTCACGCTCATGAGCTAGTAACTCATCACACATGATGAACATGTGCTCATCCTCTGCCTCAAAGTGCGACCGAGACACCATAGGAGCCGTCACGCTCATGAGCTAGTAGCTCATCACACATGTGGAACATGTGCTCATCCTCTGCCTCAAAGTACGACAGAGACGCCATAGGAGTTGCCGAAGTAGAGTCAATGGGACGATCACCATGCGATGCACCCAAATCATACAGTCGCTCTTGCCTTTGTCGTTCGGCCTTGCACGCCGGTGCACCACCACCGAACACAGACCAATGGGGCATCTCCTCAAGTGATGGGTGAGTCATGCTCTCATCTCTCTGAGCGCTTTTTTAAGGATGCCAAAACCCTTCATTCTCCACGTGGTCCAACGCAATGTGCCTGAATCGAGGGACTGCCCTTTTTCACTTAACGCAAGGACAAGGGAGTTTTTCCTTGAGCCAGTGATCACGCTCAGGGCCTCCAGGGGGACCACAATCATCCCAGTCGATGTCCTCCACACGCGAAATGTTGTTTATTTAGTGTAAAAATAAATAATTAGGAAAGCCCTAAATTTCATTAAAAAAATTGCATGAAGTCAAGTTCAAAGAGAATAAATGACAATGAGTGCTAAATTTATTGTTAACTAAAAGAGAACTTAAAAAATGTAATAATAAACATTTAAAAGTACTACAAAATAAAGTATCCATAAAAAAATAAAAATCTTCATCAAAAACTCAAAAGGCTAAAAAATGGAATAATGGATAGCTAAAGGTAGAGGGGGTGGTTTGTACCCCCCCCCCCGTAACGTCGGATTCGCATGTATCCATTTGAACTGACTAGTCGTGGTAATATGCGTGGTAATAGCCACGTTAATCCCTAGCGCCTAAAATAGGCAAGGAGGCAGAGTATGCCGCGTTTTTGCTGCATACTCTACTCTCCTTCCTCTTTGCCATCTCTCCCTCTCCAAGCTCCCCCCCCCCCCCCCCAACACCTTCTCTCCCTAATCCATCTCAAGCATAACATCAACACATACACACACACAAACACATACGCACGTTCGTGTCAAGGAGGAGTACGTCAAAGGGGGTTTTCCACATTCATCATTGGAAGCTCAACCTAGCCAACAACCGCGCTACCAAAAAAGGTAAACACAAGACAATGCTCCTCCTCCCTCTTTCCCTATTGTTTTTTCTACTACACACACACACACACACACACACACATCCATAAATCCTAAAAAAACTTTAAAAACTAGAGATATCATGATATACCTCATTCATTGCCTCATTGTTGAGATGTCTCTTTGTGCAATGTAGAGAGGAAATAGTTGCGTTGTTTGGAAATGGTTGCGTTGCTCGACTTGTTAGATTTGCAAATGTAAAATTATTAGGTTTGTTAGAGATAGAGAATGTTAGATAGAGATAGAGATAGTGAATGTTAAATAGAAATGTTAAGATTGTTAGAGTAAAATGTTACATAGAAATAGAGAGAGAGAGAGAGAGAGAGAGAGAGAGAGAGAGAGAGAGAGAGAGAGAGAGAGAGAGAGAGAGAGAGAGATAAATGGAGAGAGATAAATAGAGAGAGACGTAGAGAGAAGGAGAGAGAGGGAGAGAAAGAGAGAGAGGGAAATAAAGAGAGATAGAGAGAGAGGGAGAGAGAGAGAAGAATAGAGAGAGAGATAGAGAGAGCAATAGAGGAATAGAGAGAAAGGGAAATAGAGAAATATAGAGAGAGATGGAGAGAAATAGAGAGAGAGAGAGAGAGAGAGAGAGAGAGAGAGAGAGAGAGAGAGAGAGAGAGGAAGAGAGAGAGAGAGAAATAGAGAGATAGAGATATAGGGGAATAGAGAGAGAGAGAGAGAGAGAGAGAGAGAGAGAGAGAGAGAGAGAGAGAGAGAGAAAGAGAGAAATAGATTTTATTATCGTCCTTAGAGATCAAATATGACCTATGGGACCAAAGCTACATGTGATGTAGTATGTGTATGGATGATGAGTGACTCTCGATGCTCCAAAATTGTGGTGATGAGAGTCGCAATGGAGAGCCCACACTTTGGCTGGGAGATCAAAGTGTGTAGGTCTAATTATGGCTAAAAATGTGAGAGAAGCAAGTTAGGATGTGACCAAAAGCTGAGCACTCTAGTAGTGTGTGGTACTCAGACTCTCGAACTTGTTGTGAGCATATTGTGCACAGATTTGACTCTTCTCCATTGCCCCAACACCCTATCTTGCATCGAAGGAAATGGGAGCTAAGCCGAATGGCTGCGATAGTGCGTATCATCGACAAGGGGATAGGCTCAAGCATGTAAGTGTGAGTATGGTTTCCTCTTTCAGTGAAGAACATGGTTTTGTAGTTGGGGGCAATATGGGTGGTGTAATGTATGAAGCGTGACCCACCGGATTTCTCCCAAGCCGTAATACATTGGTGTTGTAGAAAAGCTTCATTCACTTGGGAGTCAATTGAAGCATCATGTAGCAAGCGTAATGCATCCCATCTCCCAAACCACTTCTTTATGTCTTGCATCCATCCTGTGCTCAAGATCTTGCTTTTATGCGTCTTTTGAACATTTTTGCTTGCTTCCCATGCAATTGTAGGAAGTCGATGTGAGGGGTTTTGACGCATCTTTATCATGTACTCCATAACCCTTTCCATGCCCACAACCTCAATTGGAAGAGATCCCGACTCAAGAAGTAGGAGCATATATGGTGTTTGTGTCTTGACTTTTAACTTAAAGAAAATTTGTAAGAAAACGATTTTGGACATTCTCAAACTATTTCCAAGTAGACTTTGACATGCTCCCGCCCCACACTTCAACTCCATAAAGAAGAACAGGTGTCACCAATGCATCAAAAGATACTTCTTGAGAACCCAACACTTGATGTATAATACACTCTCTTTCCCGCTTCCAAACCACGCAGAGCACATTCATGCCACTTGTGATTGGACGGAACCTCAAGGCCAAGGTACTTAACACTAGGTTGGTAATGGGACACTTTTATGTCCTGTTAAGTGACCATTTTCCTTGAATTATGTCAAGAGTTTCAAAATGGATTTTGAGGTGCTATCTATCTAGAAAGTTGTCTCATGAGCTGAAAAAAACTCGAAATTTTTTTGGAATATCAATTCCATCTTTAACATTGTCCTTGCACAACATTTCACAACCTAAACTGTGTGAAAAAACGGGTCCTATTTTTGGCTTTTTTAAACTTTTTGAAAACTATACCACTCTAGAATTCATGTTTGTGAGGTCTATAATGCTAGAGAACTATCTTTAGTAGTCCTCAACATGTCCTGATTCTTCTAGGGAGAAATAAATATTAAAGTTGTAAGTAATGACCAAATTACAAAAATTGTCAAATCCTGTTTTTTAGCCAATTTTAGCTCTTCTATGATTTTTTGGTGGATTTCATGATATCCAAATGCATTTTTTATTTTCTATGTCACATATTGTAACATAAAGCTAACATTCCTTGAGTTTTGGGGCACCTAATACCCTATTTGCATAGTACACGACGATGGTTGATTTTTTCAATTTAGAAGAAAACGAAACATTCTAATATATCAAGTATAGCTTTTTCAATATTGTTAGTTTCTTGTGACAACTACATGCATTTTGTAGGTAATAACCATATCTAGTCATAAGGATCAAATTTGGCTAGATATTGAATAGTTTCTATGGGATTCTACAACTCATAATGTTGAACCCAGTTTTTTCATGTTTGCTGTATTTAACACTTCATCTTTGTCCCCAAGATTCCCCTTGGTAAGAGATGTATTACTCTTTTGACATGCTCCATGGCTCCTTATGAACATAAAGGACACTAGGGAACTAAGAAAACATGCATATATTATTTGTATTGAGCGTGGCTATAGAAACTTTGATGATAGGTTTGCAGAATGGTAAAAATTCAACTTTTTTGTACCTATTTATTTTGGCAAAACAAAAAATAGTGAGAGAGAAGCAATCATATTTTCTGATCACCAACCCATTTAAGTTAACTAGGGAATTTATCTCAAGTCCTACAAAAATCCCTAATCTTATTTTTATGCAACAAAACGTAAGAAATGAGTGTTTTGATGAAAATTCACTCGTCCATCAACTTTGGAGGCTTGGTGTGGCCAAAAGATGAGAAACTTTACAAGTTTCTTATTTTTTCCATGTTTAGTAGGACTTGAACTATAACCTCATGAAAGGATTTTACAAAATGAGTGGATCTACTATGGTTTTGGAGGTTTTTTTCAAAACCCTGAAAGGAAACTTTTATGTCCTGTTAGGTTACCAACCTAGTGTTAAAGCTCTCAACAGCTTCAAGTGTCTCATTGTTGTACACAATGGATGTCTTCTCCTTATGGCTTGTTTTCACAAGCATAACCTTTGTTTTGGGTTCATTCACAATCAGCCCACTATGCAAGAAAAATCTCTCAAGGACAACCATAAGCTTTTGTGCATATTCTAAAGTGTGTGCTAGAAGCACTAGATCATCCACATACAACAAAAGCATGATTACCACATTGCAAATAGGGACCTCTTCAATGCCTTCTTCTTGCATAAAGTCAAGTACCATTTGTTCCAATTGATCGATGCATAGACCAAACAGAGTTGGTGACAACGGACATCCTTGTTTAATCCCAATAGTGCTTACAATTTTTTTTAAAATTTCTCTTCCCATGCGTAATTGACATATCACCTTCTCATAGATTCGAGAGATCGCAAGCAGAAACTCACTTGGCACTTGCAGTTCTTCCATTATTCTCCAAATTGTTTTTACATGGAATGATATCAAAGGCTTTCTTAAAGTCCACAAAACAACAATACAATCGCTTGCCTTTCAACCGACTTTCCTCCATGAGAACACGAAGAGTGAAAAAATGATCAATGGTGCTATGGCATCGACAAAGACCCGCTTGTCCCTTTGCGTGCTTGTCATTCTCTACAGCCCAATCACTTAATTTCATCTCCATTATGCACCCAAATAACTTTGCCATAAGAGACCCAATCATTATAGTATGGTAGTTGTTTACATTCTTTACATCCCCTCCTTTATGCAAAGGCTTAACCCAATTAGTACTCCAATCATAAGGCATACCACATTGAAGTGCAAGGTTGAACCTATCACACATCCACTCATGGGTAAAATCTCTCGTCCATTTGATCATCTCCAGCTTGATACCTTGAAGATCTCCCGCTTTGCAAGTGGCCAACTTTTCAAGCCCACCGCATAGATCCTCAATAGTAAAAAGAAAGGGTATACATGGAAGTGAACCATAAAATGATTTTTTTTAAGAATTTGCTTGCTCATATAATTGCCTACAATGTGTGTACATATCCACAAGACTTAAGTTACCAAAATTCTCAGCCCGCTTGCCCTTCAAGTTTCTCCAAAATCTTCCACATGCATGTGGCTTTTCTTGGAATTGAAAAATTGTTGCTTTGTTTCCCATCTTCTTCTCTTCTTTTGAATCAATGACTTGTATGTATGCAAATGACTTTGATAGTTGTCTTTATCCATAGTTTCATCAAGCTTTATCAAGGACTAGAGGGTTTCATGCTCTTCAATTGAAGCTATAGATCACCCAAATCGGAGTTTGGATGAAGACGTTATGATCAAAAGAGTGAATTGTTGTCTACTAGGTCAATAAACGGATGCATTTTTTTGGAGAGAGAGAGAGATAGAGAGAAAAGAGAGATAGAGATAGAGGGAAAGAGAGAGAGAAAGATAGAGGGATATAGAAAGAGGAGAGAAGGGGGGATACACAGAGAGAGAGAGAGAGAGAGAGAGAGAGAGAGAGAGAGAGAGAGAGAGAGAGAAAGAGAAAAATAGAGATAGAGGAAAAGAGAGAAAGAAGAGGGAAAGAGAGAGAAAGATAGAGGGATAGAGAAATAAGAGGGAAAGAGAGAGAGATAGAGATAGAGGGAAAGAGAGAGAGAGAGAGAGAGAGAGAGAGAGAGAGAGAGAGAGAAAGATAGAGGGATGGAGAAAGAGGGGAGAGAGAGAGAGAGAGAGAGAGAGAGAGGGATAGAGAGGTATATATAGAGGGAAAGAGAGAGAGAAGGATAGAGAGGAAAGAGAGATAGAGATAGAGAAAGAGGGAAAGAGAGAGAGAGAGAGACAGATAGAGATAGAGGGGAGAGATAGAGATAGAGGGAGAGGGAGAGAGAGAGAGAGAGAGAGAGAGAGGGAGAGAGAACTAGAGAGATATCTAGAGAGGGATAGATAGAGAAAGAAGGAAAGAGAGAGAGATAGAGATAGAGGGAAAGAGAGAGAGAAAGAGGGAATAGAGAAAGAGAGAGGGATAGATAAAGAGAGAGAGGAAGATGTAGAAAGAGAGAGGAATAGAGAAAGATAAAGATAGAGAGAGAGAGAGAGAGAGAGAGAGAGAGAGAGAGAGAGAGAGAGGGATAGAGGAAAAGAGGGAGAGAGAGAATTAGAGATATTCGTCGCCCAGAAAGAGATAGGTAGAGAGAGAGGAAGATAAAGAAATAGGGAGATAAAGAGCAATGGTTGTAGGTGGAGCAAACATTTTGTGGTGTGCGCAGTGTAGGTATGCTCTTGCTTTTGTAGAGTGCTATGGAAAATACCTTCTTTACGTGACGTCGACAACAGACCCTCGAAAATTACTTTCTACTATCTTCTTCTTAACTTCTCTATGTTTCTCTCTATCTCTCTTCCTATCCCTTTTTTTCCCACCAAATAGGCATTAGGTTGGATAGCTTTTAACGATACTGTACCTCAGAATGGAGGCAGACATGCCCTCAGAATGGAGGCAAAGTAATCTCTTGAACGAGGAGCTGTTGTGAAGAGATGCTACGGAAGAAGCACAATAAAGAAGCTCTTCTTCATAGCACTCTACAGAAGCAAGAGCACTCTCGCACTACGCACAACACAAAATGATGGCTACATTTACAACCATTACTCTTTATCTCTACTCAAAACGATGGCTACATTACAGATATCTATACATATTTGTGTGTACATATATATTTGTTTATGCATGTATGTAGGCATTAAGTACGTGAGCATAGCACTTGAAGGTTAGACGCTTCCTCTGCGGTATAGTCCCTTTTTAATCGTGGCATTGCGGTCATTGGTCCACTCCTGCATGGATTACCGCAATGTACCTTTGGTTTTACCATGGTTGAGACTGTGATGATATCTAAAGAGGTGCCACTTGACCTTTGGCACTACTAGCCTCTACTTAGGTCTACTAGTATGCATATGTATCTACGTGTTTGTGTGCTAATATACTTGTGTACATATTTATAGATGAGTGAGTGGGGGAGAAAGCTTAATCTTATATTGCTCTTTGTAATGTAGATGTCAGACGAGAGACAAACTGGTGGGCAGCAGCCAACTGGCTCTTCTTTTGGTTGGTTCACATCCTAGGTGGGCTCTCACCCGGGGTGGACATCGCCTCAAGTGGACCCAAGTCTTGAGCCGGTGAGAACAAGCAAAGAAATAAAGAATGTTTTTGGCTAGTTAACCCTAAACCATGAGTGTCATAGGTTTATTTTTTTTATTTGCAGGCATGGCCATCCTACAGCTACCCTTCTCAGGTTCCTTCACCATTCTAGATCCAGACCTACAGCGGGCTCTCTCTTTACGAGTCCAGTACCTCCGAGAGACAGATAATTTTTTTGGTTGCTACACTCTGTAGAAGCTGCAAGCTACGGTATTTCTCCATAGACTACACCATGGGGGAGTGAGGGAGGGACTCCTTACCTACAGAGCCTCGCACCGACGGCACCTCAGTCTACAACCCCTTCTTATCTTCCTAGTCCCCTTCCATCGCAGGGTCCCACTCCCATGGCATTAGAGGGTCCTACACCATTCTACTCCTCCTTCGCTAGAACACCATCGACAAAATTCCTCTAGCAGTACGCGTCGCTCGTCTCAGGGCAATGAGCTCCATGAGAGACGAAGCGACGGTGGATCTTGTGGTTTCACCTGTTTTGGTAGTGGCGGGAGGATGGAGTCCCCACTTTCAGAATGTGCCACCCCTGATGCAGAGAACGAGGATACTGATGCACCTGTGCGAGACACGCATGGGTGCTACTACAGGGTTACACGCATGGGCGCTACTACAAGGTTAAATATGGCGGGGAGGTGGACTACTTCGGCACATCACAAAGCAGGGCATTTTGATGCCATCCACAAATTCTTATAAATTCAATGTATAAGAACTATTTTATAAAGTTTAGATACCAACTGTTCGATCATGCACGGTACATTGAGGACGCGCTGTTAGCTAGATTTCCAAATATCCCCAATCAACGTTTTTCACAACAATGGTTGGAGGGCTGCATAAAGACATTTTTGAAAAATAAGCAGTCCAGTGTGCAGCGTAGAGCAGCCAAGTCAGAAATCGAGAAAAGAGCTACCGGGGTGGAAACATGGCAGACGCGGAGTGGGAGTGGGCAATTCAAGAAAAGAGCGATCAAGCTGCAACGAACTCATCATACAGACAACAACGCGAAGCTGATCACGCTAGACAAACTCCCACGCACTCTGGCTCAGGAGGCAAGGGAGCTTGGAAGGAAAATTATGTAAGATTGATTAAATTATAACATCGATCGATGATTATTAAGATTGTAGTTGATTTTTTATTGTTATTGCTAACTTAGGAAAATATCACTCTTTCTCAACCAACCAAAGAGATGGTCAAGTATCAAGAGAGACATACAGAATTTGATACTTGGTGATGGTTCTTTGAAAACAACCACATCTCTCGCGAGCAGTTCGACGCAGCGGTTGGATCACCACAAGCGTTAAGCTTAAACAAGTAATTTTGTATCAATTGTTTTGAACTATTGATAATTGTTTAATTTGGTTTGGGTTTATGTAGAGTCAAGGTGATCAAACGTACGTGCCTATGGACGACGACGAGATAGAGGAGGATTAGATAGAATAATATTTTGTCCAAATTTTTGTAAAGTCCCAATGTGACACAATGAATATACAACTATTTTCTTTTTATTGTAACTTTTTTTGAATAGTTGATCTTTTGCATATTAAATTGTCAAGGTAAAGTAAATTTAATTTCAATTCTTTGGTTTTTTTATACTCTTCCAAAAAACAATTGATGTTTCATTGTGTTATGTAGGTCAAAAATAAAGGTGCTCAAATGGGGTGGCCCAAATGAGCACCTTTATTTTTGAATGAGTGTGTAGCGATAATAAGCGTAGTAATAGGAGCGGCAACTATCGTGATAATAGCAGCGGGTATATTTTTGCGAATACCCGCGCTTATTACTGAGAAACCACTACCGCGTCCATAGCCGCAGTTATTGCCTCTCTCTCTCTCCTTTCTCCTTTGTTTTTCCACGGCAATGCTAGTGGTTATAGATAACTCCTCTTATAGTGGTTGAGCTCCTTCAAGTTTTAATCAAAACTTTATGACACTCTTTGGAATTATTAGAAAGTTCATGGACACTAGATTTAACAAGGGTGCAAGGTCCAATAAATTTGAATTTTTTTGACAAATTATGTTCTTGTTTTCAAATATACTATTTTTTCACATAGTCTTGTTTGATTGTTTAGCTTTTCCTAATTAAGCTAGGCTAGCAGAAAATCATATTTAAAATATTCTAGTTACTTTATATACATTCCCCCTTAAGAGTTTTGCAGTAGGGGGGTTCTTTCTTTTATGTGTTTGGCAGATCCGTTGCTTGCCTTGGGGCGTGGACACAATGTAAGCCCTGCGGTTCCTTCATGTCGAGGACCTGGGCTTTTGCTCTAGTGTATTCTGTGGGTGCGCACTGAGCAGAAGATCTCCTCTAAATGTGTGCGTGATGATCACATTTTGTGACTATTTTCACAATCTCTAGCTCAGCTCAACGCGGGTATTATTGGTAACTCCTACCTTATTTTCAGTGGTTCGCGACTGTGCTCGCTAGCATCAAATATCCCTAGTGCGTTCGTGATTGTCCTTGATAGTGCCAAATATCCCTATGCTTCATAGTTTGCACACTTATTTTATCCTGTTTATCACGCTTATTATGCCTTTTTGGGTGTTTTTGTTTTCTCTCTCTGTCTCATTCAGCACACTCATTATCCTTGTTTTTGGTGAGCTTGGCCTTTGGACTTTGGGACCCATTCCCATCATAACCTAGTGGTGTAAAAAATTTCATTTGTTTAGTCTACTATTGACATGGAATACCTTTTGTGATGAATAATAGTCTCAACAAAGCATGTTTATATAATTTTTTTTAAAATCAATATATTCTTCGATCAAATTTTTTTTTGTCTTAAATATCTTTAATCAAGAGTTTTTTCGTTCGAAGTTTTTTTCAATTGGAAAACTAGGAAAAAAATACGTTGCCCATTTTTGCTTACATGGCACCGTATAATACGCTCGTATAATATGAGTTCATGTAAAATATACCATATATGACGTATTATACGTTTCTCATATAACATATAATGCAATTTAGATTTTGAATCAGGAGATATCAAACGCGTATGAAGACTCTCGGCACAGGTTGATGCCAGATAAGAGCTTTGACCACTCAAACGACTTCCTTTTGACCCTAGAATCTCAAATATCATTGCAAAATAAAATTTGGACACCTGTAAGTTGACCAAAGCATGTATTCAATGTTGACACTCTCAAACTACCAGAACTATAAGCTCTTATATGTCTATACATACAAAGTTGATTGTCAATGGAAGTCTATAGTTGTTGACAAGTATGGACGAGAATACAGAGCTGTACAAAGCACAAAAACACAGACTACATTAGAAATAGGTGGATATTTTTTCAATGAAGGACCATAGATACATCTACCAAACATGAGAATTCCAAAAAGGGAGCCACCTAGATTCCCCCCTAGAGCGATAAAGAGTGATGAAATGATCACAGAGATGGCAAACATGCCTCCTCAAGTGAGTCTCCCTAATAGACCAATCTCCAACAAAACAACCAATCCCTTTTGAAGAAGACTAATATACAATTAGGCTTAAATTGGACCAGACAATGCAAGGAGATTGGAAAGGCAAATCTATCCACTTGGATCCCCTCAAGATGCCATACCAAGCCTAGATATCAATAGAGGTGGTTATCCGGTCATCCCAGGACCAAGTGCACCACCAATATTCCCATCATATCTGCATTTGAGTGAAGGTTGAGGACCACACGGAGAGTCTATGGTTAGACTTGTAGACAATCGAAGAGTTAGATTGTCCCAAGTCCAGAAATGGGTAAACACAAAATACTCTGGAGATAGAGATTCAAGAGATCACGTTGAGGATTTTAGAAGTGTAATTAGATCAGAGGAAGTTTTGGATCTTGCAACCTAATTTTTGGGATTCAGAGTGACTTTGAAAGATGGTGCGGCTACATGGTTTGACTCGGTGGAAAGACGGGATTTTGAGACTCTATATGAGGTGTTTGAGGAATTCATTGAAGAATTCTTGCAGAAAGGCACAACTCACAATACGGTCTCACAAATTCATAGATTCAGGCAGGAAGAGGGTGAATCAATATGCAAAGCAGCATTATGGATCAAAATATATGTCAAGTTTTGTCCAAGAGAAAAACTACCTATGCAATCACAATTGATGTTGATGTTTCTAGGGAATGAGACATGCGAGTCTTCAGAATGACATGTATATGATAAGGTGCCTGTCGCTAAACTAAATGATCAAAGAATCTCTTTATTTGGTGGATAATTGTGAGGAATATAAAGAAGAAGATTGTAGGAGTCAAGAGGACAACACATCCTCTCAACACAGTGATTCGATAATGACCGAGTCCATTGCAAAACCAACAACAACTATCGATCAAGAAAAGTTTATCAAACGACATGGTCAAGAGGTTAACTCCTCTTGTAAATTCTAATCCAAGGGAGCCTAAGTGGTGCAAAATTGAGAGGAAATGGACAAACCATATGAGGGAAGAGTGCTACTATAGCATGGAATATGCTAGAGAGAAGTATGTACAACCTATTCCAGTAGCACGTACTCCAGCTACATACCTTACGAGGAATGCGCCAAGTCCAATAGGATTTTCAAGACCACAACCTGTCTTAGGACAACAACCTCTGGTGCCAGATTGTAGAATGCTTGTAGACATGAGATGCACACCGATGATAGAAGCATCTAATAAACAAGCACTAGTACTAGCTACAATTTATTATAGAAACCAAAGTAGGTACTGCCCTTTGAAGTGACAAATGATGAGAGAAACACATGGAGTGGTGAGGCCGATACCACCTCCACTTCTTGCGCTGCGATCTAAAGAAAGAAGGTATGAGATGGATGAAAGGACAATGTAGCGGCTTAGCTAGGTCAGAGCCTATTTACAGTAAAGAGAAAATGCAAGAAGAAGCTCCTCAACTAGAGAGAGATTGTTACAAAAGCTGTGACAACCAGTTGATCAAACAATTTCCTCAGACAAAGATCACTCAAGTAACTTTCTACTGTCTTGACTGTGGCATCATTCACTTGATCCCCGACTATCCAAAAAACCCAAACTGAGTCATAAAGATCACTGCGAATGTCTCAAGGATCGTCAGCTACCCAATATCTTGGAAAATGAAAACGCATTACCAGTTCAAGTAGTTACGAGAGCGCAAGCTCAAAAGAAAGCTGATAAAAACCTAAAGATAGAGAAAACAGAAACTGATGCGAGTCTTGAACCAAAGACCGATGCACCTAGTCAAAAAGCCAAGAACAAACGGAATAGTTGGAAAGCTAGAAAGTATAGGATGATTAAAGCATGTAGGGAATGATTTAAAAAATCCCTAACTAAGGAGCTTACCAAACTAAAGAGAAGATAAGACAACATGAGGAAAGGGTCAAACCTTCTCTTATGTAGACGTCTCAACCTCCAAAAGAACCATCCACGGAAAGTAAATTGAGAAGTGCTAGTTCATGAGGATCAGTCTTGGTAGAAAAAGTCAATGAATCCTTAGATGCCCTCCTAAAAGCCTATGAAGCAGAGCTCAAAAACAACCAAACCCAAGAACATAGGTGGATGAAATATCCATATGAGGAACTAGAAAATCAAAGGATTGAATTGTGCCAAAAAATGAATTAAATAACCCAAGCTTTACTAGAATCACTAGTTGGAAAACCTGAGGATGTGATCATTGTCCCACCTACACCAATAATCCCACCAAACCACGAATGAATAGAGCAAGATCCTAATCACCAGCATGGACCAAAGCTCAAGGAACTAGCTTAATTAACCAAGGATAATGTTGAATACCATGGATAATTATTTGAGGAATTTCACCTAGCTATACTAGATAGTTGTAAATATATAGATGGTCTTGACAAATTGTGGAAATAAGTCAGAGAGGCCAATGAAGGAAGTGAGCTAAGAAAACGAGTAAACCAGACCAATGATGAAAGAGGAGAGATTCCTCCACCAATAGAGGAATTGGAGGTTGGATCCCAAATCATCTAGAAGTGCAATCATATTGGGGAGACAAAGGATCTGTACAATCTATGGACATCCAACCCCGTCCTATATGGGAGAGCACGAGGCCAAGTTAGAGGTTATTGTAGTCCCATCATAGAGACCGTCTTCCAACAAGTTCATCTATTCAAAAAGGTTACTAGATATTCTATCTACCCCAATCACTTATACAATAACAATAGTTGAGTTACTTCTTGGAATAAGACTAAACATGATATGGACTATTGTGCGTAAGTGTCTAGACAAATTTGGCGCAAACCATTCTACCTAAGACACATGAAAACCACTATGAGAATAAATCTAGATGTGAATCAAATCCCTCTAGAAGAGTTTGATTTAGCTACAATAGTTGGATCAGAGATTCCATCATGGTTGGGTAATCCTAAAGAACTATGGATGTGTGGAGCTTCACAATTCAAAAGCTTAAAGCAAGAGGAATGTATTGTAGAATGCTACAAACAAAAACGTCACAAGCCCTACAAAATATCAAGAACGACATGCTACAAGTGATAAAACCATGAAATTTCATACCTAACAAATTGCATAACACATAATCGAGGGAGCACACGAACAGAGAGAGATACAGAGCAGGAGAGAGCGAGAGAGCACATGCACGTGCACATCCTAGAGCGGAGTGCTACGTTGGCACGCACGGCAAGAGAGAAGAGAAAAGACGAGAGAAGAAAGATGCAGACATTGGGTCCCCGTGTAAGAGTGACCATTTCCCTCTTGCACATATTTACTTTATAGATTTCTTGAATGGTCAAAGTGAGTACAAACTGACCGGTCGGTCATAAATGGCCAAAGCTCATAAGGAGCACTTGAATAATCAAATATACATAGATTGTAATATTCTTTTGCAAAATCCAGTAGCTGCTAACTCTTTTTACACTCGTCAGCTCCAATAAATAGATGATTATCAATTACCATTACATACCTCTCCGTTGGAAATCAGCTGTCTCAATTGAAAATATAAGAATCTGCAAACCATACTTTTCTGATTAAACATCTGTGTCAAAAATAACATAGAGTAAAAGAAAAAATTAATGAAACCAAACAACATTAAGATAAGGAAAAAAGGGGGAACCTAAGAGGGGTCAATTGTGGAGAGAACTGGTTTGGGGTTTTGGAAATCCTGGATGATAGCTTTACCACCGCGGTAGACTGTCCATTTACCTTGTTTGCGGGCTTCATGTACTTTCTTGAGCTCTTCACTTTTTCGTTTGAGTTGTAGCGGAGTGAGTTCTTCTGCAATCCAAAACTTGGTGTCTTTGAGAAGATGTGATTGTTGGAGAAGCTTGAGCCGACCTTCTCTACTTTCGAATTCAAGGATGGCATGCCCATGTGGTATAGGCTTGTCAGGGCCTCTCGAAGTGATACAAGCTAATGCATTGTAGTCGAACTTGACCGGCTTGAGAGTCTCGTTGAGGAAGTTGATGCGCTCCAAGAAATCATTCTCGCTCGTTTCCCATGCTTGAGGTAGCCCACCAATTCGGATTTTGAGGGTATTTTCTTCTTGAAGTCGTTGCTCTCAAAGCTCTATTGTCACACACGTCTTCACCTTTGCAAGTGTTGGCGAGTGGGTTTCAATGGATTTGGCTTCGACTTCTTTCACTCTGTTGGTAGTAAGATCGACCATGGAATCAAATCGTGCCTCAAGCTTGCTAAGGCGAGCTTTAAGGTCGTGATTCTCCTTCATGATCCGATCAAGATCCGCTTGAAGACGCTCGCTTCGGTCGGCTTTGTTTGGAGCTGCTAAAACGGCGGCAAAGCTCAGTCGTGTTGTTGGATTCGGAGTAGCTTCTTTGGTCTTCATCTCCTCAAGGGCACATTGACTAAAGTGGGTCGGCCAAGTCTTGACAGAGTACCCACACAAAACTGTGGGAACACTTGCTTAGAGACTTACCCTCAAGATGAAGCCTGGACCCGAATCTTGACAGAGCAGATTTGTTTTGTTTGAGGTCGACACTAGCAGAGGTTGCAAATCTTGATAGAGTCACAACGGTGGCACTTGTAGGTGTCGAATCTTGCTAGAGCCCTCGAGGTCGACATTGCGCAGAGGCTGAGCTGGTGTTGGGTCTTGATAGAGCTGACAGCATGTTGCAGGTCGTCGTGTTGCAGGTTGTCAGTGGCCAGGGTGGGCTGGGGGAGGGAGGGCGGGATTGATGTTAACGCCCCCCCATAGGGCTGCCCTCACCCAGGGGGGGACTATGCAAATGAGGGGGGGAGAGAGCTAGGGCACGAGGGCTGGGGGGGGGGGGGGGGGGGGGGGGGGGGGGGGGGGGGGGAGAGAGAGAGAGAGAGAGAGAATTTGAGGGTTGGTTGAGAGAGAAGGGTTTTAATGGTGGGTTGCCATTTGTACTCGCGGTGGTACTGCATGCAGTTTGGGCAACTTCAATAGCGGAATAGTAGAGTACCCCGGCATTATAGTTCAACCAAAGCCATATGTGTGATTCCTGGTCTTGCTTGATGCAAGGGAAAGTTTGATTTTGGCAGTGGTTTCCCTTCGTGCTGAAGAGTTCACACTCTATAAGAGGAGTAGTCTATAACCGCTAACATTGCCGCAAAAAAACAAAGGAAAATGGAGAGTGAAAAAATTGCGTACGCGGCAATAATCACGGCTCAAAACGCAGTAGTGGTTTAAAAGCTATAAGCGCAGTAATAGCAACGGTAACATACCAGCTGCTATTATCGTGAGTGTTGCCACTGATATTACCACGCTGATTAACGCTAAACGGCCATTCAAAAATGAAGGGGCTCATTTAAGCCACCCAAAACTGGGTGGCCCAAATGAGCACCTTTATTTTTGACCTACATAAAACAATGAAACATCAATTGTTTTTTGAAAGAGTATATAAAAAAATCAAAGAGTTGAAATTGACTCTAGTTTACCTTGACAATTGAAGGTGCAGAAGATCAACTATTTAAAAAAGTTACAAATAAAATGTAAATAGTTGTATAAACATTGTGCCACATTGGGAGTTTGGACAAATATTTTTCTATCTAATCCTCCTTGTTCTCGGTGTCGTCCAAAGGCACGTACCTTTGATCCCCTTGAATCTACACCAATCCTCCTCTTTCCTCTCTCTCTTTCTCTTTCTCTCTCTCTCTCTCTCACTCTCTCTGTCTCTCCCTTTTTCTTTATTTCTCTCCCTTTCTCTCTCTCTCTCTCTCTCTTTCCTCTTTCCTCTCTATCTATATCTCTCTATCCCTATCCCTATCTCTCTTTCTCTCTCTATCTCTCCCTCTTTCCTCTCTCTAGTTCTCTTTCTCTATCTCTCTCCCTCTTTCTCTCTCTCTCTCTCTCTCTCTCTCTCCCTCTCCCTCTTTCTCTATTTCTCTCTCTTTCCCTCTTCTCCTCTCTCTCTCTCTCTCTCTCTCTCTCTCTCTCTCTCTCTCTCTCTATATATATATATATATATATATATATGAGTGTGTGTGTGTACATATATATATATATATATGTGTGTGTGTGTGTGTGTGTATATATATACACACACACACACACAGAGATATATATATATATATATATATATGTACACACACACACACTCATATATATATATATATATATATATATATATATATATATATATATATATATATATATATCTTTCTCTCTCTTTCCTCTCTCTTCCTCTCTATCTTTCGCTCCCTCTTTACCTCTCTCTCTCTCGCTCTTTCCCTCTCCCCCCCCTCCCTCCTCTCTCTCTCTCTCTCTCTCTCTCTCTCTCTCTCTCTCTCTCTCCCTCTTTCCCTCTCTTTCTCTCTCCCTCTATCTCTCTCCCCCCCTTCTCTCTCTCTCTCTCTCTCTCTCTCTCTCTCTCTCTCTCTCTCTCTCCCCCTCTATCTCTCTCTTCCCCCTTCTCTCTCTCTCTCTCTCTCTCTCTCTCTCTCTCTCTCTCTCTTTCCCTCTCCCCCCCCCCCCTCTCTCTCTCTCCCTCTTTCCCTCTCTTTCTCTTTCTCTCTCTCTCTCTCTCTCCCTCTATCTCTCTCTTCCCCCTTCTTCTCTCTCTCTCTCTCTCTCTCTCTCTCTCTCTCTCTCTCTCTAGGATGCATGTCTAACTTCACTATCCTATCTTATTGCAGTATTAGCAAGAACCACGATTAATTTGTCAAACCATGGGACGAAGTTGACTCGACTAGTGCATAGAGAGTACAAGAGGTTGTCAATCTCTTGGAAAAAAACTAACAAATCGCATCTAACTCAAGCTACACTCAAGTGACTGAAATTACCAAAAGCCAATCGCTCATCGGCAAGCAAATCACATCCGTTACAGTATCAAATGACATCCAAACGTAACGAAACTTCTCGGACAAGTTTATAAGACCTAAGCACACATGCCTATGGCCTCAAACCCCACTTTAGGTCAAGTTCCAAAATCGCAATTATTAACAACAGTGGATTTTTGACCTAGTCGTTTTCGACCTAGAATGCATCTAAATGCTTAGCAATGATGCCCCAATACCCTGCCTATGCTTATTTTTCGTTTTAAAAGTGTAATTCCTAGTTATGATGAAATTAGGCCGCGGGTCAGCGATGCCAAAAGCTACGAAATATTGTGAATGGCTTACGTCAATGCGTAGAGCTCTTACCTGCCGTTGCAATGCAACAAGCGCATTTGCAATGTGACAACCAGAGAGGGAGTAGGGAGCGCAAGAAGGAGAGAAGTGAGCGCTGTTAGCTCACGCTATGTATTTCTTATCCAAAAACTTATAAAAAACTTACAAAAATTGACTTTTATACCTTAGCCAAGGTTTTTGGGTGGTCAAAAGTAATAATCTGGAGTTCTACCAAAGTTGGAAATTGAATGGCTGATACAATCTGGAAGCTTGTAGCCCCGGCTCATTAATTACAAAGTTTACCAAGAAAATAGGAGTTACAATATTCCCAATTTATCAAAATAATAATTGTTTTTACAAGGAGAACTCCGAAAAATGGTGTTCGCGTTAGCTTGCTGCTAACATCCCCCCCCCCCTCCTTGCCTGTGTCCTCCCTTGATACAGCTTTATGGGCTGAAGTATTCTTTGGGTTGACTGCGGGCGAGGCGGTCCTTCAAAGCTTCCAGTGCCTTTTCGTATCTGATTTACGTTCTTTGTCTGGCACTTGCAAAAACTGCATGGTGACTCTATTTTTTAGTTCCACTGCCAAGTATCCTAGAAATCTGGCTGTGAGGTTGCTTATTACCGGCGCAAATGTCTTTGTTCGCCAGTGTAAAATGCCTCCTCAAAAGTTAGCATATTGTGCGAGGGCAAAAACATGCATCAGGCATAAAAGCCATAAAGAACTTCCTCTGAGGGTTGCCCACTTAAATCATAGCAGAGACCTTTGTTCCCTTCCAAAAATGAGAGCCATGGAGCTCTTGTCTGCTCAGGATCATTGAAGACCTGTATGCAAGTGAGTAGCATCCTGCAAATTTTGTATAGCATTGCGCAGGAGAGATCTTGCAAACTTTTGAAGAATGTCATGGCGCCTATTAGGGTTTTCACCATGTATTATTTTGTTTCTTGGCCTCTCTCTGGAGCTGGCAGCCTGGGAGAATTTAGCCATGTTGTCTCTTCTTCTGCAGTGCTTCATGTGCTTTCCATGTCCTTACTCGAGGTACAGGACAAAATGTTGGATCTTTTGGTATGGCCGCAGGTGCTCTCGTGAATAGAATCAAGTATCTTGGATTCTTGTTCAGCTAGCTTAGCCTCCACTTCGGGTGGTCTTTATCCGCGCCATCTTCTTGCATATCCTTGTATAATCTTTCTTTTACCTGTAACAATTCAACCTTGATAAGAGGGTATGGCAGGGATTGTTGGTGCCATTGAGCATTGATTTGATTGGGAGTGAGTTGAATGACGTTGACAGAGTGTAAAACTCTCAACTCCCAATCCATAGCTACCTTCCACTGCTCATCTACTGCATCTTCTTCAGCCTTTGACAGCTGGACCATTGGCACTGTGTCTTCCTCTATGATTTGGACCTGAAAATCTTCTCCCCCACTCTACTCTTCGGTAGACTGTGTCTCCAATTCAGCAAATGAGACCGAGGGGATTTCCACTTGGGGTGGCTCTGAAGTGCCTGCCTCTTCTTGGATATCTGGCTTTCCTTCTTTGAGGAGTTGATTCATTCTTTTCAATTCTGCAATTTCCTTAAGGAGCTCCTCCTCTCTTTGGACCCGCATGAGTGCCAGGTCTCTGCGTGTGAGTGCTCTAGCTTCAACTCCAGTTCTAAATCTTTGTTTTTCTTTTCAAGAGCTTTGTATACTTCATCTATTCCCTTGATCGAGGCCACGGCTGGATCTTCTCTTATTTGTTGCAAGAAAGTGGCCTGATCATTGATTATTTTTTCGGAATATTGAAGAGAAGCGTTAGCGACATCTAACAATACTTGAATTTTTTGAGCTGACAGAGAGGTGGTAAGAAGTTCATTTGTTACTTCTGTCAGAGCTGCTCACCTTTCACTTTGCAGGCATCAAATAGCTTAGTCAGGAGGTCACCCAACTCCTCCATTTACTTATGTTGGCTGTCCCTGGCTATCAGATGTTATTTTGCTTCAGTCTTTAGCTCTTCTACTTGCCTTTGTGGATCTGTGATAGTAGCCATTTTGTCGTCGAGCTCGCCTTGAAGAGCATCGATGACCATTTCTAATTCTTTGGCTTTAGTACTGCAGTTAAAGGCTGCTGAACAGAGTTTCTCCGCCATGATTTGCATCTGCCTTGCATACTCGTTTACTTGTAGAATGACTTCATCATTGGACTGCCACTCCTCCTGTCTTGCAAGTTGAGATGTGCCGATAGCCTCTTGTGTTTCTTCTTACTGTGTTGTTATTGCTGGTGTTTTTATAGAGATGGTTGCTTTTCCTTGTCCATCCTGAGGTTTGGATACCTCGGCAGTTTTTGGCTGAGTGGAAACAACCTGTGTGCTCTCAACCCTTACAATTTCTTCAGTTGCAGGCCTTTCCATCTTCTCAGTCTCGGTTTCTTCCTCATGTGTAGTGGTTTGATCTTTTTCTGTATATTGCTCTTTATTAGTTTCATCTGCCTCTTTGTGAGTGTCCTCGGCTGTCTACTCTGGTCCTCGTTAAGCTTCCTTTTCTTCATGTTGCTCGGCGTGGTTAGTTTGTTGTGTAGCTTCCATTTGGTGGGTGAGATCAGAATCTTTTGCCTTGTCGATCTCGGCTTCTTTAGTGGTCTCTTGGCCTCGCGGTGATGATGGTGGAGTGGGCATGGGTTGGTCCTGTTGTTTCGACGGCATTGAGGTGGGTCGGGGGGATGCCTGGCCTTCCTCTTGAGTTGCTTCTTCCTCAGCTTTCTTGGCTGCTTCTTCCGCCTCTTTCATCTTCAAGGCCTCTGCCTCTTGGTACATTCTTTCTAAATGATCCTTGGGATCCTTGGCCTCTTTCCTTGAATGATGTTTCATTCGAAGTCCTTTCAAGCCGGTGGGTACCCACTTTTCTGGGTCTTTTTCCTGCGCTTGCCTAGTGCGTTGATATGCCTTTTTTTCTCGTTCAAATATTTCTTGTTTCTACACTGGCTCTTCTTGGTGGGCAGCCATAGGTTTTCGCTTCATTTCTTCCCTCCTAGCTCTTTTTTCTTCGTTGTCAAAGCTTTCACTGCTATGATGCTCTGATGAACTGTCATCGGATTCATCACCTAATTTAATGATCGCTTACTAGATCTTGTAGATCTTGGAGAGGGTTGAGCCACCAAAATCCATGTGTTCTAATCCGATGGCATGATATGCTATCCTGGTCAATACTTCAGGCGCACCCAAGTATGTTATTTTTCCCTCCTTCTTGGTGGCCTTCAATGTTGTCAACACATATTGCACGTGGTCCACAGGTTGTCTGGTGGTTGACTTCAGAACTTGTGTAAAAGTGGTGGCCAGGCATGATTTGGTTTCGTGTACCTTGGTGGCCTTTTTGCCAGGAAATGGAAATGTTGGTGGTACAGACGGGCTGGTTCTTCCACCTTCTTGTGAATGAGATCGGTAAATGTAGCTGCAGCTGTTTCCTTTGTACACCTCTCTTCTCAAAGACTTTCCCAATTTTGGTTGAGATGAGGGCATCTCAAATTCTTAAGCTGGGTGATTGTAAGGTTCGATGTCCCTAAGGATAACCAAAGCGAGAAGACTGCATCCACAAAACCAGTACAAGTGGGAACGGTGGCTGTGGCACCACTCTCAGCCATAGAAGATATGCTAAAAAGGATGAATGACATGATGAAAAATATGGAAAAGAACCTATGAGAGGACCAAGACAGGGGATATCCCCACAAGGACAACCAATTAGGCCACAAAAATGGTGTGAAGTTGAGGGTAAATGGACCAACCACGATACCCATGAGTGCTACTTCAGACCAAAGTATGATGGGAATGTTCAGTACGTGCCCATGAGGCCACAAGGACAACCCATGTACAGATATCACCCTAATATGGCTCAAGTCCAAAGACCACCAATGGGTATGGAGAGACCTCAAACTGTGTTGGGACAACAACCTCCTTATCCAGGACATAATGCGGTGCTCGTAAAGTACATGCACTCAGAAGGATTCATAGATGAACAAGCATTAGTTCCTGTAACACCCTATGCAGAGCCTAGTCCATCTACAGTAATGGTAGAGGGAGATTTTTATAGTCCACACCCACCACCAATGGAGAAAACCATGACTTATGCTCCACCAGAGCTCGCACCAATGTATTATGTAGCTAATCAAAAGGTGTCAGACCTCCCATGGGAAGACCCATGATGAATCCTAGAATAGAAAACTGTCATAACTGTGGTGATGATGACCATTGGAAGAACGAATGTCTAGAGCTTGACAAAAACCTCAAACCAATTGAAGACTATTGCATACAATGTTGCAAAAAGGAAGGACACTTTCCGGAAGATTGTCCTAAGAATCCTTTGAACAAAGGAAAAACTGTAGTCAACGTAGTCCAAGTGATGCCTAGAAGATCATCATAGAGCAAACCGATTGTTCCAATCAAGGTAATCACTAGAGCCCAGGCAAAGGAAAAGAAACACAATTCCTCTGATGATTCGGAGAACACGAAAGTTTCTTCTCAAAGAGTCAAAAGGAGCAGAAGCAAAAGATATGAGATGAGAAAAAAACAACAACGGGTTGAAAACGAAGAGAAAGCAAAAATTCTAGCCCAGGACAAGTCGAAAGAAACTGGCAATGAATTCCGTGAAATTTGGAGGATCCATTCTGGTTGATAAAATTTTTGAGCAAGACTTAAAGCGGGCCAAAACATGGAAGCAGCATGGAAAAACTATCCATCTCCAGACATGGAAGCAGCTAAGCTGGAAGCATATCAAAATTTGGTAAGAATCGTGCAGGAAATGCTAGATAAACAGAAATCCAAGCTTGAAAGTATTGCAAAACCGGGAGAGATTGTGGTAGAAGAAACGAAAGCAAAATCCGATGTGGTGGCAGAACCCCACCTTGAAACAAATGAACCAGAGCTCATAGTGCCGGACAGTGAATATGCCTTAGACGGAATTCCATTCGTAGAGGAAGATTGGCCAAGACACTTATGGGAAAAGGTAAGGGAGATCAATGATGTGAGCCTAACTTTAAAGTCAGTTCCTATAGAGGAAGTCTGGTTGGATAACCTACCATCTGATATAAACATGGATATACAATCCTTATACGGGGATTACGGATCAGAGACTTCAGGGATATCTAAACCAATGACATTAAAAACATTACCTTCTTACCTGGGAGATAACAAAGATGAATATATCATTTGCAAGACCACTCAAGTAAGAAGATCCAAATAGACCCTAGAAGTAGACAACATTCATTCAATCATGTCTACACCTATCCAATGCACTCGTACTTTGGGAGAACTGTTGAAACTCAGGCCATACTTATGGAATGGTTTACAGAAAACCCTGGAAAAGGCGGGGATAACGAGGTTAATCTCTAAGAATCTGGGAAACTCGAAAAATGAAACGGAATACAAAGAGATTTGATCCGTTCCTATGAACAAGGTTGGAGAATATTATGAAGGGGAAGAAGGAAATACTACCCTCCCAGTGAAGTATAATGACATTGAAACCATGGCAATACTGGATAGTGGAGCGGGTATAGCCATAGCCACTAAACCAGTATGGGAATCTTGGGGACAACCAGCCATTAGACAAACACGAATGAAATTGCAGTTGACTGATGGACACATTGAAAGACCATTAGGGCTACTAGAAAAAGTGATAGTCAACTCCTGTGGAATTGAATATCAACACACATTTTCCATAGTAGACTTTGGGAAAAAACTCAACTATGAAATCATATTGGGAAGACCTTTCATGCGACAGGTACAACTTATCCAAGATTGGGGAAACGACTATCTGTACTTGAAGCAGGTGGGATCTATAACAAGAGTCAATCTAATAGACCACACCTATAGAGACGTCTTGAAAACACCCATCCAAGGATTTGATTCAGTCTCTTTGGCTGAAACTAAACTTCCATCTTGGCTAAACAAAGACACTCCTATTTGGATGTTCGAAACTTCAGAAAATGGAAGCTTAAGACGAGAGGAATATATCCTAGAAAGGGACTGTATAGACGAAGCCTATGTACCACAACCCTTTCCAGAACATTTATTTGAACCATTCGAGTGGACTCACATCTTAGCGACAATGGATGTATGCGTGAACACGTCTATGCCTACTCAATTTTGCAATGAGGATGGCTACGACATAATGCCCATCCAAATGATGTCAGTTCTTAACATTGAAAACAAGGATGAGGAAACAAAGGACTTGATGAAAGCTCAACAAGTCTTTTCTGACCTCTATTACGAGGCAACTGATGAGTTGGATGAACACTCAGCTACCAACGAAGATTCGGGATCCAAAAAAGAACATACGAGAGCTCAACTACTCATAAGGGGAAGGGAGAAAAAGTTTTTTGACTTTCCAAACCAGAAATCAAGAAGACAAAAATGGTATAGAAGAAAGAGGGACACTAAAATTGTGAAAGCACGACCTATGCCATCAGTATCTAGTAGACCACAAATCATGATGCAGATAGATGCTAGTGATTGTGTCAAGGACAAAATAACTGGCAGATATCCTTCAAACGGAAACTCAAAAATTTCTCAGACATTGAGAAAAACAAGGAAGGGTACTCACGAATAACATCAGGATAAAAAACCACTCATGACCAGAGTCGAGTAAAAATAGAAATATCAAGAGTTGAAAAAAGCTATAAAGGAGATATACACCACCGAAATGGAAACCACGGAAGAGGATAGTAAGGATGTAATGCATGTTCCATCCCATTACAAAAAGTATACTCTCCAAGATCGGAAAATCATAATCGAACAACCGGTTAGGGAACTACAGAAACAAGGCAAGTCTTACGAAGGACCTGAAAACGCTAAAAGGGTAGACTTGGCTAAGCCAGGAGAAGAGCCTATATTGGCTTACATTGCAAATGACCTAACAGAAGAAGAAGAAAAGTTTTTGCTAAGCTTGTTATAGGAATACCGGGATATCTTTGCTTGGTCTTACAAGGATCTCAAGGGGCCGGGTTGATCCAGAAATCTGTCAACATACTATACCCATGAGAGATGATGCGAAACCAAGTAGACAGAGACCATACACTTATAACGAAACATTTTCCAGGAAGATCAAAGAAGAGATTGAAGAACTAAAGGAAGCTGAATTCATTTACGAAATTGAATTGGGTGTCCCCAATTGTGGTAGTACCTAAGAAGAATGGGAAATTTACGAGTGTGTGTTAATATCAAAAAAGTGAATGCAGCTAGCATTAGAGACAACTTTCCTCTTCCAATAATGGATCATGTTTTAGAACGAGTGGCAGGAAAGGAAGCTTACAACTTCCTAGATGGTTTTTCAGGATACAATCAACTTTTGGTTGACCCAAAAGATCAGCATAAAACCTTTTGCAACAGAATGGGGTATATTTGCCTATTGGGTTATGCTGTTTGGGTTAACTAATGCTCCAGCCACATTTCAGAGATTGATGAGTCATGCTTTCAAAGAGTAACTTTGGAAATTCTTGGAAGTAGACATGGATGATTTATGTGTACATTCATCAATCCGAGTTGATCATTTTGAACATTTCAAAAAGGTATTCGAGAAATGTAGACTTTACAGGATTTGCTTAAACCCTGAAAAGTGCACATTCATGGGAAGACAAGGAAAAATCCTTGAACACATAGTGTCTAAAAATGCATACCTACCAATATTGAAAAGATTCATGTCATTGATGATTTGCCTAAACCAACAACAGTTAAAGGGGTACAAGCCTTCATGGGACATTGTGGATATTACCGACGGTTCATCTACATGTATGCTATAATTGCAAAACCCATGTATAGCTTGATTACGCACTTTGAATGGACCGAGGCATGTGAAGAATCCTTTATGAAGCTTAAGAAATCTCTCACCTCAGCTCCAATATTGAAAGCACCTGATTGGGATAAGGTATTCCACGTATACGTAGATGCTTCAAACTTTGCTATTGGTTGTATACTAGCCCAACCAGGAGATGGAAAAATTGACTTTCCTATTTCTTATGCTAGCCGACAATTAAATATGGCAGAAAATAATTACACCACCACTGAAAGAGAAGGACTAGGAA
Organism: Adiantum capillus-veneris; assembly: GCF_014529385.1. NCBI lineage: Eukaryota > Viridiplantae > Streptophyta > Polypodiopsida > Polypodiales > Pteridaceae > Adiantum > Adiantum capillus-veneris. Next base: position 28,551,526 of record NC_140941.1, read on the forward strand.
TGATCTATGCTGTTAAAAAGTATAGACATTACCTATTGGCCAACAAGTTTGTGTTCTTTGTGGGCCACCAAGCTTTGTTATATTTGGTCAACAAGCCATGCAGCACAGGAAGAATAGTGAGATAGATGGTTCATCATTCTTCTCAAATTTGATTTCATTGTGGTTGTAAAAAAAGGCACTACACATCAACGAGCAGATCATTTGTCCAGAATTGTTTTAGGGGAATCACCTAAAGGGGTAGATGATGATTTACCAAATGCCTATTTGTTCTCCGTGGAAATGATACCTAGATGGTCGAAAAAATTTGTGTCATTAATGACAATAGCTCAAGTGGATTCACCACTTTCTATCATAGTTGATTTAATCGAGCAATCGGCCATGTATCAATTACTAGATGGGAGGCTATATAAAAGGAATCGAGCCGGGATATTGCTTTTATGCATTAACCCTGAAGAAAGGGATCGGTACCTAAGTTAAGCACATGTTACCATAGTAGGACTTCACTTTGCGGAAGACCAAACTATGCAACGAATCTTAAGACTTGGAGTATTTTGGCCGACTATGATAAGAGATGTTCAATCTTTTGTAAAAGATTGCCCTCAGTGTCAAAAACAACCACCCATTCCTCATGTAACATTGTTTTAAATGTCACCTGCTCCTAAGTAGAGTAACTATTTGGTTACTTACTTATCAAGCCAAACATTTCCTGAGGATATGAGTAAACGCCATCAAAGAGAAATTGAAATGGAAGCAAGGGACTATGCTCTCATTGGGAACGAATTCTATCAGAGAGGTAAAGATCAACATTTGTGTCTTTGTGCAAATGAAAACGAGTATATTCTGATTATAGAACAGGCACATGCTGGATTAGCTGGAGGTCACTTTTCTAGTGAGACCACCATAAGAACAATCTTGATGTGGCCAACACTTTTTGCAGATTCCAAAGAATATGTTCGAAGGTGTGATGCTTGTCAACGAGCAAAAATGCCAACATGAGTAGACATCATGCCCTTAAGACCAATGATGGGGGCTAGAGCCTTTGCAAAATGGGGTATAGATTTTGCTGGACCGATATAACCACCTGCTTATAGAACCCAAGCTCAATATATCATTGTAGCTATGAACTATTTGACCAAGTGGGCCGAGGCTAAAGCAACCAAAAGAATGATGCCAAAACCACTGCTGCATTCTTATATGAGTATGTATTCGTAAGGTATGGACTGCCAATAGAGATTCGGTGATCGGGGAACTCATTTTCTCAACGAGGTAATAGAGTATCTGCTAAATGAGTTTATGGTTATCCATAACAAATGAGCTCCCTATCACCCACAAGCAAACGGACAAGCTGAGCATACAAATAAAATTATTAGCTTGGTACTGAACAAAGTGGTTAGTTCAGGAAGGACAGATTGAGAAATGAATCTCCATGCTGCTCTATGGGCTTATCGAGTTTCATTCAAAATGGCTTTAAATGCTACACCCTTTAACCTTGTTTATGGTCTTGATGCCATACTGCCAATAGAATTTCTATTGCCGACCTTAAGGGTAGCACAAACTCTTGAGTGGACTGGACATGAATTGTCAGAAAGACTTGAAGATTTGGAAAAGCTAGACAAGCAAAGGCTAACTGCCATAGCTCATATCTATGCACAGAAGAGGAAACAAAAATAGTTTTTTGATTCCCACTTAATCACCAAAATTTTCAAGAAAGGGGACTTAGTTCTAGTCTATTCCCTTAAGCAACAAATTCCCAATTTTAAGAAAAAGGGAAGTGGACCATTTATCATTGAAAATGTATCTCCAAATGGAGCAGTAAAATTGTCAACCATAGATGGTGAACCAATGGCTAATTGGATTAGTGGATGTCGTTTAAAGAAATACAATTTTCCACTAACCAATGAATTGCTAGAGAGAATGCATGCGCCGAACAAAGGAAGATGAAGCGACAACAGGTTATTGATGAAGCCCAAGAGGAAGCTAGACTTCGGGTGCTCAAGCGTAAAGCTGCTCTCAAGAATCAACAGATACCGATTCCCATCAACACTTTGGAACCAGATGATCGACAATGGGAATTACCTAAAGACACAGTTTCAACAGATGACCCACTGGTTAGATGGAATAGATCTCCGCATCAAAGTACAGCTCAACAATCATAGCACCAATGCTTTGGTAGACACAAGAGCTAGAGTGAATGCAGTCAGTTATTCCACATATAAGAAAGAAACAAGTCAAGCATTGATAGCATGAATAACGACAATCAAAGGATGCAACAAGAACCCAACTCCAACATTGGGAGTAGTCAACTTGAACGTGGTAGTACATGGATGCTCATGTCCACATCAATTTGTATGCTTGCCAGATGAACACATGAATGAGACGATGATTCTTGGCATTCTTTGGATGCGTACATACAAAGCAATACCAGATTGGGATACAAATCAGCTAAAGCTATCACTTAAACGAGGGCAACTCATTGTTCCTATTGCACCAAGCAAAGAAGAATGGAAAAGGTACAATCAGAGGACCAATCCACGAAGTAAATCTTCTCCATCCCCTCGACAAACAAATGCTACAAGTAGCATGCAAGGAATCAGGAAAATTTGGGTACCAAAAGCAAAACTTGTGGATAAACCAAATCAGATCTAGGTGCCTAAAATTTCACCAAAAAAACAGAAGATGGTTCCAAGGATTCGAGCACAGAATCCAACATCTATGAACAAGGAACCTAACATGAAAAAGGTTTGGAAGAAAAAGGAGCACTTATCTTCTTCACACAACGCGAAACCAATCAAACAATGGCGAGTTAAGTCTCAACAGACTCTCAAAAACCATGCACCAAGCAGACCGAGCTACCAGTGGCAAGAAAAAGCTCGACAACCGTCTAAAGTGCTCCCAACAGCTCAAGCAATCAGCATGCTTAAACACCCCGATGGTACTATCAAACAGAGAGTACAAAGGCTACAAGATTTGCTCTTTGGAAGACATCAACAACAAACCTCGACATCGGAAACCCTTGAGTTATTTACTCAAGACCCAGCTCTTGCACAACATATTGAGTTGAATTGCATTGATCTTCATATCATGGTAGAGCCAATCACGGCCATGCATAGACACAATTGTTTGACCCATGCATGCAGTCGTCCCGGAGAACGCCATCTAGGAGGGGTGGAAGGGTACTACTAAATACTAAGTAATTAAGGGCAATGTTTGAAGAGGGAGGAAAAAGTTTCATGTTAACGTGTGATGTTTTGCAAAATAACCTAATAATGCCCTTATAATTCATCAACAAGGGAAAATTCACTGATAATATCTTCCCGATGAGTGTAAATGGTGTATATACTATCAGAAAATCATCAAAAATAGTCCTTTTTTGGGTATTTTTCATCATTTTTTTAAAAAGAGGAGGCTTAAAAATGGAGAAATCCAACAAAAAACAATAAAGCTGTGTTTTTCAAGGGATTTTCTTAATTATTGGAGTTTTACTTTTCTTTTTTAGAGCATTTTTCTATTTTCCTTGATCTTTTCAAATAAAAAGGCCAACAATTAATAATAAATAGCAGGGAAGCTCAGATGGAAAAACGGAAGACACGATGGTGATCAGAAAGAAAAGGCGAACAAGCACAAAAATTTTCAATGAAATCAGAAGATGGAAGCGGGAAGGCCAAATTAGGCGACCAAGCCTACTTTTGCAAAATTCTTGCAGAATGAGCTATAGGAATCCGATTTTGAAAATTTTTGAGCCCAAAATAGATTTCAAGGTCTAATAGGACTAATGGGGGAGTTTGGGAAAACTTGGCTCGGGAAGTCCAGGTATAGATATCCAGCTTAGGCTAAAACCACCTCATTTCCACTTGGAGCCTTTGCAGAGAGAGCATTTCGGCTTCTTTCGCGCGTCATTTCTGGAGCCCACAGTTGACCTTTTTCAGCACCATCTCACACGAGACATGAGGGGTAAGTTCCTTACCTAATCAATGATCCATTTTGTACGACCGGTAGCTAGTCTAAAGCCCTAGAAAAAACCCTACAAGCCGCGCAGTGCACGATGACCTACAACCTAAAAGTGACCATAGCGGCCTGCCAGCTTGACCAAATCGGATGGGATTTGAACCATAGCATGCCCTAACATAATAGAACCATTCCATACCATCAGATGATCATTCGGCTGGGGTCAAGGGGGTCCTTAGTAGAGAATTAGGGTTTTTTGGGAAAGGCCAAAATTCTGACCTGACTCCACAGATGGCTTGCTAATGAGGCTCATATACAATGTATATGATTGGTTTGGAGAAATCCATCAAGTAAAGCCCTCGAAAAGTGGAAAATGGCTCGAAGATTACAAAGCGTCAAATTCGACATACGAGGCCAAACTAACTCCAAATGAGCCAAATTTGGACAGGTAGCTTCATGATGATGTTACGGACAAGTCCAAAGCCTCAAAGTTGATCGACCAACCTAACAGATAGAGTAATCACAAAAAATGGCTAATTCAGAGTCCATAGAGCACAAAGTGATGCCGGCATGACCAAACTTGACCAAATTCAATTTAGGACTTGTATTAGGTGTATGAAACATGTCTAGGTCAAAATTTATGTGAAATGCAAAGTTTTTGTCACTGTTGTAAATAATCACGACTATTTACTTTTGCAACATTTTTGCTTGGAAATTGTCAATTCACCTCACCTATCATGTGTACACACCTATTACATGCCAAAAATCAAGTATGAGCTAAAATGACCACCCTTTACTTGCAAAACTGCCAAAAAAAGCAAAGAAGTCTGTGAAAGCCAAAATTTGGGTTATGAACAACTTTTCTTGATCCAAATCATCTCATAATTCATACCCAAGGTCTATACCATGCCTAGAACCAGTCTATGCCAAAAAATGTCAATTCTGGAAGAAAAGTTAATAATCGCGATTATTTACTTTTTGACCAAAATGGGGCAATTTGGATATTTTGTCATCATACATCCAAAGAGCATGTTGAGATAAGCCCACTAGCCAATTTTGAGTCAATTTGGATTTCAAATTCTCAAATTTTCTTTATATCTACTATTTCAGTAACCTAAAATCAAAATCTGGTACCATTTTCACCTTGTACATTCAAATGAGCCCATATTTCCCTCAGAGCATGTAATTGGATCAAGCCTATAAATCCAAATTTGAAAATTTTCCCAGCTGTAAATAATCGCGATTATTTACTTTGGTTGCAAATTTTTGTTTTGACCATACAGTTCTGTTCCTTGCATGATTTGATGCATCTTTGCTTGTTCAAAAATTGATTTGAAGCAATTTGGACCAGATTATGAGCATTGCAGTCTAAAAAGACATTCCAAAGAAAAATCTGACAACTTTGCTAACTTTTCACTCTATTCACTGAACAGGAGCAATGCAAGCCGCAGAGAAAGCCGAGAAGAAGTTAAACCAAAAGGAGAAACTGCAAGAACTGCCCCCGTATCAACTGGACCCAGAGTCAATAAAGGCAACAAAGGCATCTTACCTTTCTAAAGATCAGTTAGAAGAACACCATACCACGGTCTTCACTGACAGGTTTAAGAGTGAAGAAGGGAATCTGGTGGAGTTGCAGCTCTTGCCTAAAGAAGTCTACAATGTAGCTGCAAAGCCAGAAACCAAAGAGGCTAACCGCAGGTTGAGACTCCGACACTTCTATGAACAAGAACCCTATGGGGTAGGCTTTCTGAAAGCTTACGAGCTTCTGTCCACAATCAAGGAAGACGGAACTGCCCAAATCTCAGACAACCAAGGAAATAAGGTAGAGGTTGTAATTACAAAGGAAATAGTGGCAAAGGCACTCAGATTGCCCACTAAAGGGATGACCATGCGGACAAGAGATAGGAAAATAGCGGGTTTCAATTTGTAGGCTTGATCATTGAAGACCTTGATTATTTCATAAGGACTGCAATACCTGGGACTAAGCTTTTTGAACTTTCCCAGGGATAGGTTGCTTCTTTTTGGACGCACTTGAAGAAAGACCTTGTATCCTTGCTTGAATATTTGATCAAATCGTTTTTGGTCCGCATAATTCTTTTGATGATCCTTAGCCGCCTAAATATCTTGTCGTATGCCTTTGATTTGGGCTTCCATTTCCTTCAATATTTTCTTTGAGGCCTCTTTATAGTAGGGTTAGAAAAATTCAATGGTGATATGCATTCATGCCCATATAGAGCATTGAAAAGTAACCTCTCAATGCTTTTATGGAAAGAGGAGTTATAGGCAAATTCTACCAAGGAGAGAGATTGAATCCACTTGCAGGGTTCTCTACTGCAATAAGCTCGAAGAATATCTTCAATTACTTGGTTCACCCATTCTATCTGTCCGTCCGTCTGAGGATGATGTGCTGAGCTAAAGCATAGTTGTGTTCCTAAAGCTTCACATAGAGACTTCCCATTAAACTTGGAAGTGAACCTTGCATCCCTGTCACTGACAATTCTCTTTGGAAGCCCATGGAGTCTAAAGATCTCTTTAACAAAGGTCCACCTTATATCTGATGCATTGTAAGTGGTTTTTATTTGTATTAGGTGAGATTCTTTAGTGAGCATATCCACGACTACCATTAGGGAACCGTGGGAGGACCCATGCTAGAATCCATGCTAATGAATTTCCACTTTAATTGAGGTATGTCTAGGGGTTGCAGCTTTCCTGCCATCAACACTTGTTGTTTAGACTTGTTTCTCTGACAAGAGAGACATTGTCTGATGTATGGAAATACATCCCCCTTCATTCCGGTCTAGAAGTAGCTTTTTCTCAAGGTATTGAGAGTTTTTTCATATCCCGGGTGTCCTACTACTGGGATATCATGACCTCTATGAAGAATTAGCTGCTCTAGGGAGGTATCCTGAGGAATGTAAAGTCAATGTTTATAGTAAAGAAGGCCATCCTCCATAGATTGGTCCTTAACTAGGGCTTTTTATTTTTCTGGTACATCTTCTTGCCTAAGGATTTGAATGATTTGAAGATAGGATTCATCTTTTTGTGAGAATTTCCTCACCTTATCCAATATTGGATTGTTGGCCATGGAGATGTCTCCAAGGAAGACTTTTTTGCCAAGGGAATTGGCAACCACATTTTCCTTGTTGGGTGTATATTTTGTTTGAAAATCGTATTCTTAAGAAAGTTCTATCCAATGTCTTTGACTCACGTTAAGAGTTGGTTGGGTAAAAATCCATTTTAGACTCTATTAGCTAAAATTGGCGTCCCAATAGATAATGTCTCCATAGCTTGAGGAAATGAATAACAAATACTAATAATTCCTTGTCATGAGTTGAATAGTTCAACTCATGAAGGCTTAATTTTCTGGAAGTGTAGGCAATTGGTCGGCCTTCCTGTGTTAACACTAGGTTGTGTGAGCATGAGCCACCTTTGTGGCTATAAAGAACTTTTTTGTAAATTCTTGTTCTCATGGACCACAAAAAACCTCATCAAACCCTTTCTAGGCTTTGTTCTTAAGGCATGTAGGGAGTTGAAAAAAAATAGAAATAAACATTTTCGGGTAGAATTGTTATTTTTTAAGAGCCCTCTTTTAGGTACAATCAAACTAAAATCACTCAAAAGTTTTGATACCCATGTAGACCCCTTAAAAGCCTTCAAAGCACACTGAAACTTTTTTGAAAAATAAATGGATATGTAAACAATGAGAATCTATGCATACACCATTTTTAGAAAAAAAAATGTCGACTTGTTTTAGGCCTCAAATATGAGTATGCTGTTGAACTTAAAAGCTAGTTTTGTGGGTTCTTACTATTTTTAGAAAATTATATTTTTTTATTTTACACTTTTTTGAGATAAATGTTATACTAGAATTTTCCTCTATGTCATAGGATCTGAATGGTATCCTATAATCATGGTTTCTTGAAAAATAGAGAGTCCTAGGGCCAATTTTTTAGGATGAGGTGCTAAGACACTATTGTGGCTCAAGAAACTTAAGTGGCTCAAACACAAACCTGGTGTTAAGAATCCTCCTATAACGAGTCCACTTGCATCTGTTACCACCTCAAAATCTTGACTAAAATCAAGTAGCTTGAGCATGGGAGCAAAGGTGAGATATTTTTTCAATTGTTGGAAACAATCTTCTTGTTCTCTCTCCCATGTAAGCTTGGAGGATTTATTGAGTAGCTGAGTCAAGTGTGCAACAATGAGTGCGTTATCTTTGACGAATATTCTATACCATTTGTAGTACCTAGAATGTCAGGACATTGGTAGGACCAGATCCGGCCAAGGGCCAGGGCCGAGGGCCCCAGAACGGACATGAAGTCAAGGGGGTCCCTATATTTAGAAGGCCAAGGGCCTATATAGGGCATGGGTAGGTGGATATTAGCATGTTCAGTTCCCTTGCCCTTTCACTGGTATCAGAGCCCAGGGGGAGAGGGGAGTGATGCAGGAGAAAGTTTTGGCATGGCGAGGCATGGCGTTGCATGCACGGTATTCTCTCTCTCTCTCTCTCTCTCTCTCTCTCTCTCTCTCTCTCTCTCTCTCTCTCTCTCTCTCTCTCTCTCTCTCTCTCTCTCTCTCTCTCTCTCTTTGTCTGGATCGAATTCAGCGGAGGCATGGCCTCCTTCTTTCTGGGTCTTCCTCCTCTCTCTCGTTTCGAGAAGCAAGACATGCATGCTCATGCAAGCCATGGCATGCACGGTAGCTAAGCAAGAAGTCGAGGTCGACACCCAGCGTGTGCAGGGCCTCTTGAGGCGGGAGAGGGCGGCTAGCTGACTAGCACCAAACTCTGCGTAGTTAAGCTTGCTAGGAGCCCAAGGCAAAGTTGCTACAAACTCGTCACAGCGACGAGGGCTGTGGAGCACCGCAACGGGCGAGAAAACCTGGTCTTCATCTCGGCGGCTCTGCTGTCTACACCATCGCCAAAGGAGGATTGGGTTTCACACACACAGGCCCTAAGGCCTTTGGCCTTGGGCAATCAAAATTAAGCTAAGGGAGGTGACCCACGAACAGGGTTTTCCTCCCACCTTTTTCTCCTATTTTTGGCTATGAGGTTCGTCAGCAACCAACAAGTAGCAGGTTCGTCAGCAACCAACCCCGCACACTCAGAAAATTTACACTTTGCAGAGATGGTAGATCATTGGTATCTTCTGGTAGAGCCAAGAGTTGGAGAAACTTCGACAATGTTGGGGCGGGTATCAAACTCCCGCAAGCTTCATGCAAGGCTTGGACGCTGTCGCCGAGATCTTTTGACATGCAAACAGTTATCATTTTCTTTGCTTCAACCCAACACTGGATTCAAGGGAAGCATGGCTTCCGGTTATTCTCCATCGCCAACAATGTGAATCCATGATCTTAAAGACAATCGCTTCATATCTAACGGAGTTTTCTGTATAGAAGTCTTCGATGGCCGGTACAAGCAAGGCCTATGGCCGGTATGAGCAAGGCCTGTGGCATGTAAGGAAAAGATGTCAGCATGGCAGGCTAGCTGTTTCTATTGAGACTAAGTACTAATCAATAGGTTGAACGCACGACTTCAATTTTAAAGGGCATGGCAAGGTCCATTTCAATGATTGCTTCACAACAGTCTTGATGAGGACACGGTCCTCTGAAGGGAAATTTTTCAAAGCTTTAATTGTTGTCCACATAAGATCGACATTGCCATCATCTTAGTGTTTAGCAAGGCTATAAGCCAATATGGTGATAGATCCACAGGTTATGCACTAGAATCACGGCTTTTATCATATTTGACATCAAGCAGGACGCATTGATAACACATGATCTTAAGGTTTGAGATCCATGTCTTTTTATGTGTTTTTTTTAAAAGCTATATGCCTACTTTTCTGTTGCAAGAAATAGATACCCTCCAGGATGATCTTAGAAACTTCGCACTGTTGGCACGCCAAGGCCTATTGTTCGTTTTGAACACGAGTATACAGATGCTCGGCATGGCCGAACACTGGTTACAGATTGCGATGCCAATTATTTCGCCTTTTCGATTTGAATTTTTGGGTAGGTACATGGTTCCTAAGAAATTTTGATCCTTTTTGCCTCGCTCACAACAAACCTAATCGGTCAAGGACAACAATAATCATGCTACGCAGGTCGAGTCTCTTTACTATGATATCTGTCGTCAATAGCATTTGTTGGCAATCAAACCAGACATAGTTCTATGCAGCAAGGCTTCAATTTATACATCGTACATTGAGGTTGGCTATGTGTGGCATATGCTATGAGCATACAAAATTGGGAAGAAATAGGGAATGGGTTTGTAGGATATTTCATATTGCAGGTTATTTCATTATGTGCCAGGAGGGTGTATAGGATATACGAGGGCATCTATGCAGATATAGCTATGGGCCGTTTTGGAATGAGTTTTTTCTTCCAAATTTCATGACAATTGGTTGCAGCAACAACGACCAGGTTAGCCAAGTAAGTTTTCTTGTTTTTCCCTATTTACACCTTACTTGGCAATTACTGTCAGTGTGCACAGCAAAGTGCTTCGGCAATTTCATATGAAGCAAGGCTTCGAGGAACTCGCAAAATAGGGAATATCACTCACAGAATCCCTACCAGTCTAAACTGTGCACAACACTTATGGTTTTGGTTCTCACGGTTGATACCATCACTCTCCGCAAGGGGCTTACAATTCTGCATGCAAGGCATGCTAGTGAGGTGGATTCAATTCCCCCATTTCGTGAAATTACGGTTCCGCTATCACACTCGCAACTCTTTCAAAGATAGATTAAGGATATATTGTTTCATATGATTGTGGGTTGCTATCAACACACAATGGCCCAAGGAGCCTAATTCTAGGACTTATTTCACGGAAAATCACGAACCCTGCAAGGTAGGTGGATCAGAATGAGTTTTGTGTTTTTTTGTTACCTCTCTCGATGCGAGAGTCATACCAGAAAACTGGGGAATGCTTATACGATAAGTTGCAAAAGTCAGGACTAAGATGTGTACGAGCACATAGCTTGTGCACACACTCTAAAAGCTTAAGGAAAGTTCCTCCGTCCAGCATGCTCTTCTTTTTGTTCTCTATCTCTCTTTTTGGAAAAAATGAAAATCTTCTAAGAATCTTTTGATACATGTTTTGCTTGTGAGTCAGCTTGAGCCAAGGTGCTCTAACTCACAACTAGAACATAGCCAACATGCTACTCAAATTAGTCTTCATTGGTTCGTCAATTGAACACTATTTTGCATAAGGACTATGAGCCAAACAGGTTACGAGCCGTTCTCAGGCCAAGGGTAAGACCCACCTATTGGTATTCCTTGGATGATTGTTCTCAAGATTGAACAGCTCTACCCACTGGAGTACACATTGACGTTAATTGACAAGGAAGAGTCTTGTCATTACGAATGTTTAGGGTGTCAGTTTGGCACTACATATTTTCAGTACGACACTCAAGTTGAGTTTTTGCTAATCTTCAACTGACAGCAGCTACTCTCTACAAGAAAGTATATATGCAGCAATCAGTTGTGACATCATTTTTGTCCATAAGAGCTCGGCACTTCACTTGTGTGGGTCTCCTACTCTCTCTATAGCACTACGGAGTGCCTATGGACATATTGTTTTGGGGTAAGACCCGGCGGGTGATTGCTACATCACCCCATAGGCATTAAGGATCACAGTCTGATCTACATTGCGGATCCGAGTTGATCTCTCCCAGTTATACTTTCAAGGAAACAATTCCGCAATCTACCATGCGGTAGCGGACGAAAACACTATTCAAGCAGATTCCAATCATTCTGTGCACGGTTGACTATGTTGGTTACCGTTATCTGCTAGTTGAGCCGTTTCTACAAAGAGTCTTACCAAGGGGTTTGACTACGTAGCTTCTACTCCAAAGACTTGGATTGCAAAGGCAACACTCAGAGTTCCCAGTGCAATGCTATTTGTTTTTCCGATAGGGGATGTGCTCCTCTCCATTGGAATACGGGTAAGTGAACATTACGCTCAAATCTTCAAGTACGCATCTATTGATTTGGTGTTATTCCATTTTTAGTATGCTTTGCTTGGTTTTTCAAGACGTATAAGTACGCTTGAATGTTTCAGAGCCATGCCAAGGGCATGTCGGCTCAAAGTATTTTGGGTCACGTGTCCAATCTATCTTTCTGCAGACGAGTGTGCGTACCCACGTTAGAGCATGCATGTAAATCCCATAGAAACTCTCTATGGTTTTCAAAGCTCCACGAAGCGTCATGCTAGTGCCACTCACCATACAGTTGACTATCCCTTCTGTAAATGCTCTCAATGCAGTTGCTAGGTTGGTCTCAGTCTCGACACAAGTAGGTCATACATCAGATTCCTGAACGTTGAATAAATCTACACAAACATGGTTTTCCCAGTCTCTCTTGGGCTGTGTGCGTGTACTGCATCATCACTAGTCATTGAGTATGGATGTGTCACTGCTGACACTGGGGTAGCTACATCCCTCTCATCTAGGTGGAACTGTGTCTCCTGGCACTCATCAGCCTATAGCATGAGCATGTCAAAAAACTCCATATCTCTCATCTGTGTCTGTGTCTCTAGGGATCAGACATGCTCTACCTCTACATGCACAAAGTCTGACAACACCTGTTGTGTCTCACTAGAGCACTGTCACTCTACCTCTGTCTCTACATAGTCTAATGGCACGTCTTGCACAACTAAATTCTCTGTCTTGTGAGAAAGGTAGAGATCACTGGCAGAACAGATATGTCTTGTCTCTTGCTCAAAACATGCCAGCAACAGAACCAAGACTAAATCATCTCAAACCTCAGATACATGCATAGGATTTACTAGGCTGTTGCGGGCTTCCTTGGAAATCACTAATGAACCGTAATGCATCTAGAAAGACTGGTCTCTAAGCTGTATCTCATAACTAAAACCTACTAACTATCTCATTGAGATCAAGCTCTATCTCAGTTAAGGAACGTAGGGCACATGCAATAGCGTGTATGATGCACCACTAGGCAAAGAAAAACAAACGTCTTTTGCACCCTCTATGTCAAACACCGAACCATCGACCAAGTGCTCACAACCAAGCCTCCCACTAGAAAATGTGCTAAACCACTCACAATATGGTATGACATGGAAAACAACATTGCTATCTAGTAAACCATTGTGGAGAAAGTGTGCTATCCATACAATAATTTGCAAGAGGTTCACTCAAGGCAAGCATGGCATCATCGTCATTGGCATAGATTGTAACTCAAACTGCCTCTCTAACATCTATCAAAGCCGTATCTACATCCCCCATACATCTCCGTTGTTGCCTTATACATCTAAAAAAATGATGTATAATGTGCCCTGTAACACCGCAATGCCAACAACACAAGTATCGACAACAACAAGACAGCCATCTCTCAAAAGTCATCGTACTGGACTCTACATTGTCCCACATATTTGCAACCATAAGTGAATGGCTAACAACCAAAGTATGGTGAGAAATTTGGGAAAAATTTTATAGAATATCCTTTATAAATGGAGCAAAACCTCTGGTAAAATCTCAACCATAAACCATGCCAAACTGGCAACAAAGTGGGAGGTAACTCAACCACTACACAATGCTCAAAAGCATGATTAATCACAGCAAAATTGATGCTCATATATGCATAAAACCAACTCCGCAATCTGCAAACTTTGTAAGCATAAATTGGGGCAAACTGCTTAACCAAGTGTAAAGCGCATAACCATATACGCAAGTTGAGAGCAAACTAGCTCATAATGCATCCCACAAGAGAAACCTCCTGCAAAAATATCTGCAAAAACCTGTGAAACATGTGACTAGCAAAGTCTATAGCCACACAAGCATACGTAATCCTCACTCTTGTGAGAGTGGGTATAAGAACACTAAACTATGTCCAAACTGACAAAACCTATGAAAAGTGAGAGAACACTTGATCACTGTCAAAGTGGGAATATATCGTCCTCTATACCATCAGAGACGAAACTACAAATACGCATAAACCATGGCAAGACTTTGGGAAAAATTTGACAGAGTTTCCCCTAAAAACTGAGCAAAAACTCAAAAAATATCATCAGATCTCATAATGAAAGACACTCAATGTCTCAGTAAACAGATCCACAAAATGGCCTACATAGCACTACCAAAGCCTGGCAAAATAGCTCACTCCTGACCGAGTGGCTCTATGGTTGTGTACCTGTCCAAAATGTTATAAACCTATAGATATTCTTCCTGCAAGATATCCCTATCTTAAGCGGTATCCATAAAATGCATACATAGCATGAAATTGCACAAAATCATGATAAAAAAGCTTTCTGAAATGCCCCACACAGTCAAACAATGCACATAAAACCGCATTCAAATGTGTAACAATCTGAAAGTCACATCCCAAAGTATCACTTGAATACAAAAAGAAAAGGTGAATTCTCTCTCAAATAGCACCACAGTGTGCCATATGTAGCCAAAGATGCAAACCGCATCACTCTCTACAATGTAGGAGTCAAAGTAGAAAACCTCGATATATTGAGATTGTTTGACAGGCTCCTGCAAAATTTTTAGTGCTATAATTTTAAAATTTTGATATGATCAACGTGTCTAAAACATGCCAAAACCCCATGGTAGACTCTTGGATCACATATATCCGAGTTCGGGTGTGAGAGATATTCCAAAAACATCCATTTTTGGTCAAAAAACGCAGCATAAACTTGCTACTATTATGCCTGCTGTAATTCTAGCCATAATTTCAGAAAAAGGACATCAATCTCACATTTGCAATGTGTCAAAACCCCAACCTAAACTCTTGGATCATATTCATCCGACTCCGTGTGACGTAGGTATGCAAAAAACATTGTTTCGGGAGCCAAAAAACAGTAAAAACAAGCTGCAACACTTCTTGTTCTTGTTTTTCCTCTACAATATTCAGCAATGGCTTGCTGCACAAGCTCTATACAAGCTGAATATACATGCCTAAGTTGAGATCTGATGCCGTCGAGTCGTATCCGCCGTCGTTGAGCTCAAGTCGCCATAGCCGAGCTCTGTCGCTTCCGTCTCGTCGGGAAGCCGTCGTGTGTGTCGTTCACCATGGTAGCTCTAATACCACTTGTGAGTGCACCTGTGCATGGATGCGTGGGTGCGTACGCGGTGTGGTGTGTGCGGGGAAGGAGAGAAGCATGAGACCGGTGTGGGTGGAGCAACCCTTGGAAGTGACTCAGTGTATGAGTGAGGTCCTCCTTATTCTTCATATAGAAAGAATAAGGGAATGTGTATACACAGTGGGCGACCGGACACTAAACATTTGTGTCGGGCAAAAGGCAGAGTGCATTTACCCCAATAGATATCTTGACTTGAGATCATTTTTTGTGAACATTTCTGCCCCGTGCAATCTATCCAGAAGTTCGTCTATGCGAGGGATAGGGTACTTGTTCTTTATAGATACCTGATTAAGGCCTCGGTAATCTATTTAGAGGTGTAAAGATCCATTCTTCTTTTTCTAAAACAAAACAGGTGCTCCCCATGGATAATTACCTGGTTGGATGAACCCCTGTTCGACTAGCTGTCGAAGTTGTTCTTTGAGTTCTATGGTTATGGGTATGGATATCCTGTAAGGTCTTTTGGAAATAGGCTCACAACCTAGAAATATTTCTATCTCATGATCTATGTCCCTTGGAAGAGGTAAATTTTAGAGATCCTCTAGAAATGCATCTTAAATTTTATTAAGCCACTCTAGAAGTTTCTTGGCCTCCTAATCTTTGACCTTGTTTACTTTGACCATGAAGATTTGTTGTCCTTTACGTAGACCTTTAATAAGTGTACTAGCCTTAACTAGATGGGCTTTCGGTCTCCCATTACGTCCTTGACCTAAAATTTCCTTTCCTAACTCATTCAATAAGGATAAACTACCCTTTGCACAATGGATGTGAAACTGAGTTTTGATTAGCCAATCCATTTCCAAGATATTATCGTAGATTCCAATAGGTCGATGAGGTGGAAATTCCTCCTAGTTCAAATTCTACTTTCCCGGTTGAATATTGAGAAAGGTATTTTTTTTGTTTGCTAATTTCACTACCATTTTTTTGACTAGATACTGATTCAACTTAGGTTTCCTTAAACATTTTAGAGAAAGAAAAGAATGGATGCTACCACAATCTATAAGTAATTCAAACTTTTCACCTTGTCGGTTTGCAATAGTTTGAATGACCGTATATTGTTGTCGGTGCTCCAAGATTGTCAATTGTGGCAACAAGTTTGCTCTTTTCTCTTCCTCATTCATTAGAGTAGGCTCTCCTACCGCTGCATAATCTTGGGCTCCTCTTCCTCTTCCCCTACCACGTCCTCCATTTCTTCCTCCTCTTTGTAAGTTTCCTTGGTTGACGGTTAGGCCTAGTCATAGATCTAAGATCTAACTCTTGGGGACAGTTGCGTTTATAGTGTCCCATTTGACTGCATCCATAACATCTTACATCACGAAAGGTTTGATTCAGGGTTGATGCAACAATTATTGTATGACGTTGACTTCCACGGTCAAAATTTCCTCTAGCTCTTCCTCTATGATTGCTATAGTTATTATAGTTTCTAGTGGGATGGTTTCCTTCAGCTTCAAGAGGCTTGGCCCTAAGAAGGGTATCCTAAATTGATTTAGGTCTTATGGCGGCAAGACGTGTACTTCGGGGCTTGTTGAGACCTTGAAAAAATCAAAGAATTTGTTGTTCCATAGTCATCTCAGGAGCATTACATCGTAAAGTCACAAACTTGGTATATTAATCCTGCAGTGAAATTCCTAACTAGCGTGGACCAAAGAATTCATTCATCTTAATGGCTTCGTGAGCAGGAGGAAGATAGCATTCTATGATGGCCTATCTTATCTTCTCCCAAGTTGGGTTACTGGTGGGATTATCTTTGAAATATTGTTTTCACCATAGCTTGGCATCCCCACTGAGAGGGAACATACCCAACATTAATATTGTTTGGTTTTCCTGAGCAGTTTGTGTGGCTATGAAATAATCATCCATAGCCTCTTACCATGCTTCTGCATCCTGCTCTAGTTGGGCCCTCCTCCCTTGAAGATAGGGAATTGGACCTGATTTAATAGTAATCTTGTTTCTTGTGTAATAGTGTAGAGGTTATTTAGGTGAGGGTTATTGTGGGATTAATTTAGGGACTTTAGTGTTATTTAAATTTTTCTCTACTTTATTTATATTTCAAAAGATTTAGCACTTCATTCACATTGCAATTTGATCAAACATTAAATCCACAAGCCTTTATTCTAATAAACATGGCATACAGTATTCCAGGAAAACTCATGATATATACAATGACTGATACAAGAAAACTATTATGTACAAGGACATCATCACTCCTATATAAAAAGCCTTTGCACCTAGGTGGGTCAACTACAAGATCACAAAATACAACATCTCTTGGCCCTCTAAAGCGCCTACACCAATGGGCCTAATTTTTCATGGGTAAACCATGGTAGTTACTTGGTCAAATACCCATTGGTTTTTTGACACTAGAATACCATCCACACTGCCAATGTTTCATTTGGATCCTCTGTTCCTTTGAAAATATATATTTCAATTACTCAAAGATCCTCGGCCCACATGAGTCTTTTGAGATTTAAAGAAAACCCTTCCAACTCTCCCGCATTTATGAGAAAGACTCTAGTAGACCTTTCCCAGCTAATTCCCCAAGTGGGTCGGGAAACATGTAATCCATTAGCTTCATTACACTCTTTTTTACTAAGTACCTTCAGGACGTGCATGCTCCCATGAACATGATGTTAAAGATCAAAAACTTATGGAAGGCTTGATGGAATTATTCCTTCATAGATGGAGACAATGTTCTCTTTCTCTTTCTCTCACACATTTCAATTACACACATTATTTTAATCTCTTTTATCAAAAACCAGCTTTTATAATATCTTAATATTTTCCCTAGGTCCAAGACCTTAATTAACACATGCTCTAATACCAAGTGAGAGGTCCCCAACCCACCCATACCAAAGTCGTGATGGGATGCGATCCTTGACAGGTCTCTAGGCCTATTAAAAAGTGAGAGTCTCTAATTAAGAAGTGTCCAGGGAATAGACCTTTACCATTGACAATGGCTTGGGTATATATCCCTAGAAGAAGACCTAGTCATGTCTCACAATGGAAACGGGACAACATTTAGAAGTACAAATTGTTTCAGCCCTATAACTTTCACAAATTGGGCTAAGATATTCTCAACCAATGCATTTTTACCCCTAACAAATGTGAGGGCACAATCCTTAGTGAACTCCTCTTCCAAATGGAGAAGTTTTCTAAATGTTTTTAGCATGCGAGGATGGATAGTTACTTGACTAATCAGGTCCACTTTGTCCATGATTCACAAGTTTAGTCAATCCTCACTTACCACCCCCACTCACACATGATTCTTTTTTTCCTAATTACTAGTACAATTGTTTTAACATTTAAAATAATGGCTTTCTTTTTAGCTTTCCCGTATAATAATGCATTAAGACAAGTCATGAAAATCCATTAGAAAACAGTCTTCTAGAAAACAAACATCTTTAAATGTAAGACCATGGTATAGTCACTTATAATATTTCATGCCAACCCTATCGCTTACTCCACTTGTATCAAGCACACCTATACATGGGTGATACAAACAACATCCTTCCTTATTCAAAGTCCGGATGGATGTCTTCCGTTTTCAGTCAGTTTTACTTGTCCTAATTCCTTACTCCCTCTTTTATGTATGCAATGTTAATACTTAAATAAAAACTTGATTTATTCATCTTAATTTATAATGAAGACCCACGTGGGATTGGCCCGACATTTGCTGTAGTGCTGGGTCTTGAATGCTTTCATCAGTAGGCCTACTACTAGGCCAGGCCTTGTCATCGAGAGCGATGTGCTATCCCTCTTGGAAATATTGCCCTCTTCATCAGATTGAGGGTTTGCTCGGGTACTCTTTGGTTCCATGACTTCTATCCTTATAAAAAGGATGTCTATCTCTTAGAAGTTAGGTAAATCATCAAAAACTTGACTTTACCTTCGTATTGAATCTAATTCCTCTTTTTTCACCAACAAAGGTTAAATTTGTGGTTATAAATGGTAATTTCTTGACTTATATATTTCTTATTTGCTTATACAGGCAAGATAATATCATCTTAGATTTATTAAGGGTTAAATTTGTGGTTATAAATGGTAATTTCTTGACTTATATATTTCTTACTTGCTTATATAAGTAGGATAATATCATCTACGCTTAATTAATAGCTAAATTAACTTTTTATTTATGAGATAATTATCATGGAGTACTAATAATGTTTACTAGCTTTATAATTATTCTTTAATTATCTAAGTTAATTAGCTAATGTCTCTATTTAATTCACAAATAAAAGTAGTTATCTTTAGCCTAATTAAATAGCTACACTTGTTAACACTAGAATGATAACCAAACAGGACATAAAAGTGTCCTTTCAGGGTTTTGGGAAAAATTTCCAAAACCATAGTAGATCCACTCATTTTGAAAAATCCTTTCATGAGCTTATAGTTCAATAACTACTACATATGGAAAAAATGAGAAACTTGTAATTTTTATCATCCCTTGGTCACTACAAGCCTCCAAAGTTGATGGACCAGTGCATTTTGCCCAAAACAGCAATTTCTTACGGTTGATTGCATATAAATAAGAGTGGGGATTTTTGTAGGACATGAGATAAAATGCCTTGTTAACTTCAATGGGTTGGTGACCAAAACATATGGTTGCTTTTACCTCACTAATTGTTTTTTGGGCAAAAAAATTAGGTACAAAAAAGTTGCATTTTTGCCATTCTGCAGACCTATCATCAAAGTTTCTATAGTCACGCTCAATACAGATATTATATACATGTTTTCTTAGTTCCCTTTGGGTTTTTGGATTCAAAAGGAGCCATGGAGCATGTCAAAAGGATAATGGATCTCTTACAATTGGAACCTTGGGGGCAATGATAAAGTGTTAAATACAGCAAACATGAAAAAACTGGGTTTAGCATTATGACCTCTAGAAACCCATAGAAACTACTCAATATCTAGCCAAGTTTGTAGTCTATGATTAGATATGGTTACTACCTACAAAATACACACAATTGGCCTAAGAAACTAGCAATATTGAGAAAGTTATACTTCCTACTCTAAAATGTATCGTATTCTTCAGCAATCAAAAAACTCAACTATCATCATATACTATGCTATATAGCATATTAGGTCCCCCAAAACTCAAGGAAGATTAGCTTTATGTTATACATTACACTTACACAATCAAAATTGAATTTGGATATCAAGAAAGCGACCAAAAAAATCATAAAAGTGCTAATTTTGGCCAAAAAAATAGGATTATGTAATTCTTGTAAATTGGTCATAACTTTCAATTTTAACACTTAGCTCTCCCTACAAGCATCAAAACATGTTGAGAACTATGAAGGCCTAACCTCTAGCTATTTGAACATCACAAACATGAAGTTTAGAGTGGTATAGTTGCCAAAAATTGAAAAAAAAAGCCAAAAACAGGACTCGTTTTTTCACACAGTTTAGGGTCAAAAATGTTGTGCAAGAGTAAGGTTAATGGAGAGATCGATACTCCAAAAAAAAATGCTAAGTTTTTTTCAGCTCATAAGACAAATTTGTGGATATATAGCACCTAGAAAATCATTTTCATACTCTTCAAATAATTCAAGCAAAATGGTCACTTAATAGGACACAAAAGTGTCCAAGGACATAAAAGTGTCCTGTTACCATTTTAGTGTTAATGAGATAACTATCACAACTTACTAATGATGTTTTCTAACTTTGATAATTTTTCTATAATTATATACTCTAATTAGCTAGTTTTCCTCTTTAGTTTATAGGTAAACTTAATCAATTCTAGCTTAATTTAATATCTATACTATTTTTTTGTTATTGAGATAAATTTCACAACTTGCTAGCTAGACTAGTTTTTTGTTAATGAGATAATTATCACGGCCTACTAATAATGTTTACTAACTCTAAGAATTACCTTTTATATATCTAAGCTAATTAGATAAATTTTTTCTTTATTTTTTTTTGCTAAAATCAGTCAGTTTTATCTATCAATGAGATAACTTCTATGTATTCTTAACAATGTGTTTTAACTATGATAATTATCTTGTGATTTGCTAAGTTGGTTACTAATTTTTCCATTAGTTTTTTATTTAAAAAGAGATAATTTTTGCCTAATTAACTACAATAATTAATCCAAAAATTATGATATAATTTTTCTAGCTTCCTAATAGTATAATTAAGCTTTGATAATTATCTTAGAGTTAACTAAGCTTAGTAATATAATTTTCATTAATTAAGGCCAAAATTAATTAATTTCAATCCTGATTAAGATTAGTAATTAAGTAGATTATTAATCTTCATTAAGATTAAGTAATCAATAGCTAAACAATATACAATACAATATTTAATAGTCAAGAATGATCTAATCTTCTTTAACGTTTCACTTTGGTTACATTTTCAACTCTTTCCATCTTCTGCGTTGTGCTTGCCACAACATCTATAAATGTGTATTTTCTTCTTTAGGATTTTCAGTTCTGGGGCATCCTAGAGTGGGTTCTGTGTATCTAGCTTCTTCCCATAGCTTGTTATCTCCTTCCTGTAAGCATGTAATTGATTTGTTGGTTTTTTAAATTTCTTTCTCCTTGTCTGCAAGACAATGGTTGTGTCCTTTTTCAGCTTTTCTATCTCACTTTTCCAAGCTGCATCCATTTTTTTACATGCTTCAATTCCCATTACATTCACCTCTACCCTCAAAAGTGCCTACATTTCCCCTTTCATTGTTGTGTACATCTCGGCTCGAGTTTCACTAAGCATCTCCTTTTGCAGGTCATTTCTCATTTTTGCATACATCTCTCTTTCAATCTCCTCCCTCATGAGGCTTAATTCACCCTTAATCATCCGTACATGAGCTCATCTTTGACCTTGAAAAGTTTCCCGGCTCTCAACGAGCCTGTTGAAAATGTGCTTTCCTGCAGCTTCCTTTATGTTGGGTGCGTGTGGAAGGTGCTTTGATCCCCTCGGTTAATGGGCTTGTCCATTGCCCCCCTCAGCCCAGCCACTGCTTGGACTAAGAAGCTCAGTCCCTGCTTGTACAAAGAAGCTCACCCCTGCTTGATCAATAAGCTGCCCGACTGCTTGTAGAATATGCAGGCAGGCCCTTTGCTTGCTTAAATAAACCCCTGCAAACGCTTCCGATTGACTCCAATTCAGTACGAACAAGGAAACACCATATGAAACTTGCACACATACCTCAGTGATTCCCTCTTATTCTCCCGTTCAAGCTTCTCTCCCCTGCAAACCGCCCCCCCACCCATCCACCCACCCACCCCACAGCTCGTCATGTTGCACACAGGCTGTTGCCTTCTTCTCGCTCGTGGTCGTCACTTCAGCGGCCCTCAGTCAATGGGAAGAGATAGATAGATAGACCGAATGAATTATTGTCCACGGAGGGTCACATATGACCTATGGGACCGAAAAGCAAAAACATTACATCTCAGTTAAGGACTAAAGGTCCAATGAGAGGTGAACAAAAGGGAAGATAGGATTAACAAAATCAAAAAACTTAAGGGAGAGTAGGTGAGGGGGGAGCCATTTTGGGAGTTCAAAACTCTTGGATAATGGCTTTACCTCCTCAATAGACTGTCCATTTTCTCGCCGCGCGCATTACTCGTACCTTTTGTAGTTCTGCCTTCTTGTGTTTGAGTTAGATGGGTGTGAGGTCTTCTGCAAACCAGATTTTAGTGTCCTGCAATAAATCATTCGTCAGCTTGAACTGTTGGTGCACTATTATAGGCATTCAGTAACTCTAGTAATGGGGCCAAAATTGACAACTCTGATGTGTCATATTATGGGTGACATTAAGCATCGTGTGAAGGGGTTGTACCATTAGTTTAGTAGGAGAGACTGGGAAATAGATATTTCTGATGCGTCATCTTTTTCTAAAAAAGCGGAATATATATAAGTGATTTTTGAAAAAAAACAGATACTTTCCCACGAGGAAACTATGTTTGCATTGCATCCTCGCCTAAGAATTGCATCCGGGGACACTGGGAAGTGTTGTGTCACGTGTGGCATTAGTTTTTAGCTCACTAAGTTTTATTGAGTTTTATCCAGGTCCACACTTTTTAATTCCATCACGAAGACGGAGCAAGGAGGCCTCCATCTATGCTCAGGGATTTCGAGAATGGTCTATAGAACTTCACGCTCTAGGAACAAATGGAAAAAGAATTGAGAGTTCGTCTCCTGAGAATTTCCACACCAAAAAGAATTGACCATCGATTCTGATGATTTAGAATGGAGGGTTCACTCTGGTTCTTGTGCTTGTAAAAAGATTCTCCTTTATAAAGATTCTCTTTAAGGAGGAGGACCAACCCATCTTTTGGTCCAAATACTGTGTCGATTTTCCCTCATGTCTTTTGAGTTGAAAGTTTATTCATTTTCAGCTTGTTGATTATGCATGTACACTCCTATTTGTGACAGTGGTATCAAAGCTTGGATTCCTCTCTTTCTCTGCCGATGAGGATGATTTTGAGAAGGAACATGAAGAACCATGACGAGCCATGGAAGAACCACTGAAGACAAACTTCAACAAATAGGAGCTCAACTTGCGGAATTGCAACACCTCATCTCGTTGTCGTCTATTCTAAAGATTTTGGACGGAATCAAGAAGCCGCAAGGAAAAAGATGTCGATGGGTGTCAAGAAAATCTTGCCCCACAAGAGAAGGATGTGGAAAGAGGTGCAAAGTGCACAAGGGATCTCTGGATCAAGACAAACGGCCTTCCAAGAGCAAAGGCCACACAAAAAAAAACTTTCTCTGCTTAACGAAAGCAAGGATGTCTCTATCTCTTCTCCATCTTACTCTCCTACTTATACTACTACATCTACACTTATACAATATTTGAGTCTTTTCCAAAGAAGAAAACTCCTACTACTTCCCTACATACTACTAAAGAGAAGCCCAAGTTCAAGAAGGATAACTGCAAGCGTCACTGCAAGATGCGGGTTTTCAAATCGGATGGCAAGGATGTCAATCTTCACAACTACACAGAACGGAGAGACATTTCCAAGGCATTGTCTTTCATCACGAAAGTTGAAGTTGCAAAATGTGGGCTCAATTCAAAACTGAATTTTATGAATAATTTCTTTTGACTGACTATAAGAAGGACATTCGAAAGGAATGAGACTGGCTCATACAGAAGGAAGATGAGAGAATCATGGCTTATGTGGAAAAATATTGGTCGATTCTTCTGAATATTATGCCTTTCATGAAGATTTTCGACGAGAGAAAGATACAAAAACTCAAAGCAAGTCTTGAATCTCCTCTTCGGAAGAGCATGAAGGTGTACCCCCATGACACTCTTCAACGGATGATGGAGTCGATGATCATTTCCAAGGATCTACACTCCATTAGTACCCCCAAACAAATGGAACATAGAACGTAACATGCAAGGCAACGAACGGTTTATAATTACCATGGCGACCAAGGGAAAAAGCATCCCCTGAAGAACTTATATCAGCCTAAGAATCTAGAGGGTACCGAAAATGGCTCAAATATCTCATGCCAAATCAAGTACAAACTGAGAAAGAACACATGAAGATTGATTGGCCTGTTTGGCAACAACACTATGAACAAGCATCTTTGGAACAAGCATCTTCAAAGAAGGAACTGTAATGGAATTGATATTTTTTATCTAGTGCAGGTGACAGGTGGAAAAGGCTAAGGGTTATGCAAAAGGATATCATCTTTATAGACATTTCATTATTTAAATGCTCTTTATGAGCTAAGGACATTTAAGTCCGGCTGGCCAATATGTATACATTTTTTGAGCATTGAGGAATCTATAAATGAAATACGTGCAAGAGGGAAATGCTCACTCTTGCACGGGGGGAGATTGCACCCAGTGTCTGTTCTCTCTCTGTTCGCATACATCGCGGTTTATGTGCTATGGGAATTGCCAGGTATGCAGATTTGTTAGTTTATGCTAGATATTGTGTTATCTTGGTTATTTTGCAAGGCAGCCATGTTTCCGTCTATATAGCAGGAACAATCAACGAGATTCTAGAAAAAGGTCTAGTATGACCAAGTACTTTGCCTTACTGCCCTCCAATTCTATTGGTGTTGACGAAATATGGCATGTTTTGAATGTGCGTAGATTACCGATCTCCAAATAAAATCACTATCAAGAATCACTTTTTGATTCCTCACATTGATGATATTCTCGATATGTTGCAGGGTGCAAACATCTTTAGTCACATTGATTTAAAGAGTGGGTATCATCAGATACGCATAGCCCCTGAGGATGTCC
Organism: Adiantum capillus-veneris; assembly: GCF_014529385.1. Classification (NCBI taxonomy): domain Eukaryota; kingdom Viridiplantae; phylum Streptophyta; class Polypodiopsida; order Polypodiales; family Pteridaceae; genus Adiantum; species Adiantum capillus-veneris. The sequence continues at coordinate 28,576,776 of NC_140941.1, forward strand.
ATAAGATTGCATTTTGCACCACCTTTGGACTTTTAGAATTTTTGATAATGCCTTTCGGCACGACCAATGATCTTTCCACATTCAATCAAATGATGGATCGAGTTTTCAGCCCACACCAAGATTTTACAGGAGTACTCTTTGATGATATACTCATCTTTTTGAAGATTGAGGAAGAACATCGAAAGCACTTGGGCATAGTGTTTTAGGAATTGCGAAAACATGCGTTGCACGTAAATGCAAAGAGTAGCGAGATCTTTCTCACAGAGATCCGCTATCACAGTCATACATCTCACACAACCAAGTGAGAATGGATCCCGCAAAAATCCAAGTGATACAAGATTGGCCAACTCCCACTACAGTACATGATGTATGTAGCTTTTTGGGATTGTGTTCTTATTATCCAAGGTTTATCCGAGGCTTTGCTCAAGTAGCAAGACCACTCCATGACCTAAGAAGGAAGAAGATTCCTTTCAAATGGGGATCGAGACAACAAGGTTCCTTTTACAAGCTAAAGTATTTGTTAATCCATGGACCTATTTTGATAGTGCTAGACTTAAGGAAACCTTTCAAGGTTCACTGCGATGCTTCATGTGATTGCATCAGTGTAGTGCTTAACCAAGAAGCCCATGCAGTGACTTATGAAAGTAGACGGCTTAAGGATGCAGAATTGCATTCCTTGATCTACGAGAAGGAACCTATAGCTATGATTCACACCTTGTCTACCTAGAAGCATTATCTTCTAGGAGTGGATTTTACAACGATTTTGTGATCAAAACTGATCATCAAAGTTTGCGGTATTTTCTCATGCGACAAAAAATATCTGCGAAGTAGATGAGATGGACCAACTTTTTGTCCATGTTTCACTTCTAGATCCTTCATACAACCGGAGTAAGAATGTGGTTGCGAACACACTGTCTAGACTGCATAGGATGAATGCAATTACTTCTGTATATCACTAAGAACTAGAATCATATCCGGATTTATATCAGAAAGACCCAGACTTTTTCTCCATTTCGAGCAAGGTACATAAAAAAGAGAATGAACATAAATGAGAATCACAATCAATGTAATGTGTTTAGCAATCATATCTAGACCGCAACGATCTCTAGCAGATGTCTTGATTAACTAAATCTTGTTACTATCATATCTTCTCAATTCACATTTCAATCAAGAAAACCATGCCCATGACCATCCCCATTTTGGATTTTGTGAGACAATGCATCCGCCACCACACTCTTCTTTCTCTGATCATGCACAACCTGAAAGTGAGATTGTGACAAAATGTTTTCCCACCACAATTGGTTGTCCAAAAGCTATTTTAGAGACAAGAAATAGTGCAAACTGTGATGATTGGTGAACATTGCAAGATCGGCTCCACGTAGAAGTTTCGCCACTGAGTAAGAGCATGAATAATTTTCAAAATCTCCTTCTCATAAATATGTGCAACCCATTCTGGTCTAGAAAACATTTGACTCTCATAAGCCACAACATGGCCTTCTTGCATTAAGACCGCTCCTAGATTGCAACCACATGTATCAAAATGTACCTCACATGGCTTTTGCAAGTCTCTCAAAACAAACACTTGGCCAGTTGTCAACTTTTCCTTGAGAGTCTTGAAGGCTACAATCTCAGATGGTCCCTATGCAAAAGGAGCCCTTTTTGTATCAAGGCAGGTAGAGGAGAAGGAATATCCACAAATCTTCAAACTAATGAGTCCTAGATCAGGGCACATCTTTCTTTAACAAACAAATCTCTTTACTGCTCTGTCAAATTCTCCTAGAGAATCAATGTGTGTTGCTAAAGGGATCAGATTCTCTATATAGAATAAGAATCTGATGGTGCTTTGATACCACTATAATAATCTTGGACACTCCAAGTGAGAAATCAATATCAACACATGAACAAAAACTTCAAAATCACTTAACTTTGAGAGAGAGAGAGAGAGAGAGAGAGAGAGAGAGAGAGAGAGAGAGAGAGAGAGAGAGAGAGAGAGAGAGAGAGAGAGAGAGAGAGAGAGAGAGAGTCCACATAGAACGGTGGAGTTCCACTTCTAGAAGCACTAGACCCAAAGACTGGCACCCCTTCCGTTATTGCTTTATTACTGCTCATATCAAGGTACAACTCTCGGGGGTCCTCTCCTCTTAGAATCTACATCCAAATGCTCTGTAGAGTGAGGGGCCCAAGGGCTCTTATAGACATTACAAGGGATACCCAAAAGTAGAGCCCCAAAATATTCAAGTTCATAAGAATATTGGCCCAAAAGATAGCGCTAGGGGATTCGAGCGCAATATGCAAAAATCCATACGATCTGTCACATTAGCAGCGTAAAACACGGATGTCCATGTAGGTGCCATGCCATCAGTGGAATTTGTGGGCATCCATAAATCATCCACTTTGATGCAACTTATTTTTTTTATTTCTTATTTTCCTTAGGCCACATTGAATAGGGTCCCGTATGAACTGAACTTTTAAAATTGGGCCACTCGACAAGACTTGGAAGTTGGTAAAACTTCTTCTACATCTCTACCCAAAGTCCATACTTTAGGTCATCACACATCATCACTTTGTGACAAAAGCAACCCACTCTCTCTCTCTCTCTCAGCCTGCCAGAATCACCAGTGCTAGTAGCAAGGAGAACCATTGTTGGGAATCTGCAAGTGATTGAGAGAAGCCAGTACAGGGAGTTCGCTTTATTGCACTCGGAGCAACATAATAGTTAAAGCCCCTAGAGTGTCAAAAGGCTAGAGCTTTGTTTGATTTCATAATAATCAATATCTAATTCTCCTAAATGATTTTCTCATTTTAAACTGATCATTTAATGTGGGGAAGTGCCAGGGGAGAAAAAGCTAGAATATTGGTTAAGCTAGCAGACCGGCCACAGTAGGGATCCAAAGGAGGGAAAATAGGGATCCAAAGGGGGGGCCATCTGCAAAAGAGCCATGTGCAACAATGGGCTAAAAAGACCCTAAGGTTCAGCCCATTAAGACTTCCAAAATGCTAAGGTTCCAAAATTCAAAGGTTGTGTCCAAAGGTCAACCCTAGGGGAAATTGGATGCTTTGTGTGTGACCAAAAAGTCTTTTCAAATCCCTACATAGGAGGGGGCGAGCCTTGGGAGTAGGGGATGAGAGAGAAAGTCACACACACACACACACACAGGCTCCCTTTACACAAAGGGAATTAGGGACACATGTCAGTTCCCTAGCCCAGATGCCCACAAGGTGTGCCCAATTCCTATTGGATGGCCTTGGAGGTGGACCAATGAGAATTAGGCTAGAGTAAATCTAGTTTAATTAATTTAAAAATACTTAATAAAAGAACCAATGAGAATTAAGTCTCCTAGAAGACTATTGGGCAGTCTCCAAGGGGTCCAATGAGCATTCAGGAGCCCAATGGCTTGCCTGATTCCTATTGGCCAGGAGGCAAAGGGGTCCAATGAGAGTTTAGTTTAATTATTAGATTACCTAAAGCTCTCACAAAAGGGGAAAGGGGGACACATGTCAAAAGGCTATCACTTATGCTGCTTAATGGTCATTGGCTTGACTTGGGGGAGGGCCAATGAGGCTGGAGGAAGAGCAAATAGCAAGAGGGCTCGCCCAAGAGAGAGAGGGGGCTGATTTTTGCAAGGCATTATCACACACACACTCACACAATCTCATGTGTGAAGAAAGAGAAGACTATCTCTTCCCAAGCTTTACTGGAGAGCTCATCACCTACTCCAAGCTTGTGAGATAGAAGCCTACATCGACACACTCTTGGCTTGTGGATGCAAATCCAACCAAGAGCCAAGCTTCAAAGCATGCTCATCTCCTCTACCAAGCTAATTACTAAGCTAAATCTATGCTAATATGAGTGATTATGTGAGGAGATGTACATCTTTCTCGTAAGATACTCCTTCTTCCTCTCAATCTACTCTCATACCCTGCTAGCTCTCACCATCTTCGAAGGTGTGTGAGGTCTTGGGTCTGAGAACGGGGATAATTAAAGTTGTGTTTGCTAAGTGTATTGCTTAGTGCATGAAGCTTTCATCTTCATTGCACTAGCTAGTCTTGAAGGAACACAAAGAATTGTATTGTACAATGTCTCTCTTGATGGGAGAAACCATAATACAAAGCCTTTTGGAGGGGGGACCGGCTCCATGTAAATCCGGTCCTCAACTGTGGTCAATAGCTTAATTTCTCTCTCTTTTGAAAGTATTGTTGATGCTATCTAACTAGGTGTTATGCTTTTTGTTGCTCTCTCCACCCAAGCACTCTTGTAATTCTCATAAGGAATCTATTCTAATGAAATGCCCACTATGTTCATGTCAATTTCTGCTACACACAAGTTATTAGGCCATTAAATGTTACATTGGTATCAGAGCTCAAGGTTTCTCTTTTCTTGCTCAAGAAGGGAGGTCCTCAAGCTAGCTACAAATGGTTGGTATTATTAATTGCCTGTGAGTAAGTAGAATAGGGATTTTTCAGCCTTGCAGTGCGCCTGCCTTCGTGCAATTAACGGGGCATCACCGTCGAGAGCTATGGTCTTAATAGTGGAGTCCTATGGGGCTTGCCTACGGCTTAACCACTATTGAGCTATTAGAAGCTTGACAGGAGCCGGTGCTGTTTTGGTGTCGAAAGACCCTCTCTTCTATTCCTTGCAATTAATGGTATTCGAGCCGCGGGTACAGTAGCTTGAGTGCTTTTTCTAAAGGGGTAAAGAGGAGTAGCAACTAGGGCTTGAAGTGCCAAAGTACACCTAAAAAGTTTACACCTAAAAGTTGCTAGAATGGTTGACAATAGTAAAGAGAGTGAAATTAATGTTGATAACTTTGATTTTGCTCATGAGCAAGCTACTAATGATGCTTCAATGCTTGTTAACACTAGAATGGTAACATGACACTTTTATGTCCTTGGACACTGTTGTGTCCTGTTAAGTGACCATTTTGCTTGAATTATTTGAAGAGTATGAAAATGAATTTCTAGGTGCTATATATCCACAAAGTTGCCTTATGAGCTGGAAAAAACTTAGCATTTTTTTTAAAGTATCAATCTCACCATTAACCTTACTCTTGCACAACATTTTTGAACCTAAACTGTGTGAAAAAACGGGTCCTGTTTTTGGCTTTTTTTCAATTTTTGGCAACTATACCACTCTAAACTTCATGTTTGTGAGGTTTAGATGGCTAGAGGTTAGGCCTTAATAGTTATCAACATGTTTTCATGCTTGTAGGGAGATCTAAGTGTTAAAATTGAAAGTTATGACCAATTTACAAGAATTGCATAATCCTGTTTTTTTGGCATAAATTAGCACTTTTATGATTTTTTTGGTGGCTTTCTTGATATCTAAATTCAATTTTGATTGTTTAAGTGTAATATATAACATAAAGCTAATCTTCCTTCAGTTTTGGGGGACCTAATATGCTATATAGCATAGTATATGATGATGGTTGAGTTTTTTGATTGTTGAAGAATACGATACATTTTAGAGTAGCAAGTATAACTTTCTCAATATTGCTAGTTTCTTAGGCCAATTGTGTGTATTTTGTAGGTAGTAACCATATCTAATCATAGACTACAAACTTGGCTAGATATTGAGTAGTTTCTATGGGTTTCTAGAGGTCATAATGCTAAACCCAGTTTTTTCATGTTTGCTGTATTTAGCACTTTATCATTGCCCCCAAAGTTCCAATTGTAAGAGATTCATTATCCTTTTGACATGCTCCATGGCTCCTTTTGAATCCAAAGGCCCAAAGGTAACTAAGAAAACATGTATATAGTATCTGTATTGAGCGTGACTATAGAAATTTTGATGATAGGTCCGCAGAATGGCAAAAATGCAACTTTTTTGTACCTATTTTTTTTGCCCAAAACAAAATTGGTGAGGTAGAAGCAACCATATGTTTTGGTCACCAACCCACTGAAGTTAACGGGGCATTTTATCTCATGTCCTACAAAAATCCCCACTCTTATTTATATGCAATCAACCGTAAGAAATTGTTGTTTTGGGCAAAATGCACTGGTCCATCAACTTTGGAGGCTTGTAGTGACCAAGGGATGAGAAAAATTACAAGTTTATCATTTTTTCCATATGTAGTAGTTATTGAACTATAAGCTCATGAAAGGATTTTTCAAAATGAGTGGATCTACTATGGTTTTGGAATTTTTTCCCAAAACCCTGAAAGGACACTTTTATGTCTTGCTAGGTTACCATTCTAGTGTTAAATATCTTGTTTCTAGGCTTCAACAAGCCATGGGAAATCCATCTCTCCAAAGTGAAGTGCAACGGAAGCTCCGTGCTCACGGGATTCTCCAAGCTCATCACCATGACGAGAGAACACCTAGGAAGCCTCCTTGTGAGACTCCCAAAAGAGGTCTCTCTCCGATTCGGAAAGAAGAAGAGAATCCGTACGAAGGGATCAAGAATTTACTTCTTGATGATGCATCTCCTTCCCAAAGGAGAACTCAAGAGCCTCCATCGAAGGAACGAGAAAGAAGCGAGTCTCCCGCCACCTCGGCGGAGATGGCTCCACGAAGACGGCGGGCTAAACGCTCTCCATCACCACCAAAGCGGAGAAGACCATCATACTCTTCTCCACACCATAATTCAAAGAGGGATGATAAAAAGCAAGAGAAGAAAAAGGCGATAAAGAGGACACCCTCTTCTACTCACAATTTTATATCTATAGAGTTGGCCACCAAGCTAGGCATACAATCCTACGAGATGGGAGATGTTCTACCCGCAGACAGTGCCTTCAAGGGGCAAGAAGCTTCAGTCACTCCCTTAATTGGGAAATTGAGGCTTCATGTCCAAGGCTATGTGGACAAAGAGGACTTCTTTATCTCTCCTCTCAAGCATGAAGATGTAATCCTAGGGGTACCATGGTTTGACTGCCTGGCTGCTGATGTTAAATTTCCTGAAAGGAGAATCTCCTTTAAGTTCAGGGAAAAAGACATGTATATAGATGCTAAGGAAATGGGTAACACTATCCCCATTGTACATACACCAGCTTTCAACAAGTCAATAAAGAGCTCTATTTCCGTGTACATGATTTTTGTTAAAGATTCTCAAAATGAACCTAATGCTTTAGCAAAAGAAAATAAAAGCAACCAAAAGGAATTAGAGTTATCCAATTTTCTCAAGGGGTTTCAAGATGTTTTTATTGACGACATCCCTTGTGAGCTACCTCCTAAACGAGGTAATGATGACCATGCAATTGAACTTCTTCCAGGAAGTTCACCGCCTAACAAACCTCCTTATAGAGTTTCTCAAGCTCAACAAGAGGAGATTATGCGGCAAGTGCATGAGTTAGTTGAGAAGGGCATGGTTAGGCCTAGCTCATCTCCATTTTGCTCACCTGTTCTATTAGTGCAAAAGAAATACGACACATACCGTATGTGTGTCGACTATAGAGCACTAAATAGGATCACTATCAAGAATAGGTTTCCTGTTAGAAGACCTATTTGATAAGCTACAAGGATCGACCTACTTCAGTAGGATTGACCTAAAAAGTGGCTATCATCAAATAAGGATAGTTGATCAAGACATTGTAAAGACCACATTTCGCACCACATTTGGTCTTTACGAATACATTGTCATGCCTTTTGGCTTGACCAATGCACCAGCCACATTCAACCGCTTGATGGAGAAGCTGTTCAGGCCTCATCGAACCTTCACTGGAGTGTTCTTTGATGATATTATGATCTACTCTAATTCATTCGAGGAACACAAGCAACACTTCCAGGTAATATTTCAAGTTTTAAGAGAGAATAAACTTTATGTTAATCGAAAGAAAAGTGAATTTTTCTTGCAAGAGATTCAGTATTTAGGTCATATTATCTCTCAAGATGGCATCTAGATGGATCCATCTAAGTTAGAGGTAATAAAATGATGGCCTAAATCAAGGAATCTTCATGAACTAAGAAGCTTTATAGGTATGTGTGCATATTATAGACGCTTCATCGAAAAGTTCTCACAAATTGCGGGACCATTACATGACCTAACAAAGAAAAGCGTTAGGTATACATGGTCTGCTAAGGAGAACAATGCTTTCGAAAATCTTAAAGAAAAGCTTATCTCTCAACCTGTGCTTACACTACCGGATCTCTCAAAGCCATTTGAGGTCCAATGTGATGCTTGTGGTGATTGCCTTGGAGCTGTTTTGCTCCAAGAAGGGCATGCCATAGGCTATGAGAGTCGAAGGCTCGACCCTGTTGAGCAAGCTCTAGGCATATACGAAAAGGAACTCCTTGCAGTTCTACATGCCTTAGACTCATGGAAGCACTATTTATTGGGGACTCCTTTCATTCTGTGAATGGATCACCAAAGTCTTAAGTACTTCATGACGCAGACCAAGCTCTCCGACAAACAAATGAGGTGGGAAAATTTCCTTTCACAATTTCATTTTCATATTGCTCACATTGCTAGCAAGCATAATCAAGTAGCTGATGCACTCTCAAGACGGCCGAGAGTGAATGCGGTTTCCATAGCAACTCACAATGATCTATCTTTAATGATAGATGAGTATGCTATTGATCCCGATTTTAGAGATGTGATTTCAGCCCTTGCATTAGGGAAGAAAGAAGAACCATTTACCTTACAAGATGGTTATCTTATCTATGGCAATAGACTATGTGTTACTAACTCACTACGTGAGAAAGTAATGTATGAATCTCATGATCCACCTTATGCGGGGCATAGAGGGATTCAATCTACCTTAAAGGGAATTGAAACATATTTCTATTGGCCTACCATGAAAGTGAACATACAAGAGTATGTTTCTAAATGTGTGGTATGCCAAAAGACAAAATTTGATAGAGGGAAGAAACTTGGATTGCTTCAACCCTTGCCAATCCCTAATTCACCATGGGAGAGCATATCCATGGATTTTATCTTTGGATTGCCTAAGTCTATCCATGGGAATACGGGAATATGGACGATAGTAGACAGGTTCAGTAAACAAGCTCATTTTATACCTGTCAAAAAGACTATCAAAGCCCATCAAATGGCAACCCTCTTCATTTTACAAATTTTCAAGTACCATGGCTTGCCAATGTCCATAGTGTCGGATAGAGATCCTAGAATGACCAGTAATTTCTGGAAGGGTCTCTTTGAGAATTTAGGGACAAGGCTAAACTTCTCTTCGGCCTATCATCCACAAATGGATGGCCAAAGTGAAATAGCTAACCTAACCATTCTCGATCTACTAAAAGCCTATGTAACGGAAGTAGATCAAAGATCCCAATGGCAAAAGTACTTACCCTTAGCGGAGTATGCTTACAATAACACTGTACATACTTCCACGGGAAAAGCACCTTTCGAGGTAATTGAGGGAAGATCAAAAAGTCCCTTGCTACTTAAGGTACATGGGAAGATCTTCGCTGCAGATGAGTATAGCCGAGACCTACAAGAATCTTTCCAAAAGATTAAGGATGCTATCTCTATCTCACAACAAAGGCAAAAGGCTGCTGCTGATAAGCACAGAAGAGCCCAAGCCTTTAAAGAAAACGATTGGGTCTTGTTAAAGTTTCCCAAGGCTCGATTAAGGCACATGACGGGCAAGAATCCTACGGGCCATCAAAAGTACTATGCTAAACTAGCAAAAAGGTACTATGGTCCCTTTCAGATTCTTAGGCCAATCAATGAGATGGCCTATCAACTCAAGTTGCCCAATCATTGGCTCATACACAATGTTTTCCATGTGAGCCTATTAAAGCCTTACAAAGGAGATCCACCTCAAGAACCAACTATTGAAGACCTGTCGGAGATCGAGGACCAAGAGGAGGTGCTGCAGCCCGAGTCCATTCTCCGACATGAATACAAGGTGCTAAGAGGCGGTAAGACTATCCGACGATATCTTATTAAGTTTAAGAATTATCCTTTTGAAGATGCTAGATGGATGCAAGGCATACAATTAAACGATAACCTAAACCTTGTCAATGCTTACAATGCTTCCCAAGAGTAAGCAAATGTACAAAATGTTAAAAATGAACAAAGATTTTTTTGTCTTATAAGACTTTCTTTTTCTTTATTGTGCACAAAAATGAAGTAGTATGCATGCTTAGATCAAGTTTGTGGAGACGACGTCTCCCAAACACCAAGTAGAGCTTGTCACTCTATTATGGAAGACTGATAGGAGTAATGTGCAGACATGCTTGTGGCAGCCTAAGGCTCTCAAGCGCCAAATGGACTAGTCATCCATTGTGGAATGATGTCGTAGGGTAACATAGGGATCCTTTACCCGCTAAGAAAAGGACTCATGAATATGCTTTATCTTCTCTATATCATAGTCAAGGACAACTATGATTTCAAGAGAGAGGTAATGTCATAATAATCAATATCTAATTCTCCTAAATGATTTTCTCATATTAAACTGATCATTTAATGTGGGAAAGTGCCAGGGGAGAAAAAGCTAGAATATTGGTTAAGCTAGCAGACCGGCCACAGTAGGGATCCAAAGGAGGGAAAATAGGGATCCAAAGGGGGGGCCATATGCAAAAGAGCCATGTGCAACAATGGGCTAAAAAGACCCTAAGGTTCAGCCCATTAAGACTTCCAAAATGCTAAGGTTCCAAAATTCAAAGGTTGTGTCCAAAGGTCAACCCTAGGGGAAATTGGATGCTTTGTGTGTGACCAAAAAGTCTTTTCAAATCCCTACATAGGAGGGGGCGAGCCTTGGGAGTAGGGGATGAGAGAGAAAGTCACACACACACACACAGGCTCCCTTTACACAAAGGGAATTAGGGACACATGTCAACTCCCTAGCCCAGATGCCCACAAGGTGTGCCCAATTCCTATTGGATGGCCTTGGAGGTGGACCAATGAGAATTAGGCTAGAGTAAATCTAGTTTAATTAATTTAAAAACACTTATTAAAAGAACCAATGAGAATTAAGTCTCCTAGAAGACTATTGGGCAGTCTCCCAAGGGGTCCAATGAGCATTCAGGAGCCCAATGGCTTGCCTGATTCCTATTGGCCAGGAGGCAAAGGGGTCCAATGAGAGTTTAGTTTAATTATTAGATTACCTAAAGCTCTCACAAAAGGGGAAAGGGGGACACATGTCAAAAGGCTATCACTTATGCTGCTTAATGGTCATTGGCTTGACTTGGGGGAGGGCCAATGAGGCTGGAGCAAGAGCAAATAGCAAGAGGGCTCGCCCAAGAGAGAGAGAGAGGGGGCTGATTTTTGCAAGGCATTATCACACACACACACTCACATAATCTCATGAGTGAAGAAAGAGAAGACTATCTCTTCCCAAGCTTTAATGGAGAGCTTATCACCTACTCCAAGCTTATGAGATAGAAGCCTACATCGACACACTCTTGGCTTGTGGATGCAAATCCAACCAAGAGCCAAGATTCAAAGCATGCTCATCTCCTCTACCAAGCTAATTACTAAGCTAAAGCTATGCTAATATGAGTGATTATGTGAGGAGATGTCCATCTTTCTTGTAAGATACTCCTTCTTCCTCTCAATCTACTCTCATACCCTGCTAGCTCTCACCATCTTCGAAGGTGTGTGAGGTCTTGGGGTCTGAGAACGGGGATAATTATAGTTGTGTTTGCTAAGTGTATTGCTTAGTGCATGAAGCTTTCATCTTCATTGCACTATCTAGTCTTGAAGGAACACAAAGAAATGTATTGTACAATGTATCTCTTGATGGGAGAAACCATAATACAAAGCCTTTTGGAGGGGGGACCGAATCCATGTAAATCCGGTCCTCAACTGTTGTCAATAGCTTAATTTCTCTCTCTTTTGACAGTATTGTTGATGCTATCTAACTAGGTGTTATGATTTTTGTTGCTCTCTCCATCCAAGCACTCTTGTAATTCTCATTAGGAATCTATTCTAATGAAATGCCCACTATGTTCATGTTAATTTTCACTACACACAAGTTATTAAGCCATTAAATGTTACATTTGAGGTTATAGAAACTGATCCTGCGAAGACATCCTCTCTAATCCTCCCTTGTATCATCTCTCCCCAGTCATTGCTCTCCTTAGTGAAAACGTTGGTCCACTGAAGACTACCCCAAGATAGGTGTATGCATCTATATACTCCACCACCTCCCGGCCGGTGGCCATATGTAAATGTGGGTTCTAACCTCTTGACCCACTGTGGTGTGGTGTTAAATACCATAACCTTGGTTTTCCCTAGCTTAACACACAATCCACTATCATGAGCAAATGTGTACGAGGCATCTAAGTGATGTTGCATCCCCTTTGGAGAGTCAAAAATCAACACAATATAATCAAAATATAATAATAGTGGGATCCATGTCCTTGGCAATTGTTCTCCGCTATCCCCATCCCCCTCAATGTAGTCAAAACCTCATCCACATACATCCAAATAATTTACAAGATAGCGGGAAACCTTGTTTCACCTCGATAGTGGAGTGAGCCGGATCTGAAATCCCCTTTGAAGTGCGTACATGCCCCACTACTAACGTGTATAGATCCATGATCCCCCAACTCAGCTCTATGGGTACCCCCATCTCCCACACTTTGCACATCAATCTAGCTTTGTACGCTGCATCGAAGGCTTTGCAAAAATGTACAAAGCAACAATAAAGCCATCTTCCATGTGATCTCCCCTCCTCAATAATGGCTTTGAGTGTCATAATATGATCAAGAGTATGTAAAAATCTTCTAAAATATGCTTATCATGCTACCCATACACCCTCTCTCTCTGCCCATCTACTTAACTACTTCTCAAGGATGGATGTGTACAACCATGCCAATGTGTGTCCAATCATGATAGTGCGGTAGTTTCCAAGATCCATAGAGTCTCCTGCCTTGAAGATAGGTACAATAGTAGACAAACTCCAAGTATCAAGTAGGCCCTTACACATGGCATGATTGAACATCACTACTAGAAGCTTTGCTAGAAAATATCTAGCATGTATAAATTTTTTGAGTACTAGGCCATCATGATCATGCTCTCTTGGTCCTCATCTTGTCAATGGCCTTCTTTACCATCTTGATGGTAAAGAAAGTAGATGTGTGTGGGCATGGCTTTGGCGGATCCGAAAGAGGTGGATGCCCCGAAAATGTGTAGAGAGATGATGCATATTGACCCCATTCATCTGTAGAAGTGATGAATCTTAGGGGATAATTCTTATGGAAGAGTCTCCATACCTCGGCTGAGTCCTGGCTCAAAATAAATCTTGCTCTAATCGAGCTAGAAACACCCTCTTCTTCTGTCACACCAAGCACTGAGAAGCAATCCATGTGACTGGCTATGAGTGATTCTCATAGAAGTACCTCTCTCTAAAGTCGAGCTCTCATCTCTCTACATTCCTCATAATACTAGCTATTATGGGGTATGCTCCCAGAAGGTCTTCGTTTCCAATCTCAGTGTATGTGTATGCCTCTACTACCGTATCCTGCAGTGTCTCTGTCAATGTATAAGTGAGGTCCTCTATAGGTATCCCCACATACTCTGTGCATAAGTGTCATAAAGTGATGGTGTGGCATGACCTAAAGAATGGACTCTAGACATAGAGGGTCAAATCCCTAGTGAAAGATACATCAGAAGTTTTACCAACTTCCAAGTCATGCTGCATAGTCCAATTTTTAAAGTTCGATTCCTACCAACTTATGAGACCTTGTCCAATAAGTCCTAAAGGCAAAAAGGAATAATTTTTCTTTTTATGAAGGTTGATGATTTGGCAATTATACAGATTCCCATGAATTACATTGATGACATGGTAGATGTATGGATTCTCGCAAATTGCACTTCTGATGTGGCAGGCCGTATGGAATTCTAAAAATTGCACTAGCCACCCCTAGCGCTATCTTTTGGACCAAGATGATTTTTTAGCCCGATGCTTTTGGGGCTCTACTTTTAAGGCATCCCTTGTACTATTTGTAAGAGCCCTTGAGGCCTTACTCTGCAGAGCATATGGACACAAAATTTGAGAGTAGAGGACCCTTGGGAGTTGTAGCTTGATGTGATCAATAATAAAGAAATACCGAAAGGGGTGCTAGAATTTGGGGCCAATGCTTCTGGGAAAGCAACTCTACCATGCCGTGTCGTCTCTCTCTCTCTATCTATCTATCTATCTATCTATCTATCTCTCTCTCTCTCTCTCTCTCTCTCTCACACACACACACACACACACACACACACACACACACACACGTTGCACATGAGGCTGAGACTACATGCTGGCCTTTTCGTATGAGATTAGTTCTCTCTCTAATCTCCCCACTTGTAATTCCTCTCACTATCTTTATCTCTTTCACACACCCGCACACCCACTGGCAGATTCTCGTAAGTTATCATCGATTTCATTGGGATATTGTCATGGTCATCTACATAACACTCACATGATACCATGATAATGCTCTCATAGGTACACACTTGGTATGGGTGAGCATAGTAGAAAAATGGACAGTAACCTTCTCAATCATCTTTGGAATGATTCTTCCCAGATGCATACTCCTCAATACTAATATGATGCAAGGGATATGGATGGCATGGTGACATACACACTACGACAAAGCTATGGAGCATAGGTAGGTGCTTTAGCACCTATGTAGAAATGATTATGGTTTATTAGTATTGTTACTTGAATACAAAATTCATAGACATTAACATACATAAATAAGTGTTTGGTTTTGGTATTGTCAATTTCTTATGTGCAAAATATTTTATAAGAGACTTCTCATTTTGATATATGTGAGGTCCCCACCCCGTCGTCTCAAACGACGGATCTAGTTCCACCCCGCAGGGGAAGCGTGATTAATTTATCTAGCGATCCTAAGACCCACCTTCCAAGAGGAGAGAAGTCTCGACTACCTTTTTCCCCATAGCTTTCAGAGGCACGTACACTTGAGGCTTCGCCGCTCTTGGGGCAATGAGAAATACTAGTGTCGATTTATAACACTATGGGGACGGAGAGTTCCCGACTAATCGGGGCCACCCTTGTCATAGGCATTGGCAACCCGAGCCAAGCCCCCACTTTCCACCCCATACTCACACTTCCTTTTTGTTATCTAATTACTACCACACATGGTTATTCAACACATAAGTTCATTGATTAGTTTCGATTCCGATTCACAAGTTCCTTAATACTGCCCTTCAACCAGTATTGCAAAGCGGCACCAAAACAGTATTTCTAGCAAAAATTCTACTCAAACTTATTCATTAAATTCCAATGCTCTGGAGGTACAACATCCCTCCGCCAGCGAGAGTTTACTCCTCCCTTTATCGCCTAGTTGCCCATACAACTAGGTATGTGAACCGCTTAACCAGCAGATGTGGACATTCCCACCGCATAGAACGCAAGATGTGGGTTCCCACCGCTTAACCAGCAGACGTGGATATCCATCGCTTAACCAGCAATCGTGGATTCAAGAGCCCTTAACCAGGAACTCTGCCCCCTGATTAGGAGGGGGTTCAGACTAGTATCAACATTGGAAATAGAAATGAACAGTCCAAGATAAATTTTCCCTAGCAAACATTCTTTCCTATCTCAAACAGTATATCCAACAATCATTCTTTCCTACTTGGAAATTAAGATATATTTCAATTCAAATGCTGTGAACTCCGTTGGATTTCTCCAATATGTTTAGGGATATGTTCTTTCCTAACTTATCGAATGCAATGTTAAATTAAGAAAAACTTGAATTAAAAATGTGACCTACCTCCACAATTTCCTCGTCATTGCTCCGTGAGTTGGCCGGTACTTGGTCGACCATGTGAGCTTTTCCCTTCCCATTTGTGTTGCTTGTCCCAGCCTCGCGGTCGTGGGAACCACCGAAACGAGTTCTCTTTACCGGGGCCATATTATACTCACTACTTAAATTGACAACTTGGAAAAAGAAAGCTAATATTCGAGAGCACATACGACCAAAATTATGGATTAGTTTCAATAAGCAAACTCCTTTATACGAGAGGTCTGATTACTTCAACACACAGAGATTTTTGATAGCCCCTTACTTGTTCTATGGGAATTGGCCCTAAGGTTAATTATTTGGCCTAGATAATTAAGAATTTTAGATTTCTACTTGATCTATTTACTAGAGATGAATTAGGCATGCTTAATCACTTCCTAATGCAAGTAGAGATTTGCAGATTTACCACATGCATAGGTGAGAGGATTCCTTTTTCCTAGTGGATTAATTGTGGAATTAATTACATCTTAATATTTGAACAATTTGAATCTAAACATAGCTATATAAACATTGTGTGGTAATAGAATGAAATAGACTAACCTTATCACATTGCTGGCTTGATTCTATCTTTCATTAACTATAATGACTTAGTGGATAATTCTCTTATTGCTAATCATAAATTAATCTATGATTAGAAGAGGTTAATTTTTTGCATGATTGACAATTAGAATTAATAATGTGCAATGGAATAATCATATAGCAATTTAGAGAGTGTCTAATGAGAAATTTAACCGTGATTATGCATACTAGCAGCAGAATTATGAGAACCATAGAAGGAATTATAACATAACGTGAAATTAGCTTTATGTTACCGTAGTTTGGGCTGAATTTGAATCAATTTGTTGATCCAATGGAGCTTCTTGTGGCGAGAATTGGGCAGCACTTCCGTCTTTTGCTCCTTCTCCAAAGGCTATGTGTGCCGACATCACCTCCCCAAGGTGTGTGTGTGTGTGTGTGTGTGTGTGTGTACGGAATGTGTGTGCGAGCATATGTGTGTGTGTGTGTCAGCACACTCTTATATAGGACCTCCAAGCTAAAAATTTGAACCAAGCTGCTATATGCATCTGGAGAGCACTTACTTCATGCATGGTAAGTTCAGTTGCACACTTACCAAGTGTCCAACTTGCTTGGTAATCACTTATGCTCACTCTCCCTTGCATGGATGAGCCCCCACGAGTTCTCCTTGTGAGAGAGGGCACCCCCTGCTGCTAAGACTAGCCTCCAGTGGCCTGGGGTTGGTTCCCGCATAGCTACCTTGCCCCGGTGCCTCCCCGCATAACCTTAGGAAATTTTGATTTTTGGCTAAAACAGGCGATACAAATCGGGATTTAATGCCGGAACTTGCTATACTAAGCTCTAACTAAGGTGTATTAACCTGGGTACCTGCCATATTTAGCAGCCCTCGACGTCCAAAAATGCATTTTTTTCAAATTTGGGGTACGGGTGCAGTTTTTCAAAACAGTCAAAACTGACGGGTTGGGTGACCAGAAACTTACTATTTTTGGAAAATTTCCACAAAAATTATTTTAATTCACTTCAGTTTTTCGAGAAGGTCAAAACTGACGGGTTGGGTGACCAGAAACTTACTATTTTTGAAAAATTTTCACAAAAATTATTTTAATTCACTTTTGGAAGCTTTATGACATTCTAAACATCATGGCATCGACAGATTTTGGAAAACTGCTAAAAATAGTAACTTTTTCATTATGATTGTTTCATGGTACAATGGTGCTCTTTTAGCTCGGGGTCAGAGACCTTACAATATACCTGACATGCTAATACTATTGCAAATCTCGATACCTTGTTCTTCGTATAAACCTAAATGATACTTTTGCTCCTAAAACAATCAAGATTAGACTAGGTTAAGTATGTTTTTGACAATCAAAGGTTATCTTACTTAAAAGCCCAACTTAATGATCAATCCTAAGGGTAGGCTGTAAACTATTTCTACAGGTGTGACATGGATGACAACTGGATCCAGTGTCGACACCTGCAATACACACAAACATTGCCAGTTCTAATTGAATGTTTTTGTATGGATGCAAGTAACAGATGGATCCCTCTCCATGTAGATGTAGTGGAAGCTCATCCCAAAGGGTGGACACACAAAAATACAACATTAAGATATCAATTTGTAATGATCAAAGATCAAATTTTTGATCTAAATGACTGTATTATCCATTAGATACAGGATGATATTGTTTTATATGAAATGATAATTGAGTTTTATGACATCCTCCTTTAAAGTATTGTTATTTAATATATTATTTAATACAATTATCTAAGTATGGTTGAGTTATGAAGGGATTTTCATACTTAAACACACACACACACACACACACACACACATGCCAATTCATCATCGATTCTAGTAGGGGCTTCACCATTGGGTATGCGAGACATATTATCAGCCATGACATGCCTTCTATCGGGTCTCACCACGATGATAAAATCAAACTCAAGAATAATTAATAACCATCGTGCAATTCTTCCAGCGGAACATGGTTTGTTTACTAGATACAACAATGCTTGATGATCCACATAAAAAACAAACTTGTTGGAAAGAAGGTAATAGCGAAATTTCTTTACTGCATAAAATCATAGTTAAACCTTCCCGTTCTGTAGTGATGTAGTTCCTCTCAACATTATTTAGTTGGTGACTTGCAAAGCTAATGGGGTAGTCCAATTTATGTTCTCCTAGTTGAGCTAAAACATACCCAATAGAAAAGTTTGATGCATCAATATGCACATGGAAAATTATGTTCCAATCGGGCATTCATAGGATTGGAGCACTTGTCAGGGCCCCTTTTAATAATTCATAGGCATGGTCACACTCCTCGGTCCATTGAAGCTCAATAGAAGCTTGTAAAATGGACGAGCTATCTCATCAAAGTTTAAAATGAACTGTTGATAATAACCAACACGCCCCATGAATCTTTGGACTCCCTTATAGTTTCTAGGTGGTGGTAAATTAGCAATGGATTTAATTTTTCTTTCATATGTGGAAATCCCATTCTTGGACACAATATGCCCTAAAATGAGTCCATCATTAACCCAAAATTGGCATTTGAAAGGGTTCAATGAGATGCGATACAATCTCATCTTTCAAACACTTTTTGTAAACATGATAGATGTTCTTTCCATGAAGAATAAACAAAAAGGTCATCATATAAAAAAGCTTCACAAAACTTCCTTAAATATTCTCTAAAAGCGGTGTTTACTAATCTTTGGAATGTAGCAAGGGCATAAATTAAGCCAAAATCCATAACACAAAATGCGAACACTCCGAATTCAGTTATAAAAGCGGTTTTAGCTTGGTCCTCTAGCACAATCGTGATTTGATTGTAACTAGAGTACCCATCCAAAAATCTATAAGCTTCCTTTCCTGTGACTCTCTCAAGCACATGTTCTGAATATGGCAAGGGGTAATGGTTGCTTCTAGTGGAAGATTCATGCACAATCTGAGTTTCCCATTCTTTTTTTCATAATAACTATTGGAGACACCCAATCTGAGTGCTCAATAGGGTATATGAATCCACATTTGATTGAGTTCTTGCTGAAAATTTTTGCATACTTAGGATTCATTGGGTACGGTCTTTGTTGGATTGGTTTAGAAGTGCTAATTATTGGAATTGTATGTGGCACTACGGAAGGTGGAACACCCTTCATGTCATGATATGTCCAAGAAAATATATCCTTGAATTCACTGAGGAGCTCCTTAAGTACATAATCTCCAGTCTCTGTCAAGTCTTGGGAAATGAATTTGGAGTCCTCACCTGGGTTCGCTGACTCTATTTCTTTAACTACCATTGCCGAACCATCATAGACTCCATTACTTCCATTAGTAGGTATTATTTGGGACTTTGTATACACAACCTTACACTCCTCCATGGTGTAGGATTTGAAATGATCAAGCGCAGGGTGTAAGCTCGCTGTGGGATCTTGTTGCGTTGTGGACTGTGATTTTGCTTCCACTTCCCTTAGTTGTTGAGCTAACTCTCGTTTTTGGCGTCTCTTTACAGTATGGCTCAACTTTGGCTTCTTTGCAACCTCTAACTGTGCAATGCCAATGGCTTGTGGATTGCACCACATGACGCTTTGAAGATATTCACCCCAATTATCTACCAACTTCCGATGAGAATCACATGCCCCCATTTAATTGAGCCGTTCTGTGATAGATTTCTTTTCATTTATCCTAGCATGTACATTTTCTCGATATTGTTGAATCTCATATTGCTTACTCCTCTTGTCTAATTTTTTATTATGGCTGGTCTCTAGTGCAGAGTCGCTAGATGAATCGCTACTTGTGTCTTCTCCTCTCCAGGATAGATTGTCAGTACCGTTGGGCCTTGAATGGTTTTTCCCCTCATTTGAACCAATACTTAACTCATATTATTCTCCCATAGAGTCAATTTCAATTGATGATTCCGAGTCCAGATTTTGTGGTCTATAGTCTTCTGAGACTCTACCAGTTCCACTGTCACTCAAGCCTTCATTTTGTAGGTCATTAGAAGCTATATGCATTACTCGTATCATATTTAAAGGTATGAGTTGTGGCACTTCGTCCCCCTCATGTGTTACCCAAGTCATCCCTCTATTTCCCCAAGTGTCTATGGTTGCCACTAGAAGGACCCAATCCACGTTGTTGGCAGACTCAGCCATTCTAGGTAGAACATCCATATAAGGGGAATCTTCCCCAATATTGGTGTCCTTTTTACACGTTTAACAATATTGGAATGGGGCCAAGTGAATTGTGGTGTCAGATCGATGGTCAATAATAGTTTTGTTTCCTAGAGGATGTGCTCAACCATCATAAGATCAACACAAATGACAGAGTCTTGGAAGTGTAAGTAGACATGGTTTTTAGACCATTCATGCACCATTTTTTCTTCCCTCATGAAAGGACGTCCTAAGATCATTTTAGATGACATAGTGTGCTTGGAAAAATCCATAACAATGAAGGTGTGCCTTATCTTGTGTCTAAGGACCTTGACCTTGAGATCTTCTAGCATCCCAATAGGTTTAATGATGGTCCCATTGGCCATCTTTACCACTATGTTTGTAGTCCCAAGGTGAGGTCTCCCCATAGATTCCCAACAATTTTTAGTTACAATGCTTACCCCAATGCCCCCATCAAGGATTCCCTTTAGAGCTAATCCTCTGGTAGTGATTGGTAGGGTTGCATTGGATTCATCGCCTTCAAAGTACTATCTTAAGAGCCACATTAGATGATGTGGTCAGATTTTGTATGGTCGCTATGAGACGTTTTGGTCAACTGCATTTGGACGTGGAGGCATCCAGGGAGGGGTATGTATGAATATTGCGGATTCTTTGCAGCAGGCCATTGTGGGCAGAGGTATTATTGTACCAGGCAAAGATCAATGGATTACTATGCAGGTTCAAGGTTTCCTTATGGGTTTCCTGAACATTTATGCACCCAATGTGGCAAGTGCACGGGAAGGTTGTGGAATCTTTGCCTCATGTAGAGCAGTTGTGTATTGGGGGGACTTCAACATGTTGGAGTAACCCTCTGATAGGATTGTTGGTGGACATGTCATGGTACATGCGGCTGAGGTAGCTGCTTGGGAGCAGTTTTGTATGACTATGAGGTTTTTTTATGTTTGGCAGCACTCAGGTTTTATACGACCCTCTGACAGCCTCGTTTTCTCCCGTTCCAATTGTAGAGTTGGAGTGAATCTATCTAGGATAGATCACTTCTATGCTAGTGACCGCATTTGTGACTGGGGTGAGTCACTTTTCATCTTGGTTGGGACATCCTTTTTGGACCATGCACCAGTGATCCTCCCAGTGACATATCGAGAGAGGAGGGGTATCACAATGCTACACATCCCTGAGAGGATCTTGCTGGACTTTGAGCTCAGAGAGCAAGTGGTGGCCCTTTGAACAGAGGGCTTGGGCACGCAGGACTTTCCTGCTGACAGAGTAACCTCTGGACTTATGAGCTTAATCTTTCTTTCTTCAGAAGTCTACGATTCTCCTGGCTGTAGTGATGTGGTGTTGCTTCCTTGTAGAGGATGTAGGAGCAACACCCAGACAGTCACACTGGTTGGAGAAGCAATCGTAGTAGGCAAGCTAGGAGCTTGCCAGCATAGAAGAGAGGTGTCATGAGTTTGCTTTCCATCGCCAGGCATCTTAGTGGACCCAGGTGGGTGATAGAGTTATGGGGGTGTTCTTTGAGAGTATGAGACCCCAACATGCGCACGCTAGTGTCAGCCAATTGAGGAGGCCTAATGGGTCAGTTGCTTCTAGAGCCAGAGGACATGTGTACAGTTGCTACTGAATTTTACCGTGACTTGTTGTCAGCAAATCCTCAGTCAGAGTGTCAAGATGCATGCAGAGTGTAGGTATGGGCATAGATGCCTTGTCTTGTGAGACTGAGGAGATGTGCTAGAGGCTTGAGCTACCTCTTCAGCTAGAGGAGCTCCACATGGCCCTCAGAGTACTTCCCTGTGGTAGTTGTCCAGGTGATGATGGTTTGACTCCCAATTTTTTATTAGAGTACTTGGACTTGTTTGGATCAGACCTCTACAACACTTTTCAGTACATCTTACACACAAGAGAGATGCTTGACAACATGAATGAGGGTTCGGTTACCTCATTCCCAAGGAGGGTGGCTCCTTGGATGAGATTTTGCAATGGCAACTCATCACCATCCTTAACCCGGCCTACAAAATTCTTGCCAAGGCTCTGAGTTTGAGGATTCAGCCACTTCTAGATAGCATTAAACATGGCACTCGGACAGGTTTTGTCAAGGAGCACAATATCCTTGACAACATCTTTACTTTTGGGGAGGCATCTTCCCTTTCACGCCTCCGTGGTGAGGATTTGGTGATTCTTCTTCTCGATTTTTAGAAGGCCTATGAGATAGAGTTGACTGGGACTTTTTGGAGGCAACTCTTCGCAGCATGGACTTATCAAATGCCTGTATCAGAGGTGTGTCAGCTCTTTATAGACATGCGCACATCCAGGTGCTTTTGGTATGAGGTAGAGGATATCGGTTCATGCTCACACGTTTGGTTAGATAGGGCTACCCTCTTGCCCCCTTCCTCTTTCTGTTCTATGTTGAGGTGATGAACAGATTTTTGGTTTCACAACAGGTTGCTTTACGTGGCTTAGCGCTTCCTATTCGGGGCGATGAGCTACTGGATGCTAGGTTTTTTGGTGACTCAGCTTTGTACTTGGAGGTCCAGGAGGCCAACCTACATAGGTGTGAGCAGGATCTTGAGACCTTTTGTTGTGCATCAAGCACACTGATCAACTAGAGGAAGACAATGGCTTCTCGATTGGTAGTGGTTCGATGCCTGATTGGATGCCAGTTGAGGGTTTCATATGGATCCCCCCCAGGGACTACAATTCGTTACTTGGGCTATCAAGTTGGCTTGGACTTGTCTCCTGAGCAGCAGATGTCTCCCCTCCTCCTGTCCATCAAGAGGAAGCTATTACATTAGAGCTTGACATGACTTTCTTTGGCAGACAGAGTTGTAGTGGCCAACCAAGTTCTATTGGCTATGATGTGGTACATTACATCTTGTTGGACCTTTTTGAGCTTCTGCATCAACTAGGTAGAGAGGCTGATCAGGAATTTCCTTTGGTCAGTGCGTGATACGCAGATTGCCCGGGCCAACGTGAGATGTTCGGTGATCACTCTACCTTGTTCTCGGGGGGTTGGGGATCATAGACCCAGCATAGCAGAGAAAAACCCTTCTTGGGAAGTTTGTTGTCAGAGGATTGCTTCCAGGGGAGGAGCCCTGGAAGGATTTTTTGCTTCAGTGGCTTAGAGCTAGAGTGCCTTAGGTTGGAGGCCCTTGGACCTTCCACCAAGATGGATTTTCACGGAGATGCACTGAGTTGGCCTGAGAAGGAGACTAGAGGAGTGTTTTGCTATGAGCCTTCTTCCATCTTGGGAGCAGCTGCTCCAAAGAGCCCTGGAGCAGCACCATCCTTCTTGCACGGAGGAGCGCCTAAGACAACCCCCTGTTTGGAACCCCATGGTCAACACTCATAGAGGCCATTTGGTTGGTATCAGGCCTCATGTTTCTTGGGGTATCATGGAAGAGGGTCCATCACGCACTTTGGGTGACTGGCTATAGTTCTTAGGTTTGTCAGAGGAGATTCAGAGCATCCAGCTTTAGGGCATGAGAGGGTGTAGAGAATGTGCCAGGACATCAAAGAGGCAGTACCTGCTGAGAGGCTTACACCTCTCAAGTCAGCAGCACCCAGATGGATGGGGCCCCGCTACTTCAACATCTTTGAGACTCACCATGTACCACCAACAGAGGCAATTTGAGATTTTTGGCTAGAGCTGATCCATACTCTCAAGCGAAAATTTGAGAGACTCCAAGGCAGCTCCGACCGCATGAGGGAGCGTAGAGAGTCATTCCTTCGACTTTGGTGCCCTGGGACTTTCTTCACCATGGTTCAAGGTGTGCTCAGATGGCACTACCATCCACCTGTGTGGCTCTTATCTCCTCCCATCTCTTGATCTAGCCTCATTGTACATATGTTGTTTTTTCATTTGGGAGAGTCTCCCCTTATGATTGTTATAGCCCTCTCTAGTAGAGGTGGTTGTATCCCTATGGGCAGTTTCATTAACTAATAGAAGGATCTCTTTCTTAGAAAAAAAGTACTATCCTAACTTGTTGACAGGCATTTCAACAATAGAGTTCTCATCCAGGTTGGGTTGATTTCCTCCTCTATTGGGACTTCATTAGACCTATGTATCGGTGCAAATTGTGGTGACCCGACCTTCAATTTTTGGAGAAGCTTAAAGGGTGTGAAATCTGTTGCTTCCTTGTAGTTAGTCCAATAAGCCCACAATGCTCCATCCAAGAAGTTATCCCATAGCTTTGTCTTGTTCTTTATCATCTTTCTGGTGATTTTTGCAATGATTCCATTGGCTTTTTCTACCAAACCATTTGACTGAGGAAAGTAGGGTGTGCTATGCCGATATAGAATTTGAAGCTCATCACAAACTTCTATGAGCAAGCCCTTCCTAAATCCACGACCATTATTAGAAACAATATCCAAAGGTGTGCCAAATCTGCAACAAATGTGAGTGTACACAAACTTGCTAACCGTCCTCTCATTTACTCTTGCCACACTTTGAGCTTCTACCCACTTAGTCATGTAGTCTATGGCCACCAAGATGTACAATCACTATGAAAATCTCTAGTTTTTTACCGCGGTCTTTTACCACATTTAGTAAAGAGAAGGTCCAAACTCAGTTGGAGAGGGAAGAGAGAGGAAGGGGGGGGGATTTTTTTTGTATTTAAACTATTACTGTGACTATTTCTGCTATTATTAACGTGTTTAATATCTCTGTTATTACCGTTAATTGAACGCTTCCACCTTTCTTCTCTTTTTTGAAAGCTCCCTTTAGCGACCTCATGTATCCTATTGGTGTGCGATGAATAGAAGCAATGGTATCCTTCACTTTGTCTAGTTCTTCTTTGGTAAGCATCCATGGTGCTTTAGGAAGCACAATCTTTCCATTGGTGGCACGGCATGGAGTAGCAGAGGTGGGGAGACGTTTCAAAAGCCTCATATCCTCCCTCACACCCAAAGAGTCCTTCTTGCCAATAATGTGGTCCCATAGTGTTTGGGCTACATTCTTGAATATGTGCATGGGATTCAAGAGGTGCTGTATTTTTAAGTCCTTCCAATATGGAAGCCTTAAAAATATGGAATACCTTGAAATACCTTTTGGTGGAGGACACGGAGCCGGATTGTTGTTGTAGTGCTCTTCCCAAATGGTTTCCCAATCTGCCATTGTGAGCTTTAGAGGGGTCTTCCCATTTGTTGGACCCGTGTGCTTGCTATCCCCTTAGGGTAAGAAACGATGGTTGTTTGGATAGATTACCTTGCGCAAGGCATCGAGCCTCTCTTCCACCAATGATGGCCCGCAAGTAGGACATGCATTGGGACCCGATGTGGATAACCTTACATACATATCATATCATTAGAGAGAGAGAGATAACTAAAGGGAGAGAGAGATAGACAGATAGACAGATAGAGAGAGAGAGAGAGAGAGAGAGAGGGAGATACCAGAAATCTCTCCAAGCCCAGGATAGTCGTGCATAGTCCACATAAGGGATTCTCCACAATGGCTTCTCTTCCCCCCTTTGCAAGTAAGACATCTACAACAGAAATGCCTCTCCATAACTTCCTCCAACTCCTCGATGCGGGGCTCAAGGTAGATGTCAATATTTGATGCCCTTCTTGGTTGTCTCCCATGGTGGAATATTGTAGTTGTTGATGACCACTACAGGCCAAGTGCTCCATGAAGTAGACTTAGTGCCGAAGGGTTTGACACCATCACTTGCTAACCCAAGCCTCAAGTGTCGAGGCTCCAACCCAAACTCTGGCCATTGAGTTTTGATGTGCCTCCATAAAGGTGAATTGGAAGGGACATGCATCATACCATCATTTGAGTGGTGGTTGGCATGCCATGCCCACCTTTGATACCATTTTCTTCAATGTCACCATCTTTGGCTTGTGTGACTTCTACAACATTCATATTTGGGTCAGAAAAAGGTGGCGTTTCCTCCCTTCCTTGTGGTGGAGGTCGAGCATCATTTGGTCTCTGCAAAAGCATGGGTTGTTGGTTAGTTCCTTCACCTGCATTCATCACTGGATAATTCAAGTTAGGCCTCCCTGTCTCCCCATGGGGCCAAGGACAATTATACATTCCATGCCCAGATTCTCCGCAATTCCAACATTGCAAGACTCTTCTAGGCCTCCCTGTCTCCCCATGGGGCCAAGGACAATTATACATTCCATGCCTAGATTCTCCGCAATTCCAACATTGCAAGACTCTTCTAGGTCATGGCTCTTGCTCTTCTGACTTCTTTGCTTGTCCATTTGGACCTACAGATTGTGTAAGGTGAATTGACAGATTGCTTAAAAATTCATTTAACTTATCAATCACTTCAGTCATTACCTCAGGAAGCTCCCAAGATGTTGATGCTTGTGACTTACATTTGGGTCTAAGAACTTCTACTGGAACCTCTCCCCTTAAGCACTCGAGTTTCCTATACTTCTTGGAAGATCTAGTTTCAGCTACATCATAGGTGACATGGTGTACCAGCCTCCACCTTTACCTTAAGATCAGGAAAGAATCTGGCTATGAGCCTCTCCTTCTTTAGAAACAATTCCAACGTTTCAAGACATCAACCTTCAAAGAATATGGCAAGACATTGTTTCTCATAAGCAAAAAGGCTTGGATGACTACTACTTGTACAAGAAAGAGTTTCTACATCTTTGGGCTCTATGGATTCAAAATGTTGGAATTGTAACTTTGTACCAACTATTACATGCACATCTTGCCTAGCCAAAGGAATGAATGTACAATACAATTCCTCTTGATTGATTAACCTAACTAATACAAGATAAAAACATGCATGTTAAAGGAGATAGCGTAGTCGACAATGGGTAGTATGATAGGATTTGGTGTGTGTGTGTGTGTGTGTGTGTGTGTGTGTGTGTGTGTGAGAGAGAGAGAGAGAGAGAGAGAGAGAGAGAGAGAGAGAGAGATTGTGTACAATCTAGCTTCAACCTTATGATTCGCACAAGAAGGTACCTAGAGCTTGAGGATTCAAGTGACATTACTTAAGATTTGGTTATAGCACTATGCACTAGCACATTGTCTTAGGGTTATGGGAGCCCTCTCACCATTCACCCTCTTATAATGGTAGCCAAAGCAACAACTAAATCAGTGAATCACAAGCACAAGCAACAAGAAAACAGCCTTCAATGAACAAGTTACCTTATGGAACCGAGTGAGTTTTCCAAGCCAAATTGGAAGAGAACTGTGAGCCTTTGGGAAACAATTACACACAATATATCAATTTTATTGATGTTTGAGTAGATACAACAATGATGGGAGGAGTATAATTTACTCACACCACTCAATCACAAACTCAAACTAGCTCAAGATTGTCTATGCACCAAGGTGATGGTGTATATAGAACTTGCTCTCTCTTCTTACAACTAAGATAGAGACTAGAGTGTGCTATGCTCAATGTAGTGTGCAATAGTGTGGAGATCAGTTTTACAAAGAGGAATGGGCTCTATTTATAGGTTTTTGGGAGCCTTGATTAGGATTAGACCTAATCAATTTTATATGTTTTATTTTCAAAATGGGAGTGGGTCTTCCTTATCGCTTGAATCAAATGGATGTGGGCTCAAGGGGAAGAATTATTGAGAGTGAAGGAGAGAGAGGTGAGTAACTTGGATGTGCCTACTCTAGTAAATAGTAGAGGGTGCTATTTACAAGAAGGGTTAGTCATTAGTGTGAGTAGTTTGCAGTTAGTAGGATGGGTTAAAATTACATGGCATATGCACTCAAGGTGCATTACATGATTTATACAATAATAAAAAATAAGAGAAAGATGAGAATATACACAATTTGATGGAAACCACAAGATGAAAAGGGAATTTTCCACCTATCTCCTCTAGTGAATAAAGCGGTTGTAGAACTCCGTCAGTGTAGTTTTTGTGACCATGGGAAAGTTGAGTTTTCCATGATCAAACTCCTCTTTTTGCAGAGCTTGAGCTTGGTTATTTGCTAGGTTTTTCTCTTTTTATGAAAGCATGAAGAATATATGGTAATGGGAGTTTGATTCTAGAGAGAGAAATTGAGCTATATGTGTGTAGAGACGATAATTTTTAAGCTATGGAGTAAGGGAGAGATGGAAATGGTGAAGAAAATGAAATAAGGCATGAAAGGTACAGGTTTTGGTGATGGAGGAGGAGGATGAGTGTGTGAGTTGTGTGGAAGTGTGGGAAAGGTAGAAAGGAACCTAGCTCTAATTGAGTGTGTCAGGTAGGCATATTGAGGTCCACAAAAATCCAAAAAAAATACGCAAATGAGGTCAAAAAATTCTAAACAAATTGGAGCGCATTCTTGGAATGACTTGTCAACATTTTTATATTGTACAATTCTTCAGAATGGGATAGGAGCTGATTTATAAAAAACTTGCAAAAACATGTGTTTTATGCCCAAAAAAGTCTTTGACTTGATCCCTTCTTTGTTTTGATTCCCTTTAGCTTTGAAGAGAGTGACCCCTCATGACTAGGAGAGTGACAAAGGAATAATAACATATTAATATCCACATGTGGAAAATGATTTTTCCCAAATATATGATATGCATGTGATGAAAAGAAACAAAGTAGCATATAAATAAATCAAAATACCCAGAGTATAATACAAATAAAAAATAAAAGACACAAGTGACATGATAGATTCAAATGAGAGGACCCTCTCTTGATATTATTTGTGGGGATAAAGAAAAAGTATGTGAAATGTGAAGAGATTTGAGTGATAATAAGTGATGGCAAGGATAGAAGTCCTTCTTATGAAATAGTAAAATGTGAATATATTTCATGTGGAGAATTCTTTTTATTACATTGGATGATATACAAGAAGTATGATGAAGGGTAAGGATGCATGGCATGAATTTTTTGTTTGATAAAACACACACCTAATTGCATGTATTTACATAATTAATTAAAGATATTTAAAAAATAAATGAAATACGTGAGAAAAAATTTGTACATAGGCCCTTGGATAAAAATAGATTATATACACAAATAGGCCATAATATAGATCCACTTCTTTTTTTGGCTCTCCTAGCTAATAATAAGATAGAAAATGATTTTAAATAAAATACGAGAAAAAATTCCCTAACACACACACACACACACACACACACACACCTACGTACAATGTAAGAGCGAGCTTGGCCATCATGTTAAGGTGTTTACGTTGGGTGAAGTGTCTCACTCTGGCAATTCCGGATACCAAAAAAAAAAAGGCTATCACTAGAAAACTACCACAAGAGAAATTAAAGACCTATCTGACAACAAGGAGAGTTCAACTCAAGATGCCTTATTCAAGAGGGAAATGGAATAATCAATCTTGCACACTTGGGTGATAGAAATTTTATACAATTTTCCTCCTTTTTTTTAGCACACACACACCTAAGAAGGGCAGGGAGAGAGAGAGAGAGAGAGAGAGAGAGAGAGAGAGAGAGAGAGAGAGAGTCTTTTTGGAATCTTCTCATCAAATTTCCAAAAAATGATTGTTGGAGAATGCTCGCCACAAAATTACATCCTAATAGGTGACATCATTCTCTTAAATCCAAAACAATTTGGGCAGGCCGTCGATGAACATCAAGACTAAATCGAGGGGGCAAAAAAGAATCTTTTAAGTGATGTTGGAAGACCCTTGGTTGACGGTTGTTTTGCCATTTTGTGAAGTATGCTCCGTCAGAGTGAAGCTTGACTAGAGAGATAATTAGTGAGACACTTAATTTTGTCTTTTTCAGTGAAAGGTTTACCAATAAAATAATCATTGAATTGAGTTAACCAAGATAGGATATTTTTACCAATTTTGTGGCCATCGAACTTGAAAAATGTAAAAGATTTTTGACTTATCTTTCCATTTTGTAGGTCTGTTTGCAAATTGCGGTATAGAATAGATGGTTTGCGATGAATAAACTCGATGATTTTCTCACCACAGCTTTGGATGTAGTAAAACAACTTAATGAGGCATTGTGGATCTCCCTATAGTGGATGTCATATATTATGTTCTTGATGTAGAAGTGTCGCAATCTTGTAATTGGGCGTTGTTGGTACAAAGGTTAGTAGGCCGATTTTCGGTTGCTTATGTGGGGCTCTCATATTTTGGCAAGAGACAATAGAGATCGATTAAGATCATAGCTTTTGCTAATGAAAAGCAAGATATGTTTCTCTCAAAGACTCAAGCTTGAGGGCTCAAGTCAAAATTCATGCAATGATAGCGAGAGTATGCATGTGCATGTGTGTGTGTGCACGTGCACGCACAATCCCTTGAGTATTCATGGTGTGTGTTAACTGAGTCAACATTAGTTAACAAAAGCTCCTAAAGACCGAGGATCAAAGACGTACAAATGCACATCGAGGATGAATACAAAGAAGCAGTGAAGATTAGAGTTACACACTTTTCACATTTTTCCAAAATAGCCATGTATTATAATTTCTCGAATTATTTAGCCATTGTGATAATTGTAACGTGTTATGGGCTCAATAAGAGTTCCAAGATGTAAAGCATAGGTCACTTAGTGTACCTAGGTTGCAGATAGAATAAGTGTGGAGTCTCAAAGGTCTTGGGTGCCGTACATTACACATTTTAGACCTTGGCTAAGGTATAAAAGCCAACTTTGTAAAGATTTTATTAAGTTTTTGGATAAGAAATACACAGTGTGAGCAGATGGCGCTCACTTCTCTCCTTCTCGCGCTTCCTACTCCCTCTCCGATTTTCACATTGTGATTGCGTTTGTTGCATTGCAACCTCAGGTAAGAGCTCTACACATTGACGTAAGCAGTTCACAGTATTTTGTAGCTTTTGGCATCGTTGGACCTGCAGCCTAATTTCATCATAACAAGGAATTTACACTTTCAAATAAAAAACTAATCATAGGTGGGGTATTGGGGCATCATTGCTAAGCATTTAGATGCATTCTGGGTCGAAAACGACTATGTCAAAAATCCACTTTTGTTAATAATCGCGATTTTGGAACTTGACCTAAAGTGGGATTTGAGACCATAAGCATGTGTGCTTAGATCTTATAAACTTGTCCTAGAAGTTTCGTTAAGTTTGGATGTCATTTGATGCTGTAACGGATGTGAATTGTTTGCCGATGAGCGATTGGCTTTTGGTGATTTCAGTCACTTGAGTGTAGCTTGAGTTAGATACGAGTTGTTAGTTGTTTTCCAAGAGATTGACAACCTCTTATAGCCTCTATGCACTATTTGAGTCAGCTTCGTCCCATGGTTTGACAAATTAATCGTGGTTCTCGCTAATACTGCAATAAGATAGGATGGTGAGGTTAGACATGCGTTCCACATTTGGTGCCGCTTGTCGGAGACGAATAGACCTAAACTAGGGAAAACACAAGTATCTTGTATTAACTTCCTCTAGGTTCACCTAGAGTAAAACTTTATTTTTAGAAACCGCATAGCTTAAGATTATCGTCTTTTGCTGTGTAGAGGTAGCTTGGAAGTAATCGTACTTGCTGAGTGCGTTTAGGATTGTAGGATTGTAGATTTAGATCAGGATTTGGAGAATGATTGAAAGGCGAGACAAGTCTTAAGATCAATGCTCAAGAAACCATAAAAGATAAGAAAACTAGTGTTTGTGGACACTTTCCACAACTCCATTGCACGAGAATCTAGGAGTAGGGTAAGTAGGATCGGAGGTGGATTTCAGAACATTGCTCACTTCAAACGAATCATCTGTGAGTTGTTTATGTGAAGTTGCAGACTTTCAAGTCTACGGCTAGAAATAGCACGAAAAGACTCCAAACCAGTCAATCCAATTGGACAGTAAGCCTAAAAGTTGTATGAACCAGTGGGTAAGCAAAAGGACACTTTGAGGTAAAATTTTCAAGAGTTAGCCAAAACTCAGATTATTTTCTTTTTCTTGAAATTTTAGGCCAAATTAAGTTTTGACTTGATTTATAGGCTCAAAATAGATCATGAAAAGACTGTCCAGTGAAAAAGTTCAAAAAAGTGTCAGTTTTGGACCTAAAGTTAATAATCGCGATTATTAACTTATAGCTCAGATTTGACCAAGGTTCATACCATTGACTCATTACATGTGTACAAATAACTTTTGTAAAGGCACAAAAGGTTTGGATCACCAAACCGACAAAAAATTGGGTAAAAACTAAAGTTTGTACTGACTTTTTGAAACTTGAGTCTAAATTGGGGAAACATTTGTCCAAACTTGATGAAATTAATTCATAGGCTTATATTGATATGATAAACATGTGTACATGATCACTTGACCAAAAAGATGTAAAAAGTTACCAGTTGTAAATAATCACGATTATTTACAATTCAAATACATATAAAAAACAATGTACAAATTAAAATTAAACAATTGCTCGGAATGGTAGAAATTCGTCAGTTGATATTATAGAGAAAGATTATAAATCTCATGAAGAGAGATTACATGGGATAAACTACATCTTATGAAGGCATCCTTCATTTCTTGAATTTAGTGCTAAGGCTAAATCCATATTTTTTAAAGTTACACGCTTTGCATGCACCATACAGGAGACGCCATCTTGAAAAAGCTGCACCAATATGTCTTCAGCGGCATCCTATAAGGCCAGTAAAGCTGGGCGTTGTATTCTTGTAACAGAATCACTGTATTCATCTATCATCTCTCTCACCACCCGAGAGAAGGCCACTTTGGGTATGATTGGCTCATTGCTCTTTTGGTATTTCCTGATCTCACGCAGAGCCATTGTGCCTGGCCTCCATCTCCGCTTTTTCTATGTTGTTGGTGGTGGTGGAGGAGCCGCCTGCCTAGCTCATTGAGGAGGATCATCTTTGTATTTTTTCCTCCTCTCCTCTTGGGTTTGCTGCTCTTCTGGTGTCACCTTGTTCCTTTTTCTTTTTCCACATTGCTTGGCTCTCTGAGGGATTTTTGAAGGCTTTGAGCTCCTAGCCTTTGCTTGTTGGGTGGCTTGAGCTCTATCTTCTGCCGCCTTCTTCTCTGCCTCTGCTCATGCTTGTAAGTTGACCAAATGAGCTCTCTCGGCCTCATCTCTCTGCCTTTCCTCCTGCTCTCTCTGTCTTCTCTACTCTTCTTGTGTTGCCAGGGCTTTCTTTTCAGCTGCCTCTTTCTTTTCCCTCTCCCTTTGTCTTTTCCTCCTCTTCGCCTCTTTTTCTTTAGATACCAGATCGCCTGGTATTACCTTGATTAATCTCTCTTTGATTCGCGGTGGAAACTTTCATGGCGTAGCATGTGGAGTGGCCTGAGCACCAGTGGTTGTGGCAGGAGGTAATGGCGGTGGATTTTGAAGCGGACCTAGATATACCTGTTCTGTTTCTTGTGTTGCTCTGCGAATAGGTGAAATTGGTGGGGGATCTAGAAGAGGTGTGCGAGTGGCATGGGTTAAATCATCAAGACCTCCAAATATGAGTCGCATGTTGCTTTGATCATCTAGATTTGATGGTTGGGGAGGCTCTTGGGTGTTTGGAGTAGGCTGGGGCACCGGGTTATCCACTTGTGGTCGAGGATGTGGATTTGAAGCCGTGGATTCTGCATGGATTTTCGGCTGTGGATTTTCTACGGTGTGAGTGGTTGTGGTGGTATTGTGCATAGTGCCAGCCTGCTTGTGTGAATCGTCCATGTGGTGCAAGATGTGAGTGCATGCGCGTTTGTGCTCGAGTGGATCTTCTGGAATGTGCAAACAAGAAATGAACTTCAAGTTGTGGGTTTTGACTTATATAGTACTAATTTTTTTAAAAAAAAACTTAAAAACTCCATAATACCATTAAAAATCCAAAATAACTCCAAAATTGACGATATTTGTTACATGAAACCACTGATTGGGCATCAACAAATCACGTGGCATTACAATGTAAGCTTAATATGGGAATGGTTAGTGTCAGAAATTCATTGATTTTCCACCCAACATCTTCCATTTCGTCGCCTTGTCGCCAACCACTGTCGAAATCGATCTTTTGCACTAGAAGCATGATATGATTGCGATCGCCTCACGCTAGCCACATTCTCTATTCTACATTTCAAGATTCTTTGCACTCTAGTCTTCTTCCTTTCTCTTTCCGCTAAAACTCTGTAGAACCAATTGAACATTTCGTGCAGGGCATTGCTCTTTTTCCTCCCACCTCCATGCCTTGTATTTTTAAAATACACTGCTTTTGCTTGATAGTGTGAGCGCTCCATTCCTTGGATACTCCAGATGCCCAATGAGCCAAATGTGTCGAGAAAAAATGAGCTATGAGCAAAAAGAATATGTTGCAAAAATATAAACCTTTAGTTCAAACACTGATGTTTTTTTTAATCTAAAGACAAAGTGTTCAATCCACCATCTAATGTGTTATGTGTGTCTCCCCCCATGCATCCACCATTTGCGCTGTGAAACTATTGATTACAAACTTTAAAGTGGATATCTCAACAGAAGTTAAATTTGCCTTTTCAAGAAAACAAAAAATATCATCTATAGACTGCCACACACGAGCACGCTTAATTCCTAGGGCTACTTCGTTACCTCTGTAGGTGGTAATGTCACACACCTTTTTCCACAATTGAAACTCATTGGGACTTTGAGAGTTAGAATAGTCTGAAAGCATATGCCTAGCTTTACTACCACCCATACATATTTTATTAGGACGATCATGTGACTTCTAGATGCCTTCCTATCCTTTGATAGATCCACTGAACCACCATGAAGGCCAATGCTTGATAGAATAGATTCAAGTTCTCTGATACACTCTTGCCTTCTTTCTGCAGGCTCCATATTCCAAGCATAATTAATATAGAGCATCAGCAACTTGTCAAGAATTCGTAGACGGGCATGAAGAGTGCACACATGCACATTTCTCAGAGGAATCGATAGAATAGGATCCCAATTTGGATCATCCATGTCTCGATTAGGGGGTACACCCTGGTTACAACTAAGGATACCTTGAAACCATTGTTGGAGTGCTTTACCCACTGTTTCTGTAGTCGTCACACCTTTCACAGAATTGACTGCAGCTTTACCACCCTTACCCTTACCCTTACCTTTCGCAGAGTTGGTTGTAGCTTTGCCACCCTTACCCTTACCCTTGCCCTCAGTTCCTAATGAGACTTTACTGTGGCAGCAATAAATGCATGGAAAGAGGTTCATTGCACCTTGCTTGCATCCTAACATACACTTGAGAGTTTTCAAGTATCCTACCAAATGCCACTCCACTTGGAACGTACCCAGACCTGAAACCTCAATCGTTGTCCTTCTTGTTGTTGCCGAATGACGTCAACGATTAGGGTGTGATTAAAATACCATTTGAGAGACTCATGTGTCTCATGTGGGAGATGAAAAGTTGCCAACCACCAATGATTCTTCTCGGATTGAACACCTAAACATGTGTTTCCCTTCTCGCTGGCATTTAGCTCAACATCAACGCCCACCAAGGCTCTGTTCATAAGCGTAACGCTTACCCTTTTGAGCCGTTGACCTTTGACAATCTGGCACTCATCAAGTTTCATGACAAATATAACTTTGCCATCACACTCTTCCTGTGTCAACCCATAAAATCTGATCATTGACTCCTACAGCTTCAACAAGTCAACATAGACATTATTGAAATCGTTGTAACGAAAAGATTTGTTCTCTTCTAGTGGCAGGACATCCTCCACATATTGAAATCCACCCAACAAGCTTGCAGCATTATTATTGGCATACCTTTTTGCGACGCTAACACCGTAAGGCATTGGCAACAACCTAAACAAACCTTTTTCTTTGTGACCTAGTGTGACAAGCCTATACAAAGCTTCCTAGGCCTTGAAACTTATTCCTGTGCTGTCACACACCTCCATCATCTCCTGAGGTGAAACAATGTTCTTCAACTCACTGAAATACTTATGGCGCAAAACTTTAGCAATGCTAGCATTGGATGGCTCATCCAATAGTTCCATTAACTCCTTTGGTTTGATGATATGCTGCAGCAGAGTATGTCCGATCATTTCAGCATTGGACTCGATTCCCATCATCGTCCGAGCCAAGTTCCTACATATTGAAATAACATTACAGCAACCTACAAAAAATGTACGAAATTAGAAGCTTGCATTTGTATTCCTACCGAGTTTGACGGATATGTTCATTTCGAGCTTCATCGCTTGAAGATAGCATAGACATTGCATGTCTCTTGCACTTGCAAATGTGATAGCCCAATGGAATGTGTGTGAGATGATCGATTCACTGGCGCATATTACGTGTAGTGTATTGTAGCTGAACATAATTGTAATAAGCTTTGACGTCTCGTCATTAAGCTGCTTCGTCTTCTCATTGGATTCCTCTCTGACTTGCTGAGTGTCTTTCACGTACTTCTCTTGCAATGAAGAATAGACAGCACATGGATGTTTTTTTTCTTCTCTTTCATTGAAAAAAGCTGAATGTAATCTCCAGCAGTAGCCAAACAGTCCGTCTCTCCCATCTCCAATAAATCGTAGTAGCTGAGTGACATTACAAAAAGGCGGTGATGCATTAGTCATTGGATCACAAGGGTAAATATGGCCATCAACCCATAAGTTGATTGCATTGCATCCATGGTTCCGTAGCTGGTCTCCAGCATTGGGATTAGATGTGCCAAGTCGCACAGTTGCATACTCCTGCTCTAAATCATCGTTTAATCGATATCGTTTTGATTTTTTAGTAATGTCTTGCAGTGGTGGGGGATTGAAGGACATTGTGTTAGTTAATCAAGAAAATTAGTGAGAATGTGTAATGGTGACTGCTACAAGCAGGTGAAGGTGGCTATGGAGGAAAGAAGTGGAGAGTACTCAGAGTTAAGAGAAAAAGATTATGTTGTGGAGGGAAGAAAGAGAGTGAGTGCAGCTCAATCTCTTTTGAATTCGAATTGTTGATCATGACTGTAGAGAGAGAAATGCTGCAGCACACAGAGGTAATGGAGTTTTCCATTGCACTCAGTTGGAGCTCGAGTGGGAGAAACATGAGAGAGAGAGAGAGAGAGAGAGAGAGAGAGAGTTGGATCACGTTTTAGAGAGAGAATGTAGTGAGAGAATATGAAAAATCTTCTTTTTCTGGCAGGGAGCTAAAAAGTGCCTCCTTTAATGAGTTCTAAGTGAGAGAGTGTGTTTTATATGTTAGAGAGAGAAGAGGGGTGGAAAAAAGACATTTGAAAATTCATTTACCCCTCTTGCTTTTGGGTTACTAAATAAACTATTTTCAAATTCAAAATATAGAAATGGCTTTTTTAAAATCTTAGCATAGGCCTTTTTGCCATCTCTTTTAAGCTTGGTCAAACTTGGCTTAATATTTAAGCATTCCCTTAAACTGCCAAATAAAGAGGCCCTCCTATACCCCATTCAATTCCTAATGCTTTGACTAAACTGCTCGGAACAAACACTTGCTTGACTTTATTTTTCTTTCTTGAGTACTTTGGCTGAAATATCTTTGATTTTCTGGGTGTTTTCTTTGAGATTTTAGTTGGGTCAGCAATTGACTTGAAGTTTCGAAAGCTTGACTTGCTTGAAGAAGTTGATCCATGAGGGTTCTTTGATGTAGAGGCATACAATGCCACATCTTCTTTGCTAATCGGTGGAAGGCCCACTTTAGCTTTACCTTTGTTTGCAAGATTTTTATTCAATCCTTGTGACTTCTGCAACTCTGAATCTGGCATTAACGGTACCTTTAAATGTTGCTGGCTACCTCTTGAAAAAGAGAGTATTATCATTGTATCTTCTTTGTAGGCCTTGTGTTGGTCTAACCACTGATGTCCAAGGATGACATCTACAAGCATTTCCTTTGAAGGCTTCACCTGAAACTTTACTTGCTCTTCATGATTTTGGATGCTAAGGGTAGCAACCATTTCTTTTTGACTTGTAGCCTTACCCATGATTTCTCTATTACCTGACTTTTCCTGAGTAATCTCTAAAATACTCTTGATGTTGTTTGAAACTATATTGGACTTTGCTACTTTATCCAATAGAGCATTGCATCTAACACTTGCTCCTGATGTACTACTGAGAACTACAACTATTCTCATTGTTGGTTCTCTTGAAGATCTTTGTCCTGCTTTTTCCATGGTCTCATCTTGATCAACTGTGTCCCTATGGAGGGTAGCTTGAGACTTTGTTTTCCAACCTAACTTACATCAGTTGATTCAACTGGCAATGAGTGATTGATCTTTGTTGCTTCCTAGTTGACTGCAACCTCGTTCTTCTTAACTTCTGGATTTGGTGGCATTCTCTACTCAATAGCTTCCATGGTTGCCATTTGTTCTATTTGATCTGAACTTGCTATTGCCTGTTTTTCCTTAAGCTCTTCTAAAGTTCTATTTGATGGAGATGAATCATCTTCAATAAACTTTGCTTTGGCATCGGTCTCTATTTTAAGTATGCTTGAGGACTTTCTGTTGCCGTCCATGGGTCACCAGTCTTGGTCTTCATTCTTTGTTATCTCATTAGACTAAATTCTGTTTAGATTCTGAATCGCTGACATCTTTTGGGCCATTGGCATTCCCATTATGATGTAATCTATCATATCCTTTGTTGTGATCACGTGGAATTGAGTTGT
This sequence comes from Adiantum capillus-veneris, assembly GCF_014529385.1. Lineage (NCBI taxonomy): Eukaryota > Viridiplantae > Streptophyta > Polypodiopsida > Polypodiales > Pteridaceae > Adiantum > Adiantum capillus-veneris. The sequence goes on from NC_140941.1 coordinate 28,615,550, forward strand.
GATGATCTGTGAACTTAATTCAACGGTGGTGGAGATGATTCCCCAACATTCTTCTCGTTTGTTTCTTGATATGCTCACAAATTCAGGAGCATCTTCCAATTGTGGTTGGCCACATCTTTTCCAAGTGCGAAAAGACATGAGGTTCTTATCTAGCTAAAAATCTAGCTTTACTTCTTTTGACAGATTTTCTTCATTCTCACCAACAATGTTACACTTGATCGTCTCAGGATTTCTTTCTTTATCGGCTGCTTTTGTGGTGGCGGTGTCCGTGGGTTGAACTTTTTCTACATTGGCTTTGTCTTGATCACCTGCTTCCATTGTGTCAACTCGTATGACTGTGATACTGCACTTTTTTGCAATTGTTGAGCATTGTCCTCCTGCATTTGATTAACCTTTGACCTTAAAAGGTACATTGTACTGTCTGGCAAAATATGTTTCTTCAGAGGAGATTTTGGTGGTGACCTTTGTGTATCCTTTTGGACTTTAGCTCTCATTGATTTTGAATTTTCTGTCACCTGTTCTGGCAGCTTGAGGCTTTGCATCATCTTTAGATAGTCCTTGACTTCAGGTTTAGCATCCGTAGGGGCTTCTACAAGGTCATGAACCTGCTGAGAATCATTGGCATTTGCATCTCAATATGCATATGTGAGCTTGGTCTCATGCAACTGTTTGAACACTATGGGATTTTTTGGCTTTTGACTTTGACTCATGGAGATCAACTCAAACTTTTGTCCCCGATGATCTCCATAGAAGAAATTTTCTGTAGATTTTGATGGTTTCTGTGTCAATGGCAAACTTCCAACAACCATATGGTATTCCAATGGTTTTTTCTTTGAAGGGGTCTACTGACTAGAAGTTCTTGGGCTTCTAACTGGTGTAGCATTTTCTGGTACTAGAGATGAGCTTGATGAATTTGCAGTTCCCCCCTTCCTAGGGTAATCACTATAGCCTGCTTCATCGTGAGATCTCAAAACTGTTTGGCTCTGGTTGAGAGTCTCACCTTTTGGGATTGTGAAGGTACACTTTGGGTAGCACTGTTGACGTTTGGCATGTGTAAACCTTTTGCATAGTTTCCTATGTATCTCTGTGAAACATGACAAATTATTCCCCAAGTCAAGTTGTAGATAGCATTATCTTTGCCCTGATATTGTCTATCCCATGGGTCTCCTATGATATGAGCTTTTGTGGTTTCAGGACCCAAGGCATCATAAATTCTAGACTCTCCTCTATATCTACGACTATTTTGGTCATTGTATATGCTCGTTTGGTCACAACATCGAAGCTTGATTTCTAATGGAGGAGAATTTGGCTTTGAACAGATTTTGGGGTTCACTCGGGTAATATCCTTCAGCTCTAGACAGGATGGGCTATAATAGATTATTTCCTCTGAAATGAACCATCCTTTGTGATCTATCACTGGATGCACTTCTATGAGCTAGTATATGGGCCGTTCAAACACTGGTTGATCCTTTTTATATAGTTGCCCTTTTTGGTCTACATAGTGTGCATATGAATTATGTGTACCATACAAAGCTAACATCATTCTGTCTGATGTGTCCCTTAGACTCCTGAATGATTACACATTTGTGGCAATGGATGCAAAATCATTTGCAAACCTGACAATCTTTTCAACCTTCGGTGATATCTGGACACCTTGACGAAATTCATGCAAGAATTTGTGGTTCAAAGAATCAATTTTAAGCTTTTCAAGTGCCTGTCCATCTTTATGTTGATTTTGAACTTGTAGTGTTTTTGCTGGTCCTTCTAATTGTAATGCAGAATCATCTGATTGCATTAAAAGTGACGAGTTAAATGCACTTACATCAAAATTCGCATTTCCAATTTTCTCTGTACCTTGCTTGGCGGTTGATATGTCCCTATTGTCGGGATTTCTTGGACAATCTTCATAAAAATGTCCACCTTTTCGTCCACAATCTGGGCATTATGCCATGACTGGTGGTATTTCAATTGGCTCTTTTCTGTCAAGCTCTTGCTGAGAATTTTCTGTCTCTATGCTGACCAAGTTGTCGGCATCTTCTTTTAGAACACTAAGCATCAAGTTGTAGAATGCTCCGTCTTGACCTTTGTACCGTCTTTGGCTTGATTCTCCACTTAGACTGGCTTCTATTGGTTGATCTGTTGGATCTTGCAATTCCGGTTCTTGACTATAGATCTGACCACTATAATCCATGTACAATGACCCTAATTGAATATGCACCAAATGTATGCTTTGCTAGCTTTTGCAGATTTCTAGATAACCACTTGGGTTGATTTTTTGAACTTCTATCTGCACTTCATCTTTGAGCTTGCAATACCTGGCTCCATTGAAGTCTATGAAAATCTGGGAGTTCTCTGAATCTGGTTTTACTCTGATCAATAGGATCTTGGCGCCTATGCTGCTTTTGTTGTTCATCAAGTATCTATGACCTTTTGAATTTGTATACAAGACTTTATCTCCATTGTAGTCATCAAGCTATAAAATCTGCTATGTTGCACTTGTACCTGTGTTACCACTGCTACTGGCTTGCTGTGCTGTACTTGAACTCTCAGCTCGAGATGAGTCCATGTCGACTGGTTCTGTAAAAACTATCTCCTAGCAGATTTTGTTATTGATTAGCAAAAAAAAAATCATGCTCGAGTTTGATAAGACTGCTTTTGCCAAAGTACTTTTGGCAGTTGATTTCTCTTAAACTCACAAGAGTTTATCAACTCTAGCTCGAAGGTGTCAGAATTGATTGCAACCTTTGAAATGATGAGAATCTAGGCCTTGAATAACCTAACCTGTAGATTAGATTGTTATCCTTTTTTTCCACTTGACTTGAATTCAGCTCTTGTCAAGCTCCCAATTCTTTGCCTGCAACCTGGTTCTTCAATCTGAGTTAAGTGAGCCAAGCAAATGAGATTTCTAAATTCTATCCTTACAAGGAGCTAAAGGACTAATCTTCAACTTGAAACTGAGTTAACAGGTACCAATTTGGATCCGATGGAACCCAAAATTGACCATTGGCCTTGTATTATGTTGTTCTAGCACTGTACAAGCTTGAAAGTCCAAAACCTTGTTTTTGGGGCTCAAAAGTAAATAATCCCGATTATTTACTTTTCTCAGTTTCTACACTTTTTAGGCTTGTTTTGCCAAGTAATTACCTTGTTGTGGTCTCTGGACAAGTTTGGTTGAGTTTGATCAAGATTTGTCCAAGTTATCAACTGTTTAGTGTCGGCAGACTCTGATTCCAAGAATTTGGCTTAAGTCTCAATTTTGTGATCCAAATTTCACCAAAATTGATTTGTGGAGTCTACTTGATGTGCTTGACCCTATGGTATACTCAGTTGTGCCAAATTTCTCAATTTTGGAGTTTACGTAAATAACCGTGATTATTTACTTTTGGTCATCTGAGCATGTAACTTGTTTAACACGTTAATATAAGCCTATGAGTCAAGTTTCACTGAATTTGAACAAGATTTACCAAGTCACACTCAAGTTCTCGACGTTCAGTACAGGTTTTAGTTTTTATCAAGGTTTTGGTATGTTTTGTGATCCAAACTTCATGAGCCTTCACAAAAGATGTTTGCAATCATGCATAGAGTCTCTGGTATCAACCTTGATCAGTTTTGAGCCAAAAGTTAATAATCGTGATTATTATCTTTTGACCTAAAATGAACAATTTTTTTAACTTTTTTTCTAAATAGTCTTTTTATGATCTATTTTGAGCCTATGAATCAAGTTAAAACTCAATTTGAACAAGATTCATCAAGTCCGACTCAATTTCTCAACAGACAGTATATATTTCAGTTTTTACCAAGTTTTTAGCATGTTTTGTGATCCAAACTCTATGAGACTTCACAAAAGATGTTTGCAATCATGCATAGAGTCTCTGGTATCAATCTTGATCAGTTTTGAGCCAAAAGTTAATAATCACGATTATTAACTTTTGACCTAAAATGAATAATTTTTTCAACCCTTTCCGTAAAACAGTCTTTTTATTATCTATTTTGAGCCTATGGATCAAGTTAAAACTTAATTTGAACAAGATTCATCAAGTTTATCACTGTTTCGTGTGCGCAGACTCTGATTTCAAGAATCTGGCTTAAGTCTCACTTTTTTGATCCAAATTTCACCAAAATGGATTTGTGAGGTCTACTTGATGTGCTTGACCTTTGGTATGCCCAAATATGCAAGATTGTCAAATTTTGGAGCAGATGTAAATAATCGCGATTATTTGCTTCTGCTAAATTTTGCAGTTTTGTTCCAATCTTGACACAGATCTGTTAAGAACGTCAAGCTGTTAAGGTCTCTAGTCAAGTTTCATCAAGCAACTTTTGGTCAAATGGTCATCAGTTTTCTGTCCGCAGACTGACTTTGCAAAATTGGTCACAATTTTCAATCCAATGATCCAAATCTTACCAAATTTGGTTTGTGGGCTTATTACAACATGGTTAAACTAGTGGCATGCTTTATTGGTCAAAAAAGTTGAATTAAAGTTAACCACCATGGCTCCATTTTCGCTTGTCGAGGCACACACGTGCACAAAACCTCGAACATGGAGGAACCGGGTGGCCGATAGGAGCATCTCAGAGATAATTTTGCGAAACGGGGCGACGGGGGGGCGTAGGGGCTCAAGAAGGGCATGTGACGCATCGGCGGCGCCGGGCGGGGTCGGAGGTTGCAAAAAAAGCCCCTGTGCACCACAGCACGCAGGGAGCAATTCTAGCACTGGCAGAATTTCTCTCTGTATGCCGTGGAGCACAAGGGCTTTTTTTGCACCCTCCGACCCCGCCCAGCGCCGCCGATGCATCACATGCCCTTCTTGAGCCTGTACGCCCCCCCCCGTCGCCCCGTTTCACAAAATTATCTCCGAGATGCTCCTCCCGGCCGCCCGATGCCTGCATGTTCGAGGTTCTGTGCACGTGTGTGCCTCGGCTGGAGAAAATGAAAATTCTTGGGCAATATGATGAAAAAAACAAGTACTGAATGGTGACAAAAATCATTGACAAAACTATTTATTCTTTATTGATTCTAATATTACATCATGGTCGATTGGTGTTTCTACAAATTACATCTTTGGATAATGGGCGAATGGCTGACTTGACACCAAGGGATTTTACAATTTCCTCTGGGTTTGTCCACCATTGACCTAGGCTCAAGGCGCAGTGGGAGAGGACCGAGCCTGGGTGTTTGCCTGTAAAGGCATACAATGCTGTCTCTCAATCCACCAATATACATTTATGAGCATTTAGGGTGAGAGAATCTTCAGCGAGTATGCCACTTAATGCTTTACACTTTAGCAGCTCTGCAGAACCATTCTTGGAGAACTCTCTGTGAGAAACTCTAAGAATCGATGGCCCCAGATGGCTAAGGTAGTGCCAAAGAGAACTATCTCTACCCATGGAGACGTTGTGCAAGCCTCCAGTATGCATTGCAAACTTATGAACATGATAAGCCATCTGCAAAGCATTTTAATTGATATTAACACTTGTAGTAAGGAATACTAGAAATTCTACCAGGTTTAGATTTATTTACCTCAGTTTCTTCATCCCTCTCTTCAAGATTTTTCTTTGTAAGATCGATGCTAGATCGATCATCTCTACCAATTGCAATCAGTGGTTTGTGTGGATGAAATGCGCTCTTTGGTACGCTTTCATAGAAAGAGACACATGATTTTATTTCTACTAGTGTACTTGCTACTGCTTGCACCAACTGTTGTTCATTTTCACTAGGGAGGAAGGAGAGGCTTGCTGAGAGATCTTGGTCTTCGAAATCAATTTGAAAATTGACTTTCTCTTCCTTCCCAATAGGATCCTTCATGCCCGCATAGATAGCAAGCACTACAAGTGACTCATCTTCTCTGAGTCCTAATGTTTTGGCAATGTCGTCAAGGAACAGAAACTGACGATCATCCACCACTCACTGGATGCAAAGTGAGAATTTGGAGGTCCGGGATCTCTTCCAACACCTCATCTCCCTCTATCATTCACAGTCTATATTTTGGGTTCTTACTGCTCTACTTCTGGGGAAACTCTGCCAAAATTTTTCCAAGATATGATGGCTAGTTTTTTTGTCTTTTAAGCCATTTATGCTGTTATGCTGCTGAAATTTTGGCAAAATCAGAGGATAAGACAGGTGTGATTTCTTGGGAGCTGCATGGTTGACTTTAATGGATGATCAAAATGGCTCAATTCACTCCTTTTCATTTAACTCAGAGAATCCAGATAAATGTTCATGTGTCCAGGAAGATTTTTTTCCAACAGCGCATAGTCTTTATGTTCGGGCCAAGAAGATTAAGAGAGATATTGGAATGTCCTTTGCCTCTTGTAATTCCGATGATCAACTATGAAAACTCATTTGATGTGCATGTGTTTATCCTCATCTAAAGACACTTGAAAGCATTCTAAAGCATTTCAGTGCACTCTGAAGCACTTTACCAACACTTTGGTGCACTATGAACTACTTTGGTGCACTTTGGAAGCACTCCAAACTACTTGGTGGCACTTTAAAAGCACTTCAAAGCACTCTGTGGCACTTTCAAGCATTATGAAGCACTTTATGGTGATAGCAGATTTTCGAAAATCAAAGAAAAAAAAGAGAAAAAGGTTATCTTTTCCTCTGTCGAAGCCTTGGCCACATTGGCGGAAGGCTCGGCAATGCCCTGGCGAACTCACGACCCTAGCTCGTCCATACCCCAGCCTAGCAGGCCGCCCTCGGTTTTACTCTCCCTTCCATCTCTCCCCTCTTGTTCTTCCTACCGGCGGGCTACATAGCCTATACCCTATCTTAGTCTCTCATATTCTCTTCAAGTCTCTAACTCCCTCTCTCTGGAATACTA